>NC_083111.1:2590000-3885000 GCF_949774975.1 Lagenorhynchus albirostris
TCCGCAACGGGAGAGGCCACAGCAGTGAGAGGCCCGCGTACCGCAAAAAAAAAAAAAAAAAAGATAAGTGCTACCACTTGGCAACCATCATCGTAATAAGGGATACAGGCAAGAATCATCAATAGATGTCAAAACCAGTGAGATAAAAAATCAGATAGGAAACAGAATCTTTACATAGTCTCAAAACATCTCCCCAGGAGTTATTAACGCTTACGAAGGGAAAAGCAGTAGCCATTCTGTGAAGAACACCTCACCCACTTAAACTAAGCAGTAATGAGGCAAATCAGCGTCCCTGCCTCCTGACACAATACCCTGAGAAGAACACAGCACCTCTTCTACGGTTTTCCTGCCAGAAATGGACACCTTGAATCAGATCACGAGGAACCATCCGACAAGCCCAAACCGAGGGCTGTTTCACACAATAACTGGCCCCGAGGGTCAGGAGAGGTAGAGACTGGGGGGTGCTCCTGATTAAGACACTAAAGACACACGAGAGCTCAGTACATAACCCTGGGTTGGATCCTGCACAGTTGTTTTTTTTTGCCGTAACGGACGTTATCTGGATACCTGGCAAGTTCTGAATAAAGTTCGTGGATTGGATCCCTATTAATTGCATGTTTTTGATCGGGCATCACGGGAAGATCAGATAACATCCGTGTTCTGGAATACACACTACAGTGGTCAGCGGGAAAGGGGGTCATGTCTAGATCTTACCACAAACGTTTCATGAAAAAATAATTTGTGTACATGTGCGCGCGCGTACGCATAAATACAGAAAGAGAGAAAGAGAAAGCAAATTCGGTAAAACGTTCACAATTGGAAAATCTTGGGGACGGGTATTCGGGAATTCTTGATACTCAGAGCTTTTTCTGAGTTTGACATTGTTTCAAAACAAAAAGTTTTGAAACCGTCAGCACTAAAGCAAGGCCTCCTTAGAGACCAGTCTGTTTCGGAGACAGTGCACAGGGATTTTAATCCCAACTCCAGCACTTTCTAGTTCTATGGTCTTGAAAATGTTCCTTACTTCTCTAAAAGTATCAGTTTTGTCACCTGTACAAAGGAGATTATAATAACAACCTTGAAGGGCTCTGAGAGAATTACATGAAACAATACAGCAAAATGAGACCCATGCCTGACACAAGACAGGGCTGGGATATTTGTTGAAAGAATGAATGGCAGGAACGGAAGAAATCTGAGGCATTCGCAGCCCGTGGAGCAAATGCGCCTCTCATTACTTCTCTGGCTTCATAACATCCTAATATTTAACAGATACAGAGCAGGTGACCCCAGGGATGCAGAAGAAGTGGGAGAAAGGAAGACAAAACGAGGTGTGATCCCCAAAACTCATCACTTAGCAGAAGATACCGAGCAGAGCTGTGGGAGAAGACGGCAAGCAAAGTCCGTCTTCCCATTGCTGTCCCTCTTGGCGCTTTGAGAAGCTTAACGCTAACTCATCCGTTGATGTTTCTACCACTTCTCTATAGTTTCCATCACAATAAGAATATCAACTCCTGTTTCATTTTTAACCAAAACGTTAGCTAAAAACAAAACAAATTCAACAACAAGGTCCTACTGTAGAGCACAGGGAACGATATTCAATACGCTGTGATGAACCATCATGGAAAAGAATCTGGAAAAGCACGCATGTATGTGCATAACTGAATCACTCCACTGTACAGCAGAGATTAACACAGCATTGTAAATCTGTGTAAATTAACACAGCATTGTAAAAGCTATACTCCAATGAAAAATTTTTTTAAATATTAAACAGAAAAAAAATAAAATAAAAAAACGAGCTCAATCCTATAGATATGTTTTAATGCTCACTCTTTTCTGTAAGATAAAAGTATAAATATACACATATTTGAAACAAAACAGTCTTTCAGGATCTTCCCAGTATTCAAAGCAACCTACAGCCCATGACTTTAAGTTACCTGTTCCAGGGCCAGTTACTATTTTAACCAGTTTGTATGTTATGACCTCAGAACCATAATTACGTTTATGCCTCTTGAACAAGCTGATGAAAAGAAACATTTGCTTAAGGCTCCCATCAATGAATGCAGAGCTTAGACTAGTCTTTAGCTTATACAAATGTTATGCTTATTAATTCAGAATATTCATTCAGTTATTGGAATAGGATGACAAAACTGTACAGTGAAAGGCTGATTTTCTACTATACATATTAGCTTTGCACGAAAACCCTTGGGCTCGGGAAATGTCCCAGCCTGAGGATTCACACGCCTCTCTGAATTTTTTAAACTGTGATTTAGGTATCAAAACTATCTCACCGGGCTTCCCTGGTGGCGCAGTCGTTGAGAGTCCGCCTGCCGATGCAGGGGACGCGGGTTCGTGCCCCGGTCCGGGAAGATCCCACGTGCCGTGGAGCGGCTGGGCCCGTGGGCCGTGGCCGCTGGGCCTGCGCGTCCGGAGCCTGTGCTCCACAACGGGTGAGGCCACAGTGGTGAGAGGCCCGCGTACCACCCCCCCCCAAAAAACAACTATCTCACCAATGCTCATCAATGCACAGATAGACTATAAATGATCAACGTAAGTCCACCCTGATTAAGAACTCTCCAGCTGAATTTCAGCTTAAGAAATTCTGAAGCTGCCGATGGGTGGTCCACGCCAACAGTCACAGCATCCTTTAATTAAAAGCCAGCAATGTGACTCAGACCACCTGTTTCCTTAACCCTGCTCTATTCCTATTTTGGTCAGAGTTCTCTCTGGAGTATTTAAACTTTTATGAAAACAAATAGCAAATATTTATTCAAATTGATTACTATTATTTCACACCCTGAAAACTACATTTCCTACTATAAAGTTACATTTATCTCCATTAATTTTAACAAGCCAAGGGTTATTATTCAAAGTGATAATCACAGTGGTAACTGTAGTTGGTGGAAGGGCTGGTAGCTAAAGCTACCATATACATAGTTAAAAATACATACATTCTTCTTATATATATAAAATCCTTATTTAAATTTCTTACAGACCCATGAAAGTGGCTTTTTCAAAATTTGCTTACTTAGATACACGGCAATGAGATGGTCATGTCCCAGTGAGTGTATCAGACAGAACAAAAGATAACAAATGCAGGGACAGCGGAATGGTGAGGGGAGGGGCTGGGGAAGGGGTGGAGGCTCTGCCTTTATGGCGGGGTCTGGACAACAGATGACTAACCGCTCAGCTCTCTGGACTTTGGGTGCAGCGTGGAGCCGGCAAGGAGACGTCTGCAGAAGCCCCATACTTGGGTAGCAATCTGCTCCCACTTAAAGAGTTCCACTGGGCTTCCCTGGTGGCGCAGTGGTCGAGAATCTGCCTGCTAATGCAGGGGACACGGGTTCGAGCCCTGGTCTGGGAGGATCCCACATGCTGCGGAGCAACTAGGCCCGTGAGCCACAACTACTGAGCCTGCGCTCTAGAGCCTGCGAGCCACAACTACTGAGCCTGCGCGTCTGGAGCCTGTGCTCCGCAACAAGAGAGGCCGCGACAGTGAGAGGCCCGCGCACAGCGATGAAGAGTGGCCCCCGCTTGCCACAACTAGAGAAAGCCCTCGTACAGAAACGGAGACCCAACACAGCCAAATAAATAAGTAAATAATAAACTCCTACCCCCAACATCTTCTTTAAAAAAAAGAGTTCCACTGGCGGGATGTGCAGGCTGTATGTTCTATTGCCATATTTGTCAATCAGTCCAGTCACTAGTCAGTTGGTTGTGTGGACAAGAGGCAAGGTAAAGAAAGAAAAGAATATTCTAACTGTGCTGTCTGCCTAGATGAGGCGAAATGTTTTATTTTAAACGAAACACAGAATGAATCAACGTGAACAGAGGAACCTTCACAGACCACAGGGTCAGTGACTCCGATTTCTCCCTCCCGCTCAGCTCTTCAGGAAGGATTCTGGGCTGGAAATAAGCCCAGCAGAACAAGACCCTACTCGTGGCCTCACGACGGGTCAAAGCAAACACGATCTGAGACGGGGCCCCTCTCGAAGGTCAGTGGGTGTGACAGCCAACAGGGACCCCGAGGTGCCACTCAGGCCAGCAGTGGTGGTTTCCTGGGGGCCAGAAATCTGTACCTGAAGGTGCTCTTGGGGTGACATAGGGTAAGAGTTTGGGGCTCAGGAGTCTGTGCAGGAGCCTCGAGCAGGAGTGAAGCAGATCCCAGGACATGGGGCGCTGACTGTGGTCCCCCCAAGTTAAAATGAGAGCTTGACAAAGTGAAACTGCAGGCAGCCAGCTGAAGTCTTAACCTCCAAGTGGATGTTTTGGTGTGAAATCCATCCATCTCTTCACCAAACCACTCACAACAGCCTGTGACACGAAGCCTTTGGTGTCTCTCCCTCCGCTACACACAGGACTCACACCGAGAAGTCAAGTGACTGGGAGTTCAAGGGCACTTTGACTGGGACCAGATGAATTGTGGCGGTTGCCTGGGAAACCTTTGAAGACAACAATACTTGATATGTCAAATATCTAAAGTCAACATGAGGCAAAGTCATTTAGAAGGTAACCCCAAGAAAGCCAATGGCATAAGAGGGACACCTGGCTTGTGAGAGCAGCTCCAATTTCATATGTGCTCAGGAACCGTGGGGAAGAGAAAAGCGTTTTGCAATCCTAATTAGCCGATAAGAATGATCACCTTAAATGCTAACTTCCAGATTACAGGAGAAAACTCAGTATACAGAGATTGAGATTCCCTCAACATTTATGCCTAGACGATTGGACTAGGGTTTTATAATAACCCTGTGACGAAACAGAACGTGTTTTCATAAAACTGTCCCTCTGAATTCTTTGGGATTCTGTGCCAGGTTAGTCTGTCTTATTCTTTCTGGATTTCCAGCGTAAAACGTGTGTCAAATATTGCGTGTTACACGTGGGCTTTTTTTTTTTAAACAACATCAAATGTTTGCTGTAGTCATTTGGAGGAGAAAAAATTTAACAAGTAGAACAATGTGCTATCATTTTCATCAAGGAAATGTGCATTTAATGGAAACCTTTCCAAAGCTGCGTTTTGTGTCATATGCTGAGTTTGAAAGGGGTTGTTCCATGAGGCTGATTTATGATTTTTTTCAATATTTTTCAACAGAAAAATCACCCTGAAAAGCTTTATAATGAAAATGTGTGCATATTACTGGTATTTGCATTCACAGCCTTTTGTAACAAAATCAATCAAAAGTAAAATCACAGGGCTTCCCTGGTGGCGCAGTGGTTGGGAGTCCGCCTGCCGACGCAGGGGACGTGGGTTCGTGCCCCGGTCCGGGAAGATCCCACATGCCGCGGAGCGGCTGGGCCCGTGAGCCATGGCCGCTGGGCCTGCGCGTCCAGAGCCTGTGCTCTGCAACGGGAGAGGCCACAACAGTGAGAGGCCCGCGTACCAAAAAAAAAAGTACAATCACAGTGCAAACACCTCTGATAAGGAAATCAAACTTTGTCCTCACACCTCAACACTTTCACAGCGAGAGGGTTATTTAGAGATTGGCATGTTTGGGCCTTTTAACAATTTATTTTAGAGGTGTATGAGTTCGGGGGAGGATGCTGTCCAAAAAGTACCACTTTCATACAGACATTTTCACTTCAGATTTTTAGACATCTGGTCAGAAAGCCTTCTGAGTCCATTGCTCTGCACTGCCCTCTGCTGGTGATGTCCTGTTAAGTGGTCTCAGGCCTCTACCCACCCCACATTACCACCTGAATTCACACTTACGTTGTTTAAGGGGCCCTATTTCTGATGGGGATGTACAAAGCTGTATTTTAATTTTAAATGTTTAAAGAAATAATTAAGGTAAAACTTTTTTTATAAGTTCAGGGTCTATGAATTTAAGTTTTATCGCACGTTGGAAGTAAAGCTTTTCCCAGAAAACGTACACAGTCACAGGTAACACACTAATGACAAACTGAGGACACTTTTTCCTCTAAAAAAATGGTTATAAAGTTGGTAAAGAAAACAGTGTTACTGTGAACTTATTTAATCGAGGAAGATTTTATGAGGAATGTCATCATTTTACCTCAACGGCACCACCATGGCTTACAGGAGAATCACTGCTTTTGTGTTATAGTCTATGTTGACCTAAAGAAGTCATTGCAATTAATATGACAGCAATTTATCTGAAACAGAAAAATCAAGGCTCCAAGCTGTATACGACAAATGCATCCCACCAACTGTTCAAAAACCAGAGTCGACCACATCACAACGCCTGCAAGATAACAACTTCTACTTGCGTCATAACTTCTTTGTTTTACCCACCGTCAGGAGACAGAAAAACGGACACGGTCCTGAAAACCAACAGCTTGACCTTTAAGCCTGCTGCAAGGACAATCTCGTTACAGTGCTAATGTTACGTGTATATAACCTGCCAACAAGTAACAGTGTTACAGATGCTTTGCTTCAGAAATGCATCTAGAAGCCCAAATAGCCACGACGTGACCCTCTGAACTTCATCCAAAGCACCCGCTGGAGAGTTCTAAATGCTGCTCGTTTCTAGCAACCGAAATTAACTGGGGATTAAAAAAAAAGAAAAGCTCTTATTGCTCAAGGGAAGCTCCGGAAAGCTTCCCTTGGCACCTGGACTCCAGAAAAGAAACATACAGAGTGCGGATGGCGCAGGTCCCCTATAGTGACGAGCAAACAGCTCCAGCAGGAGACATGCCTTCATGTTTGATGCTTATGATATGTACGCAACTTATGTACTTCTCATCTGAGCACCGTAAAAGTGATTTTTAAAGAATCCTAAACAGAAAACGAGTCAGTCCCAGGACAACTATAAACCTAAAAGGAATTCCATACTGGACAAGTAACATTTGCAGCGTTCAACCCACTGACGTTTTAGGAGACGTGCCTGCCAGACACCACAATCCTTCCGGTCCCCTACCCCGTCCACGTGTGCTCTGAAACGGCCCCCGGGGACCGCCACCGTCACAGGGGACCAGGGCTACAGGCCCGTCCTCAGCCCCGCACCCACACGTCCATCCTGCGTCGGCCTCGTCACAGGGGACCAGGGCTACAGGCCCGTCCTCAGCCCCACACCCACACGTCCATCCTGCGTCGGCCTCTGTGGGCTCCTCCCGAAGTTCAACACCGTGTGACGACATGAAATAACTTGAATCTATTTTTCACAGCATTTTCTTTTCTTACCTTTACCTGGAGAATCTCTGCCGATGTGTAGAGAGTTATCTTTTCCGGGATATATTCCAAAAGGCTCTTATGCTATTTCTCTTAGGGTTTCTCCACGCGGCCCCATTCAGAGATGCTATTGCTTTCTACAGGAGAAAAAAATGTGCACATGAAAACGATCATCACAAAATCACTGATTTTTAAATCAGATCTAAAGAAATGCCAAAGCCATGGGGAGAGCACCTCGGGAAACTCCGTGAGGCATGGGTTTGGGGTGGTGGGCAGAAATCTCCTCTCCTCTTGTAGCTTTGTTAAAAGCTGTGTCTTCCAGGATGTAAATCAGTCAGCACTGTCTCAACAACGTTCTCTCCTTACCTCTAGCGCTCCAGGGAGGTCACGGTCTGTAACAAACATCCTGCCCTTCTCCCCACAAAAAAGTTCCATGGAGTCAGAATGCAGAAGCTGCAACTTGCTAACTTTGCTCTGGTTATTTACCACGCGCACAAAGAAAATGCTGTCCATTCAGAACTCATTTCAAAACTCTTTTCACGGAGAGCGGGCGAACAAGCGGGCTCATGTCCGAGCGCAGCCGCATCCCCGGCGCCGCGTGGTACGGCCGCCGCCTCCTACAAGGACCTCTTGTGAGCGGAGCGCGGGCCGGGGAGGCGCCCTCTCGGCCCCGAGCCCCGCTTGTCCGCCCCGCACTTGGCGGGGGCGGCCCTCTGCCCGGCCCGCTCAGCGGCCCCCGGCCCCCGGGGTCTGGGGCTGAGGCCCGGCCTTGCTGCTGAGCGGCGGCCTCAGGGCAGCTCGTTTAAACCTCGTGGGCTTCCGTTTCTTTTGTTTCCCGAGCCTCGTGGTGGCGCCCTTTTTGTTCGGTTCGAGGTGAAATCACCCCGAGCCTGGGACGGAGGCCCGCGGGGTTCCAGGGAGCCTGGCCGCCGAGGCTCCACCGCCCAGACCTCCGCCGCGGCCCCCGCACGCCCGCCGCCGCGCGGACGGGGCCCAGGGGCTCCTTCCGGGCTCGGGACCCCGCCCCGGAGCAGGAATACAAGAACGATTAGAGGGGGCCGGACCGGGAGCCCGGGGACAGGCTGCGGGCGCGCTCCGCGCAGCTGCAGTGGGCCCCCTGCCTTCCCACCCCCGGCCCCGGCGAGGGCGCTTCTGCACGCCCCCTGCGCTCGCTGGGGAGGGGCGAGGGGGCCCGGAGGAACCCCCGGAACCCGTCTGGGACCACAGAGGAGCCACGGACAGCTCTGGAGGCTGAGGAGGAGCGCAGAGCGCAGGGATGCGGGCTATTGGGGCCGCGCCCACCTAGGGTGGGCAGAGCGCGAATGAGCGTTCCCAGGCCCAGATGTGTGTCCCTAGGGCCGGCAGGAGAAATCTATCCAACGGGGCCCCGCGGAGGGCGGGGGAGGCCCAGCCAGGAAGAGGCTGGAGGGCGGCCACGGGATAGGCACGGCTGAGGAAGGCACGTCCGTCGTGGGGCGGGGGGGGGGGGGACCTAGGAAGTGAGAGGCATCCTCCTGGGGTTCAAGGAGACTCGGAGAATGAGGACCCTTGCCGCCTGGGACTTCCAAAGACTCGGTGCTTTAAAAAGTCCACGGAGAGAGGGTTGGCTCAAACCGTCCGCCAGGGCAGGACACAGGACACCAGCCAGCCAGCGGAGAAAGGGCTGGGGCTCTGACCTCTGAGGCCACACACATACACTACAGCTGTGACAGGGGCAGTGAAATGGGGAAGGAGCAGACGTGAGACAGCAGAAGGCCCCCCCAGCCCGGCTGCAGGCAGACAGACCCCAGGAGGAGGGCGGGACGAAGTAAAGCTAAGACAAGGCCAGCATCCGGCCAGTGCACAGGACCCGACGTTTCAAGGGCTGAACTGAGAATACTTCCCTGACTCACAGTGGCCAGGAGGAGCTTTTGTACCATCTGAGAGCAAGCAGTACAGCTGGGGGAGCTGCCGCAGTTCACCCAGGGGTCAAGGGCATTGGTCCCAGGGAACAAAGTTGACAACAGGAGGGAAAAGCGCACCTTGTATTTTGGTTCCATCAAGGATAGTGTTTTTTCAACATAACGGTTACTTAAGTGACGCGTGATAAACTCCCCTGCCAGACCGGAAGCTCCAGGAACCGGGGACCGTGTGTTTTATGTTCCTTGAGGTCTCCCCAGAGGCTAATGCGGCACCTGGCCCGTGGACACCAACTGGCTGCCCCACCTGTTCTCAGCTGGGTGTTTTACTTGAAGCCCTCCTGTTCATCTTGGTCTTTCCAGAGAAATCTAGATGCATATATTTTCTCACAAACCTTTTGATCACCTCTAAGACATTCTTACTAATAATTCATTTTTTCCTTTCTGTGCTCGCCCCAGATGCTACCTCTCTCTGCTCCCTCACTTTCAGAGAACCTCACATACCTAGAGCGTCATTCCACGTACAGAAGGCCCAAGCTGAGTTTTGTGCAAGTTTTGATTGTCGCTAATCCCAAGAAGACCAATGAAAGAGCACCTCGCCAAGCTCACCTGAGGAGCTCAAGGTGCATCAGAAAACCCACCTGCAATTTCTCTTGTGAGCTGCTTTTTCTAGATCCACATCAATTCTTTGTCTCCGGGGGGGGGGGGGAGAAATGACACCAGAACTTTCTGTGACCTCCCTGTTCACCTACCTTCATGCCACCCCCCGTGCTGATGAATTCTTGAGAAGGGCCTTCCCTGCTACGTTCTCTTCTGGGTTGCAGAGAAGTTTGAGCATTTTGAGTGGCACAGAAGCAATTTCTCTTTGGCCAAAAGAGAAACTCGGGGGAAGAAAAAAAAAAAAAAATAAGGCCAGCCTATTTGCGAGCTTCCCAAACAGAGCAGGTCTGGGTACAGCAGATGCAGACTCAGTTCTGGAATCCACAACATGCCATTCATCCCTCACGAGACAACTGGACACAACATCTCCGAATGTTGCTGCTGAACCAACCCGGGGAAATGTGCTTTGCTGCCTACCCAAAACAAACTCCGACAGAGGCCAACTTCGACCGTGGCAAATTTGCACATGGGAAGGTTTTCCCTACATATAACTTTGAACTCTTTTTTTCCTTTGTGAAGGGAAGATGTGTCGTCTGGGAGCCTGTGTGGAGAGGTGGGGTTCTTACTTTATGGACTGTGGATCCAGGACAAAAACGGTGTTGCCCAAGAGGCTTCAGGGACAGCTAAGCAAAGACCCCTCCTCGAACTGAGAACGGGCGTGTGCGCCCTGGGGGAGGGGCGCCAGAGATACGGGCCTTCCAATACCCACCTTTGGGGCCAGGGAAACACTCACGGTTCGTTCCCTTGGGTGCTGAAAGCCTGCCATCCATTCCTTAAGGAATCCCCTTCACACTGGCTGCTTTCCTGTGTCTTTGCACACAGGAGCTAACTTCCGGGCCCAGGACTAGGTACACTTCCCAAAAAAGGCCGAGGAATCTCCCCTGGGGCCATGCCCAGGGACACCTTTGGGGAGAAGCACCCATTAGGGCCTTCCTCCTGAAGGCAACTCCGGGAGTCTGCTGGTTCTGAGCTCTTCCCTGGCTCTCTCCTCTTTGTCTCCTCTTTGAGACAAAGGCCCAGATAAAGAGACCTGTCTGTCAGTCGGGAGGCAAATCCCAGTTGTTTGTCCATCAACTCTCTCCCCGCTTCCAAAGCACACGGACAAGGCACGATATCACAGGAACCTAGGGTTCGGGGCTCTGTGCTCTGGGGAAGCTGAACTTGTAGTACTCCATCTACAGAGCATACAGGTCCACTCACAAGAGCATTCTAGCAAGATGGCAGAGTCCGGACATCCTCCCACAGACGGTGCTGTGAAGATGTGAACTCCTGGCTGCTTCCAAGTGTTCATTAATGGATACAACTGCCATTTTACTAGCACTTGTTTTTTTACACTATCCTTACAACCGTCACACAGCTGGTTCTACTCAGAAATAACCGCTTCTTAGGGGTTCTACTTCTGTTGGTTCTTTTTCTTTCCGAAATACATTTATTTGAATCGCAGGATCGAACGGCAAAGGTTGGCCTAACGTTTATCCTCAAATTGAGGCTCCAGAAGGAGTACTATGACGAGGTGATAACCTAATAATTACTGGCAGGAGCGTCATCCTTGCCGAAGGCCTGCGCCCAAGCAAAACAGGGAGTGATGACTCATGCTCGGATCCCGTCGCTGTAATTACCAGCCTTCTGAAGATGGCTTCTGGAGTCTGCAGGCAACACTGGCAAAGACGAAGGAAAAAGAAAACGCTTCCCTGGCAACTTGCAGGGTACGACCAGCGCTCCGGTGGCCGGGCGGGTCAGGCTGGGTCACAGCCTCGAGGAGGGGAAGCCGGCCGGGCCTGTGGCCTCACGTCTCCGACACCATGAACCCAGGACCAGGGAGCCCACGGCTTCTGATTCTTCTTCCTTGAGCCATGTGCCAGTGGGTGGGCACAGATGGGAAGTGGGAAGCTGCAAAGGGAAGAAGATGGTGTTGGAACGGAGTGCGGGGCCCCACGCCTCTGTGGGCGCATCCCCTGCGGCGCATCCCCTGCGGGCAGACCGGGATGCGCCCCGATGCTGGCGCCAAGCACGAGACCGAGACGCCCCCCAACCCGCCTGACTGTTTACCATCAACCACACGGCCACTGCTCAGCATGTAGCCTACGGGCTGTGCTGTGCGCACGGTAAATATTTTTAAAACACAACGGGTCAGAAAAAGTGATTAGGGCCGCTCTACAATGTTGTGGAAGCGTTATTGTTTCGTCACCGTTTTATATGTACAATTTGATGCCTTAAATCTTTCAAAAAGCCTCCTAACTTCCCGCCTCCTTCTGTGAAACCAAACTCTGCGTGGGGAAGCGAGTTTGCCTCGACACATCCAGAAAGTGCAGCTGTTCCCCAATGAATCCTCCGCAAATGCCATCGACCTTGAGAAAGTTAGGGCACCTGGGAGGAAGGCTGGTGACCGCAGGACTGGCCGGCTTCAGCGTTGGTGTCACAGCGTACCAGGGGCCACACCTGTCCACACGCTTGCCCTCTTCAGGGTCAGCCTGAAGTCAGAGAGGAGTGTGGCCCTGGGCGGTATCTGCTCTTAGACGTTTGGGAGAAGACCCGCGGGGGAGGAGGGGACTTAGGAGGGAACCCATTTCTCAGGCCCCCTGCTGGCTCTCAAAACCCAGGACCTCTCCCAGTGCAGGCTCACCTCCCTTGCAGTGAGCTGCCGAGGACTCAGGGGTCTCAGGGGTATTTCCAGCCCACCGTCCTCCTCCTTCTTCAGGCCAGACCTGCTTCCAGCTCCGTGCAGCGCGGCACCTCCGCACAGACCATACCGACACCGGAGGGGAAACTCGAGCAGGGCCAGGACACTAAGATAAAAGCCCATGTGCTGCAGCTGCTTGAGAAGACCTTGGGCATCAGGGATTACTGGCACTGGCAGTGCTTAAGGTTTTGGCTGCCCGGCATGGCATGTGGGATCTCAGTGACCCAGCCAGGCATGGAAGCCACACCCCCAGCATTGGAAGCACTGAGTCTTAACCACTGGACCACCAGGGAAGTCCCAATTTTTCAGTTTTTATGGCAGTAGAGCCTTTCCTTAAATGCCGAAGCGTGACCCCAAAACCTGCAAGATCCAGGTGGCTGTGATGAGCGAGGCTCTGGCTGGACTCATGAGAGCGTGACTCTGGGCCTGACTGCAGCCTCATGGGCCCTGGAAAGGCCCCCCAGCCTCGGCTTCCCCAAGGGATAAGTCCCCACTTCCCACGTAGCTTTGTCACGGGAATCGAATTAATTCGTGTAAAGTGCCTGCTACACGGTAAACGGGTCTAGACATTTGTTAGATTACAAACATTAAGATGAGTCCAGCCTGTGCAACCTCTTGCTCACCCTGCAGGTGCTCTAAATCCTCCCCCCGGCAAAGAGCCCTCGAGCCCGTGAACTCCAAGACCGCGCGTTATTCGGGCTCCTTCTAGAACAGCCCAGAACCAAATACCGATTTCATGTTTAGCATGCATTGAACTAACGGATCTAGCGGGGCTGCTCAAAAACAGCGCTGAGTCCGAGGCAGCCTGGCTACCGAGGGGTGGGTTTTGTGGGGCATCAGTCAGTCGATAACCCAGTATTTACACGGCATATCCTGTGTGCCAGGCGACGCGGAGGGTTCTGGTAACTCACTGGTGAGAAGGAAGAATTCCACCACTCTGAGCTTGCAGCCCAGTGGCCCCGGCAGAAATGGAACAAGTAGCACGTGGAGGTGAATTTGGAAAAGAGAAGCTGAAGGTGCTGTGGATGGATCGGCAAGGGGATGCCACCTGGTTCCAGGGAAGTGGGAAAGGCCTCCCTGGAGAACGGACGCTTAATCTGAGCTGGCGAAGAACGGTCAGAAGTGGCCAGGGCAGGGCTGGCCCTGACAAGAGGAGCCTGGGGAAGCAGGTGAAAGTCCAGGGGCAGCGGGCGGCAGGGGTGGCAGCCAGGTCGAGAGCAAAGGCTGGGCTCCTGGCAGCGTGGGGCCTCCTGACTTCGGAGGCTGGGTTGCCTCACCTGTACATCTGTTCCAAGTTCTCGTTAAGTGTTCCCTCCAAGTACAGAACGACAGACCTCGGGGAATGTTTCCAGGGGAAATTAAACATGTGATCTATCAGTAACACAAGATCACAAAGTCCTGTGTAGAAACCTGGGCTGGGCCTTCCCCTTCCTTTCCTGCATTTTGTGAATTTCTGCCTTTCACTCCCAAAGAGGAACCCCCCCCCGCCCCCAGTCTACCACACCATTTTAATTTTTTTAAATGCATTAAAATTTTCCAAAATATCTGTTTGTTTCCCTTTTTTGTAAGATCTCTTGTTAATGAAGTTTTTTTTAAAGACTAATTCAGTCATCCTGGTGATGGATTAAGATTTTCATTCAAGATCTTAAAAATATGACCAACGCATGGAAGGCAAATATGTAATATTTTGAATTATAGTCAAAACCTGTAGATAGTTGAAGCTGATGGAGAAGCCTTGCTAGAAAAGGTTTTTTACTTTGGTTCTCCTTCTGTCTTACTTATGTGTCGTAGCTCAGATCATTCACGTTGCCTCTGAAAGCAGTTAACAGCCCAGAGCTCCTGACTCCGGGTGCGATGGGAAAGCCTCACCGCCCACTCAGAGGGGCATCCTGGGCCCCTTGCCACCAGCTAGCCAGGTGAGCGGAGTGAGCTGAGCGACGTATCCGACTAACGGACTCCCTCTCAACTGAAGCAAGAAAGCTAAACACAGACACCCACACCAGGCAAAGCCCTAACGATGAGCCTGCCTCAGAACAAAGTGTGCTCGTGGGCTCCAGGCCACGTGCCCACCACGGTCCCCCTGCCCACACTCTGCGCTCCAGCGGGGCTCGCCCATGTCCCCGTCCATGTGGGCTCAGAAAAAGGGCAAAAACGCTCCATCTCCGCCTTCCTCAGCCCCGCTCCCCACCAGCACTCGGTAAAGCGGGAAGAATTACGCATTAAGAGCATCACCTCCTAGGCTTCACTCCCGTCCGCCCCAGGTCACGGATGCCGGCTGACGTCTCCTCGTGTGTTTAACTTCGTCCTCGCTGCAGCGGGAAGACGGGGGAGAGCGAACGGTAGTGGGGTCTCCGTGGTGCCGCGAGATCCTGGAAAAGGCCCTGGAAGCACAGGGCGCTCAGCACGGGACCCGCGGCAAAGGCATCAGCCGGGACTAGTCTGAGGGGCCGCCTCGCGTGCGAGGCCCGGCACCGCCCTGTGCTTCCGCATGCCAGGACCACCTCCAACCGGAAGGAATGCAGGGGTGCAGAGCCGAAGGCAGCCTCGTGCCTCTGGGCAAATTTTTGGAAGGAGGCTGTTAGGAGCTAGTGAAATTATTTTTACTCATGGTGAAAAGAACGATGGGGTTTTTTTAAAGAACTGTTTTAATGATAGGGTTAGCGTTTTTACTAGATCACAAACGCGTGCACCTGTACACTTAAGTACATTCACACAGACCCAAGAGCCACATAAAGTCGTGAGTGAGAGAGCAGCTGGCATGGTTTTTTTTTTACTATTCTCTCTCAAAAACATAGGTTCCATTATTTGTAGATAATAATGCGAGTTATTCATCCTCCCTCCAGAAAATTAAGAGAGTTAACTAAAATACATGATTTATACAGCCATTCCTGAATAGGAAAGAAGCGAGGCATTCACACGTAAGGAAAAGAGAACCTTTAAAAATAGAATGAGGACCGATACTTCTCATTTGAAAGAACATTTTAAAACCTCATCGTATCAACATAATGTTGTAGGGTCTTTGAAGAGAAGTTTTGCATCTGATTTATCCATGTAAACCCACAGAACCTAGCAATATTACTTGGTGGGGATTGGTTAAATAAACAAATAAATGCCCCCCAAAAGCCCCACCCTGAGATAGGGAAGCCCGTGAAACGCTGGAATTGGGGACGGAAGGAAGCAGAGCTCAATTTTACAGAAGAATTCTAGTCATCCTCCAACTTTCCTGGCCATAAAAGTTCCTGCAGATTTCTTGTGAAAAATGTAGATTCCTCCCCATTCTCCGACTCCCAGTAGATTTTGGTTCAACAAGTTGGTCCTGGGCCCAGGAATCTGCCTTGGCGGGTGTTGGACAATTGCTGGTGGGGTCTGACGGCGAAATCTAGGCCTGGACGGGATGGCCTAGGCTCAGCCCTCGGGCAGCCACTTAATACCGCAGGCAGGGGGTGTCTTACCCTCTTCCCCACCCAGCCCCCATCACCGGGCTCACTTCCGGCAGGTGGAGGGGAGTGTCTGAAGTTGCCTCTGGAGGCCAGGGGGATTGTTACTTTCCCTTCAGAAACCATCTTCTTTCACCTTTAGACCTGGTGTTTCTGCACCTTGTGGGATCTGGAAGCATCCAGGGCCTGCACTTCCCTCCTGGTTTGTCTGTAGGGAGTTGTCCTTCCGGCCTGGGAAGCTCTCCTTTGTGCGGATGCCCCTTTACTCCTGAGCTTGCCTGTCCTGAGCTAAGGTGCGTGTTCCCATCCCCAAAATAAACACTCTGGACAAAAACATTCAAATGCTGGAATAATGTATGAAATTGTCTCAAATGCTGTTTGAGACAATGATTTTGGTGTGACGATACATTGAAAGCGGTCATTGTGGCTCATTCATCTAAGTGTCTTCAGTGCCGAGCTCACAGTGCCCTGGACAGGTTCGAGGGATGAAAGAAGGAAGGAAGGAAGGAACGAAGGGATGGGATTTGCCTCAGTAATTATTACACACCGTGATGAGCCACGAGTAAACTGGGGGGATTTCCCATCCTTTGGGGTCTGGGGAGCTGCTGGACTTCCCTCTTTCCACTGTAGCAATTAGTATGTAATTTGCCTAAGTCCTTTTATTTAATAAAACCACATACAGTAGGAAAACTGCGCTTTATAACAACTTTTCTAAAGTGACCAGAATCCTACAGAAAGAACACCTACCTCAAAACCATCATGAAAATAAAAGTCTCCAAACCTCTTGGGACTTCCCTGGTGGCGCAGTGGTTAGGAATCCACCTGCCAATGCAGGGGACGTGGGTTCGAGCCCTGGTCCAGGAAGGTCCCACACGCCGCGGAGCAACGAAGCCCATGCGCCACAACTGCCGAGCCTGCGCTCTAGAGCCTGCGAGCCACAACTACTGAAGCCCGCGCACCTAGAGCCCGTGCTCCGCAACAAGAGAAGCCACCACAATGAGAAGCCCGTGCACCGCAAGGAAGAGTAGGCCCCGCTCTCCGCAACTAGAGAAAGCCTGTGCACAGCAACGAAGACCCAACGCAGCCAAAACAAAACAAAGTCTCCAAGCCTCTTGCTATAGCAGTCAAGTAAACTCCAGGTGTGTTTATTTTTTTTAATAATATGCTTTTTTCTGGATTGAAGCACATATTTCTTTCAGAGGATCCAACTTTTACTGTATTTTTAAAAGAATGGTGGTTTGTATCACTAGAGGGAGACACAGTTTACCAAAAAGCTATTATCAGATTGAACTGAAAACTCTCTAGTTCTTAAGACTAAAACACCAAAAAGTAAAGCTGCTACGGTTTGTAACAAATGTGCATCATTTTGTGAAATTAATAGGTTCTTACCTAGAATTACTGAACCAATAGGTTAATTTTTCCTTTCTCAAGTCATATGGAAACAGTGAAAAAAAGGTATGAAATGGAAACTGCCAAACTTTAGTAAACGAGTAAAGTGCAGATATGGTGACATGGAAATACCAGAATTTTCAACTCTCTCAGGATTAGTCCCCCAGAGTAAAAGTTAGTACTCAAAGGCTCTGTACGTGTAAGGCTCTGCCTCTGCAAACACTGAATGTGAATTCATCTAAATCTATCTCCCGGGTAAAGAAGTCAAAGCCAAATTCTGTACTCACGTCACCATGCAGAACACAAGGCCCACACCGAGCTCTTGCTGTAGAAGAAACAGGTCAGATTTCCAGTTCTTAACCAAACAAGCAACAAACATCATACGTGTGTGTGTGTGTGTGTGTGTGTGTGTGTGTCTGTGTCTGTGCGTGTGTCTGTGTGTGTGTCTGTGTGTGTGTGTCTGTGTGTGTGTGTGTCTGTGTGTGTCTGTGTGTGTGTGTCTGTGTGTCTGTCTGTGTGTGTGTCTGTGTGTGTGTCTGTGTGTGTGTGTGTCTCTGTGTGTGTGTGCGCGTATATGTTGGGGCTTATGTATAAATCACAGTTCAGGAAAGTAAAGGAAACGTGATTAGTTTCTGGCAATTGGATGTTTTTTGTTTAGCTTTGTTTTTTACTTGCAGGCAGCTTAATTTACTTACATTTCCTACCCGGTCCCTGAAGACTTCCTGTGTTTCATGTCTATTCCAAAATGTAGGGTTGGGAGCAATTCAGTATCTGTAAGCAAAGTTAACCTACCAAAGGCAACGTCTTTTAGTTAAGAAGTGAGAGCAACCTGAAGGCCACAGTCCTGGCGAACAACTGGTTTAAATCTTAAAGTGAATTCACTAATTCTCACTAGAGTGGCCCCCTTTCCTTCTTTCCTCCTTTGGGACACTCTACTCCTGTCCCTTTCTCACCACTTTGTGTGTGTTTTTCTACTTTCCCGAGACCGATTCTATCCGCTTTCTCCAAATCTTTCTGTTTTCACCACCCCTTCTATATTTAATGAAAGATACTATTTTGCGGTATGCGGGCCTCTCACTGTTGTGGCCTCTCCCGTTGCAGAGCACAGGCTCCAGACGCACAGGCTCAGCGGCCATGGCTCACGGGCCCAGCTGCTCCGTGGCATGTGGGATCTTCCTGGACTGGGGCACGAACCCACGTCCCCTGCATCGGCAGGGGGACTCCCAACCACTGCGCCACCAGGGAAGCCCGAAAGATACTATTTTTATCGTAGTATTTGTTCTACTTATTGATACAACATCCTATTCCCTGTTGTCTACTTTTAAATCATACCGGTTAGGCATTTAATGTGCCACCTTTAAAAACTCACTATATTTCCTCTTATGCATGTCACATCAATTGATTTTTTCCTTTCTAACTCAATGATCTTCAACAAAAACAATCCCGCCCCTCCATGTCTTCTCTTCCAAACTCCTACGATTATGACTTTCGGCCCTCCTATTCCTAGTAGCCGCAGACACTGTTTTCCAGGCCACTGTGTTTCCAGAGAAAGCCCAGAGAGAAATACCAGGGTCCGAGGAGAGGTGGTGACACAACTGCTCCCACATCACAGCCACTGCCTGCAGTGAGTGTCCCTGGGTGTCTGGAATCCTTTGGGAAAGAACTGAGGATGCAAAGCCCTGAAGCCAGCCCCACAGAAACGCCGTGGTGTGAGTGTCGAACTTGGAAACCAAGCCGGCGTCCCCAGCTCTGAGAGCACAGACACACCAGTGCCTAGAGCAAGGGGCAGCTGCTAGCACAGGAAGGAGGTGCCGGGGCTTTGCTGCCGCAGAGCATCCATCCCGTCCGCACTGCCCCGCACAGCATAACCACAGCCTCGGACGGACGCGTGTCTTCCCAGAAGCCGTCGTTAGAAAGTCAGATTTGCCACGGCATCGTTTGTGCAAGAATAATGCCATTCCCTTTAATGTTGTCCGCAGCCTGTCTCAGTTTGTGATTACCTAGCATAGAGAGAAAAAAGACACCAAAAAGGACATTTGGCGCTAATCACCGCGTAGGCTGAGCTCTGGTCCTCGCCTCCTTGGAAATAAACACCTTCCAGGGTGAGCCACTGCTGCCTGCTTCCTATGCCATCAGGGGCTGAGCTGTGGGAGGCATGGACTCCCCTTCCCGTGTTATTTCTCAGATATTTGAAACCTTCTGCTGTGACTGTAAAGCCCATGTCTGACAGCACTACTCTCTGCACGCCAGATCAGCATTTCATAAGGTCTGGCTAAAAAAGAAAATATAATCAATCAATCAATAAAAAATAACAAGTGCTAACCTTTTAGAAAATGCTGAGAGTACAAACTTCACCTGTGTATTAAAAACTCAGTTTATTTATAAAACTATGGTAGCCCAATATTAAAGGTTGCCCCTCCTTTATCAGCTTAATAGTGATGGTATACTTCAGACAGGGCAAGAGAATAATACATCCATGTAGGACAACTTCCCTTCTTCCCTGCGAAATACTCCAAGTGAGATGTCAGAAGACAGCTGTTTTCTTCCAGATGTTTTCAGAGATCGCCAGTGCACAATTAGCCTGCGAGTTAAGCTAAAGACAGGGATTTAAAAATATAAAATAGCTCTTTCATGATGCATTTGAATTAATTTCTTTTAGCATTTAGAATAAAGGAAGAACAGATGGTGAAGACTTAGTTTAAAGTGAGAGCTATTAAAATAATCTTAGCTGGATAGAAGGTTTTCCAGAATAGAGATTCATGAACCATAAAACTTTAAGCAAAGTTTTCATGACCTGTATAGTAAGGGAATCTCTATCCTTACAATTATACTCCGTATACTAACAGATACGTGATAAATACACTCCACATTTCCATATTATGTTAGAAAACTAAAAATGGTAAAATGTCACTGAGAGAGGAGCTGAAGAAATACTGATACAATGACACATTATTTTCTTCAAAATTTGACTCAGATTATATAATGGTTCCAAGTTTGAAATCTCCAATTATTAGTCATCATTTATATGTAATTTGTATATGTCTTATATTCATAGATAGGAAAGTAACATATAACTTTAGCATGATAATGTTATTTATGACTTCTGTGGTTTTTGGGGTTTTTTTTTCAAAACTTATTTATTTGATTTATTTTTGGCTACATTGGGTCTTCGTTGCTGTGCACGGGTTTTCTCTAGTTGTGGCGAGCGGGGGCTACTCTTCGTTGCAGTACGTGGGCTTCTCATTGCAGTGGCTTCTCTTGTTGAGGAGCACAGGCTCTAGGCGTGCGGCTCAGTAGTTGTGGCGCACGGGCTTAGTGCTCCGCCGCATGTGGGATCCTCCCGGACCAGGAGTTGAACCCGTGTTCCCTGCATTGGCAGACGGATTCTTAACCACTGTGCCACCAGGGAAGTCCCACGACTTCTGTGTTTTAAACTACCCAGTTCCCTTCTTTACATGGCATTTTTTAGCAGAGGATGGTAGCCAATTTGCATAGTTTCCACTGATAAAGTGATTTCTACCTCCAGATACTGCTGAACAATTTCTTAAAACTCCATAGAAAACCATCCTTGTGCGTAGGTACATGATTTAACGTACATACATTCACGTATTACTATAATTCTCACACCCGGGGTCTTGCTGAACGAGTAAGCCTGCAGCTGCTCAGCTCGCATGGCTTAGTCCGTAATTTGGGATTGCAACAACAGCTATCATCTTATTGATAACTCCCAGCGAGAGACAACTGTCAGTGATGGTGACGGAGCCAGAGTTTGATGAAAGGGCTGGGTTGGCCCAGTGATAACAGCCGAGGCATAAAGTTTAAACCTCTTTATTGCGTGGCTGACACCAATTACATCTCAAGACAAATAACACCCTTCACTCGAACACCTGGTACCAAATGTGGCCACTTCAAATTTCTCCCTCCCGGGAGCCTGTAATCATTCGGGGACCGTTCGGACAATAGGCATTAATTACCATCCTTGTATTTGATAAGCTAGACCTCTCTGAAATGGAGCAAATTATTTTTGTAAATGCCTTGGTTTATTGAGCATGGTTTTTAATAGCACTTCCCTTAACTCATGCTTTGTACACATTTTTTTAAAAATGATGCCACAAGCCAAGGTAGAGACGAGGCACATAACAGACAGTTCATGCAAAATGCAGCGTGCTCTGTAATCACACCTGAACGTCCTGGGTACATCAAAAATAGAGGGATTTTTCAGAGATGATAAAAATCACTCAAAACATGAGGAACTGCCACTTGGTACTGACATGGAGCATTTGAACAGAACATTTTAAATTCGGGATTTCTGGAAGGAAAGGCCCAGGTCATTTGTCTCCAGTTATATTTGACCTAAATAACAGAACTCTGGGATCAGGCAGGCAGAGGTTGGACTCAGGTGTTGGGAGCCTGTGCTCAGTATTCTTATCCACGAGACACAGTTATAACAGCACCTGTTATGAGTTAATAAGTAAAAGGATCCTGGAGCTACCTCTGGGCCATAGGAACATCCAACCTGTATTTTTATTGTTAGGATTATGGGTATAAATCTGGCTCAGATAATGGCTATGCAAGTCTTTAACTAAGCAGTGACTCGTCTCTAACGAAGCGCCTGGACAAACTCCGAAAGGATTGATTTCAAAGTCCTTTATTTGTCAATCAAAGAGCCAGACCCTGGACCAAGCACCTATTCCTTTTCTCAACAGGCTTAGAGTCTAAATCCTTTTTAAGACGAGAAACTCAGTGCTATGGACTGAATGCTGTGTCGTCCCCCCCAAAATTCATACATTAGAGCCGTAACCCCAATGTGACTGTATTTGTAGGTGGGGCCTTTGGAAGGTGATTAGGGTTAGATGAGGTCATGGGGGTGGGTCCTCGTGACGGGATTAATATCCTTATAAAAAGAGGGAGAGACAGAGGAAAATACCTTTCTCCATCTCTCACAAACCAAGGACTGGCCATGTGAGGGCGGAAGGAGAATACGGCAACTGCAAACCAGGAAGAGAGATCTCACCAGACATTGGACCTGCCGGCACCTTGATGTTGGACTTCCGGCCTCCAGAACCAAGAGAAGCAGATGTTTGCTTGTTTGTTTCCCGGTCCTTGTGTTTTGTTACAGCAGCCGGAGCTGACGAGTGCGCGTGGGGGTCACAGCCCCGTGACCCTGTGCTGAGAACAGCAGCCGCTGCGGGTGCCGTAGGGCCAGGAGCACAGGGGCAGAGGCGTGGAGATGCGGAGGACAGGACAAGAGGGACGAGGGACAAGGGGGACGAGGGCAGTGCCACCCAAGAGCAGGAGGACACACAGTCACCGGAAGGAGACCACGCTGCTCTGCGTACGCGCTGTCGTTAGTGCTACGGCACGGTGGGTGCACTCCTTACTTTATGGATCAGGCCGGGACTTACTAAACTGGGGTCCACCTCGCCTCCCAGATCTTCTCCTGCCAGCCAACCCCCATTCAGTTTCTCTCTTCCTGATTATTATGTCCTCATTTAGATCCTGGTTTGTCCAGGGTCTACCTGAAATGTCCTCGAGCTGGTGGAAGGGTTTAAATTTCAACCTAAGGAGCAATGCAAATAGGATGAGATAACCAGAGAAATCTAGACTGATGGCGTGGTCCTCTGAAAGCAATATCAAAGCCAGGTGACTTCTCCCGGTTACACCATGCTACGACTGTGCTAAAAGTTAAAGCTAAAGACACTGAAATTAAGAGTAAGGGAAAGTGCTGTCATATGGTATTTGTCTTTCCCTTTCTGACTTACTTCACTCAGTATGCTAATCTCTAGGTCCATCCATGTAGCTGCAAATGGCACTATTTTGTTGTTTTTCGGCTGAGTAATATTCCATTGTATATAGACCTCATCTTTTTTTTTTTTAATTTATTTATGGCTGTGTTGGGTCTTTGTTGTTGCGTGCGGGCTTTCTCTAGTTGCAGCAAGCGGGGGCTACTCTTCGTTGCAGTGCACGGGCTTCTCATCGCAGTGGCTTCTCTTGTTGTGGAGCACGGGCTCTAGGCGCGTGGGCTTCAGTAGTTGCAGCACGTGGGCTCAGTAGTTGTGGCTCGCGGGTTCTAGAGTGCAGGCTCAGTAGTTGTGGCGCACGGGATCAGTTGCTCCGCGGCATGTGGGATCTTCTCAGACCAGGGCTTGAAGCTGCGTCCCCTGCGCTGGCAGGCGGATTCTTAACCACTGCACCACCAGGGCAGTCCCTAGACTGCATCTTCTTTATTCATTCCTCTGTTGATGGACATTTAGGTTGTTTCCGTGTCTTGGCTATTGTAAATAGCGCTGCTGTGAACATTGGGGTGCATGTGTCTTTTCAAATTAGGGTTTTCTCAGGATATATGCCCAGGAGTGGGATTGCTGGATCATACAGTAGTTCTATTTTTAGTTTTTTAAGGAACCTCCATACTGTTCTCCATAGCGGTTGTTTTATGAGTCTTCATGACACTGGCTGATTGACTAAACCACCGGTCACTGACAATTGATTCAACCTCCAGCCCCTCTCCACTCCTCAGAGGTCTGGGAGGGGGTGGGACTGAGAGTCTGACCCTCTGATCCATGGTTGGTTCCCCTGACAACCAGCCTCATCCTTAGGGGGTTTCCAAGAGTCACCTCATTCCCATTAACTCAGTGGTGTTGGAAAGGGGCCTGTTACGAATAACAAGACACCCATTCCACCTTCGTGGTTCTGAAGCATTTTCAGGAACTAAAGACAAGAGACCAAATATTATTTTAAAAATACTCCCATTGCTCTTATTGTTTCCAAGGGTTTGGGAAGCTCTGTGTCAGCAAATGGACCAAGACCGAACATATGTTTCTTATTGTGAATCACAACATCCCGGCCAGCGGTCCTCAGCGTGTGGCCCCCGGGGCAGCACCTTCAGCGGCACCTGAACCTGTGAGGAATGCAAGGTGTCGGGCCCCACCCAGACCTGCTGGCTCTGAGCGCCTGGCCATGGGGCCCAGCAGTCCGTGGTCCACCAGGGCCCCAGGTGACCCTGCTGTGGGCTAAGCAGGGGGACGTCTGGTCTAGTGCTGAGGCCAGGGCTGCGTTACAGCTACCTGGGAGCTTTTGAAAGCAACCAGTGCTGGAGCTCGACTTCAGATGGACTGAGTTAGAACCGTTGAAAAGATTCTGGGGAGAGGCGCTAGTAGATTCGAGCTGTGGAGAAAGGGAAGGAAAGTATGTGTCCAACCGTTAGAGAAGTGAAAGGCCCCAGTGTCGTGGCTGAGAGACTCTAAGATGGTGGTGTGCCGAGGAGAAGCCCGGCACCACGTGAGAATGTCAGGCACCCATGCACGTGGGAGTAGCGCCCCATCTTCCCCGTCCTTGGTCCCCACCACTGCCAACAGCTGGGACCCCAGCTCCGGAGCCCGGCAGGTGAGACGATCCACAGACGGCCCCTCCCTGCCCAGTCGCTCTTGTTTCTCGGGAGTCTGGGTCTTGATCTCAGAGCGCAGCCTAATTAATTTATGTGTTATTTTCTAAACACATCAGGAGCGAGCCTCTGTCTGTTTCTTTGCCTGTAATATGGAACTTACATGCCCAGCGAGGGTTTGTTTTGACATGAGAAGCAAGACAGAGATCAAGATTCGTTTTTCTCCAAGTATCTAGACAGTCAACCGTCAAACACTCCCTTCCCCAGGAATTTCAAATGCCCTTTTTAACACCTTGATTCTCTCTTTGAATCTGCATCTATTTCTGGGTGTTCCGTTTTGCTCTGTGTACTGTTTATCTCTTCTGGCAGAAGCTATAAAACGTTTTAGCTGCTGTAGGTCTCCAACCCTGTGACCCTGTGACACTACCCTTACTGAGGGTCTTTGGGACCTTTAATCAGAATGTTCTTTAAATAAGGCCTTTGCAGCAGCACAGACGGACCTAGAGATTATCATACTAAGTGAAGTGAGTCAGACAGAGACAAATATGATATCACATAGATGTGGAATCTAAACAATAATACTAATGAACTTATTTACAAAACAGAAACAGACTCACAGACACAGAAAACAAACTTATGGTCACCAAAGGAGAACGGGGGAAGGAATAAATTAGGGGTATGGGATTAGCAGATACACACCACTATATGCAGAATAGATAAACAACAAGGATTTACTGTATAGCACAGAGAACTATATTCAATATCTTGTAATAATCTGTAATGGAAAAGAATATATATACATACATATATATATATGTATGTATGACTGAATCACCTTGCTGTACACCTGAAACTAACACAACATTGTAAATCAACTCTACTTCAATTAGAAAGACAGAAAGAAATCATACACATTTGGAGGCAGTAACCACTGTATGCTAATTCCTTTTTACTGTTTTTCTAAATAAAATACACCTTTTAAAAAAAGAAATGTTCTTTACATCAGGATTAACTAGAAAACCACTTGTGATCTCATTTGCTTCAACTCCAGCAAGGGTTGCTTTTGGAATCCTTTCTTTCCCACTTCTAGAGAGTAAACTAAAGGCAAAAACTGTATTTTGTTCTTTCCTGCCCCCCTCCATAGCATCCAGGCTCCGTGAGGAGGCTCAGTGCCTCCCTGCTGAAAGGAAGACGGGAAAACGACACAACAGAAGCGTCAGATTAAAAGACACATTCTTCCGAAGGCATTACAGGCTGCCTGGATTATGGTTTTCTCAGGGTACGTGCCCAGAAGAGAGTGAAGTAAGCCAGAAAAAGGAAACAAACATTGTATATTAACGCATGTATGTGGCATCTAGAAAACTGGTACAGATGAACCTAGTTCGAGGGCAGGAATAGAGATGTAGACGTAGAGAATGGATGTGTGGACACATGGGGGGAAGGGAGGGTGGGACGAATCGGGAGATTAGGCTTGACATAAATACACTACCATGTGTAAAATAGATAGCTAGTGGGAAGCTGCTGTATAGCACAGGAAGCTCAGCTTGGTGCTCTGTGGTGACCTAGATGGGTCAGATGGGGAGTGGGGTAGGAGGGAGGTCCAAGAGGCAGGGGATATAAGTATACATAGAGCTGCTTCACTTTGTTGTACAACAGAAACTAACACAACAGTGTAAAGCAGCTATACTCCAATAAAAAACAAACAAGCAAAACAAAACAAACGAAAAAAAACGGGCTGCCTGGGACGAAAGTCAACCTCGTTGGGAATTCAACGAAGCCGGCTCGCAGAGCAAAGCCGTCACTAGGGGGTGCGGGTCAGGGTCATCCTATCACGTTGGAGCACTGCTTGATCCACGGCTCTTCCTGATGTTCTGCCAGAAACCGTCACTAGAAATACCATGTTTCACTTACGTGTAATGCACGAATCACACACACACACCCCCTGCCATCTCTGCTGCTGGAGTAGCCAGTTTCAATGACTGCAACATACTCAACGTAAAGATAAACTTGAAATCTAGCAAAATACACCACTCCATCTCTCTTCAGCGTCGAACTGGGTGAGTACGCATTGCTATAACCTGAGCTGCACATGAAGGAGCTTCTGCACAAGCAATAGAAGGAGTCGAGCTCCTCACCTGGACCCGGGTGACAGGAATGAAAAGGCTCTCTTCTCTCATGGCCAAAACAGTCCCCAGGGCGGGACACTGGGCATCACAAAGTACATACTGGGGCCTCAGTATTATTCCCCATGGAACCCTTCTTGAGAAGTCTGCAAGTGCAAGAGAATTTCCAGCTCCCAATAATTCCAGGGTGTGCACGGACCTCAGAGTGTCCAGTGACTGTGATCTCTGCCCAGTTCAACAGGGTGGGCCCGGCACACGTGGCGTCTGAGCACCTGAGATGTGCGTCAAACTCAGATGTGTGGTAAATGTAAACCACGCGCTGGGTTTCACAGACGTGGCACGAATAAGAAAAGAAGGTAAAATAACTTGCTAATAAATGTTATACTGATTAGATGTTGAAATGTTAATATTTTAGATATACCGAGTTCAATAAAGTATTTAAAATTTTTACCTTTTTCTTTTTTTAACGTAGCTACTAAAAATTTTTAAATTACATATGCAGCTTGTAGTTGTGGCTGAAATTGTATATTGGATAACGCTCACCAGTATGGCTGTCCATACAGCCTTACTATGTAAATCAGATGATCAGATACGAAGCATATAACTTCCTCTTCTGGCCATGACTAACGGGGATCAGATTTGCCCTCTTCCACCTTAAGCAGCTAGAAAACCACACAAAAGCACGAAATAACAAGTTTGGGGCGTGGGCCCTGGGTACGCAGGACGGAACGCTGAATGCAGCACAGACAGGAAGCACCTTCCAAGCCACAGCCCAGGACCTGAGGGTTTGGCTTTGTGGAGAAGACACAGATCTGGGTCCTGACGGGCAAGGCGGGTGGTCGGCTGCACTGAGGAAAGGAGAGAGCCCCTCAGATCTTCAGACTGAAATAAACTCCCCTCGAATCCTCAGCTGATTGCTGGTCTGTGCATGCCCGAGAGGCAAGCTCTCAGGAGAACATTGCCTTAAAAATGGGACTAAATGAGCTCAAGACAAAAGGCTGTTCTAGACCCTCCCTAAAGCATAAAAGCAAGCCTTGAAAGCATCCAACTTGCTACAAGGAACTGCATTCCAGAAGAAACTCCAACACTATTTAAAGAAATACAACACAATCTGGTCCCCAGTGTCATTCACAATGATCCATGATGGCCAACATCTAATCATAATTTACAAGGCAAACCCACAGCTAATGCATACTCAACAGTGAACATCTGAAAGCTTTTCCTCTAAGACCAGGAATAAGACAAGGATGCCAACTCTCACCATTTCTATTCAGCGTGGTACTGGAAGTCTTAGCCACAGCAGTTAGGCAAGAAAAAGAAATAAAAGGCATTGAAATCAGAAAGGAAGACGTAAAATTGTCTCTTTTTGCTGATGACATGATTTTGTATATAGAAAATCCTAAAGACTCCACCAAAAACAAAACAAAACAAAACTGTTAGAACTAATAAACAAATTCAATAAAGCTGCAAATTACAAATTCAACATATAAAAGTCAGTTACTTTTCTAAAGACTAAGAAGGAACTGTCCAAAAAAAGAAATTAAGAAAACAATCCCATTTACAAAAGTATTAAAAGGAATAAAATACTTAGGAATAGATTCAACCAAGGTGGTGAAAGATTTGTACACTGAAAGCTATAAATCATTGGTGAAAGAAATTTCCATAAACGGATATTCATATTCATGGACTGGAAGAATTAATATCGTTAAGATGTCCATGCTACGCAAAGTGAAGTGCAAATTCAATGTAATCCCTATCAAAATTCCAATGGCGTTTTCCACAGAAATAGAAAAAATCCTAAAACTTGTAGGGAACCACAAAGACCCTAAACAGCTGAAGCAAGAACAACAAAGTTATAGGTATCACACTTTCTGATTTCAGATATATTACAAAGCTATCTAAACAGTAATCTGAACAGTATGGTATAGGTATAGAAAAGGACACATAGAACAATGGAACAGAATAGAGAGCCCAAATACATACTACATATTATATTAGTTGACATAGATAGTCAACTAATCTTTGACAAAAGTGTCAATACGCAATGAGGAGAGTCTCTTCAATAAATGGTGCTGGGAAAATGGGATATTCACGTGCGAAAGAATGAAATTAGACCCTTATACACAAAAATCAACTCAAAATAAAAGATTTAAATGTAAGATCTGAAACTGTAAAACCCCTAGAAAAAAAAAATAGGGAAAATCTCCTTGAAATTTGTCTTGTCAGTGATTTTTTGGATTTAAAACCAAAAGTACAGGCAACAAAAGCAAAAATAAACAAGTGGGACTACACCAGATTAAAAGGTTTCTGCCCAGCAAAGGAAACAATCAACAGAGTGAGTAGACAACACACAGAATGGGAGAAGATATTTGCAGATCATATATGCGATAAGGGGTTAATATCCAAAACATGTAGGGAACTCATACAACTCAATAGCAAAAATAAATAAATAACCTGACTTAAAAGTGGGCAAATGGTCATTTTTTCCAAAGCAAACACACAAATGGCCAACGGGTACATGAAAAGACGCTCAGCATCACTAATAAGCAGGGAAACGCAAATCAAAACCACAATGAGATGTCACCTCCCACCTGTCAGAATGACTATCATCAAAAAACAAGAGATGAAAGTCTTGGCGAGGATGTGAAGAAAGGGAACCCTTGTGCACTGTCAGTGGGAATGTAAATTGGTGCAGCCGCTATGGAAGACAGTGTGAAGGTTCCTCAAAAAATTAAAAAATAGAACTATCATATGATCCAGCAATTCCACTTCTTGTTCTATAGTCAAAGGAAATGAAGTGAAATCAGTATCTCAAAGAGATATGTGCACCCCCATGTTCATTGCAGCATTAGCCACAGTACTCATGATAAGGGAACAACCTAAGTGTTCGACAAGGAATGAATGGATTTAAAAAAATGTGATATATATACATACACAGTGGAATCTTTTTTTTTTTTTTTCGCGGTACGCGGGCCTCTCACTGCTGTGGTCCCTCCCGTTGCGGAGCACAGGCCCCGGACGCGCAGGCCCAGCGGCCAGGCCCAGCGGCCACGCCCACGGGCCCAGCCGCTCCGCGGCATATGGGATCTTCCCGGACCGGGGCATGAACCCACGTCCTCTACATCGGCAGGCGGACCCTCAACCACTGCGCCATCAGGGAAGCCCCCACAATGGAATCTTATTCAGCCTTAAAAAGAAGGAAACCCTGCCATCTGCAACAACACGGATGAACCTGGAAGACATTATGATAAGTGAAATAAGCCAGACACAGAAAGAAAA
Organism: Lagenorhynchus albirostris; assembly: GCF_949774975.1. NCBI lineage: Eukaryota > Metazoa > Chordata > Mammalia > Artiodactyla > Delphinidae > Lagenorhynchus > Lagenorhynchus albirostris. Next base: position 2,619,968 of record NC_083111.1, read on the forward strand.
ATTCTGATCTCATTTATTTGTGGAATCTAAAAATCTTGAACCCACAGTAACAGAGAGTAAATGCTGGTTACCAGAGGCTGGGGTGGGGGAAATGGGCAGATGTTGGTCAAAGAGTACGCTCAGTTGTAAGATGAATAATTCTGGGGACCTAATGTATAGCCTGGTGACTGTAGTTAATAAAATACTGTACAGTTGAAAGCAGCTAAAAGAGTAGATCCCAAGTGTTCTCACCACAGGAGAGGAAACAAGATAACTACGTGAGGAGATGGATACATTAATTAGCTTGATTGTGGTGTTTATTGCACCATGTATGCATATGTCAAAACATCACATTGTACACCTTAAATATACACAGTCACACTTCAGTAAAGCCGGGAAAAAATGTACCAGGCATGAAAGGAACAGGGAGAAGTGACCCATTAGTAAGAGATACATTAATTAAAAGAACAGATTCAGAAATGTCGGAGATGATGGGATTAGCAGATAGGAACACTGAAATAACTCTTTTAAATGTTTCTTACATTCAAGAACCTAGAGGGAAACAGGAGCATAATTTAGCGAGAAAAGGAAGCTATAAAGAAGACCCGTGCAGAATTTCTGGTGATCAAAAAACACCACATCTGAAATGAAAAATACATTGGGTGAATATAAAGGATACTATTGTGCTAATTCCTTAGTGTATCATTCTAACCACGAAATATAAGTCATTGGACCATCTTTGTTCATAAACACAAAAGCTCTCCGGTGGCTCCACAAGCAAACAAGCACAACGTTAATCGCACTTTTAGGCCGGACCGTCCGAGCCATCCCTGTGCCAGGAGCCCTAGTCCCCCTCCAGGTTCATGGACGTTGACGCTATGGAACATTGAGACGCACTTGCCTATGCGTGTCAGAATCCACGAGTTTAATTAAAGTTATGATGTGAACAAAGAGTGTCCATTAGACAAGAAAAATTTGGTCTTGGCGAGGGATATTTGCATCAATTTGCTTAATTAGATCAGTACTTTTAAAACAATTTGTAAAGCATCGGATTAAAGGCCTGAATTTCAAAGGATTTAGCAGAAGCCACAATCATGGTTTCAAACAAATCATCTGCAAGAAATTGGAGGCTGAAAATAGCAATTAGCAGCCCACAGAAAAAAAATTTAATGGAGACCGTTTCTATCAGTTGAATAACCATGTCTAACGTGGCTTGGCTGGAATCGCGGGTAACTTAACCTTCACCAAATTTCTCAGAGTGGAAGCAAACTGCCCCTCTTGTTTATTTCAGAACTAGATTTCAAATAAAAATTCATCCCAGGTGCAATAATATGGTGTCATTTTGGCTTTGAGGGGAAAGCAACAAAGGAGGCAGGGCTGGCAAAGCTCAGTCCTCGCTCTGCTTCTCATCCTGACGCTGTAAAAAAGTCAACACAGCCCTCCACATATGGGGTCAGTCAGAGCCACTGACTCGAGACGTCTACCTGCAGTTAAAGTTATAATTCAAAAGCCCGTTGAAAATGCAGTTTATTAAATAGCTTAATCCGTAACCTTGACCATTCCTCTTCCTAAAAGAGAAAAGAAATATTTGAGGGGAAAGTAATTCTGTGGAGGAGGTGATTTTTTAAAATTTTACTGGAAAATAAAGAATATCCTCTGGTTTACGCCAAAACTTGTTTCAGAGGCTTTCCGAGGACCGCAGAGCAGCCTCACTGTCGTCAAGCAGCTTCCTACCTGACCTCCCTCTAAATCCATCCTTCAGGGTTTTCCTGACTCACTGATCACCGTTATTCGTAAGACCCTGAGATTCTCCCAAATCCTGAAGTCTCTTCGGACTCAGAGAAAGAGTGAAAGGTTCAGTAAGTCTAATGCATCTCCGTTTAAAAAAATAACGTGCATGTCCCTATTTTTTCCTACTGCTCTCCCCTCACTCACTGCCTCACAGATAATAGATCCAAAGAGTAGTCATTATAGACACTGACACAGAAGTTCTCTTCCGACAAGTGTCAAGGGCAAAACGGATGAACTATTAATATAATGAGGAACCTTAAATCAAAACTGAAACCAACTTACGTCTCCCAAGATGAAGACGGGACTTAGACCCTGCAGACGCCCGCCACTTTCCAGAGCCATGAAGCTGTTCTTGGAGCACATTCTTTACGCTCAGAGAACGTCTCTTTAGGATGTCTCTTTAGTATAAAAGCCCTGTGTGGGTTCCTGCTGGTGTTTGGGGGGGAGGGATGGGGGACACAGAGTCATCTTGTTCACCGTCGGTTCCCTGGGAGCAGACACGGCCCGAGGCTGCTCTGCAGCCGTTGGTCTCATAAGGACCCACAGGATATTTATGTGCTGTGAGTCATTTTGAAGACAATTTTCCAGGCAAATGAACATGAGGTGCAATAAAGACGCAGATGTAGAGAATGGACTTGAGGACACAGGGAGGGGGAAGGGGAAGCTGGGACGAAGTGAGAGAGTGGCATGGACATATATACACTACCAAATGTAAAATAGATAGGTAGTGGGAAGCAGCCGCATAGCACAGGGAGATCAGCTCGGTGCTTTGTGACCACCTAGAGGGGTGGGATAGGGAGGGTGGGAGGGAGGGAGATGCAAGAGGGAAGAGATGTGGGGATATGTGTATACGTATAGCTGATTCACTGTGTTATACAGCAGAAACTAACACACTGTTGTAAAGCAATTACACTCCAATAAAGATGTTAAAATAAATGAGGTGCATATATTAACTGCATTGAAATAGCAAACAGGAAAAGGCATTTAAGACCATATTTTCAAACACATCTATATTTTGCATCTCGGCTGAATATGTTTACTTGAATAATTGACAGGCATTTTTAAACTGAATAAGCCCAATTCTCACTCTTGAATCACACACCCCATCCCCTCCATCTGCTCCCCCAGTTTTCCCTGTTCCAGGAAATGCAATTCCATTATTCCAAACCTTCCCTGTCATCCTTGTTTTGTCTCCCCTTAAACCTCAATCCAAGGCATCAGCAAACCCTGTCGGGTTTTATTTTTTTATTTTATTATTTATTTATTTGGCTGTGTTGGGTCTTCATTGCTGCACGCAGGCTTCTCATTGCGGTGGCTTCTCTTGTTGCAGAGCACCAGCTCTAGGGCTCAGTAGTTGTGGCACGTGGGATCAGTAGTTGTGGCGCATGGGCTTAGTTGCTCTGCGTCATGCAGCATCTTCCCAGACCAGGGCTCAAACCCGTGTCCCCTGCATTGGCGGGCGGATTCTTAACCACTGCGCCACCAGGGAAGCCCTGTCTTGTCATTTCTTAGAGACCCTTCCTGCTATCTCATCCCGCTGTCCCAGAAGAAAACACCATTCAGCTTCAAACACCTGCCTCCTGGTTAGATTACGTTTCAAGACATCGGAGGCAGGAACGGCTTGGCGATCAGAAACTATTCTGTCTGCTACACCAGGAGCCCCCAAATCAAGGGGGATGTTACGTTTTATTAGTTGACGCAGAGGCACTCACCTTAGGAAACGATCTCCATTCCGTCAAGGTTTGTGAGAAGCTTAAGTTTCCTATTATCTCCATGTATAGACCAGAAATTCTTCTGAATGACCACCACTTCCTTCCCTTCCCTAGGCTTGTTCCCGTTGTCTGGTTCTAGTTCTTCCGGTGATCACTGTTTGAACGTGCAGTAATCTACGTTTAAGCTCCATTTCTTGACTTTCCAGCATTAGATTCACTGTGAAAAATCAGTAGTTTTGCATATTACAGTTCCTCCCCTCCTTTCCCACCCCTCCCTAACTTTGATTAAATAAACCATTATTTTATGTTCTTATTTCTTTTAAATAGTTGTATGCTTAATTCTGTTCTTTGATTAATGAGCTTTAGAGACCGACTTTTGTCTCACCCTTTTTTGTGGGCCCTTATTCATTCCTATGCATTTTAGAATCAGTTTTCTCAGTGCCCTCAAATATCTGCTGGGATTTTATTTGAAACTGAATTGAATATATAATTTGGAAAATTTTACGTTTTTACCATTATTAGTTATCCTATCCATGAGTATACTATAAATCTTTTTCGAGTCTCTCTAAAATGCTTGTAAACAGTTTTAAATTTCCCCCCTAAAGGTATGGCTCGTTCTTTGCTAGGTAATCTTCTACAAACACTGCAGTTGTATTGCTATTTCTATTGAAAACATCTCAGTCACTCTTCTAGATGATCAAGGGTGGTGTGTATGATCACGATTGATTTTCGTGGGTTCGCTTACGGCTGGAAATCTGGCTGAATCTTTTTCTTGATTTTTCTAAGTAGATCAAGTTAGCAGCAAATAAGGACCATTTTCTCACTTCCTTCCAATCTTTTTATAGCTTATTTCTTTTCTTGGCCCAAAACGTCTGGGAACTTGTTAAATGGCAACAGTAATAAAAAGGAGGATAAGAAGGGAAAAAAAGGAAGAGGAACAGAGAAGGAGAAGAAGAAAGAAGAGTTCAGGTTATTTTCCAGACACTGATCCCAGCACTTTATTGAAATGAATGAGCTTGGTCTTTTGAACCTTGTGATGAAGGTACTACTGTGCTTCCCCTTTTAAAGGAGAAGAAAATGAGATGCAGAGATTTAGGGAAACTGGCCCAGGTCTGAAGCTAGCAAGTCCCCTCTCTGGGGACAGAAGACATTGTTATTTTGCTTCCAACATTGAGGAGTCCTTGGACTTTTAAATGAAGGGCGATCTCTTGTGTATTTGAACGTTCTTGTGTAGATTTTTAAAAACTCTTTACTTCAGGAATATCTCCAGAATTCTCTTTCACTCCCCATCATTCAGTGTGTGTCCAAATATTTTTTCAGTATTATTTTTCATGCCACTTATTTATCTGTCCTTCGTGACCACAACTGTTGTGTCAAAAGTATCAAATCTCTTGATCTACATAAGTGACTCTCCTTTCTAAGATCTTCTTTCTAAGCTCCAGTTCTTTTCTGAACTCTGCCAACTCATGTCACATTTCCTTCCACTGTTTTATCATCTCGTCTTGTTCAATAAGGACAAACTATCATTTTTCTATATTGTGGAGAAATATCAAGGATCCACACTTTAGCAGTTTGCTTTCATATGTGTTCTTGAAATGGTTTTTGCTTTGTAAATTTCTGCTTTATTTTGCCTTTTGGTATCTAGGTCCCAGGCTAGGTTTTGGTCCAATGTTTATTCATAGTTTATGGGATCCATTACTCTTAGCCAAGCTATTTGCTTTGAGAGGGAAAAAAAAGGGAGTGATCTCAGGGGGCAGGAAGCCTCGGTTAGAGGGTCTGCTCTGCCCTTCCTGCCCCCCTTGGTGACAGCAGGCTTCTCACCCTCGTGAAGGTGCCTTGATGCAGGCCTTGTGCTGATGCCAAGGCCATGTGCCTTGATGCAGGCCTTGAACTGACGCACGTGAGTGCATGATGACGCACTGTGAACAGCGGCCCCAAAGCCGATGGGCACCTCGGAGCCTTTCCTTCTAAAGACGTCTTTGGGGTCTCTGCCTGCCCCAGGCCCCTCTACTCTAGGCTGGCAGGGGGGTCAGGAACCCTGCAGATTCCCGGGGCCCCTGACCCTGCTGGCCCGTGGAAGGGTCATGAATTACACCCGTCCGATCAGTGCCACCTCCTGCCAGAAAATGTGACCTAACACGAACTTTCAGAAATATGTTTCCACGCCACGTGTCTCCCTTCATTCTCCCCAAACTCTACTGCATTTGTCAGATATTTTCGTGACTTAGGACTTCAGGTTATGAAAACTGAGATTTTCTTCTTTGTTCACCATCTTTCTTGCTTTTATTCATTTGGGGGCCATAAATAGCGTTGCTCTGCTATTTCCAACCAGAACGCCTTGAAATATCTACCTCTCTGTCCAGTTTTCTCCGTGTCTCCTGCTATCACTGGAGCTTCAGCCGCCGGCCCAGCAAATGGGCACCCGTGTCCCCTCCGGCCCCGCCCTCCCACTGTCCACTCGCAATAGAGCGGTCTGTCTTCAAATGTTAGATGGAGCCCATCACATCCCAGATTAAAGCCTTCCTCACAGTCTTGCTCTTACATACATGCCCTCTCCACACCCCACCGCCCCCGGCCTGGGGCTCTGTGCCCTCTCCCCTCTGCGCCCCGCACCATGTCCTCTTCCCATCACACTGGACCACCCTCGCTTCCCCAAACCTGCCCAGCCCTCTCGTGCCCTTCCCTCCAGCTGAGACAGCCTCCCTGCCCCTTTCACCTGACTGATTCCCACTCGCAAGCTTCAAACGACAAATGACGCTTCCTCCAGGAAGACTCCCCTGACTGTTCCCCGGTAGACAGGTGGCTGAGCGCTACTGTCCTGTGACGATCTTGATAACCTTCTACCCCAGGGCCTACAGTAAGGACTGGCAAGTTGTGAGTAATTAGCAAACACGTTTATTAGGATGGAATGAGCAGGCAATATACCAAGCCCTGAAGACACAGACGTAGAAAGATGAAGATTATTTTCCTCAAGGGGTTCCATACTGATACAAAATATAGATTATACAACATCTGATATGGAAGACTGTGGCAAAGATCAAGACGCATTTTCTTTTTATAGTAGTTGCATCTGACATATCCTAATGTAATAAAGGAGGACATTAAAAATAATACTTCTACTGGGAAAGCGAAGTAAATGTGCTCAGTAAATCTAAATAAGAACTTAACGTCCCAGACTGACTGAGACTCTCCAGCCAAGGGCAGTCAGCAACCAGAAGCCCTCCTGAGCTCTGTCCTTCCCAGGTGTGTGTCCACCACGCCTTGCACAGAGCAGTATAATGCAGTGACTTCGTTCCTTGTCCCCAAACACCCTTTTAACGAATGCACTGTTTTCAAACTATGTTTAATGGCAGAGCTTTTGTGGCTAAGAATCCAGAAACTCACATTCCATCAGGGAGGCTTATTTGCGCAGATATTAAAAACTAAGGTCAACTGCAACTAAAAGGGTCCCAGTACGATGCCCTCGTACAGCACCAAACAAACATCCGTGGAAACCGCCTGCTACCACATTGGCCCAGGCGTGGGCTCTGCTTCTTGCCAGTTTGTTGGGACTCTTCTTAACCCTGTAAGTATAAGTTCACTATTTGATTCAGAACATGGACTAACCTCAGAAAAAGAGAGGAACCCAAACATTTAGCTTCAATAGCATCTGTTTAAGATGCCCCCATCACAGTTTCTTTCAACTTCCCATAAAATAACTACAGGAAAAAAATATATATACATTTATGCTATTTCTAAAACCTAGTGCCAGAATCTTAGAAGTCTCTTCACGAAAAAGACTTATTTTTCCACTTTAAAATTAAGGTTGATGAAAGCAAACCGAAAGCATACACACATGTGCACACGCACACAACACAAAGGCTGGTGGGTAGAGAGCTCTCAGAAGGCGCCTCGCAGCCGCTTTTCTCCCCAAGGCCACACCCGTGTAGGCTCCCTGAATTTGTGATAAAGAAAAAACTTCTCTATACATCTATGTAGGGAGAAAATGATCACAGGGAAATATCCACTTTGTTTTTAAAGAGTTATAAAGCCAAATATTATCATTAGCTGTGTTATCTCTCATGTGTGACACTCACAGATAAAATCCTAAGGAAGGGCTTACAATCCGACAACTCCACTCCTAGATACATACCCAAGAGAAATGAAAACATATCTACACAAAGCACCTGTACACAAATGTTCATAGCAGCGTTATCATAATAGCCAAAAAGTATAAAAACCGAATGTCTATCAACAGATGAATGGAAACCAAGATTTGGTCTTTCCATACAATGGAATATTATTCAGCCATAAAAAGGCATGAAATAGTCATACAAGCTACAACATGGATGAATCTTGCAAACATGTTAAGTGAAAGAAGCCAGATATAAAAGGTCATATACTGTATGATTTCATTTTGATAAAATGTTCAGAATAAGGAAATCTGTAGGGACAGAAACAAAATTGTAAGTCGCCAGAGGCTGGGGGGAGGGGAAGGCAGAATAACTACAAATACGTATAGGGTTTCTTTAGGGGATGTTGGAAATGTTCTGGAGTTAAATAGTATTAGATTAAAAAACAAAAAAGAAATTGGATATTCAGAAAGATACTGTTATTGGTCCAAAGTCACACAGCTGGTTGGTAGCAGAGCCAAGACTATGAAATAAATGTTTATTCCTACCATGGCTAAAAACATTGCTTATTTAAGTTTTATTATACATCATTCTATATTAAATCCAAATGGCACTTTTAATAAATAAATAGTATTACACACTGCTGATGGTGCACAACTTTGGGAATATACCCCAAACTGCTGATTTGCACACTTTAACAGGATGAATTTTGTGGTATGTGAATTATATCTCAATTTAAAAAAAGAAAAGGCTTAGAAAGCATATTCCTGATGTGTTCTTGAGAAAAAAAAATTGGAAATATATTCCAACCAATTAAGCTACAAATAAAATACAAGAATTGAGACTTCCTAGTATTAGAAAATTATTAGAAATCTGGTTATCAAATAGGGTAATAAGCGGAACAAGATCTTGGTCATCCTTTGAAGTGAGGTGATGGCGTACTGTACCTGCACAGGAAGACTTCCTCCTTTGCTTGCCCTCCCACTCACCCCACCCCCTGCCATGCACCCAGGCTAAGGATTAGTATGTAAAACCGTCCCTTAGTTCCACTACAAGCATCAGAGTCTGTGAGAATGATCTGTTGATAGATCAGAAAACACTGATCTAAGAAAAACAATAATGAACTTTGGTACTCCTTTTTCCCCCCCAAATAACAGCAGTTATGTACAGACCTCTATGCCTAAAAGCCATGCTCCTTTACCACACCTCACCCTCTGGCCTCACTGTTCTCTTTGACCTATGCCTCTTTGACCCCTGGGTTGGAGACCCAGGAGATCATTAAGGGTGAAACAATCTAATAGCCTCAGTGAGAAGCATGGGGAGGGTCACTCCCTGTGACTTATCCCTGTCAACATTATCACAGGCTCTTCTCCATCAGTAGCCTGGAGGGTTTCCGTAGGTCAGTTCCACATTGGCAGATGTGGTTGATGATTTTTCCAGGCATCAATTTTTTTAATTGAGATATACTTGTCCTATAACGTTCCATTAGTTTCAGGTGTTGATACTTCATCCCATCATGATAACTGGGATGCAGTAGAGGGTAGGAAGATGTTGAGTGGGAAGGTGGCTCTCCATGTGGAAACTGGCAGCAGCACGAGCACGATAATAAAGCCATGGTTCCAAGAAAAGGCAAATTACTCCCAGATGCCTGTTTACCTCTAGTGGGATGGGAAGGCAGGAACACTCAGCGGAGAGATGAAAAATATAAAGAGAATTAAATGGAAATTCCAGAGCTGTTTTCAGTTCTGAAATTTAAAAAAACATACTGAATGAGCTTAACAGCAGAATGGAGGTGACAGAGTAAAATGTCAATCAACTTGAAAACATATCAATAGAAATTACCCAATCAAAAAAAAAGGAGAGAGAGAGAGAGAGAGAGAGAGAGAGAGAGAGAGAGATGATAATAGAGCCTCAAAGGCCAGTGGGACAATATCCAAAATTCTAATATACTATAATAGCATATTACACAACTTTAGAAAGACAGGACAGAGAGTGGGGCATAACAGTATTTGAAGAAATAATGGCCAGACAATTTCTCAACTTGGTGAAAGACATGAATGTAGAGATTCAAGAAGCTCAGTGTACCCAAAGCAGGATAAATACATACGAAGCCACGTCTCGTTGCATATCGCCAATTTGCCAAAAACCAAAGACAAAGAGAAAATCTTGAGAGCAGCCAGAGAAAAACAACACGTTATGTACTAGGGAACGATGTTTGAATAATCACTGACTTCTCATCGGAAACTAAGGAAGCAAAAAAACAGTGGGATAACATCTTTTAAGTGAGAAAAAACTGTCAAACCGTCCAACCACTGAAAATATCCTCTAAGAACGAAGAAAAAATAAAGCATTAATGAGGAAGAAGAAGAAGGAAGAGGAAGAGAAGCAGAAGGGGAGGAGGACAAAAGCTAAGGATCCTCTGACAGTGACATGTGCTACAAGATACTCCAAGAAGGTTATTCAGGCTGAAGGGAAATAATGCCTGAGGGAACTCAGATGCCCAGAAACAGTACAAATCTAGGTAAATATAAAAGGACTTTCAAATTCTCACTTTTTAAAACAATACATTTTATTGTTTAAAGCAAAAATTATAACACCATTTAGTGGGACTTATAATGTATGTAAATGTAATCATATGACAACTACAGCATAAATGATAGCAGGGTGACGGGAAATAGTCCTAAGTGGTTATAGTTTCTACGTTTCATGAAGTCTACAATTCTAGTTCTAAGTAGATTGTGAAAAGTTAAGAAGATACATCCCTAGAACAACCATTTAAAACACACACACACATATGTAAAGATTAAAAAAACTTAATACACAAATTAAAATGGAATTCTAACAAATATTCAAAAGCCCAAAAGAAGGCAAGAAAGGAGGAACAAAGGAATAGAAAACATAGAAGATTAAATAATACATTATTAATAATGATGTGATTATAACTACATTTAAAGTTATTGGATTAACCACTCCAACAAAAAGGCAGAAATTGTCAGAAGACAAAAATAGCAAGACCAATTATATGCTGTCTCAGGAAGCAATCTATAAAAATAAAGACCCAGATAGGTTAAATGTCAGTGGATAGAAAAAGACATCCCGTACAAACAATAAGCTTAAGAAGGCTGGAATAACTATATTAACATCACATTAAACATACTTCAAGACAGAAAGTATTGGGACTTCCCGGGGGTCCAGTGGTTATGACTTTGCCTTCCAATGCAGGGGGTGTGGGTTCGATCCCTGGTCGGGCAACTAAGATCCCGCATGCCTCATGGCCAAAACAAAACATAAAAAAAACAAAATAAAACAAAAAACAGAAAAAAGAAAAAAAACCAGAAGCATTATTGTAACAAATTCAATAGAGACTTAAAAAAAAAAAAGACAGAAATTATTAACAGAGATAAAGAGGGACATTTTATAATGATGGAAGAGTCGATTCATCAGGAAGATAGACAATCATAAATGTGTATGTGCCTAGTACAAAATTTTTAAATGCATAAATCAAAAATTGACAGAGGTAAAAGGAGAAATAGATCATTCTGTCTATAACTATACTCAAAAATTTTAACACTCTTCTCTTACAAATTGATAAAAACAATTAGGCAAAATGTAAGTACACAGGTGATCTGAAGATTATCAACCATATGTCCTGATTGATATTTATAGCACGATTACAGGATACGCATTCTTTTCAAGTACACATAGTACATGGAAAAAAAAAAAAAGGCCATATGCAGGGCCATAAAACAAGTCTAAACAGATTTAAAAGGTTTAAAGTCCCAAAGAGAATGTTGTCTGATCACAATAGAAGATAATTGGAAATCAATAAGATAATTAGGAAATCCTTACGTATTTAAAAATCAAACAGCACACTTCTCAATGATCCATTGATCAAAGAATAAATCACAAGGGAAATTAGAAAATATTTCTAACTAAATCAGAATAAAAAATATAAAGATTGGTGAGATGTCACTAAAATGTTTAGAGAGCAATTTGTAGCTTTACATGCCTACATTAAAAAGAAGAAAGTTGTAAAATCAATGACCAAGTTTCCACTTTATGAAAGGTAAAAGTAAGCCCAGTGTAAATAGGAAAAAGGAAATAGTGAAGAGCAGAAACCAATAGATTTTTTTATTAAAGAGAGAAAAAAATAGAGAAATTAACAAAGTCAAAAGATGGTTCTCTGGAAAGACCAACAAAATTGATACACTAGATTGAACAAGAAAAGGAAAAAGCGAAAGAATACAAATTTTCAACATCGGCAATGAAAAAGACATTATTGATACAATTGCTACAAACATTAAAAGATAGTTATAACATTATGAACAACTTTATGCCACTAAATATGAAACCATAGATGAAATAGAAAATTTCTTTGAGAAATACATTTTCCAAAAATTGACACAAAAATGAAACAGAAAATCTGAACAGCCCTATAGTTATCTAAGAAAACAAATTTCTTTTTTAAAGAAAATTCCAGGTTCAGATTATTTCTCTGGTAAATTACAATACAATCTGATATAAACTCTTTCAGAAAACAGAAGAGGTATTTTGCAGCTCATTATATATGGTGAGTATAACTCTAATCCTCAAATCTGACAGATTACAAAAGAAAAAAGAAAATTGCAGACCAATATCTTTCATGAAAATAGATGCAAATATACCTTACAAAATTACCAAATTGAACCCAGCAATTGTGACCGAGTTAATCCCAGTAATGCAAGATCAATTTAACATTTGAGAATCAATGAAAGCATCACATTAGTAGAATAAAATTGAAAACCATATGATCATTTTAATAGACAAACAAAAAATATTTGACAAAAAAAATCCATTTTTGATTTTTAAAAAATATCCAGCAAACCAGGATAAAAGGAAACGTCCTCAATCTAATAAAGGGGTTCTTAAAGGAACCTATAGCTAAAACCGAACTTAATGGTGAAACACTGAATACTATCTTCCAAAGATCACGAACAAAACAAGAATGCCTACTCTTTCTACTTCTATCCAACATTGTACTAGAGGTGCTAGCCATGGCAGAGGCAAAACGAAATAAAAGGCATAAAGATCAAAAAGAAAGAAAAACAGTATTTACACAAAACACGATTGTTTTTATAGAAAATCCAGCAATTATTGAACTAATAAGTGATATTAACAAGGTTGCAGGATACCAGGTCAATATACAAAAACCAAATGCATTTTATATACTAACAGAAAACAAATAAAAACTAAATTTTTAAAAATCCAATTACAATACCACTAAAAATATGAAATAATAAGGAATAAATTAAACAGAAAATGGACAAAACCTCTACGTTTAAAACTTCAGAGTACTGTTGAGTAAAATTAAAGAAATGAAGAGATATGCCATGTTCAAGAATTGCAAAACTCAATACTATATGATGTCAATTCTCCTCCAAATTGATCTGTCAAGTCAAAAGAGTCATAATCCTAACAGGCTTTGTGCGTGTGTGTAAAATTTGACAGACTGACTGTAAAGTTTTTATAGATATGATAAAGGACCTAAAATGTCTAAAGCAATCTTGTGAAAGAATAACCAAGTTGGAGGACTCACAACCACCTGACTGCAAGAATTACCTTAAAGTTCCAATAATCAGGATAGCATAGCATTTAAATAAGGATCCACAAATAGATCAAAGGAAAAGAATAGAAAGCCTAGCAATAGACACACACACACACACACACACACACACACACACTTAAATCGTAATCTGATTTTTGAAAATGTCACCAGAGTAATCCATTGGAGAAAGAAAATAGTCTTTTCAAAAGTGGTATTAGAATAACTGAACGTCTTTATGGGAAAAAAGAAACTCAATCCATACCTCACACCATACACAAAAATTAACACAGGATGGACCACAGACCCAAATGCAAAAGCTAAGACCATAAAGCCCTTAGAGGATAACATAGAATAGCTTCCATATTTGAGGGTAGGCAAAGGGTTCTCAGTTTACAGAAAGTGATAATCATGAAAGGAAAAATAATAAATTAGACTTCATCAAAATTAAAACTTCATGTTCACAAAAAGACACCATTAAGAAAATGAATGAGATTCTCACACTGGAAGAAAATATTCAAAAACATTTCTCTGACAAAAAAAACTAGCATCTGGGATACATAAAGAATCTCTACTACCTAAGACTATGACAACCCAATTTTTTAAATGGACAAGTTTTGAGCAGATACTTCAGAAAAGATGTAGAGGTGACCAATGCCTATGTGAAAAAGCACTCAACATCATTAGTCATCAGGGAAATACAATGAAAACCAGAATGTCTAAAATTGAAAAGATCAGTAACACTAAATGCTGGTGAAGGTAAGGAGGAAGTGGAACTCCTACATTGTTGGTGGGAGAGTTAATATATATATACATATATATATAGTTTTGGGGCTGTGGGGTCTCTGTTGCTGTGCGCGGGCTTTCTCTGGTTGCCGCGAACAGGGGCTACTCTTCGTTGTGGTGCGCAGGCTTCTCATTGCGGTGGCTTCTCTTGTTGCGGAGCACGGGCTCTAGAGCGCAGGCTCGGTAGCTGTGGCTCGCGGGCTTAGTTGCTCCGTGGCATGTGGGATCTTCCCAGCCCAGGGCTCGAACCTGTGTCCCCTGCATTGGCAGGGGGATTCTTAACCACTGCGCCACCAGGGAAGCCCCGGGACAGTTAAATGGCACAACTACTTTGCACTGCAGACTGTCAGTTACTGATACAACTGAATATACACGTGCTCTCTGACCCAACAATTTCACACTCAGATATTTATCTAAAATAAATGCAAACAAGCATGTTGAAAGCCGTTTTGTTTGGAATAGCCCAAAGCTGGAAAGAGCCTAGGCGACCAGCCCTCAGTAAGAGAATGAATAAACAAACGGTGATATAGTCATAGGATAGAATAATACTCAGCATCTAAAAAAGGAAAAGATAGGGCTTCCCTGGTGGCGCAGTGGTTGAGAGTCCGCCTGCCGATGCAGGGGATACGGGTTCGTGTCCCGGTCCGGGAAGATCCCACATGCCGCAGAGCGGCTGGGCCCGTGAGCCATGGACGCTGAGCCTGCGCGTCTGGAGCCTGTTGCTCCACAACGGGAGAGGCCACAACAGTGAGAAGCTCGTGAACCACAAAAAAAAAAAAAAAAAAAATAGCCGTTTACTGTACAGTTCTTTCAACTTTGTGATATGCTTGCAGTTTTTCAAAATAAAAACATTAGCTCACGAAATAAACTGGAGCTTTTTTTCTGCTGCTACTAGAAGAAAAAAAAAAGATTAATTCCCTGAAAGATACATAGATCCTTGGATCAAACCAGAGTGTCCTACATCTAAAAACAGCCTTATCAAAATAGCTGACCGACTATCCTATGGTCTCTCCCTAGAACCGGCATTGTGCTCTGAACGACTGAGCATGTTACGAGAAACGTGTAAGAAATCGTTATTGTAAATATTATAAGGATGTATTGATCCCACAGACCAGTGTCATTCAGTGTCCAAATTATGAGAACGCAAGAGAGCCATCCCACTGATTTCATTTTCAGGAAAAGCTTTACTTATCCTTAGTGGCTGGTTTATTTTTATATGGATAGTGTGAACATGGTAACTATTTGCCAACAGGAAGCTCAAAGCCAAATTTGTCCTGCACTTCAAGAAGCGACCCTGGGACTTCCCTGGTGGTCCAGCGGTTAGGACTCTGCACTTTCACTGCCGGGGCCGGGGTTCAATCCCTGGTTGGGGAACTGAGATCCCGAAAGCCATGGGGCGTGGCCCCCAAAAAGTGATAATTAGTACTCTTAGATAAGCACCCTGGAATCATAAAATTTCTTTTCCCTTCCCCATATTTTCTAACTGCATTTTTTAAAACTAGAGTCAATGTCTCATTGTGATGGACCCTATCTTTTTTTTTCAATGAGACAGCTGTTTCCTTATAACTCGGATTAGCCCCTATAATAGTTTCTGTCTTTAAAACAATCATTAGTGATCACCATCTAATTTGTTTACCACTAGTATCTCTCCGTTCAACTAGTTCTATATCTCTGATACTATATGTTATGTTTTATAACCACAAAAATAATTTCGGGCACCTCTTCGAAGTAACTAAACTAAATCAAGGACTGGCTCATTTTAAAGAAATCAGGAAATATTTCAGCAGGGGACTCTGGAGTCTCTGCCTAAGCGGGAAAGATATGAAATGTTCACAGAAGGTCACCCTCTGCTGACTCCCTGGAATCCAACTAAATATAAATTTATTTAATCACCAGCATTGAGCAACCCATTATTCTACTATCTCCATAACAGATGAAGAAAAGAGTGGATTTATGGTTTACTAGTAACGAGTGTAGGTGATCATGCCCCACAAGGGTCTTTCCCAACTAGTTTTGTGAATTATTGTTTTAGGGAGAAAGCAGTCACCTCACACCTTTTCTTCTGTAGAAGACAGAAGATATTTTTTACCACAAACTTTACATGGATTATGGGACAGATATTTCACCATCAGAGTCAAAAAATAAACCGAACTCATAAGAGAATTTTATGGTATCAAAAAAATAACAATAACTGTTTACAAATAAAGAGGCATTTAACTTCATCCCTTTAGCTATAATGCTTTGAATGTCTGTTTTTCACTCAACACGACATCACTTCAGGATAGCTAGCGATGAAAAAACACTTTAAAGAAGACAACACAGTATTTGTCCCAAGAGGTTCTTAAATTTAGGTGAGCAGCCAAAACACAAATCCATGAAATGCCCAAAGGCCACATGCGAAGAGACACACCACCAGAGGCGGTGAGGGGCTCTGAGTTTGAAGCACAAGGTCTGGGGGAGGAGAGGGGAAGGGGACCAGCCCAGTAAGGCTCCTGGGGTCTGTGCCTTAGGAAGTGTCCTGGGATTTTAGGAAGCCTTGTGGCCGAAGTGCTGGTGAGCAACACAGCGCAGTTCCACGAGAGGTGAGTGACTCACTGAGATTTGGAAAAAATATCGATTTCCTAACTTTATGAGTAGCAAAGTTTTGGACATACTTTCACATCCCCGTCCCCAGCTTGGCTCAGGTAATGCAGCACAAATACATGCTTTTATGGACACATCTATCAATTTTCTTCAAACTTTACTCACCAAGTGTAAACGATATAAAGTAGTGACTATTAAGTTCCCTTTAAAAGTCAGCACAAACTAGTCAAAAATAACACAGAAAAAAAAAAAAAAAGCATCCCAAACCAAACATCAATAATCTTACACTACAAAGAAAGACCATTTCTTACCCAGGCAGTAAAACTTCAAAATGTCCCAATAAACTTGTGTCGGAAACCAAATGAGAGGCAGAAAAAGGAGAATTCTTAGCAAGGAAACCACAACTGCACTTCTATTTAAATTTTGAAGAAAAAAGCCAGAGTATCATTTCTTTTAAATTGTTTAAAAATCTTACTTGTGAAAGCAGTTGGAAAATCAGCTCCAAACCAGAGAAACGTAGTTGACAACTTTGAAGGACTCACCTCTGACTCCTTGACACACACACAGAACATGAAAAAAGGAAAAAAAACTTTCCACAAACTTTGAAACCACATGACTCCAACTTCAGTCCTGCTGTAAGTTCTCCTTTTTCCCTGTTTGTTCATATTCAGAACTTTCATGCTAATGTACACAGATTTATTTACCATGGGCAGGTGGTTTGCATTTAATTCTTCATGTAAGACAATCAGAAACTAAGTAACATGTTTTGGTGAAAAGCTGGACATCTTTTCTCTAACTGTTAATGACTGCAAAGATTCTAATCTGTCATTTTAAAGAGCAAAGACTTTTAATTGATCTTTATATCTTCACCATTAGGGTCACTTAATTCATCAGAGGGTATTAATGGTCAATGGTATAGACAGTAAATGAAAACCCAAGAGGGGGAATGTCAGTCAGCACCCCACGATACCCCTTCCCCAGCTTCTGAGTAGAGCCTTCTGAGGGGAGGGGCCAGCAGCAGAGCACATCAGGGAAAAGTAACATACGGAATACGGAAAGATTTATTTATAAAGCACTATTCGGTGAAGTATTTGACATTAGCCTTTACATTACCTTTAGTTAATTAACCTATTATGAAAGAAGCAAAATTCATACATATATTACTGAGTTTAAATAGTATTTGGGCCCCAGATGAACTAGGATAAGTTTTATTTGAGAAATTAGTGTTCATGGAAAAGCTAAAAACTAAGACAACAGCAAACAAACAACTAAATCCATGCCCAACTACCATAATGTGGTCTCTGGGTTCAATATGTTTCAAACTAGTTTTAACCATGCCCTACTTGGATTAATATAGAAATCCCTTTCTCATCTTCAAAAAAGAACGAAATCATGCCATTTGCAGCAACATGGATGGACCTAGAAATTATCATAGTAAGTGAAGTAAGCCAGACAGAGAAAGACAAATATCATATGATATCACTTATATGTGGAACCTAAAAAAAAATGATACAAACTTATTTACAAAACAGAAATAGACTCACAGACACAGAAGACAAACTTATGGTCACCAAAGGGGAAGGGGGGAGGGATAAATTTGGAGTTTGGGATTAACAGATACACACTACTAGATATAAAATAGATAAACAACAAGGTCCTACTGTATAGCACAGGGAACTATAGTCAGTATTTTGTAATAACCTATAAGGGAAAAGAATCTGAAAAAGTATATATATATATATATATATATATATATACACACATATATATACATACATTCTTTTACATATATATAAAACTGAATCAATCTGCTATACACCTGAAACTAACATATATACCTGAAACTACCACAACATTGTAAATCAACTATACTTCAATTTAAAAAATTAACATAAATTAAAAATAAAAACGAATTTATAAAAGAGATTAGGGAAAGAAAAAAAGGATCAATAGATTTGTAGTATAGTTACATGAATAATCAAGAGAGAAAATTAAAGTCTTAAAAAATTGCTTTTGCTGTGTAAGAGATTCAGGCTTGTGTCTGCTGATAAATTTGACTTTGTAAATAAAGATTTTTAACCACAATCCAAGTGGTCAATATATGCAAGGAGTTTCTTGGAAGGAACAACAAGTTAAAGATAAGTCTTCCCTTAGCTTTTTGTTTCTTAAAGCACATTATTTTTTTTAAACCCAGCCCCAGTTGTAAGTGTACACAATGGAGTGCAGTGGCAAATATCTACTTACATCTCTAATGAAATTTATTGACCATTTTTAAAAAAAATCTAAGACCACTTTTGCAGAAAGATTATGAAAACTATGTTAAATTTACTTTTCAAAAATAGTAGAGAGGGTTTCCCTGGTGGCGCAGTGGTTGAGGGTCCGCCTGCCGATGCAGGGGATACGGGTTCGTGCCCTGGTCCGGGAAGATCCCACATGCCGCGAAGTGGCTGGGCCCGTGAACCGTGGCCGCTGAGCCTGCGTGTCTGGAGCCTGTGCTCCGCAACGGGAGAGGTCACAGAAGTGAGAGGCCCGCGTACCGCAAAAAAAAAAAAAAAAAAAAAAAAAGAATGGATAAACAACAAGGTCCTACTGTATAGAACAGGGGACTACATAAAATATCCTGTGATAAACCATAACGGAAAAGAATATGAAAAAGAATGTATATACATGTATAACTGAATCACTCTGCTGAACGGCAGAAGTTAACTACAGCATATTGTAAATCAACTATACTTCAATCAAATAAATTAAAAAAAAAATAGTGAGTCCTCCAATACTCAATAGTGAAATCGACAACTTCACGCACTGAAAAAATCCCCAGAGAGACTCAGCACACAGAGAAGGAAAACTGAAGCAAATAAAGATTGAGTGGCTTGTCTAAGTCAGCGGTTCTCACCCATGAAATCCAGACACGCTGATATGTCACAGCCCATTGTAGCACGCAAAGCCAAGTAGCATCAAATAATTTGTTACTAACAGAGTGTCGACATTTGTGAATGATCCACTTTAAAAGCTCGTAATGGATGGATTCCAGATCAGCCTTCTAATGCTTCACTTTTCTACTTGTGTCTGCTGTGCCCCTTCTGAATAACACTCAAAGCTACGATGCTACAATATCTCCTACCAGTTTTTCTTGCCATTTGGTGACCATGTGCCAGTCAAGGTGACGTGGGTTCTCTAAGGCACGAAGCCAATTTATCCAACCCAGTGTGATGTTTCCTTCTTTCAGCTTTCCCATCACTTCATAAAGCATTGGACTCAAGAAAGATGCAAAGCGTAATTTGTAAAAGCTCATAATTGTATGTATATCAATAAAATAGACAATGTTCTGTTGAACAACTGTGTATCAAATCCAGCATATAAAATTATCAACTTTAGAATGAAGATATGTATGTGGATTTAAAGACTCATCAAAAAACACTTTCCTCAATAGATTTTCTTTTTAACTGAATATTATTTCTCTTTGGAAGCTGACAAAATTTAAATAATTTAGGTAAGTTACCAAATTGTCTGTTTGTCACTTTTATTTGATCAAGAAGTTAGATACCTAAAATCTTAATCCAACTAACTGGATCTGTTCAAAAGTGCTTTTGTTAATAATATTCTTTGCCATTTTATTTCTAGCCTTATATTATCAGGATACTCTAATTTCCAAAAGAAATTAGGTTTTCATAATAACTTTGAAGCTTGAATTTTCCTGAGTTTAAAAAAATAGTTCTTTTTGATTTTGAATCAAAATTTAGCATAAGCTAATTTCAATTCGAAAATGAAAACTGTCTTGGTTTTCATTTGAGCAGCTTACCACAGCTTCCTATATTTGATTTATGGCCTCACTCAATCTACAATGACACGAAGTGTGAGAACAACCTCTTAGCCACTTCACACAGTGACTTAAAGAATTTTAAAATGCATTAGTCCAGGGAGAGAAATTTTTAATTTGCAATGCAGAGAATGGCAAATTAATATTTAATGTTTAACTGTGGTTATATCAGTTTGTAAAGTTTATAGATAGATAAATTATATATAACATGGCTTTCTGTAAATATGTGATTAAAAATAGTTTTTGTTAGTTCCATGGTCGTACCACACTTTAAAAACTAGACCAGTTTTTTAAAAAATCGTCAAACCACCCCAGCATTTGTCTTTAAAATAAAGGTACACTCTGCTGACTTGAATTCTGGAGACTTTTCTTCACTCTTTTTAAAGGGGTTATTTTCCTTAAAGATAAAACAAGGAAAAGCAAGCCGGTGTTTCTTGTTTCTCCTGAAACAGCTGAATACTTAGCCGTTTTCCTAAGAAGCCACTTCAGTACAAAACAAAACTTTGACCCGACAGATGGCTTTATTGACGTAGGTAAAGTCCACATCTGAAGAGCGTGCCAGGCTCGTAAACTGCATCGTCCACCAAGATTGCCAGCCAAGCAAAGCCCACCAGGTCTGCAGCGTGAATGCTCACCATGGGGGTGTGGCCCCCCAAGACGCCTGATCCACCCACTCCCGGCCCCTTCCGGGAAGAACTCCCCAAGGGCATCTCACCCCGAGACAGAGGTCACCGAACCACAGTGCATCCCACCTTGATTCAAGAAAACCTACCTCACTGAGGTCGCTTATTTTCTCTCCTCCTCTCTTAGCATTTCTCTTCCAAGAGCTTGGCGTTGTTTTTCAAGGAGGGAGTTTCTGCCACTGGAGTGAGGGGTGTTTAATTACTTCAGACTGAGGACACCTGGCCACCCAGCTTCCACAGGACAGGGGGGAGGATTTTAAAGCGATGACTCCTGCACTGCCTCCAGGCAACCGAACAAAAGCTGAATTCTGCCCACCTGGGGCTGCCCGTTTGCTCAGAACGCCACCGAGTTCCCTGGATGTGGGTCCCGGCGGCCGCCTCCCCCACGTCCTCCGTCCCCGGAGCGTCTGGATTCCCACGTTCACGTGTCAGAATAGACTTCTATCGAAGATCAAGCTTTTCCCCTTTCCCAATATCCACTTCTTTAATTATATGTGTTTAATTGATACACATGTTCTTAATTGTGGTTAATACTGCACAGAGCTGCCTTTCCATGTCCAAATAGCCTCCTACGGATGCTGGAAATCATGGGCATGGAGCCGGGGTCCTAGGCCCTGGACCCGTCGGTCCAGTCTCACCCCGGGCAGTGGCACTCCAAGGGGAAGCTGCAAACACTCAGCTGGTCAGTGGTAGAGCCTGAGCGACCCAGAGCGGTGCTGGGAACGCAGCGAGTGTGTGCCACGTTTGCACACCGAACTTCCCGTGAGCAATAACACTGTGATCTTAAATGGATCCCACGCCTAACCCATCAGCCAACCCTCAGCTCAACCCGAGAAGCAGCTGCAGATCTCAGCTCCTTTTCCTTGTGGCCACTGCCACCAGCCTGGCCCAGGCCACAGCCTCTTGCCTGGATTAGAATGGAAGCCTTGAACCCTGCCTGCTTCCACCCCTACCTCTGCCCTGCACACACCTGCCACGGGATCCCTGCAAAGACGCCACCTGCCAACCTGCTCAGGGCCCTCCTGTGGATCCACGACCTCTGAGGTCCAGTCCCAGGCCTTGGCAGTGGCCTGGGGGCCTGTCTGTCTCGCCCCAGGCCCCTCGCAGACCACTGCCCTCCTTCCTGCAGTCGGGTCACCACCCTCCCCCATTCCTAGGGCAGGTGAGGCTGGCGCTGCTCTCACGCCCTCTACCTGGAAGCCTCTTCCCAGGCCCCCTGGGGGCTTCCTCCTCCTCTGCTCACCCACCACCCGTCCAGAGGCCTCCCTTCAGCCCCGGGTAGGAGGAGCACCCATCCTTCTCTGCCTGCAGTCAGACACCTGTGCCCTCACCTGCTGCTTCCCCCTGCAGTGGACACTTTGAGGGCATTTGAGGGCCTGAAACGGTCCTTGGGCGGGATGGGCCCTCGGTACAAACTGATGGATGGACGAATGAATGCACAGTTCTGACAGCTGGGCAACTCCAGCCGGTCGGTACCTGCTTAGGTTACAGGATGCCTGAAAGGTGAGGGACGCTGACCTCCCCCATAGAGCCGTGGTCCTCAGATCTGTGGGCCTGATTAAGTGGCCTGTGGTCAGACACGTCTGGGAAACACACTGGCTTAAGTGAAGTTAAGCAAGTGTATGTACTGCAGGACTTCTCAGTGCTTTTAATGCTCTAACCTGCATGAAAGGAGAATAGTACCTGCAGCAAACTCCAAGCTGGGACCTCTGTTAGAGTAATCATCCCACATCACCGACCTGACCTGAGAATGTGGATGGGTTGATGTCGCTGCCAGGCTGCCCCAGGGCAGGGAGGGTGCCGGGCAACATTCCACTTGGGCTTCTCCCCCCCTCGGATAAATGGGTAAAGACCTGACGTGTATATACAATGGGCTATTACTCATCCATGAAAAAGATGGAAATCCCACCATTTGTGACAACACGGATGGACCTAGAGGGCATATTATGGTAGGTGAAAGAAGTCAGACAGAGAGAGACATACTGTGTGCTCTTACTTATGTGAGGGATCTAAAAAAACTGAATTTATAGATACAAAGAACAGACCGGTGGTCACCAGAGGCGGGGGTGGAGGGTGGGTAAATAAGTCCTGGGGATGGAAGGTAGAGGATGGGACTACGGTTGACAACACTTTACTGTGTATTTGCAACTTGCTAAGATCTTAAAAGTTGTCACAAGAAAAAAATTATATAAGGTGATGGCTATTTACTAAATTTATCGTGCTAATCATTTCAAAATATACACATACATACCAGGATGCCTGGGGATTCAGGGCGTGGCTGAAAGCACGTTTCTCACCAGCGTCATCAGACACCACCCATGTCCTTACACTTCACCATCCATCTTAGCAAGGCAGCGGAGGGGCGTTGTTACCTAAAGGATACATTGCATCGCAACTTTGTTCCAAGAGTTTCCAGTGAAGCCTCCAAACAGCCCCTGTTCATGGAGCCCAATTTTATCTGCAAAACAGTCTAAGAAAAGGTACAGGATGAAGATACACAAATAAAGGGCGTGGAAAGTAAAGAAACAATTCCTAAGGCAGAATTAATGTCACCTATAGCTTGCTGGTGGGTCAGGTCAAAGGACAGGCAGCTCCCATGTAGCCAATGGCCAAAGGCCAATGTTCAGTGCAGAACCGCTAGCCCTGAGGGCCAGCCTGCCCCCTCCCCTGGCCCTGCTCCATGATCCCTGGTCACCCCTGGCCCTCCCAAGCCTGCCACTGCCTGGGAAGCTCTAGCCTTAGAAATAAAGGAGCCCCCAATAAATCGTATTAAGCTCTATCTGTTTCTTATCATCAAGTAAATAATATTAAAGCACTATGAGACCCTAATTGCCTTTGTGTTAAAACCGGTTGCGGATAAGTATTTAAAATATATATAACTATTTGAGGAATTCAAGTCCTTCACAAGGCATCACCAAAATTTTCCTGCACATGAAGGACGCTGCTTGCAGGAAGTTAAACCGATCTGAACAGGTGTATTGTGTGTCATTGCTGTAGCCAGAGAGGCTGAAAAACAGCCTGGCACATAGTGGGTGTTCAGTAAATATTTGTTCAATGAATGTTCTCTTGATCACACTACATGCAAAACATCTAAAACTGTTACAACAGGGGATTAACAAGCCTGGTGGCGTGACTTTTGTTCTAATATTGACAGGATTGTAGCGCATAGCAATCTACTCCATGCAGCTCATTAAAGGTATTTGCTTCCCACTGAGACGGATGGGACAAGTTATCTGAAGCAAGACTTTACACTGGCCTTAGTGTAACCTTGGAGGATTTAGAGACGGAAGGTCTCTATCACTTTGTTGTGTCCATGGTGTCTTCAGCTACTGGGGATTTGTGTCGAATCACAGGAAGTGTCCTGACATTTTTCTTTACATTTTCAACAGCATCCCTGAGTTTGTTGTATTTTCCTCGCTTCAGAAATTAGGAAATGGAGGCTCAGAGAGATCCAGTAATTTGCCGAATGTGATGTTGCTTGTGAGTGGAGAGACGGGCTCCAGCCCAGGTCAGTGGGAGCCTGGAGGGGGTTCTTCACTGGCTCCTGAAATGAGAATCCCAGTGACAGGGGTGCTCGGGAACTGCCCTCCGAGACCCCACACCCTGGCAAGGGGACAGCTCTTCCTGACTCTGTGCTCTGCTGCGCACCTCTTCGCCTGCAACTCCCAGCCTCGGACGCCCGCCGCTCTCCGGGGCTCCACGCTTTCCCACTGCGTCCGAAGCCTTTGTGAGAACGGATGTGATCTCCCGGGGAAGACCCATCTCAGGCCCTGACACCCTGTAACCCCATAACCTGGTTAAAAAAGTAAGAAAATGAGATCCATGTGGACGACGTGGGGTTTAGCTTGGGCCTGATGAAGGTAATATTCAGATAGCACAAGTACTCCTCAAAACGCCTCGATCAGTGGCAACTGCAGCTCCTGGGAATCTGTTAGGAATGCATCTTCCCAGGCCCCACCCTGCCCTCCGGGGTGGGCCCAGCACCCTCTGCTTTGACAAGGCCTCCCAGCTCTAGATGGAGAGTCATGGGGTCTGGGTGCACTCAGGACCTCTGACCCGGGAACCAGACCACACGCGATGCCTTGGGGGGACCGCAGGTAACGTATGGAAAGTAAGATGTGTCATAAACAAACAAGCCCGCAATCACCCTGCCACGCCGGTCCCTCACATTTGTCTGGCGGGTACCTGTAAAGCCGTATTCCTGTGTAACCACCGGCCACCGAGGTACCCACGGTTCTCCTGCCCCAGGGAAAACCCAGCCTGGATGGAACAGTTGTTTCATCCTTAAAACAGAAGCATCTGAATAAATCACGCCGGGGATACAAAGACCACGTAAGACGGTGTTATGCTTGTTTAGTTCACATTTAGCACTCCACCCGCACCAATTAAATGATAAATCTGTTCAGATCCTGGGTAAAAGAGTGCGCTCTTTGAAAGCGGTAAGAAGCCAACAGGTTTCAGAGCAGTAATGTGCCTCCAATATGTTCCACGTACAGAATGTGTCTCATGATTAAAGAGGAGCTACAGTTAGTAATAAAAAATATGAAAATGAGTTCATTGAATTGCAGAATTGAGGTGCATTAATCACAAAAAGCTTCATTTCAGAAAACCATTTGCACCATTTGAACAACCAATAAGAAATCATTGAGTCAGAGGCGTGGCTTACAGCTTCTGGTACCCGAACGTTTGGGGTTGTGTCAGGGACTATAATTGATCTGTGCGTAAGAGGGATGACAAGGAAGCACGGCGCCCCAGTGAAAGGTCTTTTTCATTTTAGTGAGCTGGAGGGATCTAGCTTTTTTTAAAATGTCTCATTTTATTATTTATTAAGTAAACTCTTTGGTAAGATCTGTGTTTATTCAGCTCGTAATAATGTTTAAGGCTAAGTGTCTCCCTACTCAAGAATCATTTTGCAGATACTAAAAGAAAGAAGCTACAAGCCAAGGGGGAAGGGGAGTGGAGGGAGGGATAGAGTGGGAGTCTGGGGTCAGCAGATGTGAGCTATTATATGTAGAATGAATACACAACAAGGTCCTACTGTAGAGCACAGGGAATTGTATTCAGTATCCTGTGATAAACCATAATGGAAAAGAACATGAAAAAGAATGTATATATTTGTACAACTGAATCACTTTGCTGTACAGCAGAGATGAACACAACATTGTAAAGCAACTATACTTCTATTAAAAAAAGAAAGAAAGAAAGAAGTTAATGCAGCAATGTTGTAGTAAATACAGAAAAGGAAATCCTATAGTCAGGGACCCACAATCCTGCCTGGATTTTACTTCACGTGTATATTTAGTCAATAGGATTTTGGAGAAGATAGATAGCCAGCAGAGCTCTGGGAAGACGCTAGACAGGATCTGACCAGTAGAGTTAAAAAGTGTCTTGTGTCTACAGTTGTGTAACTGCCATTATGTTATCTTCTGCTAAATTCTTTTCTTGCTTTCAGAGTAAACATACAAGAAGTTATCTCATGTATAATATCTTCTTTACTCATAGACTTTAGTTTATTGCTTGTGCATTAAAATGCTATAATTTGACACAAATTATTTTTGAGAAGTTTTTGCTTCGTGTTGCCTAGCAGTTAGGAAATGTTCAGAGTGTACATTTTTGACTGGGTAAAAATCAGCCGTCACCAGAGTGACGAGTAAAAAGAAAAAGATTTACTCTTCTTTAACAATCAGGCATTTAACATGTAGCTTGTTGTATAGCTGTTAAAAACACCTCTTCAAGCAATTTCACAAACGTCCAGAGTACGGCTAGTAAATGCAAACATATTCATCTACGCATCTGAATAATCCTGTAATCAGAATTATGTTGTATTAGAATTCTGTAATTAGAATTATGTTTCCCAAATAAATAGCATGGTATAAGGTAGATAATAACGAGAAATTGAATCTAGGTGCTTTTTTTTTTTGATTAACCATACTGGTTTTACGTACTTTGTAAGTTCGTTCAATGTATTCCATAAAGACAGAAAGAAATTTTTCTGCACCACTGGTGAAAGATATCAGCTGTTATGATTTATTGATTTCATGCTGTTTCTTTTCTTTGTGTCTTTTACTGAAAATGCAGTAAATAATTCGGAGAAAGTCCACTAGGAGGCGTTCTTGCTGCAACTATAAAATAAAAGACAGCTCTTGCTAGTTGCCGACTGAGACCTTTGGTAGCTGTGTTAAATTTTTCTACTTCAATTGGCAAACACAACACACAGTCCACAGACATCCGATGAAAATAGTAAAACATTCAAGAAAAGAATTTACTAAATCAAAGAAGCGAGGATGGTAATCTAGGATAATTTTAATAAAAGTTGTATTACTGTTGAAGGCAAAAAAATATGCATATCTGCTGGCAATTAAACATGACAAATACCTTCAAAAGAGTAATATTTTCCACAGCAGCTTATAAAGCTGTGAGTTTCTCAAAACTTCAGTTAAATATTTCTATTTCAAAAACACTCCAATTCTCTTTGCTGATGGTTCTTAAACTCTAGTGATCAAATGTACACCTGTCGATGCTCCTACAGAACCCCAAAGCTTACCTGCACCCCCAAGTTATTTTCACTCACACGACCTTGATTCTTCGCGTTGTGAATGAACTGATTCTCCATCTCTTAAGTGAGAACGATTTTTATCATGAATTTTAGCTTGGCATTTATTTTTAAAAAATAACATGGACAGAAATAAGCTTTCACACACAGAGTTTTAGCGAGCTGTACCTATGGAAGATTTATTTTGAACTGCAGTGTGCGTGTGTGTTGTAACACGTTCCTGAGTGTCTATTAGGACCATCGTGCTGGCCCACACTGATAGTAATTGGAAGACGGTCCATACTATTTCTTTCTCTTTATGTGAGAATTAGCCAAAGGCTTGGCCTCACCAGAAGGAGAGGTGGCCTTCAGTCCTGCGCGGAAGGATGGATGGGAAGGTGATCCGGGGCGGCAGGAGAGAACGCGTAGCTGCACCCCCAGCCTGTCCTGGCGTGCGCCTTGCTCCCAGGCCCTGTGAAGGCGCCAGGCCTCCGAGAGCGCGGAGCAGATGGAACGCGCAGTCGTAGGACATTATCCACGTTTTTGAAAATGACTCTACGAAGCCAAGTGGCCTGCGCGGAGTGAAGGGGCAGGCTGAGGAGACAGCAGCTCCTGACTTTCAGATTGTTCGGCAGGTGGCAAATGCGACCGAATGATGCTGGGATTCGAACCGCCGGGCCGGGGCGGCCGGGGGAGCGCGCGAGAGGACCAGGTGCTCGGGCTCCCACCCGGGGCTGCCCGCGCGTCCTGGCCGCCTCTGCACACACAGACGTTTGTTTTCCGCTCGGATCCCCGGCCAAAAGCTGCGGCGGGTCCGGCCCGGCCAAAGGCAGGAGCATCCGGAACGCACACGAGATGCTGTTCGGGCCGCACCCGCAGGCGAGCACCCAGATCGTCCTCGTGCCCTGCGCGGCTCACAGTCAGGCCCGGCCACGTGCGCCCGCTTCACTTCCCGCAGCCCTGCCCCCCGGTGCCCTCAGCATTTCTGCTCCTGCGCTGCCGCCGCCCTGCCCCCTCCGTGCCCTTCCTGTCCACCTGTCAGGGCCTCCCAGGCGCCTCTGGAGGCCACGTCCTGGGAGGGCTCCTCCAGGCCGCTTCACCAGCCCAGATGCCCCAACTGCACTGGATCATCCCTTCCTTACATCATTCGGGTAGGTGCTCAGGTGTAGCTGTTTGTCTCCCCTACCAGGGGTCCTCAGGGGCCGGCTGGCCGCCTGCTGGTTGGGGCAGCCCTGCTGTGCTGCCAGGAGAGACCCCTCACCGTGGACACCCACTGCTTGCAGAGCCGCATTTTAACCTGCCGTGGGTGGAAGCCCCTGTGCCCCATGCCACCTGCGCAGGCCTGGCTGCCTAGACTACCAACGCCTCGGCGACCCCTGCTCACGGGATGAGACTGCGGCACGTGACACAGATGCGTCATCTATAACATACATGACGTGCACTACAGTCGTCCCGCAGTCTCCTCGGAGAACCGGTTCCAGGGACGACCCCGCAGCAAACCCCAAAATCCTGGATGCTCCAGTCCCTTATGTAACATGGCCTAGTGTTTACGTGTGCTCTGTGCACATCCTCCCAGGCTCTAATTCGTCTCTAAATCATTTAGAATACCTAATACAACGTAAGGGCCATGGAAGTGGTTGTCAGTGTGGCTAAGTTATGCTTTGCTTTTGGGAACTTTCCGGAATTTTTTTCCTGTTATTGATGCTGCAGTTGGTTGAATCCACGGGTGCGGGACCTGTGGATACGGAGGACCGACTGTGTACATCTGTAACTTACACTGTGTGGCTGGTTCCTGGCCTATAGCATGGGCTCAAAACCCACTAACTGTTGTTTTTATTATTATTACTGCAGCTGTTTACTCAGCACAGTGATACTCTTAACATCGGTATGATCCCAACCTTTGGCCAAAGCCTTCCAGCAGTAAAGGTGGAGTCAGGGTTCACGGTCAGGCCCGACTCAGGAGCCAGTGCCATGCCCTCTCCATACGTTTAATATTGTTTCTTAAATAAAAGAAGAAGAATTTGTAATGTTTATTGAATATGTAAGAAATGAATTAGAGTAACTGGCTTTAAATGATTTGTGTTAGGATATCGGAACCAGAAAAGACCTCCAAGATCATTAAATCTAAACTCTATTCTTTATAAATGAGGACATTCAGGCATATTCATGCATTTAGAAAATGTATCGAGCAGCTATCGTTTATTATTATTGTTATATTATTATATAACATATATAGTAACATTTTATATTATTATTGTTAGAAAATGTACTGAGCAACTATTAATCATGTATTATTGTTGTTACTGTATAACATATATCATTTTATATTATTATTGTTAGAAAATGTACTGAGCAGCTATTAACCATGTATTACTGTTGTTATATTATTGTATAACATATATCATGTCATTTTATATTATTATTGTTAGAAAATGTACTGAGCAGCTATTAATCATGTATTACTGTTGTTATATTATTGTATAACATATATAATGTCATTTTGTATTATTATTGTTAGAAAACGGATTGAGCAGCTATTAGTATGAAACACTGATGTAGTTACTTGGCAGGAGAGCAAAAGAAGTGATGCCTGTGTCCTCGAAGAGGTGATGGACCAGCAGGAAATCTCTGTCTCCCACCCCTGCGAGGGGCGTGACCTGCTGAGCTTGTTAGTAACAGTCTCGACCCCAAACGTCCTGGCTTCTTGCTCCGAACGCCTCCATTCTATCCTTGCGTTACAGGGTGACGATAAAAAAGGCTACTCAGATTAACATGGAAAATTCTCTGCGAAGATGTTTTGCTTTTCACAAGCCTCGCATGCCAGGGATTCACCTTTCCCATAGCAACGCTGGTGGCCCTGAGTGTGCCTTGAACGAGGAACATTAAACACAACTACCATCTTCTCTCCCAGAGCTTCAAAGGCAAGAAAGGCTCCGCCGCATGGCTCCAGAAAGGCTGAAACTGCCTGTTCCCACCTGCCTTTCCACACAGTTCCTCTTTCTCTGTGTATTTTTGTCAGTGAGTTCGTATCCATTGCACGGGATCACATGAGGATTAAATAAATCAAACAGCTAATGGAGAAATGCCAGTTTCTGTAAATCAGTAATAAATGTTGATTTGCCTAGGAATAAAGGACGGAAGTCTTGTAAGGAGATGCACCTTAGTGCCCCAGCTGAATCGACAGTGGAATACATCTGGGTATAGCCTCAGTCAGATTTTTGTCAGTGGAGTCCCCGTGTAAAATGTAAAGTTGGGCGCTATGCTGGCTTGTTCAGTGCCTGCTAGGACTGACTGTAGGTCAGAAAATGGATACTAAAAGTATAATTTAATGTATCTTTAGAGTGATGTCAGCAAAAGTGGCAGAGGAGGGACACCCAGAGGCCATCCCTTCCAAGTAACACCGAGAAACCTGGCAAAAACTGTCAGGATCCACCTTCTCAGAGCTCTGGAGAACAGAAGCTGGGGGGACACACAGCAGTGTTGGTAGAGTGACAGGGTGGGAGACCTTCGTGGCGTCACCCTAGCCCTCCTCTCCCCCCTGAATTTTGGTGACTCACCGAGATTGTGGTTGGTTTCCAATGTTGACAGAAGGTGTTTAGTCATCTGGTCTTTGTCTTGACACTTGGAAAAGATCCACTGGGTTAAGCAAAATGGAGTTCTGTGCTGAAATAAATAAATCAGTAAATTACAGGCTTCACATTTCTTCGTCATCTGTTGCTTGACTTAATGCTCCTGGTTTGTCATAAGTCTTTGGAAGCTGAATACAGTTTTTAAAAAATAGTCTAGACCAAAGTCCCTGCGTTTTGCAATTCAATTCTGACTTCAAATAGAAGTGACTCCTTCATTAAAAAAAAATTATACATATATATATTTAGTATACTACTAACATCGCCTCCAAGTAGTAACAAAGGTTAATGATTCCTTGCACTTTTTTCAGCTCATTTAAACTTATCGAAGATGAATGCCACATGCTGAAATTAGCAGCCCAGCAAATAATCATGAGTAACCACTGGCTTTAGAACATTCCAGGCAGAGGCCGCTGAGCCATAAAGCTCAGGAAGTTTAAGCCTCACGACCCTTCCTGTACCTGGGCCCCCTCCTGAGGAAGCCCTGAGAAGGGTCCTAGCCCTGGGCTCACATGGTCATGTTTTCATACAATGTGTGAAATGGGATATTTTAACTGTAATTCGTTATGACCACAGTTTGGGGATACAGCTAACTGGAAGTCGAGATTGGTATATGTGTATTGGGGCATTAGTGGGATGCATTTATGAAGTCGGCAGTCACTTCTGTGTATACTTTAGTATTCGTTCTCAAAATTGTATAAGCTTCAGTCTCCACAAAAACCCAGATTCTCCCTGGAGACCACTGCCACACGGGCTGTCCCACGTGGTTCAGCAACGCCGTGTAAATGTAAAGGAGACAGAGGCTTGCAATGGCCCCAGGTCACCTGCCCCAGGTCACTCGGTCATCTGAGAGGCAGGGCTTGGCTGTGAGCCGGGGTCTAACTCCAAGGCCAGAGCGCTTTGTCACAGGACAGGGGCACTTCTGGGGAAGTGGTCCCCAGAGTGTGTCGGACCTGCCGAGTCAGAGCCTCCACGGCGCCCACAAGCCCTGCGGGTGATTCCGAGGCACTCGGGTCTGAGAAGCAGGCCCACGGCGTATGCTCAGACCTCTGTCTGGAGGCCAGCAGCCCGCCAGCCCCCGACGTCACAGGCAGCCCTGCGCCATCCGTCTGCTGTGACTGCCCCGGCATGAGAGCAGTGACCCGGGGACACTCCGAAATGTTCCTCGTCGCTGGAATCATGCCTCTGTTCGCCTGCTGAGGATAAAGAATTACACCAGGGGGCGATCTACTGTGCTGTTTAGGGCTGGCCTCCGCTTCTACCCTTTAACCGCAGCGGGGCGGCCCCCCTCGGCCTCTCCCGCCCAGGATGCCCCAGCCTTTAGGAGCAACTCTGGCGCTAAGGCGACACCTGGTGGAAAAAGCTGAGCACTGCATGAAAGTAGCACTGGGGGCAGACAAGGTTTCGAGGGGCTTGGGGGCGGGGGTTTGCTTTATTTGTCCTCAGATCTGTCGCGGACTAAGAATACTTTGGTAAAAGACAATGAAGTTTCAGAGAAATAAAGTGGAGAAAACATAGGTTAAAAACTAAAACTCAGCTGAGTACATTTTGAGATCTTATTGGCTTTATTCAAGGATCCATGGATGGGGCGGCATCCCATCCAGAGGACGGAAAGGCGCTCCGAGGGGCTGCACACAGTGAGACTTTACAGGCAGGGAGCAAGGAGGTTACGCCAGCAAACAGCAGGCTAGTTGGGTCAAGGTCACTCCCTTCAGGGCACGCTCGGGGTCTACCAGGCACATGACCTCGCTGGTGCTGGACGGCCATTCCTGATTGACTGCTTTCAGATTCTATATCTGATTTTTTTTTTAAAAAAGAATGAAACTTTGCCATTTGCAGCAACATGAGTGGACTTGGCGGGCACTGTGCTAAGTGACGTAAGTCAGACAGAGAAAGACAAATGCTGTATGATCTCATGTGTATGTGGAATCGAAAACACACAAGAGACAATAAATATAACAAAAAAGAAGCAGACTCACAGACAGAGAACAAGCTAGGGGTGACCAGTGGGGAGAGGAGGGAAGGGGGGAGGGAAGGGGGGAGGGGCACTAGAGGGATAGGGGGAGTAAGAGGTATAAACTATCAGGTATAAAATAAGCTACAAGGACCTATTGCACAGCACAGGGAATATAGCCAATATTTTAAATAACTGTAAATGGAGTATAACCTTTAAAAATTGTGAATCACCATATTGTACACCTGCAATTTATATGATATTGGTACATCCACTATACTTCAATTAAAAAAAAAAGATAAAAGATTCCATTTCTGGGAGAGCAGAGACTGTAATGAAATTAGGTCTCAGTTTGGTGACATGGGGCTCAGTATAATAACTTCATTTGGGGCTTGCTGTCTTGTTTTTTAACATATACAAAGTGCACAAAGCATCCAAAGAAGGTTGTGTTCAGATTCCAATCGCTGTAAATTTCCTACACCTTCCTCTCACCTCTGTCCTCCTCGCGGGCAGCAAATGCTGCAGACCAGCTCGCAGCTGCAGCGTGAGTAGCCCGGCACCACTTAGCGTGCAGTTTTACTCCTAAGAACCTTTATTTTTGCAGAAATGGTTTCCTTTTCCAGACGGCTGAAAGAACAAACGTGCACGTCCGAATGCTGCGTCGGTTCTGGACTGACCACCACGGGACCTCTCACCCGTCATCGGGCAGTCGTAAGACTTCCAGTCTTTATTTACAATTTTTTTTGCTGTTTGCATTTTGTTTTGCTTCCTTTCCTCGTATTAATAGAAGGACTTCACATTCTTAGGACATATTTCTGCTACGAGTTAGCATGAGACTGTATTCTTTAAACTCTCTGCGTCTGTTATTTTCTTTCCGGTATTTACTTTGCATTTAGCACTTCAGTGCCTTTTACACAACGATGATGAATTAGTGAGGAGTTAAAAATGCAGTGCAATGGCTACAAGAAACATAGGTGTTTGGGTCTTTAAAAAAAAAAAATCGAATTGACCAATCAGCTGGCTGGTTAGAGACAAGTGGCCCAGAAGGTGGGAATTCAGGCTCTACCCTGTGAAAGGCAGATATAAGTCTTTTTAGCTTCTAGCGGCCCCTGCGTTCCTCGGCTCACGGCCCCTTCTTTGGGTCACTCCAAGGTCGCATCTCCTACTACTTACTCTGACCCTCTTGCCTCCCTGCTTAAGGACTTTTGCAATTACACGTAACCCAGGATAATCTCCGCATCTCAAGATCCTTAACGTAGTTAGAAAACAACTTCACAGCAAAACTTAGATTAATATTGGATTGAGTAACTCGGGCCTACTGCCTAACCAAGCTTCCACATGTCAGGATCACTCAAACTGGCATTATAGGTAGCATAACACGGTGTGAGGATGGAGGGCAAGTTACTAGGACAGCAGGTGTCCGTGGCACAGTGGACACAATAGTGGTGGTAAAGGTGGTGGGACCATGCTACTTCTCCTGATGGCCCTAGAGAGCAAGCGTACCGGGGGAAAGGGGAAGTGAAAAATAAAGCATGAATTCAAATGCGAACATGAATACGAATATGAGAACACGTTGAGAATATTGAGAGAACCAGAAAACCCTCCACACAGCTTTGAGTGGGTCCCCCAACCCCTAGTCACAGAGTAGATAGAACTGACACATAACTGAGCCAGAGGCTGATGACAGGATGAGCGGAGTTACGGCACCAGGGAAATGCTTGACCCCTTCAGGTGTGTTGCGCTAAAATAAGTGAAGTGGGACTCTGAATCACAGAATGGGAACATTAAGTCAGACATGGAGCAAGTTAAAAACTGAGCTTCTAAGTTCACTAAAATCCCATTCTCTCTCTTCACCCCATTCTGAGAAAATCCGTCCTCCTCGGCATACAAGTCTTTCAGTGATACAGTCATAAAAGTTGGCTTCCAAACTAATGCCCGTTCGTCTCAGGACACACACCCACGACCTCCCATTGCCTCTAGGCCCTGATGAGTTAGATCCCCAGATATCCCAGAGGGGGAGGAATAACACCTGCTCTACAGGGAGATCGTCTGTACACTAAAGGGTCCAAAGACCTAGCTGAACTTGCTGACAGAGCCTGTGAGCATCAGTGGACGTGGATTCTACAGACGCAAGACCAAGGAGTTTGGAATGGGAGACTCAGCCTCTCTGAATTCACTGACGTGAGTCAATCTCATCTGGGATGTGCGATTCAGTGGGTTGGTCTGAGCCCCTGTGAATGGTCTGTTCCGCTGGCTAACTGAAGCTTGAACTTAGCCATGGACGGCTGTTAACGAGGTCAGATGCCAGGACATCAGGAGAACGCTGAAGAGGACCTTGAAGGTTCTGAGAAATGGGAATTTTATGTGATTCCACTGGGGGCAATCTGCTAGCCACCCCTTATGAGGGCTGTGAAGAAACGCCATTCACCAAGGCAACAGGAAGAGCTTTCCAGCTCTGCAGGCAGAGACTGGTGGCAGACACTACAGTGGAGTTAATGTACCTGATCTAGTGGGAATAATGGGATTCTGGAATGGTAGGGGCCAGGTGCAGAACTTAACCATCAGAGAGAAGCTGGGAAGAATTACCTGGTCTATGAATGGGTCTGCATGTTACATGGGCTTAAGCCAGAAGTGTCTGGGTTCAGTCCATGGGAAGCAGCTTTTGACCATCCGGAGCATCAGTTTTGGGGGACAGCCTACGTATCTGAAATTGTACACCCGTCAGCCAACAGCTTATAACTTCGCATTCCATCCACATCAAACCCATTTCACCGCCTCTTGCTTTAGTCAACATACCTGGAACCACGTGGGTCCTTGGTCCAAGGACCCACCCCATTATTAGGAAACACAACCAAAATCCTTGGAATAAGAGATCCTAGCTCCCAAGCACCACAGGCAACACTGTTCCGTACCTGATTCAACAAAACAACTGTGGCTGGAGACATATATCTGGGAGCTCATTTCATAGACGCTTCCAGACACAATATGGATTCCCACCAAAAAGCCCCAGAGAAACCCTGGTTCTGTATAGTTTGGCAAGTTACAGGACATAGGAAGAAAGGAAACACCAGCTCCACGGAGCTCCTCTGAGCAAGAGATCCTACTCAGTGCTCTCCTGTGCACCCAATACATCTGCTCTAGTCCTGTTCACAGACTGTCTCTTAAATGTCTAAACTAAAGGCCCCATAAATCTCTGCTCTCTGCACTTCCTGGACACCAAGCTTCTGTCTCTGCTGTATCCTAGGCTCACATTTAAGGGTGCATGCTTCTGCCTTTTCTGGTGATGACTTTGTCTTTTTTTTTAAATTTTTTATTTATTTATTTATGGCTGCACTGGGTCTTCGTTGCTGAGCACAGGCTTTCTCTAGTTGCGGCGCGCTGGGGCTACTCTTTGCTGCAGCGCGCAGGCTTCTCACTGCGGTGGCTTCTCTTGTCGCAAAGCACGGGCTCTAAGTGAGTGGGCTCAGTAGTTGTGGCGCACGGACTTAGTTGTGTCGCGGCAGGTGGGATCTTCCCGGACCAGGGCTCGAACCTGTGTCCCCTGCATTGGCAGGCAGATTCTTAGCCACTGCGCCACCAGGGAAGTCCATGACTTTGGCTTTTGATGTAACCCATCCTCTCTGTCCAAGCTGATTCTTGAGCCCCTCTTCCTGTCAGGTCTGCCCTGCAGACACCAGGACCCACGCTCGCTTCCATGGACGGCGACACACCCCGTGGGCTCGTGTGACACAACGGGAAGCACTCAGACGCTACGAGTCATGTGGTAACATCCAAAGAATATCAGACTTAGAGTCAGAGAACCCGGGACCAAGTCTTCGCTCTGCTACATGTTCTCCACACACACCTGAGGGGGTTATTAAAAACCTTGAAGCTTCAGTCCTCTGCCTCTAAATTAAGGCTGAACACTGATGCTCCCTACCTCACAATTTAACTTTATAAGAATGAAATAAACGTGAGAAACAGCTCGGTAATCTTTTGCACACAACTCACATTCAAAAATAAATAGTTATTGTCTGTGTTTCACCCTCATACACATGAAATAGTTTCCATTAGAACCCGGTTCAGAACATCTTTAATTTATGGATATTTTCATAGTTAAAGTCATTCCACAAGTGCTTTGGACCTGATGAACTCAAATTCTAATTTTGGAGGCTGCTATTTTAATAAAATGACAGAACCCCAAACAGTGATGGAGGTAGAGTCTAATTCTTTACAGCTAAGCAAGTACTTTCCATGAATCACTGAAGGCCCTTCTGCGCACTGGTGATAAATCAGTGGGGCAGCGGAATTAGCAGAATAAACAGAACTCAGCTCCTTCCTCCTCAGCCCTATTGTAGCTTCTCTTCTTGGCTTTTAGTCAAGCAAACGGATTAAAGAGATGTTCAATGTTTCACAGAAGTGAGAAGCTTTGACAGGCTGTTGAAAATATGGAACCACTAGGAGGCAACACAGCCAGTGAGTAGCAGACTGTTTTTCCCCATAAAGAAGCTCACTCAGTAAGTCAGAAAGAGAAGGACAAATACCGTATGCTAACACATATATATGGAATCTAAGGAAAAAAAAAAATGTCAGGAAGAACCTAGGGGCAAGACGGGAATAAAGACACAGACCTACTAGAGAATGGACTTGAGGACACGGGGCGGGGAAGGGTAAGCTGGGATGAAGTGAGAGAGTGGTATGGACATATATACACACCAAATGTAAAATAGCTAGTGGGAAGCAGCCGCGTAGCACAGGGAGATCAGCTCGGTGCTTTGTGACCACCTAGAGGGGTGGGATAGGGAGGGTGGGAGGGAGACGCAAGAGGGAGGGGATATGGGGATATATGTATACGTATAGCTGAGTCACTTTGCTATAAAGCAGAAACTAACACACCATTGTAAAGCAATTATGCTCCAATAAAGATGTTAAAAAAATAAAGAAAAAAAGATTAAAAAAAAAAAGCTCACTCTTTGATGTCAGCACAGGATCTGATCTGGGCTAGTCAGGTCCTTCTTATCAAAAACTTTAACATTTGAATGGAAAAACATGGAAATTGAGCATTTTAAAATGCTAAATCTCACCAGTGGTGGTCTTCTCCAGGGCAGGTCCATAAATTCTTTTTTTCTATGTCTTCATTGGAGTAGAATGTTCTTAACCATAAATTCTTACTGTTAAGGTCCAGGGCCCCTGGATGCCTGTCTGTCTCAAGGTCAAAGCTGGAACCCATGAGTTACCCTAGTATCCTGCCATAAATGGTCTTTTCTTTGTTTAATCGAAAAGTTGTTTCTGCAAGGACCTACTGTATAGCACAGGGAACTCTACTCAGTACTCTGTAATAACCTATATGGGAAAAGAATCTGGAAAAGAATGAATATGTGTATATGTATAACTGAATCACTTGGCCGTACACCTGAAACTAACACAACATTGTAATTCATCTATACTCCAGTATAAGATAAACATTTTAAAAAATAGGGCTTCCCTGGTGGCGCAGTGGTTGAGGGTCTGCCTGCCAATGCAGGGGACACGGGTTCGAGCCCTGGTCTGGGAAGATCCCACATGCCGCGGAGCAACTAGGCCCGTGAGCCACAACTACTGAGCCTGCGCGTCTGGAGCCTGTGCTCCGCAAGGAGAGAGGCCGCGATAGTGAGAGGCCCGCGCACCACGATGAAGAGTGGCCTCGGCTTGCCACAATTAGAGAAAGCCCTCGCACAGAAACGGGGACCCAACACAGCAAAAATAAATTAATTAATTAATAAACTCCTACCCCCAACATCTTCTTTGAAAAAAGAAAAAAATAATAAAAATTAAAAAATAAAATTTGTTGTTTCTGTTATTAGGAAACTAGATAATTTTGAACACATGCACAAATATATTGATGAAATAAAAGAAACTAGCACTTACTTGTTTGAAATATTTTGCTGCAAAAATTAGAGATTGTTTCTTTCTGTTTTGGCATAAAAATCCACGAGTGGGCAGAAAAATTTTCAGCTGAATTCTCTCCAACCCATGAAACGCAAACCACACAACTAATTTATGCTCAGTTTTCAATAGACAGCTAGTTCCAGTCCAATTAAACAGAATAGCCATGATTACATTTTTTAGAAGAGAAATAAACTGATTTTTTAAAATAGAGTCTGAGGCTGCATGATCAGAGCCCCCATCTGTGTATGCTCTTGTGTGCCCAACAGGGAGCTCAAGGGTTTGCAGGCGTTATGAGTTAAGGGTTATCATTCCATTTGCAGACTGGAAACTCAGGGTCCAAAGAGGATAAATAGCTACCCGGGACTACCTGCTGCCGTGGCAGAATTCAAGACAGAACGTCGCGAGCCACGTTGTTAAACCACCACTCCACACTGCTTCCTTACAGCTACTGCAGACGTTTATGTGCCCGTCTTTTCCCTGAAAAATATCTGTTACTTTGGCTTATAACCTCCATAAAGACGACTGACGAAAGATGAAAGACAACTGAGAAGCAAGTGGGAAATGTCCCATCCAAAACAGCCAAAGCGCATCACTTTGTAAGTGATAATGACAGTGGTGTGCAGTGCTAGAGACAGACCTCATAAACGCAGTGGTGAGCAAACGAAGGCCGAGACAGAACAGGAGGTTCCAGGAGACTCTGTGCATAGAAAGTTCAGAAAGAAACAAAGCTAACCTGCAGTGTTAGAAGTCGGGAGAGAGACTGGTTTTAGGTTGGGTTGGGGACAGATAATTAAGGAACTCAAAAGTCCCCTTAACAAGACTCCACTGCAGTTCTATCGGGGGGTGTCCTTTCCTCTCTCTGACCTTAACGGCAGGTGACGGTGCAGCCGGCGGCTCGGGGGGTCTCGGTCTTTAACTACACGCGGACTCCTGGGCTGCAGGCAGCTCTCCGAGCACTTGACTATCAGCGATCTGTTTCTCTCCACCCCACACAGACGAGAGGATGGAGTCCCAGGGCCTGGGGACTCCCCAAGGTCATGCAGCCATTAACAATTCACCTATTCAACACGTGGTCCCCCAAAATGCATACGGCAAATATGTTAACTTCGTTTATTCAAATGTCTAGTATGAGCCTCAATTTTTCCTCTTTTGTTCCGGATTCCACCCCCTCCCACCTCCTCTGAAGCCGGGGCTCCTGATCTGTGCTTCTCTCACCGATATTTAAACAGCCCCAAGCATCTGGTATCTTACAAAGATCTCCCTGGACCTGCCCTACCATCCCACCTCCGCCGGGCGCCCGAGCTTCGCCCGCAGGCATCGGACTCCTGGCCTGAACGCCTCGTCCCCGTCCACCCCCCAGTCACCACCCTGGACCTCTTCCCCCAAACTCACCACGGCCATAGCATCACCGGCATCTCCATCCTCCAAAGGCTGCTCCCCGGGGCTGTCTGAGGCCTTTTCTGCATCTCACACTATCCGTAGATCTCCGGGCTCAAGTCAGTTAAGTCGGCAGTTCTTAGCCTGCACGGGGTCATGCACGAGGACCTCTAAAAGGGTGGGGTTTCCTCTTATTTTGTTTAGGTTTCTCATTTTTACATCATTGTTTTTAAATGAAACTGATTAAATGCGTCAGGCGTGTTGTTATTTTCTAAACAGAGCTCCCAGGTGCCCACACATTCTTCTCCTCACCAAGTTCATTTGGACTTCTTCGTA
The DNA here is from genome assembly GCF_949774975.1 of Lagenorhynchus albirostris. NCBI lineage: Eukaryota > Metazoa > Chordata > Mammalia > Artiodactyla > Delphinidae > Lagenorhynchus > Lagenorhynchus albirostris. The sequence continues at coordinate 2,660,747 of NC_083111.1, forward strand.
TTTAAGGCAGCAATACCATATGCTCCAAGTTCAAAAAGACATAAATGGTCTCAGGATCTCAGCTATCAGTTCAGAAAATGAATATTTACACATGTATACATATATGGTAATCTTATTTCAATAGTATGAGCTCTGCTACAAATGTCTTTAATTCAAAAAAACACAGATTTTTCATATTTCAGTTTGAACAAAATTCACGTTTCAGATGAATGCAAATAAAAGTAACAAATTCTGAATAAATGTATTAAATATTATTAAATTAGAATTATAAAAGGGGACCTTGTACATGATTATTCAACAAACATGTTACAAAAAATCATATCGAAAATATCATTTCTCTTTGGCATGCTCAGACTTAATTTACATAATTAAATATATAATTCATACATCTATGGAATGTTAACCTACAAGAAAATAATATATATAGCAAAAATAAAGTAGAATAGCATAAATTTTAATATTCTATTTGCAATATGTGAATTAAACTTTGTATTAAAAAATTTCAAATTACTATATACACCAAAATAAACCAAGGAAGATCGCATCCTATGCTAGGACACAGCTCACCAGTTATTTCTGAGAAGTCTCTTATGTTACTCATCTTAATACACCATAAAATTAGAAGTTTATCTCTTTTTTACAGTTAGTACGATTCCAGGTACTATTTTTCCTTCGAATTAGATTTACGTTCTTAAGAAATACCTGTGGGAGGGAAGAAGAAAAATGTCATTTATGACCTGGTTTTTAACATATTTAAACATATGCATAGTTTTAATAGAGTTATATTTTATTTTGTTTAAAGAATCTGTGCACTTTTAATTTACAGTCAAATTCTGAGAATGTAGATTAACGTGTATGTGGAGGGGATTGATCGGTACTTTTAGAAAGTTTAAATGATGACTTCTACCGTTAAAGTTTTAAGATAACTGCAGAAGCCAAAAAGTGAACTTGACATCACCTAAATAACTCAAAAATATTCCTAAAATTTATTCATCTGTAATACTCGAATTCCTTGTTAAGTACGTGGAAACAGATACTATCAGAGATGACTCCTCCAGAAAAAAACTCACTAAATCTCCAAACTCTGCAGTTTTAAAGGGGCCTGTTTATCAGGTCTGTCCTCTATGAATCTTGTCCCAGGAGAATGTAAGTTTGCATAAAATATTTTAAATTATAATACAGTACTTGTTTTTTTGAGAAGTTTTCCAGTTATGAGGTTGCTTTTGGGACTTTATGTACATTTACTCATTCGGATAAAATATATCAAAACAAAGAACAAGATAAACGTGGCTTGAGTGACTGATTTTCTTTTCAAACATGGCTTGACTTAGGTCACTTCAAGAGCCTCATGAGTTTTCTTCATTTATTCTTGTTTTGCATTATTCAAAAGGTTTGAGATGGGATGAGAGTAACTGATTTGAATATCTTGCCACTGAACACTGAAATGATCTAACTGATTTTCTTAATCTAAAAAAAGGGGAAATTTTTAGTTCAGCAAATTTAAATATGCAGAATTGAGTGCCAATTATTATTATTAATTTGTAATTGCTTTTTCAATAAGAATAAGAAAAGCAACATCAACAATAGGCCAGAATTGTCTCAGTAATTGTCACAGCAAACCTATCAGAGCCTATCACATCCCCATGCAGTTATTGGGATAAATTAAGTTACGTTGGCCAGATCGAGATATTCACAGATACTTCCAGACTACAGGTTCTCCAGACTTTGATGTCCACCCTAGAAAGCTGAGGAACTTTAAAAGGGACTTGTCTGGGGGTACTGGAACACTGAGGACACCCCCCTTCCCCGCTCCCACCCCCCAAATGTTGACTCTGTACTACACCAGAAAGAACTACTGATTAGAAAGATATTTGCAAAGAAATGAACACCTTTCAGTCTTTTGTATAGACTCTACTTTTGTAAATAAATGTGAGAATTTCCTTTTGATTTATCTAGGTCATACAAATACTTTATTGCCCTAGGGTTCCAAAGGTCATTTAGCCAGAACGAAAATTCTAACTTAATTTCACTCTGGCAAAATGCTTACATGTTCACTATACGTTTGATTGTTTGCTTTTTCTTCTATTCTTCTAATACTTCCTCTCTTATTATAACCTATAGAGCATAAATCAAAATTTTAGGGCCCTACTTTTATTATATCTACTTTTATTATACTTTGACCAGTTAAAAAAAAGGTAGACCTTTAAATAGTTTGGTCCATCTAATGTGTATATGCATACGGTTTCTGCACAATAATGACATAACATCAAATGTTGAAATATTTTAAAAAATCACTGAGGACTCGTAAGGCTGCCCAAAAGCTGTTTCTATTAATTCAATCACTGTTGAGGACATTTTTTTATTAATTCAATAAACCATTTAGACCAAGCTTTAACACTAAGTGGAAAATCCACAGGTTAAAGTTATTTGGTGGTGCTAAAATCAGCTTCCTGGGCTTTTTAAATTGTTCAAAATTTCTTAAGAGAGTCAGGCTGTTAAACAGAATAAGAAAAATTAATAAATACATACTCACACGTAGGTCTTCTATGCCTGTGAGCACAGAGGACTCACTGCTAATCTTTTGAGCAATCTAGCACATCTTTTGTAATCTAGGAGAAACATTTAAAAGTAAATTGTGTATATGGTTACTACAAATGTGGGGAAAACCATGTTAAGTTATTGTCGCTAATTCTTAATAATGATAGCCATAATTTAATAAACATCTAATATAGCAAGTACTTAACCCGGATTTTCTCATTGATTCTCCTGATGATATAAGCAGCTAAGATGTTACTGTCATCTTCCCTTTAGAGATGAGAAAACAGCCTCAAAATGTTAAGAGTCTCATAGCTAGTAAGCAGTTTCATTCCAAAGCCCAGAGTTTCTCCACCATATGCTGTGCTACCACTTAATCATTCTGCCTAGATGCCAACAAGATTCATTTTCTCTAGTCATCAAACACAAGCAGTTTTTGAAAAAATCATAACAACTCTGACTGAACATCCCAAGTAAAATTAAATATCCCTCAAGATGACCAATTTAGTTTAAAAAAATGCAAAACGTTTAAAGTCCATTTTCTTTAAAAAGAAAGTTTAGATTTAGAAAGGAATTTAAAATTAGCCAACTGAGTTACCACACTTAATGATGATTTGGGCAGTTTAAAGGGGAGCATTTAAATATAATGTTTGGAATTGCTATTTAGTTCAGTAACTTAAGAATCCCAAAGAATTCTTTAGACAACCTTTAAAACGCACGCTACCGTTATTCAGAAAAGTCTATCACTCAGCATAGAAATGATGCGATATGAAACTACTCGTAAAAACTTAGGGGGAGGGCTTCCCTGGTGGCTCAGTGGTTGAGGGTCCGCCTGCCAGTGCAGGGGACATGGGTTTGAGCCCTGGTCCGGGAAGATCCCACATGCTGTGGAACAACTAAGCCCGTGCGCCACAACTGCTGATCCTGCGCTCTAGAGCCCTCGAACCACAACTGCTGAGCCCACGAGCCACAATTACTGAAGCCCACGTGCCTAGAGCGCATGCTCCGCAACAAGAGAAGCCACCACAATGAGAAGCTTGCGCACCGCAATGAAGAGTGGCCCCCGCTCACCGCAACTAGAGAAAAAACTTGCGCACAGCAACGAAGACCCAACACAGCCAAAAATAAATAAATAAAATAAATAAAATTTGTTTTAAAAAAAAAAAACTTAGGGGGAAATTTTGACTTACACTTCATGGTCATCTTTTTTTTTTTTCCATTTATATAAGAGAGTGCCTTATTTATGCCAAGGAATTTGATAAATGATAAAAGGTTTATAATTTATCAAATGATAAATCCTGACAGACATTGTGGTCCTTAAGGAAATCTGGCTGTTTTCAGATCTGTCTGAAATAGTCCCAATTAGAATGCGGTTTCATTGCTCACGGTGTCAACAGAACGCACACACCTTAAATTTAAGCACCGTCAATGTTGTAAACAGCACGTCATACAATGTTTAGTCTATTATTTCCCACTCACAGACAGCTGAAGTTTAAAATCACGTGCATTCACTGTTGGATAAAGATTTTTTAAAAAGGACAAAAATGACCCAAGTTACTTACAAGCTGGCATTGAGCAATCCCTGGTGTTGTGGTAGAGCCTGTGGAAATGTTTGCTACACTCGGCTGAAAACGTGACCGGCCCTATTGGACAGGAAAAGAATGCTTACGATACACATAGGTGTGTTTTCCAATCAAATCTGCCAGCACTTTATGGATAGAGATAATATAACTGGTTTACATCTTTCCATGCCCTTAAAAGACCTTGCCTGGGGGCACGTCTCCTCCCCCAGACTCTGAGTCAGGCAGTGAGGTGTAATCTGTGAAAAACAATTGAAATTCACTCCACATTCTCAACATCTCACATAATGGAACATAAGTCCATTTCAGGAGAACTCCTCAGAATAAGTAAGAGAGAAAAGCTCTAGACAGAAAAACAAAAAATCTGCAGAGAGCAAAGCAAGCGGACGTGAAAGAATAAAAAATAAATATCCACGGTTTCCACTTTCTGTTCTTCATTTTATTTAATAGGAGTGAATGTTTATATGCAGAGACATTTATTCCATTTTCTACTTAGAGTGATTTGTGTCAAGGACCACTGGAAGGTGGACAGGGTCTTGAGACTTCCCTTATTTTCCCCACAAACCCAAGACAGTCCTCACCAAAATTCATCCCTACATCTGGAGTCTGCTTTTTATGGAAGTGGTAGAAGTAGGGGAGCCCACGGTGCCACTACCAGGGTTCTAGAAACATCAGGAAATTTCTTACACTTCTCCGTGCCTCAGGAGGGTCTTCACGACCTCGTTCCAAAGTTAATTAACAAGGTGGCCCTGGGCTTTGGTCAAGGGGGAACCCACATCTTTGCCAGCTTATTGGCCTGAGATGTAAAACAGGGAAAGGCGGGGGAATGACTAGGCACAGAGTAAAGGTCAGGGTGCACACTTCGAATTAAGTGATTTGCTAGAACATGGGGCACAGGATGATTGCAATGATTCCCCAAGTTGATCCGAAGAACCAAGGAGTGTCGTGGGAGAGAAAGCCACCGGTGCTCACCATGTGACACATGAAGGGAATCTGCTCTGCCCTGTGAGAAACACTTCCTCTGTGTCGCCGACCGGGAGCACAGCTAAATACCTAGCACACCACGGAGGACTCATCACAGTACAACTCCACCCGCCTTCCAGCCACACTCTGTCCAGTGGCCACACACACCCTTGCCTAAACTGGCCGCCCGGTCCTGCCCCAAACCACACCATGTGTCCAAAGGATTGCTTCTGACCAGGATGCCTCTCTCATCCGGGAAAACCCTATTCATCCTTAGAGCCCAGCTTATATATTGTGTCCACGACAGCCTTTTCTGGTAGTTCTTGGCAAAACTGTCCACTTCCTGTGTCTCCCTAAAATTCTGTTTACACTTCTATCATTCACCCAGATCTGGTTCCCATCACCATTAAAACAAGCGAGTAGCATTTGCCTACCTCCCTGACAGGACTGTGAGCCTCTAACAGACATTTATTTTCATGTCCTCAATGCCTCATGGAGTAATATGCTACAATCTTTTCATTTAATTAAATCACTGATAAAGTTCACGCCTACCTGTGAAATGCTTTATGAATTTGTCTTTTAAGTTCAAATCTCTTGGGAATATTTCTGAAAAGAAAAAAAAACCTTTAGAATTTCTTGAATGCATTCCCATCATTAAAAAATCTCCTTATAAACACTAACTCAGAAGGATATCTGCACCCCCGTGTTCACTGCAGCATTATTTACAACAGCCAGGATACGGAAGCAACCTAAGTGCTTGTTCACTGTTCACTGATGGATGAATGAATGTGGTATATATGTATACAACAGAATAGCACTCAGCCATAAGAAAGAATGATACCCTGCCATTTGTGACAACATGGATGGACCCAGAGGGAATTACGTTAAGTGAAATAAACCAGACAGGAAAGACAAATACTATATGATTCCACTTCCACCTGGAATCTAAAAAACAAAACAAATGAGCAAACAAAACTAGGTTCACAGAAACAGAGAACAGAACAGTAGTTGCCAGAGGGGAGGAGCATTGGGGAGGAAACAGAATAGGTGACGAAGGAGGTCAAGAGGTACCGACCTCTGGTTATAAAATAAATAAGTCGTGGGGGTGCGATGGACAGCATGAGGATATAGTCAGTAGTACTGTAGAGCACGTTAGAAGGTTGCCAAGAGTAAACCCTGAAAGTCAACTGTACGGTGACGGATGGTAACCGGACTTCTCGTGGTGATCATTTTACAATGTATACAAACATCGAATCATTATGTTGTACGCCTGAAACCAAGGTAATGTTGTACGTCAATTTTGCCTCAATAAAAAAGTTTTAATATCCTTACAAGTAGACTATAATGACAAGCACTAAACACATGAGCTTGTGGTTGTTCACGCAGCTGATTCCAAGTCTGTATGTCCAGCCCTGGCCAGGGTGACGGGGAGAGGTGAGGTGAGGCTACTCACCATCCTTTATAAACTTCGTCTAAGCGTGAGGAGAAGGTAAGGATTTTTAGGCAAGGGAGCGATACCATCAAGCTTCATTTTTAAAGATCATCATGCCTGGTACGGAGGGGCGAGAATAGATGCAGAGATGAGATAAAAGGTTTACAGAGAAGTTATCGTGCGTGTGTGGAACAGCGCTGGCCTGTGGAGGGGTTAGCAAACTGCCCTCAGGACTCCTCCTGCCCCACGCCTGTTACTGTAAATAAAGTTTTATTGGACCACAGCCATGCTCATTACTTACATGTGGCCTACGCCTGCTTTCGTGCTACGATGCAGGGGCAAGACATTGTTGCAGAGATTGTATGGCTCACCGAGCCTCAAATATTTTGAAAATGTTTGAAATAGAGAAAGGTTGCCAGTGCCTGCATCCTATTTGCATTCAGCTAAAATGGTGATTGTCGGCATAGAGGCAACAGCGACAAGGATTCTGGGGGTGGGAGGGAAGAGAGATTTTTCAGTGCATACTCTTTTCATTAACATTTTTTAAAAATGTTATTAAAAATTTTTTAAAAATGTTATTAAAAATTTTATTATTTTTGGCTGCATTGGGTCTTCGTTGCTGCACACGGGCTTTCTCTAGCTGTGGCAAGCAGGGGCTACTCTTCGTTGTGGTGCACGGGCTTCTCAGTGCAGTGGCTTCTCTTGTTGCAGAGCATGGACTCTACAGTGCAGGCTCAGTAGTTGTGGCATGTGGGCTCAGTAGTTGTGGCTCACGGGCTCAGTAGTTGCGGCTCACAGGCTCTAGAACGCAGGCTCAGTAGTAGCGCATGGGCTTTGTTGCTCTGCAGCATGTGGGATCTTCCCGGACCAGGGCTCCAACCCGTGTCCCCTGCATTGGCAGGAGGATTTTTAACCACTGAACCACCAGGGAAGTCCAACTTTAACTTTTTTCAACGTAAATCTGTTTTCATTTTTCAATAAGCAACTAGTTAACTGAAAATGAATCTGTATTTAGGGATTAGATGCCCTGGTGATAACTTTCAATCAACAAAATATTAAATGAAGGACTGAATATGAGAAAACTACCCCCAACAACAAAATTAGATGATTGAGCTCTGATGGAAAACAGTCTTAACAATCAGCTTCCATTATAGAAATGGGAGCCACATATGTAATTTAAAAATTTTTAGTAGCCACATTTTAAAAAGTAAAAAAAAGTTGAAAAATTAAAATTAATTTTAATTAAATTAAAATTAATACTTTATTTATTAACCCATTATATCCAAAATATTATCCTTTCAATATGTAATCAATATTTTAAAATTACTAGTAAGATAGTCTACATTTTTTATACTAAGTTTTCAAAACCCAAGGTGTACTTTATACTCACAGCACACCTCAGTTTGGACCAGCCGCACTGCAAGTGTTCAGTACTCATAGGTACCCAGTGGCTACCATGCTGGATGGCACAAGAATAGAATGTAGGTTTCACCCCTCTGGTATCTAAGGACAATGGTATGGGAGATTACATGTACAGATGGATTAAAAATAAAAGGATCCCAGGACTTCCCTTGCGGTGCAGTGGTTAAGAATCCGCCTGCTAATGCAGGGGACACGGGTTCGAGCCCTGGTCCGGGAAGATCCCACATGCCGCGGAGCAACTAAGTCCGTGCGCCACAGCTACTGAGCCTGTGCTCTAGAGCCTGCGTGCTGCAGCTACTGAAGCCCGCGTGTCTAGAGCCCATGCTCCGCAACAAGAGAAGCCACCGCAATGAGAAGCCCGCGCACGGCAACGAAGACCCAACACAGCCATAAATAAATAAATAGTTAAAATAAATAAATAAAAGGATCCCTAGGTAATGATTATCCTGGAACAACTTGAATAACCTATCATCTCATTCATCCAATTTATGAAAATTTCTAGTTTTCATTTAACCAAAACAGTTACCATCTGCCACCCTCAACAATTTTAAGTTTACAATAATATATTTTTAAAGGAACAGACTTGCATATTATGTATATAATGTTGGCAAGCTTATCTCTTGTACCTACTTCTTGTTAAAAATGAGCAGAGATCATGTGAAATAATAAAAAAATCATAATACAGAACAACTAGAAAATAACAGAAAATGTTTAGTGTTTGCTTTTACTTGCATATAACTTAATGTCTTACCATAGAGATAATTTACTCTGCCATGATCGATTCTTTACAAAGCCATGTTAGTGGATCCTTAGTACCTCTGGAAGTACTGAAGGGCATTACTTTATGTTTTAATCTAGCATTTTTCATGTACTTGAATTGAAATGTTTGTTATATAGTTCCCTGAGTTATCATTTCCTTTAGTTAAGGAGCTGGCATGATTATTCTCTTTCTAAATATATAAAAACAATTCTCCTTTCAAAAATAAGAACTAGATTTATTCCATCAGTGCTGAGAGAATCACTGAGGGAAAATATAAGTGTTTGAAAAAATTCATGTTTATTAATAACTCTGTTCCATGGGTCTTCTGGGAGCTTGTAAGAAATATAGAATTTCAGGCCCAGACCTACAGAGTCACTTTCACAAGAACTCCTAGGAGATTTATTTGCACATTCAAGTTTGAAAGCAGTAAACTAAATGTTCCAAACAAGATACAAAACTTCTTGAACATTCAACAGTGAATTACTTCATAATCAATGTTATAATATTATTACTAATGTATTTGCAGTCTGTGATTATTAGAAGACAAGAGACAGAATTCTTTCCAGTAAAATTATGTCATCATGGGGGGTTTTGTTGGTGGCGTTTTGAATTTTTATCACTTCTTCACTTTCGGGCACTACAGGATGCTCCAGGCTCCTCCTGAATAATTTCCTGTCTCGGTGTTAGTACCAGTCGTTTCTCCAAGGAGCCCTGGTTCCTCTTATAGAGGATGGTATTAGAAACCGAAGTCTGGGACTTCCCTGGCGGTCCAGTAGTTAGGACTCGGTACTTTTCCTGCCCAGGGTCTGGGGTCAATCCCTGGTCAGGGAACTAAGATCCCACAAGCTGCGTCGAGGGCAAAAAAAAGGAAACCCAAGTCTGGGTACCAGGTGTGCTTGTTGCTACTGGGGTATGGTTGTTTCCAGGCCCATGCAGCTGACGGAGCAAAGAAACATATGTGTGGTACGTATGGGCACCCTGATTTTTAATATACCTAGTGTTCAAATTATTTAAAATTGTACCACAATACTTGCCAAAATATATTTTTGGAATGTACAGTATCTGTAATATTTCACTGATAATATTACAAAGAATTTAGGATTTAGATTGTTTTTTTTTTCCACACGGAAATAGCTACAAAGACATCATGAAGGAAGAGGGCCTGGAAGGAGAGGTGAATTGTGACAGGCAGAGATGACAGAAGCGCGTTCCAGGAGCTGGCAGAAAAGCACAGACAGCGGCTACGGCATCTGCAAGGGCCAGGCCCCGCCCATGCGATCCGCACCCTGGGAGAACCACAGAAGGGAAGATGGGGCAGGTCACAGGGGACTTAAATGTCCTGCCTTCAAGAGAAGTTAGGGCTTTCTTGGAAAATCCAGAGAAGCCACTGCAGATCTGTGACTGGGGAGGAAACAGCCTGGCACTACTAAGAATATTCATTTGTACTGAAATTAACACAACATTTTAAATCAACTATAGTCCAATATAAAATTTAAAAAATTTTTTTTAAAAGACACTTAAAGCACCTACTTTTCAGCACTTAGGATAAGATCAACCTAAGTAATATGTATTTTATATTTTAAATTACAATTAAGGGCTTCCCTGGTGGCGCAGTGGCTGAGAGTCCGCCTGCCGATGCAGGGGACACGGGTTTGTGCCCCGGTCCGGGAAGATCCCACATGCCGCGGAGCGGCTTGGCCCGTGAGCCCTGGCCGCTGAGCCTGCGCGTCTGGAGCCTGTGCTCCGCAACGGGAGAGGCCACGACAGTGAGAGGCCCGCATACCGCAAAAAAAATTTAAAAAATTTAAAAATACAATTAAAATGATGTATTAATCTCAAAAAAAGAATATTCATTTGTAATTGTTTGTAAGAACCTCTCCAAAATGGTCTTCACATTCCTGCCTTAAGCCTCATGACAGCAAGGTTTTACATTAAAAACAAACAAACCCAAAACAACCCAGCAACACAGATCTGATTCCATGAAGCCTGCAGAAGAATGTAAATGTTCAGTGACATCTCTTGAAAAGGCAAAGCTTTTCCATCAAAACTTTCTAAAAGTCCCCCTTATACTTCCATCTCCCGAATTTCACACCAATTCCTTCTCTGTCCCAAATTCCTCCAACCCCCCTCTCTAGCCCCACCGTGGCCACTTCTCAGACATCTGACTCTGTTTTCATCTCAGTGACGAGTACCGCAGCGCTCCCTTTCTTTTGCAGAGTTCTGGGAACGATTCTTTGCTCCATTCTGCGGGTGTGATGGTCAGACAACAGAGGGGAGAAGGGATACAGGTTATGAAAACACACACTTTCCATGCTTAGCCCAATGAGGCAGCCCAGCAGGGGGCGCCACCCGAGTTAGGGAGACAGTGTGACATTGTCCTGAGGCTTGAACCAGGGCGATGGGCAGGACGATAAAAAGGAAGGATCAGATTGCAGAGACCTGGGGAGTGGGGTTTGGTCATTAACCTGAGCTCCTTCAGCACGAGTCAATAATGTTGGTTAACTTCGTATTCCCACGTCCATCAGAGCACGTCAGGTGTGTGCTGTGAGTGGCTAGATGAACTGATGGATGGGTGATGCGTGAACAACGCATGGGGCGGGGAGGAAGGGGGGCCGGGGATGGTGAATCCTGAGGGTGATGGGTACCTGCCTCTCGCATCTCCTCCTTCCCAGTGCCCCCCTCCAATTCCAGCGGCATCCTCGCTGGTCACCCTCTCACCCGAGGCTTCCCCACTTACTGCTTCCCCTACGTGGACCGATCCCTGCACCTCGAGCCTCACGGGAGTGTTTAGGGAAGCCGTTGACCTACAGAAAAGGGAGGCACCGCAGCCGCAGGTGCAGCAAGGGTTTCAGAGCCCAGAGCGCATGCAAAGGCCCGGGTGATGGTGTTTACTATGTCGCAGAATCACGGGGTCAGAATTCCCGAGGTACCTGGCAGGGATGACAGTCCTTAGCCTCCAGAGCCTGGGAGATGTTTCCTCCTGAATGAGCTGTGAACCCCGCCACACCCGAGTGTGCCTGTGAGGACCACCTGGATAGGGCCAGCTCACGTCCTTGTTGGCCCCTGACCCATGTCCGAGTGTCCCCTTCACTTTCACAGACTCAGTACGGATGTAAAGAGTCACCCTTCCTCCTCACGTCATCCAAAGACTACATCACAAACAGCTGGAGAAAGCAACCGATGTGGTGCACAGATCACGCTCTGCCGGGCTGTGTTGGTTTTTTTGTTTTTTTGTTTTTTGCAGTACGCGGGCCTCTCACTGTTGTGGCCTCTCCCGTTGCGGAGCGCAGGCTCCGGACGCGCAGGCTCAGCAGCCATGGCTCACGGGCCCAGCCGCTCCGCAGCATGTGGGATCCTCCCGGACCGGGGCATGAACCCGTGTCCCCTGCATCGGCAGGCGGACTCTCAACCACTGCGCCACCAGGGAAGCCCCTGTGTTGTTTTTTAAAACTTCGGATTGTTGCCACTTACATTGTAACTTTTAATAAAATATTCTTTCTCCCTAGAAACTCACTTCGGTAAGGCTTCAGCCTTTTACAGAGAAAAGATCTGTTAAACTTCAATGACACAGGTCTGAATTAACGTTACCACAAATGTTCCAGTAGTTGGAGACTTTCATCCACTCTTTTACTTTCCAAAGTGACATTCCATTCTGAGATAAACGTTGGGGCCAAGAAGTTGCAAGTCCAAGGATGCGAAGGGTGTGGTGCCGTCACTGCATCACTGCGGTGGTCACCGCCCTGCCCAGCTCCCCTCCGGGAAAGCCCTGTGTGTCCCCACGTCGCTGGAAAGCCCTGCCCAGCTCCCCTCCGGGAAAGCCCTGTGTGTCCCCACCACGCTGGAAAGCCCTGCCCAGCCCTGGACGAGGTCCTGGGTCCTCCTGTCTCAGCTTCCTGGACCTTCTCCATCCCCTGCCTCCCCTTCGGCCCGTCACTGGCCTCCTCTTTGGGTCTACCTGTGCGCCAGCCTCCCCGCCTCCCCGCCTAGAGCGTGCCGTCAGAGCGTAGACACCTGACTGCCTGCTCCCCTGGTGGCCTCGGCCTCTTCATGGTGACTGGCACGCAGCAAGTACTGGATGAAAATTGGTGCAGTGAATGTGTATATATTTATATCATAACTATCATGAAAGAGAAACGGTCCTAAGAAACCCCTCTCTGCTTTGTTCAAAGTGAAGTAAGAGGCAGAAGAGAGAGGAGATGACAGCAAGGCTGCTGTGGGCTGCGACCTCTCAGCCAGCGGGTGCCGGGGCGGGGGGGGGCGGTGGCGGCCCCCGGGGAGGGGCGCCTACCGCTGCCGGGCTGGGCGGCCAGCGCGTCCTCGCTCCGCAGGCGCGCGGGCTCCCAGCAGAGGCGCGTCTGAGCGGCTCCCTCCTCCTGCCCCGCCCCGGCCTTCCTGCCCTAAGCGAGCCGCAGCCCCGCCGCCCCGTCGGGCCGCTTCGCCCCGGGCTTCTCACGTTTACTCCTCGTTCGGCCGCCGTCCTCGCCGCCTTGGGGTGTCTCAGGACTCCTCGTGTCGGCTACTTTTAATCCCTTTTCTCATCCCCACCACTCGTTGGGCAGCGAAGCGCCAGGAACCTGGGCGCGCAGAGCTGATCCGGGAGCCGCGGCGGCGGTGGAGCCTGCTCAGCTACCCAGGCCCTGCGCCAGCTCCAGGGGGGCGCAAAGGGGCGTCCCGGCGCGCGACGCCAGGGCCCTGGCCCAATCCCCAAACCCGGGCTGGACCGGAAAGAGGCGCCGCCAGGTGCTAACCTGTCCGCCCCGCCTCGGCCGCTGGGACTGAAGCGCATGTCCTCGGGCTCCGGGCCCCCGCTTCCGAGGCCCGGCCTCTCTCACGGGGAAGAGGCGCATGGAGCCGGTTCCTCCGCAAGATGGGTTTCTGGATACTTAACGTCTCGGCCGCGGTACGTCTCACCAGCTCATTGCCTCTTTCCCCGAGCGCCCGCCGTCGGCGGCGAGCGCTGCCGGCCTGTTCCCGCGGTGCGCGAGCCAGGCCGCCCCGAGCGCGCGCCTCTCCGGGCCGCACGAGTCCTCCCGCCCTGGGCTCGGCGCACGGGGCCGCGGGCGCGGGGCTGCTTACCTGCGCTCCGGGAGGCCGCGGGGAGGGACAGCCAGGGCTTCGGCTCCTCGCCCGCGACGCGCGCGCCCCTGCGGCCCCCGGGCCTCCCCTGGGTCCCGCGCGGCGACAGGACCAGCGCCAGCAGCAGCAGCGCGGGCAGCCGGGCGCTTAGCCTCGCCGGTCGCATGGGCGCGCGGGAGCGGCCGGAGGGAGATCAGGCGGGTCTCGGGCGGAGGTGGAGGGTCCGCGCCGCGAAGACGGACGGCGGGCGACACCTGCGCGCCTCGGGGAGGGACGCAGGACGAGGACACGGGCGGGGACGCGCGGCTGCCCCGGGGACCTGGGCGAGGCCCAGCGCGCAGATGCTCACAGGTCCGCGCGGCCTCCCCGACGGCCCCGCCTCGGCTCTGCGGGTGTCCGGGCTCCCCGCGCAAGGCCGGCTCTGTCCGCCGCCCCGTCCAGCCCACGGGGATCGAGACAACCAACTTCGTGGTCGGGACCGAAGGGAGCGGCGCGGTGGCGGCGCGCCGCGGCGGAGACGAAGCAGCTGGGAGGGAAGGTGCGGGTCCCCTGAGCTCGAGCCCCGCCCCCAGCCCCTCGCCCCGCCCCCAGCTCGGAGCTGGCGGAAGAAGGATATAGAAACGACCGTGGGGCAGGGACTCCCCATCAACTATCCGTCAGGGAAAAACACCCTCAGACCATATCATCTTATGGCTGAAAGTCTGTCCTTTTACTAGCCTCTCTCTGTTTCCCCAGCCCAGTCGACCACTTTTCTACTCTGTTTCTATCAATTTGACTTTTAAAAAATTCCATATGTAAGTGATATCATGCGGTATTTGTCCTGTCTGTCTTATTCCACTTAGCATAATGCCCTCCGGGTTCATCCAAGTTGTCGTAAACGGCAGGATTTCCTTCTTTCTCATGGCTGAGTAGTGTTCCAGTGTGTGTGTATGTGACGTCTTCTTTATCCATTCATCTGTTGTTGACCGACACTTAGGAGGTTCCGTACCTTGGCTATTGTAAGTAATGCTGTCATGAATATGGGAGTGCACAAATCTCTTTGAAATACGGTTTCAGTTCCTTTGGCTATAAACCCAGAAGCGAGGCTGCGGGATCATATGGTAGTTCTGTTTTCCATGGTGGCTGCACTAATTTTGAACCAACTGGGAACTGACAGTGCACAAGGATTCCCCTTTCTCTGCATGCTCACCAATGCTTAACTATTTTTTGTCTTTTTGATCACAGCCATACAAGTGTGAGATGATATCTCACTGCGGTTTTGATTTGCATTTCCCAGATGGTTAGTGACATTGAGCATCTTTTCATGTATCTGTTGGCCATTTGTGTGCCTCCTTCGGGAAAATGTCTATTCAGTTCCCCTGCCCATTTTTTAATCAGGTTGTTTAGAGGGTTTTTTGGTCTTGAATTGTGTGTGTTTTTAATATATTTTGGATATTAACCCCTTAACAGATAGTTTGCAAATATTTTCTCCCATTTAGTGGCTTGCCTTTCAGTTTTTTGGATGGTTTCCTTTGCTGTGCAGAGCTTTTTTCTTTTTCTTCCTTCCTTCCTTCCTTCCTTCCTTCCTTCCTTCCTTCCTTCCTTCCTTTCTTTCTTTCTTTCTGTATGTCTTCTTCGGAGAAATGTCTATTTAGGTCTTCTGCCCATTTATGGATTGGGTTGTTTGTTTTTTTAATGTTGAGCTGCATGAGATGTTTATATATTTTGGAGATTAATCCTTTGTCCATTGATTCGTGGGCAAATATTTTCTCCCATTCTGAGGGTTGTCTTTTCGTCTTGTTTATGGTTTCCTTTGCTGTGAAAAAGCTTTGAAGTTTCATTAGGTCCCATTTGTTCATGTTTGTTTTTATTTCCATTTCTCTAGGAGGTGGGTCAAAAGGGATCTTGCTGTGATTTATGTCATAGAGTGTTCTGCCTATGTTTTCCTCCAAGAGTTTTATAGTGTCTGGCCTTACATTTAGGTCTTTAATCCATTTTGAGTTTATTTTGGTGTATGGTGTTAGGGAGTGTTCTAATTTCATTCTTTTACATGTAGCTGTCCAGTTTTCCCAGCACCACTTATTGAAGAGGCTGTCTTTTCTCCACTGTATATTCTTGCCTCCTTTATCAAAGATAAGGTGACCATATGTGCGTGGGTTCATCTCTGGGCTTTCTACCCTGTTCCATTGATCTATATTTCTGTTTTTGTGCCAGTACCATACTGTCTTGATTACTGTAGCTTTGTAGTATAGTCTGAAGTCAGGGAGCCTGATTCCTCCAGCTCCATTTTTCTTTCTCAAGATTGCTTTGGCTATTCAGGGTCTTTTGTGTTTCCATACAAATTGTGAAATTTTTTTGTTCTAGTTCTGTGAAAAATGCCATTGGTAGTTTGGTAGGCATTGCATTGAATCTGTAGACTGTTTTGGGTAGTATAGTCATTTTCACAATGTTTATTCTTCCAACCAAGAACATGGTATGTCTCTCCATCTGTTTGTATCATCTTTAATTATTTCATCAGTGCCTTATAGTTTTCTGCATACAGGTCTTTTGTCTCCTTAGGTAGGATTATTCCTAGGTATTTTAATCTTTATGTTGCAATGGTAAATGGGAGTGTCTCCTTAATTTCTCTTTCAGATTTTTCATCATTAGTGTATAGGAATGCAAGAGATTTCTGTGCATTAATTTTGTATCCTGCAACTTTACCAAATTCATTGATTAGCTCTAGTAGTTTTCTGGTAGCATCTATGTATAGTATCATGTCATCTGCAAACAGTGACAGCTTTACTTCTTTTCTGATTTGTATCCCTTTTATTTCTTTTTCTTCTCTGATTGCTGTGGCTAAAATTTCCAAATCTATGTTGAGTAATAGCGGTGAGAATGGACAACCGTGTCTTGTTCCTGACCTTAGTGGAAATGGTTTCAGTTTTTCACCATTGAATACAATGTTGGCTGTGGGTTTGTCATATATGGCCTTTATTATGTTGAGGTAAGTTCCCTCTGTGCCTACTTTCTGGAGAGTTTTTATCATAATGGGTGTTGAATTTTGTCAAAAGCTTTTTCTGCATCTACCGAGATGATCATATGGTTTTTCTCCTTCAGTTTGTTAATATGGTTTATCACATTGATTGATTTGCATATACTGAAGAATCCTTGCATTCCTGGGATAAACCCCACTTGATCATGGTGTATGATCCTTTTAATGTGCTGTTGGATTCTGTTTGCTAGTATTTTTTGAGAATTTTTGCATCTATGTTCATCAGTGATGTTGGCCTGTAGTTTTCTTTTTTTGTGGTATCTTTGTCTGGTTTTGGTATCAGGGTGATGGCGGCCTCGTAGAATGAGTTTGGCAGTGTTCCTCACTCTGCTATATTTTGGAAGAGTTTGAGAAGGATGGGTGTTAGCTCTTCTCTAAATGTTTGATAGAATCTGCCTGTGAAGCCATCTGGTCCTGGGCTTTTGTTTGTTGGAAGATTTTTAATCACAGTTTCAATATCAGTGCTTGTGATTGGTCTGTTCATATTTTCTGTTTCTTCCTGGTTCAGTCTCGGGAGGTTGTGCTTTTCTAAGAATTTGTCCATTTCTTCCAGGTTGTCCATTTTATTGGCATGTAGTTGTTTGTAGTAATCTCTCATGATCATTTGTATTTCTGCAGTGTCAGTTGTTATGTCTCCTTTTTCATTTCTAATTCTATTGATTTGAGTCTTCTCCCTTTTTTTCTTGATGCGTCTGGCTAACGGTTTATCACTTTTGTTTATCTTCTCAAAGAACCAGCTTTTAGTTTTATTGATCTTTGCTACTGTTTCCTTCATTTCTTTTTCATTTATTTCTGATCTGATCTTTATGACTTCTTTCCTTCTGCTAACTTTGGAGTTTTTTTTTGTTCTACTTTCTCTAATTGCTTTAGGTGTAAGGTTAAGTTGTTTATTTGAGATGTTTCTTATTTCTTGAGGTAGAATTGTATTGCTATAAGCTTCCCTCTTAGAACTGCTTTTGCTGCATCCCATAGGTTTTGGGTCATCGCGTTTTCATTGTCATTTGTTTCTAGGTATTTTCTTTTAATTCCTCTTTGATTTCTTCAGTGATCTCTTGGTTATTTAGTAGTGTATTGTTTAGCCTCCATGTGTTTGTATTTTTTACAGATTTTTTCCTGTAATTGATATCTAGTCTCATAGCATTGTGGTCAAAAAAGATACTTGATACGATTTCAATTTTCTTAAATTTACCAAGGCTTGGTTTGTGACCCAAGATATGATCTATCCTGGAGAATGTTCCATGAGCACTTGAGAAGAAAGTGTAATCTGCTGTTTTTGGATGGAATGGCTTATAAATATCAATTAAGTTTATCTTGTTTAATGTGTCATTTAAAGCTTGTGTTTCCTTTTTTATTTTCATTTTGATGATCTGTCCATTGGTGAAAGTGGGGTGTTAAAGTCCCCTACTATGATTGTGTTACTCTCAATTTCCCCTTTTATGGCTGTTAGCATTTGTCTTATGTATTGAGGTGCTCCTATGTTGGGTGCATAAATATTTACAATTGTTGTATCTTCTTTTTGGATTGATCCCTTGATCATTATGTAGTGTCCTTCTTTGTCTCTTGTAACATTGTTTATTTTAAAGTCTATTTTGTCTGATATGAGAATTGCTACTCCAGCTTTCTTTTGATTTCTATTTGCATGGAATATCTTTTTCCATTCCCTCACTTTCAGTCTGTATATGTCCCTAGGTCTGACGTGGGTCTCTTGTAGACAGCATATATACGGGTCTTGTTTTTGTAACCATTCAGCCAGTCTGTGTCTTTTGGTTGGAGCATTTAATCCATTTACATTTACGGTAGTTATCAATATGTATGTTCCTATTACCATTTTCTGAGTTGTTTTGGGTTTGTTATTGTAAGTCTTTTCCTTCTTTTGTGCTTCCTGCCTAGAAAAGTTCCTTTAGCATTTGTTGTAGAGCTGGTTTGGTGGTGCTGAATTCTCTTAGCTTTTTCTTGTCTGTAAAGGTTTTAATTTCTCCATCGAATCTGAATGAGATCCTTGCTGGGTAGAGTAATCTTGGTTGTAGGTTTTTCCCTTTCATCACTTTAAATATGTCCTGCCACTCCCTTCTGGCTTGCAGAGTTTCTGCTGAAAGATCAGCTCTTAACTTTATGGGGATTCCCTTGTATGTTAATTGTTGTGTTTCCCTTGCTGTTTTTAATATTTTTGCTTTGTAGTAATTTTTGATAGTTTGATTAATATATGTCTTGGTGTGTTTCTCCTTGGATTTATCCTGCATGGGATTCTCTGTGCTTCCTGGACTTGATTGTCTACTTCTTTACCCATATTAGGGAAGTTTTCAAGTATAAACTGTTCAAATATTTTCTCAGTCCCTTTTTCTTTCTCCTCTTCTTCTGGGACCCACATAATTCAAATGTTGGTGAGTTTAATGTTGTCCCAGAGGTCTCTGAGATTGTCCTCAATTCTTTTCATTCTTTTTTCTTTATTCTGCTCTGGAGTAGTTACTCCCAGTATTTTATCTTCCAGGTCACTTATCTGTTCTTCTGCCTCAGTTATTCTGCTATTGATTCCTTCTAGAGAATTTTAAATTTCATTTATTGTGTTGTTCATCATTATTTGTTTTCTCCTTAGTTTTTCTAGGTCCTTGTTGTATTTTCTCCATTCTATTTCCAACATTTTGGATCATCTTTACTATCATTTCTCTGAATTATTTTTCAGGTAGACTACCTATTTCCTCTTCATTTGTTTGGCCTGGTGGTTTTTTACCTTGCTCCTTCATCTGCTGTGTAGTTCTCTGTTTTCTCATTTTGCTTAACTTGCTGTGTTTGGGGTCTCCTTTTCACAGGCTGCAGGTTCATAGTTCCCGTTGTTTTTGATGTGTGCCCCCAGTGGGTAAGGTTGGTTCAGTGGGTTGTGTAGGCTTCCTGGTGGAGGGGACTGGTGACTGTGTTCTGTTGGATGAGGCTGGATCTTGTCTTTCCAGTGGGCAGGGCCGTGTCCGGTGGTGTGTTTTGGGGTGTCTGTGACCTTATTATGATGTTAGGCACCCTCTCTGCTAATGGGTGGGGTTGTGCTCCTGTCTTGCTAGTTGTTTGGCATGGGGTTTCCAACACTGTAGCTTGCTGGTCGGTTAGTGGAGCTGGGTCTTAGTGTTGAGAGGGAGATCTCTGGGAGAGCTTTCACCATTTGATATTATGTGGGGCCGGGAGGTCTCTGGTGGCCCAATGTCCTGAACTCAGCTCTCCCACCTCAGAGGCTCAGGCCTGACACCCAGACAGAGCACCAAGACCCTGTCAGCCACATGGCTCAGAAGAAAGGGAGAAAAAGAACAAAATAAAAAATAAATAAATAAAGTTATAAAAATAGAAACAAAATTGAAAAATAAAAAAGTAATTTAAAAAAAAAGAGAGAAAGAAAGAAGAGAGCAACCAAACCAAACAACAAATCCACCAATTATAACAAGCACTAAAAATTATACTAAAAAAACCCAAAACCAAAACCAAAAATACCCCAAAAACCGGACAGTCAGAACACTAGGACAAATGGCAAAAGCAAAGCTATACAGACAAAACCACACACAGAAGCATACACATACACAGTAACAAAAAGAGAAAAAGGAAAAAAGAAATATATGTCTATATATTTAAAAAAAAGGAAGAGAGCAACCGAATCAATAAAGAAATCTACCAATGATAAGAAGCTCTAAATACTAAACTAAGATAAACATAAAACCAGAAACAAATTAGATGAAGAAAGTAAACCCCAAGTCTACAGTTGCTCCCAAAGTCCACCTCCTCAATTTGGGATGGTTCCTTGTCTATTCAGGTCTTCCAGAAATGCAGGGAATATCAAGTTGATTGTGGAGATTTAATCCACTGCTCCTGAGGCTGCTGGGAGAGATTTCCCTTTCTCTTCTTTGTTCTTACAGCTCCCGGGGCTCAGCTTTGGATTTGGCCCCTCCTCTACATGCAGGTCACCTGAGGGTGTCTGTTCTTCACCCAGACAGAAGGGGGTTAAAGGAGCAGCTGATTCGGGGGCTCTGGCTCACTCAGGCTGAGGGGAGGGAGGGGCACGGATGCGGGGCGGGCCTGCGGCAGCAGAGGCCAGCATGACATTGCAGCAGCCTGAGGCGCGCCGTGCGTTCTCCCAGGGAAGTTGTCCCTGGATCCTGGGACCCTGGCAGTGGCGGGCTGCACAGCCTCCTGGGAGGGGAGGTGTGGACAGTGACCTGTGCTCGCACACAGGCTTCTTGGTGGCGGCAGCAGCGGCCTTAGCGTCTCATGCCCGTCTCTGGGGTCCGCGCTGTTAGCCGCGGCTCGCGCCCGTCTCTGGAGCTCGTTTAGCAGTGCTCTGAATCCCCTCTCCTCACACACCCCAAAACAATGGTCTCTTGCCTCTTCAGCAGGTCCAGACTTTTTCCCAGACTCCCTCCTGGCTAGCTGTGGCGCACTAGCCCCCTGCAGGCTGTGTTCACGCCGCCAACCTCAGTCCTCTCCCTGGGATCTAAACTCCGAAGCCCGAACCTCAGCTCCCAGCCCCTGCCCACCCCAGCGGGTGAGCAGACAAGCCTCTCAGGCTGGTGAGTGCTGGTCGGCACCGATCCTCTGTCGGGAATCTCTCCGCTTGGCCCTCTGCACCCCTGTTGCTGTGCTCTCCTCCGTGGCTCTGAAGCTCCCCCCCGGCCACCCCTCATCTCCTCCAGTGAAGGGGCTTCCTAGTGTGTGGAAACTTCTCCTCCTTCATGGCTCCCTCCTGGAGGGGCAGGTCCCGTCCCTATTGTTTTGTCTCTGTTTTTTCTTTTTTCTTTTGCCCTTCCCAGGTACGTGGGGAGTTTCTTGCCTTTTGGGAGGTCTGAGGTCTTCTGCCAGCGTTCAGTAGGTGTTCTGTAGGAGTTGTTCCACATGTAGATGTATTTCTGATGTATTTGTGCGGAGGAAGGCGATCTCCACGTCTTACTCCTCTGCCATCTTGAAGGTGCCCTCCATATGTATTTTGTACCTTCTTGGGTAACAAGATTATTTTTCCTGAGCAAAGTGAATACAAGTCCTATTTCATGTCAGCTGCGATTATCGATTCAAGGTTGTCTTTTAGAAATTCAGGACCCCAATTCAGTTTTGAATTCAGGGAACAGGTTAGGACTGTAACACAAAAACCTGGGGGAAATTCCAAGACAAAGCGTGTCATGGAGTTCGTGGAATCAGGCCCTTTCTGATAGTAATAAAATCTTTCAAGCTCATTTCTCTCTAGAACTTGGTGTATGACATTTCACACTTACCTTTTTCTCTTTTTAACTCTAATCTCTCACACAACTCTTAAAAGATTCCTTGCCCATATGGCCCTTTTAATCAAGTCAACGCCAGAAGAGAATTATACAGTATATTTGTACTACACGTTTCTCTTTGGTGACCTATGCTTCCTGATTCCACACAGACGGTCTCTGCCAAAGAAGGCAACACAGGAAAGTGGCTCTGGGTCCATCATGCAAACACACGTGACAGTGCTGTCAAGGTGGTCACTCTGAACACAGGGGGGTCTTTAAAGATAGTAAAAATTACGTCAACAATTATATAAAGCTTAATTTGTGTATTTTCTCTCATACATGTTTAGTCTGAGCTACCTTTATGTCACTTTTATGATTCTGAATCAGCTAACTAGCATACTTAAATGCAGTAGGAGGAAAAAGATAGTAGACGTAATTCTCTAGCAAGGGCATCATAGTGCATTCTATTCATATTTTTGAGTTGAGATATTCAGAAAGATAAAGAAACACATTGCAATGTTCTTAGGTAAATATTTGAATCATTACAAACTTTTAAAACACTTATGTCATGGCTAAGTAGACATAAACCATCCAAGTGATTGGGAATAATTCAAAAAAGTATAAGACTGGAATTTGAACGTCATAAAGTTTTATATGTAAAATATTATATGGAGAAAAATGATAAGACACTACTCTGATCTTAATGGAAAAACAAGATAGTGTTTGTTAGACTGTGCTTAAAATAATAAAAATTAGTCATAGTTCATGGTACCAGCAATTTAATAATGCTGTATCAGGTAGCTGCAGTTAAGTAAAAGTCGAGCAAACAGTCTAACGTGACATTTCCAGAAAAGGGGGTCCCAAATCGGCCTACTTGGATGCAAATCCCAGCTCTGCACTTCATAGCCGTGTGACCCTAGGGGTACCCAACTCTCTCCAAGCCTCTGTGTCCCACTCACTTTTGGTGATGGCCACATCTAGGCTAGACTTAATTTTAGTCTCCTTTAAGGTAAATACAAATCCCGGGACAGCCAGAGACCAGCCGCCATTTGATCCTCTAGTTTAGCACTAACAGTTTTCAGTCCTTTGCTAGTGATGTGAATGTTTTCACTTCTTTGGGTGCATCTGGGTCTTCTCCTTTCGAGGAGGCGGCCACACCTTGCCTTCTTGCCTGGAAACGGTGTCTTTAAAGGAAGGAGATGCTCTTCTCCTCGTAGCATCTCGTACATCTTGGAGAAGTACAGCTGGCTCAAAGCTTGGGACAATTAACTCTCAAACCTGCTTGTTAGAAATGCCACTGGAGCCTGAGGCCGACGGTTCTCTAGGGCAGTGCTCCCCAACGTTTTTGGTACCAGGGACCAGTTTCGTGGAAGACGGTTTTTCTCTGAGGTTGGGGGGGGAGGGGGGGGATGGCTCAGGCGGTAATGCGAGTGATGGGGAGTGATGGGGAGCGGTGGGGAGCGATGGGGAGCGAGGGGGAGCGGTGGGGAGCGATGGGGAGCGAGGGGGAGCGATGGGGAGCGAGGGGGAGCGGTGGGGAGCGATGGGGAGCGAGGGGGAGCGATGGGGAGCGAGGGGGAGCGGTGGGGAGCGATGGGGAGCGAGGGGGAGCGGTGGGGAGCGAGGGGGAGCGGTGGGGAGCGGTGGGGAGCGATGGGGGGTGGAGGGCGGTGGGGGGCGGTGGGGGGCGGTGGGGAGCGGTGGGGGGCGATGGGGAGCGGTGGAGAGCGGCAGATGAAGCTACGCTCACCCGCCCACCGCTCACCTTCTGCTGTGTGGACTGGTTCCCAACAGGCCTCGGACTGCTACCAGTCTGCGGCCCCGGGGTTGAGGACCCCTGCTCTAGGGTGCATTGGACCTGGGGACTCCCCTTTCAGACCACATGTAAAGTTTCCATCTGCGTGTGTCCTTTACGGATGGGCCACCTTCCACCGCCGTTTCAGCCGAGAGCAAGCTAAATTAGTCCCGTCCAATTCTCCCCCGGGGCCTCACCTTGCACTTAAACAGATGAGTAGGTAGCTGTTTTGCATATATTATGTCTTAAACCATACCTTGAACTCTCCCAGCCTGAACACAGGGCATTTGTTTTTCACTCCCCTCGGTACTTTGAACAGAGCCTAATAGATATTTTGGGGTGGGTTGATTGGAGTGAGTGAGAGAAATCAACAAGGTTCTTGTCGGTATATTTCTGTGCAGGACAACGTTAGAACAGGCGGCTTATTCACCAATAGATGGCAGTGGTGACTTAATTTCTGGACAGATGATTATACCAGAAAGGCAGTAAATTGCCCAAAGTGCCCGATTTCATTTTCCATCCCTGCATTGTGCTTTCTACAGGGCCCCAAAGCCCTCCCCATCTCTCTCAGCTCTGTCTGCCGCTGCCCTAAGCTATGGCGGTCAGAACAGCTGGAGTTGTAGGAATTCCCTCAGCTAGACTTCTCTGTCTCAACTCTTGAAGCCTTCTCTGGGATTTCTACTAAGTCATGTTCATAAAAGCCGGTCTGACTGCATCAGCCCCTGCTCAGCGTGGAGGGGCTCCCCATGGCTGGCAGTGCCAAGTCCAAACAATCGTCCTGGTTCTCAAATGGTCACTGTCTGGGGCCTTTGTAATTTTTACTTATTTTATTACCTGGCTAAACTAGTCTCCTCAACTGTTCTTCACGCACAGGTGTCCTTATGTATCCTTATATTCCCACTCACTCCCTGGTGCCTGCCCAGTTGGGATTGATCTCCCAGTTCCTTATTCCCTCAGCACTTGGTTTCTTTAAGGCTTTCCTACCCCGCTATAGGTGGTTTTCAAGATCAGATGAAAGACATGTGCTCTCTTTCAAAATACTGTGAGCTTCCAGACAGAAGGAGGGAAATGTATGTGCTCTTGGGAGAGAGCAAAAGGTCGGCTGAAAAGTTGAACAAATGATCATTGTTCTTGATTATGAAATTCTTGCCAATACCATCACCAAGGAGCAAAGGCCATTCAGTGAAGAAAGGTAGTCCTTTCAAAAGCTAGTGCTGAAGAAACTGGACATCCATATGCAAAAAAAATGAAAGCAGACACAGATCTTACCCCTGTCCCAAACATTAACTCAAAATGAATTATAGACCTAAAATGTAAAATGCAAAGCTATAGCCTCGCAGAAGAAATCCAGATGAACATGGGTTTGGAGACGAGTTTTAGATACAACACTAAATGTATGGTCCATGAAAGAAAAAAAATGGATAAGTTGGACTTTATTAAAATTTAAAACTTCTGCAGAGGACACTGTAAGAGAATGAAAAGAGAAGACACAGACCAGGCGAAAACATTTTTTAAAAGTGTATCTGATAGAAAACTGGTTTCCAAAATATGAAAAGAACTGAACCTCAACAATGAGAAAACAAACAACCTAATTTTAAGCTGGACAAAAGATCTGAACAGATCCCTCACAAGAGAAAATAATCAGATGGCGAATAAGCAAACGAAAAGGTGCTCAACATCATTTGTAATTAGGGAACTGCAAACTGCAACAATAATGAGATATCGATACACATCTATCAGAATATCAAAAAACAAACAAATAAACAAACAAACAAAAACCCCCCGACAGTATCAATTCGTGGAGCAACAGGAACTTTCATCATTGTTGATGGAAATACACAATGGTGCAGCCACTGTGGAAGACAAGTTGATAGTTTCTACAAAGCTGAACATTGTCTTAAGATACAATCTAGCAATCACACTCCTGAGTATTTACCCAACTGATCCGGAAATTATGTCCACACATTTGCATGCAAATGTTTACAGTGGCTTTATTTCTAATTACTAAAAACTGACCAAACCACCTCAGACACTCACTCACTCAGCTCACTCAGCTGAGTGAGACACTCACTCACTCAGCTGAGTGAGGTCAACAGAAAGAGACATGTCATGAGGAGAGTACATATCCCACCTCCGATGGGATGCAGTCAAACGGTATCAATACCTTACCTCTGTGGTCCTCGTCCTATAAACCCATCGCCCAGTCATGAGACAAACCTTGGACAAACCCCAACTGAGGGACATTCTACAAAATTCCTGAACAAAACCATCAAGGTCATCAAACACAAGGGAAGTCTGAGAAACTGTCACAGCCAAGAGGAGGCAAAGGAGACACAATTACCGAACGTAATGTTTCCTGGATGGGACCCTGAGCAGGAAAGAGACAGCAGCTAAAAACTAAGGAACTCTGAATGAAGGATGGGCTTTTAGGAATAACAAGGTTTAATACAGGTTCATTAATTGTCACACGTGTACCATATTAATGCAAGGTGTTATAATATGGGACACTGGGTGTGGGGTATACGGGGACTCTCTGTACTATGTTCACAGTTTTTCTGTAAATCTAAAATTGTTCTAAATTAAAGTTTATTTAAACAAAAGCCTAGATTGTGTATAATTTTTTTCCAGCGTCATTGAGATAAGTTGGCATATAACATTGTGTACGTTTAAAGGTGATGATGTGATGCACATATATTACAAAATGATTACCACCATAGGGTTAGTTAACACCGCCATCACCTAATTTTCATTTGTGTGTGTGTGGTGAGAACATTTAATGCTACTGTCTTAGCAACTTTCAAGTATAACAAGGAAAGTGAAAGCAGGGGACTTCACAATGAAGAAATTATATTTTGGGGACTATGTCTCATTACTGCTGTCATCTTTGATCATTCGTCTGACAGACATCCCCACTGTAAATTTACTAGTTTTCCCTTTGTAATGAATAGGTATCTTGTGGAGAGGTACTTCTTGACCAAATATCTTGTTTCTCATCATACTTTAAACATCTAATTTTAGCATCCATTGCTGATTCTTTTTTTTTTTTTTTTTTTTGCTGTACGAGGGCCTCTCACTGTTGTGGCCTCTCCTGTTGCGGAGCACAGGCTCCGGACGTGCAGGCTCAGCGGCCATGGCTCACGGGCCCAGCCGCTCCGCGGCACGTGGGATCCTCCCGGACTGGGGCACGAACCCGTGTCCCCTGCATCGGCAGGCGGACTCTCAACCACTGTGCCACCAGGGAAGCCCCATTGCTGATTCTTGATTGCAACAATTATTCCTGTGTGTTTGCTTAATGGTAATTTTCCACTTTTATCAATAGTCTACATTTATTAGTTGGCAGTGTATTTAAGGTAGAACCAGCCTTTCTCCCCCATTTATGTATTTATTTATTTATTTTTGGTTTTGGTTCTCTTTTCGTTTTTTTTTTTGAAAATTCTTATTGGAGTATAGTTGATTGACAATATTGTGTTAGTTTCTGTGGTACAGCAAAATGAATCAGTTATACATATGCGTATCTCCACTCTTTTTTTTTTAGATTCTTTTTCTCTCCCATTTATTTCCATACTTATTTATATTTATTCAATTCCTTGTCTATGTTTGAGAAACTCTGTTCTAGCATGTGTTCAGCCGATAGTTACTGAGCTTCTGTGATCACTTAGGCCGTCTCTAAGCTCTGAGACACATAAGTGAGTCAGATATAGTCCCTGCTCTTGAGAACATTCTAGTTTATTAATCAGACCCAGGTGAGGTGGATTAGCATCCCTTATTTTCCCCAAGCCTGCTGTATCAGGCTGAGGCGATCACTGAATTTCTGGTGTCCGCCAGGCACTCCTATAGAACTGCTTAGGAAACAAACAGAGAGACCAGCTCCGGAGAACCTGGCTCAGGACGGCAGCCTGGAATCTGCGTTTGTCACTGTGGCTGCTCGGTGACTGAGATGCAGGTGAGCAAGGACCACACCTGGGAACCGCTGCTCGGGCACGAGGGCTTCTCAGTCACTTTGACATCGTTCTAATCACGACAGGTGGTCTCGCTGCTTCGGAAGGGTTTCCCCCCTGAAGCATCAGGGGAATTATTTCATTCAGGGTCATCACTCCCCCAGGACCCATCAGCTTCTCTGCCCACTGCAGGAAAGCATTTGTGGGGGACGAAGCAGCACTGGTTTTCATTCAAGATTGTAACACCAGGACTTCTTAGCAGTACTGGAAAAGGGTTTTTGTTTTTCTTTTTTGTTTCTTAATCCTGGTCTTTGGAGAGCTCTGGATGTCCTGAGGCTTGCTGTATAAGGAACCATCGTAGAAAAACTGATAAAACACATTATTGTAGTTCAAGATGCTGTAAAAAGTTAGTATGTTTAAGTAGACCCAACAGCAGTGGTATGTATGTTTGTGTAACTTTGACTTCATTCCAAAGAAGGACCTGAAGCAGGAAGTCAGGAAAGAGAGTCGATTTGAAGTTTTGGTTAAAAAACAACGAAAACAGGGTTTCCCTGGTGGCGCAGTGGTTGAGAGTCCGCCTGCCGATGCAGGGGACACGGGTTCGTGCCCTGGTTCGGGAGGATCCCACATGCCGCGGAGCGGCTGGGCCCGTGAGCCATGGCCGCTGAGCCTGCGCGTCCGGAGCCTGTGCTCCGCAACGGGAGAGGCCACAGCAGTGAGAGGCCCGCGTACCGCAAAAAACAAAACAAAACAAAACAAAACAACACACACACTAGGGTTTAGAAGCAGCTTCTCCACTTCCGAGCGTGTGAATTTGGGCAAATCGCTAACGAGCTGAGTCTTGACCTCCTCGTCAGCAGAAGCCCTCTTATCTCTTGTGCTAACTTCACAGACTGGAAGAGGTTCCGTGAGATCGGGGCGCAGGGGGGCATCTTTTCCTTCCACTGCAATAATTCATGTAAATACTCTGTTACTACGAGCCATAAACAAACGAATGGATTTGCCATCCTGAGCAATGAAGGAGATTCACTCTGGTTACTTGAGTCTGAAGAAAGTACCACCTTCTACTTCGATTAAAATGCTTACAAATGATGAGAATGAGGGAAATGGCTTTTTATGACTTAAAGGACTATTGACTTACTTGCTGTTCCTAGTTTTATCTATTTAGCAGCAGAAAGAATGCTCATTTATTAAAAACAAATTGAAAAATATAATTTGAGGTATATAGATAGAAATATTGGCTTTAAATAAACCATTCACAGGATGGTTTATTTCTTATGAATGGACTCGGTGCCACGAGTCAAATCAATGCCTGTTTTCTGAGTGAGGTCGAAGGCTGGGCTGAGAACGCAGCGAGAGGGAAAATCTCCAGCTGTCCAGGGATGCTGTGCTCCTTAAACTTACGTAAAGTTTGTTTCAATTTCCATCTTCTATCTTCTGAAACAGTCTTAACTATAAAACCAATCCAAACCCTTTAAGGAAACAAGTGACCTTATTTATCTGCTAGTAACCTTGTAAACCTCGTGAGGGTGATTAATATGATTACTGAAACCCACTGTCCAGAGAGGGTTTTTGACAGTTTTATGACGGGGGTTTTTGACAGTTTTAGGACGGTATTAGTTACTTTCTACTTTACAGCCGGTCTTTTTCCTCCCAGCTGCTCAGCGGCGTTCTGGGGCGTCCGTGGGATGCTCCTGCATTCCCAGTCCGGGGCCAGAACCTGAGCTGTGTGTCCTCCACAGATGACACCTTCGCCCCAGGCTTGCCTCCTTCACAGTTAAATCCCAAGGTCATGCCACGGACATCTCACCTGAGAAGACCTTCCTTCTATGCTCCGCCTCTTGCCTGCAGTTTTCTTTGGGGAAATTAAAAATTTATGCAGCGACGACAATGATTCTGTCCCTTGAGCCGTGTCACTGCTAAGCAGCCTTGCCTTTTTCTATCACACTGAACAGGTGTTTCTACACCTCCCACTCTGCCCAGAACCTCAGGGCTGAGAGCCCTGCGCTTTCGTTTGAGACGTTCCGTCCTCTGATCTGCTCAGACATTACTTTTACAGTAAAGGTTTACACTTTTTCAACCCTGTCCTGGGTGGTAGTAAATTTTGCATCTCTGGAGCAATTCAACCTTCAGTTGGATAGCCCCAGGAAATCCATACATGCTACAGACAAGAAGCATCGTTTCGGATTTTGGTGATGATGGCCTTGGCAGTCTCTGATATTGATATTTTCTGATTTTATACAGCTCTACTGATGAGTTATAATAGGTTTGAATTTTAGAACACTGGAGCCAAGGTGACTGAATTCATGCTTTGTATCCAAATCACAGTGGAAAAGCTCATATGCTATTCAAAGGAATCATCTATTAAATTTTGATTTTCCTAAGAAGTTGCCAACTAATGAAGAGAACAGATTTTAAGTCATTAATTGCAGGAAGACTCCATCAAATACCTATTGTATGAATGAGATCTAGATAGTTGAAAAAATTCCAGGTTTATATTAGATGTTTTCATCCATTATTCCTCAGCTCAGAGACTTGAGCGTAGCTGTATGATAAAGAGGCCTTGCTGCACCCTGCATGTAAATACTAGGCAGTTGCAAAGAAACACAGTTAATTTCACATGCTCTTTTGGTGCCCTAATTACTAAAGCAGTTACCACCTTTATAACCAGTACTCATCGATGTCAAGTGGAAGAGAGGAAATAGCGCATCATAAACTTGACGACCAATCGCTGAAACACCACAGTCACTTTAGCAAGATGGTGATTGTTGTTTTCAGTGGGACCATCCTTGACAGTTGTGAGACTTTGCCTGGTCTCACCTTCTGTCGCTAGGAATCACGTCCAGGCATATTTTAGAGGAGCAGATGGTGAGTAATGATATGTTTCCTAGGTGTATCACTCAAACTCTAAATGCCCTTTCTCTTATCTTTGTCCTTATTGTACTGTTAGAGGAGTTCAGACTACTTGGTTAGGGTTAGGGTTAGGTTCAGGGTTGGGTTAGGGTTAGGGTTTGAAATCACGTCACTGAGGCCATCTCTAAGTTACAGGATATTGTTTCAGTTGCTAATACATGAGCTTTTTTTTTCCTGATGCTGTCAGCAGTTGGTGTTGAGGCCTTTATTGTACCTGCAGGCTAACATACTCTGGAATGTACGTTTAAGGCCTTTTTATAAATTGATCCTCAGCCTTTTAGAAGAAATTAGAATTAAAAAAAGAAAAAAGAAAAGCTGTCTTAGAAGCACTAAATGTAATCTTCTTGTATGAAAGTATCTTTCAACTGTGATGTAGCCCTATAAACTAGATGTTTAGTCATTATTACTGCTAAAATAATTTCATTTTAAGTATCACCTCTAAATTCAAAGAATTCTTTAATGGAATCATGAGAATATGGCTGTGAACGCTAGCTTGAGAAATCCTGCCTTATAACATGGTTTAGAACATCTTTAGGATCATAAAGGGTATCATTTTAAAGAATAAATGGCTATTTAGATCATGTGTGATTCAAACTGTTGTCAGTATTAAGTCTGATGAAACAAAACTGAGTTGCTAAGGCTTTTTGCCACTGGTTCTGAGTCACAATTTCTAACAGATCATACTCTTGAAATAACCAATACTCACCAGTAAAAATTACTAATAACTCCCTAAGAGGATTAAGTACTTTTACTGAAATATATCGTGATTTATCCCCTCTCTTGTGAGTATGTTTGACTTTGGGGGGTAATGTGCTCATTACAGGGAGGATAAACACCTGCTAACGAGGGGACGGAGGCCACGCGAGGACAACAGCTCACACCCACCGTGTAGACCGCGCCAGCTTCGCCCCAAGCCCTTTACGGCTGGCGACGGCCTCAGTCCTCACGGCCACCTATGAGCTGTTAATACGACGACCATCCCCATCTGCATCGTACAGATGGAGCGACTGAATCCTGGAGAAGGTCACTGGTCCAGGGTCAGAGCTTGTGGCCGGCAGAGTCAGGACTTGAACTTCCAGACTTCACGCTCTCTGTGCCCAGCCGACGCCATCGCCTTCTTGTTTCTTCCTTCTACACGAATTCATCCACCGAACAGAATCACCTGAACCAAATCCGACGTCACCGGCTTCGCCGGTCAGGAGGCTCTGGTCCTGACCTGTCTGGGGAGGTGCGCGGAGCTTGCTCTGAGCTTGGCTTCCCCCTCCAGGCAGCACGTCTGCGTCTCTGCAAAATCAGCAATTAGGTCCTTGGCCTGGCTGCAAGCATTCTACATGACTGCTGAGATAACGCACTCCAGCTTCCCCAAAAGGGCCACCGTGGACAGTGGCCGAAGGACGGCGGCCGTCTGGGAGGCAGCGTCGGCTGGCAGCAGCCCTCCTCCACGTCCCCCGGGCACGGCCGGCACCACCAGGGCACACGGAGCCCTTCGCCTGGACCTCGGCAACCCCCCGGACGGACCTCCGATGGTCCTCTTGTTCCTGCCCCGAAGATGCTAATGAGGTAGCATTTATTTATGGCATGATTTCCTAATTGAAGGCAATTTTTAATAATTTTAGTCTTAAGTATACACGAATCTAAAAACTGTTCATGAACAACACGGGACGTATAGAAAACAGACGGTCCTTAGACGCTCACAGTGTCAGCCTTGCACTCGCAGCCCGCTTCAGCCACGCAGGAATAAGCACAGCGCCTCTGATGCTTAACGTGAGGGGAACGCGGACTGTCCCGGACCCTTTCTGGGGACGCTGCCGGTGGCCATCGTGAGCTGCGCTGCAAGCCCCCTCTGCTCTCCGCGCCTCTTTCGTCAGCAAGGGGGCTGCCGGCGAATTCAGTGAAACGAGCCGAGCGTGAAAGAAGAGGCCTCGGACGAAATTTCCAAAGACAGAAAGCAAATGAGACAGCCTGGACACCGTCCCCCAGTGCACTTAATGCAGCCCCGGACCCCCAGGAAGGTCCGTCACTGGAGTTCAGTAGAGAGACCTGTAACTGCTGGCTCTTCAAGTTTGGGGAATTCGACGCTCTCGCAAAAAGGCAGTTTCCCGAACGTCTTCAAGGGTTATGACCTAACAACTCGTACTGGACAGATTAACCCAAGTTGCACGAGATTGCCACAGTACTGCTGAATTTATTGACACCTACTTATACTTTCTGCTCTCCAAATTCAGGCTGGGAGCTCTGAGATTTCCCACAAGCATCCATCCCCGATGCACCTAGGGTGCTCACTAGGTAGGGAGCTCCAAATCACGCCAAGCGCGACGCGGAAACACACAGGTCAGGAGGAAGGAAGAAAATGGCAGATGAAGGGCAGGCTTGAATCCATACGTAACAACTCACGATTATCCAAGGCTTTTCAGTCACAAACAGAAATAAAACTAAACATTCTGACAGAACAATTTTGATGTGTCTGAAAAGTTGAAGTTCTCCTGAAAGAGAAATTAAAACCCACCAAGAAGCAGGTGGGATTAAACTATTAAAGCTGCCGGTATATAGTGATTTAGGCCATGGAGACCGGCTTTAGTTTCAACGTTCTCTTTTGATACACTCTTTTTAAAAGGTAAAGAGTAAAACAGGTTCCAATTTGTTTAGAAAATTTCTTGGCATCTTCCGTAGTAACTGCACCCATTCACGTACTGTAACTTTCTTATTAATTTGTGTTTATTTATAGTTACATAAGATAATAAGCCTTTATCGTAACTGTAGAAATAATATTTCTTTGTGAGCTGCTGGCCATTATTCCATTCACCGAAGATACTTTTCCATTAGCACAGACAAGTTTAGCTTTTTTCCTTTCCTTTGTGATTTCTTCTCTTTGTAAGATTAGAAAGTCTTCTCCCTTCCAGGGTGGTAACAAGTATTTAACTCCATCACTGGGCTGCTTTTTAAATGGCATCTACATTTTCTATCTTCAGTTCATCTGGATGTTATTTTGGGCAGGAAACTAGGTTCATTTTTTTTTGCAAGCGAGCCAAGCTGCCTACATTTATAAAGTGTGTTGGTTTGGCTAAATGGGCCTCTTTCCTCCGCTGCTTTATAAAGGGGTGTGGGACTCCGCTCTTCCCTTGTGGTGTGTTTCAGCCTTGGGTGATGGGTTTAGCCGAGGGCAACGAGAGCTGCTAGAGGTCTTGTTCAAGGACTGAGACGCAAGATGCTGGCGAGGATCACTTTGTGGGGTTCCATCCGGTGCTACTAGGCACCCAACGGTGACCAAGGAGGCCCCTCGATGTGGGGAGGGGCTTAGAAACGCAAAATAAGTCATTGCTCTCTTGTCCTTTCCCATCATCGGATGTGGATCTGCCCTTCTCTGTTCACACACACACCTACAGGCTCACGCTACACCACTGAATTTGATTTAACTTGAATCTCAGAATCGGGCAGATCATCTGTCCTGAGCCCCGAGTGTCCTGGGCATGCTAGCCACGGAGCACTGCATGCTCCGTAAAGTACCGGCGACAGGAAAAACACGGCCCTCCCCCATTGTCTTCCTTTGAACTCCCCTCTCTGACCATGTTCCTCCTGTGAGTAGACATGGACCAAGGGTTCAGCAGTCTAAAATTGCATGAGGTTGCATACAGATAGCCAACAGGCACATGAAAAGATGCTCAACATTGCAAATCATTAGAGAAGTCCAAATCAAAACTAAAATGAGGTATCACCTCGTACCAGTCAGAATGGCCATCATCAAACAGTCTACAAATAACAAATGCTGGCGAGGGTGTGGAGAAAAGGGAACCCTCCTACACTGCTGGTGGGAATGTAAATCGGTGCAGTCACTATGGAGAACAGTACGGAGGTTCCTTAAAAAACTAAAAATAGAGCTACCATATGATCCTGCAATCCCACTCCTGGGCATATATCCAGAGAAAATTCTAATTCAAAAAGATACATGCACCCCAATGTTCACTGCAGCACTATTTACAACAGCAAAGACATGGAAGCAACCTAAGTGTCCATTGGCAGATGAATGGATACAGGATATGTGGTACATATACACAATGGAATATTACTCAGCCATAAAAAAGAATGAAATAATGCCACTTGCAGCAACATGGGTGGACCTAGAGATTATCATAGTAAGTGAAGTAAGCCAGACAAAGACAAATACGATATCACTTATATGTGGAATCCAAAATATGACATGAACTTATTTACGAAACAGAAATAGACTCACAGACATAGAAAACAGTCTTATGGTTACCAAGGAGGTTGGGTAGGGATACATAAGGAGTCTGGGATTAGCAGATATACGCTACTATATATATAATAGATAAGCAACAAGGATTTACTGTATACCACAGGGAACTATATTCAATGTCTTACAATAACCTATAATGGAAAAGGATCTGAAAAAAAAAAGTATGACTGAATCACTTTTCTGTACACCAGAAACTGACACAACATTGTAAATCAACTCTACTTCAATAAAACAAAATAAAATAAAACTGCGTCAGGCTGGATTTAGACTTGAGGTAAAGGACTTCCCCAAGCCGAGGAGAAGGGAGCAAACTTGCTCTGAGCACCTCTGCCAGGCACCGTTCTTGCCTCTCTGGGGCTCACAGCCTGGAGGGTGATGAATGCGAGACAAAGACATACAAGGGCAGACAACACATTTAAAAGTCTAAGACATCCTCCATGGGAACTGAACACCTCAGAGCAGTGGTCCAATATGATGCTTACTACGTTTGAATTTGGGGACCAACGGGAAGGTCGTGTCCACCGGGGACACACACTGTCCCCAGCACACCCCGTCACCCTCACGATGACTTGTGTATAGTAAGTACTGAGCAAGGGTCTGAGGGACACATGGACCTCCCAGTGGAAGTGAGAGGGAGAAGGCGGAGTGAGGCTGCCTGCGGTAGGAAATGGGAAGCCAGGAAAAGGAGGTAATTGCGAGTATTTCCATTTCTCTGTAACTGTTGAACTGGTGAGTGATTGACAGAATTTGTGATCCTGACCCTGAGCTACTCCATTAACCCCTGTGAGTATCAGTGTCCTTATGTGTAAAAACAGAGAAAGAGATTTATTTCGAGGTTGGAAAAGATGGTGAACCTGGCTCTCTGATTCAGCTCAATCCTTGAACTTCTAGGAAAGAAATATGTTGTCAAAAAATTTGGAAAGGGACTTCCCTGGTGGCGCAGTGGTTGGGAAGCCGCCTGCCAATGCAGGGGACATGGGTTCGAGCCCTGGTCCAGGAAGATCCCACATGCCGTGGAGAAACTAAGCCCATGCATCACAACTACTGAGCCTGCGCTATAGATTCCGCGAGCCACAACTACTGAAGCCCACGTGCCACAACAACTGAAGCCCACGTGCCACAATAGAGCCCATGCTCCGCAGCAAGAGAAGCCACCACGATGAGAAGCCTGCGCACCGCAACGAAGAGTAGCTCCCACTTGTCACAACTATAGAAAGCCCGCACGCAGCAATGAATACCCAACAGAGCCAAGATAAATACCATAAATAAAACAAATTTTAAAAAAATTTGGGAAAAAACCTCTGAACACCACTAATTCAGGCAGTGTCAAGAGAAACAAAAGGGACTAATGAGCGTGCTAAGACTTTGTATAGAGGAAAGGTTTTATTTAGGGAAAAGCATAGCTAGAAATAAATATAAATAAATAAAGCTTTAGACACTTATGGGAAAATGAAGCATATAGGTGCGTCTTAATAAATTATAGATAATCACCAGAAAGATTTTTTTAAGTGTATAACTTTTACATAAGTAGAAATAAAAAGGAAGCAGAGTAAAATTCTGCCAATATCAGGAAAGAGAATTAAAGTCCTAAAATAACAATATTTAAAGTAAATGTTTTCTAAAAATCCATCAATATATTTTCTACAAGAGACACTTTATGTAAAACAAAATGCAAGAAAGGATAAAATGAGGAGATCGAAAAAAGATGTCAGGCAAATATGGATTGAAAGAAAGCAAGGGTAGCTATTAAATAAGACAAAATATATTTTTTAAAACTAAAAGCATCATACTAAATAAAGAAGAATGTTGTATAAAGGTTAATGGGAAAATATATCAAGAAAATGTAACAATTATGAACATAGATCTGCCTAACAATATAGTCTAAAAATACATAGAACAACATATGGCAAAATAGTGAGAAGAAATTCATAAATCAACCATTGCAGTTATTTTAAAAAATTGAGGTGAAACACACATTTAGTGAAGTCTGTGAATACACCCACTTAACCCACCCCAATGAAAATATATACTTCTAGCACCCAAGAAGTCTCCCTCAGGGCCCTTCTACAAAATTAACTTGTGTCAGCGTGGTTCATTTGCCCATTCTTGAACTTCATACAAATGGAATCATTCAGTATGAAATCTCTGTATCTGTCACTTTAATTCATTGTTATGTCTGTGATATTTCTTTATGTTTTTATGTGTACCGATAGCTCATTCTTTTATAAATTGCTACATAATACACCACTGTGTGAATGTACCACAATTTATTTATCCATTTCTTACTGAAAAGCATTTGGGGTGCTTCCAGGTTTTATCTCTATACATTATTGTATGCATCTTTTGGTAAACATATGCACTTATTATTCTTGGGTAAATACCTAAGAGTGGGATTACCAAGTCAGTGCAGTGTGTAATTTCAAAAGATACTGCTGTGCTTTCAAATCTCTTCCCCCCTGCAGTGTACGAGAGTTCCAATTGTCTCACTTCTTTGTCAACACTTGGTATTGTTAGTCTTTTGAATTTAAGCCAGTCGAGTGGGTGTGTAGTGGCACCTCATCGTGGTTTTGACTTGCATTTTCCTGATGATTAATGATATAAGCACTTTGCTAATAGCTTATTGGCCATTGGTTATCCTCTTTTGTGATGAACCCATCAAGTCTTTTGTTCACTTTTAAATCAGCTTGTCTTTTTTTTTTTATCAATTTGCAGTTCTTTATATATTCTAGATACTAGTCCCTTGTCAGATGCATGTACAGCAAATATCTTCTCCCAGTCTGTGACTTGTCTTTTTACTCTAATTAAGGGGGTCTTTTGATAAATAGTTCTTAGTTTCAATGACATCCAATGTCTCAATCTTTTCTTTTAATGTTTTCTTTGGTCCTTCCCCAGAGGGGAAAAAAAAAGGGATATTTTTCTATTTTTTTTCCTCCTAAAAGCTTCACTGTTTTACCTTTTCTATTTAATTTTATGATCCATTTCAAAATACATTTTTTGTGTGTTTCAAATACATTTTGTGCATAATCTGCAGTCAGGGCCAAGGTGCATTTAGTTTGCATCTGATATCTTTTATTAAGAAGACCATCCTTTCCCCACTGAATTGCAATGGTGCCTTTCTAGTAAATCAGGTGACTGTATATATGCGAGTCTATTTCTGGACTCTGTTTCTTTTCCATTTTACCCTGTGAGCAGAAACCGTAACTGGATTGTGAGACCGGAGACAGTCATTTCCCAAGATGCTATTTTTAGGTGGAGACATGAATGCTTTTGCTCTGGTAGAGTTCTTTTGATTCTTTTCCCTGACTTACTTTCCATCTCTTTATAAGGCCAAAGACGGCAGAGAGCTGTAGGCCATGTAATGGCCATGGTGATCCAGACACTTTTTACTATAAATTCTATTACATCTACTTTTTCTAATAGAAAAAATAATACAAAATTTAATATGTCCCTTAACCCAATATCCAGAAAACAAAGTGAAATTACATGAATGCCCAAGGAGCCTTTATTTTGCATTGTTCATAATTCATTTTCTATATTCCTGGTTGTATATATGGATACCTACTAGAAATATTCTACAAATGAGATCTCAGGGAAATAAATAACAGCTAGTGCTATGACCTGGGGTTTTAACTTTTCCTTTCCCTTTTATGAGTAAAAAAAATGTTACATCCATTTGTCTTTAATCTTGGCATTTATTATAATTATAGATATTCATGCTATCTGTGTTTGCACTGCAAATTATAAACTATCTTTTAATTAGAAAAGCACATTTTTAGCTCTTGATTGTGAAGGCAACAACAGCTACAAGAAGAAATATTTGTGTATATTTTGGCTGTGATATTTTTAAGAAATAAAATTACACATATTCTTCACACGATAACTAAAAAAAAAACCTCCTGATGTAAGTATTGATCACAGTTTCTCTGATGCACCCAGTGGGACTAGTTTACCAAATTCAATTCTCTACAAGTACTTGGTCACTGAATACTTAATACCTTGTGAAAATGTCTAAGTCCATCTCAGGATGCACCTGGTTCCCATAAACATAGGTTCAGCAGTATGTGCGACTTTAACGGTGAAATTATGGATTTCTTGTTTCCTCCTCTCCCTGCATTCACTCGGGAAGACTCCCCGTAGCAAAGCAGTTCATCCTGTTATAAGAGGATCATGAAGCAGGAAACAGTCAACACACTTCTTGTCCGACAAACCCTATCCTTACACGGTCTGCTTGTGCTCTTATATTAACATACAGAACTTGCTCCCAGAAAGGATCACAGCCACCACGCATCACTTTCTGTAACATCCAACTTTGTTATTATGGGAAACTTGAATATAGAGGCTCCCCAAACACTGAAAAAAATATACGAGAAAATATTGAGCAATAATGCCCTGCCCAGCATTTACGAGGGGATCCACCGCATCTCGCTGCCCAGAAGATCAAAATCTAAAAGTCGAAGTACGGTTTCTACTGAATGCATATCGCTTTCACATGGTAGTCGAAAAGTTAAGCTGGACCATCGTGTATCCTATGTTCCCTTGGCAACTATATTACTCACCACAAATCAGCATGGTTTTGCTTTATACCAGAACCACGACCCCTGTGACATGGTCTGCCTTTATACATAATCATGGAAAAATTGGTACTACTGATTCTTAAATATATATCTATGTGTGTGTATATATACATATTTAGGAAACAGTTTTGCGTAAAGATATTTAGAAGACAGCAGCACTGACATGC
This sequence comes from Lagenorhynchus albirostris, assembly GCF_949774975.1. Lineage (NCBI taxonomy): Eukaryota > Metazoa > Chordata > Mammalia > Artiodactyla > Delphinidae > Lagenorhynchus > Lagenorhynchus albirostris. The sequence goes on from NC_083111.1 coordinate 2,700,389, forward strand.
TTATAGAAGGAAAGTGATAAGTAATTCAAAGGGAATAAGAAGACAGCGTTTATGCTTCGAAAGTGGAGAAACTGTTTTGACGTTCCAGTTATATCCAAAAGCCTCTACCCACTAGGAATTATCATTTAGTTCATGCTGTGAGGTTTCAGCTCCCTCAGCTGAGAATACCATGATTACTGATTAACAGTAAATGGCCAGTTAGTTTTTCAAGAAATCAAAACTTCATGGTTTGAAAAGCCTCTCCAATGTCTTAAGGAGTACACAGTGGTTCACATTATCACTGGTTAATATAGAAATGCTTGGGGGCTTCCCTGGTGGCGCAGTGGTTGAGAGTCCGCCTGCGGATGCAGGGGACACGGGTTCGTGCCCCGGTCTGGGAAGATCCCACATGCCGCGAGCGGCTGGGCCCGTGAGCCATGGCCGCTGAGCCTGCGCGTCCGGAGCCTGTGTTCTGCAACGGCAGAGGCCACAACAGTGAGAGGCCTGCATACCGCAAAAAAAAAAAAAAAAAAAAGAAAAAAAAAAGAAATGCTTGGGAAGTAGCAGGCACCAAGGTTGAAAGGTGGCCTCTGTCTAGCACTCTGATCGCCACGGAAAAGGCAGGAGCAGAGTGATGAGAGAATTCTTGTAGAGTGTATAATTTTTGAATGCTCTTACTTATTACATAATGATACTATTATTTGTAAGGCATCTCAAAATATTTTAAATTATGCACAATTGCTTTTAGTGCTAATTGGTAAGAAGAGCCCTCTGGGAAGATTTCCAGAGCGTACATGGCCATTGCCATAGTTGAAAAAGTTGCTCATTCATGCTCCCCTGTATTCTTCAATGCTACAGCCTAAATCTGAGTAACATTCATGAAAATGTTACTTTTTTAAAAGGACCTAATTCAGTATATGGTGGCATGAAAACATAGGGAAAAGTATGCATTCCGACTAGACCATGTACAACCTGTTTTAAAAGTAGTACCACCTAGGGGCTTCCCTGGTGGTGCAGTGGTTGAGAGGCCGCCTGCCGATGCAGGGGACACGGGTTAGTGCCCCGGTCCGGGAGGATCCCACATGCCGCGGAGCGGCTGGGCCCGTGAGCCATGGCCGCTGAGCCTGCACGTCCGGAGCCTGTGCTCTGCAACGGGAGAGGCCACAACAGTGAGAGGCCCGCATAATGCAAAAGAAAAAAAAAAAAAAAAAAGCAGTACCACTTATTTAGACAGTGACATCTCCAGAAACCATACTTCTCAAACAGGTAGGATGAAGAGATAAGCTTGTGTATGATTGTGACTGAAATTGCCAAGAATTCAGGCATCATATATGCTTGTAAGGTTAGGCCTTACACTTCTGTAGGAATTATTTAAGAACTCATTCTTTAAGAAACCAAGTTCATGTTAAAAGCCTAAGCTGGTTAAGCAGACACCCACTGGCCAAACAGAATTCCAAAGCGATTACGAGTGACACCTACGTTAATTATTCACTGCGTAACATTACTACTATGACCAGTGGGGGAATTAGTGGCATTCCTAAGTCGGTCTAAGAAGTACTACAGCATCAATTCAGAATTAGACTGTCAGAGAAGCATCTGTGCTATTAGGGTCCACAAAACTGGAGAGATCCTTCTGAAGCGACACATAACGTTTGTAAAAATAGTCCCTGAAAGCCACTGAAAGTGTTGAAATTTCCTAAATTGCCATTAAACTCTACTGACAGTGACGACGGAGGATTCCTGCCTAGTGCCCTGCTCTGAAGGAAAAGGGTAACATCTGTTAAAGTGGTTTGACGGCCCAGCATTTTAGTGAGGCACAGACCCCGGACAGAAGTGTCCCTACATGACACACACACACACACACACACACACACACACACACGTACTGCTTGCACCACAAGGGTATGTAGAGGACTGACAGTCCATTTCGTTATATGGAGGCTTGTTTCCGCTAACACTGGAAGTGATGCTGCTACTAAGCCTCATCTATCTTAAGGTGAGAAGGAAACAATCAGGTGGGGTTCAACCTCAGTGGTGTCTGAGACACCTAGGAAGTATGTAAACCAAATAGCTTACAGCTGACAGGATGTCTCATTACCACTATGTTAGGAATTGTTTGAATTTCCATCTTACCCTTAAAGATTATAAATTATACAAAGTGTTTTTCAGAATCGGCCAAAGATGGCTTGCTTATATTCTAAGAGTATGACTAACATAAAAGCCATCAATTAATGGACATTAATAACATTTTAAACTGCTTCCCAGTCATCACTAGTAAGTGTTTAAGTAAAAGGGGAAATTTATGAAAATAAGATTTTAAAGCAAACAGTACTGGGGACTTCCCTGGCGATCCAGTGGTTAAGACTTTGCCTTCCAATGCAGGGGGTGCGGGTTCGATCCCTGGCTGGGGAGCTAAGATCCCACATGCCTCACGGCCAAAAAACCAAAACACAAAAGAGAAGCGATACTGTAAACAAATTCAATAAGAACTTTAAAAATGGTCCACATCAAAAAAATCTTAAAAAACAAAACAGTATTCAGTTTTGTTGCTTTAGGCATCATTAAATCACATGCTTTAAGAAGAAAAATCTTCAAGGACATTTATGCCTGACATTAAAGGCCAACAGCTACTCCTCTACTTTGAGTTGTGGCTCAGTCGCTCAGTATGATCAAAAGACTGCGGTAGAAGTGACATAATTTGACTTCCAAGCCTCCGACTTTGTTGCCCCCTCTTTTAGGAATACTGCAGCCCTGCAGCCGCTGTTTAGAAACCAGGGCACTTTGACAGGACACATAAGGAACCAAGGCATCCCCGGTGAGCCTAACTCAGTTCCAGCCAACTGAGCGATGTCAGCCATCCTGAAGTGAACTGACAGACGACTGCAGCCACGCCACGTAAAGCAAATGAACGACACTTTACGCCACCGCTCACTGAATGCGCAGTTACAATGTACTTGACACAGAAACTGGTACCCCAAACCCAGAACGCCTGGCACTGCCTGACAAGCCTGGGAGAACAGGGAACTAACTGTCCGTGAAGGTTGGAAAAGCAAAACTGCTATTGGAAGCTGGAAAGATGGTGAGTTACATCTTTAAGTAGCAAAACAACTGGCAAAACTAGCAAATGTGTGTTTTTGGCTAAGAAACTTTCTAAGAAATGTTCAAAGTGTCCACTGGTTTCCTTCAGCTCTGTATGAGGCATGGGAAGAGGCACATGAAAGAGAGAAGAAACTTTTCATTTGCAAGAAGAGTTCAGCAAAAATATAGAAGACACAGGACCTGTAAGGTTGGGTCCACTCTCTCCAGAGCTGAAGATTCTCAAAGTACGAAATGGTTCCTGGGTCATATGATCAAATCAAGACTGTAACTGCTATGCCCAGTATTAAGACTTCAGGGTTACGCCAGCACCTAGAAAATCCTCTCAGCTACACAAAGGAGTTCTTAAGCATCTTAAGAGATTTTTCCCAGAGCACTTCACTATTCCAGAGACGTCTGTGTGAATCACGATTTAGCTTTTAAAGGACATTTAGGGAACTCCAAACAGTTTTATAGGAAACCCACAGCATTTTTTAAGGGAGTTGTACTTTGATAAACATATATGCACAAAGACATTTTAAAAATAAACAAGACCTCTCGACTCCCAACTTTGAGTAAGCAGGAAGGAGGATATAAACGATCCACTTCAGAGCACTTATGATAAATGTATAGTCCTAATTTCTAGCAAATATATATCTTTCCATCTGTGTTTGTTCTCTCAGGCCAATGCCTGAAAGAAATGGAATTCATGTAAATGACTCCAACCATCGGAATAAACTGAGCCATAAACCCAGGGCTTTGGGGCTTTCCTCTCTCTCCCTCAACTGGAAGAACATTATGCTAAGTCAGCAGTGATGATGTGATTCTCACTGAGCTCCTAGTTCTGAGACACTGGCCAAGTCACTAATCACTCCAAACCTGTTTTCTTGTCTTTAAAAGGATCAATCCAATAGTGACGTCACAAAAGATGGTGGATTAGTATCCAGAGAATGTGTCCCTCCACTTAAGATGCAAAAATCCTCAACAAAATTCTAGGAACCGAATTCAACAGATTAAAAGGATTACACAAAATGACCACCGGGTGGGGTGGGGAGGTCTATTCCAGAATGCAAGCATGACTCAACATATGAAAATCAACGTAACACATAACATTAACAGAAGGAAGGACAAGAAAAACACATGGCCATCTCAATTAATACAGAATAAGCATTTGACAAACTTCAACACCGCTTTGTGATTAAAAACATTCAACAAACTAGAAACTGAAGGGAACTTCCGCAACGTGAAAGCCATACGTGAAAAACCCACCACAGTGAGCAGCATACATAATGGTGAGAGACTGAAAGCTTTCCCTCTAAAATAGGAACACAAAGATTCTCATTTTCACTGCTTCTTTTCAACACAGTATTGGAAGTTCTAGCCAGAGCTATCAGGCAAGAAAAAGAAATAAAAGGCATCCAAATTGGAAGGGAAGAAGTAGAACAATTTCTATTTGCAGATAATCTGATAATTAAGGAAGCAATTCCACTTACAAAATCCAAAAGAATAAAATACTTAAAAATAAATTTAACTAAAAAAGGACTGTACATCAAAGGCTACAAAATGTTTCTAAAATAAAGAGGATATAAATAAATGGAAAGACATCATGTATTTATGAACTGAAAGACAATACTAAGATTGTCAATACAGGGACTTCCCTGGTGGCGCAGTGGTTAAGAATCCGCCTGCCAATGCAGGGGACGTGGGTTCAAGCCCTGGTCCAGGAAGATCCCACATGCTGCGGAGCAACTAAGCCCGTGTGCCACAGCTACTGAGCCCACGTGCCACAACTACTGAGGCTGCGCTCCAGAGCCCGCAAGCCACAACTATGGAGCCCACATGCCACAACTACTGAAGTCCACGCACCTAGAGCCCGTGTTCCGCAACAAGAAGCCACCGCAATGAGAAGCCCGGACGCCGCAACGAAGAGTAGCCCCTGCTCGCCGCAGCTAGAGAAAGACCGCGTACAGCAACAAAGACCCAACACAGCCAAAAATTAATTAATTAGTTAATTAAAAAAAAAAAGATTGGCAGTACTGCCATAAAGTAACCTACAGATTTGATGCAATCCTTAACAAAATGCCAAGTCATTCTTCCAAAATGGAGAAACCAATTCAAAAATTCATATGGAGGGAATTCCCTGGTTGTCCAGTGGTTAGGATTCCATGCTTCTACTGCAAGGGGTACAGGTTCAATCCCTGGTCAGGGAACTAGGATTCTGCATGCCTCACGGCGTGGCAAAAAAAAAAAAGAAATCATGTGGAAACTCAATGTACCCTAAAGAGTCAAACAATGTTCAAAGAGGATCAAAGTTGGAGGACTCATAATTCCAGATTTTAAAACTTATTACAAAATTTACTATAAAACTCAATATAGTAAAGACTGCAGTACTAAGGACACACCCCCCCCCCCCAATGAATCAGAGTTGAGAGTCCAGCAATAAGCCCATACGTCAATGGTCAAATGATATTCGACAATTCAATTGGAGGAAAAAAAGTTTCTTCAGGTGGTACTGGGATTACTGGATATCCACATACAAAAGAATGAAGTTGGACGCCTACCTCACACCAAATACACAAGTCAATTTAAAATGACTCAACAATCTAAATATGAGTTCATACCACAAAACTCTTAGATATGACATCAAAAGCATAGGCAAAAAAAAAAATTCAATTGGACTTTGTCAAGATGATAAACTTCTGCACATCAAAGGAGATTAGCAAGAAACTGACAAGATGACGTACAGAATGGGAGAAAATATTTGTAAATCATATGAGCCTAGTATCCAGAATATATAAAAAACTCTTACGACTCAACAACAAAAAGACAACTGAAAAAAATGGGCAAAGTGCTTGAACTGGTATTTCTCCAACAAAGATATACAAATGCCCCACAAGCACATAAAACACCCACTTAGGATGGCTACTGAAAAAAAAGTCATGATAATGTAAATGCTAACGAACCAACTAGAAAGTAATATGCGGTTCAGGAAAGGTTCTTGTGATGTAACTAAATCTTCGTATCCTATGAGAAAGTAAACTGACAATATAAATGGATTTATGGAGAGACACCAGTACAGTCGCATCGTCTGGCACGTAACAAAAAGGCCAAACAAGCGAAATTATTTCCACATGGCAAAACTGGGAAATAGGACGGGGGTTTAAGGGCATATTAATTGTTTTGAAAGCACGTACATGTTTTATACCATGATAATTTTTTTAAATAAATAAAAATGAAAGTCTGTATAATTTTTGCTCATTCTGTTCTTAGGATATCCAGGTACTCTTGCAAAAATAAAACTATCCACGTAATTCACGTAGGCTTAAAGTTTACTTGCAGTTAAATGTGACTTAAACTTTCATTCTCATAATAAAGAGAGCTACATTTCTACTCGAGTTTGAACAGTGAACTTACAGATTCTGATAAAGAAATCTTTATAATAGCTAATGTTTATTCAGTACTTAACCTGTTTATCTGAAACGGTTCAAAGCCCTTTATAATTTTCATCACTTAATTTTCAAAATAACCCTACGAGGTAGGTCTTATTATTACACCATTTTATACACGAGAAAACTGAGGTTCAGAGTTTATGCAACTTGGCCAAAATTAAAGTTAGATCTGGGGCTGAAGCGTGGACATTCTGACGCCAAGGCTCACCTCAACGACCCAATGGTAAGGACTCAACCAGGCTTCATTTTTCTTCCTTTTAACTATGAAAACTGCATTTTCTTTCTGTTCGCTTTGTGAAGGTTTATGTGACCACTGATAGCATGGATATGAAATGGGATATAAGAAAAACTCTAAGCAACAGAAGCCAATGTTAAAGAGCGACACTCCTGAGATGTCACACGTCAGCCCACAGCCCCACGGCACAATGACCACGTGAAATCTCAAGTCAAACAGGCCCCCGGCAGATTCATTCAGACCAACCACATCTGCTCAGCAGGACCACTCTGCATATAAAGTTCTTCAGTGCTTTGACATTCTCTGCGTGAAGATGTAATGGAAGGACTGAATAGAAACATGTGAAATCATTTGTTCATTTATTCATTAATATGTTGTCAAATTCAGTTTTCTATACACTATGGTGTTTATTCCATTTTCTGTACTATTAGACATACATATTTAAAAAAATATTTAACTTATTTTTACGAAGAAATTAAATATTTTCTGAAAAAAAGAATCACTTTATTATTGTTCTCTAGCAACAAACCTGAAACAAGTCTCAACCAACTCAACTACTCATTTAAATACCCCTGCTCCGTGGCCACTTAGCTAAAGATCGGCTTCACACAACTCTACTCTACGTAACACTGTTTTACCCTGTTACATAGCATATAGTTAAAGAACATTTTTGTAATAAACATGTTTCTCTTTTGATATGATACAGAACAAGTTTTTCACGCTTCCCAGCAATCACTCACATATATTAAACATGTATCCCTCTTTAAAAGGCAAACACACTTACAGGTTCAAATCTTTATTGTTTTAAAATTCTACATGTCTTTTACAATACAACATTTTGTTATATTTAAATGACCTCTAAATGGTTAATGTACAATGAATATGTTTTTTCTGAAACTGAACCATGAATTACGACCTCATCAATATGATTATTCTAAACAGAAAAATAAAGTGTTGGGAAGGTCTGTGTGCTGCTTGAGAAACCACCACTAGCACACTCCTCCCTGTAGAACCCAGGCGACCAATCTGTTCAAAGTGCTTTTGATGATTATGGCCGATCGGAAAGTCAGTCAATCAAATTAGAGTTCCTTCTTGTTTGGAAACATCAAAGGGCATTAAAAAAATAAATGAAACGATTTGTTTTAGTAATCTACAGAGGCAAACTCAAAATTATGATTATCTGCATGCAGTGACACTCCTCCTTAAATAGTTTTGAAGAATTTATACATTTTATAAAGAATGTGTTAAAGAGTGCAAGTCTTCTGATATTGATTTCACAAAAGGACAAATGCTGGTAATAACAACTAACACTGAATATCTAAGTTCAAGCTAAGGTATATGTAACAGGCAAAGAATATGGCTGATCATAAACCACAGTGCACGGGTGTGCCCTTTGAGAAGGTGAACTAGTTTGGTCCGCATTTCTAGAGTTACTTGGGTAGAAAAACAAAAACAAAACCATTTTAACTCAGCCAAGGGTTTTGATGAATTTATTGTTCCTAAAATGTAGCCAGGTAGAAAGTAAATGATATACACGAAAGAAGTATGCTGTCGTGTTGACTTGTATATAAAAAGATGGCCTGCTGTTTTTGGAGTGATGAATGAGCACTGTTGGGACAAATCAGAAAAACGTCACAGAATGTCTCAATTTCTTCCAAAATTATACTTTCTTATTCCATGACACAGCTTTCACTCTGTAAAACTTTGTCCCCAAAGGAACTTTAAATCTGTTTTGTGCCTAAGACAGAAAGAAAAGGGTGATTAAACCAAACTACAGAGGTACCATCCTACCACACTATGCCATGCTCGATCATTGTGGGAAGAGGGGTGTCTTTTTCAAAGGACACAGATCCGTCCCTCACCAGATGAGCATATAACAGACGAGCCACTAATACTGACGGAAGGGTCGGTAATCACTGCTAAATAATACAGTACAAAGTGAGCCATATGTTATTATTTTAAACATCAAAGAAACCTCAACAACACACAGATCAAGTTCTATTGCTGTTTTGGCGCACAGGGTCCACAAACGAGCTAGGAAGACTGCTCACTGCTCTGACTCTACAGCACGGACACTGCCGACATCAGTCAGGTGCATTCTGAGCCATCAATATCTCACATTACCTTTCTTCACTGGGGGTAGCATTATAAAAGTAAGGAAACATCAGCTCTACCTACAAACAGATCAATCACCAGTTATGTTGTGTTCCTTTTTTAGCACATGAAAACACTAGTAATTTAATACTCAGAACAGAAACTTGTTGTAGTTTTCCTGGATATGTTGATAGCTTGCTGGCCATCTACCTCTACTACTGTAAGGTAAATCACATAAATATTCATAAAATTGCTGGTGCAAACTCACACTCATTAAATTCAGGCCTAGTTCAAGTGAATTAGAAGGCCAAGAAGAGCACTGTTCTGCATAAAGCATCCTGAGAATCTTCTTAAACTCCTAGGTCCACGTCCCACGATGGGCTTACCTTTTTGGCCTGACAGTACTCCTTCTCCATCACTTTTCCAAGGACCCATGGTCTTCGAGATGCACCTGAAGCTATGGAATCAAACCATTAAATTCTTTTTGAAAGTACAACTATAATTATTCATGAAAACGTAACTGCCCGAGTCACAACAGTTTAATGACATTCTTAGAGTGAAATCACAGAAATGCATAGCGATTTATGAAACAAAACGGAATTCGCTTTACTTTTCAACCACTAATTTTGGCTTCACTTACTCATTAAGTGCAGATGGTAAGTCAAATCACAGAACTGACAAAGTTCAAGAAACAAAAACACAATCTGAGTACAAATCATGAACAAATAGACCTAGGAATTCTAAATTAGCTCAGCAGTGCCACCTACTGAAAGTGCTAACACATGACCTTTTCTGCTACTGAAAGCAGACAGTTACACAGACAAAATTTATATTCTAGGTTCAAAGCAAAGCATTGTCTGCTCTTTTCTTTTTGGCACCGCAATGCAAACCCAGTCAGTGCACAATAAATAACTAATAAGGATGAAAGAAAGTCTAAAGGGCAGTACTTGTGTGGAGGGGAGATAAAAAAAATGTGGAAGGAGACATGATGAAAAAGCTAGTTCTCACACGGCAAAGTATGTAAGAGATAAATACTCATTCTCTTTTAAAATTCATCGGAAGAGAAGTTGTCATAAAAGAGCTGATTCCAAAAGTATTCGACCAATAAATTATCTGTTAAGGGTAAAGCCTCTGAGAAGCTAAAACTGATTTTTTATTCCATAAACCTTACTTGGCATGATATATAAAAAAGATATCCTGAATAAACCATCTGAAATGAACATACAGACACTACCATGTGATACAAAGATAAAAAAGCTCCTGGACCACAGGATATTAGTCTAAGGACTAATAGAGCCCTTCAAGGATAATTCACAATTTCTGAAAAGAATCATCTAACACTCATGTCCAAGGAGTGATGAGTCCCCGTCATGGGCATAACAACGCCCTGGTCACCCACACACCCCCTGGGCAAGGAGTCAGTAGGCAGCATTACCCCAACTGGCATCCTGTTCTGTATGTATGCATGTACGTATGTATGCATGTATGTATGCAGGGAAGGAGGGAGGGAGGGATGGAGGGAGGGATGGAGGAAGAGGAAAATAGGGGGCCTGAGTTCTGTGGCAAAGTAAGACTATTAAATAAATTCTTTTCTGTGGGACTTGTGAGAGTCTTCACAATGCAAATGCGCGCGGTAGACAGTGAGCGGTTACTAGATGTAAACACTGAACCCTTTCTGTTCTTAGGAAATGCAGAGTGAAGTAGTTCAAGGGGCAGGATGTCACTTTGCCTGGAAACAAACGTGCGCCTGCTTGCGTACAGCTGTGGATCAGTACATTCAGACGTGCACAGGCAGAGGTAATGCAAATGGGGCAGAACGTTAACAGCAGGTGACTCTGGGCAAAGGGATATCGGGCTTTTTTATACTGTCCTTATTTATGCAACTTTTTTGGTAAATTTAAAAACCATTTTCAAATTAGTCTAAATAAATGAAAAACAAAAAACCTACCAAAAAAATTAAAGAAAAAAAATCAAGTTCATTGTTTTCAAGGTACAAAACCAGTAAATTAAATTGCAAGCTTCTTTTCTCATTTTTCATGGTCACATTCTACACAACCCACCACCAACAGCCATGGTGGTGTGATCGTGTGTGGCCTACTTCAGAGAACGGGCATATGACCATGTTCACAAGTCATTTCAAATAGGAGCATCAAGCCCAACGGACACACAGTCTTGTGTTTGAATAATTCCATTTAGCCTAAGTATCCCAGGGTACCTATTCTGTTCTCTTTGAGTTCTTTAAAGATTAATGTAATCGATGATAGTAATATACTAACTGTAATTTAGTATACTTTAACAAAGCTTATTGCCTTTTTAAAAAAAATTACTGACAAGTTCAATGAAAGAAAAAGGTAGAAACAGGATGATAAATAGGAGAGAAAAGACATCTTATAATTTAAAAGAATTTATTTTTGCCAAAACAAGTAATGCCCTTATAAACAAATAAGCATGTTATACTGAAGCTTAAATAGGTATGAGAATTTTGACAGTGTAATTCTGCTATTGCTAGAGTATGAGATACTTGACCCAACTGCATCAGCAGAATCCAGAAACAATAATCTGGATAATGAAGATTTTAGAAAAACAAACAAACAAAAACCTGATAAGGCAGAGTTCCTGCTCACCTACTTAATTCTGACATCATTAGACAACGTGGGAGAAAAACCTTTCATATATTCTCTCCACTCTAGGTTTATTGTTTTGGTTACAGATGTGACACTTACCCCCCTCACCTGGTTTGAGGTCCAGGGCAGGCAGCGACTCTGAGTGCAGGAAGTACAAGGTGGGACTCACGGTGAAGAGCACGTAATTGTCATGGCGCTCGTCCAGGATGATGAGGACCAGATCTCCCACCTGAAAACTGAACAAAGGAATGATTTCATTGATCTGAGGAGTCACCTTGATTCTGCAACGTTCAACGAAACATTCAATTAACAATGCAATAGGAAATTTCATACTTACATGATTTGTTTTTTACTCTACCCAGGCCCTCACGGGAATGCTGGACACACACAGACGCTCAAAGGCTAACGCGAGCAACCGCCAAAGACCCAAAATTTTTAAACATAAAATTTCCAATAAATCTACTGTTTAAAAGAGCACAACCCAAAACAGGCTTGGGTGAGGGGGAGACAAAGAATACCCATTATAGTGCATCTAGTATAGAAAGAAGGCATTCATCCTCATCTTTCATTTTACAATAAAAAACATAAATTGGGGGAGCAAACTTAGTCACAGTGGGAGAGAAAGAACTACCTTATACTACTTCTCCGGTCTCCAAGTAGTCTCCTCAATTTGAAAGAAAACCCAACTGAACCAGCTGCATGTACTTAGTTAGGCTCAAACAAGTCAACAGCCCGACTCGGGGTGAAGCCAGCAAGGAGGGCGCAGAAGGAGAGAGTAGGTGTGACCGCCTAGGGTGTCTCAGCTGGTGTCTGTCTCTCCAGGGTCCTTCGGAAGTGTCGTTTGGAATATCAGTTCAAAGTTAACCTAGATCTAAGATAACTTAGTGGGTCCTACACCTAATAAATCATTAACATCACTGGGGAAACTTTAAAAAGTTAACAGTCTATCATCCACTAATTATTTATTCTACACTTAACTGCCTGCCTAAAAAGATGTGACAGGCACTGTTTTGGAGGATAATACCTTAAAAAAGGAAGATAGGGCCTCTCTGAGGCAGTTTTTTTTTTTTTTTTTAAGCTCATCTCTCTCTAATCTTTGAAAACCTTATATTGATTTGACTTGACATACAGCTGGTAGATAAAGACTGATACACCCAGCCCTTCCAAATCACTGAGAAAAGATAAAAGTCTAATGAGAAGTTAAAGATCAGTAACCGGGAGTGCCTGATAACCGGACATATGGTCAATGGATCTATTACGGACAAAACAGAGGGTCTTATTTATTTTTAAGTCAGTCCTGACAAGTAGAGAAGAAATGACCAGTATTCACGAGCTGCTAACAATGCTTTATCAGACACCCTCCTTTCCAGTAGCCCATGCCAAAAATCAATACATTACTATGGGGTAATTTGGTCCTGGAATATTGTCTATTAAGTTATTCAAGTGATAATTTTAAGTGTATTATGGATTTGTAGCATATCAATAAAATGAAGTCTGAGAAATAAAAATGAAGAAACACTCCAACTTCAAATACCAAGATTCTCCAATCTAAAATGAAAAAGACTAAGGTGACAAACGGGATTTAAGAGAGGTGGCACCGGCTGAAAAGGAAGTAGAATCCAAAGGCTTCAGGAATGTATGTGTAAGTGATGGTTAGAGCTATGACAGGAAGGCCTTCGAATACAATCCTGATGTTCCCAGAACAATTTAGAAAAACCTTGCTTTTCAATAAAAAAAAAGTTAACTACAAATGAGTACAAAACACTCAGCTGACTGAACCTGAAGTTGAAAGATTATAGCCATTGAAATACATTTTCATTGACAATTCAATACTACTCAGTTCGGTATATCATTTTCACAGAAAAAAGCACAAAATACAAATCAAATACTTACTCTCTAATAGCTATCTTTTCCGAATGCCTTGGGGACACGGACGACATGCTCTGAGACATCTAGAGAGAGAACAGTTCACAAAGCTTACACAAGTAACATGTTCTCTCGATGCACTTACTAGGTCCACACTGCAAACGCTTCTTCCAACGTGACACACATTCACGTCTGTGTCCCAGCCTTCAGGGTCCAAACTTCTCTGCTCCATTAATGTAATTCCTTTCCTTCAACAATTACTTTCAGTGGACAAATTTACCTACACTTTTACTTATGTTATTTCTTAATCAGGTTTGGCTGGATTAAAGACTGAATATAGAATTTTATTTATAAATACATATTTAATCCTAAAAAATATCACTAGGAAGGAGACATGTTTTTCGAGAAGAGTTTAAAACCCACTCTTCTGAGCAAGCATGACACAAGGAAGGGGCTGCCCCCCTGCCCCCCCCCCCCCCCCCCCAGTGAGCATCGCAGGGGACACGACGGGACAGGCTAACTGGTCTGTGGCTGCCTCAGCTCGGCCGGGACTCTCCGCTCCTCAGTCAGGCTTCCGCACATTTCTCACACTGTCACATGATACATGGGACATGGGTCTCACGGTATCCCTCCCAAGCAGTGTGGGCCCAGTTATAACCACACAAATCAAGGACAGAAAAAATGGATTTCTCTTTGTTCATAAGTTTAATTCTGACGCTCAGAATTTCTTCCATTTCCCTTTGAACACTACGAAGGGTCTCAATTAATGTTTAAAAACAAAAGAGAAAGAAAACAACAAATACTGACTAGAAAGACCTAAAAGTGTATTCCAACCTGTCTTCAAAATCATCCAAATAGTCTACATGCTGCCAGTGAGAACAAGTTTAATGATCCATTTTTCAGACTGTATTCAACTCTGTTTAGATTTTCTTAAAAAAGCTTGAGCTCTCCACGTATTTGTTACAAACGAGGGCTTAGACGTGAGGGAGCCCTGGCAGAACACAGCTGGCAATTGACAGGAAAGTGCGAGTGACCCGGAGGCGCCGCTCGCAGGGGAGCGGGTGCGCTCTGGACCTGAAGGACCAGACCCTTTCCCTCGTAAGCCTTTCCCCAGCATCTACTGTGTGCTGTGCACCACCTACTGTTCCGGGTGCCAGGAGCACACCCGTGAACAAAGTGCCTAAACCCTCGCCCAGCACAGTGTCCATCCCACTGGGGACGCTCGCTGCACGGAGCACACGTGGAGCATGTCTGTCCTGTGCAGCGTCCCCAGTGGCCACAGGAAACTCCTCCAAGGCTCCTTGAAAAGGGTTTGCTTCACTCACGGAAACAGCAAATAGCCTTCAAAGAATTGTTTTGGTGATAAATTCATGACTGACAGTCTGACAGAGCCATGGAATTAATACGTAATTTTTGCTGTTCAAGTTAAGGCAGGCAAACGAAAGAAAGCACAGATGTCTCCCTACAAGACACTTTATTTAAAAAAAAAACTCAATTCTAATCTGTACCTTAAAATTTTTCAGAAGTCCTGAACACAGGCCTTAAACTGTTCCTATTTCCTCATGAACTGTCATCACCAGAATTTGAAAAATGAAGCAACTGCTTTATTAAAGCAGGTAAGATTGACTGTAAAACTGACTCATCAAGCACTTGGCTAGATTCACAGGCTAGAGGAAAGCCACGGCAATTCAGAGGGCCACGCAGGGTCTCAGGCAAGGTGTCAGGTTCAAACACCTTGAGTTAAAAAAAGAAAGAAAGAAAATCCGTGACGGACAGAATGTGCTGATTCCACACACCTCCGGGCGGACGCGCCAAGAGCCTCGTGAGGAGCAGTTCTGACTACCTGCGCACTTAACCAAGAGCCCCAACCTGACATTATAAACACGTGTAATTATGCAATCCGAAGAGATTATAGCTTATTAATAATCAGAAAAGACAATCTGGATTTTGCCAGCTGCTTTTAACATCGTAAGACTGAGACAGTGCATGTGGTCAGGCTTAAGGGTCAACTGTCATCAGTGACCAGCGCAGCTCAACGAAAACTACCAGGAAAGAACTAATCACGCCACACAGCCTTCTGATCTTTATAATGAAATGCAATGCAAACAGTTTAAATGTCAAGATCAACTGGGCGAGAAGACCTTACCAGTCTCTGATTCAACCGCTTGTTTTCTTCTTCTTTCAACTGTAGTGTCTGCAGGGGTGGGAAAGAGAGACCCCTGGTTTATGCTCGAAAATATAGTCTGCGTGCTCAAGTCTGGTTCTACCATAAAAGGTTTGTGGGGACATTCTTTTCTAGGAATCCTTTCCAACTGTCTTATTTACTGGCTTAAAAGAGAATAAGAACAATTTTAGGTTTATTTCCTTAAGCCAAGGATTCTCAAAGTTTAATATGCATTAGAACCACGTGTGACCTTGTAAATACGCAGTGACTATCTGAGATCCATCCCCAGAGGCTCTGTTAGGAGGTCGGGCCCAGGAGGAGGGTCTGCAATTATACTACTCGTGCCAACAGATGCTGACGAACCCTCACTAACGGGAGCGCACGTGCAAGAGCACGGGTCTGTACAATTCTGCCTCTGAGTCCTTATCAGACGGTTACCTTGTAGGGAGCTAAAGTGTTAAAAATCTTCAAAGCCTCAGCAATGAAAAGTGGTCTCTGAACAAAGATGTGTAACGTCTGCAGCTGAGAAGAAACCCCTTATTACCATTTTTTCTCTTCACTTCAATTAATCACTATAAAAACCCGAACTTTTCTTCATTATTCCCATATTCTACTTGTGCCCTACTTTGGAAAATAGTTAATATTTTGTTTTTTGAAATTAGTAAGTGAAATTCACACTTCTATTGCATTGCTGAATCCTGAACTGTTCCTGGCCACTTGGATCAGAGATGACAGGACTTCTCGAAAGTAACCACAAAAATAACTGTTAAAAAAGATCTAATTTGGGGAAGTCCCTGGCGGTCCAGTGGTTAGGGCTCAGCACTTTCACTGCCAGGGCCCGGTTTGAGCCCTGGTTGGGGAACTAAGATCCTACAAGCCACACGGTGCAGACAAAAAAATTAATTAAAAAAAAAAAAAAAAAAACCTAATCTAAAAACACAAGTCTGCTTTCAGCATAAGGTTTACTTCACTGCATCCCGGAGTGAACATATTCATTAAACCCTGTGTTTCAAGAAAACGATGCACTTACTCGTTCCAACAGCATTATCCTCTGCCTTTCTTCAGAGAGCATGTGGACGTTTTCTCTAAGAGAGAATGGCTTATTTTAGTTTAAGTCTTAAAATTCTGGACTTCACAGTCTCCAATAAGGTTTTAGAAATGTAACTGTTAATACAGAGCACTTTACAGATTTAAGGGTTTGTACTAAATTTTCAGAAGCAGCCTGTTTAAATGAGGACCCATTTTGATGGTGTAGGATGGTATGAAATTTATACCACAGATCCTGAATCTAGATTGATAAACCTTTTGAAATTATGAGCAAAACTTTGTGCATGCATTTTTCTAGGGATAATGTCTGAAATTTCAAGCTTTCTCCCAGGGACCATTCTTCTTATCCATGTTACAGATAAAACGGTCATTCTTGGGCGGCTTCACCATTAAAACTAGAAACAAACAAAATGCCACAAGTCCTTGAGTGAGCTATAAAACTCAAAGCTTCAGTTCATAAAGAACAAACCAAATCTATATAAAGACTACAAAAGTATTCCTACATGTCTACAAAGCCCTAGTCACTGTCATGTGTGAATCTGCCCATCACACTGAGGTAGTCAGAAACTAATCAGAAAAGAAAACAAGAGCGAGCATGCAGGCTTTTATTTCATTCTTTTAAGCTGAGCCATAACTGACAAGTAAAACCGTAATACGTAATACATCTAAAGTGCGCAGCACGATGGCCTGATACACATGTGCGCTGTGGGAGGAGTCCCTCCATCAAGTTAACTAACACACCCATCACCTCACGTCATTTACCCACCTCTTCGGTGAGAACACCGCCCATGCTCCACCCCAGCCCCTGGCAGCCACTTTCCTGCTCTCTGCTTCCGTGAGTTTGAATTTTATCTGATTTTACTTCAGTTTCCACACAGAAGTGACAACTCCCTCCCCATAGCACGGCCTCAGCACGCTGGACGCACCCTAAAGAAGTCCTGCGCCCCTGACGCCATGGCCTCGAGGCCTGGACCCCACTGCAGGGTCCCCGCCCGGCCGCCTGCACGCTGCGGTGGCACCTGGGCACGGTATGAAAACGTGCCGAAGTGGATTCCCGCACACCATCAGTGGCGCTATCACAGGCCGCGGCACAGAGAATTCACACGCGCAGCTCTCAGGTCCACGGGCCGCGGCCCCCGGCGAGTAGGACGGGCACTCACCGGACAGACATCGTGCTGGTCTCCAGCGCTGAGTCCGGCCTGCCTTCGCCGAGGGCATCCGGGGCCTCCGCCGGGGGCTCGGGCGCACAGGCCCCATACAGCTCGGGGGCGGCGGCCACCCCCGGGAAGGGGACAGGGCCGCCGCCCCGCAGCCGGCTGACCTCCTCCTCCAGCCTTTTCTTCTCCTCCAGCAAGCGTGCGCGGTCCTCGGACAGGGACTCGATCAAATCTGCAGCCCCGGGCGGACGTGAGCGTTACAATCATTGCGTGTGACACGGAACTAACAACGCTGCGTGAGGAAGCGCCACTGACCTTTGTCCCGCTCCTGCTGCTGCATCGTGCTTTTCAGCTTGTCACTGAGGTCACTGATTATGTTCTCTTTTCTCATTTTCTCTCTTGTTAAAACAGTATTAAAATTGGTCTGCAACAACAGAACGATAACTACTTAAATTATCTGCATGCACAGGGCAGCCAGAGCTAAAGAAAATACGTCTATTTTTGCACGGTGCATCTCTATGGGGAGAAGAAAAAGCATAATTCACAAGTGATGTTTATTTTGAAATAAAAATGCCACGCTGTGGTAAACACATTTGATTGCATTTTCCTAGTTCTGTACTAAGATATGCTCCAATTTAATATCTTGAAAATGAATGCTATTTTCACATTATTGTCCACATATTTATTGTCAGAGGAAAAGCATCAGTAAATATGTCTTAAATGTGGGGGAAAGAAATAAAATAGCCAACACTTTAACCAGTGCTGTTATATACTTAACTGTTCCTTTTAGTGATCTCCCTGCCTCTGGAATCTTCCTTCTGTCCTTAGCTAAATCTCGATTCCACAGTCACATTTTGGACATGACTGTATCCCATCTCCTCCTCTCATCTGGATATCTGCTGGTTTATAATGGCTGGACCTGCCACTCCTCGACTTCTAGGAAAGCCTGCTCACTGCGGATCTCATACATGCCAGCTGCCTGCAGAGATCCCGTGAGCCAATTTCCACAGTTAAGAGTCAAGATCCTCCAGTCAATCATTAATGCCAATGATGCTAGAAACAGAGACGTTTAACAAGAACGTGGCATTCTTGGGCCAAAATTAGTGAATTTGTTAAACACTGAGTTAAACTCATTTCTAGCCAGAAAGCAGACAGGAAGATCCCCTCAAAAAGAATATTTATGATATGCCTTTGTATTAAACCATTGCTCTGTATCATTTATGGTAGAAAATTAACAAATATTTATAATAGTACATTAGTTACTTTGTTTTCATAACCTCTGGCTGTTTCTGCAATATCAAATGGATTTTCAGAAAAGTTAACACAATTTATAATACACATATTAGAAACAAGACTAGTTAATGTAAGAGCCAACTAGGGCCAAGGAGCCCTTATAAAGCTAGTTACAAATCAACTCAAGTAACTACCACTTAACATCCAAGCACCACTTAAAATTGGCAGGTACCTTAGGAGTCACCTCCCCTCTCGTCTGACAGCTATTAAAAGAAGAACTACATTTGGATCAGATGGCTGGCAGCTTTCCACGCTGGTCTCCATCTTATTTCATCCCCCCTTAATGCTGGAAGTCTGCAGTTGCACAGGCTCACAGGAGCACAGAGACAGGCAGCAAGAAAGCGGGAGAGAAAGACCTAGCTCACGGAGGAGGAGGAGACATGAAAGAATGCACAACTTCAGACTTCTAAAAACAGACCTGAATGGCCTCTTCACTTTAAACCTGGTGGCTCCTCCCAGCCCTGGGCAGTGCATTTCCCTGGTTTCCGTGAAGCACACTCTTTCCGGTTACTCTTTCTCATTCCCCCTTTTCCAGGCTCCTCTGTCCTTCCCCAGGCCTTAACATTTAAAGTTCCTAAGTGTTTGGAGCTTTACTTCTACATTTTCTTTCTGTTCTCTGGTTGACATTTTTTTTTAACTCTAAAAAGACAATAAGAAAAGGAAAACTACACCACACCACATTAAATGTGCACATTAACTGTAACATGCCTACCAGTCTCAGAAACGTATTCCTCGGGATAAAAAAGGATGTCGTGCTACCCCTGGCCTGACTTACACCTGCTCTCACACCGGTCTGCTCTGGCAGCCCTCACTCTGCCCTGCGCCCCAGCCAGAGATCCTGATTACGGAGAAATCCAACCGCGTCGCTCCTTCATTTCCTCTCCCACTGCCGCCCAGCACCTTAGCTGATGTAATGCTCCCTCACAGGGCATCTTGACCCTCAGTGGACTGGCCGCTGCTGACCTCACAAGCGTCAGCTCTCACCACTGATCCATATTAATAAGGGAATCACCAAAGTTCAACAGTATTCCACCATAACCTACCGCCAGCCTATCACATGGATAAGAATTATCAGCATGTAATTTAGAATAAAACTTTAGAGTTTAGAAAAAAAAATTCAAATATCATCTATGCAGCAGTACAAACACTTTCATTTGCAAAAACACCAAACTGATGTGAAGAGGTTAAATGCTGTTTACGAGGTCACACAGGTAGCTAGGCAACCAGGAACAGAATTTACATTGCCTCTTTCTAACCTAGCACTGCTTCATTCTGAAGCACCTACTATGTGACATAACGACGGTTAAAAAGAAAATGCTTCTATCACGAAGAAGATATTTAATAATAAATGCCATCAGGATCAATGTGGGAAAATCACATTTAAGATATAAGAAACCTCAGCTACACAAAGAAAATTTACTTGTGAATGTATGTTCATCTCCTCTAGACCTCAAATGAATGCAGTAAGGTGGGAGACCTACAAACCTGTTGTTCAGCAATCAAAGACGTTCGCACATTCTGCATTTCTTCGTTTTTTCTTTTCTCCTGCTCTTCAAGTTGTTCTAGAAACTTAGCTTTTTCTTCCTGGAGCTTTTCTTGAAGTTCAGCGACTAGGCTTGAAGAATCTTCTTTGGTAGATTCAATGGTATGACTTTAAAAATTAAATACAGCATTAATTTTTTCAAAATTACACAGAACTAACACAACATTATAAATCAACTATACTTCAATAACATTTTTTTTTTTTTTTTGCGGTACACAGGCCTCTCACTGCTGTGGCCTCTCCCGTTGCGGAGCACAGGCTCCAGATGCGCAGGCTCAGCAGCCATGGCTCACGGGCCCAGCCGCTCCTCGGCATGTGGGATCTTCCCGGACTGGGACACGAACCCGTGTCCCCTGCATCGGCAGGCAGACTCTCAACCATAAAATTTTTTTTAAAAAGTAACCAAATGTATTTTAAGTACAATGTAAAGTCACTGAAGAATTTTGTCTAGAAAGAATGACATATAGTGAATTTAGATTTTTAAAAGACTGTTGTTAAGGATCCTGGTCAGAACACCAGGGCATGTCTGCATGAGAGGTTTCAGCTGACACAGGACGCTAAGTAATAAGAATCCTGTAGGAGTGCAATTGTGTGCTCACATCGCGTGTGCATGCACAGGCGGGAAGGACCTTCCTTCCTAGGTGCCCTGCACCTGTACGCTGCCCAGTGCACCGAGGGGAGTGCTGTTTCTATTTCAGGGTCAGTGCTGTGCGAGGATGAGGCAGGAAGGACAGTTCAGGCACAAGGACGTTCAGACACTACTGACTCTGTAAACACACGGTCATCCCCAACACCCAGGATGAGCACCCGTGACATCAGCACAGGGTATATACTGACCCGCAAGGTGAACACTTTGGCAGTAAAAACAAAGAAAGGAGAACTTACGGGGCTTCCCTGGTGGCGCAGTGGCTAAGAATCCGCCTGCCAGTGCAGGGGACACGGGGTCGATCCCTGGTCCAGGAAGATCCCACCTGCCGCGGCGCAACTAAGCCTGTGCACCACAACTACTGAGCCTGCGCGCCACAACTACTGAGCCTGAGTGCCACAACTACTGAAGCCCGTGCGCCTAGAACCTCTGCTCCGCAACAAGAGAAGCCACCGCAATGAGAAGCCCGCGCACCACCAGGAAGAGCAGCCCCCGCTCGCCGCAAATAGAGAAAGTCCACACGCAGCCAAAAAAAACAACAACAAAAAAAGAGCTTTTAACACAAAGAATGATCAAGAACCATGCTGTGCTGGGGCAGGGCTTCTCGTGGCTTTATGGGCGGCCCTCCTTATCCTTGGGTTCCGCAACCACGGATTCAACCAACCATGAGTTGAAAATATCCCAGAAAGTCCCAGAAAGCAAACCTGGAATTTGCCTGAGGGCTGGCAACTATTTACACAGCACCTGCATTGTTAGGTATTACAGGTAATCCAGAGATGCTCTGACGTGCACAGGAGGTTATATGCAAACACCGCACCACTCTATACAAGCTGACTTGGGCTTCGGCGGGTTCTGGTATTGGGGGACGTCCTGGAACCAATCCCATGACATCGAGGGACTGTTATTATTAGTCTGACCCAAAGTACACACTGTGTCACACTGCTGGAGGCTCCCATAGAAAACGCTCCAGATTACCACCAGCCCCATCATTCAGATGCAGTTTGCAGGACTCCAAGGCCCCAGACGGCTCTGACCTCAGGGGGCATTAACCCTAGCAAACTGAGCAGTAAGGAAGAGCTGAATATTTTAAGTAGTTTTTTTAACAGCATCACTGGCGGGCTTCCTCTGGGGAATTAGGAGCCATGTTTGTGTTGTGTGGGGAGAAGACATAAAAAAGGGTTCCAGTATCTCACAATTTAGCTAAAGCTGTTTCTGATCCAGCGGTACTACCATGGAAATCTAAGAAATTTATCAATAAAGGTTGCCCTCCCCCAAAAGAGAAACTTACACAACCCTATCTTTCCATATATTAATTTAAAACCTTAAAAAGGCCCTGGACTTAAAACTGAAGGAAGCAAGGTATATCTGTTACCAGCTGGGAACATCATCCCATCACACAGAACTTGAAACAGAGCAACTCTGGTTCCCCCACGTCCATGAACCAGTGTGTGCGAGCAAAGCTATTACACCCAGTGCTCCTAGTAACTAGGAAACCCGCACTGAACACACACCAGAGTGGCCTCTCCCCCATCAGTGACTGTATTAGATTTGGGCCTAGTAACCGAGTAGTTGATCGTGGGTTTTCAAAAACTCTTCTGAGATCACAGAATAAGAGGTTCGAAACGACACCCTATTCCAGTGTTCCCGTCCCCAGGCAGACCCACAGCAACTGCTCCTGGACACACGCCTATGAGCGGCACGGGAGGCAGGCTTCCCGACACATACAAACCACACACACGTGTCCTGCATGCGTGTTCCGTGTACACGGGGTGTGAGAAAGCCCTTGCCCTCAACTCTCAAAATAATACATACTACTGACTTCATTTTTCCCAGTTATATGGAGAAAAGGCACCCACTTTTAATTCTGCATTTGCTTAATCCCAGGTAGACAGAGCAGCTATTCGCACCCTGGCTGTCTGTCTCCTGTCTTCTCTGACCTGTCGATTCACATCCTCTGCCCATTTTTCTCATGGATTGTTTGCCCTTTTCTCTCTGATCTGCGGGACCTCTCTGACATTACAGACATAATTAATACTCCCATTTATATCTCGCCAACGTTTCTCCCAGGCAGGTGGCCTCTCAACGCTGCTGCTGGCAGATGGACAACCGGCCGAGTGGGGACGGCTGGGAGAGGAGCTGGCCCGGGTGCCGTCACAACAGCACCACTCCCTTCATGTCGTCACATCAGCACCACTCCCTTCAAGTCTCCTCACTCCTTTCAAGGGTTTCCTCTGTGCGACGGCAGCCGAGAACGACACTATCCAGAATCCCCTTCCCAGGAAGCTCTGGTTTCAAGTTTGGCAACAAAAAGTTACCTGCATGAAGGAGTGCTAAAGAGTCTATCACTCCAGAGGGCGCTGTGACCAGACAGGAGGGCAGTGAGGGTCACAAGGGGTTTCCTGGGTCAACGTCTCAGTAGACACCTGGCAGCAATCTCCAGAGAATCTGTAACGGTTTCCTGACGAGCCACCAGCTTTGTACTTAAGGTGACTGTGAACCTACCGATTCCCAGCCCTTCAGCAGCAACGCTTACCCTTCGCTCCGCCAGCCCTCCCCAAATTCACACAAGTTCTAAACCTAGTATTACACCCTTTATTCTTGGAATACTTAAAAGAGGTTCTATTTTTCTAAGCTCATACCAGACAGATACAAATACGACCCTAGGGGAGAAAACCATCAAGACAGGGACCTGGAACTGATTCTCTGGCCGGCTCCAACCGGAAGGCAGCAACCACCTTGGCGCCAGGGCAATGGGCGCTCCAGTGGAGCCAGGCCCCCACTGCAGACCGGACAGCTGTGTCTTCCGGGAGCGAGAGTCTGGAGACATCCGGCGGAGCCCCCAGTGCCCACCAAGCTCCCCTACCCCCTTCCCTGGAGAGATCAGGATCACCTTCCTGAGGTCCCTTCTCAGTTAAGCTGATCTTCCTTCTCGACAACCTCTCCCACCATTTCACTACTACCAGACCCAGAGCGGCTTTCAAATCCCCAGATCCCAGAGGAGCTAAAAATCTAACCAAGGAGAAAATACAATTGCAAGATTTTCTTCATTTATTTTGGCAGAATCATAGGAGTATGTACACGGATGGATCCAATGAGAGTTAGAACAGGAAGAATCAGGCCAAAATTTGCGTGGATGTAAAGACCAGAGATTCTAGATTCAATATTAGCTATTATCAGTTTGCTGTGGTGATTGCCTGAAACGTGGACCTAACGGGTAAACCACGGCCTGCGGGCCAGATCCGGCCTGTGACCTGTTGAGTTTCACCGGAGCACAGCCGCGCCTGTTCGTTCATCTCTCTCACTCCTCTTGATACAACAGCGAAGCTAAATAGCTCAGAGACCACTTAGGCCACAAAGCCTAGAATACTGAAAAGGAAGCCTTCACAGAAAGTGCCAACTGGTTCTCTATACCAGTGACTCTCAAAGGGTGATCCACAGAACCCCAGAGGTAACTAAGACACTGTCCAGGGATCACTAAGGTCAGAACTACTCACACGATGACGCCAAGATGCTGTCTTTTACTCCCTGCTGGCATCGCACAGATGATAAAACTGTTGACACCTTAATGGAGAGACAGCAGCACCAACTATACTCTCAATCACTGTATCCTGCACTTCAAGGCGCTCCAAGTGAAGGCAGGTTTACTTTGGAATATCCTTGATGCAGTAAAATTATTAATATTACTGGATCCTGACCTTTTAATCCTCTGTGTGACAAAACGAGAAGTACCTACGAAGCCCTTCTGCATCACGAGGTACGTCTGTCTCATGGCAAAGCACCTGCACAGCTGTTCTGTGTGCGCCGAAGGAGCACCTTCTTTCATGGTGTGCTACTTCTATTTGAAAAATGACAAGCTTTGGTTACTTAGACTTGCGTCTTTGATAGATGTTTTCTCAAAAATGATCAACATTACTTCAATGAATAAATGACATAATTCGTTACCACTGACAAAATGTGACACTTTAAAAAGAAACTAAAATCTCGGGCTTTATCATATACCCCTGGTAGGGCCCAGAGAATGCTCCTTCACCAAGGCTTTCAGAAACACCACCCCGAAGGCTCTGCAGGGCGCCTGCAGGACAGGGAGAGTGGCGGGACAAGCCAGTAAAATTCAGCGAGCTTCACGGGCAGGACAGGCTCTGGAGGGGAGGGGCCGACCAGCACCACTTAACCAGACGCAGGACGTGGCACCCTCACAGGCAGCAGAGCCTGAGCAACCGAAAGTCTGACCCAGAAAAACCTCTGGCAGTGGCTGTCACTAGGGCTCTAACAGAATGGGCCGATAAAGGCTTTTCAACTGACTTTTAAAAAACCCAGTAGCTGGCGTTCAGAGATCTAACTTCCAGAGAATCGCCATCTTTCACCCAATTCCAAGACCTGAGTCAGTCACCAACTACAATGCCAAAATTTTATACAGAGTTTTCTTTCCAACCTTCAAAGAGACCCACGGCCATTTTCCAGGCTGAGTGTGTATTCAAGGAAGGTAATTAATCAACTTTTGAGGGAATCCTGAGCACCGGCTCTCACGTGACTCTAATGCCGCTGTGGTCCACCAGGACACCACTGACAACCATACACAAGAGTCGCGTCCTTCCATCCAGGATCTGAAATGGAACAGATGTAAAAGCAACTGTTGGCGAATCACTGCTGGTCCCCCTACTGATGGAACGAGGACCATTACGGCAGGAAGAGCCATAAAATCCCTGAAACACAGAGGAGATTTCTACCACAATCTCGCTCAACTTAAGTATGCGTCCTGTCGGACACATAAAAACAAGCAACGGGTTATCATGATTTAATCAGGTAGTGACTCCAATAAAACTGCTATTTCATACATAACCTCTTCACTGGAGCAAATTAACAAGACCACTACTACCTGACATGTAGCTACTGATTCGGTGATTTCTTCCCCCTTTATTCTTATTAGTACAGACCAGGGATAAACAAACTTTTCTCTGTAAAGACAAATACTGAATAGTATAAATGTTACTCAGACAATCTCCGTCACAGCTACTCAACTCTGCTGAAAGCAGCCACAGAGCAGAAATGGCCTCTCCGTGAGCCAATACAGCTGTGTTTACAAAACCAGGCTGTGGGCTGGATTCCCACAGGCCACAGACTATCAATCCCGGGTAGAGACCACAGGAAGCAGTGTGATTTCACCAACAGGGACCGCAATCGACTCTGTCTTATCCAGGATTAGATCAACTCTCCGGGCCTCTGTTGAAGTCTCGCTGGCAGGCATTATCGATCTTCCTGCTATCCCTCAAGAAATCACACTAATGCAACCCACTTATGGCAACATGCTCCTCAGGCCTGGTAAACAGGAATTAGCCACTACCTGAGCTACCAGGGCAAGACACGAGTGCCGGCGGGGTGAGCAATGAGGGCCGCGGGAGCCCACAAGCCTGTCAGCACAGCGAGATTTCTGAGTGCCCAGCAGTCCAGGCCTGCGAGACGCCCGTCCAGGGTGCGGGTGAGGACCCCGAGGGCTGTGGGCAGCACCCAGTACGCTCAGCTCCTCCTGGACACCTGCCCAGCCTCCTGCTGTGTGGGAGCCCCGCAACCCATGCCAGCTGCCCTGCGGCGGGGCCCGTCTCCCAGCGGCTGCCAGACGCGTGTGCGGCAGAAACGGGCAGTGTACGGGGCCTCGGCAAGTCCTACAGGAGAATCGCGGCTGAGGCCCTCAGGATTCTGAAGCAGGTGAGCGTTTCCCTTCCGTAAGATGGCTCAGGGCTCGCTCCTGGGTCTGTAGAGGCCGAGAGCCTGACCGTGCTCTCCCCAGTTACCGCGTGACCCGAGCCGCCTGTCAGGAAGAGGACACTGTCTCGTCCACGGAGCCAGGACGCCGGGGGGGGACACCCTGGTGACGACGTGGTGGACGCGAGGCGGGCCCACACGAGCCCCAGCAGCGCCAGGCGGGCACAGGAGGTGCTTCCCTTCCCTCCATCACAGCCACGGCGAGCCCGGCAGGGAAGCAGACTGGCGGGCCCGGTTTCCAGAGGACGCTGCACAACACGCGGGCCTGGCTCCAGAGCCCAAGGGCAGGACGAGAGCCCGGCGCGCAGGGGCGCCCATGATCAGCAGTGAACTCGAGGACGCCCGCCCCGGGGGAGCACCGGCCAACAGAGTATGGGAGAGAGGCCGTCCGTGTGGAAAGGTGAACGAAGAGCCGCGCATCCACTCCGTGGTGGCGGGAACGCTCCAGGGAGGGGAGACGGGGGACAGAGGCCGCGTCGGAGGAGCCTGGCTCCGGCAGGTCAGTGCGGGTGAGAGAGACGCGGGAGCCGCGGGAGGCCAGGGTGCTCGGTGCCGGGCGGCCAGCCGTGCTGCGCCCACCCCAGTGCCAGAGCCTCTCCTGCACCGGATTATTCCCGGAACCCCGTCTGCAACCGGAAATCCGCCAACGAGGAGGACGAGCGTGGAGTCCGGAAGGAGAAGGGCGGCTGGGCCTGCTCCCCGGGGCCGCTCCCGTCGTCCAGGAACACAGTCCCGGGCCGAGCCGCACCCCGAGCCCATCGCTGGGCCCCGCGGGGACGCCCGGAGCCGCCGCGCCGTCGCAGGGGCCCCGCCGGCCGCCAGCCGCGGTGGGCGCGCCCGCGTCTGTCCTCCTGCTGTGTCACCGGTGCCCTCCCGGCCTTCTGCGGTGACTGCCGGTACCTCGGCGTCCCCCAAGCTCTGAGAAGGTTCGAGTATGGCCTAGTTCCTCTAAGAGCCCGCCATCCTTCCAGAACACATAAGGGTTTCTGTCTTCAAAACAGACGCGGAGGGTGAACTGCGCACCAGGGTATGAACACCACACAGCGGACAGTCGATCACAGGAGGCGGTGTAAAAGTCCCTTTAACCTCCGGCCAGAGGTTAAAACAGCCAATGCAAATATACCTATACATGTGTTCCCTTGGAAAAATTAATGATAGAACCAACCGATAACGTTCTAGAAATTGTTTATTAGGCCACAAACCCCTTCAGATAATTTTAACGAGTGGAAATGCGGAAGCCCAATTTCTCTCAGCCAAGGCAGTAACATCCGGCAGCAACAGTAACAACGCAAAAACCCTCACCACTGTATAAACCCAGCATTTAACCTTATCTTTTGAATCACAGAGGAAATAACTGAAATCGTAATATCAAGAAAATAACCACCAGAAAGCTACACAGCACCAACCCGGAAGTTACGAACTGCTGCTCTTTATACATACATACATACAGTATTTTAAAAGAATGAAAATAAGTAACTTTCAAATGAAGAATTTAGGGAAAGAACTACAAACAAACCAAAAGGAAATTTATAACTTAAAAAAGGAATAAGAAGATCCCGAAAACATAGGAAATTTTCAAAAATTATTCCTCTCAAAATCCAAAAGACGAATCCATTTTTAAAAGCCATCCTAATGGATTCACGTAGCCTGTTAATTTTTTTAGATGTCTGTGAGAAACACTACTTTCAAAAGTACGTTTTTACTTCATAAAGTATCTCCACTGTTACCGTTACCTAAGGTGTTACCTAAGGTAAATGAGTAAATCAAGGCACTGTGATTACGCTCACAATTGAAATCTCCATCACTGAGACTTTAATTTTATGATTATAGACTGAAGTTCATTCTTACCTTTTTGCTATTTGACTCTCAAGATGTTTAATTTTTTCTAACAACTCCTTCTCAACAGCTTCCCTTTCCAAGCTCATTTCTTTACGGGCAGTCTCAACAGCTGCCTCTTTTTCACAATTAAGCCTCTGAATCAGCTGTTCTCGGTCCTGTTCGTGCCACATGACACATTCCTCTTTGTCTTTTTCAAGGTTCTGGATAATAGCTCTGTACTTCTCTTCTTGCCGGGTGATCTTCTCATCTTTTTCTTTCTCAAGAGCACTCAGTTCTGAGTCCAGTTTACTCTGCAGTTCAGCCAATCCTTCTTTCAGGCCTTTTTCTACTTCAGATGCTTGGTGATGCAATGTCGTCACTTTGTTCACCTCGGCCCTAAGCATATCAGATTCTTCTTCATGTCTACTAATTAACTCTGAAATGCACTGATCTTTTTCAATTGTCATTAAAGTTCGTAGTTCGGCCAAGCCCACCTGGTAATTTTCATTATCATCTTGAATCTTCTGCTTTAGTTTACCTATCTCTGTTCTCAAATGTTCTGTCTCTTGTTCGACGAGAGATTTTAAGGTCTCCTTCTGCTGGGCTCTGCTTTCTTCCAGCAAAATTTTTATTTCATCCGTTTCTGCTTCCTTCAGGGCAAGTTCAACCTCTAACTTACACCTCATGTCCGACAAATCAGAAACCTTGAGTTTTAATTCCTGGAGCTGCTGTTCTTTTTCCTGGATGGCTGTGGCATGAGAATCTTGCATCTGCTCGATTCTCTGTTGACTTTCCTTTTCTAATTTCTCCAAACAGACCTCGTGGCCGGTCATGACCTTCTTGAGCTCCTGAGTGTGCCTGACTTGCAGAGTGTCCTCCAAGTCCTTCAGGTGGCTCTGCTCCAGGCACTGAAGCTCTGCCCTCAACAGCTGGAGCTTCTCATCGTTCTCCACGCGGAGCCTCTTTAAGTCTGCTAGCACGGTCTCCCGTGACTGCTTCAGTTCTTCCATCTCGCAGTGTTGCGTATGCATTATACTTTCCATCTCTAACAACTTCTGATCCTTTTCCTTCTGCAGGCAGATGACAGCTTCCTTCTCATGTTTAACCAAAGCAAATTCGTTATCTTTATTTTGTAAAACCTCCTCAAGGCACACCAAGTCTCCTTTCAGCTTTGTGATTTTGTTTTCATTTTCTTCACTCTCCTTTACTAGTGCAGCAAGTTTGCCCTCATATTCACTTTTTAAAGACTGTAGTTCTTTTTGGTGTCTTTCATTTAGTGTTATTTCCAAAGAGCATTTTACTTTTTCAATAATGTTTCTTATTTCTACTGCTGTACACTTTAAAGAATTTGAGAAGTCACACTGTTCCTTCTGCACAAACGTTCGGAAGTGGCAAAGGTCCTCCTTTATGGTTTGTACACTGAGGTGTGAGTCGTGGGCAGTGACACGGCACTTCTCCAGCTGGACGCCGAGAGACGCGTGGTGGCCTGATTGCTCCTGACCTCGGGCACTCGTGTCCTGCATTCGCCTGCTGTCGATGGCATTGATGACTGAGGAGTAAAGGGATTCCACCATCATCTCTGGACTCTGTGGATCACTGATAGGATTGGGAGATGACAAGTTTTCCTCTATTACAAACTCATTCACTGCAGACATGAAATCTGATTCAGGACTTTCTGCTAATGAATCCAAGTCTAACGAAGCCTGGTGAAGAGTCTGTTCTATGTTTGGATGGGGGATAGTTTCAAAATCAAATGTATGTGCATCAATGCTATCCGGAGACAATTCTTCTAAGGGACAGACTGCAGGACACAAGGTGCCCTGCACAGTGAGTGGAGGGGGTGTTCTGGGTGAGGTAGTAGTTGTGATTCCTGTCGTGCTTTCTATCCGGGGTGAGGAAGCCGCCTGTGGGGACGTCTGACTCGCGGATGCCTGGAAAAGAGAGGGACAGGCTTACAGAGCTGCAGCAACACAGGCATTTACGCTAACGGGCGAACCACTGGAAAGAACGGGATTTGCCTTTTGTTCGCTCAGTAGGTCTGTAATGGTCTGTGACATTTCATCCAAACTTTGTGCTGCTTTTACCAAATTATGTAGCGCAAGTACATGCTGGTGCAGAGGGTCAAAGTCACAAAGTAGGGGCACCCTGAAACAGAGCACAATCGAATTAGATTTCTAATTTCTCAATGAAAAATGGATAACTGCAACCAAATACTATAAACTATGTCAAAAGCAACTCACCATCGTCTTTCAGTCAATACCAGGAATAGTTTAAGCAGACTAAGACATATCATTAAAGGGGGGGGGGGAGGAGAGGGTGGGACGAATTGGGAGATCAGGATTGACATAAATACACTACCGTGTGTAAAATAAATAGCTAGTGGGAACCTGCTGTATAGCACAGGGAGCTCAGCTCAGTGCTCTGTGACGACCTAGATGGGTGGGAGGTCCAAGAGGGAGGGGATATAGGTATACATGTGGCTGATTCACTTCACTGTACAACAGAAACTAACACACCACTGTAAAGCAATTATACTCCAATTAAATAAATAAATAAATAAATAAATATATAGTAAATAAAAGTGATAAATCAGAAATCTCTCACAGTATGCAACAATGTCAGATCACTACCAGAAAAGAATTAACTTCATGTAAGGCATTAATTCCCTCCTAGTTTATCTTCTTCATTTTTTTCTGATCACCTTCATACTCCCCAGAAACTTCCCAGCAGCCACGAGCAGGCAGCTCTCACGATGTGCTCCTCTGCTCCGGCACCCCTCGCGGTGCTGCTGCCCTTCCCACAGCTCCAGAGTAACGAAATCATCACAAGGCAGTAACTAAAGCTAAAAATATGAACTGTATTTACCTGAGGAACGGCTGAACTTCGGAAGGACAAAATGATTGCAGAAACTGTAAATCTTTTAATGAAATATCTGGAAGTTCACAGTCAAACTTTCGAGGCTTCTGTGTCTATATTAAAAAAATAGTAATTTACAAAAAAATATACAGTATAATTTTGTAACTGATTTCTTAGTATAATCAAATTCAATAACCAACAAAAATGCTTCAAATGATCTCCTCACACCTAAGAAACTGAATAAAATAATAAAATGCAAATGAAGGACTATTCAGTGAGGATGGGGAGACCACTTTTCTGAGTCTGAAATAACAGGGACGTGCAAGCTGTTGGTGATCAACTGCCGTGCTCACTCCCCACTTCTCTGTTCTCAGCGTCTTTTCATGGGAATTCTGGTATTCTCGCCAGCATTAAAGGAACCCATTTGTCTCGCTATTACATAGGCTATTCCCAAGTTTCTACCTGACCAACAGCACAGTCGTGAGGACAGCCCCAGCCCTCTGTATCTATTCCTGTCACCTACTAGCGTGCTGTGTTGTTTTAATGCAGTAAAGATCGTTTTTTCTTACGCAAAACTTCCTCCTTGCCCTTTTCTTCACCTTTTCATTACATTTTCCAAAATACAAAGTCTTAGCCAATTTCAGATTCATAAAAAAATTATCTACCATTTCTTTATAAATACTGCCAAGAAATGCACCTTTTAGGATAACTCTTATGCAGATTTAGAGACGTCAAGACACCCTTCATTAAGCAGGGTTCCTAGATAAAGGAGTGTGGGAAATCCTGCCTATTACAACACTCATTCATAGATACACAAAAGCACATACATTTAAAGTCCTAAGGAATCCTGCAGTACAAACACATGTTTAACAGTTAAGCAGTGTGTCTGAGGAGAAAACAACAAACCTACAGCATTTCCAAAACTTCTTTGATCACGGAATCATATGTTTCAGGTAATAAAATTAGTGGTCCCCAGACCACTCTGGTTTAGAAAATACAGCAACCTTATTTTTCATGGTTTCAATGAAGATGACCTGATGGGTCACCCTATTCGGATTTGTGCAACATGAATGAGAGGGGAGGGGAGGGGAGGGAAAGGGCGGCAGGGACAGGAGGGGTGGAGACAGATAAGGTGAGGGGGAGAATCTGTTCCCACCCATCTGGACAGTGCAGTAGGACTTCATCGTCCCATGCAGTGAAAACTCCTGACCAAAAACTATGAATCCATCTTAAAGCCAAAAACATTTTGATAAAAAAATTCTGTTTCTGATAAATATCTCTGCTTCTGAAATAAAGATCTGAACACACACAGGATTTAGTCATATTAGAAAATAAATTACGTACACAAAAGGATGGGGGCCAGGAGTCCAATCCCCTAAACAGACGATTTCTTAAAAAGGACTTCCCTGTGTAAAGAAATTAACAATATGGTTATTTTACAACTCATCCTATATAATGCTATTCATATCTATGAAATAAAAACAGCATTTTTCTTAAAAAGTATAAGTTATTAATAAAGAACACTTACTAAATAACTTCCCAAAGGATTCCCTTTTTGACTTTTCAGCCTCATATAATCGCTTTCCATCTTTGACTAAAGCACCAGCCCACTAAGAAAAGGAAAGCCTCTGTTAGTGTCACACGCCAAGTCACTGAGGCTCAGGCACAATCAAAGTACAATCCAACCTGCATACCTCCCTGTAGTGTTTTATGAACATTTTTCTCCTGACAACCTCAACAGCAGCTAAGCAGTACATCTGAGGAACTGTACTCAGAGCTTCAACGATCTTGACTCTCTCTAAGAGCTCTATAACGAGGCGGAGCAAAGCCTGCAACTTCTCTCCATCCTGATCAGCATGAAGCATCACAAAGCAACACCACCTACAGAATGAAATCAAGACACACAAACTCTGTAAACATCATCCAAGCCCATGTCAATCAACCAGTGAAGTATGTCAACATGGGGATAAGATTACGCCATCACTTGGGAGAAATAAAAAAAAATCAACTCTCAACATCCCAAATTAGATACCCTAGAATCACTTACTTCAGTCTGACATGAAGGTTATTTGCTAGTTCTTGTTTGGCAGTGGTGCACTTCTGTTTAATATCCAACAGTTTTCTATGATTTTGCAACATAATCATCAACTGATTTGCATGACTCAGGCACAAATCAGGTAACACAGACGCATCTTTCAAGTTTTCAGCTCTCATCTGATTAGCTAAAAATCCCTTTGGGAGAAAATATTTTAAAGGATATTAACTTTCATGAAAACCATGAGCATTCATTTAAGAGGAAAAGCTTTACGTTAGACATGAACTGTTCTACTTTCAAATAAGATTTTAAAATCTCCTACTTTTCTGAGTGTAGTAGGTGTGTCCATAGCAAAGATTCAGAGTTCTTAAGAAATGTATGCTCATCTAATTCTGTTCCATTTTCGTGCTAGAAAAAAAAAAAATGAGACCCAGGAAGCTAAAGCAACATATCCAAGGACACAGCAGGCAAATCAGAACTAGAACCTATGACTGTAAACTCCTGTTACACCACAGTTCAGTCAGAGCACAGGTAAATAAAAACAGGGGCACTGACTTGAAGCCCTGTGAAAACTAACAACAGATTTAATCTAATCAATGATATTCAATAGCATATTATACACTTCCCCCAATAAAAATCAATCGACTTTGCACTACTCCCTGAAAAGTCATTCCCTCCTCTGGTATTTCTGGGCTATTATACACTTTGTTCCACTGATCTGTGCTCATTATCTTTAGAACAATGACTTCTACAGTGTATTTTATTGTTTCATAGGAAAAGTAATTATCACACTTTTTTATTAGCTATCCTTATTTATTTTCACAGGTGAACCTTGCATCTTTCTGTTAGGCAGGGATGGTTTTTAGACTATAGATTAATTCAGACAGATGTGCCAAAGCCAAGAGCAAACACTTAAAAAAAAAAAGTCCAAAGACATCTTGATGAGACATCTTGCTGATCACTGTATTCACAGGTTTTTTCCCTACTCTACTCACTAGTTACCATGTTATAGAAGTTTTAGGATCTGCACACCCATCTCGCTGTCACACTTGCTACTATAGGTAATTATCCTGGTAGGGCTCAACCACACAACCAACAAAGGACAGCAAGTGTGCCTTCTTACTTTCTGGTAGTTCTCTCTCTCTTTGCTGTTTCATGTTTTTTCTAAATATCATGAAAATATTTAAGTTTAAATGATGTGTGTTAAAAAAAAGTCGAGATGATTCAATATATGAAAGTAAGATAATTTTAGTAATTATTTTACATCTTATTTTTCTTTCAATATCCTGCGTGCTTAACCGTGGCTGTGCTTTTTCTGTAACTTAATCTATTTTTAAAAAGTAACTTACTGCTTTATTCTCTTTTGATAAAATCTTAATAGGTTTTCAATTGCTTTTTACTGAATCCAAGAAAAATATGGCATCAAT
The DNA here is from genome assembly GCF_949774975.1 of Lagenorhynchus albirostris. Classification (NCBI taxonomy): domain Eukaryota; kingdom Metazoa; phylum Chordata; class Mammalia; order Artiodactyla; family Delphinidae; genus Lagenorhynchus; species Lagenorhynchus albirostris. Next base: position 2,735,457 of record NC_083111.1, read on the forward strand.
CCACAATTCATGAAGTACAAGCCCAATGCAGGAGAAATACAAAGAAAGCCACACCTCACCATGTCACAGTCAAACTGTTAAAACCCAAACCAAAGGCAAAGTGCTACAAGTAAATCAGTAACAGCCTAGAATTCTCTATTAAGAGAAAATATCCTTCAGAAACAAAGGATTTTCAAATGACAAAACCTGCATTTGCCCCTGGAAGGAAATACTAAAGGATATTTTAACGTATGATAGACTTTAATACATCAAGGATGTATGTATTCCTTAAAAGGAATACAGCTAATACGTTAAAAAGACAGTATACTATGACCACATTGAGCTTATTCCAAGAATCCAAGGATGGTCCAAGATTCGAAGCAGAATGTACCTTTCTTAATCTGATAAAGGGTTTCTATTAAAACAAGGAGGAAAAACAACCCACTACGAACACTGTAATGGTGAAATGTCGATCATTTTTACAGATCAGGAATTAACCAAGGACACCCAGTATCACATCTATCTTAGCATTACACTGGGAGGGCTCCATTCGGTGCAAACACAAGATAAAGAAATTCAGTTCACAGTAAGGGGGCCGGATCCAAAATCAAGAGACAGAAAAAGAGAATCTGGTAATTACAAGATGAATTCAGTTAGTAAACTATAAAAATGCTATAAATATTTTAAACATGTTTAAAAAGAACACAGCAAGGCTCTATCTACACGCTTTAACTACCTCCCCGATACTACACGTCCTCAGCCACGCACGTGAAATACAACATTTGTACCCATTAAAGTGACCACTCTGACGTTCTAATGAAAGAAGACATTTAGAGGAAAAATGGTGGCAGGGCAAGTTGAACCAGCAAAGCATGTGTGAGCGTCAAGGTTAGAAAAGTGGCCTCTTTCGGCTCCAGGCTGTTCTCACAGAGTGCTCTCGCCAGGGGAGGGGCACACAAAGCAGTCGAGAGTCACAGCCAGTCACCACGTGGAAAACTCCCCTCGATTCCACCACCTTCTGCTGGTCATCAACCTAACCTGGCAACGGGGCTCCTAGAACACTGCATTAAACGAGACCTAAATTTTCTGAGGTTCCCGGCTTCCTCAGGAGGGAGCAGGGGGCTGCTCGGGTGGCGAGCATGGGGCTGTCGCGTGCGCAGGTCTCCCCTGCCGCTCACAGCGTCTCCGGGCCGCCTCCCCGTCACCCTCCGCAGCCTCAGCTCACGTGGTGCTCTCAAACCCGAACGCGAAGAATTGGCCTCCACCTTTACTACGTGGAACCAGTAATACCGTGTGAACAGCATTCATGGGTGAAGTGAAAACACGGTGCACAGCAACTGACATAAAAGACGGGTCTAGAAAACCGCGAATTCCTTTTCCTGAGAGAAGTCTGCGACAAGCACCTGAGCGAGTTCTTTCTGCTCGTTGACGAGTCGGCCGCAGCTGGCGATCATCTGGTCCAGGGCGTACAGCCGGTCCTCCAGCCCCTTGATGGCCTTCATGTTCTGATTATCCAGATTGGCAATAGTCTGACGGCATTCTGCTATAAAGGGCCGAATGATCCGTGGATCAAGCTGAATGACAAGGAAACATGTGCGAATGAAATTTTCTGCAAATAGCTTAAAATGTATTTCACACTATTTTGATACACATCTTTAATGAAAAACAGTAATAGTGAAAAATACAGAAAAGCAAAAGCATGAGAAATCAAGGTTATATTTCCACAAGAAGGTTAAGAACAGGGTAGTTATGGTGTTAATAAAACACAATTATTACTGATTATATTGGGATACATAAGTAGGAATCTAGTTCTAGACATTACACTTTTTTTTAAACTTTTTTTTAAAATTAATTTATTTTTGGCTGTGTTGGGTCTTCACTGCTGCGCACGGGCGCTACTCTTTGCTGCGGTGCGCGGGCTTCTCATTGCGGTGGCTTCTCTTGTTGTGGAGCACGGGCTTTAGGCGCGCGGGCTTCAGTAGTTGTGGCACGCGGGCTCGGCAGTTGTGGCTCGTGGGCTCTAGAGCGCAGGCTCAGTAGTTGTGGCGCACAGGTTGAGTTGCTCCGCGGCACGTGGGATCTTCCTGGACCAGGGCTCAAACCGTGTCCCCTGCACTGGCAGGCGGATTCTTAACCACTGCGCCACCAGGGAAGCCGCATTACACCTTTCAATTCAAGCCACAATTCATTCAATTCTCAATATCCCACCGAAAATGTTATTTTCAAGGTCTTATGAAGTAGAGCAGAACTAATAACGAAAACACATTCTTCGGTCATTACCTGTCTGATCTATCAACTTCCCCCTAAAACAAAGCAACACCTTCAAACCTCCCTCCCTCCTGGAGAGACCTTTATTCTCAGTCTGCAGCTCCTCAAGGAAGCTGCTTGATCAACTACACTCTCTTACTCTGCAATCTCTCCTGTTCCCGGGCTTTAATTCTCCAAGATTTCTGGGATTTAGGTAATTCAAGGAACCCCCAAAATTCTCTCCACCCTGCTCCACTTTCCCCTGGAAGAACACTGCACACTGGCGTCTTCCGTGCACTGGCTTCCGGCGGGGCTCACAGTGTAGCCCACCTACCCGTGGGAGGGAGACCACCCCTCGCAGCTTCGGGCGTCCCCTCCGCTGGGTCTGGCTCCTCTTCTGTCTCCTCCATAAACAGGCGAGATCCCGCAGGACTCTGTGCTATGGCCCATCCTTACTGTTTCTTACAGGATTTCGAAGGAGGTGAACTCCCCGCGTCTGTCCAACCCTTCATCCTTCTCACAAATGTTCAGCGGGTTTCTGCCTGCCCGCTCACACCTCCACGGGGACATCGGCCGTGATTACTAAGCTGTCCTCTGCTGGAATCCCGAAACGGCTCCCTCGGCACCCAGACGCGTCCCCAAAGCACAGAACACTGAACTGCAGACAAATGCTGTTTCTCTAGCTTCATCTTTGTTCACACGGATTGTCCTGCCAGCTGCTGAAGCCCACCTCAGCCCCCCTGTGAGGGGCCTAGTCAATACCACCTCCTTCGTGTCTTCCCTGATCGCCACAAAGGGACTGTAAATTACTCAGTTTAGGTACAGTGTTAGGTTCACAGACAACATACGAAAGCAGTTAAAAATGAACTGTTATCAAGAATTCAGTGTAGTCAATAAGAAGCTGCATTTCTAACATCACAAAAAAGTTAACACAGCCATTATTTAACACGGGCAGCACCTGCTTCACGCAATATTAACTAAAACTTGTGCATATGTGAACATTTCCTCATTTCCATGGTGAGTCCAATGTGCACACATTTCCAATCCAAAGTATTGACTAGTTATAAATTATGAGGGTGATAAAAGGCTAAAAAAGATGACTAAAATAATTCAAAATTTCAACCTGGGCCAAGTTACAGCTATACGTAAAACACAGCAGTGATTTAAGGAAGAAAAAACAAACTCCAAACCATGGCTCCTGGTTCTAATGCTTCTGTATCTCATAATTCACGCAGAGTACAACACAACTACACAGACAAGCATGGAAGAATATTTTAAGATTCACTGAATTCTGTAGGTATGGATTATTGTGAATTTTCGTTATTAAGCCAGAAAAGGACCACTGTTTCTTCTCTCTTGTCATATAAAGTGAATAAAACTTATGGCTTTGCTAGATTTCATTTAAACATGCAAACACAAAGCCAAATGCAAGCCCTTTAAAAAAGTGGTTCTCGTGGCCTAGAGCCCTGTTCTCTGATTCACATGGAATTATAAAAGATGACGCTTCAATCACCCTATCACAATCATGTGGTTGATTTTCCACAATCACAGATGGAATTTTTAGGCTACTAAAATGTCAACAGTTTGAATAGGAACACTAGTTTTCATTCATTTTTGGCAGTAATCTTTGCACAATATATTCCATGCTTCCCCACCCTGGCAAATGTCTTAATTGAAGCGTTCTTTGACAACAAATAATAAATGGTCAAAATGAAAGAAATGCCTAAAGGATGTCATCAAGGAAATGGGTGTACTGAGAGAACTAAGAATAAACTTTGGAATGCATTCCATTTCTACTGTCCAACAACTTAAACGAGAAAACATGCTGCTATTTTCCAGGCATCCCAGACAGTGTGCTGCCTTTCCCCCAATAACCAACCAAAGATTAATAAGTCTCTTTTCCAAGTCAAAAGTTTACCTTTGAGAAAAGTTTAAGTATTCTGCCCATCATCTTTAGACAACAGCAGCCTTCAAAATACTGTTTCATATGGTCTGCATCACTGACGCATGTGCCTCAACAACCTCCTCTCAGGCCTCAAAGATTTTCTATCCACTTACTGATCAGATCTGAAGAGGTTTATTCCAGATTTATTCCCCAGGTTTAAAAGTTTTTATAAGTGTACTTGGGGGAGAACTTAATCCAAAACACAAGTCACTATGGTTACAAACTAAAAACACAATGTCTAGGTTTTGAATTTTAAAATATCTCAGGCAGATACTGTATCTAAAATTACTTCTTTTAAACCTCAGAGATGAGTTCCCTGGGAGGGGGTGGGGCGCGGGGGGGGGTGGCGGGGGGAGTGATGCAAAAGAGGCCCATGGGGGTTTTCCGGGAGGTGGAAAGGTTCAATGTATCTGCCTTTGGATGTTGGTTACTCCAGTGAACTAACCACTCGAGACTTGTGTATTTCATCGAACGTCAATCATTCTCAGTGTAAAAAACTGTTATAAATAAAAACAAAATTATATCATTAATATTTTCCCCCCAAAAGCTTGAAAGTTCTACAGCATCAGTAAATGTGAACGTATGAATCATTATTAAGTTAATGTAAGAAACAGCGATGGCCAAATGTTATCATTTTATCGATTTACTTGTAGAGAATGCTCAGTACTCAAGGCGCAATAATGAAAACCAGCAAGACTGTTCAAGTTTTACCTAGCAGATCAAAGAGCCTAACTGTAGGGACAAATTAGAGGATAGAAGATATTTAAAAGTCCAAGCAATATTACAGGATCAGGAGAAAAAAAATTCAAAGTACCACCACCACCAAGACCATCCCCATTGGAGTGGACACCTCAAGGCTCGGCACTGCATAGAGATTTTACCTATATTACTTCTAATAATCTTCCCAAATTTACTATCAGTTCATAAATAAGGTTATGCATTAAATGATTTGATTTGTCCAAAGTCTTAGATATGGTTATAAAGTTTTATTCCAAGGCTCATTATTTCCGCTATAACATGGTACTACCCCCACCCCTTCTCCCATTACTGTACAGAAAATATTTAGTACAGGTAACATAATTTCAAGTGGTTAAATGACAAGAAAAATCAGATGACTCTTACCCTGCTCATGGAATCAAAGCACTTCCTGACCAGCGATTCCACGTCATTAGGCCTATCCTGCACATTGATCCAGTCTAACAAAGAAACATTAAAAAAAGGCAGGTCACCGTCTTTAGCATCTACTGCAGCTTCGTCCTGCTGGACAGGACTTGGACAAGGTTCCCTCATTTCTTTTCCACTTTCAGCATCTGTGGTGTCTGGGGCTACATGTTGCACGGACTTGTGAAATGAGGTTAAGGAGGGTTTGTTCATTGTTGCAGGCATATCGGGAGAGAGCACCAGTTCAGTGGAGGTTTTCATATCGGCCTTTTCTGAGCCTTCACATTCAGGCAAGGAATCCAGTCTTCCCAAACATTCCCTGTAACTATGTCTGGTTAGGCACTCCAACAGTGGAATCTTGGCCATGACTGAAACCGCAGTTCCTAAACTTAAAGTACAAAAGACCTGTCAGTAAAATAATGGGACTGCTCTAGTCAGAGGTTAGCATTTTGAAAGAAATAATATGTTATTATCACACACAGAAATCTCACCACCTCTCTGTTAACACTACATGCATCTAAGTAGTCCATGAGGTGTTCTTTAAAAGAAGACAGAGAGAAGGAGGATGTCGTTCACATGCTGAAACACCCTCTAAAGATAGCAAGTTTACACTAGACACGTGGACACTTGGTTTTTAACAAACCTTAAGGTATAAAAAATTGGAACTTATAAAAAAGATTTACCATAGAAAGTTTAATGTTTGATTAGCTTAAAGATAAAACATTTTTGATATATTGAAAGCAAAGCATAAAATTAACACTCTTATTAGAGATTAAGGTTAACTCTTGCATTCATCACTCCCTGAAAATAAACAGGTAGATAGATGTATGCTGTCAAAAGAACATGGGAGGGCTTCCCTGGTGGTGCAGTGGTTGAGAGTCCGCCTGCCGATGCAGGGGACACGGGTTCGTGCCCCGGTTCGGGAAGATCCCACATGCCGCAGAGCGGCTGGGCCCATGAGCCGTGGCCGCTGAGCCTGCGCGTCCGGAGCCTGTGCTCCGCAACGGGAGAGGCCACGACAGTGAGAGGCCCGCATACCGCAAAAACAAAACAAAACCAAAAACAAACAAAAAAAAACATGGGGAAAAGATGAAATCTTGATGATTTGACTTCTGTAAAAACTATGTAAAATAATTCAGGATCCTACATTAAATTAACATCTGAGAGAACTACCCACCCCCCAAAACAGTTACTTGAAATCTCAGGTTATAAAAATTGTAAATGCTCCTTCCAGTCTTCATTAATCATTCCTTCCTTCCCAAGATGCACCCCATTGTCCACTTAAGGCCAAAACGTTCTAAACATTCATGCCACAAAATAGAGAAACTTCAATTAATAAAGTTCACTTGAAAGAAGAAAAAGAAAATACTTCCCTCCAACTCTAGTTAAATAAAAAGTTTAAGAACCAAAAAAAATGAATACAAAACACTGAAAGCACAAACACACACACAACAAAGGGCTACATTTGTGTGGAATTATTGCCGTATTGTTTTACATTCATTATAGCCCTTTTAAAAAAGAACCAATGGGTATCAGATGGGCTTATATGCAAAGAACCAGAAAAACATCTAAATGAGAACTGGAACACAAAGGTTTTTTTCCATCTCAGCAAGTCTTCATCATATGGCAATATTTAAAAAGAAAAATAGAATTTTCCTTGACTGCCTAATGTTTGAAAACTTTTCCACTCCCATTAGATTGTTACTTCTGCATTTTGCTTTACTTTATTGTAAAACTGGTAGCAAGGCAAGAGACAAAGGTTCCTGGTTTCTAAATGATTTCAAAAGTATTTTGAGTCTTTTACATAAAGAAAATACAAGAAAAAGAAACATGGCAGATTCATAAAATATATGGAGGATAAAACTGTCCATAATTTTAAAAATCTTACAGTCCATAAAAGTCATCATAAAAGTCTCAAAAACATGAACCTCAATTATAATAAATATATGGCCTACTAAGAACGCAATTACTGTTACTAAAACTACTGATAAATTGCAAAGGTATTTTAAACAAACATCTTATTATCCATTTTAATGGCATACATACTGAGTAAGTTTTAACTTGATGTCCTCTACAGATTGCAGGTAATTCGAATAAATACTTTCAAATTTGAAAAGTAGCTTTTGGTAGGAATTTGAACAATCCTCCAGATTGGCCATGATTGCCGCCCAGCCTTGGTGCTGAAGATGTTCATCATGGACCAGACCTTCACAGAAAGAGCAAAGTTTCTTGGCAACTTCATACATCTCCTATATTGGAAAAGAAGAAATAATCGGTAAAAGAAGGTAATGTTTGTGTGCACGTCTGCATATGTGTACTTACATACATGCATGAATGTGCTCTGAACTCATTTCAAAGGAAGCACTGCTACAGGAAAGTTTCCGTTTCTGGTTCCTGCTTGTTGCCGTGATAATGAGGAGGAACTCATTGCTCCTGGGAGTAAATGCAGCTAGAGGTCCACACAGGGCAACGCAACAACCATCAAAAGTAAAACTGTGAACTTGCTATGGTGGAATACTACACAGCAGTGAATACAAACCACTAATACACGTGATTACATGAACGAGTCTCAGGAACGTAATGCTGAGTCCAAGAGGCCAGACACAAAAGAAAACAAACCGTTTTAGGAGTCAGGATATTGGTTAACTTCATGAAAGAAATAATGGGTCCTGAAAGGGAGAAAGCATGAAGTGGGGCTTTTGGGGTGACACCGTATTTTAAAATTTGCGTTCACTTTGTGAAAGTGCACTAAAAATTATGAATGTGTAATTGTGATATGTCCATTTTCAAATATGTTTATCAATAAACAACACTCTATTATTAATTTCACTAGCAGTAAAGACAACAGTCCAAGGTCACGCAAGTAACTGGGAAACTTGACTCTGGAGACCACGCTCTGGATGGTTAAAAGACAAGAGGGCTGGGGACTTCCCTGGCGTCCAGTGGTTAGGACTCTGCACTCCCACTGCTGGGGGCCCAGGTTTGATCCCTGGTGGGGGAACTAAGATCCCACAAACCCAGTGGTGCAGCAAAAAAACAAACAAAAAAAAGACCGAGCCTCTAATTGCTGACGTGATGGACAGTTTGACTGTGGGTCTCTGTCTTGGTTAGAGTAGCTCTGGGTGAATGTTACAAACTGAGAGGTACATTCTTCCCTCCACTTCCCATTCTTCTTTCTCATCACTTTCTTAGCTATTCCTGGACAGTGATCCTTCCAAGCAAACTTAATATCCATTTTATGTAAAACAAAACAAACAAAACAACCAAATTCCCCTCACCCCCCCAAAGCAAAAATGCTTCATCATAGCAATTAACTGTAACTAATTAAGCTAGTGAACAGACAGTAATTAGAATATGATCATGAACATTAAGAATATATCTTTTCATTTGATTATGTTTTATTGTTAATAAACTATGTTCCATTATAAAATAAAATTTTTTTTAAAGATTAAAAAAATAATAAGTTTTAATGTTCTGGAACTTTATAGACTTTTGTTGTTGTTGCTATTGAGAATGCAATTTATTTCCCATTTCTATTCTAAAGCAGTGCCAATACAGAGAAATAGGAATGATGTTTATCTATTTATCAAACACCCAATCAACCTTACAATTCCTTCCAGTGGGCTTTTATTAAATTCTCTCAAATTTCCCGAATATGCAATCATATCATCTAAAATGGATGTTTTTCACTTCTTTTCCATTAACTTCACCACTTACTTGATTTTTTTTACTTCAGTATATTTCCCAGAAGTTCCAAAAGAATACTGAACAGGTTTATTCTGATTTATGCAAGTGACTCTAGCTTTTCACTTACTTGAAAGCTGATTATCTTTTTATATTTGGTCGAGTCTGTGTTACATTTATTTTGCTCCCTTCTAGGGCTATTTAATTAATTAGGAACAGCTGCTGACTTTTAACACATGCCTCTTCCAGACAACATTAATATGATGCTCTATGTCTTCTCCTGTAAAGTATTAGTGATTGAGGTAATTAATTATATTAATACATATCCAAATATTGAACCATCCTTGTATCCCTATAACATCTGCTTTTTGCTATTAATATATTAGTCTTTTGATACTCTTCTGGGTTATTATCTATAAGGAAAAAAGTATATTCTATATTTTTAGGATTCAGAGAATTCAATCTAGTCCACAAGATCCTTTTGATTATGAGAGAAATGTATTAAAATCTCCCTTAAAAATTTTTTTGTGGTGAAACACACATAAATTTTACCGTTTTAACACATCTTTAAGTGTATGGCTCAGTACCATGAACTCGTTCACATTGCTGGGCAACCATCACCACCACCCACCTCCAGGATTCTCTCATCATCCCAAACTGGAACTCGGCATCCATTAAACAATTAACTCAACATTCCCCTCACTCCTCGGTCCCTGGTAACATCTATTCTACTGTCCGTCTCTATGAATTTGACTATTTTAGGGACCTCATATAATTGGAATGATACGCTACTTGTCCTTTCGTGTCTGGCTTATTTCACTTAGTATACTGTCTTCAAGGTTTCTCCATGTTGTAGCTTATATCACAAATTTCCTTCCTGTTGAAGGCTGAATGATATCCCACTGTATGAATATACCGCATTTTGTGTATACATCCACTGGACATTTGAGCTGTTTCCACCATCTGCTATGAACACTGACGTACGTCATTATATTAAAAGTTCTCCTGGGATTAATATTGTTATCTTTAGCCTGTGTTGATAGGCAAACACAGATGTGGCTTGGCTTTTTCACAAATTAAATCTTTTATTATTAATTTCACTTTTTTCTGTTTAATGCTTTTAACAACCACTATCTACTAGCTCCATGCATATCTTTCTTCTTATACTTTAGCAACCTGTTTTAGCAGTATTTCTTGTGATGGCATAGTTGTTTTCTGTTTTGATCATACCATAAAATTTCTTTTAATAAGAGAAAAGTTGGCTAATTAATAACCAAATACTGGAGGACTGTATTAATCTCACTATTTTATGTTTAGTATTCACTTTATTATTTCTATTATATCCTATCTAGATTTTTGCTAGTTTAATGAAGATAGTATCCATTCCTAGCTCTTCTCTGCTACTCATTATACGCCCTCCTCTTTCCTACTTGACTTAATCCATGCCTGGGTTAAACCTTTACAATTCTTTAACTTGTCACCTGGCATCACTAGATACTGCAAAGATTGTTTACTGCTACACTAATCCTCTCTCTCATTTCATCTGTTTGATTTTTAAATCTTTTTATCAAGTTTTATTTGTTCTTTTGATTTTTTACTCTAATCACTTAACAATTATACGTCCTATTTGGTTAGCCTATAATTTTTATATCTAATATTACATTTTTCTATTAGCATGTAGTATCTATATTTTTCAATTAAATCAAAACCATTGCTTTTTAAGTGGCATGCAACTGTGTAACCTATCTTTATTAGTTTTATTAATTTATTTATAGACCAATAATCAGAAAACAAATCTCAAGGACTCTATTACATAAATTCAGTTTACAGAGTTTGTCTTTTTAAAAATAATTTTGCTTTCTAAAAATCATCTCCTGACTCTTTAATGTTTATTAAGCATATTCCAGAAAGATGAGGTTATTCTCTTTTTATGTTGTATCCTGTGTGAAAAATGGTATAGTTTCACAAATGTATGTAACTACATTAAAACAACCTGCTCTGAAATTTCTTTTAAGAACGCAAATATTACTACTTAATAGTTTATTTCATTAATTTATTTTTATAAAAGGTAAATACTCTTTTTCAGTTGATTCTAAAAGATAACATTTTTTTTTTATGTCTGAAAGCAAAATGTGTCCCACGACTGATAGCTTACAGCCAGTATTACAGTTAAGTACCAGCAAGTCAAAAACAAACACAAAAAAACAAAAAATAAACCAAATGGCTGGGAAACAATGCACGGGGGCTGCAAGCAGCAACAGAGGTGTATGTATTAGGAAGAGACTGGGCGCTCCTCCAGGACCTAAATATGGATGTGAGAGAAAAGTCACAATCTTAAGAGTTCTTTAAGCTCTCTGTGCCTATGTCTGTCTACTCAAACATAGGTACTGCACCGATCAAAGCAATGTCCTGAAGTCATTAACCGCACACCATCATCTAGGAAAGAGTAAACAAACCATGTTTAAGACAGTTGTTCCACCCTAAGATTTTGTAACTGTTTGCAAACGTAGGATGACGAACAAAGCACAGGCCTGAAATTTAAAATCCAGACAAAGTAATCACAAAATATTTTTTCAAAGTTTGTTATTTTTCATGCTTTTGGCATGTTTCCTCTATAATTTAGACTACTCTGCTATTTAGATTTGAATGCTTTTATTTTTTAATAAATTTATTTATTTTGTATTTATTAATTTTTGGCTGCATTGCGTCTTTGTTGCTGTGCATGGGCTTTCTCTAGTTGCAGCGAGCAGGGGCTACTCTTCGTTGCGTGCACGGGCTTCTCACTGCGGTGGCTTCTCTTGTTGCGGAGCACGGGCTCTAGGCACGTGGGCTTCAGTAGTTGTGGCTCGTGGGCTCTAGAGCTCAGGCTCAGTAGTTGTGGCGCATGGGCTTAGTTGCTCCGTGGCATGTGGGATCTTCCTGGACCAAGGCTCGAACCTGTGTCCCTGGCGTTGGCAGGCGGATTCTTAACCATTGCACCACCAGGGAAGCCCAAGATTTGAATGCTTTTAGAAGCAATCAATTTTTTAGATCATTTGCCAATGCCTAGTTAGCTAATAGTCCACAAAAACATTACCAAGCATGTGAATAAGACATTATTCTGTTAAATAATGCCAATTTTTAATTTTAAACTGTACTAGGTATAAATAAATATCACAATTACCACTGCAAGTTGTGTCCTTGAAGCAACAGTGTGAAAAACTGCAGGCATCATAAGGGACTCTTCAACTTTTATCTCCATGTCATTTTCTGTTGAAAAGGTAGTTTTAGGAATAGCAGGTAGACGTTCCGATAAGATCATTTCCTTGTTAAAAAGAAAAATTGGATTTGTGTCCTATAGAAGTAAAAATTCAAAAAAAAAAAGAAGTAAAATGTTACAAATACCGAACGTGCACACTGCCCTCCATACACCAATCAGATACACATTCCTTGCGACCACGAGCCCTGAGCCCCTCCGTGAAGCTGGAGTGCGTCTGCATGGAAGGAAAGGCCCTGGACACCTACCGTCCCGGCACTGTAGGTGCACACTCTCCGGTCTGCAGCCATGCACTCTCCCCCGTTGACCACCAACACCTGGTGCTGAATAGCGATCTTGTACTTGCTGTGGATGGCATGTTTCAGGTCAGCCACACTTTAAAAGAGGGGGGGCAGGGGGCCAAAACATCAGCTATTTACATTTGCCCAATGACAACTTTTTTCATTATCCAAGTGGCACTGTGTAAAAATACCTGACAGATAAATGAATTTCACTCTCAAAATTTCCCCAAAATCAGTAGTAAACACTACAAGCTTCTTGTTTCTGCAGCTGGATTCCATAATCAACCAGCCAATCATAAATAACTAGAAGGTCAACGATCACCCGTGTCCCACACCTAAAAGTGAGCTTATGAAATGCAGGCAGTAGAAACATTTATTTTTGTGATCTTTATATAACGTAGCAAAGGAACATGCTCAAATTAGCATCAGGTCTGTTAAAATCCTCAGAACAAAGAATGTGTGTTAAAATCTCCACATCACATTACACAAAACACATGAAGTCTACACCATATGGAAATCGCTTTCTTTTCCTAATCTTTCAAAAAACCATTCCTTTACAGGTCAAATCAGATTTTATAAAAACTAGAACTTTCAAAAAAATAATTTCATAATTCCATTAAAAAATAAGATTAATTCGAAATTTTATTCTATCATTAACAAACAAAACAAACACTATTGACTTTATTCACATAAAATAATAAAAACAGTGACGAAAAACCACAGGGCTGGTACATGCTGGTTTATGTAGCTATAGCAATAACCCCCTCAGCAGCGCCCTGGGCAACTCAGAAGAGCAACTAGCTATGAAAACTTACTTCTATTCGACTGCTTTGGTTTGAAATCAGTATGTTTACTCTGAAAAACACAGTCACGCAAACAGAACAAAGCACAACTTAACACATTTATCATTAGCGCTTTAGAGGAAGATGACAACTGTATACGTAATATGCTGAGGATAAAAAAGTGAAGACTTGCCATACTGCTACTCTTATTTAATAAAGGAATAGTATTCTCAAAATCAAATCTTTCTTTAACTTTTTAAATGTACAAAATGCAAAACTGATGAGAATCAATGAAACCCAGCTCACGTTTGCACTGTAAGTTCAGTGTCAAATGTCAGGGTGGTTCCAGTGTTCACCAGAAACACATACAACTTCATGATGATTTCTCTGGATTCTGTGAGCTTATACCTCACTCTGATACGATTACTGAAAGAAACAGACAAGGAAAGTGGTCAATTTACAAACGCAAGTACAAAGACAATTATGCTCACATAAGACAGAGCACAGTTATACTACATAAGCAACAAAAACACGGAATAGGTTTTGATGTCTAGAACGGCTAACTGGACAATTCAGTAAACTTGTTGCTTAAAAAACAAAAATGAACAGTAATGAGGCTAATGAGAAGTGTAACTTCTATCATAAAGAAAAATAATTTGTTCTGAGGAAGAAAGAAGATAGTAGTTAGAACAGTTTGGTGTATATTTCACACTGCTCTCATGGACCACCCTACATTAAGAAGAAAAACAAAAATTAAAAATTTGGTCCAACATCATCCTAACTCCAAAAGTTCTTCCCCTGCTTCTACCTTGTAACAATGAAAAAGTCTTAAGGTTAAACTTACTAACAGCAAACAAGAAGAGCCACCACTTGCAATAGGAGGGAAAGAGTCAGTCCCTATTCCTTCCACCAGGTGCCTCTTACTCTGAGTTCCACCTCCACGCTGAGTTAGAAACACTTCACGTAAGAAACTCTGGCCCTTACAGTTCATCACTTTGTGGAACAGCAGAAAGTGCACAGGTCTGGGAATCAGAATATTTAAAACAACCCTGCCATCACCTAGTTGTCCAAGTCAAAACCCCATATATAAAATAAAGCTTCCTCATCTATAAATAAAAGGGACAGATGTCAAGAGCTAGCGTTTTATTTTTAACAACTGGAGGTAAAAATCCCCAATATCAATGTAAGTGATGAAAGATGACAAATACATTTCCAGAAACTAGTAGTTATCTTTATGCTCTCTGCACATGAACTTAGAGCAGATGAGGGAAGAAAAAAGCAAATAAGGCTTTAAAATTAATGTTTCCAAAATCGCTATTTTAAATGCATTAGATCAAAACTCCGTTATAAAGGCAGGAACTGTGACTTACCGTCAGGCACTGTGAAAAGGATTACCACTTTCTTAAAAAGCAGATTAAAAGTGGCTTATGTTTGCTTTGCTTGATATTGGCAACTGAATGGCATTACTGGTTAAACTCAGTGAACTGGAAAAGAAAAATTTCTGATTATAGAGAGAAATAATTCAATGTGACTACAAAAAACGGTTAAGTGCTCTTCCTTTTAACATTACCTTCTGAAAGAGTAATCTCTACTCTGCTTCTCTTCCTACCTGCACATTCACTGAACCACAAGCATATGACCTTGACCTACACCACTGCATTAAAAAGACACCAAACAAAAGTCCCCAAAGAACTCCCCGACACTGTCAAGGCGTACAGCCATTTTTCAGTCCTTAAAATATAACGGCCCCACTACTTGCATGCTTAACTGTTTCAGTTTCTTCTTTTGTAAGACAGGAATAAAATGGTGCCCGTAGCACTGGGCCTCTGAGGCAGCCCCTCGGCTTCCCCAAGTCCCCTTGCACGTGGGCGGAGCCTGTGATCTGCTTTAACCACTGAGATTCGGCCAAGGTGATGGGGTGCCACTTACATGATGGCTACTCAGGACCATGACCTCCCTCCTGCCAGCTTCCATGGAATGCACTGTCATAGGGAGAGGCCCACGTGGCAAGAAACCGAAGTCAACAGCCAGAAAGAAGCCGAGGGCATCAGTCCGACAGCCTGCGAGGAACCACCGGTTCTTGACAACCACAGCGAGCTCTCGGAAGCGGATCATTCCTGCTGAGCCTCAGACAAGACCCCGCCCGGGCTGAAACCTTCACTGGAGTCTTGTGAGAGACGGTGAAGCAGAGGACCCCGCCGAGCCGTGCCCACAAACGTGGAATAATACGTCTGTGCTGTTTTAAACAGCGAAGATCGTGGTAGTTGTTCCTCAGCGACAGGTAGCGCGGCAGCCCACCATAGGCCCACAGGACAGCGCTGGGCAGGGCCGCCGCCAGCCTGCCCGGGCCCCTCGTCCTCCTAGGCCACCTCCCTAGCGCTCGGCTGGGACCTCACCGCCCCCCCGGGGCTGCAGAGGCACCACTGCCGACCACCGAACCCAGCCTGAACCACTCCCTGGCCCCAAGTTCTCTACACAACCCCTCTCGAATCCGCTCTGCCACCTGAAACTCTGTTCATTTTTCGCTTCTCTTTGTTGATGGAACCGACATTCACCCACTCTCACGTGCTGCCCTAGATCTTCCGTCCTCCTCACAGATCCATAAACGTCGGTAACGATCCACATCTGCTTGGTTCTGACGCAACATCTACGCTACCTACCCCTGTTCCTGTGGCTACCCAAGCCCTCGCTGACTCTGGACTTTCTCAACTGGCTCCCCACCTCCTTGACCCCACCCCCGCATATACCCTCCCACCGCCCTCAGGGAGGCCATTCTCAACCCGGGTGGTCAGGTGCTTCTGCTCCGGGACACCAACCAGGGTCAGGATGACCTTAACAGCAGCGGCACCGTTTACCAGTATTTACTATGTCCCCGGCGACTGCTCTAAACGCTTTACTAAATGAAACGTTTTCATTGGATCCTCACAAGAATCCTTTACAGTAGATACTATCATCATCTTCACTTTATAGACAAGGAAACTAAGAATTACGGGCTTCAGTAATGTCACAGGGTAATGAGTGAGGACTCAAACCCAGACAGTCCAATTCCGTCTTCTCGGGTCTCTAACCATAATGATAACACCCAGGAAAACAGCAGACGCTGCGTGGCTTCTTCCTCTCCACCCGCAGCCTCCCCACCGCTTCCCACCCCTCCCCAGCTTGTCACTCCCAGATACCACCCTGCCTACCTTCCTGAACAAAACTAGCCCTTTCAAGTCTCTGAGCCTTCGTGAGGGCTGTTCCCCAGCCTAGAGCCTCCTTCCTTGGTCTGCTGTGATCACCCTCCCCCTGCTCCTCCGGCCCTGCACACACAGTCTTTCACCGAGTCAATCACACAATGCTGCCATTAGCTGTGCTGACTATGTACTCCACGTGCGCTTCTACGCTGCGTATATTGTGATGTTTCTTTACAGAGTTCTCTCCTCTACTGAACGGCAAGCTTCTTTAAAGCAAGGACCCTGTATTCCTGGGAACTAGCTCTAAAATACTTTCTCAATAAAATGAATGATTAATCTTACACCAGTAAAGGATTTCATTATGAAGACTGCCAAGAAGTCACATGCGTGGCACTGACCACAGGTTCTTTATCTCCACCAAGGATAAGTAAGGCTGCACTTCACCCACCACCAACACACTCGCTCCACTACCGATTATGGGTGATGCAACTACTCTACAAATGCAACCCCAGCGGCTCAGCCCAACTAAACAGATACCTAATTTACACGAAGAGATATGCTCCTGTTACACTACAGTAGAACCAAATCTTTTAATGAATAAAGGAAAGTGACTAGGAAGCCAACAGACTGAAGTGATAATTAAAGAGCTGATTATCAGGGCATCCCAAGCAGCAGAGCTGGGTCTCTGGGTAGTAATAAGCACGGTCCCCTGCCCACCCCTGTGGGGCTTGTAGTGTGAGAGAAAAACATGTGAAAAATCACTGAAAGTTTAAATGAGAATTTCATACCAGAACATTATCCAGACTATCTTGACTTCTCTAAATTACTTGTCCATCACTTAATAATCATCCTTCCACACCATTACAAATACTTCATAAACATCAATATTGATGGCCAAAAAGCATTCCAACCTGTGAATTCACCACAGTCTATTTACTATCTATCTCCAGGTGTTTGCTTTTTAATCTCACAGGTACACATTTGTTCTTATGCTTAGGATCATTCCCATGAAGTCAATCCTAGAAGTAGAACTGCTGGGTCAAAGCATCCAAAATTTCAAGGCTGTTAGGCTTGCTTCTCTTACCAATTTATACTCCTCAGGCAATGCACCCAGTCAGCAAGGTCGCTGTACCCTTGCCATCACACTATTTTCAAATGCTTGCTAATAGTATTTCATTATTTTACATGTAAACCCTGTCTCTGATTATTTGTGAGTTTGACTTTATTCATGCATAGGTTGCCTACTACGTACCATGCACTATGTTAGACGTGGGATGTAACAGTAAATAAGACCAGCACAGTCCCAGAACTTCTGTGAACCTCAATTACCAGAAAAAATGGAAACTCATCTTATCCAGTGAGCTTAAAAATTAAGCAACACGATATATATATAAACATCCAACGCAATGCCTAAGACAAGCACTCGAGAAACGTACCCAACATTAGATTCTGTAGATTCTGTACATTCAAGGGCTGAGCATTGAAGATACAGAAACAATGAAAAAAAATGTAACATCTGCCGCCAGGAAAAGTAAGCAGAACGACCATAATCGCAATACTGTCTAAGAAGTATGTAGAGTGATAGGGAAACAGGAAAGGCACTCAGATTGACAAGAAAAGAGTAGCGAGAGGGTGCATCCCTAGGGAAAGGATGCAGACCTGAGCTGTTATCAAGAGAGGAAACTAGAGATAAGCAGGGCATCACATGACTGCAGTCAATGAAGATTTCATGGATAAAAGGGCGAATTAGTTAAAAAATGTCAGCGAATGCACAAACTTTATCTTACAGGTGAAGAGGAGCCATCTTGTTTCACGACAGATTATACAGCTGAAGTATGTGACTAAAACAGAAGTATAACAACACTGGTGGCGCAGATGATTCATTCATTCACTCACTCATTCACTCATTCATTCATCCAAATCCACCCAATGCCTATGAACTTAGGCGCCAGGACTGGGAATTCTGTGAACAGAACAGATATGGTCTTTGCCCTGATGGAGTCCACCATCTTGAGGGAGAAGAAGGCATCAAACAAGAAGAAAGCAAACATGATGTAAGTTGTGATGATTACAATGAACGAAGAGTGGGCAGGAAGGAGGACCTACTTTAGGTTGGGGTGACGGCAGCAGGCCTCTGGGTGGGTCCATTTAGACAGGGTTGCAGGGGGTAAGAGGAAGCCCGTCCTGGGAAGGTGGGGAAAGCACTACAGGAAGACACAGCATTTCTCTGAGACTAAACACAAAGTCTTTATAATAATCACTATATTATTCTAAGTTTTCTTTCTTTGTTTCCTTTTCAATATTATTTACCTTTTTTGTTTTGATATAGTTTCACACATAAGAAAAAAGGTAACAAAAATAGTACAAAAAACTCCCTTCTGCCCTTTGCCCAGATTCACCCACTGTGCTCCACTGCTTTACCATTTGGACCAGTTCACGCTACGTGCATGGTTTTCTTTCTTTCTTCCTCTCTCTCTTTAGATACATATAAATATTAGATATATTTTTTAGATATATTTTTTTATAAATATTAGATATATTTTTTTTTCTTTCTTTCTTCCTCTCTCTCTTTAGATACATATAAATATTAGATATATTTTTTCTGAACTATGAGAGTAATCTGAAGACAGAATAGAATGTCTCTTTATCCATAAATATTTCAGAATGTGTATTTCCTAACAGCAAGGATTTTCTTGTACATAATCAAAGTACATTTATCAAATCACTGATCACTACTGTTTATCTAATCCACAGACAATATTCAAACTACTGCCCCAATAATATTCTTTAAAGTTTTTTCTCCCAATACAGGATCCAACTCAGGACCATGTGCGGCATTTAGCTGTAAAATCTATTTAATCTCCTTCAATCTGGAACACTCCATCTTTCCTTTTCCTTTTCACGACCTCACTCTCAGTCAATCAGGAGCATCAGAGATTAGCGACCGACCTCAGTGTCGCCGCCCTCCTCCACAACACCTGCAGCAAATGAGAGAAACTGACAAGCTGCAGCAGCTCCTGTGTCCTTCAAACAAACACCAGTCTTCTTTGGGCGCCTGCCCAAAGCCGCAGCTCAACCTGTGACCCGCAGTCATTCACAACACCGACAAAAACCTGAACAAAACTTATCTGAGGCTGAGTCTGTCTGCACACCTGATGAACAAGGTACCAATTTCAAGGACAGTGCTGATGTCAGTGGCTCTAGAACTCAGCAGAACTCCACTCCACTGTATCGGCACACTTGACCCCATCACTGCGCATTCAGCTCATTTCAACAGCTCCGAAGCCCACCCACCCCGATAGGATGTCCCATGTTTTCATCCCCTGACTATGGTTTACAGCCATCAAACCGGCAGCGTGAACCAGAGCCCCCTTCCGAATCTTCACTCCGCACTCTCACCGTCAGCCCGCACCAAGGGCCTCCCCTGAACATGTGCGGAAAACCCAGCTGGCGAGGTCAGTCATCATTCCCGGGGTCCACGGCACTGAGGGTCTGCGGCACCTGAAATCATCATTGCTGGTGCTTACGGGGGGTGCACCATATGCGGTCATCATGCTCAGCATCACTTCACTCACTTTTCACAACACGTAAGATACCTATAGTATTACCGTCCCCCTCTGCAGATGAACAAAAAGACTCAGAGTTTCCTCAACTTGCCGAAGGCAGAAACTTAGTAAATACACGTTCCAGGGCCTTGAACCCAGGTCAATGAATAACATTCATTCAATAAAAATTCACCTGAGACTCTAGTACATCCTAGGCATTTTCTTGGCTTTGGGAATAAAGAGAAAACAATATAATAAAATTGCCTTCTCTCATAAAGCTTACATCTTAGTGGGCAACATGAAAATTTTATATCTAAACACAAACTCCATGATATCTACTTTCAGAAAGAACAGCGTAAGAAGAAGAAAAAAAAGCACATTATTTTTAAGTAAAAGCAATTCCAACATCTACGCTAGCTCTTTTCTGTTTTATTCCTTCAACTGTGCGTACAGCTGGGAAACACGGCATCAGTCCCAATCCCCAGAGGAAATGGGGAATGAAGATGTGTGTCTGGCCTCCAGGAGCAGCCAGAGACTACAGGCCAGCCACGGGACGCTAGGTGATGAAGCCTCAGTTACAACTCTGCCCAACAACTCGGGTAAGCCCCAGGGCGCCATACTCTGTGCTGCGGCAGAGAGGGCAGCACGGAGCCTCCCTCGACCCCGTGGTGGGCACCACCAGAGCTCAGCGCCTGGAACCCTTCCAGACTCCCCTCCGTGCGGATCTGCCTCTGTCTGCTTTTCATCTTAATGTGTATCCTTTCACTATAATAGAACTGTAATCATAAGCACAGCACTTTCCTGAATTCTGTGAGCCTGGGGAACGCCAAACTTTGCAGTCAGCTGGTCCGAAGTGAGGGTGGTCCTGGGCACCACCAAACCTGTGGCTGGTATCCCAAGTGAGAACGGTCTTGTGAGGACCACTCCATCTAAGTCCAGATTCGACTAAACCACCGCACAGGGCTTCCCTGGTGGTGCAGTGGTTAAGAATCCGCCTGCCAATGCAGGGGACACGGGTTCCAGCCCTGGTCTGGGAAGATCCCATATGCCGCGGAGCAGCTAAACACGTGCGCCACAGCTACTGAAGCCAATGCGCCTAGAGCCCGTGCTCCGCAACAAGAGAAGCCACCGCAGTGAGAAGCCCGCGCACCGCCAAGGAAGAGCAGCCCCCGCTCGCCGCAACTAGAGAAAGCCGGTGGGCAGCAACGAAGACCCAGCGAAGACAAAAAATAAATACATTAATTAATTAACTAAAAAAAAAAATCTATATAATACGATTCCTCTTTTTGGATGATAACAGCATTTTGGTTATAAAATAATAGTTGTAAAAAATAATTAGTTCTAAAAAAATTCATGTGTAAAATGATATTTGAAATGTTCTAAAATAGTCTAGCAAAAGCAAATTTAAGAAGGAAGAGAGGGAGGGAGGGGAGAGTTTAGCTAGACAGGGGGATAGATAAGATTGGCAAAATACTGGTAATCATTAAAGACATTCAGCATTCATATATTATAGGTGGGAATCTACTATAAATAATTATGACCTTCCTGAAAAGCAACCGGTGTTCCTGGGATAGGTAAGTAAAACTTTAATAAACACACACCTCTCTCATCTCAAAAGCAGAGATAATATCTTCCTTGCAGAGCTATCGGGGGCATATCTGTTCTTCAAAATTTACAAGATCAAAGTAGTGAGACAAGGGGAAGTGAGGGGTGAAGGGGTGAAGCAAGGGGTGAAGCAAGATTGGCCATGAGATAACTACTGAACAAAATGACACTTACATATGCCTGTGCAAGGGTTACACGCACACCAGAAATTATGAACCTGATCTCCCACCGTTCATGCTGGACAAAAACTTAATTCCTCCCACACCTTTTGGTCATCCTTTCTCATGTTGATGGATACAAGTCACTGAAACACTTTTGGAGCAGCCTTTCACTGTGGTAAGACAGAGCTAAGAAATTTTCTTTTCCATAATTTCTCCAAGGCAGTCTTCATCCCACTTTCAAGTAAGTCTGGACCCAGCATCTCCTATCAGCTCTCAGCATATCATATTCGCAGCCAATCCATGAAAATGAGCAAAATATACAAATAATGCCTGTACAGAGGGACTCTTTGGCCACTGTGTCCACGGAAAGGCATAAATATTATGCTTCACTACCTAAAAGGAACAGTAACAACTGCCAGTGAAATGAAAATCCTAACTTCCTACAAGTGAGCATAAATATACAGAAACACACAGACCAAACCTGCATTGTGCACCAACACCTGACCCATATACAGCATAAAGGCCAGTCCAGGCTTTCTTATTCTCAAACTGCAGACAGGAAAAATGAAATTACTGCTGAGCTAAGAGTTCCCCAAACCTGTCACTGCCCTGAGAGGAAAGACGCCCTGGACGACACCCACAGTACCGACCTACTCCAGGGAGGTTCTATAAGGTAAATTTTGCTTACATGGAAACAGACAAAATTGAGTCTCTGTCCTGAAGGGTATACCATCTTGCAGGGGTAACAAGCAAGATGTAACTAACAATTCAAAGAGCCAGATGTGAAATAAACAGTAAACGAGAAAGATGTCCCCTGACTCACACAAGCACGCTGTCCCAGTCCAAGCCAAGGCATATCACAGAGACCCCTGCTTTTCCACCACTTGCATTTCCTCATAAAGTTGCCTGATCTCAAGTTCTCTCTCCTTTACCTTAGCTCCTCTAAGACTAAAGTCCTTTAAAACAATCTATTTCTATCTTGAGCTGTAACTTCAACCTTGTATGACTAATTTTTAGGTGGTCATGTCACGGCTTCACAGCAAGCTAAGTTTGTTTGGTAGAGGAAAGATTTTATTTCTACATTTAATTTTATTTTTTTCATAATCTGCAGACTGGACACAATAATAAGGGAATGGAAATAGGAATCTGTATGTGAGCAAAATAAAAGCTCTGGTCAGATTCTAACTGCAAAGTATGGGTTATAAAATTAAATGTTCTAAAAGGGTAACAGAATGAACAAAATATATTTACTCATGCTAATATTTCAAATTATTTTAAAAGAAATGTCATAAGACCTATATAAAGACCAATTTTGTTTAATCTAAATCAAAGTTATAAAATTTTACTGAGTTACATCTTCTCCAGCCAATCCATGAGCCACATGGCTTCACTGTCAAGTAAACAGAGTTAAAAACAAAAAAAAACCCAATGTCCTCATCAGTACACATCCATCTGAATTTCTATTTCCTAACCTGTAAAGTAGGGATATTAGCAATACCTGCCTCATACTGCTTTTGTAGAAAACAAATAAAATAATGCCCACAAAAGAGCATATTCAGCACACTGCCAACTCCACAGTAAATACTCCAAAATGCTGCCTAGGGACAGGAAATATCTTGTGACATAACACAAAGTACTCAAGATTATCTTTTGAATGAATAGGTCCTCACGAACAAAAATTCCACTACTAGCAAAGCAGAGTTCAAATAGTAACTGAGAGAGATCACATCCAAGTAGCTAATTTTTGGTAGTTTCTTTAGCAGCCAACATATTCCAAGGTTCCTTAATAAAAACACAAAACAGTAATAATCACCTCTACCTTAAACATATCCTTCTCTTTATTAACTACCCCTCCTACCCACCTCTTTGTTTTTACCAGTGGTGATCAGTTTGGTTTAACATGTCTTATGCGAAGAAGTACTCCCTGGCACAGACCTATCAGCCCCAAGTCTGTGCGCCCCTCTGTCCATTTTACTCCCAGGAAGCGATCTAACTCAGCACTGCTACTGCACACCTGGGCCAACAGCCTAGCTCAGCTCCTTCTACCTGCAGCAGTCATGTCAAAGCCATCCTGGAGGACATCACCAACTACGCAATCTTAGTCTCACTTTAATGTCACTGTACTTCTCCCCAAACTAAAAACGCCTGATAACATCTACGCAATCATCTAAGTTCCTCGGACTAACATTCCAGCATCGCCTTTCTACAGCTCGCTACATGAAGCTGCACACCGTTTCCGCTGACCTCCTGAACAGGGAGGAATAAGCTTCACCTTTTGTGCCCTGGCTCCTATCATTTCATTGCCTCCATTTTTAAGCAAAAAGGTCAAAGACATCCTTCCTTACATGCAATTAATTATAAAGTACCAGCACAGAAGCCAACTGCTGCTGAAGGAATTACAAACTAACTTTACGTGCCTCATATAAAATATAAGCTTAGTTCCTAATGTAACATTACTTTCCACCCGTCAAGATTTTCTAAAATTTGCCATGTCTTTTTATATAAGCTTTTTCTTAATTTCTACAAGATGAAATCATACTCAGTATTACACAAGTTAACACAACGCAATTCTAAATTAAAACCAAAGGGTCAGGGGCTTCCCTGGTGGCACAGTGGCTAAGAATCTGCCTGCCAATGCAGGGGACACGGGTTCAATCCCTGGTCCGGGAAGATCCCACATGCCGCGGAGCAACTAAGCCCGTGCGCCACAACTACTGAGCCTGCGGGCTATAGCCCGCGAGCCACAACTACTGAACCCACGTGCCACAACTACTGAGCCCATGTGCCACAACTACTGAAGCCCACGCACCTACAGCCCGTGCTCCACAACGAGAAGCCACCGCAGTAGAAGCCCGCACACCGCAACGAAAAGTAGCCCTCGCTCGCCGCAACTAGAGAAAGTCCACACGCAGCAACAAAGACCCAATGCAGCCAAAAATAAAAATAAATTTTTTTAAAAAAGAAAGAAAATAAGCCAATATTAGATTTAAAAAAAATCAAATGATTAGTAACTCAACCACTGACACAAAATTTTCTTGACATTATGTGGCCCTTTGCATAAACACTGTCTTTAGTTTGTCGGTTGAGAATACAACTTACCAGCCTGCTGTACATATATTGAGACACTGTAGGAAAGAACATTGATCAAAACACATCAGACATACTATAACAGCAATTAAAACTAGGATTCTGGTCCATTAATAGATAACACATGGAACAGAAGAGATTCAAACGTATCTTTAAACACATACACACACATACACAATAGGAGAAATCCAAATTGAGAGAAAGTAAAAACTGTTCAAACAAAGTATTATACTAAATGGCTATCCACAGCATGCAGAAAAACAAAGTCTATTTAAATACCATTTTTACACTTCCGATTCCTATTAATGATTAATGCATAAAACTGCTGACAGGTAACAGCGAGCACACTGGCATGGTTCTGACAATATAAACTGGTATACCTTTTAGGGAGATTTCATCGGGCAATATGCACCAAAATTTAAAATGTGCGAACCAGAAATTCCACTTCTTGAAAGGTATCGGAAGCAGATAACCAGGCAAGTGTACAAAGGTATATATTCAATGATTTCCATTACAGCGTTATTAACAATGAAACATCACAACAATGACTGCCATAGGTGCCGGTCAAATAAACTACAGTTCAACTATGTAATGTGACATTACTCAGACATTTTAAAATGTTCATTAGATCTAGACCCATCGATTAATGATATATTTATCATTTAGTTACAGAAGGCAAGTTACAGAACATATCATGTGATTCTGTTTGTGGATTTTATTTTTATTTTATTAACTAATACTGAGGGGTATATACGCAGACACAAGCATTAAAAAAGTTTGGAACATGGGCTTCCCTGGTGGCGCAGTGGTTGAGAGTCCGCCTGCTGATGCAGGGGACACGGGTTCGTGCCCCAGTCCGGGAGGATCCCACATGCCGCGGAGCGGCTGGGCCCGTGAGCCATGGCCGCTGAGCCTGTTCATCCGGAGCCTGTGCTCCGCAATGGGAGAGGCCACAACAGTGAGAGGCCTGCGTACCACCAAAAAAAAAAAAAAAGTTTGGAACAACTTAACATCAATGTTTTTAACAAAGGCTATCTCTGGATGCAGGACTTTCACGCTCTCTGGTGTCTTTAAAATCACATTTATAATCTGAGGTTAAAAATACTTGCTTCCATTTCGAAAAAGAAAAAAAGACAACACTCTACACGTTCCAAAGAAATAAAGGACCTGAAGATACTGCCCTATAAGAGCTGGTCCAGCTAAGAGACAAGACAACCCTCCCCACCTGCTGGTCCCAGGCTGGCCCCCAATCGGGGCCCCAGGGGGACTCACCCCGCTTACTTTGCACACTTCCCTAGATGGCCATTCAAGTTTCATTCACTGTCTTGATGTGCACATAAGAGGGAGAAGAGAACTGTGAAAAGAACGTGAGATCACGAGTCAGAAGACCTACATGCAAGTCCCGCCCCCACTATCGAGTGTGTGATGCCGATGGACCTCAACTAACCTGAATTGTTCTGATACAAAAAGGAAGGAGACTCCCCAACTCACAGGTTGTGAGAATGCAGAGAAGAATCTACACATACACAGGAGGGTTATGCAAACCGAGTGCAAGACAGTTAACTCTCCCAGACCTCTGTCCTCAGCTCAGGACCAGCGCCTGGCCGCTGCTGTCTCCAGTCAGAAACCACACTGTTCCTCAAACTCAACACGTCTACATTTCAACTCAGGGCTTTTCCTTTAAAGCTATTCCCTAAGTTCTTTTGCGAACAAAACGATGGTTCTCCTGCTACCCAAGACTTCAGTTATTTCTGTCTAAATCCTATCCCTCTTCCCCTTTATAATCGAACCCCTCATTCTCCAACGACATAACCCTTCTTTCAGTGCCTGGAAGCTCTCCTCATCCGGCTCCAGCCCTTCCTGAACACGCCCTCCACTTACAACACTGCGGGCGGGCAACGCCGCCTCGCCCCTCCGCCCCGGAGCCTCACTGTTGCCAAGGCAGCTGGCATGCCAGCGGCCCACCGTGCCCCGCCGTCTGTGACCTGGGTGCAGGACCCGGTTGTGTACACAGACCGTCTCCCTGAACTTCATCTTCTGCCTGCCCCGTCAAACGTGTGAAGCCACAGCTCTGGCCTAAAGCTAGATTCGCAGGAAAACGGCAAGAGCCACCTGAGTAGCAGCTCTCCCACGCTCAGTGCGCCTCTTCACACCAGTTTATGAACTGAAATCATACCTTCTGCAGAGTGTATGAGAGGGACAGCAATAATGCATTTCAGATTATGGTGTAAGGAATATAATAAAAGCTCCTAAAATGGTGCCAATTGTAATTTTAAGTAATCTTCAACATTCTAGGACTTCATAATCAACCCCAGTTTGTCTTTCTTAAAAGTCTCTCCAGCTACTCTCCTACACGAAACCCACACTCTCACTTTATCTATACATAGTCTCACCAGATAAAATAACTCGCCCCCATTTCGTCTCATCTGAACTTTATTCATCCAACTGTGATCAAAAGCCCTTCTGGGTACTTCCCTGGTGGTCCCGTGGTAAAAAAAAAATCCACCTTGCAATGCAGAGGACGCGGGTTCGATCCCTGGTAACAAAGATCCCACATGCCGCGGGGCAACTAAGCCCACTGTGTCACAACCACTGAGCCCGCGTGCCGCAAACTACAGAGCCCACGTGCCACAACCAGCGAGAGAAAATCTGCAGGCCTCAACTAGAGAGAAGCCCGTGCACTGCAACTAAGACCTGAGGCAGCCAAAAATAAATAAAATAAATAATTTTTTTAAAAAAGCCCTTCTGGGAAGTCTTCCCTAGTCACAGGTGGCCCACAGTCTTCCCTTCCCTGCCTTGAACTAACAGAGCTCTTCACTAACTGTCAAGTGGTGTGAATTATCTTATTGGTGGGGGGGATAATCTCACATCATGAAAGGACATCTGTTTCTTCTGGATCCTCCTGGGATAAAGTCAGCTATAAATGAGGGGGAAAGGAGAGACATATTTTTAAAAATACTGATTCCGCTGCATTTATTCCCAGACATACAGGTCTTACAATTGTACTTTCATGCCCATAAAAACAAGAAAGCATCTCTCATACTCACAAAAGACAGTGTCTATCATTTATCATTGGAGATTAATTTGTAATTTCCTCTTTGAGAGAGTACCACCACCATGATCAGGTCAGTCACTCCAGCTTACTGTCAACCGGTCTAATCCATTCAAAACTCAGAATCAGCTTCCCTACTTGGGGAGACCAAGGGGAAAGCCCCAGACAACAACTCTGCCCCCCAAAACTGAACAAAGCCAGTCATTATTCACCCTACTTTTATCGAACACCCGACATAAGCCAGACACTATGCCAGGTGCTGGGAGTACAAAGACCCTCAAGTTGCTTTCAAGTCTAGCAGAACACAGGAAATGTGGATGACGCTGGACAAGGTGGACCAAAAGCTTCATAAAGAACAAGGATTAGGAAAACTGATTTGCAATTCTGCAAACTGTAATTCAGCAGGTGGACCTCAGTGAGGGCCATGGGTGCTACACCAATGAAACTAGTTATGTTCACAACAAATGGAGTTGTCCGGGTTACCCAGGGACTGCAAACTGGGCTTCAACCTCTCCAGATCAGATTTATTCCCATCTGATCCTCCTCTTTCTCTGCCAAGAAGAAAAGAAAAGGAGAAAAAGAAGGAAAGAAGAGTAGGTCAGCCATCTTCCTTACACTCCCCGAAAGAGAACCTTTCCATAAAGGCCCAGGGCGTCCTAAATGAATGCCTTGCCTGCAACTAGACGGGCCACCTGACTGAAGGGCAGCACGACAGACAAGAACGGAGGCAAGAGGAATACTCTCAGCAGTGTGGAGTAGGTGCTTCGGGTTTTTCCTACGTGTGCAGGAAGTACATGTCTATGTGTGGACAGTTTGGTTTCTCAAAAATGAGATAACATCGTGCATACGTGCAATTTGTTTGAGTTGAATAATATAATATCACGGGAATCTTTCCATATCAGTACATATAAATGTATTACACACCGTGATGTCCTGACACTCATAAAAACTGCATAAAACACATGACTTAAAGATAATTTGGAATTGGAAATATTACTAAATACACAGTCTAAAAAATTAGTCCCAATAGAGAGTATCATTCGATTTCATCCTTAATACATTTAAAAATTTTTCATGTGTCATTTGATAGATTCTCAGAATAACCATTAAAATGAATTTAAGTCAGTCTGCTACAAAATAGCTCTCCGGCCTCCAAATATCAACCATGGAAGCCACAACCGTTTTTTCAGTATTAGTGTCATCGTGATGATGCTAAATCCAGGGCTGTGCGTGGTACAATTTTGAAATACCAATATCGACTTATGACACCTTCTTTAAATATGAATTGTTTTTTTTAACTCTAAAGTCTCACACAATAGTATCTACAGCAAAATTTTCTAGTTCTATGCTTCAATTTATAATAGATCCTAAGAGTAAAGAAATGGAACCAAAACTATCTTTTACAGCAAATGTTGAATTAGTTTCATTCTATTAAACCAGGACTATATGTAAATATACAGCAATATCAAAAAAGGATGTGCACATCTGGAATTTGCAGTATAATGGCTAAAACAGCCATGGAAATATGAACAGGTACTGTACTGATGCGACTAACATTTCGATATTCTGCTGGTTACTAACCAGTTATGTGAGGCACATGAAGGAAAACATGATGCAAATAAATAGTCCTGAACCAGCAACCAAAGGAGGGGGAGTCACCATTATTTTGTCTCAGCGTAATTACAAGCCAATAAAATATGAGATTTCGACAGAGAGCAAAATTGGGGGAGGGGGGCGGTTGCGGGGAGACACTGCGTAACCCTCTGGGTCCCCACTGGACGGCTGTGAAAGCAGACGCTAACCGACGGAGTAAGGGACCCTTGCAGCGCTCCAGCCCCATACCTGCAGAGAGATTTAACCGAACAGCAACTTCACCGAGCCATGGAAGAAAGGCCCCCCCTCCCAGGGCCCTGCACAAGGGGTCCAGGTTACAGACAAATTAGCTTTACTAGGTCCCCAATATGGAAGAATCAGAGTCATGTAATAATGAGAATATGCATCCTTTTCATCACTACATAGAGACGGCAAGTACTCCACAGTCTGCTCCCCCAGCACAGTGTCTGCTTCAGCATCTCGGAGCAGTCTGCGTTTGCAATTTATCTTCCTGAAAACTTCCGGTGTTTCACCATTTCCTACAACCTTGTATACAAAGCTTACATATAAAGTTCCTTTTGTTCACTGCTTGTGCTGCTGGAGCTAAAACTGGGTCCTGTTGGGGTTTAACATTTCACGAGCAAAGGAATGACTCTCAGCCCAAGCTGCTTCCCAGCTCTGCCAGGTTTACTGAACAAACCTCTGTGCCTTTGCACGTGGGGCTTAGAGTACGCTACCTTCCTTACTCAGAGCCCCGAAACCTGAGTATCTGTGGAGCCTCTGCTACCACCACACGCTCCTACTGGGCTCCCCTCGCTCGCCCCGCCCACCTCAGCAACCTTCTCCCCTTCCCTCGTATATGCCAAGGTCCTCAGAGCCTTTGCATTTACAATTCCTTCTTTCCCCAGACAGTCACACAGTCAGCTTCCTCACTTCTCTTGGGTCTTTCCTTCAGATTTCCAATTAATGCTTAAATAGTAATTAAGTGTATACAGGACTTCAATTTTCTTTCGTTATAAAAGGCAAAAACAATATCGAACACATTCCTGTATTCCTTGCAGTAACTGGTTCAACGGTCTGCCTTGGTAAGGAAATACTAACCATCTAAATGAGTGTGCGTGGAAAGGGACTGCTAGATTTTTACCTGAGTTGCCTGAACCAGTATTTTCTGAACACAGAAAGCTTAACTGGGGTTACAGAACAGCATTACCTGAATGAGAAAATTTCACTACCCACTACTTTTTTTGAAGAGTTATATACAGCTGAAAAGTAAAGCATAGGGCAGGTGTTCAAACATTTGCTTGAATGCATGACAATTAAAGACAGTCTCAAAATCAGAGGCTAAATAAAAGCTCCTCAAGCTTACATAATAAAAATTTTAAGTTCAAAAGTGTGGCTTTTCAAAAACAAAGGTCTTGGGCCCTCTGCCCCTTCTGACTTAATGAATTTCATCTGCTAGGAGTCAAATCTGCCATGTGTTCTGACCTTGTGCTTGTTGGCAAGGGCCAGAAAAACACTGTCCTCAGAGACGAGTTTCGCCTCCTCGCCTTCCCTGTCATCCAACATCACCATATAAGAATCAGGCCCCAAACTAATCCTGTGACTAACATAAAAGGTTCCAAACAGACGAAATAAAATTACTTTTTAAAACCGTGGTCTGAGTCCATGTCCGAGGTCCATCAACAGGCATTTACCAACACAAACGTTTATCAACAGGAAGCATCTCTTTTCTAAAACTCTAGGTTTTAAACACAATATTAAACACGAAAATGTTGCTGAGAAAATGTGTTCACCCAGACCATATTCTATTGTTGCAACATTAAAAACAGAAAGGAAAAATAGATCTTCACCTCGCCATCAAGGGTCTCCTTACGGATCGAGTCAGCCACCTTCCTCAGTGGTCCCTGGCTGCCCCTCATAGTAATGTCAGGATCGGAAGCGCGCTGCTTATATCAAATACGGACATACAACGGCGAGATTCTTCATCAAACAGGCTGTCTGTCTGCTTAAGCTGAGTACCCTGCTCCTAAGCGGCTCACCTTCCCACCCTCGGGAGAAACCACACAAGCACCACCCACACACGAAAACCTAGAAACTATACAAAACGGCGGTTAGGCCCTGCTCCTGCGGCCCAAATCATTGCTCCCTGCCTGGCGGACGCTCTTCCCCGGCTTCGGGTCTCGCAGCAACGCGCCTCTTTATCAACAGCGGGCACCTGCGCCTGCCCAGGGCCCCGCGGGGCGACTACACTTCAGACGGAGGGAACGCGGGCACGAAACCATCTACAACAAACGCAGCGCACGCGGCAGGCGGTGGGAGGCACGGCGGCGATGACCCCCCACGAGGGCCGTCCGGCTCCGGCCGCGGAAGCTGTGAAACCCGCACCCGCGCCTCGTCCCGCGCCCGCCCGCGGGGCGGCGGAGGCTGAGTCATTCCCGGGAGTAACTTTATCCGCATCGTGCCCTCGGGGAAGCCTCGCGCTCCGCGGCGGGACGGAGCCGCGTCTGGGACCCTCGCCCCGTCCGGCCTCCGAGCCTGACACCTCGGGGCCCAGCCCGGCGGCGGCGGCGGCGCGTCCCTGGGCCCCGGCGCTCCCGACGCCGGCGGGAGGCACCGGGAGGCCGGGGCTGCACAGGCCCCCGCGGAGCCGCCCGCCCCCGCCTCCCCCGCCCGGGGACCCGCTCCCTGGGCCGCGCCCGAGGGGCAGGACGCCGCACTCACCGGGAAGCGCCTCCTCCTCCGCCGGCGGCGGCAGCAGCAGGGCCCGCGGCTCCCGGCACCATCTTCCGCCGCCGCCTTGTCTTCGGCGGCTGCTACCAACCGTCCATCGGCGCCGCCAACCGACACAACCGCCGCGGCCGGGGCCGCCGCCTCTGGGCGGCGGGGACGGGCAGGCCCCTCGGCTCTGGGTCGGGGGCCGGGGGAGGGCGGGCCGCGGCCGGTCAGAGCCGAGGGGCCGGGCGACGGGGAGCCGAGGCAGCGCCGGGCTCAGCAGGGCCGCGGACACGGCCGCCGCGGGTTTGTTATTGTCGACTCCGGCCCTTCCTGCGCAGGGCACGCCGGGAAGCGGGCGGGGGAGGGGCGGCGCGGCGGGCGCAGGGCAGCTCTGCGCAGGTCCGGAAGTCGGCGGGCCGCCGGGAAGGGTTGGACCCGGCTCCGCCTGGTGCCGGTGCTGGTGTTGGTGCTTCCCGGCTCGGGGCCCTGGTGTCCTCGCGTGACCCGGGAGACTCCGCTGGGCGGCTCGGGGCGGTGCTGGCCGCTGTCCGGGCGCGACTGCCCCAAGGTGAGCCTGACCTTCTCGCTCCAGCGAGTGGGCCTGCGCTCTCCGACCCACCGAATCCTGGGTTACCCGGGCGGAAGAGCTCGGCCCCCTCGGCCTGTCGCGGCCCCTGGGCTCCCGCCACCGGCCCAGGGGCCGTGAGGGGACGGGGCGCCGGGGAGGGGGGGCTGCGTGTCTCCCCGCCGGGCCTGCAGGCCGCCGGCCAGGGGCCTGGCAAGCCTGAAGGCGCTGGCGGCACAGGCTCAGATCAGGGAAGGGAAAGAAGGCAGTTAAGGCTGGGTCGGTGGGGAGGAGGTCGAAAGCGCCGCGACCACCGCATTTTTCAGCTCGAGCCTGAGCTCTCTAGTGGGTTAGCACGAGCCCCCTAAGGAAAGCAGTGTCGGGGGTCCTGATGCTGTGAAGACGGTGAGTCACGGGCAATGGAGCCGCACCGCGCAAGTATTCAAGTCTGAGGAGCGGGAGTTGCAGGTAGAGTAAATACGTAAGACTTCTGGGCTTCCTGTTGGGTCCAGGAATCTCTGGTATGAGTAACAGCTTGGAGGTGCTACCGCTGAGTCACTAGAGGGCTTTTGAGTTGCGATTGCGTAAAGAGGCGTGTCAGCACCCTTTTCGAGGGCGCCCAAGCAGAACACACGCTCCGGGCAAGTGAAATCTGCGCTCCGTCGTTTGTAATGGTAGGACCTGAAAGAAAACGTCGAACAGCTGGTAAGCATTACGGATTTTCAGTTTCCATCGCGCTGACCCGGTATCTGAAAGTTATGGCTGAGACGGGCTAAGACGTGTTACCACTTGATTCTTAAGTTTACACTCCTGTCGATCCTGGAGAGGTCCTGTTTTTGGCGAGTGATTTTTACTTTTTTTTTTTTTTAAGGGTGGAGTTTTATTACACCACCCCAACAAGCTACTACTGCAGGGAACTGAAAATTAAGAGGCTAAACCGTTGTTATGCCTTGGGGGAAGGTGTGAACTGGCAAGATGAAGAAAGGAGCTGATTTTATCAGGCACAGCGTGGTAACCAGCATAAAGAAAGTAAGTGGTCGGAAGGGATTCAGCCAGAAAATTGGCAAGCGGAGCACAGGATTAGGCCTCTAGAGAAGATATTGGTGCTTGACTTTCCTCTTAGTTATCAGTGACGTTCGGCAGTACAACTTAAATACACCGTAGAGTGTAAAATCAGGACTGGAATATGCCAATGATAATCTATTAAATAAAATGTTTTAAATGTTACTTGCCCGACTTCTTTATTTGGGAGAAAAAACAAAACAAAACCTAATTCAATCCTCATCTTCCTCTTCTCCAGAGTGTAAATAGTAAGAGTTGATATGCCTCATGTCCTTTCCTAGCGATAAGTGAAAATGTATCAACGTTCGTTTTTTGACATATATCTAGCTATCTAGAGAAAACACTGTTACAGTTTCCTGATGCTGCGTGTGTCTATAATAGTTCTCAGTAAGTCCCATTTTCCTTCAAACCAAGGATATTGAAAACCCTCTGCACTCTCCCTTAATAAATGAAAACAAGAACAAACAATCCTCATGCAGCGTTCCTTCTCACCCAAGCTTCTTGATAGGAAGTCCTCGATCCACAGTCTCATTTTTGCCAACTGTACTTTTCTTGCTGAAATTGCAGAATTAATAAGGACCCCCAAATTATTGTATTAAATGGGCGACGCTGAGACTTAATTTGAACCTTCTAAACCATTTGCCCTGTTACATTTTTAAATCTTTTTTTCTCCCCCTTCCCTTTGTAGTGTCTCCCTCTTGGCTCTTAAATCTGTTCTTTTACTTGGACCTCTTCCAAATTCTCAAGTAATTATAATACGGATGCAAATGATGAAAATATAAGGTGCTGTGGGCGCGGAGATAAGAGACTTGATCTTGTTCTCATCACACTACTTCGTTAATTTGATAAACATTTTAGGTCCTCTGAGAGATTTCCCATGATTGCAAAAGACAGTGGTTCTCTTTCTGAGTCTGTAAGAGGAGTAGGAAAAGTCTATTAAACACCCTAAATACTTCAGATCAGATCCAGCCTTTAACACCTCTTTTTCCTCTAAGTCTCAGCTTCACTGTCACTTTCTCAGGGAGTCTTCCCTGACATGCCCGTAGTTCCCCTAGATCCTTGTACCTTTCAGCATCTATCTGACCTGCTGAAATGTTAGTCCTTTAATGGAGCTGTTTCCCCAAATGCATGCTGTACAGTGCTGAGCGCTCACATTTGTTGACAGTGCCCTACAGTTTTTTTTAGTTGATACCTCAGCTCACCACCCAACTCATCTTTCGTTATTTACTCAATATAAGACCAACCTCATCCTGTCTCTAACCACCTACAACCTTCACTGATTTTGTTTGGTGTTTTACATACAATTTAAGCTTCTTAGCATAAGAATCTCTTAGGTCCCAACCCACCTCTAGGGTATCTCCTGGCACTTGTCACATTTACACACGCCTGGTTTGAGTTTCATCATCCAGGGATGTTCTTCCACTCTTGTTCATCTTTCAAAGCCATCCTTTAAAACAGAGCTGGGACCTCAGCCAGCTGCCAGCTTCTAGACAACATAGCGATCACTCCCCCTTCCACCACCTCTGCTTCGTATCACACAACCGTAAATTGTTGGCTCCCCATCTAAATCTGAAACCTTTAAGACAAGGAACTATGAATTACTCATTTTTAAGTTCCTAGAACTGTATAGAGAGCTGGGCACTTAGCAATTAATAAAATGTTGAATGTAATAAATTATGCAGATATTCAAGTTGAAGGTTGAGTAGGTAAGGTACTGTGGAAAATTTCTGCCCTCAAGTATCTCAAAAACTCGGACAGGGCATCATTCAAAAATCATTGTAGTGGCAAGTTTATGACATTAATCTTTTAACCAAAAATACATCAGGATACTGGGAAGATCACGGTACACAACTTAATTTTGTTCACTCTGCCTGATCGGGGATTTCATTCTCCATTTGTGTCAGATTTTTCTCAGACAATTTCGTGTCATTAGCCTGATTTTTTAGATTATGTTCAAACAGCAGTAACCACGACGGACATGACTTAAAGTATGAATCATAATTTTCCATTTTCAAAAGTTAGCCCCTTTAAAAAGTCTCGGACTTTGTTTTGAAGACCATAGCTATTTGGTGTGTAAGATATGGTCACGTACGATACTTGGAGGCTTCTGGCATTATTCAGTTAATCTGTCCAGTGCTATTTACAGACCTTAAAGCTGCCCCGGTCAGCTGCTCTGCTGGTACTCACATGTTATTAATGATGATGACAGTTAATTTACAAGTGAGGATCTTCAGAGCTAGCGAGGAGCTTTGTGGCTGTTTCTAATGCGACACCCACAAGAAAATACAGCATCCTTCATTTTCCGACAGATTTAAACCAATAGATTGAGACAAAACAGTCATTTTTTTCACATCGAGTTCCTGTCTTTCATTATTTTGACAAAGAACTTAAAATGTCAAAAAGTAGAACTGGGTTGTCTTAGATCTATTAAAAAAAAAAAGCAGAAACTACTGCTTCCTCAAATCATCCATTTGTTTTAGTGAACCCTACCTGCTGCCCATACATGTAAAACTCTTCCCAGTAGGCATCCTTTTTAATATGGTTTATTAAAGAGAGCACTAAACTGGGTGTCTGGAAACCTGGTGTCCATTCCTGCCTCAGCCATCTGTGCTCTGTTTGTTTCCCTAGTAGTGAACTCTGCTCGCCATCAAACTGCACTGCTCTTAAAGCCCTAATCCCCACTCCTTTGCAATTTCTCTCTCTTGGTCAGTAATCTCACCTCCGACATCACGAAGAAGTGGAAGCTGTGAGAAAGAACTCCGCTCTCCTGCCACGTAATCTGCAAACCTATCCATGCCTACTGTTGGTACCCACTCCAGTCACTCTTCTGTCCCTTCTACTGAAGGGAGTGGTGGGCTCTGGACTCCATCCCACCATCTCATTCAGTCATTCCGTGGGGCCCCTTGGTAAGTGCCAAATTTAGTGTACATGGCAAATGTTTTACAGAATTTAAGTAACATCTTTTGAAATTGGAATTCATCCTTAATTGCCTGTTTTTCCACTTAAAACGAAAATCAAGTAAGAAATAAAGCATTACATCAGCAGTATGATTTAGTAGTTACGTAAGATATCTTTTGATCTCTCAGTTTTATTAAAATTCACTTAGTACTTGCTTAGACAGTTATTTACACGAAATGTCATGTTGATCTCTTAACAAAAGGTTAAGGTTAAAACTCTTAGGCTGGGCTTCCCTGGTGGCGCAGTGGTTGAGAGTCCGCCTGCCGATGTAGGGGACATGGGTTCGTGCCCTGGTCGGGGAAGATCCCACATGCCGCGGAGCGGCTGGGCCCGTGAGTCATGGCCGCTGAGCCTGCGCGTCCGGAGCCTGTGCTACGCAACGGGAGAGGCCACAACAGTGACAGGCCCGCATACTGCCAAAAAAAAAAAAAAAAAAAAAAAACAAACTCTTAGGCAGATATAAAAACTATAGAAAAATTGTTTTCCTTTTTGTTTCTGTAATATTTATTTTTTAACTTTAGTTTTGACTGCTTTGATTATATGAATTTTCAATAAAAACTTTTAGTCTTTAAAAAAATTTTTCAGTGTTTCTTTCTTTTTTGGCCATTATTATTATTTCATGATTGTTACTTAAATTAATTTCGTTATATGGAAAAATGGAGTATTAGAAATTTATCCACTCTTTAATACACTAGATATATACCAGTGACAGGGTCCAAGACTTTTTTAACATGGTCTAAAGGGAATTCTAATGCAGATGATGGCCTTGAGAAACAAAGGACTAAATCTCTACAGCCCCTTGCAGTCCTACAAAATACTCCTCCTTTTAATCCATAGTGCTACCCTTTCTCTCAAAATGAATTCATCAGATAAATACTAATTCATTCACAACTTTCTATATCTTTGTACTGTTGAAGGGATTCATTTGAAATCACTTGTCATTTTCAAATGTGCCCTAATTGTTTTTTGAATTTTACTTTATTTATTTTTTATACAGTAGGTTCTTATTAGTTATCCATTTTATACATATTGGTGTATACATGTCAATCCCAATCCCCCAATTCATCCCAACACCCACCCACCTGCCGCTTTCCCCCCTTGGTGTCCATACGTTTGTTCTCTACATCTGTGTCTCTATTTCTACCCTGCAAACCGGTTCATCTGTACCATTTTTCTAGGTT
Source organism: Lagenorhynchus albirostris (assembly GCF_949774975.1). NCBI lineage: Eukaryota > Metazoa > Chordata > Mammalia > Artiodactyla > Delphinidae > Lagenorhynchus > Lagenorhynchus albirostris. The sequence continues at coordinate 2,773,492 of NC_083111.1, forward strand.
CCACATATATGCATTAATATACGGTATTTGTTTTGCTCCTTACTTTACTCTGTATGACAGTCTCTAGATCCATCCACGTCTCTACAAATGACCCAATTTCGTTCCTTTTTATGGCTGAGTAATCCATTGTATATATGTACCACATCTCTTTATCCATTTCTCTGTCAGTGGGCATTTAGGTGGATTCCATGTCCTGGCTATTGTAAATAGTGCTGCAATGAACATTAGGGTGCATGTGTCTTTTTGAATTATGGTTTTCTCTGGGTATATGCCCAGTACTGGGATTGCTGGCTCATATGGTAATTCTACTTTTAGTTTTTTAAGGAACCTCCATACTGTTCTCCATAGTGGCCGTATCAATTTACATTCCCACCAACAATGCAAGAGGGTTCCCTTTTCTCCACACCCTCTGCAGTATTTGTCATTTGTAGATTTTCTGATGATGCCCATTGTCTGGTATTACATTTAGGTCTTTAATCCATTTTGAGTTTATTTTTGTGCATGGTGTTAGGGAGTGTTCTAATTTCATTCTTCTACATGTAGCTGTCCAGTTTTCCCAGCACCACTATTGAAGAGACTTTCTTTTCTCCATTGTATATCCTTGCCTCCTTTGTCATAGATTAGTTGGCCATAGGTGCGTGGGTTTATCTCTGGGCTTTCTGTCCTGTTCCATTGATCTATATTTCTGTTTTTGTGCCAGTACCATACTGTCTTGATTACTGTAGCTTTGTAGTATAGCCTGAAGTCAGGGAGTCTGATTCCTCCAGCTCCGTGTCTTTCCCTCAAGACTCCTGTGGCTATTCGCGGTCTTTTGTGTCTCCATACAGATTTTACGATTTTTTTGTTCTAGTTCCGTAAAAAATGCCACTGGTAATTTGATAGGGATTGCATTGAATCTGTAGATTGCTTTGGGTAGTATAGTCATTTTCACAATATTGATTCTTCCAATCCAACAACATGGTATATCTCTCCATCTGTTTGTGTCATCTTTGATTTCATTCATCAGTGTCATAGTTTTCTGCATACAGGTCTTTTGTCTCCTTAGGTAGGATTATTCCTAAGTATTTTATTCTTTTTGTTGCAATGGTGAATGGGATTATTGCCTTAATTTCTCTTTCTGATCTTTCGTTGTTAGTGTATAGGAATGCAGGAGATTTCTGTGCATTAGTTCTGTATCCTGCAACTTTACCAAATTCATTGATTAGCTCTGGTAGTCTTCTGGTGGCACCTTGAGGATTCTCTATGTATAGTATCATGTCATCTGCAAACAGTGACAGTTTTACTTCTTTTCCGATTTGTATTCCTTTTATTTCTTTTTCTTCTCTGATTGCCGTGGCTAGGACTTCCAAAACTATGTTGAATAATAGTGGCAAGAGTGGACAACCTTGTCTTGTTCCTGATCTTAGAGGAAATGCTTTCAGTTTTTCACCATTGAGAATGATATTTACTGTGGGTTTTTCATCTAAGCCTTTATTATGTTGAGGTAGGTTCCCACTATGCCTGGAGATATTTTTTATCATAAATCGGTGTTGCATTTTGTCAAAAGCTTTTTCTGCATCTACTGAGATGATCATATGGTTTTTATTCTTCAATTTGTTGATATGATGTATCACATTGATTTGCGTATATTGAAGAATCCTTGCATCCCTGAGATAAATCCCACTTGATCATGGTGTATGATCCTTTTAATGTGTTGTTGGATTCTGTTTGCTAGGATTTTGTTGAGGATTTTTGCATCTATATTCATCAGTGACATTGGTCTTTAATTTTCTTTTTTTGTAGTATCTTTGTCTGGTTTTGGTTTCAGGGTGATGGTGGTCTCATAGAATGAGTTTGGGAGTGTTCCTTCCTCTGCAATTTATTGGAAGAGTTTGAGAAGGATTGGTGTTAGCTCTTCTCTAAATGTTTGATAGAATTCGCCTGTGAAGCCATCTGGTCCTGGACTTTTGTTTGTTGAAAGATTTTTAATCACAGTTTCAATTTCATTACTTGTGATTGATCTGTTCATATTTTCTATTTCTTCCTGGTTCAGTCTTGGAAGTTTATACCTTTCTAAGAATTTGTCCATTCCTTCCAGGTTGTCTATTTTATTGGCATAGAGTTGCTTGTAATAGTCTCTTATGATGCCTTGTATTTCTGCAGTGTCCATTTTAACTTCTCCTTTTTCATTTCTAATTTCATTGATTTGAGTTCTCTCCCTCTTTTTCTTGATGAGTCTACCTAAAGGTTTATCCATTTTGTTTATCTTCTCAAAGAACCAGCTTTTAGTTTTATTGATCTTTGCTATTGTTTTCTTTGTTTCTATTTCATATATTTCTGCTCTGATCTTTATGATTTCTTTCCTTCTACTAACTTTGGGTTTTGTTTGTTCTTCTTTCTCTTGTTCCTTTAGGTGTAAGGTTAGATTGTTTATTTGAGATGTTTCTTGTTTCTTGAGGTAGGCTTGTAGTGCTATAAACTTTCCCTCTTAGAACTGCTTTTGCTGCATCCCATAGGTTTTGGATCATCATGTTTTCGTTGTCATTTGTCTCTAGGTATTTTTTGATTTCCTCTTTGATTTCTTCAGTGATCTCTAGGTTATTTAGTAATGTATTGTTTAGCCTCCAAGTGTTTGTGTTTTTTATGTTTTTCCTCCCTGTGATTGATTTCTAATCTCATAGCGTTGTGGTAAGAAAAGATGCTTGATATGATTTCAAGTTTCTTAAATTTACCAAGGCTTGATTTGTGACCGAAGATGTGATGTATCCTGGAGAACGTTCCATGTGCACTTGAAAAGAAAGTGTAATCTGCTGTTTTTGGGTGGAATGTCCTATAAATATCAATTAAATCTATCTGGTCTCTTGTGTCATTTAAAGTTTGTGTTTCCTTATTAATTATCTGTCTGGATGATATGTCCATTGGTGTAAGTGAGGTGTTAAAGTCCCCCACTATTATTGTGTTACTGTTGATTTTCTCTTTTATAGCTATTAGCAGTTGCCTTGTGTATTGAGGTGCTCCTATGTTGGGTGTATATAGGTTTATAATTGTTATATCTTCTTCTTGGATTGATCCCTTGATCATTACGTAGTGTCCTTCCTTGTCTCTTGTAAGATTCTTTATTTTAATGTCTATTTTATCTGATATGAGTATTGTTACTCCAGCTGTCTTGATTTCCATTTGCATGGAATGTCCTTTTCCATCCCCTCACTTTCAGTCTGTATGTATCTCTAGTTCTGAAGTGGGTCTCCTGTAGACAGCATATATATGGGTCTTGTTTTTGTATCTATTCAGCGAGCCTGTGTCTTTTGGTTGGAGCATTAGTCCATTCATGTTTAAGGTAATTACAGATATGTATGTTCCTATGACCATTTTCTGAATTGTTATGGGTTTGTTTTTGTAGGTCCTTTTCTTCTCTTGTGTTTCCCACTTAAAGAAGTTTTTTAGCATTTGTTGTAGAGCTGTTTTGGTGGTGCTGAATTCTCTTAGCTTTTGCTTGTCTGTAAAGCTTTGGATTTCTCCGTCGAATCTGAATGAGATCCTTGCTGGGTAGAGTAATCTTGGTTGTAGGTTTTTCCCTTTCATCACTTTAAATATCTCGTGCCACTCCCTTCTGGCTTGTAGAGTTTCTGCTGAAAAATCAGCTGTTAACCTTATGGGAGTTCCCTCGTATGTTATTTGTCATTTTTTCCTTGTTGCTTTCAATAATTTGTCTTTGTCTTTAATTTTTGCCAATTTGATTACTATGTGTCTGGGTGTGTTTCTCCTTGGGTTTTTCCTATATGAGACTCTCTGCGCTTCCTGGAGTTGGGTGGCTATTTCCTTTCCCATGTTAGGGAAGTTCTCGACTATAATCTCTTCAAATATTTTCTCAAGTCCTTTCTCTCTCTCTTCTCCTTCTGGGACCCCTATAATGCGAATGTTGTTGCGTTTAATGTTGTCCCAGAGGTCTCTTAGGCTGTCTTCATTTCTTTTCATTCTTTTTTCTTTATTCTGTTCTGTGGCAGTGAATTCCACCATTCTGTCTTCCAGGTCACTTATCAGTTCTTCTGCCTTGTTATTCTGCTATTGGTTCCTTCTAGTGTATTTTTCATTTCACTTATTGTATTCTTCATCTCTGTTTGTTTGTTCTTTAATTGTTCTAGGTCTTTGTTAAACATGTCTTGCATCTTCTCGATCTTTGCCTCCATTCTTTTTCCGAGGTCCTGGATCATCTTCACTGTCATTATTCTGAATTCTTTTTCTGGAAGGTTGCCTATCTCCACTTCATTTAGTTGTTTTTATGAGGTTTTGTCTTGTTCCTTCATCTAGTACAAAGTCCTCTGCCTTTTCATTTTGTCTGTCTTTCTGTGAATGTGGTTTTCCTTCCACAGGCTACAGAATTGTAGTTCTTCTAGCTTCTTCTGTCTGCCCTCTGGTCAAGAATAGCTTTATTGTTTTGCCAGGCAAAGGGGAGCACAGAGAGCTCCTGCCCTCTAAAACTATGTGTCCCTGCCCTAATTTTTTTAAATATGTGTATATTTCTACATAACTAGTTCATAAGGTTGTTGGCATTTAGGAGGTGGAAAACCTGAGATCTCATTTGGATTTGGAAAATCTATGATCTGAAGTTCCTCCTGTTAAAATGGTGTTGGCAATACCTATTGTAGCTACTCCACATTAACTCTCTAGGTTAAAATTTTAAAAATATTACGTAGGGAATTCCCTAGCAGTCCAGTGGCTAGGAATCCGCATTTTCACTGCTGAGAGCCCCAGTTCAATCCCTGGTCAGAGCAATTAAGGTCCCGCAAGCCATGCAGCGAGCCAAAAAAAAAAAAAGGGCATGTAAGATATACGGCAACTCAAGACATGTTGTGTTGGCCCAGAACAATAATTATATAATGGCCACTCGATACATTTTGAAAAGTGCAACTCCATCAGTTCTTGAAATTAATAAAGTGTTTGTCAGTACACACATCTAGGTACATTTAAAACATAAAAGAATTTCCCAAATTTCTTTATTTTACATCTTGTCACATTCATATTATAGGCTTTTTACCTCTTCCCCTTTTTCCCTTCCTTCCTTTATATCTCTAAATTCCCAGAAGCTGACCCAAGAGAGATCTTTGTGTGAAATGCTTGTCTTTGCCTTTCTGTACAAGGCTCCCGAGAATACTTTTTACTCCTGTTTCAAGAAGATTATTGTTTTGTTGCCGCTGTCACCTTCTCAGGTGACCCACACTCTGTCTGTGGAGTGTGTTTCTCTCTAAATCACTTCTTACCTGTCAAAACAAAAAAAGATGATCATTTTGAAAAATGTCCAACAACACCAAGAAATAAGCTGAGAATCACAGGTTTCCTGAAAGTTCATCCAGCCTTTTTAAAGAAGTTATGGAATGGATGTCTTCAACAGAGCAGACAGTACACATTCAAAAAAAGCAACAGTCCACACTAAGTGATTAAGAAACATCCTTTTCCTATTTCACGTGTCTGCCTCAGTGGTACTGTTTACTTAAAAACATTTTTATTAGATTTCTGTAATGTAGCAATAAATTTAAAAAAGGAAATAGAGAAATCAATTCCATTTTAATAGCATCCATTTTAAAAGCATATAATAGGAATAAGTTTAACCAAAGAAATGTAGGACTTGTACAGTGAAAATTACAAAACGTTGAAAGAAATTAAAGACATCCCCTGTGCATGAATTAGAAGACTTACTAAGATGGCAGTGCTTTCCACAGTGATCTAGAGACTCAACATAGGCCCTACCAAGATCCCACGTAGGTTTTTTTTGCAGAAACTGGCAAAAGCTCACCATAAAATTCAGATGGAAGTGCAAGGGACCAGAACAGCCAAAAGAATCTTGAAAAAGAACAAATGTGGAAGCTTCATACTTCCCAGTTTGAAAACTTACGACAAGGCTATGATAATCAAGACAGTGTGGTACTGCCATAAGGTTAGACAGATTAAAGGAAAAGAATTGAGAGTCCAGAAATGAACTGTTAAAGTTAATTGATTTTCAGAAAGAGTACCAGGACATTTCAATGGAGGAAGAACAGCCTTCTTAACAAACGGTGTTGGGACAACGGGATATCTACATGCAAAAGATGAAGTGGGGCTCCTACCTCATACCACTGACAAAAATTAACTCAAACTGGATCAAAGACTTAAACGTAATAGCGAGAATTATAAAACTCTTACAAGAAAGCATAGGAGTAAATCTTTATGACCTTGCATTAGGCAATGGTTTCTTAGATATAACACCAAAAATGCAGGCAATACAAATACACACACAAATTAGATAAATTGGACCTCATCAAAATTAAAAACTTATACTTCAGAGGATACCATCAAAAAGTGAAAAGAGGGCTTCCCTGGTGGCGCAGTAGTTGAGAGTCTGCCTGCCGATGCAGGGGACATGTGTTCGTGCCCTGGTCCGGGAAGATCCCGCATGCCACGGAGCGGCTGGGCCCGTGAGCCATGGCCGCTGAGCCTGCACGTCTGGAGCCTGTGCTCCGCAACGGGAGAGGCCACGGCAGTGAGAGGCCCACGTACGGCCAAAAAAAAAAAAAAAAAGTGAAAAGACTACACAGAAGGTGAGAACATATTTTCAAATTACATATCATATAAAGAACAAGTACCCAGACTCTCTAATGAACTCTTACAACTCAATAATAAAAAGACAACCCAGTTTTTCAAATGGGCTGAAGATTTGAATGTACATTTCAACAAAGATATACAGATAGCCAATAAGCACATGAAGACATCCTCAGTTTTGTTAGTTATTAGGGAAATGCAAATCAAAATTACAAGAAGATACCACTTCATATCAGCTAGGGTGCCTAAAATCAAAGACAGGCGATAGCAAGGCTGTGGAGAAATTGGAACTCTACATGTTGCTGGTGGGATTGTAAAGTGGTGCAGCCACTTTGGAAAACAGATCGGCAGTTCCCCAAAAGGTTAAGCATAGAGTTATCATAGAGCCGCACAATTCCATTCTTAGAGAAACAAAAGCACGTCTCCACCAAAAACTTGTACACAAATGTTCGTACTACATTATTCGTAACAGTTAAAAAGTGGACACAGTCCTAACATCCACCAGCTGACCAATGGATAAACGAGATGTGGCACATCCACACAGTAGAACACATGTGATGCAAGAATTTCAGTTCCTCACGTGACAATTACCACATGACCCAGAGATTCCACTCCTAGGTATATACCCAAGGTAATTAAAAACCTATGTCCACACAAAGATGTGGACACAAATGTTCATAGGATCCTTAGTAGCCAAAAAGTGAAAGCAACCCAAATAGCAACTGATGAATGGATATACCAAATGTGGCTTATTCATACAATGGAATATTCTCTGGCAATAAAGAGGAATGTACTGATACTTGCTACAACATGGGTGAACCATGGAAACATACTAAGTGAAAGAAGCTACTCAGAAAAAGTCACATACTCTGTAATTCCACTTATATAAAATGTGCCGAATAGGCACGTTCCTAGACATAGAGTAGATGAGTGGTTGCTAGGGGCTAGGGAAAGGGAAGAATGAGATGAATACTTATGTGCATGTTCTGGGACTTCCCTGGTGGTCCAGTGGCTAAGGCTCCACGCTCCAGATGCAGGGGGCCTGGGTTCGATCCCTAGATCCCACGTGGCACAACTAAAGATCCTGCATGCCACAACTAAAAAAGATCCCGTGTGCCACAACTAAGACCCGGCACAGCCAAATAAATAAATAAATATTTTTTTAAAAAGATTATGTGCATGTTTCTTTGGGGAATGATGAAAATATTCTGAAAATAAATAGTGGTGATTGTTACAAAACTTTATTACTATACTAAAAACCACTGAATCACACTTCAAAATGGTGAAATTTTGCTTTGTTTTTTTAAAATACTTATTTATTTACTTTGGCTGCACCAGGCCTTAGTTTTGGCATGCGGGATCTAGTTCCCTGACCAGGGATCGAACCCGGGCCCCCTGCATTGGGAGTGTGGAATCTTACTCACTGGGCCACCAGGGAAGTTCCAAAATGGTGAATTTTTGGTATGTGAATTATATTTCAATAAAAAGTTCACAACATTTTAAAATTATATTTTTAAAAGTCAAATGAGGGCAGCTTCCCCGGTGGCGCAGTGGTTGAGAGTCCGCCTGTGAATGCAGGGGACACGGGTTCGAGCCCTGGTCCGGGAAGGTCCCACATGCCGCGGAGCAACTAAGCCCATGCGCCACAACTACTGAGCCTGTGTGCGCGCCTAGAGCCGGTGCTCCGCAACAAGGGAAGCCACCGCAATGAGAAGTCCGCGCACCACAGCGAAGAGCAGCCCCTGCTCACCGCAACTAGAGAAAGCCCGTGCAGCAACGAAGACCCAACGCAGCCATAAATAAATAAATAAATTTATAAAAAAAAAAAGTCAAATGAGATAAGTAGTAAACAGAAAAACATAGCCACGTGAATCACCTGTTGCTAAGCTCTAGTTCACATTAACTATCACTGAAGTGCTTTAAAAGTACTTTGAAAGCAGAAATCTGATTTAGCCCTCACTTGAAGTGGCAGTCCTTTAGAAGGAGAAATCTAATGGAAATCTAATGACTGGCCCTGGGTGCAGGCAATAAGGTAGAGCACTGTCGATGTTAATTATTTAACAATAATAAATATAACTTTAATCAGTCTGCTTTTATTATCACTATGTGTCAGCAATCCTAAACAATGCTCCAAAAAAATACTTCTCCCCAAAAAATCTTTTGTTAATCCAAGCCAGGTTTCCTCAATCTGTTGTTATTTTTGGCCAGATAATTCTTTACTGTAGGAGGCTAAAAAACCTAAACGTAAGAGTGGAAACCATAAAACTACTAGAGGAAAATATAGGCAGAATACTCTTGGACATAAATCATAGCAATATTTTTTTAACCTGTCTCCTAAAGCAAAGGAAATAAAAGCAAAAATAAATAAATGGGACCTAATTAGACATAAAAGCTTTTGCACTGCGAAGGAAACCATAAAATAAAAAGACAACCTACTGAATAAGGGAATTACTTGCAAATGATATGACCAATAAGGGGTTAATATACAAAATATATAAACAGCTCATACAACTCAACATCAAAAAAAAAACCCACTTTTAAAAAATGGGCAGAAGACCTGAATAAACATTTTTCCAAAGAGGAAATGCAGATGGCCAACAGGCACATGAAAAGATGCTCAACATTGTTCATCATCAAGGAAATGCAAATCAAAACCACAATGAGATATCACTTCACACCTGTCAGAATGGCTACCATCAAAAAGTCTACAAATAACAAATGCTTGTGAGGATGTAGAGAAAAGAGAACACTTGTACACTGTTGGTAGGAATGTAAATTGGTGCAGCCGCTATGGAAAACAGTATGGAGGAGCTAAAAATAGAATCATTATATGACCCAGCAATTCCACTCCTGAGTATATATTCCCAAAAAACAAAACACTAATTTGAAAAGATACATGCACCGCCATATTCATAGCACCATTATTTACAACTGTCAAGTTATGGAAACAATCTAAATGTCCATCAACAGATGAACGGATAAAGAAGATGTGGTATATGTACAGTGGAACACTACCGAGCCATTAAGAAGAATGAAATTCTGCCATTTGCAGTGACATGGATGGACTTGGAGGGTATTATGCTAAGTGAAATAAGTCAAAGAAAGACAAACACTGTATGATCTCACTTACATGTGGAATCTAAAACACAACAAACTAGTGAATATAACAAAACAGAAGCAGACTCACAGATATAGAGAACAAACTAGTGGTCACCACTGGGGAGACAGAAGGGGGAGGGGTCATACAGGGGTAGGGGATTAAGATGTACAAACTATTATGTATAAAATAAGCTACAAGGGGCTTCCCTGGTGGCGCAGTGGTTGAGAGTCCGCCTGCCGATGCAGGGGACACGGGTTCGTGCCCTGGTCTGGGAAGATCCCACATGCCACAGAGCGGCTGGGCCCCTGAGCCATGGCCACTGAGCCTGCGCATCCGGAGCCTGTGCTCCGCAACGGGAGAGGCCACAACAGTGAGAGGCCAGCGTAACTCAAAAAAAAAAAAAAAAAAGCTACAAGGGTATACTGTACAACACAAGGAATATAGCATATATTTTATAATAACTATGAATGAAGTATATTGTGAATTACAATACTGTACACCTGTAACTTATATAATACTGTACATCCATTATACTTCAATAAAAAAAAATTTTTAAATGGGTACACCACTGATTTCAGAGAAGGAGAGGGAACTAAGAAAATGGAATGAGCGTGTGTGAGGTATCATGGTAGGTGCTTTATATACAAGCTCAGGCTTACTTAAGTGGCCATTTTTCCTCAAATTCTATTTAAAATTCTAAATAGCATGAATAATTTGTATTAGCAGATTTGTTGCTATCTCAGTCTTGGGCTGATTATTGCTCTCTCAAAACCAAACAATACAGTAGCACACTATTTATATAATTAGTAACTTTTAAACTTCTGCACTTTCTTAGTTCTTAATAAGAATACCTTTCCAGGACATTAGTATACTTCATGGCAAGACAATTGTCTCAAGATTATGGAAATATTAGTACATACATGTATTTTATTTATTTATTTTTAATAATATAACATACTTTATTTTTAAATTTATTTATTTATTTATTTTTGGTTACGTTGGGTCTTCGTTGCTGCACGCGGGCTTTCTCTAGTTGCGGCAAGTGGGGGCTACTCTGTTGTGGTGCGCGGGCTTCTCATTGCAGTGGCTTCTCTTGTTGTGGAGCACGGGCTCTAGGTGCGTGGGCTTCAGTAGTTGTGGCACGTGGGCTCAGTAGTTGTGGCTCGCAGGCTCTAGAGTGCAGGCTCAGTAATTGTGGCGCACGGGCTTAGTTGCTCCTTGGCACGTGGGATCTTCCCGGACCAGGGCTCGAACCCGTGTTCCTTGCACTGGCAAGCGGATTCTTAACCACTGCGCCACAAGGGAAGTCCTAGATGCTTAGTCTTGCATTTAATTAACCCTTGCCAAATGAATAATGTATTAAGTTTGTAGCTTGCCTAGTCAACATGAACTCAGCTCAAAGAAAAATTGTCCGGAAATGGCTCTTTCAGGAAAGTCTTGGTGCACAATTTTATTTTGAAAGACAGGTAAATAATAAGAGGATGTAGAATCATTAAGATAAAGTACAATTCTAAAATATAGGACAGGAGAGAAACAAAACTAGTGTCTTTTAACATACTCCTAAAATGTTCTCTCCTACCTACAATTGTAAAACTTTTGGAGTGAATTCTATTCCCATAGTAGGAAGCTAGATACCAGCAAGAAGGATGTGTGGCATTTTGCCATGGAATCAGAAATTTCTAAGCTTGGCCTCAGTCGACCACATTTCAGTGTCCCTTTGCCCCAGCACAAAATGCATCGTTCCCACATATTAAATAATGTCCTATGCCAAAACTTGCCATCACTGGATGGTCAGTGTTGTAAAGTTCTTATGTGGAAGCTGTCCCTTTGTCATGATATAAAAACCAGCTGGTGAATCAGAATATATGAACTCGAACTTGAGCTTCAAATAACTGGTCTCGTTTTAACAACAAAGCAACCTAGCCGGATTTATTCTTGATTCAGTAAATACAAGCCACACTCAGGTTGTGGTGGCCCGTAGCTAGCTGGGTGTGTCCCTACAATTCAAAAGATCACTAATAAGGTACTGTTTACATTTAAGAGTAGAAAAATTATCCTTAATATACACTTCGATTAAGTGATAATTGAGGATATTAATGCCAATTATGAAAACTGAAAAATTACACAGAGCTTAAAAGCAGTGAAAGGCTATTCTTCCCCAACCCTTCCCATCCACCTCTAAGGTCTTGAAAAGACAGCAGGTAGCTGGGCTTGGAGTTTCTTGGGCATCCCTTTGACACTGCAATTTGTAGTAGGGATTCTCAACTACAATCCATACCAGATGTCTAGCATACTTTGCAATCAGTTTCTTTGTTACTCATTGATTCATTAGTTTATTCATTCACTCAACAAACATTTATCATGGACGAGGCACTGTGACAAGGATAAAGTGACATGGGAAAAACATAATTGTCCACTAGTGGAGATGTGGATAAATAAATAGCAGTATATTTAAGTTATACGATTGAATACTATTCAATGCATGAACTAGAGCTATATATATCTCCAAAATGTAGTATTTAAGTAAAAAATAGTGTTGGAAAGGAGGTGAGAAAGTGGACACATATTTATTTCTGGGAGTGTAAGTGTATTATAACCTCAAAGGAGGGCAATTTGACAATCAATTGTGATTAATGTTACCATAAAAGTGTCAATTCTAATTTATTCTATAGACATAACTGCACGTATGGGAACTGAACATGAACAAGAATAATTATTTAAATATTGTTTGTAGTAGTAAAATATGGATTGTTCATTAATAGAAGACAAGTTAAACAAATTATGTTTATATATCCATGAAGGATTTGAGGTGAACATTTTGTTTTCATTACAATAGCATATCCAGAGATAAATGTTCTAGTGTTCAGTATGAGTTACTTAGATTTATCTCATATTATTACATAGACAACTGATTTCTTAAATTTGCTCTTCTTGGGGCAACACCTAATTCTGCATAATTGTGGATTTTAAGGCACTTGAAAAATATCTATGTTTCTCCTTTTAGATATTGCCTTCCACTAGATTAGATAAGTCTGAATTCCTATAATCACTTTTTATTTTTCCTATTGCTTTAATAGTTTTGAGTTGATAAAATGAATTTATTTCCCAAATGGATTTATTGTAAAATTTTAAAATAGCATGTGCAGGTATTACCTAATACAATGTTGCTCTTTTGTATGTTTAGTGCACAGAATCTAATTTCACGCGGATAAATTTGCTATTTACCCCATGGGTCACCAGGAGGGAGGAGCTTTCTATACAGTTTGCCCACTCCGGCCAGTAGACCATCAGTAGATGATCTTAAAGATCTTAAGGATGATCTTAAAGATATGAATAGCATACTGCATATTTTTCAAAGTAACACCAGGGGTCACTATTAGCTAGAAACCTTCAAATGTTTTAAAATGTTGAGTTCAAGTCAATCACATGATTTTTATTTGAATATTAAGCCACAACAAAATAAATTCAGTATTTATTATTCAAAATAAACAGGCAAATGAAGAATAAGGACAACAGGAAGAGTAAATTCAGGTTGAAGATTAGATAGAATACTTTTCAATTTGGGGGTCAGGTGGGATAGGGTTTATACAGGAAATAGAGTTCCGGTCACCAAACCATAGATTTTAGCATTTTAGGGGATCATTAACCCCTTCTGGAATTTGCTTATAGCTACAGACACTCTGACCCAGAAAGACGCACAAAATTCAGTGTTTACCAATAAAGAACCAAGGCTCTTGGGTTGAGAAACTCTACCATAGGAATTTCAGTCTGATTTCTCTTATTTGTAAAGGATAAGCAAGGATGGGTTGTGTTGTAGGTTTGCTTTTAGCTACAGTTAGATCTGTGCTGGGGTAATTCAGCACCCAGCAAACTTGCCCCACAGAAGCCACTGGCCAGGCATGATAAGTGCAATTCTGCTTCTTAGCAGCCTAACCTATACGTGAATCAGTACCTTCACCCAGAAGAGCCAGTGACACTGAGGCTGAATGCTTGCCCTCATCCTTTGGATTATTTATGAATTGCCCCTCCAGAGGCTATAAGTTAGGGCGCAACAAAATTATGAATGGAAATGCGTGCAATTTTCAGTCACAAATAATCATTACCGTGAAGTTCATCTTAAGAAAGTGACTACTTCGTTTGACTTGATATGTGGTTGCCATCATGCATATTTCCTCACCCCTGAGAAGGCAAATTTAAAAAGACACTGTGGGGACTTCCCTGGCAGTCCAGGGGTTAGGACTCCGCGCTTCCACGGCAGGGGGCGTGGGTTCGACCCCTGGTGGGGGAACTAAGATCCCTCAAGTCATGCGGCAAAAAAAAAAAAAGGCACTGTAGACTCTTGTGTATTTCATTATAATGTAGACAGGGAATACATTTATTACTGCCTTTGCACGTCCATCCTTCCTTCAAGGGAAAGCAAATCAGAATGTGGAAAGGACTTGTTAGATTTCCACTTGTTTGGGGAACCAAGGCGGTTTGCAGCTATGACAAAGGGTAGAGTGTATTAGAGAGGACAGTAGTATTAAATGAAGAAAAATGGTTTAAATAGAAAAGATATTTAAAACTTTCCCAACACCACAGGGAATAATTTGTGTGCAAAATCGGTGGGATTTAGGGCGTGACTAAATCAAAGGGGAGAGATGAGCTATGAATAAAGTCAAGCTACACTGCTGAGACTTCATCTTCAAGGAGGGATTGAAGGTGTTTAAACACAGGAGTGGCAGAAACGGTTTTGGCTTTTTGGAAAATCACTCTGGCAATCAGGGAGCAATGCATAGATGAATAGAGGCAGGAGGTGCAGATGGGAACTAGGACGGTGGACGTGGGAGTGAAGAGGGAAACACTGGGAGAGGCAGGGGGACTGGCTGGATGTTGTTTACTTTCGTCTCTGTGGTGTCCTGGAGCCAACCGCGCCTACTACTAGTTTAGGCATTAACAATAAACTTATATTTATAATAGTTTTTAACAAACGAGGGGCCTTTACATAATAACGTGTGTTTCAGGTTTCTGGTTTGGCTGTTGAGCCATTCACTGAGGTAGGTAGATAAGTCTTTCTAAGCATCAAAGGGATGGCAGGCCTCTGAAAGGAAAGGGTAGGGAGATCTGACTATAAAAGATCTAAATGTCTATACATCACAATGGTTCTGAATTGATTGTGAATAAAATGAGAGAATAAAGTAGGAAATAATATTTAGAAAAAATGATTGGATGCTTATTAGCTAAACAGCTCATACAAATCTCTAAGAAAAGCATGAAGAACTCAAAAGGAGGAAATGAGACAAAATGACACTAACAGGTAACTAAAGAAATACAAGTGACTAAACCCCTTCACCTAATTCATCAATTCAACCTCTGGCTATATATCCGAAGGAAATGAAGACGGAATCTCTGAGAGATATCAGCACTCCCATGTTCATAGCAGCATTATTCATAATAGGCAATATATGCAAACAACCTTCGTGTCCGCTGATGGAGGAACGGATAAAGATGATGTGGTAATAATACACAGTGAAATATAGCCCAGCCATAAGAAAGGAAATCCTGACACTTATGGTCACGTGGATGAACCCTGAAGACATTATGCTAAGCAAAGTAAATCAGAGAAAGACAAATACTGGATGATCTCACCTATATGTGGGATCTAAAAAAGCTGAACTCATAGAAACAGTGGTGGTAGCAGTAGGTGGGGGCAATGGGGAGAGGTTGTTCAGAGGGTACAAACTCCTAGTTATAAGATGAATAATTTCTGGAAACCTAGTACATAGCATGGTGACTACAGTTAACAGTACTGTATTATGTACTTGAAGGTTGATAAGAGAACTTAAATATTCTCATGGAACTGCTATCAAAAAAGATTCTGGATAGATTTCTACTTCTGGCCATGATGGAATAAAGGGAATTGGATTAGCTCTCAGGACCACCTTTCCCCGCCCCCCCAGCTCTTTGGTTATAATTGAAATCAGATTAAACAGACTATTTAGCTAGGTATCATACATTCATAGTTTGCATTAATAGAGCTAGACAAATAAGCCCCAAAAGGATCACATGGATTTCAAGTAATTTAACTGCATTTTAGAACTGAAACCCTAACATATTTAAAGGAATTTTTTAAAAAACCCAACATCCAATAGCATATAATTGACAGCATTGGCATCTAATCATATATTGCCAGACATAAAATTAAGCAGTAAAACATGTCCCAACACCAAGAGGAAAAAACCAGGATGCAGATACAGAAATGACGTAACTAATATAGTCAGCAGACAAGATATTAAAACAGCTATTAAAAATATACTTCTTATGCTCAAGGGGATTAGAGAAACGAAATGCACATTGTAAAAAGATCCAAGTTAAATTTCCAGATGTGAAAAATATCACATCTGAGATAAAAAGAAAACAATGGATGAGATTAACAGCATGTAAGACACCATCAGACGCTGAAAAGAAGGCTTGTGAAATTGAAGACAAAGCAATTGAAAATAACCGAAATGAAACTCAGAGGGAAAAGAGTTTACAAAAATGAATAGAGCAACATAATACAGCTTAATATACATCATACATATAATCAGTCTTAGAAAGGAGGGAGAAGGGGTTCAGACAAAAAATGTTTGAAGAGATAACGCCTGAATATTTGTCATATGATGAAAACCATAAAACGAACAGGTCAAAGCCCAAGTAAAAGAAACAGAAAGATTAAACATAACAAAGTACATCTCACTGAGAAGTAAATGGCAAATTAGTGCATGAAAATCTGCTCATGATTATTCGTCATTAGGAAAAGAAAATCAAAATGAGAAGCCACTCCATACCTACTAAACGCAAAATTTAAAAAGGCTTCCAATACCAAATGCTGGCAAGGACACAAAGCAACTGTAACTCTCATACATTTCTGGTGGGAATGTAAATTGGTAGAGCAACTCTGGGAAAAGTTTAAGTCTTTAAAAATTAAATGCTTAGGACTTCCCTGGTGGTGCGGTGGTTAAGAATCCGACTGCCAATGCAGGGGACACGGGTTCCAGCCCTGTTCCGGGAAGATCCCACATGCCGCGGAGCAACTAAGCCCGTGCGCCACAACTACTGAAGCCCGTGTGCCTAGAGCCCATGCTCTGCAACAAGAGAAGCCACCGCAATGAGAAGCCCACGCACTGCAACGAGGAGTAACCCCTGCGCGCTACAACTAGACAAAGCCCGTGCTCAAAAGTGAAGACCCAACACAACCATAAATACATTAAAAAAAATTTTTTAATATTAAATGCTTACCATACAATTCAGTAGTCCCACTCTCGTATTTAGCCAAGAGAAATAAATCCCTATGTCCACACAAATACTAGTATAGCAGATCTTTAAAGAAGATTTACTCACAACCCCAAACTAGAAACAACCCAGTGTCCATCAACAGATGGACTTAATAAAACAAATAACCCATTAATATCACCCCCTCTCACTCTCAAAAGTGTACCAGTTCAGACAGAAAATTACAATAAATTACACATCTACCTGTCTAACCCTCACTTATCCCAGGGCAGAACTTTTTTAGTACGTGGTTAGTGGCACATGTACTGAAAGAATGTTGTAAAGTGTTTACCCTGAAAGACCCAGAGTAAATCCTCTAAACCAGTGCTTAATGTAAACAGTTCTTACAGTTGATTAAAAATCACTGCTGCTCAGTGTGGCTTTGATTTCCATTTATTGGTCATCTACAAAGGAACTCTCAGGTGGGATAGAAACAATTGTTTTTATATTGCTGGGGGATAAGTCCCTCGGAAACATTCCATACCCAACAATTCAGCTTCCTTGCATCTTGGGTTGGATGACTCTGAGACTTGCGTTTTGTACTTTTCCCCAGAATTTTCTTGCCTGGTGTCACTTCTTCTCCTCCTGGTGTCACTTTTCTCCTGTGTCACTTCTCTCCTCCCGGTGTCACTTCTTCCCTTCTCTACCAGTGTTTCCAGAACCTTCCAAATACACTCTTTGCATTTAAATCCTTGTCTCATCTGCACGGGACGGGGGAGGGGGACCCAAACTAATTTACAAACATTTTGTCATTTGGCCATCAGCTTAACCTTTAGAGGACGGCAGAATAATATTATTTCACTTTTAAAAAGGAAACAGAGGTTGTGCACTTTTCAAAGCCACCCATCTAGTAAGATTCTGAGTTGAGAGATGAACTAGTCTTCTGTTATTTCCCTTATACCTTGAATCCCTATATTGAATCCCTCTATCAAGGTGTGTTCTTGTCTATGAGATCCAATCTCGTAGACAAGAACACCTACATTGGTAGATGTGTGAATACGAATAGGTAAAGTCATGGGAATATCCCAGGGAAACAATGGTCTAAGGTCAAAAATGGACAAGTAAGGTATAATGCAAAGAATTAACCAGTTGTTGAAAATCATGTTTACACTAAGGTGATGAGTCAAGAGGAAAGAGACCAAAGGTGGAGGTAAGTGCACTTACTGTAGAAAGTAGCCTTGATAGAAAGCACGGGAACAGGTGGGCAGGTGGTCCATGGGCTCCAAAGGGAGGATGCAGGCTAGATCAGAATGCTCGGTGTTATTATTCCAGTTGCTGCAGCCCAACTGGAGGTTCCCTGGGGCATTGGTAATGGTCGTGGGCCCTGCTGCCCAAGAGGGCTCTCTCCAGTATCACAGAGAATGTCTGAACCTGCATTAAAAAATATCTTTGAAAGACCAGAGTACGGAGAAGTTTGGAATCTTTTGAGACGTGCTCATGGTCATTAATAAGGTAACATTTCAACATGACAGAATTTTAGAAAATGGCCTTACAGAATTGAAAAGTTTACAATCAAGATTTAACCTTCATTTTCATTATCCTGCTCCCTCCTCCTCTCCTATCTGACCTTCTCCCTCATCCACATCTATTTATCTGAGAATCCTGACGGCACCTGGCTGTTGGCATTCAGACCATTTAATTCCTTCTAGTGATAGCTTTCGTGGGCCAGCAGACACCCAGCCTTCTAAGCACACAGACATCCTACTGTGCTTCAGAAGAGTAAATGTATTCCTATAAAACATTTCCACAAATAAGGAGAACTTTTCCCTTATCTCTACTCTGTCTCTTTTTAAAATGAGATTAACAGAACTGAGATCGGTGGGGATTCACTGGAAGGACCTTTGTGAAATCAGAAAGCCTGGATTTCTCTCTTCATTTTACCTCTAATTGTGGTACCCTAAGCACACCATAGCATAGTCTCATTAGAAGGTCCTACTGAGAAAAGCAGGAGCAGGGAGCCATCTGGTGTGTAAGGTGGCTGTGGCTGAAAAATTTATGTGGCTAAAAATAATCTCAATGTGACGACTCTTGAAATTAGGCACCTGGGCAAACATGCTGCCTAGTGACCAGCCCAGGAGACTGCTATTCTCCCACCCTCTGCACAGAGATCAGGTGGAGTAAAAAGCCCTGGAAAACCACAGCCCTGGTTTGGGGGTAGAGGATTGACAGGTATATGGTTTCAAAATGACCACAAAGATGGAGGCATGATCAATAATCACCATGATG
The DNA here is from genome assembly GCF_949774975.1 of Lagenorhynchus albirostris. Lineage (NCBI taxonomy): Eukaryota > Metazoa > Chordata > Mammalia > Artiodactyla > Delphinidae > Lagenorhynchus > Lagenorhynchus albirostris. The sequence continues at coordinate 2,792,663 of NC_083111.1, forward strand.
CCTCTTGACAGATTTGAATAGAGTGTAGAGCACGGGGGCGTGCGGGGGGGGGGACAATGAACTGTGCAAATATAAAGAGGGGTGCCTGGGTGAGAACATGATCGGCAATGCCAAATATGGCCCAGATCTGGAAGACGTAGACAGTTCCAGATGGATGTTAATAATATAGTGCTGCATTAATTCTAAACTTACAAGAAGTATAAGAAAAGCTTTCAAGTTCATTTCTTTCATCATTTAATTATGAAAAGTTTTAAATACACATAAAAGTTGAAAGAATTTTACACTATAAACCTGTTTACCCACAACCTAGATTTTACCATTAACATTTATTTTATTTGCTTTATTGCCTATTATCAATCTGTCCATCCCTCTGTTATCCATCAACCCATCTTATTTTCTGATGCATTTCAAAGTAAGTTGCAGAAATCAGTACACTTTCCCTAAGATATATATATATATACATATATATATATATATATATTTAAATATTTTTTGGCCACACCGCATGGCTTGTGGGATCTTAGTTCCCTGACCAGGGACTGAACCCATGCCCTCGGCAATGGAAGTGCAGAGTCCTAACCACTGGACCACCAGGGAATTCCCCTAAACTCTATATTGTTTACATTTTTTAAGGTAAAATTTACACACAATGAAATAGACAAATCTTGTCTACTATTCTGTGAGTTTTGATGAATGCATACATCTATGCATTCCAAATCTCTATCAAGATTTAGAGCTTCTTCACCTGAGACACTCGCCCCCCCTTCTCATCTCCAGCCAATCTTTGTCCCTGCCCACCCAGAGGCAGTCACTATGTTCATTCCTACATTCCAGGTTAGTTCTTCCTGTTCCAGAGCTTCATGTAAATGGAATCATACGCTTTGTACTCTTTTCTGTTAGGCTTTCATTCAGCATAATGCTTTTGAGGTTCCCCTCCAGTAGTTGTGTGTATTCAGAGCTTGTTCCTTTTTTTTATTGTTAATTAGTGTCCATTTTATGTATACACCGCAGTATGTTTTTCCAGTCTCCTATTGATGGATACTTGGCGTATATGCAGGAGAATTGCTAGGGTAGGTGTATGGTTCCCTTTTGAAGGAAGCGTGGGGTCATTTTACAAAGTAGTTGTTCCATTTTCACATTCCCACCAGTACAGTCTGAGGCTTCAGTTACTCCTCATATGCTTGCTAGCACTTGCTACTGCGGGTGTACAGTGACATCTTACGCAATTTAAATTTGCATAGCGTTAATGAATAATGACACTGGGTAGCTTTTAATGAGATTACTGACCAATTGTATATCTTCTTTGTGAAGTACCTGTTCAAATCTTGTGTCCATTTTTTCATTGGGTTATTTGTTTTTATTACTAAGTTGTAAGGAGTCTTTGCTTATCCTTAATACCAGATATATGTTCTGGTATTAAGGACATATATTATATATAATATAATAATATAATATAAAAATATTATATTAAGGACATATAATATATATAATATATATATAATATATATTATATATATATAATACAGATATATGTTCTGTTTAGCATTCAATACCATTTCACAGTCACTTGATGTTTTAAAAAGTTAAGAATGTGTTTGCGAGCCTGCCTGGAGGGCCCTCTTCCCCGTTCATGGAACAGCTGCGCCAGAGTGTGCTGTGCACAGGGAACTGATGGCTGATGCTTCAGGGTCGGGGTGGGGTGCGATCCCATCATTTTAGCAAACGGCTCCGGCTCAGCGGCACCAACCAGCGCTGGAAGACGGCGCCGCCTGGATCTGCCCTCCAGCTCCCCCAGAACCGCTCCGCGCTGCATGTTCCTGTTGACTTTTTTCCTTTTCCTCTTTTTCCTATCCTGGCACCTTATAATAATATTTTAATACTGAAGAAAATTCAGATGGTCTGGGCCTGCCATGCATCCCATTCAAGGGAGGGAGGCGGGGCGGGGAACGGCCGGAGGGGGAGGAAGATGACTAATCTATCTGAGCTCGTATCGGAGCCGGAAACTTCCATGGATTCCGTATTTCACATACCAGACATTTATTTCACACTCATTATGGGCCAGGGATTTTGACATATTATATATTTGCCTCATCTCACCTGCCGAGGAGCATGGGGGGTCAGTATGATTATAAAACCCGTTTTCCGTACAAATAGGAAGCTGAGGTTCAGACATAAAATGATTTACCCCTGGAATTTCAATCTAAGCCCGTTTGACTTTAAAGCCTGTCTATTCCATCCCCCAACCCAAAGAGGCTCTGTTAACAAAAGATCCTTATTTCACAATACCATAGGAAGGGCTCTTTATCTGATTTCTTTCAGTTTTCAGAACTCCAGGTTTACTTCCAGGACCCCAGGCGTTGAGGAAAGATTCAACTGCCTTCCGAGATCTTGGAAACACAGCGAAGTAACAATTCCTCCTGCCTCTCACGATGCATCTTCTTTCTTTCTCAGCTACTTCTCTCTGCTGGGTTTAGGGGATCTGGGTTAGCGACAATAGATAAGAAATGAAAAAGGACGCCGGGCAATGACAACCTTCAGGGTAGAAAACTGCCGTTGTTAGCAGGCAGTGTCTATACCGCTAGCACACTGGCTGCTGTAGGCCGGATCACCGGGCCCGGAGAGCACCTGGCAGCGTGGGTTGGCCTCCTGCCCAGGGGTGCCCATTGTCCTCCTGATGGTCCTGGGTGCCCCGGAGCACCGCATCCCTGCACGGAGGAGTTCCAATTCATCCTCCTCGGTGCGGCTGGCAGCCCTCGTCCCAAATTATTCCGCTCGGCTCAGCTACAGAATTACCATTTCTATTTCCAACTGGCAGCAGCTTGTCACCCTTCCCAGACATATTTCCATCTTAACAAAGCTCTTATCACGCCAGTCCTTTGCCTAACACTTTCCAACCTTTTCCCATTGTAAGTGGAATAAAACCCCATTCCGTTCTGGAGCCCTGCAGGCCTTCCGAGATCTGGCCCAGCTCTGACATCCCACGTCCCCTTCCTCCCCCCCCTTCACTCGGGGGCCCCAGCCGCACTCCTCGCTTTTCTTTCAAACACTCCAAATGCATTTTCATTTTCTGAAACCTGGCTTCTTCCCATCAGCAGGGCGCAGCTCATCTGAAATCTCAGCGGGCCTTTGCTCCCCTTCTCGCGTACACAGCCTCCTCCCACACACTCTGGCTTCAGCTCTATCACGTCGCCCTCTCTACTTTCTCCAAAGCAAGTTTCACAGGCAGAAGTCATGCTTCAGGTTTATTTGCTCATTTTGTTTTCTGACTCTCTCCTTTGGAATGGAAGCTCCGTTTAGATCCCTCTCTGCTCGTCTCCCACTACGTTCCTTGTGTGCGGAACAGGACGTACTCAGTAAATATTTATCAAAGGAGGGCAGGGTATTAACACCAAAGGGTGGCTGATCCCATCAGTGGGATTTTAGCTACTGTAGCAAATAGGTAAAGGAAAGATCTTGCATAGAAATAATGTAGGGAATAGGAGGTGGGTCTTAGGTCCTATTCTCTCCCTAAGTTTCCTCCAAGTTATTGGCATGTGCAAGTCAAAACAATACAGGCAGCCTCTGTCTTGGTTGGTCCCGATATGCATGAATTTTCATTTACCCCCCGTTCAGCTCAATAAAGCAGTCCCCCAACAACTCAGTTGAAATGTCAGTGTCCACCATACATGAACTGTAAGTGGATAAAGTACAAATTTAACTGCTAGGTCTTCAGCGTGTATGTCATTACATAAATAGCAGGTGTGTGTCATCACATCTTTCAAAGTCCTTTGGTGATGAGTCCCTGAGCGGTTACTCAGGTCACACACAGGCAGCAAAGCATGTAGCTCTGTTGCCTCCTTGTCTCCCACTTGTAAACCCCTGTGACATTTCCTGAAAATAGACACAGAAAAGGAAACTGGCCAACGACGACAAAAGTGCAGCAAAGAAGCAAAAACTGACCATGCTGGAAGTGAAATCTGAATGAAACATCAATGGAATTACAGAAGTGAAACCGGACCATAGCAATGTTGACCCTGCTGCCCCAAGAGCTTCTAGTCGTGCAGCCTAGAGGAACTTATCAACGTAAACAAGGACCATGGTTGTGAGAAAAGGACGACAATGTCTCAGAGACCGTGACGCTGGCAGAAAGCTTCACGTTAAGGGAATTCTTGACGCTATTTCATGACATCAAAGGCACAAACTATAAAATATTGGAAGCTGATCCATTTAGAAAGGAGTATAATTGACCAAAGCAAGGAAAATATGCTCCCTTTGTTCTGTAAGTTATACAGTGTTCAAGCTGCTCTTAAGTTTTTCAAGAAATAAAATATTTCTATTCTCAATATTCCTAATATTTAAAATTAGGATTCATTAGGATTTAAATGAATATTAGTATAATTAATATAAATTCATATTTGAATATTAGCATTAACAATGTTTAAATTTTTTTCATTTTCCTTTATAACAGTAAGAGCTTTATTTATTTATTTTAAAAAATAAATTTATTTATTTATTTTTATTATTTATTTTTGGCTGTGTTGGGTCTTTGTTGCTGCACCCTGGCTTTCTCTAGTTGTGGCGAGCAGGGGCTACTCTTCGATGCAGTGCACGGGCTTCTCACTGCGGTGGCTTCTCTGGTTGCAGAACATGGGCTCTAGGCGCATGGGCTTCAGTAGTTGTGGCTCACGGGCTCAGTAGTTGTGGCTCACGGGCTCAGTAGTTGTGGCACGCAGGCTCAGTAGTTGTGATGCACAGGCTTAGTTGCTCCGCGGCATGTGGGATCCTCCCAGACCCAGGCTCGAACCCGTGTCCCCTGCATTGGCAGGCGGATTCTTAACCACTGCACCACCAGGGAAGTCCAAGAGTTTTAAATATTTTGACAAAAACTTTAAAAAGTCACAGAACAATCATACTTCCCCCTTTGATGTTATGGGACTGAGCATGGTTTCAGTGTGCATGGTCATTTTTACAGCCCAACCATGTGAAGGGAGGCCTGCCTACAGCCTCACAGGCCCACCAGCACCTTCATGCATCCGGATATGATTCCCCAGATTTAACTAACACAGAGGGTTTAAAGAATAGAATTTTTGCAACGGAAGAATTTATCACTGTAGTAATTTGCTTAATACTGTGCACTGCTTTGATATAATAAGCTTTCCTAAAGAGGAATTCTTAAAAATTTGGAAACGTTCTGTGTGTACTTGAGAAGAAAGTGCAATCTGCTGTTTCTGGATGGAATGTCCTGTAAATATCAGTTAAATCTATTTGCTCTATTATGTCATTCAAAGCTTGTGTTTCCTTATTAATTTTCTGTCTGGATGATCTGTCCATTGGTGTAAGTGAGGTGTTAATGTCCCCCACTATTATTATGTTACTATTGATTACCTCTTTTACAGCTGTTAGCAGTTGCCTTATGTATTGAGGTGTTCCTATGTTGGGTGCATATATATTTATAATTGTTATGTCTTCTTCTTGGATTGATCCCTTGATCATTATGTAGGGTTCTTCCTTGTCTCTTGTAAAATCTTTATTTTAAAGTCTATTTTATCTGATATGAGTATTGCTACTCCAGCTTTCTTTTGATTTCTATTTGCATGGAATATCTCTTTCCATCCCCTCACTTTCAGTGTGTATGTGTCCCTAGGTCTGAAGTGGGTCTCTTGTAAACAGCATATATATGGGTCTTGTTTTTGTATCCATTCAGTGAGCCTGTGTCTTTTAGTTGGAGCATTTAGTCCATTCATGTTTAAGGTAATTATTGATATGTATGTTCCTATGACCACTTTCTGAATTGTTATGGGTTTGTTTTTGTAGGTCCTTTTCTTCTCTTGTGTTTCCCACTTAGAAGTTTTTTAACATTTATTGTAGAGCTGGTTTGCTAGTGCTGAATTCTCTTAGCTTTTGCTTGTCTATAAAGCTTTGGATTTCTCTGTCAAATCTGAATGGGATCCTTGCCAGGTAGAGTAATCTTGGTTGTAGGTTCTTCCCTTTCATCACTGTAGATATATCATGCTACTCCCTTCTGGCTTGTACAGTTTCTGCTGAGGAATCAGCTGTTAACCTTATGGGAGTTCCCTCGTATGTTATTTGTCAGTTTTCCCTTGTTGCTTTCAATAATTTCTCTTTGTCTTTAGTTTTTTGTCAATTTGATTACTATGTGTCTCGGCATGTTTCTCCTTGGGTTTATCCTGCCTGGGACTCTCTGCATTTCCTGGACTTGGGTGGCTATTTCCTTTCCCATGTTAGGGAAGTTTTCAACTATAATCTCTTCAAATATTTTCTCAGGTCCTTCCTCTCTCTCTTCTCCTTCTGGGACCCCTATAATGTGAATGTTTTTGCATTTAATATTGTCCCAGAGGTCTCTTAGGCTGTCTTCATTTCTTCTCATTCTTTTTTCTTTATTCTGTTCTGTGGCAGTGAATTCCACCATTCTGTCTTCCAGGTCACTTATCCATTATTCTGCCTTGTTATTCTGCTATTGATTCCTTCTAGTGTAGTTTTCATTTCAGTTATTGTATTGTTCATCTCTGTTTGTTTGTGCTTTAATTCTTCTAGGTCTTTGTTAAACATTTCTTGCATCTGCTCGATCTTTGCCTCCATTCTTTTTCCGAGGTCCTGGATCATCTTCACTATCATTATTCTGAATTCTTTTTCTGGAAGGTTGCCTATCTCCACTTCATTTAGTTGTTCTTCTGGGGTTTTATCTTGTTCCTTCATCTGGTACAAAGTCCTCTGCCTTTTCATTTTGTCTATCTTTCTGTGAATGTGGTTTTCCTTCCACAGGCTGCAGAATTGTATTTCTTGCTTCTGCTGTCTGCCCTCTGGTCTGTGTATAGATTTTTACACTGGAAAATTGCTTTTAATCAAAACGTTATGTATATGTTTAGACCATATCAAAAAAATGATAAATGAATGATCTGAGAAGAAAACTGATACACTTGTGTATGTGTGACATAGCAGGTGTTAGTATCTCAAGGTGGGAGTGTTTCATTAAGCATCCAAGATGGTTTTATGGGAAATCTCATGCTATTGGTGAGAGTGAAGATTGGATCGACCTTTCCAGGGAGCAATATGAACATGTATCAAAATTTCAAAAGTAAACATCCTTTGATCCAGGGTAAATTCAATCCTAGGAATTTAATCTTAGGAAATAATGGGAAACCTGCAAGGTTTTTCATCATGTCTTTGTTTATGAGAGTGAAAATAGAAAACAACAACTTGTATTCCTCACAATAGATGAATAATCAGGAAAATTTTGATCCAGGTATATCATGTAATATAATACAGCTGTTATATTATGGCATAAATTTATATTTTTGAGATGGAAAAAATTTTAAGACACGTTAAGTTAAAAAAAACCCCAAAATTATAGGATGGTATGCAGGGACTTCCGTGGTGGTGCAGTGGTTAAGAATCTGTCTGCCAATGCAGGGGACACAGGTTAGAGCCCTGGTCCAGGAAGATCCCACATGCCGTGGAGCAACTAAGCCTGTGTGCCACAACTACTGAGCCTGCACTCTAGAACCCATGAGCCACAACTACTGAGCCCACATGCCACAACTACTGAACCTCACGCGCCTAGAGTCCATGTTCAGCAACAAGAGAAGCCACTGCAGTGAGAAACCTGCACACTGCAATGAAGACTAGCCCCCACTCGCCGCAACTAGAGAAAAGCCCGTGCACAGCAGCGAATACCCAACACAGCCAAAAGTAAATTAATTAATTAATTTTTAAAAATACAGTATGCAGAGAATGGTTCAAGTTTTGTAGGAAAAAAAGGATAGAAAGATATATGTATTTCTTTATACACAAATATATAAATTTACTAGTGTCTGGAGAACACCAAATATAAGAGCTATAAGCCTTCGCCGCTGTGTCTGGACAGCAGGTGCTTCTCCGCTGGGCACAGTGAGATCCAGCTCGGAGCTTCCTCTGTGTCAGCTCAGACCCCTCTGGAGGTGGGCAGGGGCTCTATCTTCCCGAGGTTTGCAGCTTGAACCACCACAGTGTATTTGTGCCGGTCTTCCTCTGTCCTCCTGACGCTTGTGTCAGCTTGATTTCCCAAAGTCCAGCCCGGGTGGACGCTGTGCCTTCTGCTGGGCGGCACCCCGCCCTAAGTGCAGGGGGCTCTCCAGCCGCAGTCTCTGCCCTGAGGTCCTGGGCTCGACCCCCTGGGCCCTCTTCTAGTCCTCCAGGTGACCTGCACCCCAGGAAGGTGCGTGCCTGTCTCAGGCCCCTGCCCTCCTGCTCTGAGTGATTCACGCCCCTCGGCCCCACTGCATTCTAGAATTCGTGTTTATCCACTTTAGCATCCGAGCACAGAGAACAGAGCTGTGCTCAGTGCTCACTGTGGTTATGAATGAAAGAAGTAATACAACGAGTGATTGATTGCTCTTAAAAAATTAGTTTCTTTCCATTCCCTCTGGTTATTTGTATATAGCGATTTTTGAGAGGAGAAGTTTCTGTAATCAAATGTAGAGAAAATTTGTTTTTCAGGGTTGTGCTAATAGAGAATAAAATATTTACACTCTCCCACACTTGCTGTATCGTTTATAATTTACCTTGCAAACTCCCTCTGGACCATCCCACTAGTCTAGGAATCAGTACAGGTGGGAGTTCATTCCTTCCCCTGAGACAGCCAGCTCTCATCCCCTTCTCTGATTTTCCTTCCAATCTTTTTATTTTCTTTTAAACTGTCTTTTTAATTTTTAAATTGATATCCAGTTGATATATAACATATTAATTTCAGGTGAATGACGTAGTGATAAAATATTTGTATATATTATGAATCATCACCACAGTATTTCTAGTTAACATCCAACACTACACACGTACAATTGTTTTTTCTTGTGATGAGGACTTTTAAGGTCTATTCCCTTAGCAACTTTCAAATATACAACACAGTATTGCTAACTATCGTCGACAAGCTGTACATTACATTCCCAGGCCTTATCTATTTTATAACTGAAACGTTGTACCTCTTGACCACCCTCGCCCATTTCAGCTCCCCACCCCCACCTCTGGCAACCAGCAATCTGTTTTCTGTTTCTGAGTTCATTTTATTGCTGTCGTTGTCTTACATTCCACATTAAGTAAGATCATACGGTGTTTGTCTTCTCTGTCTGACTTATTTCATTTAGCATGATGCTCTCTGGGTCCATCCATGTTGTCACAAACGGCAGAATTTCTTTTTTATGGCTGAGTAAGATTCCATTGTATATATACATACCAGTGCCTTATGAGGGGCTAGAACATAGCAAACTCTCAACACACGTGGTTGTTCTGAATGAATGTTTAAGCAAGGCAATGTCTATGAAGTTTACTCTAATTAAAAATGGCACAGAGGGCTTCCCTGGGGGCTCAGGGCTTCCTTGGGGGCCCAGGGGTTAAAAATCCGCCTGCCAATGCAGGGGACACAGGTTCGAGCCCTGGTCTGGGAAGATCCCACATGCGGCAGAGCAACTAAGCCCGTGCACCACAACTACTGAAGCCCGCGTGCCTAGAGCCTGTGCTCTGCAACAAGAGAAGCCACTGCAATGAGAAGCCCGTGCACTGCAACCAAGTGTAGACCTCGCTCGCTGCAACTAGAGAAAGTCCGCATGCAGCAAAGAACGCCCAATGCAGCCAAAAATAAATTTTTTTTAAAAAGGGCATAGAAATGTTAGGAGTTGTAACTAGTCATCTATAACCAGAGGATACACGTGTTGTTGATGAGAGTCATGTCCTACCCCGACTGAAGCACACCCACCACTTCCTATTTTGTTCACGATGGAATCTGAACACTTTATGGGTGCCCGGCAGGGAGTGGGCAAGGTGACCTGCCTTTCAGTCTCGTTAAGCTATATTTTTAAAATGCTAGGCAAAGTAGTGGTTTTCTTTCCTTTTTTTTTTTTTGCGGTATGCGGGCCTCTCACTGCTGTGGCCTCTCCCGCTGTGGAGCACAGGCTCCGGACGCGCAGGCTCAGCGGCCATGGCTCACGGGCCCAGCCGCTCCGTGGCATGTGGGATCTTCCCGGACCGGGGCACGAACCCACGTCCCCTGCATCGGCAGGCGAACTCTCAACCACTGTGCCACCAGGGAAGCCCTGGTTTGTTATTTTTGCTAATAAATATCTTCTGACATCCAATGAGACTTGAAAGCCAACAGTGTTCTTTCTTCAGATTTTTATTGTCCTAGAGTGCTGATCTGCATTTTTGTTATGTATGATTTTCTTGATTCTATTTCATGAGAAAAGTAAATGTTTATAAACCATGCATCTGCATTTTGTAACTTACTTCTGGAAGGCAAAGATACCTTCATCTAACCCTTGCCTTTCATCTATAATGAGTTTTTTCTTTCATTTTGATTGGATTTTTCTTTCAGTTCTGCTACATCAATAGGCAAAGCTTGAAATAGTACGTTCAGGATCTCTTTGCTGGAAAAGCAAACTAAACATTTCATTTGGTGTTATAGCCCCTGAAGACCCCGTGGGGACAGCGTCACCATTTCCATGCTCACGACTGTTGGGTGCAATAATCCTTCATCATTACTAAACCTTCTGAATTTACTGGTTCTGGGGAGGAAGAGAAAGGTGTAAATATTTGAGTCTTCCCTGCATGTTGCAACTCAACTGCGTCATCATCATCGCAGTTCAATGCGTCCCTGAGTCAGTCCATTTGCATAGAGAATAGGGTACTGGAAAAGAAAGCTATCAATAGTGTCAAGTTTGAATCTGAGAATGATCTTCTGAGTTTAAAAATACATATAGAAGAATGGAGTTCACTCCTATATACCCTCAAAGATTGCTCTGAATGACACCAATGTTTTTATGCTGGTACAGGCTTATGGCATTTTAGAATTGGAGGTTCTGTTCGGACCCACTCATTTTATACGTGAAGAATTGGAGGCCCAGAAGGGCCAGTAGCCTGTCAGAGTTCAGGCAGCTTGCTCCTGGCAAAGGTGATGCAGAAATACAGGCCTTGGGATCTGCAGGCCACCTTTCTCTGGACTACAGGCGCTTTGTAATGCTTGCTGATTATTCAGTTTGGAGATTATTCAGGGCTATTGCTTCTCCTCCTAGGTCCTGCATCTATTTCAGAGCATTTGCTAATTGTACCTAATATCGCTGAGAGGTGAGGTATCAGCCAGCCAATTTTGCGCTCTTTCGTGGATTTGGTAAAGGTTTAATAGGAAGGAGGTTTTTTCCTAAGATAAAAATAAACTTTTGGCAAGATTCTGTGATTTTTATCGATGGCTCCATGGTTTTCTCTCAAGTTAATTAAAAATATTTCAATGTATATGTATCGCTTCTTTATCACACCGACATAGATGCGTATCAATGTATTACCAGAAATCTGGTAGTAATCTGACTCCAGATAGTATTATCAATGAATGTGCTTCATCCTGTGATGTAAACAAAAAACATAGCAGATAGCGCTTTGCAATGTGCTTCGTCATCCTACAATAGTGCTTTGCACCACCACGGCCTGGAGACTGCATTTATCACGGTGCCCAGTGACTACAGTGCGGGAAACCAATGGCCCTTCCCTGTCCCGTCCTGCTCTAACAGTGGACAAGGCTGCTTGGTCACCTCCCTTCTTCAAAGCCTCTTCCTCATCTGGGTTTCTAGGGTGTCACGCTCTCCCTCCTCTCACCTCTCCTGCTGTCCCTCCTCGTCTCTCTGACCTTGGACCTCACCTCTGTCACACCCGACTCATTGGCATCAGACACCGACTCTACAGCCTCCACTCCCAAATCTGTGTGTCCAGCTCAGACCTTGGTTCTAAACTCTAATCATATCCAGCATTCTATGTGAAATCTCCAAAATATGCCCAAACACACGCTTTTTTTTTTTTTTTTTTTTTTGGCCACACTGTGTGGCTTGCAGGATCTTAGTTCCCAGACCGGGGATCAAACCTGTGCCCCCTGCAGTGTAAGAGCAGAGTCTTAACCACTGGACCTCCAGGGAAGGCCCCCAAACATACTCTTGATTCTCCAAGACCCCTGCATCCAACAACTTAATCTTCCATTTGTCTTTGACCAAACTCCAACTTACCCTTGATTCTTTTCTTTTACTCTCACCCCTCAAATCCAATCATCAGGAAATTCTCTTGGCTCCACCTTCAAAAGATCCAGAATCTGACTGCTTCTCACCTCTCCCCTCCTATGCTCTGGTCTAAGTCACCACCGTCTTCTTCATTAGACTATTCTAATAGATGCTTAACTCTTCTGCCTGCTTGCCCCCCACCTCCTTTGTCTGTCATCCACACAGCAACCAGAGCGTCCTTTTACAGCTCAATTCTAGGTACGTAGTTCCTCTGCTTGGAGCCTCCAACATCATCCCTCTCAGGGCAGACTCTTCTCTGGCAAAAATCACATAATAAGATTCAGGTTAACAAATATGTCACAGTATGGATCTGAACCCTAATCCCAGGGATGGGCGGGATGCGGATGGCAGAGCGTGGACGGTGGAGCCGGGTTAAAACACGGTCCAGCTAGTGAACACTTTGATGGTAGAGTTTTTACGCTTCTAGCCGACAATTTTAAGTTTCAGAATTGGGAGACAGGGCGACTTCCTCATCCCTTTGCTTCTTTTTCTTGAATTTGTCCTTCAGTGACCTGAGTGTAAAGCAAGTTCTCGAAGCCAGTTGTTGGGTTAGACAACCTGTCAGAATCTGCGTCCGGCAGGTAGTATCCGTGGCCGTGGAGGGTCGAGCCAGAGAGCTTTGCTGTGGACTCTGCTGCCCTCTCTGGGGTGGAAATGTTTCTGACTTTGTCTCTGTGTTGTTTATTTAATTTGGAATAACTTAGATTTAGCAAAATGTGGTGGTGGCTTGGTGCAGTAACGGAGATGCCGCAAGGAAAATGAACAATCTTTGGACTTAAAATTACACTGGCTGTGAGGTTTCTTTTTCTGAAAATGTACCTTCTGAAAATAGACCTGATATTTTAAGTCTTTTCAAAAATACATACTCCATATATAAACTTTATGACATTCCTGTATAACTAAACTCAAAACATACTGTCTGCATCTATTCTGTTTAGAACATTGTGTAATGGGTTAAAGTATTGCTTTGTGTGTCATCAACAAGTGTTCCCCAACTCGCCAGAGTGATCCTTTTTTTTTTTTTTTCTTTTTTAATTATGAAAGATGGGAGGGATAGAGTGGGAGTTTGGGGTTAGTAGATGTAAGCTTTTATATATAGAATGGATAAACAACAAGGTCCTACTGTAGAGCACAGGGAACTATGTTCAGTATCCTGTGATACACCATAAGGGAAAGGAATATGAAAAGGAATGTCTGCATGTGTATAACTGAGTCTCTTTGCTGTACAGCAGAAATTAACACAACATTGTAAATCAACTATACTTCAATTTAAAAAAGACTACAAAAGAAATAACTGCTCTAAACATTTCTAGCAACATGAAAGCATATGTAAACTATATATACATATATACTTTTCAATCTCTTTCCTTTCCCCCTTCTTATTCCAGAGCTTCAGAAGCAACCTCTATTTTCCACTGGGTATGTACCTTCCTAAAATCTTTACTATTAGTATTACTCTGCAGCAGCTCCATAACACAGCACCACAGACTGGGGGGCTTAAACAACAGAACTGTATTTTCTCACAGTTCTGGAGGCTGGACGTCCAAAATCAAGGTGTCAGCAAGTTTGGTTTCTCTTGAGGTCTCTCTCCTTGGCCTGCAGACGGCCATCTTCTTGCCATGTCCTCATATGGTCTTTTCTCCCCTGTATCTCTTTGTGTGTCCAAATTACCTGTTCTTATAAGGACACTGGTCAGATTGGATTGGGGCCCACACTAGCAGCCTTGTTTTAACTTAATCACCTCTTTAAAGGCCCTGTCTCCAAATACAGTCTCATTCTGATGTTTTTGGGGTAGGGCTTCAACATATGAGTCTGGGGGACACAATTCAGCCCATAACACTATGTATAGATTGAGTATAGATTGACACTCAATCTATACACACATTTTCCTGTGATTTGTTTTTCACTTAGCAATGTAACATGAAGATCTTTCAATGCCTATAGCTGTCCTTTTCACTGACTGCACCATCCCCTAGTTACTTGTTTAACCATCACATTGTCAGTGAACATTTAGGTTGCCTCCAATTACTTGCCAGCATATGCACGATAATATTAATTTATACTCACAAGAAGCACTTTTGAGAGTGACTGCTAACCTCAGCTCTCACTGAGTTTGAATATTATCAATATTTTTTAAAATTCTTATATATTTGATGGGCAAACTTACCATTTTAATATGCATTTCTTGGGCTTCCCTGATGGCGCAGTGGTTGAGAGCCCGTCTGCCGATGCAGGGGACAGGGGTTCGTGTCCCGGTCCGGGAAGATCCCACATGCCGCGGAGCCGCTGGGCCCGTGAGCCCTGGCCGCTGAGTCTGCGCGTCCGGAGCCTGTGCTACGCAACGGGAGAGGCCACAACAGTGAGAGGCCCGCGTACTGCAAAAAAAACCAAACAAACCAACAAAAAAAACATGCATTTCTCTTATAACTAGACAGGTTGAACATCTTTTTGTATGTTCCACCTGTAATTTTGTGATTGTGTCTTGTTAATTGTCTTTTCTATCAGATGCCCATTTCTCTATGGGATAGTTTGTCTTTTTCTTGTTCATAATAATTCTTCATATATTATGACTATTTATCCTTCATCTGTTATACATTTTAAAATACTTCTGTCAGGCAGGTACAACTTGTGTTTTAACTTTGTTTGTGTGCGTTTTCTTTTTTTTGACCTAGAAAGACTTTACATTCCTATGTGATCAAATCTGACAGCATTTTCCTTTATTTTTATTTATTTACAGTTTTTGGCCGCACCATGAGGCATGTAGGATAATAGTTCCCCAACCAGGGATTGAACCTGTACCCCCTGCAGTGGAAGTGTGGAGCCTTTAACAGTGGACCACCAGGGAAGTCCCTCGTTTGTTTTTTTTTAATTGAAGTATAGTTGATTCCCAATGTTGTGTTAATTTCTGCTGTACAGCAAAGTGATTCAGTTATACGTATATATACATTCATTTTTGTATGCTTTTCCATTATGGTTTACCCCAGGATATTAATTATAATTCCCTGTGCTATACAGTAGGACCTTGTTGGTTATCCAACGTGTTTTCCTCTTAAAGGTTTGCATGTTTTTAGGAATGCCATCTCTACTAAAAGACAATGGCGCTTTTCCTGTATTCCTTTGGTATGAATTAATTACACATATTTCTCCTTTTTATCATGTCATAGTTTTAAACTCTGCAGAGGAACTTGCAGTGAAACATGAAGGTCTTCTCTACTTTTCCATCTCCTGGCTACACACCCACCCCTCCTCCCCTCCCTGGGCAACCAGTGTTCACTATTATTGCCTAGCATCCTAACATCCTCGCTCATTCACTGTGCATTTAAACAATCCCTGGGTTTCATTATAGAATCATAAATGAGATTGAGGTTCATGTCCATTCATTTCATTGGCTTTTTCCATACAGCAGTATGTCTTAGAAACTTTAAATGTCAGTACAAATAAGTCTACCTTATTCTTTTTAGTTTCTTGGAAACTTTAAATGTCAATACAAATAAACGTACCTTACTCCTTCTGGTGGTGAAGGCTGTGGCATACTGTTACACTATACTTTATAAACTGTTTCTTTCATGACGAACGTGCAGTCCTTTTCAAATTTGTTTTTGCCACTACCATAATTTCAAAAGGTTGAAGTGTTAGTTTTGTTTTTTAATGTTTAGATTTTAATCTATCTGATATTAATTTTTATATTTAGTATAAGTTGTTTACTCAGCCGTACATTAAACAGCCCATCTTTTCTTTATCAATTTGAAATGCTACTTTATTATATTTTATAATATTATGCCCAATTCTGCTTCTTGACTCATTTTTCTTGTTTTCCTATTGCTATTCCAAGACAAGGCTGTTTTAATTATTGAATAATTATTAAATATTTATCTGCTATAGCAAGTTCATTTATATTATGATTTTCTTCCCAGAAAAGTATTCAGGCTGTTCTTGCCATTTGCTTTATTTTCTTAATGAGCTAGAAACAGCACGTCAAAATATGGAGACTTTTGGGAGTCTTTAGGCTGAGAGATTAATTTGTTGGCAGCATTGACTTTTGGGGAATTCCCTGGCGGTCCAGTGGTTAGGACTCCACACTCTCATTGCTGATGGGCCCAGGTTTGATCCCTGGTCGGGGAACTAAAATCTCACAAGCTGCGCAACTAAAAAAAAAAAAAAAAAAAGCATTGACTTTTTAGAGTATTGCGCCTCTTGCAATAATAACGGCCTGTCTCTCGCTATTTTTCCTGGTTTTCTTTGCTGTACTTCAATAAAGCTTTCTTTATAATGGCCTGCATGCTTACTTTTAGTTACATTCCTAGGTATACTCCTGTTTTGCTAAATAAATGGGATTCTTTTCCTATTACATTTTATAGTAGGTTATGGCTGTTATATAGGAAAGTTATTGTTTTCTTTGCATGTTTATCTTACTTCTCATTAAGAAACAGACCTGTCCCAAAGAACTTACAAATTTAATGCAAAGAGAAGTCAATATTTAAGTTAGAATGTAAGAATAATTAGAGGCACAGTTGTGTGATCTGCTCCACAAATTACTTTCAGAGCTCTAAAAGGTTCAAGAAAGCTTATCACAGTTACTGGTGGAGTTACGTGGCCCTTTAAGGAGAGGCAGCTCTCTAAACAATAGGTTATAGTGAATGTTGGCACAGAGATGACATTGAGTATGACATATGCTTAAAAGGATGACTGGCATCTCTTTTTTTTTTTTTTTTTTGGCCACATTGCGTGGCTTGTGGGTTCTTAGTTCCCTGACTAGGGATTGAACCCACACCCTCAGCAGTGAAAGCACAGAGTCCTAACCACTGGATTGTCAGGGAATTCCCTGATTGGCATTTCTTGTCAGGTCAGATGAAATCTAAAGACCAGTGTGAACAATGGACAGAAAGGAAGGGGGAGGGTATTATGAAAGCTCCCCAAAGGTCAAGCTGAGTATTTTGGATTTAATCCAATAAATAATGGGACTCATTTTGGGGTTAGAGATGTGACATTCAGAACATAGAGTTGGGACTTCCCTGGTGGCACAGTGGTTAAGAATCCGCCTGCCAATGCAGGGGACACGGGTTCGATCCCTGGTCCAGGAAGATCCCACATGCCGTGGAGAAACTAAGCCCGTGTGCTGCAACTACTGAGCCCGTGTACTGCAACTACTGAGCCCGTGTACTGCAACTACTGAAGCCCTTGTGCCTAGAGCCTGCGCTCCACAACAAGAGAAGCCACTGCAATGAGAAGCCCACACATCACAACGAAGATTAGCCCCTGCTCACCGCAACTAGAGAAACCCCATGTGCAGTAACAAAGACTCAACCCAGCCAAAAATAAATAAATAAAAATAAATGTATTAAAAAAAGAACACAGAGTTGTAGTTTTGGGGTTTTTTTGGGGGCACACTGGATGCAATCTGGGATCAGGGTAGCCCACTGGAAAACTATTCCAGTAATATAATCTTACAGAGAAAAGGGACTGAAACAAAGATAGAGGTAAATAAGGCATTTTCAAAAAAGAAAAAAATTAGGACAAAAAATTGAATATGAAGGAAAAGTAAGATATTTACAACATTTTTATCTTAGTTGAACAGAATAACAGCAATATGGTTACCAGAAGTGGGTGGGAAGCTGTTTTAATGAAAGATAATTGTTAAAAAAGACATGACAGGCCCTAAGCAGAGTCACCTGTGCTCAGCGTCACATCAGCAAACCAAGACTTAACACCTAACCTAACTGCAGTTACAACCTCCCCCAGGACTGTAGTCTCAACTGGTCAGTCTTGAATTTTCAGGTCAGCACCAATGAGGTATCTGCCACATAGTCCCCTTTTATCCCCTGTAGGTAGGTTCCCTAAGCCTGAAACAGTGCGCTCTTTGCCGCCTTCTGCCTATAAAAGACTTTCATTTTGTGCAGCTCCTTGGAGCTCCTCTCTACTTGCTGGATGGAATGCTGCCTGATTCATGAATTGTTTAATAAAGCCCATTAGAATCTTCAATTTACTCAGCTGAATTTTTGTTAACACAAAAAGAGTTTGGATTAGAACATGTTTAGATAAATATTGAGGTAGTAGAAAAATTTATTTGGTATGAAACTGAATCTGGGTGATTGGTGCACTGAAATAATTCAACAGCATCACACGCTCTTGTTTTTGGAGGAACTCAGCTTGTCCCAATCTGCTTTTTTTTTTTTTTTTTTTTTTTGCGGTATGGGGGCCTCTCACTGTTGCAGCCTCTCCCGTTGCGGAGCACAGGCTCCGGACGCGCAGTCTCAGCGGCCATGGCTCACAGGCCCAGCCGCTCCGCGGCACATGGGATCTTCCCAGACCGGGGCACAAACCCGTGTCCCCTGCATCGGCAGGCGGACTCTCAACCACTGCGCCACCAGGGAAGCCCCCAGTCTGCTTCTGATTCATGGTGTAGTAAGACTTAATTCCTGTGGGTTTCTACTGATGTGGTTAAAGGTGCTTTGTTTTGTTTTGTTTGTGCTTTGTTTTTGTTTTGTTAATAGTCAAAAATCATTCAACTGGTGAAAAACTATGAACTGGGATGAGTTTACAGAGATGATTTTCTAAAAACTACAATCGTGTTCAAGTTAAGCCCTTTATAAGGGGTATTTTGGTGAAGGTATCTGAGAAGGGAGTGAACAGAGGGAGAGATGCTGGGAAACGCCAGGGATAGAAATAATGATTAATTATGAACTCAGAATACACCTTAGAATGACTGCTCTACTTCATTGTCACACTGGCTTTTTGGCTATAGGCACATGTAACTGCGAAACAGGAAGAAACGTCAACATTCATTGCTACCTAAGTAGACCTAGTGAGTAGTCAAGGGATGTGCTTGTATTTGCCAAAGTGTGCATGTGTTTGTGTGCGCGTGTGCGTGTGCAGTCAAACTGAAGAACGGCATGGCAGGTTCTGGTTTCGGGATCTGAGTTTTGGGAGCACAGCATGGGGGAGGGAGCCCTCCAGACAAGAGGGGCCCTTTAGTCCCCTCTGCTCCTCTAAAGGCCGAGGCCCCAGCGCCCCAGCTGTCTTCTTTCTCCATTCCTGCCCCAGGCGAGCAAGTGCTGCACAAGGACAACACAGCCAGGGAGAAGCGTGGGAAATTCCGCCCAAAAGTTCAGTACTGAGCCCAGAATTAACTAACTTTCAACAAGAATTTTCAGGGGAAGAAAGTTAATTTCACTCATCAGATAGATGAGTTTCTCATAAGTATATTTTAAAAATTGAAGACTTTTTTCCTGTGGTACTTAAATAAGGATGAAATGAAGCTCTTCAATCATTTAGGGTTGTTTGTGTGTTTGTTGGCAGATTTCTGTTGGAAGAAGGATGCACTTCTGACAAAACACTAAAGCTATTGGCAACAGCATGAAAAAGATGATTAGTTTTTGAGCTTTCAGGCAAGAACATTGTTGAATTTAAAAGGCTTTGTCTCACTGGGAGCAAACCAGATTTAGCTGAACAATTAGAATAGTTTGAGCTGCCACCCAGGCTTGCAGATGTCCAGGGAAGAAGTGATTTCCCCTCAAGCCCAATTTTTGAATTGTTTTTATTTTTTCCCCATAAAACAGGCAAAAATGGTATGACTCAGTTCCAACACTCTTATAGGTATTGTCCACATATTTCACCCAGCCCCACCGGGCAGCGTGTCCGATTTGTGCCATCAGCGGCTGACAAGTCTTGTTGACTGCAGTGTCACATGGAGCTTGGAACGCTGAGAGTCTTCACTTGGTGTCCCCCAGGGTACCTGCGGCTTATTGCTTCCCGTGTGTGACTGTTGGATGGGAGAGAACTTGAACTGTGCCATAGATCGGATTTTAACGAGAAAAATAACATTGGAAGAAAGGGAGTGACTGAATGCACCACCAGAATTGTACGGGAAACATTTCCCTGTTCTCATTTCATTTTGTTTATTGCCCCAAATGTGCCACATCTCAAGTACATTTTGTTCAGATATGGTTTATGAAGCCTGTTTTTTTTTTAATTAAAAAATTTTTGGCTGCATTGGGTCTTTGTTGCTGCGCGCGGGCTTTCTCTAGCTGCGGTGAGCGGGGGCTGCTCTTCCTTGCGGTGCGCGGGCTTCTCACTGCCGTGGCTTCTCTTGTTGCGGAGCACAGGCTCTAGGTGCGCGGGCTTCAGTAATTGTGGCACGTGGGCTCTAGAGCGCAGGCTCAGTAGTTGTGGTGCACGGGCTTAGTTGCTCTGCAGCATGTGGGATCTTCCCGGACCAGCGATAGAACCCCGTGTCCCCTACATTGGCAGGCGGATTCTTAACCACTGCACCACCAGGGAAGTCACTGAAGTCTGTTTCAATGCAGGGTCCCATCTTGGTGACTTCTTCCAAAGCGTTCCTTTTTTTTTTTTTAATATTTATTTATTCATTTGGCTGCTCTGGGTCTTAGTTGCAGCACGCGGGATCTTCGTTGCTGCATGTGGGCTATTTAGTTGCAGCAAGTGGGATCTAGTTCCCTGACCAGGGATTGAACCCAGGTCACCTGCTTTGGGAGTGCGGAGTCTTAACCACTGGACCACCAGGGAAGTCCCCAAAGCGTTCCTGTTTGATGGGTTCAGTAGAATCACTGGCACTGAACACCTTTCTCTATCGTCTTTATAGACACACCACAGTTTTGTGACATTTATTTATTTATTGGTCAAATAAGTTCACAGGAAGTGTTTAGCATCATATGTGGTCACTGTGTGATATCTTTGGAGCAATACGTGCACCGTACGTGAGTTCACTCATGATGCTGAACAGTAATCACCCACACAAGACCTAGAACGAGGCTGACAACTAATGGTATGAATAGGCTGTCTTTCAAGTGTCCTTTAGGTGCTGTGTTTCTCCCTCAGTTACCCCATCCCTTCCTGTGTCCTATAGACCAGAGTCCCTGTGCTCAACTCCATCGTCCAGAGCCCATCTCCACGTTCACCTTCCTGGGCTGCTCACCCCCTGGGAGCCAGATTGCTCCAATGTACCCTCTCTCTCTGACCTCCTATGTCCTCCACGAGGAGGTGCAGGCGAGGAGTTTGTATTTTCAGCTCACAGGACGCTGCTTCACACTTTTGTAACTCTGAAGCCAAGGACAGAGGGTTGTTGGTCATTCAGTGGGAGGGGCCTATTCTATTTCCTCAGGTTTTTTGTTTGGTTTTTAAGGCCAAGAAACAGTTTTTTAATGCTTAACCCTGTACTGTTACATAGTAGCAACAAGCAATTATAAAGTGAAATATATAAAAAATACACAATTTACAATAACTTCAAAAACCATCTAATGCCATACTGTGAGGAATTTCTTTCTGTTCCTTGTGCTATGTTTTCTTCTACATTTGGAATCTTTTTTTTTTTTTTTTGGCATCCTCGTGTTTTTAAAAAGATGACTAAGGTTACCAGCAGGTGAACACTCAGCTTCTGTGGGAGAATATCTGACTCTGTTCATGCAGAGATAGTTTCATAAATGACATGTGCATATATCTAAACAGATTAGCTTACTGACTTTTGGGCAAGGATATCTTGATCTAGGGATCAGAAAGAACCTTGGACGTAGTTACCTAGCAACAAGCTTTAAATTATAATGAGATTAAGTCAGTTTGCCCAGAATCCAAATGGTATCAGGAACAGACACCTGGCCAGGATTAACCAAAATCTATTAACTTGAAAAGTCCCATAAGTCAAGGTTGCCTTCTTAGGTAGAAATAAATATAATGCTTCAAAGAAGATACATAACGTTGACGTCTGAGCCTTTACTGCATCTGAAACTGTGTGGTCGATTGTGTTTATCCTTCTCTTGGTCTTCAGTCTGCCTCTTCATCTCCTCCCTCTCGTCAGCTCTCCCTCCTGATGCCTCTCACATCGGTTTGTCCTTCCACCTTTGTGCTCAGCCCCTCTTGCTTATACTGTCATCACCTCTCACCACACCATTCTCCATATTTGTAGAAGTCAGTCCACAAAGAGGAAATGCAAAGTAATTGGGCTTAGACTTTTCAGTTCCTGTTTCTTTTCTTTTTTTAAAGGTATAGGAGCCTTTTATTTATTCTTAAAATTAATTTATTTATTTGGTTGCACCAGGTCTTAGTTGCAGCAGGCTTGCTCCTTAGTTGTGGCATGTGAACTCTTAGTTGAGGAATGCATGTGCGATCTAGTTCCCCGACCAGGGATCGAACCCAGGCCTCCTGCATTGGGAGCGCTGAGTCCTATCCACTGCGCCACCAGGGAAGTCCCTGTTCCTGTTTCTTAGTTCTCTGCACACTGGAATTTCCAGTGAATTTAATTCTCAGGTTCCTAAAGTTCATAGTTAAGACACTTGTGCAGCCAGGAGCTCAGCGGGATTCAGTGGGAAGGATTCATTAATAGAGTCATACTTTTGTCTGCTCCCCTGTGACCTGGAACACGTGTTTCCTGACTGCCTTGAGAAAGGATTCTCCCTTCTCTTCATCCATGTCTCCTCCTGAGCTGGGTACCCACGTGTGTCCAGGCAGACGTGCAGGAGTGGCCTGCAGCCTTCCTTCTTCTCTGGGTTATTGTCAGCACCAGCAGGGGTACCTGCTCCTCATGAGAATTGGGGAAACACGGCCACCAATACCTTCTGAAGGTGCAAAATTGGAGTTCTGGTTATTTGACTATTTTCTTTGCCCTGTTAATGGAGTGAATAGTGTTCTTACCAGGAACTAATGTTGACTTTTTAGTCATTAGAAGTTCAGGAAGATTGAAATAATATACACCAAAAAGTTAGGAGCAGTTTGTTCTGATGAATAGTATTAGGGGTGCTTTTTATATTTGCCTTTTTGTTCATATATTTTTTCTTTATTGTCCATCAAGGCCACATATTATTTTTTTAACATCTTTATTGGAGTATAATTGCTTTACAATGTTGTGTTAGTTTCTGCTTTATAACAAAGTGAATCAGCTATATATGCATATATCCCCACATCTCCTCTCCCTTGCATCTCCCTCCCACCCTCCCTATCCCACCCCTCTAGGTGGTCACAAAGCACCGAGCTGATCTCCCTGTGCTATGCAGCTGCTTCCCACTAGCTATCTATCTTACATTTGGAAGTGTATATATGTCCATGCCACTCCCTCACTTCGTCCCAGCTTACCCATTCCCCTCCCCGTGTCCTCAAGTCCATTCTCTACATCTGCGTCTTTATTCCTGTCCTGCCCATAGGTTCGTCAGAACCATTTTCTTTTAAAATTCCATATGTGTGTGTTAGCATACAGTATTTGTTTCTCTCTTTCTGACTTACTTTGCTCTGTACGACAGACTCTAGGTCCATCCACCTCACTACAAATAACTCAATTTCGTTTCTTTTTATGGCTGAGTAATATTCCATTGTATATATGTGCCACATCTTCTTTATCCATTCATCTGTTGATGGACACTTAGGTTGCTTCCATGTCCTGGCTATTGTAAATAGAGCTGCAATGAACATTTTGGTACATGACTCTTTTTGAATTATGGTTTTCTCAGGGTATATGCCCAGTAGTGGGATTGCTGGGTCATATGGTAGTTCTATATTTAGTGTTTTAAGGAACCTCCATACTGTTCTCCACAGTGGCTGTATCAATTTACATTCCCACCAGCAGTGCAAGAGGGTTCCCTTTTCTCCACACCCTCTCCAGCATTTGTTGTTTGTAGATTTTCTGATGATACCCATTCTAACTGGTGTGAAGTGATACCTCATTGCAGTTTTGATTTGCATTTCTCTAATGATTAGTGATATTGAGTATCCTTTCATGTGTTTGTTGGTAATCTGTATATCTTCTTCGGAGAAATGTCTATTTAGGTCTTCTGCCCATTTTTGGATTGGGTTGTTTGTTTTTTTGATATTGAGCTGCATGAGCTGCTTGTAAATTTTGGAGATTAATCCTTTGTCAGTTGCTTCATTTACAAATATTTTCTCCCATTCTAAGGACTGTCTTTCCTTTTCTTTTTTTTAGATTTACGTCTCTTTATTTTATTTATTATTATAAATTTATTCATTCTATTTATTTTGGTGGCATTGCGTCTTCATTGCTACACGTGGGCTTTCTCTAGTTCTGGCGAGCGGGGTCTATTCTTCGTTGTGGTGTGTGGGCTTCTCATTGTGGTGGCTACTCTTGTTGCGGAGCACGGGCTCTAGGCTCTTGGGCTTCAGTAGTTGTGGCACGTGGGCTTAGTTGCTGCACAGCATGTGGGATCTTCCCAGGCCAGGTCTCGAACCCGTGTCACCTGCATCCACTGGCGGATTCTTAACCACTGCACCACCAGGGAAATCCTTAAGGGTTGTCTTTTCATCTTGTTTATGGTTTCCTTTCTTGTGTAAAAGCTTTGAAGTTTCATTAGGTCCCATTTGTTTCTTTTTGTTTTTATTTCCATTTCTCTAGGAGGTGGGTCAAAAAGGATCTTGCTGTGATTTTCTCCTTCAGTTTGTTAATATAGTGTATCACTGATCGATTTGCATATATTGAAGAATCCTTGCATTCCTGGGATAAACCCTACTTGATCATAGTGTATGATCCTTTTAATGTGCTCTTGGATTCTGTTTGCTAGTAATTTGTTGAGGATTTTTGCATCTATGTTCATCAGTGATATTAGCCTGTAGTTTTCTTTTTTTGTGACATCCTTGTCCTGTTTTGGTATCAGGGTGATGGTGGCCTCGTAGAATGAGTTTGGGAGTGTTCCTCCCTCTGCTATATTTTGGAAGAGTTTGAGAAGGATAGGTGTTAGCTCTTCTCTAAATGTTTGAATAGAATTCGCCTGTGAAGCCATCTGGTCCTGGGCTTTTTTTTGTTGGAAGATTTTTGATCACAGTTTCAATTTCAGTGCTTGTGATTTTTCTCTTTATATTTTCTATTTCTTCCTGGTTCAGTCTCGGAACATTGTGCTTTTCTAAGAATTTGTCCATTTCTTCCAGGTTGTCCATTTTATTGGCATATAGTTGCTTGTAGTAGTCTCTTATGATCTTTTGTATTTCTGCAGTGTCAGTTCTTACTTCTCCGTTTTCATTTCTAATTCTGTTGATTTGAGTCTTCCCCCTTTTTTTCCTGATGAGTCTGGCTAATGGTTTATCTATTTTGTTTATCTTCTCAAAGAACCAGCTTTTAGCTTTATTGATCTTTACTATCATTTCCTTCATTTCTTTCTCATTTATTTCTGATCTGATCTTTATGATTTCTTTGCTTCTGGTAACATTGGGGTTCCTTTTGTTTTTCTTCCTCTAATTGCTTTAGGTGTAAGTTTAGGTTGTTTATTTGAGATTTTTCTTGTTTCTTGAGGTAGGATTGTATTGCTATTAACTTCCCTCTTAGAACTGCTTTTGCTGCATCCCATAGTTTTTGGGTCAGTGTATTTTCTATGTCATTTGTTTCTAGGTATTTTTTTATTTCCTCTTTGATTTCTTCAGTGATCTCTTGGTTATTTAGTAGCGTATTGTTTAGCCGCCATGTATTTGTATTTTTTACAGTTTTTTTCCTGTAATTGATATCTAGTCTCATAGCATTGTGGTCGGAAAAGATACTTGGTATGATGTCAATTTTCTTACATTTACCAAGGCTTGATTTGTGACCAAAGATATAATCTATCCTGGATAATGTTCCTTGAACACTTGAGAAGAAAGTGTATTCTGTACAAATTGGAAAGAAGAAGTAAAACTGTCACTGTTTGCAGATGACATGATACTATACATAGAGAATCCTAAAGATGCCACCAGAAAACTACTACAGCTAATCAATGAATGCGGTAAAGTTGCAGGATACAAAATTAATGCACAGAAATCTCTTGCATTTCTATACACTACTGATGAAAAATCTGAAAGAGAAATTGAGGAAATGCTCCCATTTACCATTGCAACAAAAAGGATACAATACCTAGGAATAAACCTACCTAAGGAGACAAAAGACCTGTATGCAGAAAACTATAAGACACTGATGAAATAATTAAAAATGATACCAACAGATGGAGAGATATACCATGTTTTTGGATTGGAAGAATCAATATTGTGAAAATGACTATACTACCCAAAGCAATCTACAGATTCAATGCAATCCCTATCAAATTACCAGTGGCATTTTTTATGGAACTAGAACAAAAAAATCTTAAAATTTGTTTGGAGACACAAAAGACCCTGAATAACCAAAGCAGTCTTGAGGGAAAAAAACGGAGCTGGAGGAATCAGGTTCCCCTACCTCAGACTATATTACAAAGCTACAGTAATCAAGACAATATTGTAGTGGCACAAAAACAGAAACATAGATCAATGGAACAGGATAGAAAGCCCAGAGGTAAACCCACGCACCTATGGTCAACTAACCTATGACAAAGGAGGGAAGGATATGCAATGGAGAAAAGACAGCCTCTTCAATAAGTGGTGCTGGGAAAACTGGACAGCTACATGTAAAAGAATGAAATTAGAACACTCCCTAACACCATACACAAAAATAAACTCAAAATGGATTAGAGACCTAAATGTAAGACCAGACACTACAAAACTCTTAGAGGAAAACATAGGAAGAACACTCTGACATAAATCACAGCAAGATCCTTTTTGACCCACCTCCTAGGGAAATGGAAATAAAATAAAAAATAAACAAATGGGACCTAATGAAACTTAACAGCTTTTGCACAGCAAAACAAGACGAAAAGACAACCCTCAGAATGGGAGAAAATATTTGCAAATGAATCAATGGACAAAGGATTAATCTCCAAAATATATAAACAGCCCATGCAGCTCAATATTAAAGAAACAAACAACCCAATCCAAAAATGGGCAGAAGACCTAAATAGACGTTTCTCCAAAGAAGACATACAGATGGCCAAGAAGCACATGAAAAGCTGCTCAACATCACTAATTATTAGAGAAATGCAAATCAAAACTACAATGAGGTATCACCTCACACCAGTTAGAATGGGCATCATCAGAAAATCTACAAACAACAAATGCTGGAGGTGGTGTGGAGTAAAGGGAACCCTCTTGCACTGTTGGTGGGAATGTCGATTGACACAGCCACTATGGAGGTTCCATAAAAAACTAAAAATTGAATTACCATATGATCCAGCAATCCCACTACTGGGTATATACCCAGAGAAAACCATAATTCAAAAAGTCACATGCACCCCAATGTGCATTGCAGCACTATTTACAATAGCCAGGTCATGGAAGCAACCTACATGCCCATTGACAGACGAATAGATAAAGAAGATGTGGTACATATATACAATGGAATATTACTCAGCCATAAAACGGAACAAAATTGGGTCATTTGTAGAGACGTGGATGGAAATAGAGACTGTCATACAGAGTGAAGTAAGTCAGAAAGAGAAAAGCAAATATCACATGTTAGCACATATATATGGAACCTAGAAAAATGGTACAGATGAACCGGTTTGGAGGGCAGAAATTGAGACACAGATGTACAGAATAAACGTATGGACACCAAGGGGGGAAAGCGGTGGCGGGGTGCTGGTGGTGGTGGGATGAATTGGGCGATTGGGATTGATATGTATACACTGATGTGTATAAAATTGATCACTAATAAGGACCTGCAGTATAAAAAAATAAAATAAAATTCAAAAATAAGAAATAAATAAATTTACCATAAAAGTAAAAAAATGTGTATTCTGTTGATTTTGGATGGAATGTCCTATAAATATCAATTAAGTCCATTTTGTTTAATGTGTCATTTAAAGCTTGTGTTTCCTTATTTATTTTCGTTTTGGATGATCTGTCCATTGGTGAAAGTGGGGTGTTAAAGACCCCTACTATTATTGTGTTACTGTCGATTTCCCCTTTTATGGCTGTTAGCATTTGCCACTTTTATTGAGGTGCTTCTATGTTGGGTGCATAAATATTTACAATTGTTATATCTTCTTCTTGGATTGATCCCTTGATTGTTATGTAGTGTCATTCTTTGTCTCTTCTAATAGTCTTTATTTTAGTCTATTTTTTCTGAAATGAGAATTGCTACTCCAGCTTTCTTTCGATTTCCACTTGCATGGAATATCTTTTTCCATCCTCTCACTTTCAGTCTGTATGTGTCCCTAGGTCTGAAGTGTGTCTCTTGTAGACAGCAAGTATATGGGTCTTGTTTTTGTATCCATTCAGCCAGTCTATGTTTTTTGGTTGTAGCATTTAATACATTTACATTTAAGATAATTATTGATATGTATGTTCCTATTACCATTTTCTTAATTGTTTTGGGTTGTTTTTGTAGGTCTTTTCCTTCTTTTGTATTTCCTGCCAGAGAAGTTCCTTTAGCATTTGTTGTAAAGCTGGTTTAGTGGTGCTGAGTTCTCTTAACTTTTGCTTTTCTATAAAGGTTTTAATTTCTCCGTTGAATGTGAATGAGATCCTTGCTGGATAGAGTAATCTTGGTTGTAGGGTTTCCCCTTTCATCACTTTTGATATGTCCTGTCACTCCCTTCTGGCCTGCAGAGTTTCTGCTGAAAAATCAGCTGATAACCTTATAGGCATTCCTTTGTATGTTATTTTTTACTTTTCCCTTGCTGCTTTTAATATTTTTTCTTTGTATTTAATTTTTGTTAGTTTGATTAATATGTGTCTTAGTGTGTTTTTCCTAGGGTTTATCCTGTATGGGACTCTCTGTGCTTCCTGAACTTGGGTGACTATTTCCTTTCTGATGTTAGGGAAGTTTTCAACTATAATCTCTTCAAACTTTTTCTCAGACCCTTTCTTTTACTCTTCTTCTTCTGAGACCCCTGTAATTCAAATGTTGGTGCATTTAGTGTTGTCCCAGAGGTCTCTGAGATCGTCTTCAGTTCTTTTCATTCTTTTTTCTTTATTCTGCTCCTTGGCAGTTATTTCCACCATTTTGTCTTCCAGCTCACTTATTCGTTCCTCTGCCTCAGTTATTCTGTTATTGATTCCGTGTAGTGCATTTTTCATTTATTGTGTTGTTCATCTCTGTTTGTTTGTTAGTTCTTCTAGGTCTTTGTTAAACATCTCTTGTATTTTCTCAATCTGTGCCTCCATTCTATTTCCAGATTCTGGATCATCTTTACTATCATTCCTCTGAATTATTTTTCAGGTAGATTGCCTATTTCCTCTGCATTTATTTGGTCTTGTAGATTTTTACTGTGCTCCTTCATCTGTGACATTTTTTTGCCGTCTCATTTTTCTTTTTTTTTTTTTTTAATGTGTGGGATTGTGTTCCTGTCTTACTGGTTGTTTGGCCTGAGGCTTCCAACACTGGAGTTTGTAGGCTGTTGGGTGGAGCTGGGTCTTGGTGCTGAGATGAGGACCTCTGTGAGACCTCACTCTGATGAATATTCTCTGGGGTCTAAGGTTCTCTGTTAGTCCAGTGGTTTGGACTTGGGAGCTCCCACCGCAGGAGCTTCAGCCAGACACCTGGGTCGTGAACCAAGATCCCACAAGCTGCGTGGGGTGGCACAAAAAAAAAAAAAAAGAACAATAACAAAGTAAAAAATAAAATTAGACTAGGAAACTAACAGATATGTTAGTAATAATGTGAAAATAAAAATATAGATGAATCAACCAACCAATCAATCAACAACCAAAAGGTACATCAGTACCACAATAGTAAAAAAAAGAGGAGGAGGGAAAAGAAAAAAAAAGGGGGGGGGAAGGTCTTGGCTGTGGAGGGTGGGGCCTAAGCAATGGCGAGGTTTGGGGGGTGGGTGGGGCCAATGCTCAGGACCCACAGAGCTGGAAAAGGCCCTGGGGGCTGCGGGCAGTGGGGCTTAGGCCCAAGGAGCAGAAGGGGCTCAGGTGCCCCCCACCCTGGTCTCAGAGGGTGGGGGACTCACCTGCGAGCCCAGCAGGCTTCCTGGGCTCGAGTGCTCGGGGCAGATACCCTCCTCTCTGCTTCTGCTCCTCCGGTCTGGGAGGGCCCCTCCAACCTGCCTCTCCTGATCTCCCTGGCTTCCCTCTTATGTCCCCAGGACCAATGCGGTGGGGGGCGGGGCTTGGAGGGCAGGGGACCCGCCTGCGAGCTCAGCAGGCCCCCTGGCCTGAGTGGGCGGGGCTATGCCCCTCTCCTGCTCCTCTTGGGTGGCCCCTCCCGCCTGCCTCTCCTGACCTCCCCCACCTCAGGGACGCGGATCTTGCCTGGTCTCCACTCCTCCTCCTGGCTCAGTCCCCCTCTATCCTACTGGTTCACTTTGGGGTTCCTCCTGACTCCTTGGGGGTCAGAGTCTCCCCAGCGGCCGGCGGGCACCCTAATTGTGGGGAGAAGCTAACTCCGCATCTTCCCACACCGCCATGTTGACTCCACCCCTCTTTAACTTTTAAACAAATCAAATTTAAAAAATTAAAAAAAAAAAGGAAGGGCTTCCCTGGTGGCGCAGTGGTTGAGAGTCCGCCTGCCGATGCAGGGGACACGGGTTCGTGCCCTGGTCCGGGAAGATCCCACATGCCACGGAGTGGCTGGGCCCGTGAGCCATGGCTGCTGAGCCTGCACGTCCGGAGCCTGTGCTCCGCAACGGGAGAGGCCACAGCAGTGACAGGCCCGTGTACCGCAAAAAATAAAAATAAATAAAAGGATGAAACTACATGACTCAGAAAGCATATGATCTATATACTAGAACTAAAATAAATCCATCAGTAATTGTGTATTAAATCCATGCTTGGCACACAGAGAGAAGAAAAAAAGAATGTTTTGAAACTCAGATTGAACTAGTAAATTATTGAATGATTCACGGTAAGTTGACATCCCTAGCTGTTGCCTGGACACACACTCTTAATAGTGACTATCCCCTCGTGACTCAGAACACTTAAATGCAAACAGAATCAAACAAATATAGTCAATTTGAGGTTACACTTTCTCCTAAAAGATTGGTTACTTGTTTAAGACATCAATTCTCTGGCTATCCTTTCCCCTTCCAGGGAAATTAATCCCTGCAGCAACCCCAGCCTGGTCTGCCCCTGCCACGGACCACTCACCAGTTGTTGACGCCCACACTGCTCACCCTTTCCTCACTCTCCTTTCTGGAAATTCTGTCCATCTCAAATGCTTCCTCCCTATGAAAACTTCTGAACCCCACGTCAGTCTGTGATTTCCTCGGATGTATGGGCTGCTGCCTACTCTTCTTGTCACCAAGCACCAGGAGATGCTTCACACCAGGTGCCCAGGGCATGTTTCTTGAGGGACTCTCTCTGTTATCTAGTACAGGGAGGCTGTGTTTCTCTGACTGTTCTCTGCATTTTTATGGGGACATGCACATATTTCTCACCTTCTCTCACGGATTATAAGGTCTTGCAGAGCAGCTCTATTTGTTCTTGTATTCACATGTGCAGAAAGAAGCGGTCGGGGGAAGAGACAGGTGTGAAGCAGGTGGGGGCAGGGAGCCTGGTTGGTCAGAAGTCTCTTCTAGAAGGTGATGCCCAGCAACGAGTAAGACCCATGATTTGTGGTGAGGAGTTGGGATTTCCAGAGGCACCCAATAGACTGTAACCTTGTGTAGACATTCAGTTCGCCATTACATTTCCAGACTTGCAGAGAGCAGGTACCTTAATAAATATTTCTTTTATGAACCAATAAATGAGACAAAAAGCAGCATGATTTGTACAGAAAATGACAAGCCTTTCTGTGGTGCAGGCTGGAAGCAGTAAAATGATGTGACTTACGGGGCGGGTTCCCGTCAAGGAGGTGTTACCTGCCGGGAAACTGCCCTGCACCGAGAAAGGGTGCCGAGGACAGTGGCAGGGGCAGAGGTGGGGTTGTACTGATGACCTGAGACTAGTGCTAAGGCCAGAATCCAACAGGTCTAGTCTGACAGTACCAAGAAGGATCATAAAGCTTTTGCAACAGACCCAGCCTGAGAGTGGGTAGTTGGTTGGAGAGAAGCCAAGACATTTGAGAAAATCAGCACATTTTGATAATTGATTAGATATAGACAGAGAGGGGGGAGTGAAGTAAACAAGGATCATTTTTTAAAAATTTATTTTATGGACGTATACTTTGATTGACAATGTTGTGTTAATTTCTGCTGTACAGCAACGTGATTCAGTTATACATATATATATATTCTTTTTCATAATGGTTTATGACAGGATATTGAATATAGCTCCCTGCGCTATACAGTAAGGACCTTGTTGTTTATCCATCCTACATATAATAATTTGCATCTGCTAATCCCAAACTCCCAATCCATTTCTCCTCCACTCCATCCCCCTTGGCAACCACAAGTCTGTTTTCCACGCCTGTGGGTCTAAAATGATGATCCTTTAAATGGTGGTTCCATTAAGTTAAGAGGATAGAAAAAGCAGCACTTTGATGGGGGAGTCTGGTGAGAGGTAAGAAGGAGCTGGGGAAAGAGACCTACGTGGGCTGGAGGCTGCAACAGTGAGCGCTGAATAAATGATTGCTGACTCGAATTAAATTATAAAGAAGCCAGATGTCCTTTACCTTCTCCCCATCTGTGAGTCTGAAACAGGGAGTGCTGGATGCTAAGGCCAATGTGTGCCGTTAAAATAAACCCTTTAGAGCAGGTTTTGATCAAATGAGTGATAGGATGCTGTGGGTACCACCTTTAAAGTAAATGTCAAGATATGTGCTAATGGTAGCCAATTAACGGATCAGAGATGAACGTTCTGCTTGATACAGGCTCCCTGATTGCTTCAGAGCTCCTTGGAAGGGCAGCAGGTAACCAGTCAAAACCTGTCTGATGAGGGAAGCACATGATTTTTATTGTCCTTGTACAGGGCAGCTAGACTGTCATTAACCTACAGACAGTCTCAATTTCCTTTTGGAGCCCCAGAAGACAGACTCATTAACTTTTTAAGAACTTTTTTCCTTTGTAACCTTCAGAGAAATGCCAGCAATTATCAAAAAGGTGGACCCACAGACCAAGCGATCTGAAGACAAATGCAACACCAAGAGCTTTTGGAAGCATATAATTTACTGACATTTAATATAAGAATTTAAATATATTTCCTTTTTAAATTGAAGTATAGTTGATTCACAATATTCACAATACAAAAGCTCCTTGCTTTTGCCTAAGGAACACCGTCCCTCGTCACTGCATGAAAGCCCTTCGCCTCTGGCCTCTCTCCCACTGGTAGTCCCACCCTCTGGCCAAGCCAAATCCCTGCACTTCGCTGTGCGTCCACGCTCTCTCTTGCTCTGACCCATTCTGCTCCCGACGTTGAGAGTGCCGGCCCCCATCTCGCTTTGCCAGTTCAACGAGCGGCTCCACGTAGAATTTCTAGCCCTTCCGGTGGGTCCCTGCCTGGGGCTCTAACCACGCCCATGTCTTATTCCAGCGCTCATCGCCGTGCCTGTCTATTTGTCCGGGTCCCTGACGAGACTGTCAGCTCCTCCAGGAGGCAGCAGGGGAGTATGAATGAATGAATGAATGAATAAACGAGCTCCAACACTGTCCCTTCCTCTCATAGACCTGACTGCTGGAGCTGATCACAGTGAGAATTTTCACTGTCTCATCTAACCTGCCCAGCTGTGCAGCGAGGTTGGCATTCTGACGGTGCCCATGTTAAGGATGAGGGAACGGAGGCTCAGAAACGTTGAGCGATTTGCCCAGGGTCACGGCCCGTGAGGTCAGCGCTGGGACGGCTCCTGAGCCGGAAGCCGCGTCACGGTACTGCTGCTCCTGGCTCACTCTGACCACCGGGTTGCTGTCTTCTTTCTACCTTGACTGGAATGTATGAAACAGTGACAGACGGCGAGGGGGAAGCAGCTGTTTTCAAGGCCAACAAGTAGATTACAGATCATAAAAGTCAAATTGTAGGAGAGAGGCATTGACTCATTACGTCCTTCTTGTACACAGAGTGTGCGTGCCGATCACCACCAGGCATTCCCACCAGCGCCACCTGAGGCAGAGCCAAGCATCACTCATCGTCTGTCGTGATTTGTGAGTCAGTACGTGCTGCACTGCGGACCTGTACCAGAGAGCGACGAAATATTCCGAGGGTCCAATGATCTGCTCGCTTGGCTTCAGCCGTTACTTATCTGAGTACTTTTCCGGCCCCACCTCTTCTCTCCTTTCTGAGACTAGGTGATGGGAATGTAAGGGCTGTAGTGATTTTTTATTTTTAACTTTTTTTTTAACATCTTTATTGGAGGATAATTGCTTTACAATCGAGTGTTAGTTTCTGCTGTATAACAAAGTGAATCAGCTGTATGCATACGTATATCCCCATATCCCCTCCCTCTTGCGTCTCCCTCCCACCCTCCCTATCCCACCCCTGTAGGTGGTCACAAAGCACCGAGCTGACCTCCCTGTGCTGTGCGGAGCTGTAGTTCTTATCCCACAGGGAGAAGGGCCCTGAGGCTCTGTTCATTTATTTATTTATTATTACTTAAAACAATTTTTTAATGTTAATTTTTTAAAGTTTATTGGAGTATAGTTGATTTACAATGTTGTGTTGGTTTCAGGTGTACTGCAAAGTGATTCAGTTATACATATACATATATTCATTCTTTTTTAGATTCTTTTTTTTAGATATACGTTATCATAGAATATTGAGTAGAGTTCCCTGTGCTATACAGTAGGTCCTTGTTGTTTATCTGTCCTATATATAGTAGTGTATGTATGTGTGTGTGTGTGTGTGTGTGTGTGTGTGTTCATCCCAAGTTTCTGATTTACCACTCCCCTGTTTGTTTATCTTTCAACCTATTTTCTCTCTTTTGTTCAGATTAGAAATTTTCTAATTTTCCATTGTACCATGTACCGGTTCTTTCCTTTGTCCCCTCCTCTGTTGTTGAGCCCATCAACAGCGCTTTTTATTTCCATTATTGTATTTATTTCGGTTTTAAAATTCCCACTGGGCTGCTTTTCTCTGCCGAGGCTTTCTGTTTTTCACTTATTTCAAGTGTCTTGTGATTGCTCCTGGAATTATCTTTATCGCGGCTGCCTGTTCTTTGTAGGCTGATTCTAATATCTCTGTCACTGTGGTGCTGACTTCCACTTACTGTCTTTTGTTCTTTCAGCTTGAGACCTTGTTCTTGGTGTGATGAGTAAGTTTCTATTGAAAGCTGGACATTTTTGTATTATATTATGAAACTCTGGATCTTATTTAAGCTTTGGGTTTTAGCTGTTTTTTTTCTGACACTTCTCTGGCAAGAAAAAGGGGGGGGTGCATCTCCTTGACACTGCCAGCAGAGGAAGAAGTCCAAACTCCCCATTTGGTCTCCCAAAGGGTTTGGGTCTCCTGGTTACTGCTGGGTCGGGCTGAACACCGAGTCTCCCCTCGTGGGGTCCAGGGACACTGTGTTGGGGTCTCATGACCTGCACGCAGTCATGAAAGTCCCTGGTTCTGTGGGGATGAGGGGTGCCCGGTCACAGGCTGGTGGGGACCAGGAAGCTGGGTTCCTCGCTTTCCTTTTCCTGCAGTGTTTGGCTAGAGTAGAATGATTATTGTCTAAAAGTTTCTGTCCTCAGAGATTACAGTTTTCCTTGTCCTTTGACTAGAGAGAGCAGATCTTTTACTTGGTGGGGTGGGGGGACTTTTTGGATCTGCACCTCTTGGTGTTTCCAGGTTGCCTGTTTCTTTGGCTCCACAGGTGAGGCAAGAAGAAAAGCCAGGGAACTGCCCTGTGCTCCTCAGGTCACCAGGTCCCTAGCTGGTCTGCTTGCTCTCTACATTTTTGAGTTTTCTTATGTATGCTTTATGTAACGTCCAAGGTTTTTAGTTATACTCAGTGGGAACAGTAGGGAAACGTACATCTACTCAATCTCGGAACTGGAATTTCCCCTCCCTATGGACTTGAGCTCATTTCCTGCCCATGTAGGCTGGGATTCAAGGGTCATTTTATGGCTCAACCAGTCACAGGTTCTTTTAGTCTAGACTGTGGCTTCCTGGTAAAGTAGACCCCGGCAGGCACTGCCCGGACCTCCATCTAGAACTGAAGGACTGATTTTCCTGGTAACCGGGAATGATGCAGCAGTTAGCCCTCAGCATCAGTTAGCCCTGAGCTGCCCTTCCTGGTGCAGCCACGTCCCTACGGCCAGTGCAAGGGTACCAAGTCCTCCACCATCACGCCAGCTTCAGAGCCCCCATGGGCTGGCCGAAGCCACCACTGAGGCTATGTCAGAGCCGGGCTTGTCCTCTGTGAGTCCTGTTTCCTCCCTTCCCTTCCCCTGGGGTGGGGGAAGGCAGGGGCTCCCTGTAAACTCAGAGTGGGCCTCTCAACGAGCCCCACCTGTGGCTGGGAGCTGTACGGCCATCTTTGAAACCTCAGAGACTTTGTATCTATTTGATTCCAGTGACTTCTGTTTGCTGGTGACCACACCCACGGTTCTTGCAGAGTTGTAGCCAGACTGGTCGTAACCCATTGCTTTCCTTCTCTTCACCCCCATGCCTCTCATGCCCAACTTCAAGGGGGACCTGCACTCTGAGTTATTCCTTACAATTTAGAGAACTCAGCGGGTCCTGCACCAGCAAGCCACGGCCCGCAGTGCCCAGGGGACAGGCTGCATGGGCACAGCCCAGGGAGCTCCAGCCTGTGTGTGTCCAACAGGACTTGCCCCAAAATCCCCTCCAAACTTTGATTTGAGTCTTTCTTATTGGAGTTCAAATCTGTGAGGTCTTAATCTGTTTCTAAATTATAAATTAAACTTTATCACAGGTACGTATGTATAGGAAAAGATACAGTATCAATATATAGAGGTCGGTACCATCCACTGTGTCTTGGAACAGATCCCATGCAGATAAGGGGCAGCTACTGCACATTTTTTTACAGCTCTTATTTTTACAGTTGCAGCTCTGTTATTTCATACTTATTTATATTTTCTCTTGCTTTTGTATTAACTATTTCCCAGCAACTATGAAAACAGAGCCACTTTGCTCTCTTAGCCGATTATAAAAATCACTTGCTGAGCTTATAAAAATGCAGACTCCTGGGATCCCTGCAGGTACAATGAAACAGACTTTTTACGGAGGAGCCTGGGAAGATATTTTAAATAAGCCTATAGGTGAATCGTATCACCAAAGCGTGGAAAACTGATCTAAGTCAAAGTTAGTTTTATGTACTAATCGGTTAAACATCCCCAAAGGTTCCTCTCTTTCCCCAACCCTGATCAGACTTGGTGTGTGAACCGTGGTATGACTTTATTATAACATAATATTTATCAATTGACCTATCTATCATCTACTTATCTGAGATTCATTTGAGTTGGAAACACTCTATAAACATCCACATTTACCCTTATTTGCTTTATTACTTGAATGTTTGCTTTCTAGAGAATTACGACGAAACGGGCTTTTATGAAAGATCTGTGCTATAGATTGAATGTTTGTGCCCCTTGAACATTTGTATGTTGAAACCTAGCCCCTAATGTGATGGTGTGTGGAGGTGGGACCTTCGGGAGGTGCTGGGATTAGTGCCCTTACAAAGGAAGCTCTTGAGAGATCCCTCACCCTTCTGCCATGTGAGGCTGTAGCGGACACTCGGCTTTGAACTGTATAAACCAGGAACTGGACTCTCACCGGACACCGAGGCTGCTGGTACTTCGATCCTGGGCTTCCCAGCCACCAAGTGAAAACTACATTTCTGTTGTTTGTAAGCCACCTGGTATGTGGTGTTCTAATTTAAGCAGCCAAAACAGACAAAGACAACCTGCTTTGATTGATCCATTCGTTCAAAAAGTATAATTGGACAATTACTAGGGCTGTTCTAAACCCTATGGTTGGTTACACCAGTAGATGAGAGAGAGAAAGCCCTGCTTTCAGACAGCCTACCATCAGCCATTGCATTTCTTATCTACTAACCCGAGTCACTCAGAGATAAGGGAAGAATGAGTGCATTTTGAATCGGAAGTGCATTCGGTCAGTTTGCCTTGGAATAATTTCATATTTTCTTAGGTGACAAGAATAAGTATGATCTAATAAATAATTTTAGTGAAGATAAACCAGGAGAAACTCAGCTTACCTTTCATGAAAGAAGTTAAGCAGATTTAAATTATTTTCCTGAGAGTGAGGGCTGTTAAACACCAAAGGGGTAATTAAAAAATAAGGTAAAGGAGGGTGGGAGGGAGGGAGACGCAAGAGGGAAGAGATATGGGAACATACGTATATGTATAACTGATTCACTTTGCTATAAAGCAGAAACTAACACACCACTGTAAAGCAATTATACCCCAATAAAGATGTTAAAAAAAAAATAAGGTAAAACCTCCACTTACAAATGCATTCAGAAATTTCGATAAGATATTTCAGGCAAAAGCCTGAAATTTTTCCTTCTATAACAGAGTACATGAAATCAAATATTTTCATCAAAATTTTATTAAGGCAAATCTCATTTTACCTTTAAATTAGTAGCTCTATTCAAAAGTACCAACCTACTTCTGCTCTAATTTTTGGTTCACGGTCTACTGTATAAACATAAAAATAATGCTGACTAAAAATTAAAGTGAGAAAACTTAGACGTTGAAGTTATAGAAACCATTCTCCAAATTGATGGCAGACAGGATAAAAGTTTTATTTGCCACAGGGCTTTTTGTTTCTATGTGTTTTTTAATTTTAGCAAACAAACGAATGAAACCACAACCCGCTGACTTTTGTCGACACCAATAACCCATAAATAATCTATTATAAGAATAGAAATGAGTTTTACCTGAGTCACACTGAGAACTATAGGCCCGGCAGACACAGATTCAAGAAGCACTTGAACTGTGTTCTCCCGACTACAAAACGGGGGGAGCTTACAAAGGCAGAACCCACAACGTTAAGTAAGTTGTTTGTCAAGAATTAGGATGGGAGCTGGCAAGCAGCAAGGGTGCTTGTTAGGCAAGGATCGGGTGGGGTCTGAAGTGGTGGCACACTCAAGGGGAGACCTGGAGACCCTGAGGTGGCAGCTGGCGGCTGCGGGCAGGTCCTGCTTTGAGGGCAGCTGGTGGTGTCCCGACTTTGACACAGTTCAAAATTCAAGTTCTCAGTGATGCAGGAATGTGTCTGAAACCAATATTCACAGCGACAACTGGGCTCCATTTCCAATGCCTGAACCACGGTTACTCCATTTTGTGTTTTTTGTTTGTTTATTTCATTTGACAAAAACGTGTGTTATCATATTCAGTTGAAAAGTAAATACAAAGTTGTGCATGTGGTTCGTTTATGACAACGTCAGCATGTAGGAGACTCAGTAAACGCTTGTTGAAGGTATTAATGAATAACGTAGAAAATTCTCATGCCCATGGACAGAGATCAAAAGATCAATATGTAAAATGATCAGTTGTAGTAGGATTCTGGCCTTTTCCTCTTTCAGAGGCATCTTTAATTTGTATATTTTCAGCTCTTCCAGGTTTGGGTACAGCCAGCTGCCTAGTTCCTTTTTTTTTTTTTTAATTTTTATTGGAGTAAAGTTGATTTACAATGTTGTGTTACTTTCTGCCGTACAGCATCCATTTTGACTTATCAATGCATTCTTTTCTTTAATGCTTAAAGCAGATGTACAGTACATGTCTGACGGGCCAGAAGACCGGCTGTCCATGAGCATAAACTTCAAGACAAATCACATACGAGCTAGAACGACTTCCCCACACCTCAATGTGTGAAAATTTCTCCCATCACTTTAGATACTTTCATCTTCAACATACTTGTCAAAAGTTAATAAATATGTTCGATATCAAAAGCCTTAAAAAGTCATATTTGCCATGAAAAATGTGAGTATTAAGAAAGCATTTTCCTTTTGAACTATGAACGTAAAATTGTTTCTAGGCTTCTGCAGCCGCTACACAGATGCATAATTAAGCAGAAGAAATGAAGACGCCTTGCTTGGAAAACCTTTGCCCTTGCCTGATCAGGCTTAAAGGATCACGGAATTGGGACTGTGTCCTCAGAGAGCAATCTACCTGTGCTAAGTAGCTCCCATTTCTAGAACTTCACTAAGATTTCCATAAAGAGCATTATGGGAATTCTAATATTTATAGATATATAATGTAAATACATTTAATATTGTTATAGGTGCCCTGTATTGTAATGCAAGCATCTGTACAACTTGGAAATGGAAGAAAACACCAGTTAAAAAAAAGAAAGAAAGAAACACTATTTGCTCCTAGTAAGATAAAAATAATTTAATGAGAGAATAAAGAAGGTGGGGAATGAAGGCTTTTTTCCCCTCCCTCAATTCTTTTTGGCATTTGGAACATGCAAAAATTCTATGAGTTTTGGGCCTCTTAAATTTAGTTGATTTCACCTATTTTTAAGATTTACTATTAAACTATTGCTGTAATTCCTGCTTTGTTGACTATTTAAACAACATGAATTGAGTTACTACCTCCTGAGAGGATACGGCGCCTGCTTGGACGGAATTTACAGTTTGGTCAGAAAGCCAGACGCGTAAACAAGTTAAGTAGGGTGACGAGAGGATGGGGGCAGTCAGAGAAGAAACATGACAGGAGACGGGCACGACCTGCTCCTGGCAGAGCAGTGACATCCTGGCCTCACACGTTTATGTGTCGTGTTTCCTACCCAATGCCTTCATTCATTCATATTCACTTATTCGGCACACGGTTTTCAGGAAATGCCATGGGACACTTACATCACAGAAACAAGAGGCATTTTTCTCGTCTCACACATACCCCTTATCTTCTTCAAAATTGTATTTCCAATGTGGCCTGTGCTACTTTAAACTATTCTGGTATTTTTCACTCATAATTTGTGAAGAGGAGAGAATTAGAGTAATTATTTAGGTAGATCAAAGAACTATTTTCATATCTGTTTCCCAAATATTTCAGCATAGAATGTATAGGAGAATTATCTTAATTTGAGAGCAAAGGAAGTAAGAAGAGGAAAAGAAAACCCAAATGATTGGCCAGAGGAAACCCAGAAGAAATGCCCCACGTAAGTGATTCAAACTACCACAAAGGCGTGACTCTCTCTCGAGTCCATCTGTGTGTGTCTATTCACCCGTACTACTTTTCCTCCAAATAAACACTTTACTTGTTTCACTAAAAAAAAAAAAAAAAAAGGAAAAGAAAGAAAGAAAAGAAAAGAAAAAGAAAACCCAAGAGGTTAGTATTATACTAATTTTCTCAACCACATTTTGAGTGGCCCCATTTCATGAGGCTCTTACAATTCCTGCAGCACACAGTGACAGAGAAGTACCGTGTAGTGTTTTCTGCTCAGCCCTCTCTGACCCCCCTCCCACCTTCTCCCCATGCTCTAGAGTGTGTGGGTCCAGGGACACTGGCCTCTGTGGGCTGCATCCGTGGCTTCCCACTGAGTTTGGCCAGTGGGATGCTGTGCAGAGGGCAGAGGACAGGAAGGGACTGAGGGGTGTTTTCTGGGGTCTCCTCCCTGTGGAGCCAGGAGGTCCAGCTGCATGGCCCTGACCCTGAGACTGCTCTCTCCGTGTCCAGGGAACCCGGCCCTTGTTCACCCTTTCAGGTCCGCAGGAGGTGACGCCTCCTTCTTTTCCTCCACTGAGGCTAGCCGTAGGATACATTTTTTCTTACTTCTTACCAGTTTTCCTAAACATTACCTACACCTTTCATGGTCCTCTCGTTAAGACTCCTCAAAGGACTTCTCAAACGGAGTGTGCCGTTTGATTACGGCTGGGCCTGGAACATACTCTGAAGTGTATCTCAACAAAAATCCCCGAGTGGCTGTCTGGAGTGTGCCTTGAGCAAACTTGAAGTGTAGACAGCTCCACTTCTTAGTTTTAAAGGGTTTCAAGTCAAAAGAATAGACTAATTACAATGGAGACATTCTATTTCCTAAGAATTACGGACTCATTACAAATTCATGTACTGGAGTTTATGTTTCAACTTCATTTTAATTTGAAATAAACTTTAATTATTTAAAAGCTTTGCTAGGAAGATCATAAAATATGAACGTAAAAAGTTATTTCACACTATCTAGCCGTGGTGACTATAACTGACCCATATGAGAATGTCTGGCATGCAATAAACGCTTATCACGTGAAGGATTCATCTGTGATACAGAAGTACAAATTCTAACTTAAATTAAGTGAACGTGTCTACAAAAGAAAAAACTCTTCAGAAAATTAAATTTCATCAGAGAATTGAAAATGTGATATTTTAGAGAGGCTGCCTTATACCTGTACCTTATCAGCAGCTGCCCCTGGCCTGGTAAATGAAAAGAAAATGGACAGCTCAGCAGGAAGAGACAAGTGGGCACAGAGCAGTCCCTGGGTTTCTATGACGTCATCCCCTTGGTTTATCACAAACTGGCTTGAAGCAATCGGGATGCAAGACGGTTAGCATGTCACTAACATACTATCAAGAGCTATCGAGTACTATCAAGAAGTGAAATCTTAGAGGCTTCCCTGGCGGCGCAGTGGTTGAGAGTCCGCCTGCCGATGCAGGGGACGCGGGTTCGTGCCCCGGTCCGGGAAGATCCCACATGCCGCGGAGCGGCTGGGCCCGTGAGCCATGGACGCTGAGCCTGCGCGTCCGGAGCCTGTGCTCCGCAACGGGAGAGGCCACGGCAGTGAGAGGCCCGTGTACCGCAAGAAAAAGGAACTGAAATTTTAAGTGTTAGCTGGTAAACAGAAGTGTCCGCAGTTTGGAAAACTATTTGGCAA
Organism: Lagenorhynchus albirostris; assembly: GCF_949774975.1. NCBI lineage: Eukaryota > Metazoa > Chordata > Mammalia > Artiodactyla > Delphinidae > Lagenorhynchus > Lagenorhynchus albirostris. The sequence continues at coordinate 2,835,167 of NC_083111.1, forward strand.
GTTGGACAGCTTTACTGAACGTAACTTCAATGCTTTCTTGCATGATCTATAATTTTTTAGTTCTGAGAATTTCCCCATATATGACTTATTTATAAGGGTCCCTGGATATCATATTTTGCTTCCTGGCCTTCTACGGCAATAACTGAAGGGGAAAAGCAGTCTGGAGGAGTAATTAGGAGCAAGGGCTGGCGTGGTCTGGACTCTCCCACATCCGCTTACCACTTTGTGACCTTCAGCCCATGCTCTCTACACCACAGTGTCCTCATCGGGAGGATGGGAGGTAATCACAGCACCAAGCTGAGACTCAGACGAGCTGACACAGGCAAACCCGGCACTACACAAACATCCAATCAACCTGAGTGTCTTACCAGAATGAGTTTTCTGCCGCCGTCCCTCCAAGCACGCCCACTTTCCTTCCGGCTATCACAGGCAGTGACATGAAAATATCCATCTTGGTTTTAATCGTCAAAAATGTAAGACTTCTTGTCAGACAGAGAAAGACAAATATCGTATGATATTGCTTATATGCCGAATCTAAAAAAAAAAATGATACAAATGAACTTATTTACAAAACAGAAACAGACTCACAGACTTCGAGAACCAAATTCTGGTTACCAGCTGGGAAGGGTCGGGGGGAGGGATAGTTAGGGAGTTTGGGATTGACATGTACACACGGCTGTATTTAAAATGGATACCCAACAAGGACCTACTGTAGAGCACAGGGAACTCTGCTCAGTATTATGTAACAACCCAAATGGGAAATGAATAGATACGTGTATATGTATAACTGAGTCACTTTGCTGCACACCTGAAACTAACACAACATTGTTAATCAACTAGACTCCAATATAAAATAAAAAGTTAAAAAAATGTAAGACTTCTCGATCATTTTTTAACACGAGCTAGTCTTGAAACAAGTCGAACTTTAGAAAAAACATTTTACAGGATTTCTTGATTGTTTCCCTCGGGCACCTACAACGCAGGCGGGAAATGGGGGTGGGGGAGATCCCCCCCACACACGATGCTTTCCCAATGAAGCCGTTGCCAAGAGCGCTGGCTTCTCAGAACTTCTCGCGCAGTGTGGTCTCAGGGCATCATGCCGCGGTGCCCAGAGCTCTTCCGGGGGCAGCTGAGGCGTGTGCCTGGCACCGTCTCTGATTCTTCAGACCTGTGCAATGCTGGGAAGGGGCAGGTCATCTGAGGAGAGCCTACCTAGAGAGCACGGCAGCAGAACTCTTTCAAATCACAGCAAAGAGGGAAAAAACACTCACGTTGCTTAGAGATGGTAAGTTCTGAGTAGTAGGTTACCATCCATATACAAGGGTTATCATGCCATCGTACACCTTTTCCAGTTCTCAGCATTATATTCTAAGCAGCTAAATAAGAACCTCCATGAATTATCAATATCACCTCTGTGTTTCTCACACAGGGCCATAGAAGAAAGCAGATGAATGAGAACAGCCTTCGGTCTTTTATTAACGTTCCGTGACCTTTAAGTTATAGAAACTCCAGCCACGCCTACATTGCCTGCAAGCCGAGCTGACAGCGAAGCCGTAAAAATGGCCAATCCTACAGGCAGCCTTGCGTGTTACTAGGCCGGCCGAGGGTAACCATGGAGAAACATAGATAACGATGAACAGCCAGGACCACCTCTGAGTGCGTGCCGTACAGGCAGCACCTAAATGGTTTGATCTGAGGGCATCCTTGCTTCAGAGTTTTCTCCACTACCCAGCTCAGTAACCGAAAATCTGAAGACTTCCCTCGTGTTGAAACATCTTCTTTGAAATGTCTGAAATGACAAGCATCACCTGAGAAGGTTCGTGATTCACTCAGTAGCATCCTTTGAGACAGTAATTTGAGTTTATTGATTCTTCCATTAAACATTTATTGAGCACCTCCTGGGTGCTTGACAGTCAAAGTCCAGAGAAGAAGTCTACGTTCACCTCTCTGAATCGGCCCCAAACAGTCCCAAAGGTAACTGTACCTGTCACAGACCATATGAACAATTCCTTACATTCAGTCGGCTGCCGCCGAAACTTCTGCTCCCTAAAGACTGACTGTAAAGTCAACACCCAGTGAGGATGAATCCTCCTCCATGATGGAACAGAACCAGCGACCAACCTGCAACCAGGTAGCTGGTTGTCCCTCCTGGAGAATTGTTCCCTGTTTTGGGCTAAACTATTTCTCTCTGCTGTTGGCAGACAAGGCTGCAGAGAGAGGGGTCAGCCTTGGCGAGGAGGAGTGTGTGTTGCTGAGCCCATGAATGGCACCCTTATCACCACGGATACTCTTCTCTCGTCCATGGAAAGGTCCTGCGGGGCTGTGGAAGGATGCTGACTGAAGCCACAGAGCGCCTCCTCAGCAGTGGATACCCTTGGACGAGTCTTCACACGAGAGTGTGGTGGGCAGCCTCCTAGGATGGTTCCCGGGGGTCCTGCCTCTGGGTGTGTACGTCCTTGTGTGACGCCCTCCCCTTGAGTGGGGACTGGACCCAGTGACGTGCTTCGAGGAAACGAAATGTGGGAAACCGGTGACATGCCACCGACACGACGAGGAACTCCGCCTGCACACGTGCCCCGACGGAGAGGACGACCTGTCACGTGGTGAAGCGTGGGCCACGGCCAGCAGCCCGTGAGGGACTCAGGCTTCCAGATTCAGAGGCTGAGTCTTGCCCACAACCATGTTCCCTGGAGGCGGATCCTGTCCCAGAAGAGCCGTCACTTGAGCCAGCAGCTCTGTCCCCTGAATGCAACCTTGCCAGCCTGTGAAGCAGGGGACCGGCTAAGCCATTACTGGATTGTTGTTCTGAGCCTCTAAGTTTTGGAGGGTAATTTGTTAGATAGCAACACATAACTAATACAGACACAAACCCCATTTGAGAGATCTATCTACAGAGCTATGTGGATACCCAAACTTCCCCGTCACTAGTCCTCCAATCCTGTCCTTTCTGTATCCCTTACCATGCATTCAGCCAATCCATTAGCTACTGCTCATGAACTGATGTAGATGAATATTTCCCATCATCTGTCAGGCCAGAGAAGGCACACCAATTTTCTTTCAAATTACATGAAAGGTGACAGAGATGTCAGAGTTAGGATTAAATTTTGCTATAATTTTGCTGAAACCCTACTGACTGACTGTGCTGCAAATTGTGAGATACAAACAAGGTCATTTCATCCTTAAGAGGCTGACGTATAACGACCTTAAAGATGAAAGTTCATTTCATCTGTAAGAGGCTGATCAGAACTCATTCTCTGCCACTGTAAAGATGGACGTGATTTTGATATCTGCATCAAGTCATTTGTTTTCTCAGATACACGGATTAATGTCACAAGGGTTACTCCCTAAGAGGCTACTGTAGCTAGTCGCATATTTCTGGATGTTGGATAGGAGAAGATCCCTCAAAACCTTATTGTCTCCTTAGGGCTCTGTCCTAATCTCCAGGAATTGTCTCGTGAAAACTTCACCAAGAACCTCTTCTTCACAAATTTAACAAGTTCAAAATAATCCCTTACCTTCCTCTCTCACATGCCACTTCCTTCATCTTCTAGTTCTTTCTGGTCAAAAGTTTTATTTTTCTTTTTCCCTATCATCAGTAAATACTGCACCAACCTCCTGGTCTTCTGGACTAGGAATGTCAAAATTCTCTCTCCTCAAGGAACACCACACACGTTCACGCCTCATTCTTTTGTTTGTTTGTGCTCTTTGACCAGGACTGTCCATATCCACATCTTATCCTCATTATATCCTTCGGAAACCAGCTACAATGCCACCTCCTCAGTGACGCCTCCCCTGATTTCCCCTGGTCGGCAAGAACAATTCTTCTCATGGACTTCCACCAGACTTTGCCTCAGCACTACTTCGTCTTCATTTTGGTACTTTATTCTTTGCTGCGTTTTCTTAGGTGTGTTCTGTAGAATGCTTGTCTCTTGGAAGCATCCACATAAAAAAGTGTTTTCAGGTAATGAAAGTCTATAGAATTCTGCCTACTGCTGTTTCAATTGGAGTTCCTGATTTACGTTAGCATACTAAGGATTCCGAGAGGACCTGCAATAAGAAACTTATTCGGCCTTCACTTCCTTGTTCTACCGTTTTTCACTTATGATCTATGACAAACTTGCAGAACTCTTTTGCCTTGTACAATAGCTGCTTTCTCGCTGTCCTATTTCCCAGTATCCTATACATCGTCTCATGCATTACGGTTCCTCAGTGATTGTTGTATATGCTGTGCATTCCTCCACACTCTGAGGCAGACAAATCTCAGACAACATTTTGGTGGTATTTTCTTCCAGCAAACTCTGCTAGAACTGGAACCAGGCCATCAGGAAGTAAAGGAAATAAATTATTCAGCTACAACCAGAGGGAGCTGACTGAGAAATTAGGACTCCTTGGGGCCACTATTAGTGAGAGAAGAGAGGAAGATGAATAAATAACACCACAGGATTTTAAATGGAACAATTATAAACCTTGGATGAAAGAAGACATAAAAACTTTAAGATTCACTATTCGAACTAAGCATTAGAGCATTCGTTCTACTGGATAAAGTGCCGATGAGTCAGCCAGGTCACAGAAGCACCCAGCCTCCTGTGGCTGGTGGAGTCACATGCCAGCCTGGGATAATGCCTAATTGGCCATGAGTTGGCGGGTAAGTGCCTTGTCCATGTAGGTACCATATTCCAGGACTTTAATTCTATTGTCATGTGAGTCTGTGTGCTACTGACCTGCCTTCCAATATGATTATGAGGAATCATCCTGTTACTGACATATTGAATTAGCGTAGTACATTTGTTACAACTGATGAACCAGTATCGATAAATCATTATTAAAGTCCATAATTTACATTAGCCTTCACTCTTCGTCTGCTTTTCCCCCCAAGATTTGATTAATAAACTCGGTGACCACTTCGCCCTGATGACTGTTTCCTTTCGTGAATCTCTCAGCAGCGTGACGCACAGAAATCAGATGTCATATGTTTAGTCATATGTTTAGTATAATCAACAGCATTTCATTTTAAAACAGTAAAAACCAAGCAGCTCTAAGAAGATTTATCCCCAAAAAATGAACACAGTAAAATGTTGCAACTTATTTTATGATGGGAAATATCTTCCAAAGAACATCTGTGTAAACAAAACAGCATTGTGCATACACTTATGCCCTCAGACTTGAGGTGTCAGATCTTCATCACCCATCGCTCAGTCTCAATGATGCTCTTGGCACACAGGGCTCCAACAGGAAGACACATTTTGACCAATTTGTGTTTATTATCTTCTCTTCCTAAGCTATAAAAGCAAACTGATACCAAGAGCGGTATTTGAGAAGAAAAGCATTTCCCTCTACCCTTTCTAGGTTGTTCTGGCTGGTCTAAGAATTAAATTGACGTGAGACAGATTAACAGGAGAAAACCAGATGTAATTACGTATATACAGGGGCCCCGTAATGTAAGGCCACAGATGTGGCATCTGAGAGAGGAGAAGGGGGTGCGGGGGGGGGGGACTTCAGCGGGGAGAAGGCAGTTCACACGGAGGTGGGAAAGCAGATGTTTGGTGACAGATGCTTGCTGGGCCCCCCGGGACAGTGGGACACACAGAGGACTCTGGTCTCCCGGCCCTGTGCAGCTCCTCCCAGCGCCGACCCGTGTTCTTTGTAGATCTCCGGTGACAGTGCCCTTCCTGGACCAGGGCCTTTGTCTGAGTTCTTTAGGCAGTTAAGGGGCAGGTAAGAAGACAGACTTCCTATTGTATTACCTAGGATTTCCAGTACAATATTGAAAAAGAGTGGTGAGAGGGGACATCCTTGCTTTGTTCCCAATCTTAGGGGGAAAGCATGTAGCTTCTCATCATTAAATATAAAGTTACCTGGAGGGGGGTTTTTTGGATAAATGTTCCTTATCAAGTTGACGTTCTCCACTATTCCTGCTGAGAGTTTTATCAGCATGAATGGGTGTTGGATTTGGTCAAATATTTTTGATGTTTCTATCGATAAGATATTTGATTTTTCCTCATTAGTCTGTTGATGTGATAGAGTACATTAACTGATTTTCAAATGTTGAACCAAGCTTGTATACCTGGGATAAATCTGACATGGTCATGTTGTACAATACTCCTTATACATTGTTGGATTCAATTTGCTAATATTTTGTTGAGAATTTTCATCTATGTTTGTGAGACACATTGATCTGTTGTTTTCCTTCCTTATAATGTCTTTTCCTGGTTTTGGTATTAGGGTGATGCTATTCTCACAGGATGAGTTCTGAAGCGTTTTCTTTGTTTCTATTTTCTGAAAGAGGTGGTAGAGAATTGGTATCACTTCTTTCTATTGTTTTTGTGTTTTCAGTTTCATTGATTTTGACTCTGACTTTTATTGTTTCTTTTGTTCTGCTTACTTTGGATTTAATATATTCCTTTTTATTTTTTTTTCTACTTTCCTACAGTAGAAGTTTAGATTATTGATTTTAGATCTTTTTTCTTTTCTTTCGAATATACGCATTCCATGCAATTTCCCTCTCAGCACTGCTTTTGCTGCATACTACAAATTTTGATAAGCTGTATTTTCATTTAGCTTGAAATATTTTTAAATTTCTCTTGAGACTTCTTCTTTGCCCCATGTGTTACTTAAAAGTGTGTTGTTTAATCTCCAAATATTTTGGGATTTTCCAGCAATCTGTTATTGGTTTCTAGTATAATTCCATTTTGGTCCAACAGAAAACTTTATATTGCTTCTGTTCTTTTAAATTAGTTAAGGTATGTCTTATGGCCCCAAATGTTTTCTGTTTGGGGGAATGTACCATGAGCTTGAGAAGAATATGTATTCTCCTGTTATTGGAGTAAGTACTCTGTAAGTGCTGATTAGATCTAGGTGATGAATGGTGCTGTTCAGTTCAACTATGTCTTTACTGATTTTCTGCTTGTTGGTTCTTCTGTCAATTACTGACACAGGGGTGTTGAAGTCTCCAAGTACAATAGTGGGTTAGCCTATTTCTCATTGTGGTTCTATTAGTCTTTGCTTCATGTATTTTGACTATTGTTAAATGCTACACATCCAGGATGGGTCTGTCTCCTTGGAGCACTGTCTCCTCTATCTTTATGGTTTTTTTGTTTGTTTGTTTTGTTTTGTTTGTTTGTTTGTTTTGTGGTACGCGGGCCTCTCACTGTTGTGGCCTCTCGCGTTGCAGAGCACAGGCTCCGGACGCGCAGGCTCAGCGGCCATGGCTCACGGGCCCAGCAGCTCTGCGGCATGTGGGATCTTCCTGGACCGGGGCATGAACCCGTGTCCCCTGCATCGGCAGGTGGACTCTCAACCACTGCGCCACCAGGGAAGCCCTCCTCTATCTTTATGTAATGCCGTTTCTTATTCTGACAATCTAGCTGGGTCTGAAATCTGCCACGCCTGAAATTACCACTGCTATTCCAGATTTCTTTTGGTATATCTTTCCCCATCCCTTTACTTAAATTTTTTTTTATTGCGGTAAAATATGTATTATATAAACATGACATTTTCTTTCTTTCTTTCTTTTTCGGCTGTGCTGTGCGGCTTGTGGGATCTTAGTTCCCCCACTAGGGATCGAAGCCACACCCTCGGCAGTGGAAACACAGAGCCCTAACCCCTGGACCACCAAGGAATTCCCTAAATATGACATTTTAACCATTTCAAGTAACCAATTCAGAGACATTAATTATATTCACAGCATAGTGCAACCATCATCATTATCTATTTCAAAACCTTTTTTTTTTTGTAGCCACGGTTTTAAATTTTTTCCAGTGTTATTGAGGTATAATTGACATATCACATTCTGTAACTTAAAGGTATACAACATGTTGATTCGTTACACATATATGGCAATATGATTACCGGCATAATGTTAGCTAACACCTCCATTATGTCATACAATTACTGTATCTTTTGTGTTGAGAGCACTAACATTTATTCTCTTAGCAACTTTTAAGTATATAGTGCAGAATCTATGATCAGTTGATAACAATACTATCTATCCCCAGAACTTATTATCTTCTAACTGGAAGTTTGTACTTTTTGACCAACATCTCCCCATTTCCCCCTTTGCACAGCTCCTGGTAACCACCATTCTACTCTCTGCTTCTATGACTTCAGCTTTTTTAGATTCTCCTTATAAGTGAGAACACACAGTGTTTAATTTTCTCCATCTAATTTCACTTAGCCCAGTACACTCAAGGTCCATCATGTGTTCGCAAATCATGGGATTTTTGTCTTCCTCATGCTGAATAATACTTCATTATATATATATAATGTGTTTGTGCTTTAGGTATCATATCCAAAAAAATCATTGCTAAGACCCATGTCAAGGAGCCTCTTCTTATGTTTTCTTCTAGGATTTTTACAGCTTCACATCTTACATTTAAGTGTTTAATCCATTTTGAGTTAATTTTTGTTTGTGGTGTAAAATAGGGACCCAGTTTTATTCTTTTACATGTGACTATTCAATTTTCTCAGCACCATTTATTGAAGAAACTATCTTTTTTCCACTGACTGTCTATGTTCCCTTGTCCATTATTAGTTGACCATATATGTATGAGAGCCCAAGCTCTCAATTCTATTCTATTGGCCTATGTGTCTGTTTTTATGCCAGTACCATACTGTTTTGATTATACAGTTTTGTAACATAGCTTGAAATCCAGAAGTATAGTACCTCCTGCTTTGCTCTTCTTTCCCAGGATTGCTTTGGCTATTTGAGGTCTTTGTGATTCCATATGAACGTTAGGATTGCTGTTTCCACTTGTGTAAAAAGTGCCACTGGAATCTTGATAGAGGCTGCATTGAATCTACTGATGGCTTTGGGTAGTATGGACATTTTAATAAAATTAATTCTTCTAGAATATGAACACGAGACATTCATTTATTTGTGTCTTCTTCAAATTCGTTCATCAATGTCTTGTAGTTTTCAAGATCTTCCACCTCCTTGGTTAAGGTCTTTGTCTTTGAATTTCAGCAGTTTTATTGTAATGTGTCTTGAGGAAAGTCTGTTTGGATTAAAATAATGGGGTGGTCTATTAGCTTCGTGGACTGCAATGTCCAAATCTCTCCCCAGGTTTGGGAAGTTCTCTGCCATTCTTTCTGTAAATAACCTTTCTGCTCCCTTCATTCTCTTTTCTTCTGGAACTTCAATAATTCAGATACTAGTTTTTCTGATGGTGTCCCACAGATCATGTTGGCTTTCTTTACTCTCTTTCATTCTTAGTTTTCTCCTCAGACTGGGTTATTTCAAAGTTCCTATCCTCTATCTCACTGATTCTTCTATTTAGTGTCCTCTATTCCATTTTTCATTCCACTCATGAATTTTTCAGCTCCAGAATTTCTGTTGATTGCTTTTTATGGTTTTTATCTCTTTGTTAAATTTCAATCTTTTTGTTCACTTTTTTTTTTTTTGCGGTACGCGGGCCTCTCACTGTTGTGGCCTCTCCCGTTGTGGAGCCCAGGCTCCGGACGCGCAGGCCCAGTGGCCATGGCTCACGGGCCCAGCCGCTCCGCAGCATGCGGGATCCTCCCGGACCGGGGCACGAACCCGTGTCCCCTGCATCGGCAGGCGGACTCTCAACCACTGCGTCACCAGGGAAGCCCTTTTTGTTCACTTTTGATTGCATATTGTTTACTTGATTTCATTCGTCTTTCTCTGTTGTAGGGCACTGAGTTTACTTAAAACAGCTATTCTGAGTTCTTTATCAAGTAAATCACAGATCTCCACGTCTTTGGGATCAGTTATTAGAAGATTATCATGATCTTTTGTGACTTCATGTTTCTTTGATTTTTCATGTTCTTTGGAGTTCTGCGTTGTTGGATTCAAATTTGAAGTAGCAGTCACCTCCTCCAGCTTTTACTAAATGGCCTTCAGGGCAGCAATTCCTTTCATCAGTCCTGCTTTAGATTCTGAGGCTTTCTCTGACCTTGGATGGATACCCCTGCTTCTCAGTTCTTGATCCCTCCCCTCTTATGGCAGAAGTCTTAAGCTTCTGTGTCTTCTCTCAATCCCACTAAGCACCAGACAGGCTGCTGGTAGCCTCTGCTGTTTCCCTGAAGGTGGCACACAGACCACGTCTGTGATTTCTCCTTTGCCTGCAGACCCTGGCCTGCCTTCTGCCTGTGCTCCCCACCTACCAGAGCTTGCTCAGCCCACTGTATGCACAGGGAGCCCACTGCAGAGTGCTAGGAGCCGTGGGGCTGCCTGAGGGCCACTTGGGGAGTGGGGATCTGTGGGTGGTATTTCCCCTGCATCTCGTGGGCAGGCTTCCTGAGTCCAGAATGCAGTCAGCAGGGAATCTCGTACCCCACTCTATCTGCTCCTTCCTCCATCATGGCTCTCCCTCTTTAGTGTTCTGAATGCTGCAAGAGAGAAATGAGTCTCTCTGGCAGCATCCTGCACAGCTCAGGGAGCCAGGAGTTCACTCACTGGCTCGCCCTTTCCCTCATGGAAGAAATCACAGGCCATCTAGTTTAGCCCTAAGCTGTGCGGCCTTGGGTGTGGGGTGATGCCAGCAAAGATAAGCTGTTCCTCTTACCCTCTAATGTGTCCAAGCTTGTGGGTTTTTTTCCCTCCAATGCAGTGCTGGAGCTTCTCTGGAAACCTTGACTTCCGCAAAAGCTCTCTTGCCTGAAGGAGACCACCCACGTCAGTGTTCTGCAGAAGCTCCCAGGCAGCGGCCAAGAGGGGCTGGAACCAGCTCAGTGTCCTGTAGGTTCCACGGCTGGTGCCACAGTCTGTCTGCCTATCACCTGATGCACCGGTGGGTGAGATTCCTTCTGGGTCCCTTGGTGTATGGTGCTTGGTTCCACAAATTCCACAGAGGCACTTCTGCTTACGGATGGATGCCACATTTTTGTTGTTGAAGGGGAGAACAAACTAAACTAAAAGTACCATTAGCTCTAAAAAGTCCCAACAACAAACAATTCTTAATCTTTTCAAGTATTTAGAGAGTACTTACGTTTTACACATTACGATAACCTTATATATCCTTTAAGTATCTTTTAGCCTGCAAGTTCCTCTTTCTACATCTTTTACTTGCATCTAGTATAATTTATGACACATAGATAGATGATGCCCAGTATATGACAGCTATATAAAACTGACTTTAGAAAAAATCAAGACCATTAATGAAAGGGTAATCCATAAAGCACATACAAATAATTCCAACTGCAAAATCTGTATTATAAACTGTCGCAATCAACTCACTGATGGATGGACAGTAGTTCAGATCCCAAACGTATTCCATGATAATACTAAGAGAGACACAACTGGTGTAGCTGTAATAATATCAAACAAAGGAGGCTACGTACAAGAAGTATTTGTAGCCCAGTTAAAGAAGAATATTTTACAATGGTGAAAGAGTCCACTTCGTGGAAAAATATGACAATCTTAAATCTGTGTGCATCGAATAAAACAGCATCAACTTATGTAGTAAAAATTGACAAAATTAGAAGCATAGAGAAATCCACAATCATTGACGGATATTTTTTAACACATCTGTCTCAAAAATTGATAAAACAATCAGATAAAAAATACTGACAGAGAGAAGATGTAAACAACACAATAATAAATTTGACTAGCTGACGTTTGTAGGGTGCAATAGTCTACACCCAACAACTGCAACCAACAAATGCAGAACACACATTATTTTCAAGTAAACATAAAATAATTAGAGAACTATTTATTGGGCAATGTTTCAACAAACACCAATGAACTGAAATCATACTATTTGTATTGTGTCCACGTGCAATTAAGCTAGAAATCAATAATTAAAAACCTAGAAAGTCTCCAAATGTTTGCCAATTAAGCAACTACATACATATGTATATATATACATATATACGTATATACACATACATACACACAGATATATGCATATGTATATACATGTGTGTATTATATATACATTATATATATTATATGTGTATATATATCTTTCCTTTTGGTTTCACTTAACATCGTACGGTGTTTTCTCACATATTTTTGCTCATGGACATTGACTCTCTTGACATGTTATTCACACGACGCATGAAACTGCAGGGAAGCCAAAATTATACAGATTCTAGTAAAAGGAGGATTGAGTGGGTAAAGGAAAGCATTTGTACGGCTGCCCCTTCCAGGCTTCTTCCACTGGCTCCTTTGGGTCTCTTTCTCGGTGTCTCAAGCCCTCTCCCTTTCCAAGGCTTCATAAAGGATCAAACATGCACTTTATCTGGGCTTTTGCCTGCTCTCGTGAAAGGGAAATTTCTTGGAGGGAAGCAGGATAGAACCCCGTGCTTTAATTTGCTGGCTCTCCCAAAGGAAAGTGGAGGACGCAAACAGGAATTCGAGGGAAATAATACTGAGCTGATTTCACTCGGTCCTCAGAGATGAGGTGCCCAAGGTGAGGTCCTCTTAAATGAGGAAGACTTGGAGGCTCCCGGAGCGGGGCCTTGGCAACACTGCTGCGACCGCGGGGTAGTTCTCTTCAGGGCAGAATCGGAAACACTTTATCTTTATGTATATATTTATAAATAAATATATTTTTTTTTCCAGAAGGCAAGCCTTAAGTATCTCAGATTGTCGACCATGACGTGTTCCTAACAACCTTATAAACTTGTGGAGGCCAGAGTCATAGAAAACGGGTTGCATTTGAAGACTGCGTGCACGTTCCCTCTGTATAGCCTTGCAATATGAATGTAACTTAACATTTTAAATTACATAAGCCCACTGGCGGTACGGTGTTAAAAAAAACTGGAACGGGAGCCTTAACTGCCTTGCGCTCCTTTTCAAATAGACCCGGCAACACCTTACCTTTGCTTTCCTTTCATTTAATTCTTAACAGGAGCGCTTTTCATGAATTCAGACGGAGTGAGGTCACACTGGCGGAACGAAGAAAGTTAGTCCTTAATTTCCGGGTGAGGCTGTTCTCGGTTCCCGGCTGCTCTGCTTGGGGCGGGACGAGCCGAGGCGCGGGAGGCCGGCTCCCGGCGCGCGCAAGGGGCGGGGTCGCGCGGCCCGCGGGCGCCGCTGCCTCCCCCGCCCCTCCCCCCGCCCCCGGAGCGCTCCGGGAGCCGCAGGACCGACCGTCCCGGGACCGGCCGGGGGAGGCAACGGTTGCTGTTGGGCCCGCTCTTACCCGGGGCGCACGGAACCGCGGGTCCCCGAAGCTGGCCGCTGCCGGGCTCGCTGGGGTGACCGGGGCCCCCGGGGGCCGGGCGGGGGCCAGAGCTGGGCCAGTGGGTTTGTATTTTTCCCTTGAGGGTAACGTTTGCTGGAGCCTGCGGGTCAGAATAAGAGTTCAACAGGTGGCAGAAAGTGGTTGTTTGAACAAAACCCTGCCTCCTCCAAGCTCTGGACCCTAAATCCCCGCCCTCAACTAGAAAGGTGTTGACCAGGAACTGAGATACCGAGATAGTTACAGGATTAGATGTTGTTCAAGTTGCAAGAGACTGAGAATTGACTTGGTCTAATCTCTTCATTTCAGACATGGGGAATCTAAAGCCCAAGAAGGAGAGGTGATGGAGGTTGATTCCCATGGAAGATTAATAAAAGAATCTACCACCTCGGGAAAAGACAAAACAAAACAAAAAACAGGTGGCAGAGAGCGATCACGTGGGGCAGGTTGGGCGGCGAGCCGCCCCCTCGCCTCGGAACCGCCCTTCGGTGCTGCCCGTCGTCGACGAGCCTAGCCGGCGTTCTCCGCTCCGCTCTGCGGCTCCGGCGTCCGCGGCGCCCGTGCGCTGAGAGGCCGGCGGGAGCGCGCCGCCCCGGGAAGGCCGGAGACGGGCTCGGAGCGCGGCCGCGAGCGCCCCGGCGCGGGTCGGGTCCCCGGGACCGCGGAGCCCCGCAGGGAGGCGGCCGAGGGGACCGAGGCCCTGGCCCCGGCCAGGATGCACAACGCGTCGTCCTGGGGCCCGGAGCACGCCAACACGTCGTGCCCCGCGCCCGCGCTCGGCTGCCCCAACGCGTCCGGCCCGCTGCCGCCGCTGCCGCCGTCTCTGGCCGTGGCTGTGCCCGTCGTGTACGCGGTGATCTGCGCCGTGGGGCTGGCGGGCAACTCGGCCGTGCTGTTCGTGCTGCTGCGGGCGCCCCGCATGAAGACCGTCACCAACCTGTTTATCCTCAACCTGGCCGTGGCCGACGAGCTCTTCACGCTCGTGCTGCCCATCAACATCGCCGACTTCCTGCTTCGGCGCTGGCCCTTCGGGGAGCTCATGTGCAAGCTCATCGTGGCCATCGACCAGTACAACACCTTCTCCAGCCTGTACTTCCTCACGGTCATGAGCGCCGACCGCTACCTGGTGGTGCTGGCCACGGCCGAGTCGCGCCGGGTGGCCGGCCGCACGTACGGCGCTGCGCGCGCCGTGAGCCTGGCCGTGTGGGGAGTCGTGACGCTGGTCGTGCTGCCCTTCGCCATCTTCGCCCGGCTGGACGACGAGCAGGGCCGGCGCCAGTGCGTGCTGGTCTTCCCGCAGCCCGAGGCCTTCTGGTGGCGCGCGAGCCGCCTCTACACGCTGGTGCTCGGCTTCGCCCTCCCCGTGTCCACCATCTGCGTCCTCTACACCACGCTGCTGTGCCGGCTGCGCGCCATACGCCTCGACAACCATGCCAGGGCCCTGGAGCGCGCCAAGAAGCGGGTGACCGTGCTGGTGGTGGCGATCCTGGCCGTGTGCCTCCTCTGCTGGACGCCCTACCACCTGAGCACCGTGGTGGCGCTCACCACCGACCTCCCGCAGACGCCGGTGGTCATCGCCGTCTCCTACTTCATCACCAGCCTGAGCTACGCCAACAGCTGCCTCAACCCCTTCCTCTACGCCTTCCTGGACGACAGCTTCCGAAGGAGCCTCCGCCAGCTGCTGGCGTGTCGCGCCGCCGCCACCTGAGCCGGCGCGCCGGGAGCCAGCGGCCCGGCGCTCAGGGTGGTCCCTGAGCCGCAGCTTCGCCCCCCGCCCACCAGCTCTCTAGAGATGCAGGTTCTCGGGCCCCTGCCCAGGCCCCGCGGACTCGGACGCGCTTTGGCTGCGCCCGCTCTTTCAGTGTGCCAAGCCCTCCAGGTGGTGCGGACGCGCGCAGGACATGGGGACCGGCCGAGGCGGCGGAGAGCGCACAGACCTCTCCCTCTCCCTAAGGCCCAAGGGCGCCGAGGCGACCCCCGAGCTTGACACGGAGGGGTGGAAGGGGAGAAAGGGGGGCAGTACTGCAGAGACCCTCTTCCGGTTCCCCCCGCCTCTCGCCCCAGCCGTCCGCAGCCCGGCTCTTCGTAGAGCCCTCGGCGCTCCCTCGCCGCGGAGGTGCGAGGGGAGAGATACTAAGGCCGCCCGGGCCTTTGACGGGGAAGACAGACAGCTCGGGTGGCGGGTCAGGAGTGAGTGTGTGTGTGTGTGTGTGTGTGTGTGTGTACGCGCGCGTCTATGCGTGCGCGCGTCTAGCAGAGGCCGGGGCTTTGGATGCAGGGGGATGGAAATTGGCTGTGATGCCTACACAGCAGTGATAAGAATGGTGACAACCCCCTTCCTGTCCCAGCCTCTTCTTTCTTTGCCTTTCCGCTTTCCCACCCACGCTGTCCCTGCGGGGACCCGGCCGCCGGGCTCGGGAAGGGCCTGGAGTCGGATCCCCGGCCGGGTTGCGGCGCCCCCTGGCGGAGCGAGCTGCGGGAGCCGAGCATCCAAAAACAGCGCTGGGTGTGCAGGTGACCGCACCTGCGAAACCGCTCTTTCCGTGGCTGGGTTACTTGTCATCGCTTCTCTCTCCAGAGGGCTCCACTCCCCCGCACACACACCAACGCCCCTGTGCCCCCGTCGACCTAGTACAGCTTGGAGCAGTTCGTTGCAATTCTTAGTGTGCAATTGCTTTTGAAGACCGAGAACTTTATGTGTGCCCTAATCTCCCGTTTTGGGCGAGTTAATGAGATGAGGAGATGCGTATCCATCCTCCGTTCCCCTCTTCCTCATATTCCTCTTGCTGTTCGCCTCAGGGGACCCAGGGAGCTGAAATGACCGACGCCCTCATGATAACCTCTCCTGGTTCCCTTTCCACAGGGAACTGTGGATTATTTGTACTTTATTTCTTCGTCCCAGACGGCAACTGGGAGATGTCTGGTCTCACAGGGAGACCAGACAGCACCCTATATTTTATCTCTACTTCTGGGAGACAAAAGTGAATTAAGAGAGAGGACTGACATTGGCTTTGCCCAGCCATCTGCAGTTTACACTTCAGACCTGAGGGCAGAGCTTTAACCAGACTACAGTCATTAATGAGTGTTTTAAAAGATATTTTTTTCCCTTTGGGATGAATTCCAAACAGGAATGAAAATTTCTAAAAGTATTTGTTTCCCAGGGTCAGTGTTATGTGTGATAAAAATTATGAGTGTTGCTGGCAGAATTTGTTTACTTAGTTTGATGGCCATTAATCACATTCTCAATTACTTATCTTCAAAATACTTCTAACAAAATAAATGAAAAGGAAATCTCTCCCTTGGGTTTTTCCCAAGGAAGAAGCTAACTCCCTTGCTGATTTTCATGAATAAGAATTGCTTCCTTAGCTCTCAGAGTAATTAGGAACAATGCGATACTTCATAGCTATCAGTTTAGAAAATGTAAATTTAGAAACCCACCTTGGGTGACAAATAATAGTAAAATTTCCAAAACATGCTTTTCCGTCTCCAGTGCATTTTGAATGATGTACATCATGGCATTTGAACAGTTCCCTGCTGGTGGGCTTCAGAGGCCTCTTGGAACTCGTTTTAGTATCTTCAAATTTCTTGGAAACATTCTATTGATTTTCTTTATGACTCACAAAATTATTTTGTGAATCCTCCGTATATTTTCAAAAGAAAAAATGTAAGCTTAGCGTAACTACCACATTCTCTAAGGTAACGGACAGAGAGTAAAGTGCCGCAAACACAGACGAGTGTGATAATCTGGATTTGAAACCTCATCTGCCTTCGTAAACTCCGTGGCTGTGCTTTGACATCTTCTGAACACAGATCGGGGGAGAGCCATGTGATCCACCTGTCCACGGCATCATCCCTCCCACAGGTCAGCCTGGCTGTCTTGGAATCTACCAAGAAGACTGCTGGAAAAACACAGGACTGACATGGCTGCGCTGTCCACACAGCAAGGCGTGGACTGGCATCCTAGTGTGCGTGTGTGATTAAATGGGACCCAGTACTTCAGTTTCCTCCTGGCTTTCTAAATTATTGGATAGACTGTTGTATCATTACTTCTAGGTTGTTGCCTTCTTATTAGCATGTAGAAACCCAGATTGTACGTCTCAGACTTCCTTTTTAGGACTTGGGTCCTAGGTAGAATAAATATGCCGACAGCCATGCCAAAGTAGAATTTACTTACATCGTTGCATTGCAAAGCTTTTAACTTTGTGTTTGATTTTTGCAGTCTTCCTGTAAACCATGTTGTTTGGTTATACCACTTCTGATATTTTTAAATGTCCATTTGGTTTTACTTAACTTAGTACAGTTATATAATGTATGTGCTTAGGCGTTCTCTTGAGAAATGCAGAAACCCTGCTAGTCCCTTGCACAGAAGCTCTGTTTAAAATAAAAGCTGAAACAGTCTGTGTGAAGAGTGAATATTCTATTTCCTGAGAACATGGGATCCATAATTCAGTCACCTTAGTATTTATGCATCATTACTTTTATTTTATTATAAATTTATTCATTTTATTTATTTATTTTTGGCTGCATTGGGTCTTCGTTGCTGCGCACGGGCTTTCTCTAGTTGTGGCAAGCGGGGGCTACTCTTCGTTGCGGTGCAT
This sequence comes from Lagenorhynchus albirostris, assembly GCF_949774975.1. Classification (NCBI taxonomy): domain Eukaryota; kingdom Metazoa; phylum Chordata; class Mammalia; order Artiodactyla; family Delphinidae; genus Lagenorhynchus; species Lagenorhynchus albirostris. The sequence goes on from NC_083111.1 coordinate 2,852,913, forward strand.
GGGCTTCTCATTGCGGTGGCTTCTCTTGTCACAGAGCACTTGCTCTAAGTGCGCGGGCCTCAGTAGTTGTGGCACGTGGGCTCAGTAGTTGTGGCTCGCAGGCTCTAGAGCACAGGCTCAGTAGTTGTGTCGCACGGGCTTCATTGCTCCACGGCATGTGGGATCTTCCCGGACCAGGGCTCGAACCCGTGTCCTCTGCATTGGCAGGTGAATTCTTAACCACTGCACCACCAGAGAAGTCCCAATGCATCATTAATTTTAAAAATACTGCCTTCAGGGAAAACTTATCTAATGGGTAAGCAATGCATAAATAGAAGTACTTGATAAGATAAGGTTAAGAATGAAATCCCCCCCCCTTATTTTGGTTGATTGTGGAAATGATGTCAAACTGCTGATTAGCACAAGAACCCTAGTACATGCGCTGGGCGGAGAAAGGATAATAAGCTTTTTATCGTATTCATTTCTTGAAAATTTGAGCAGCTTGTGTGGAGAGTGAGAAGGGAAGAGAAATTGCTTAAGTTGCCGGCACACACATTACTATTGCAGCTAACAGAATGCACAGATGTGGCACACACGTGTGCAAGGTAGAGAATCTCACCAAAAAGACCCTCAACTTCCAGAAAGCTCTCCCTTCCTCAGCAGCATGCTGGGAAAACAAGAGCAAACAATGTTCCTCCTAGATGGCCGTGACCTCTGCTTATCCACCTAAGGAAGACATCGAAGAACGCTCCCCTTAATGCTCTTGTACTAGGATGGCTTCGGGTCTGGTACTTTGGTTCCCATTTTATATACAAAGTGAGGTACAGGAAGTGGGTCGTTTTGGCGAGGACCACAAAGACCAATCAAGACCAATCAGAGCCCATCTGGTTCCTATTCTAGGCATTGTCTCATCCCATTCCAGCAGAGATGAAATTGGTTGCAATGTATAATTTGAAATTGTTAGACCATAGAAAACATGGATCAAGCAAGATATACCTACTAGTACTCCATCATGTGGTACAAAGGGAAGACAAGTTTTAATAATAAAACTTGAATCCTAACTCAGAGTCTTTGAAGTGTATGGTGTTGTTAAAGTTTATATGAGAATAACATTTCCTTGGCCAGGGCTGGCTGCACGTAGAGTTCAACTGCAAATGCACCAGGTACATTGTAACCTGCATGCTTTGTGCGTAAGGACCTGTGGCCCAGGTGCGCCGTTTAAGTAGAACAGAATGTTATCGGCACTTCTATTTATACAGAACAGAGTTTTGCAGTGGATGATACTGTCCTTAAAATTAGGGTAAGGTACATTTATTTGTACCGTATCTCACAAGGTTACACAAAAACATCATATCACATCAATTAAATGAAAAAAAAAAGATGGGGAAAGGGAGGGAAAGTGAAAATGGCATCTCTGAGAAACGTCAGCGTGGATGAGCTGCATGTCTCCCGCCCGCCAGAACAGGATTTCCCTTTTGGGAAATCCCTCCTGGCAGGGACAGAGGTTGCCAGGTTTACACCTCAGTGGTTTAATTCGTTGCTCTTAGACATGATGATTATGAGATTTGGGGGGAGGGGCGCTGTTGGCGCTTCTGGACGCTAGTTGTGTTCAAAGGGTCTCTTCCCTCATTCTCTTTTCAGACTTTACTCCATCTCCCTATTTTTGTTCCCACACTTGGTTCCTGTCTTCTCCTGCCTGGTTCCCTGTGTCCAGCACACACCTGCGTCCAGTTTCTCCAGAGCAAGAACTTCTGCCCCCCATGGGGTGGGGGAGGGGAGTCACCCAGCTGCGGGGGTCAGATGTGGCACCCCAGCTCTCCTTGTACGCTTCCAGCCCCTGTGTGGGACCCTGCAGCTGCCCCGGCTCCCAGGGGCTTGGGGCCTCTCGGGGGCTTTGGAGGCAGATCAGCTGGGATGGAGCCCGCGTCGCCCCCGTTAGCACTTCTCCCTTCTGCTGCCTGGAACCTGCCCTTTCCAACCTGCTGACGTCTCGTCTCTGCCGCCCTTGATCCAGCTCTCTTTGTGCATTTAAAAATTACTCCCCTACTGTCGTAACAGGGGCTTAAGAGAAAATCACAAGAATACGTATGAACGCCCTCACCTTAAACTGCACTCTATGTGTGTAGACATATGTGTCCTATGGGTATGTATATACACACGTGTGTGTGTGTGTGTGTGTGTATAACAGGCTGATGAAATTTTAGTAAACCTACTTCTTGAGAGGAACTCAGTCAGAAATCAGTTCCTCGGAAGAAGCTTAGTGTATAAAAGTAGATATGTCATCCAAATGTCATAGGACGTCTGGAATGAAAAGCAATCGAAAATCCTAGTTTTCTCTGACAACAAGCATTCTGGTATCTGGAGATACCTACACGCAGTCTGTCGAGAAAGCATAACCCACTTGAAGCAGAGCTGAATCTCTGTGTAATTCAGCACCACCCACATGCCCAGCACAGCTGACGTGGCAGGATTATCCAGATACTGCCACGCTGCCTTTGAGACCCGTGAAACCAGGTTCCCTGAGGGGCTCCTGGCAACAGCACGCCCCTCAGCTGACATGTCCCCATGGAGAACAAATGCTTGTCGTCTTATATCACTGGGATACGTGACCTTATTGAGGTGAAAGCTGACATACCAGACAAGATTTTGTTTGCTCACCTGTCATTACATAAATAACCGATTTGGGCCTGCTTTTAATTGACCTCACTCAGAAGCTTTCACTTTTTCTTGCCGGATCATTGTTTAAGTTGTATTTTACAATAGTAAACTAGAATCATTTGAGTAACTAATAATAGTTTTAAAATATCAAAGTATTGATTATTTCAGCTTCCCAGGGCAGAGACATCTCTTGACAGTAGAGCTTTTTTAAAAAAAGTCATATAAGACTTATTTATTTGGCCTGCTGGCATACTTCAAAGTGCTTTCCCCCCCCTGCCATTAGTATATTGAAATATAACATTCTTCAAAATAAACATTCTCTTTATGAATAATAGTTTATGAATTTTATTTGTTATTCTCAGTGGGAGGAGCCACATTGATAAAATAAACCTACTTGTTTAAAGCGTTTGTAAAGAGAGGACTTGCCTGTCCCCTTAAGGACGATTTTTGCAGAACATCAGGCTTTGCAGTGGCAGCTGTACTAGTTTTTGTTTAAAATCAGAAAACTTCAAGCAAAAAATATTGATTTTTTTTTTTTACTTGCTGGGTTCCTATCTTCCTATAGGTCTCCTAATTATAATTTTTAATGACACTATTCTATAGAGAGTGAAAATATAATAGTCTTTGCCATTCCTCTATTGCTGTTCCTTTACTACTCTTTTTCTTTTTTATTTTTTTGCGGTACGCGGGCCTCTCCCTGTTGCGGCCCCTCCCGTTGCGGAGCACAGGCTCCGGACGCGCAGGCTCAGCGGCCACGGCTCACGGGCTCAGCCGCTCCGCGGCATGTGGGATCCTCCCGGACCGTGTCCCCTGCATCGGCAGGCGGACTCTCAACCACTGCGCCACCAGGGAAGCCCTACTATTCTTATTTTAAATAATTTTTTATTACTATATGGTATTTTCATGTTCGTGTATGTTTTATCTTCTTTTATCATTTCCTTAGGGTGTGGCTAGGAGTGGATTTATTTTCTGACCTCACATCCAAGCCTCTAAGCCCCACACCTTCCCTCCTCCATCCCGTCACGTGAAGGAGCGCATCCCATTGCTGCCAATCCCTTCCTTCCACCTTCTCAAAGGCTGTTCCCTTCATTCCTGAATTCGCTACATTCACCTTCTACTTACAGTGTTTATGGCACTCAGTCATTCTGCAATGATGAAAAAAAGAGCTGCCATAAACTCTTCTGTGCAGAGAACAACAGTTAATAAATGCAGAAGAAATGACAGAATTAGAAAAAAAATCACATTTTACGGTTAGAATATGAACCACTTTGTAATAATTGACTCAAGCAAGGTTTATCAATAGATAACAAAATTATCAGGTGGAAGATTTATTGGGAACAAGGATATTTGTGTGATGCCAAAATATCGCTCCAAAGATTACTTGCTAATTTCAAGGATAGAAGATACACATGTATAAAGGAGGAATCTGGTGGTATTATCAAGGAATCAAATTTAGCATGACTAATGACAGGACAACCTGACATTAAGTGCTGTGTGATACTGTGCACTGTAACTTATACATACATGTATGCATACACACATACTGTGCACTCTAACACACACATATATACATGTATGCATACATACATACCATGTACTATAACATATACACACATATTGCATTCACACATAATGTACACTATAACATATACATACATGTGTGCATACACATATACTGTGCACTCTAACATATATACATGTATGCATACACACATACTGTACACAGCATCACTGTGGCATGTTTAACTGTAATTTAATCAGACATTTGACTAACTTCTGGTTAACAGAGAAAAACCAAGAAAGGACCCAAGAAAATATCTGAAGAGATTATAGTAGAAAACTTCCCTAATATGGGAAAGGAAATAGCCACCCAAGTCCAGGAAGCACAGAGAGTCCCAGGCAGGATAAACCCAAGGAGAAACATGCCGAGACACGTAGTAATCAAACTGACAGATTAAAGACAAGGAAAAATTATTGAAAGCAACAAGGGAAAAACGACAAATAACATACAAGGGAACTCCCATAAGGTTAACAGCTGATTTCGCAGCAGAAACTCTACAAGCCAGAAGGGAGTGGCATGATATACTTAAAGTGATGAAAGGGAAGAACCTACAACCAACATTACTCTAGCCAGCAAGGATCTCATTCAGATTCAATGGAGAAATCAAAAGCTTTACAGACAAGCAAAAGCTAAGAGAATTCAGCACCACCAAACCAGCTCTACAACAAATGCTGAAGGAACTTCTCTAAGTGGGAAACACAAGAGAAGAAAAGGACCTACAAAAACAAACCCATAACAATTCAGAAAATGGTCATAGAAACATACATATCGATAATTACCTTAAATGTGAATGGACTAAATGTTCCAATCAAAAGACACAGGCTCGCTGAATGGATACAAAAACAAGACCCATATATACGCTGTCTACAGGAGACAATGATCAGATTTCCTGTCCAGGACACATTTCCTCTGATCTTCAGACTTGTTTGTCTAACTGCTCCCCACCGACTGTACTCAGATGTCTCAGAGCAGCCTTATGGGAACAAGCCCCAGGAGAACATTTGTGCTTCACCCAAACCTCTGCCCCTCCCCCCCAATCAACACCTCGCCCCTTCTGGAGGTTTGTTCTCAGTTTCTTTCCCTTTTCCTGCATCTGTGTCCAGTTTATCAGCTTTGGTTCTGCCTTTAAAGTAGATCTTGAATAAGGACTCAGGGCTCTGCACTTGTCCCCTGTCTCTCTTCCTCTCTTTTTCCCTCTTCCTCTCTCCCTCCCGCTCTCTCTCCCTCCTCCCTGAAGTCACCCTAGCACAAGCCACTACCCTTTCCTGAAACACCCTGTAACCGATGTCCTGCCTTCACTCTGACTTCTCTCTGATTCACTTTCCATCCACGTAGCAGCAAGACTGATTCTATGAAAAGGTAAATTGTTCTGTTCGCTGCCCTGAATATGCCTCTTAAGTAGATTTTCATCACAGTTTGGATGAAATCCAGATTCCTTGCTGTGTTCTGGGGGACCGCATGGTTCCACTCTGCTCACCCAGCCCTGCAGCGCTGCCCTCACCCCCCAGCCCTGCAGCGCTGCCCTCACCCCCCAGCCCTTCTCTGTGCGGTGCCTTTGCACCTGCTCTTTGCTCGCCAGCGATGTCAGCCAGCTCTCACCTGGCCAATTCCTCCTCGTCCTCAGACTTTGTCCCCTCAGAAGATCCTGCCCTACTACTTACTGCTGTTCTCTATTTCGACTCCCTGTTTGTTTCTGTTACAGTTTCTAGGTATTTTATTTCTTTATTTCCCTGACTGTTGTCTGCCATCCCCACTGGAATGAGAGCACCCTGAGGGCAGGCTTGTGCTTCCCAATTACCTGAATCTGTGATACACGTAAAATGGAATCTGTCACATAATGGGGTTAAATTAAACAAACAAGGCCATGAGACTGGGATGGCTCTGGTACCTTAGCATCCTAAAGGGAGCAAACCCAAACCTAAGCCTGTAAATGCCTCAAGGTTTTGAAATCAAACCCTAAAGACAATCACAGCTCATCTTTCCCAATAAGGTAACCTCTTACACAACCAAACAAGTAACTTCCTTGCTTTGTTTCCGTGTCTTTTCTGTGGGTGGGAGGGTCCTAACCACCCCTGGTTTGGTGCTGCCTGATGCTAGTGGATTTTTCTCAGATAAACTCTTACATTTTTTAATATGCCTCAGTTTATCTTTAACAGCAGGTACTCAATGAATGTTTTTGAATGGAGGGATAAATGACTGAGTAGCTTTAAATCCAGGCAGTTAGGGTTCGGGGAGCTTCACTGCATCTTTTATCATTCATACCCATTTTCATACCAATCGTTTAGAGTTTGGGTAAATTTTCTTTGAAAGTTTGAGTCCTGAAAACAATTTAAATTCAGAGTAGATGAAAGTCTATTTTTGAGAAAAGCCACTAGAGGGAGCACTGAGATAATTTTTGTAAGAAAAAAAATAAAGAATTTTTCAAGTCCATTGGATCTTTTATATAAGAAATTTCACCAGGTTTCTTTCAGAACAGAAAATTTTCTTAGGACTATGGAACTATGTCTGATACAGTAAATCAAAAATTACAAAGTTCAACCCCCCAAATTAAAAATGTTGATAGTCACAGAGTTATTCTTAGATATCCACAATTAAGATAACTCTGGCTTGAAAAGTTCAAGTCATTATGTTAATCTTCTGTATACTTTGGAGTTTGAGAATATGTTTGGATACAATTACTAGGGAATTTAAATTTTCATTCTATGCTTATGTCTACAGGATTTAAACACCAGGATTTTTATTTAACAATAGCTATACTTGGATATCATTTTTATGTTATCTCAAACATTTGGATTTTTCCAAATACAATCAATTTAAACATAACCTTCTTAGTTCTGCTATGTGAATGTTGATAAACCTGGTAATTAACCATAAGATAGATTAGCCTATTAGTAATTAATAAGTGATAACTAAGTGAGTAACATTTGTCTCCATATAACTCCTTTTATGGACGGCAATTTTTCTGATAAGTCTGGAGTCGGCAGTTCAGAGTTGATGCAATGATTCCATGATGCTGTGAATGTCCCGGGGTCCTTTAAACCCTTCCCTGCACCATTCCTAACATATGCTGTTGTCTTGCCACTTCATCGTCACAAGGTGGCTGCCCCAATGCCGTCCTCTTTTCTTTCTTCCTTTCAGGACGAAAGAAAAGAGAAAGAGGAAGAGGTCGCACCTGTACTGAGAAAGCAACAATTTCCCTGGAGATCCCCGAAGGATCTGCACTTACATACACATCACTGACATTACATATGGTTCACTCTTGGTGGTATCCATTTTATGGGTTTGGACAAATGTGTAATGACATGTTTCCACCATTATAGAATCCTACTAAATAGCTTCATCCCCCCCCACCACCATGTTCCCGGTGCTCTACCTACTCATCCCCTATTCCCCCAAACACTGGCAACTACTGATCTTTCTACTGTCTCCGTAGTTTTGCCTTTTTAGAATGTCATATAGGTAAAAATCACACAGTGTGTCGCCTTTTTATACCGGCTTCCTTCAGTTAGTAACGTGCATTTAAGTTTCCTCCATGGCCGTGCCACGTGGCTTGCGGGATCTCAATTCCCTGACCAGAGATTGAACCCTGGTTCCAACAGTGAAACTGCCGAGTTCTAAACACTGGACCACCACGATTTCCCCCGAAAGCTGATTTCTTTTTGTGCTGAACGATATTCCAGTGCCTAGATGTACCATAGTTCGTTAATCCATTCACCTACTGAACTGTCGACATCTTGGTTGCTTCCAGGTTTTAGCAATTATGAATAAAACTGCTGTAAATATCTGTGTGCAGGTTTTCGTGTGAGTAAAAGTTTTCAACTCATTTGGGTAAATACTAGGAACGTGAGAAAAATCTAAATGAGAAATTCTTCCCCAGTTAAGCAAAGAACTGAAATTTATCTTATTTGAAATTGCTATGCATTCATGTAAAGGGAATGACAGAAAAAAACATGGAGTGTGAATATTAAGAAAACTCTTTAAGAAGAAAAGTAAAAAGTAATGGAAATGCTCTTTCATAAAGGTAAAACCCCTTTGTAATACTTCAACATTATTTTCTGTTTATTTAGGTTTCATAAAACCTTTATTTGTGAGACTATGAATTTTACGGAAAGGGCATATTTATTCAGTAATAGCAAAGATAAATGGCTTTTTAAAAAGATTATATGCCTTAAATACTATTAAATTTCATATCTTCAGCGGAAGCTTCCTGGATTTCCTTCTCTATGAAAACTTTGTAAATGTTCACTAGGTGGCACAAAGAGGCCAGGAATACAGAGAGACCAGGAGAAATGCAGAGAGACCAGTACTTTAACAGATGCTGGGAAGGCTTAAGTGTTATCATGAAGGTTCTGTGAAAAGAATCTCAAGGAAAACTCTGAATTGAAAGTATTAGGATCTAGAGAGATTAGAAAATCTTGCTGGGTGGGTACCTTAGGTGCACATTTGGGCTGAATGTGATTTCTGAACTGATATCTCTCTCCTTTTAAAAATCTAAGGTATACTGGTCCATATTATGAAATTTAAGACGATATTAGTATATAAACGGAATGTCTAATAATCCATTTCCAAATCGTGTTAGAGGTTAAAATTCAAAGTATTACAATGATCAATTTTTATTTGAAAAATTAGAAGGTTTTATATTATAACATGAAAATAATGGTCCTTTACAAGACCCGGGTGCTTATTCACATTGTTCTTTTTTGACTGAGCCTCATGGCATGCGGGATCTCAGTTCCCCACCAGGGATGGAACCCGTGCCCCCTGCATTGGGAGCGTGGAGTCTTAACCACTGGACCGCCAGAGAAGTCCCTCTTATCTTCTTTTCCAGTTAAGGGATAAATAAAGGAGATAAGCTGGTAACGGGTTGCAATTTGGGGTTTAGTTATGGTGGGCTTGATGAGTGTAGAAAACAAACAGCAATAAAATCAAGTCACGGTACCAAACTAAATGATACTTATAACGACATCCCCTTACAAAGCCTTCCCCTTACAAAGTGTCCTTCCAATACAGGCTCGCACCCTCTTATCTGTACTCAGCACATCATGGCGCTTGCATCTTCTACTAACAGTTCGTTCACCTCCTGCACTTGACTTGCAGCTCCTTGGAGGCAGGAGCTGTGTCTTATCCATCACCATCCTTGTACGTAGGAGACACTCTGTGGGTTTTAGGGATGTGGATTCTGCCCCCCCCACCCACAGATGTTGGTTTGTTTCAGCTCCACCACTTACCAGGTATGAATAAAATCCGTGAAGATCACAAGAGTAGCTCTTCCACAGAGTTTTGCCAATGAGATAACAGAGGTGAAGCATGGTATCTGGAACACAGGAGGATCTGCATGACTTGGCTGTACAGCTGAAACCAACACAACATTGTAAATCAACTGTCCTTGGATATAAAATAAAGCTTAAAAAAGTTACCTGTTACTAGTATTGTTATTATTATTAAGAAACAATTGTTGAATGAATGAATCTTGATTAAATTCTCTGAAACCAACACTTATCATTTTGGGTTATTGATGTCGCTGTGATGTGGACACTTCTCATCCTTTGGTGCATAGGGTTAGGAACATGGTCAAGTAAGTTAGTTGAATATTTTAAAAACCCAGACACACAATCTCTACAAATAAGTAGTCAGAAAACTTATCTGAAACTTGGGAATAAACAAAAGATCTGGCTACTCTTTCAGTGCAGAGCTGGACTTGATTTTATCGTCTGGACAATTTTCCTCTGCAGAAGCAAAGATTAAGTTGTAGATTTTTCCTGGTAGAGACACAAGTAATTTCTGTTCGTTCAGTTAACTCAGAGGTTGTGGTCTATGGTTTCGTTGGGCCGACACTGGTTTTATATGTAACGTAGCAATCTTATTCTAACATTTTCTTATCCAATAGCGTATATACACATAAGTGCTCAAGTGCTTTGGACCTGACCTACCATCTTACTGGCTCCTTCACTGATTACTATGTTAAAAGAACCTTTCATTTTATAGCTGCACCAGAGTAATGATTTCATATGTTTGAAAATTATACTCGAACGCAGCGCAGTTTAGCAATACTTTAGTAAGCTGTGAATCTCAACTTTGACAGTTAGGGAGTCAAGAAATCTCCCCACGAATCTGAGCTGGGTTGTACATCTAGGGCTCTAATCTGTAACATCTGTATAACCATTTGGTTTTCTTTGATGACTTATACTTAACAATTGGAAGTTAAGTATGAAGATACGACATGTTAAACATTTGTTGACATTTGAACAACCCTGATGACGTAAGTGTTTTTTTTGTTTAATTCTCATGGAAGGAGGTTTAGGAGAAAAAAGCAACAACGTAACAAACCCACAGGTTGTTACAACTCCTTTGCCTTAGCAATGAAGCAACCACTGTTTCTTTGTTTCAGTTAGCTCACAGTACTGATGCTGGAAACTGTATATTTGGAAACAGTATCTGTAGATGCCTTTGCTTTTGGTCCCAATTATAATCCTCTGTCCAAATATATAAGATAGTAACCAAGCTAACATCTAGATTTGGTTTAATGTTGGCAAAGGAAAATTTCCCTTGTAAAGAGAACAGTTTTGGAACAGCTCCATAAAGCAAGCTCAGAGTCAAAAGGCTCTTATCAAAAATAGTCAGTAACTAAATGCAAAGGAATAAGAGATCTAGGCTCTAGATTTTCCTGAAACATTCCTGATGGGTAAAGAACTTCTTGGCAAGATGAACACAGGATTTTTTTTTCACCAGAACCCAAACATTTTAGCATTTACCACACATAAAACCAATTTTAATTATCTGTATATACTAGTATTATACACTTTATTCATCAGAACATTCTGGCCCACCAGAAAACAGATTTCTGGCAGAAGACAAAAACGTTTTGGTTGGCATTATATACACATATACAGTAGTGTTTACTATAAATCATTTGAGAAACTTGAGGCTTTGGCTAAAACAGTGTTTGCCCGAACAATTTTATAATAACATATTTTTCTATGATTCTAAGGTACTTTAAATTTCTTAATGTCTCTAGTCTATTACAGGTTTGAATATCTGTCATTGCTTTATAGTGCTTTTATTGACCTGCTAGTTAATAAAATATACCTGCTCTAGTATCTAATAAGCAAGTTTTTACTATATGAAAATGTAAAAATGCATGTTTTTATAGCTGAAGAGACTCTACTTTTTCCCACTTACTTTTGTTATTGTTTCCCAAGGGTGAAAGCACGTTGCTTTTGCAGTGGTACAAAAGGGCATATGAACATTTCTGATCAAAAGTACTTTAAAGGCATGAAACCAGGCCACAGTCACCCCTGGTGACACAAAGTTCTGAGAGGCGAATTATGAGCTGAAATTTCAGGTCATTTCCCAGCGTAGAAGGATAGCTTAGCTAAGAAAGGAAAGCAGAGAAATCATGTGCATTCAGCATGCTGATTTCCCCAGCACAGAAGAGCTCTCATCTAGAAAGGAGCTAGATTAGAAATCCTTTTTTTTTTTTTTTTTTTAGTTTTATGTAGAGGAGGGCTAACAAATACTGCTCACAAAGGAAAAGATTGTACCTACCCGCATCAAGATAGCCAGGGAGGTCTACCGTTCAGTCATTCTCGTTCATAATAGCAAATATCTAGACATATCCACCATGCAGATGTTTGGCAATCCGTGGGCAGAATACCCAAGGGGCCATTTATTTTGTTAGATTTCTATTTGGATATTTGAATACTGACAATAAGCTTAAACGAGTGAAAAAAGCTGAATGTATGCATCTCTTAATTAACATATTCATTCATTCAACAAATACGTATCTGAGGTCTTGCTGTGGGCAAGGTCTGAACTCATATGGAAGATACAGCAGGCAGGAAGGCAGGAAGGGTCCCCGTCCGCATGAACCACACGTGGGGTTCATATTCACTGACTGAGCATCCTCTCTGCCCCTCTGCACCAGGCTGACCAATATAGGAAGAAATATAGGAAAGGTTTCCTACTTCCAGAGAGCTCATGGTCTAATGGTGGAGAGGGCCACGTCCAAGTGCAGATGAAATGCCATGTCATCGAGATAGGTAAGAGGTGCTGTGGAGATGGTTAGGAACTAGACCTGTAACCATGTTTTATCTCAATAGCTGCTGAAACGCTGTGTCACTCAATCACAAAGAAGCCACATTAGAGCATTAAGCTGGGTATTTACTATCGATCTGTCGGTTTACAGCACACATCACCATTTGTCTTGGAGATGAGAGTTTACCACTGAGAGCCTATGGGGCTTTATAGAAATGAATACGTTAAAGAAAATGATAAGAGAAACAAATACAGAAATAAATGACAATGGATGTGGCTTCTGACTCAAAAACAAGAGTTCGAGGTAAAAAAATCAGGTTCCCTACATTGGAGCCCATCACGTCCCTGGGCCACTGTTGGAGGCTGGGGTTTGACTGTGGTCACCAGCCACAGTTACTCGGGACCTCACCTTGGAACTTTTTTCCTCTTCCTCCGCTCAGTGTGAGGACAAGAACATGAATAATTTGAGACATAAACTGCACAGCTGTAGAGAACTGTGTAAACCCAGGCAAACCTAAAGGATTCAGTGCCTACTGTTGGCCGAGTAGCCAGAAACCTGCTTTTGTCTTGAGTTATGGCTACGATTGCCTGAGACCTACGGAAGCAAGGTCCCTCGGTTGGATGTTCAAGGGGCAGAGCCCCACCCACTTCCCTGCAGACCGCAGCTGTCAGGACTTACAGGCTGTCCCCTGGGTCCCTCTGACTCATTTCTGACTCCAGCCAGCTCCCCTCTCTGTTCCCACACGTCTCTGTGGACTCACTGGCCTGAGTTTTATGCTTCTCACTAATTGCATCTATGTCTTCATCCTCTCTCCAGGTCATCACAAATTACTGTTTCCAAACCCCATTTTTATCTTAGGTGCTCATGAAATGATTCTTTTTTAAAGATTGAAAGAGCCTCTGTGATCACATATAACTGAATACAGAACTAGCCTCCCTGTTTGTCGGTTTCATTAATGGGGGGAAAAAATGGGAGACAAATCAGTCCTGACAACTGGGGAGCCTTGTTTAGACAGAACAGCAAAGCTGACTGAACGCTCTGCTTCTGAACTGGATGCTTTGGTCTTGGGTAAACAGTACACACATAGAAATTAATCATTCTAAAATGTGAACTTCGATTTAAAAAATAGTTTAAGGAGTTGTCTATAATATTTACAGGATCCAATCTAAAACCTTTATCATGTCATTCAAGATTCACCATAATTTAGTCTCAATTTAATTTATAATTCTTTTTTAAAATTGAGGTGAAATCCTCATAACAAAAATGTAACCTAAAAATGAACAATTTGGTGGTATTTAGTACATTCACAAAGTTGTGCAAACACCACTTCCATCCAGTTGCAAACATTTTCATCTCCCAGAGTAAACTCTGTACCCACTAAGCAGTCTTCCTTCACCCCTCTTCCCCAGCTCCCGGCCACCACCAGCCTGCTTTCTGTCTCTAACGAGTTAACTATTCCGGACATTTCATATAAAGGGAATCATACAATATGTGACTTTTGGGTCACATACAAAGGGAATCATATAATACGTAACATATTTCACTCAACATAACGTTTTCAAGGTTCATCCACATTGTAATATGTATTAGTACTCTATTCCTTTCTATGGCTGAGAAATATTCCACTGTTCCGTGTTGTATTTACGCATTCATCAGTTGATGGACATTTGATTTCTACACTTGCTACATTTGGCTGTTATGAATAATGCTACTATGAACATTCAGGTACAAGTTTTTATGTGGACATGCTTTCATTTCTCTTGAGTGAAAATGAATGGAGTTACTGGGTCATATGGTGACTCTATATTTAACCTTTTGAGGAATTGTCAGACTCTTCCAAAGTGGCGGTACCATTTTACATCCTAATGGTAGAGTCTAACAGTTCTAATCTATCCACCTTCTCACCAACACTTGTTATTATCTCCTTTTAAAAAATCACAGCCTCCTAGTGGGGATGAAGTGGTATCACATTGCAGCTTTGATCTGTGTTTCCCTAATGACATTGAGCCCGATTTCATGTGCTTGTTGGCCGTTTGCACATCTTCTTTGGAGAAATGTCAGTTCAAGTCCTTTGCCCACTTTTATGTATGTATGTATGTACTATTTACACCTGATGTCACCGTCAGGCTCAACGGTGACGTACATTTTTGAAGTTCTAAAACTTGCATTGAGTAATTTACTAAATTTTCGTTTATGTGGGGAGTCTGAAGCTGAGTAGCAGATTAATAGAAAGATTTTCATTGAAAGAAGGTGGTCATAGAAATAGACCGCACCATGGATCTAAAAGTGCGCCCATTTTTAAATTGGATCATTTGTCTTTTTGTTGGTGAGTTGTAAACATTGCATATTCTGGATCCTAGACCCTTATCAGGTATATGATTTGCAAAAATGGTTTCCCTTCTGCGGGTTGTCTTTTAATTTTCCTGATAGTGTCCTTTAATGCACAGAAATTTTTAATTTTGATGAAGTACAGTTTCTTTCTTTTTTCTTTGTTGTTCACGCTTTTAGTGTTAAGTTTTAAATTTTAGATCAAAGAAAAGATGAAGAGTGAAAAAGCATCTCTCTGGCTCAGTGCTATTTGACTGCCTTCAAAAAACTTACAGGGAAGGGAATGATGAGTTGTGGCCACCACTTTCTCTCACTGTTTACAAGCATGAGGAACAAACAACAGAGGCCTTTTAATGTTTATAAATGATACATTTTTCTGAGAACTTGCCACTCATCGGAAAGAGCACTTTTACTTCAAGAGGCTGAGATCTATCCTCAAGGATAAAGTGCAAATTGCTTGTTTATGATCAAAAGGCTGTTTTCTGGAAGTCTGCATTTTATATCTTTTCTTAGAAAATACTGTGCATGTTTTCCCATCCCAAATGGCAAAATCCTAATTCTAACAGCTACATACTAGACGAGGGTCTTGTGAAAGATACTAGCATTTATAGGGTACCTCCAGGTTTTAAGTACATGAGAGTACATGAGAGATCCTTGACGAGGATTGCCCATTTAATTAGAAATAGACTGTCTTATCTACATGATTGCATTGTTATGACTCTAGTTTAAGGCTTAGCGGGAGTATATAAAATATGCCTTACGTTACGTTACATTACTAATATAGAGACAAACAGGAGGAGATGCGTGAAACACAGTGAACTGAGAATGACATTTATGAGAAAGAGCCCCGTGGTCGGGAGGCTACGTCTCTGCAGGTGTTTCCGATTTACACTCAGCTCCTCTTCCCGAAGTTCCGTTCTACTGAGATTTTTTGGAGCTTTAAATGCATTTTCCCATAGAAACAATGTTATAAATGAACTTGGATATGCAGGCTGGCCGTAGTAAATGTAGCTGTTTCTAAGAATGAGAATATTTTGGTTTTCTAGGTCAACACTGGAGAGCTACCTGTCTGGGAAAAAAAATAAAGACACTCTCTACTTCCTCTGAATAGGGGAAAAAGAGCACACCCCAAATCCCAAAAGAGGAAGTTAAAAATACCAGCCTCAGGGCTTCCCTGGTGGCGCAGTGGTTGAGAGTCCGCCTGCCGATGCAGGGGACACGGGTTCATGCCCCGGTCCAGGAAGATCCCACATGCCACGGAGCGGCTGGGCCCGTGAGCCATGGCCGCTGAGCCTGCGCATCCGGAGCCTGTGCTCCACAACGGGAGAGGCCACAGCAGTGAGAGGCCCGCGTACCGCAACGAAGAGTAGCCCCCACTCGCCACAGCTAGAGAAAACCCGCGCACAGCAACGAAGACCCAACACAGCCAAAAATAAAATAAATAAATTTAAAAAAGAAGAATGATAAAAATAATTTAAAAATAAAATTAGAAGAAAACTAAGTTGGAAAGGCAAATTTTATTTATTTTATTTTATTTTATTTTTTTGGCTGTGCTGCTGTTGCTGAAATATCGGCTTCCCTGGGCACTGAGGCTGAACAGAAATACGGAGACAGGGGTTTTGGAGGCAGACAGAGATGGCTTTATTTTTCTGCCAGGCAGAAAGGAAGACACAGCAGGTTAGCGCCTCAAGAACTGTGCCCCCCCCCTCCTTGGGAATCAGGGAAGATTTTATATGTGGGGCTCGCAGGCCAGGGTCTATGATAAGGATCAAAGTAGTGATCCAAAGCCTTGCATTCTTCCTTTCCTTTATGTTATTTCAAAACAGTCAGAGGTGGCGTCAGGCTGCCCGGTAATTGGGGTCCGGCAGTCTGGTAGTTGTGTCCTTTGCCTCTGGTTTATCCACCGGTGACCTTGAAATGCAAAAACTATAGGGGGTGATTTGTTACGAGGGGTGTATAGAATGTAAGTGCTGGGGACATAATAAGGCTAAGGAGTGAGAGGCACGGGATGTAGCTCACACAGAGTCAGGGGTGACTGGTGCCGAATGTAAATTACATCGTGTCAGGGAGTGAGGTTAGCTTTGTAAAGTAAAAATCTAGTTACTACGAATGAGTGACAAAGTAAAACAAGAAGTGATTAACTTTCAGGCCAGGTTATGTTTCTTCTCCAGCCTGTTCACTGTTCCCTTTATTTTCCTTGCTCTCAGGGGAACACGGGTTCAAGCCCTGGTCCAGGAAGATCCCACATGCCGCGGAGCAACGAAGCCCGTGCACCACAACAACTGAGCCTGAGCTCTAGAGCCCGTGAGCCACAACTGAGCCCACGTGCCACAACTACTTCCTTCCCTTTATTTTCCTTCCACTGCTCCTGTTCACTGTTCCCTTTATTTTCCTTGCTCTCAGGGGAAGGAAAACTTCATTTTTATTTTTGCTGCAGCACCACACACCTTGCAGGATCTTAGTTCCCCAACCAGGGATTGAACCCGGGCCTCAGCAGTGAAAGCACCGAGTCCTTACCACTGGGCCGCCAGGGAACAACTGAGAAAATTTTTAAAAGATAAATCTGGTGAATGGCAGAGCAGAAGTAGAGGGTTTTTCTAAATTTGGCTTTGGGGAAGAAGGAGGTAAAATTTGAATGTGTTCCCCAGGCCTTAGAGAGGAAGGAGGGACTGAGAGGTTCTGGGGGTTTATTTGAATGTGTTCCCCAGGCCTTAGAGAGGAAGGAGGGACTGAGAGGTTCTGGGGGTTTATTTGAATGTGTTCCCCAGGCCTTAGAGAGGAAGGAGGGACTGAGAGGTTCTGGGGGTTTATTTGAATGTGTTCCCCAGGCCTTAGAGAGGAAGGAGGGACTGAGAGGTTCTGGGGGTTTATTTGAATGTGTTCCCCAGGCCTTAGAGAGGAAGGAGGGACTGAGAGGTTCTGGGGGTTTATGTCCAAGTCCTGTGGCACAAATGGGTCGAAGATGAAGCCAGGGAGGAAAGTATTGGGAGGGGGCAGAGGAGAGGTTTATCCCCCTGGGACTCGGTAGTGCTTGTTAAATAAAAAGAACCCGAAGTCCCAGCCTTCTCACTCAAGTTATTGCGCGTCCTTGGACTCATAGCGAGATCTGGAAAGCGGAAGTCGACAGCTAAGTCGTGATGTTTTAACGCACTCGATTGACAGTCAAGGATGTTCTTAGCGTTCCTGTTGTCTGCCTCCAGATGACACTCTGGGGACGAGTGATCCTTCAAATTTCTAATTAACAAGAGAAGGTCAATGGAAATTAACTACACTGCATCCTTCATTATTGTTTTCAAAGGTGCAAAATGCTGTTGATGTTCTTTTTGTTTCGTGTGTTGCATTTATCGCTTTGCCTCATTTCTTACGTCCACTTGAGGCTTATTTTTCCCCAAACCACTAATTCTCTTCCTATAGTGGTGATTTTTATGTTAAGTTTTCAGGAGTATAAATCTTACAGTTACCAAGGGAATGCAGTGTCCTTGTAGCTTATAAATGCCTATTATTTTTACTATAATTACCATTATTTTCTCTTTGGCTGCTCAGCGCACCATGTGGGGTCTTAGTTCCCTGACCAGGGACGGAACTCTGCAGTGGAAGCCTAGAGTCTTAACCACTGGACCGCCAGGGAAATCCCTTATAAATGCCTATTATTTCTGAAGTAAGTGGCCTAAACTCCGAGTGTCAGTTGCTTTCCTCCTGACGGCTGAAGGTTAAGTGGAATGCTTCTACAAGCTTTCTTGCCCTTGAAACATCACCTTCTGCCCACACCCAGGAGGAATCTGGGCTGGTTCCTGGTGGGCTCTTGACTTCCCACAGTTCTGGAACTTGCAAGCAGCTCAGTGACTCGTGGAAATCCTCAACTGAATCTGGTCTTCCTTGTTTACTCTAAAACTGGAATGCCAGACGCAAAATGCTGATTTCACTGAAGGGAAGAGACTAAGGAACTCAGATCAACGGCGCTCCATGGCGCGATCCCACGAGAAGCACACAAGAAGTGTTTGTACTGATGTGGCCTCTCCTTCCTCACAACCATCCGTGGGATGTCGACAGCAGAACTGCTGGCCTGAGATACTTTAAAATGTTCAGGCTCTTGGCGTGTGCAATATCACAGTGGAGATGTTTTATCAGGCAACACCGGATGTGAGTCATAGATAATTAAGCAGACTGAGCCACCCTGGCTTATGGGTGGGCAGATAATTTGAATTGGAAAATTTAATTCTCCCTGAATTTGCTACTGATTAGCAGGAAAATCAATGTGAATTTCAAGATCAGACACAACTGATCACCTAGAATCTCTTAGCTGTCCATTAAATACACAAATGGATAAACACATATGTGGCTGTCATGAAATCATCAAATGTTAATTAAGACAAGAAGGGCCCTAGGAGTATTCTGGGGGGAGGCTCTGAGAGCTGCAGACGGGCCCCCCGAGTCTTTGGCAAGTATCGCAGGAACCACCCAATAATGACAGTCGGAGAGCACGCGGAGCTCCCACTGGACTGGACGTAGTTCATGTTCACACCAGCTACAGGGAATAAACTTGGTAAAACATGGACACAGCAGAATGCTCAGAAGAACATTCCCTCAGTCGATGAGTTAGCTCAAGCTGCCGTAACGAACACCGTAGACTGGGTGGCCTAAACAACAGAAGTGAATATCCTGACAATTCTGGAGGCTGGGAGGCTCCTGGTGACAGCGCTCTTCCTGGCTCACAGGTGGTCACCTTCTTGCTGTGGCCTCACGTGGCATTTCCATAGCCAGGAACAACTTTCTTCCGTGCAGTGACCAGGGGCTCAGCCACTCCCCAGACAGGTAGAAGGGGAAAAAGCGGGGGGTGGGGGAGCACAGAAAGAAGAACCTTCTGGGCCACATTCCTTGAGGTCACAGTCCAATATACAGAATGCAGTCACTGGACCATGTTTAACTGCAGAACTATTGGTGTGGATTTTGGTGAGCAGCTGATGGTTCCCACTCCAGAGACCCCCCAGTACCCATCATGCCTTCCACTGCACACATGTGAAACCCTCACCCTCCTCTTAAGAGACAACTCAAATCCCATCCGACTGATGCACTCAGCTCAACTCTGGATCTCTGTGCCGTATTCTTTGTTAGGTCCTGATGTAGTTCCCCATAGCCTGGCACTTATGAACTGAAAGGCAGGTGGTCTGTGCTCCACCTGCCATCCCCCATCCCATAATATATGATGGTAGAGCAAGGACAAGGTAAGTGAAGCAAAAACTCTATGCAGTAAAAGGACAGATAGTATCGCAGGGCAGTCCCAGGTTCACAGAAGTAATGGGATTCTCCTGGGTGGGTGTCAGGACTCTCCTGTGCCCTGGCTGGGGTCTGCTCTCTGGGGTACATGCTCTTGTCTAATGTGTCCCCTGGGTCCAGCCTCTGGGAAGTTCTTCCTTCTCCACCATCTTCCTTGGTCACGTCTGAAGTGGACATTCGCAAAGAACAAGAGTTACAATACTAGAACTTGTTATATCAAATATCCATGTTAAATGTCAAGGGTATCAATGATAGATACAGAAATATAGTTTATAACTCCCAAATCACAGGGGGAGAAGTAAGACTAGTGAAAATCTGATCAAGTCAATGAAAAGGAGTTAGTGCACGCTAAGTGGAAAACACAAACTAAAACGGTAGGAAAAATCAGAATACATCTCTAAGTACACTAATGTAAACAGATAAAACTTACTAAATAAAAGAGATTCTCATATTGGATAAATTGGAGAATCCAGCTATATGCTTTTTACAAGGAAATCACACAAAACATAATTACACAGAAAAGATGAAAGTAAAGGGATGACAAATACTCCATGTTCATTGTGACATCATTTGCAGTTGTTCAAAATTAGAAATAATATACATGCCCATCAGGAGGGAATGGATAAACAAATACAGTCATTGCATTTGGTGTGAATGTGCTCGATTTACTTTTATCAACATGTATGAACCTTAAAAACATAACATTTGTGAATGAAACTTAGTAATGCAAGGATGCACAGTCTGACACCAATTATTTAGAAAAATGTAAGGTGTAAACAATATGAATATATACAAATATAGTACAAAGTTTTAAAAACATACATAAAAAAGATGCAAACTAACTTTAGGATAGTGGTAAACTATAGGTAGGGAGAGGAAAGAGATATAGGGTTGGGATTCGATTATTTAGATACTATTTATATCTTAAAAATTGAAGTCAAATATGGTAAAATGTTAAGTCTGGGTGTGTACAATTTAATATATATTATATTATATTTCTATATATATATCTGAAAATATACTACTGATAAAATAAGTGTTTGGGCTCATGCCCAAACACTAAGTCATCCAACATCATTATACCTTTCTCTCCTGCAAAACTTCCTAGTTAATATTTCCTTCATTCCAAGCTTCAATAAGTGCTTATTCCAGTTAGAAGTTAATAGATTCTTCCTTTTAATATGCACACTTAAATCCAAAACCCGCTTTGTGTTTCTGTTCTCTGTCCCAAAGGAGATGAGGAGAGTGGTGGGTCTAGGTAAGAGTGATGAATTTGAAGCACCTGCTCACTAGAATAGAAAAGCCCTGGGAGAATTCTAAAAGATAAGTTTAGGAACTTCCCTGGTGGTGCAGTGGTTAAGAATATGGCTGCCAATGCAGGGCACACGGGTTCAAGCCCTGGTCCAGGAAGATCCCACATGCCGCGGAGCAACGAAGCCCGTGCACCACAACTACTGAGCCTGAGCTCTAGAGCCCGTGAGCCACAACTGAGCCCACGTGCCACAACTACTGAGCCCACGCGCCTAAAGCCCGGGCTCCGCAACAAGAGAAGCCACCGCAATGAGAAGCCCGCGCACCGCAACGAAGAGCAGCCCCCGCTCACCGCAACTAGAGAAAGCCCGCACGCAGCAATGAAGACCCAACGCAGCCAAAAATATAATTTTAAAAAATAAAAAATAAATTAAAAAACTGACCTGGTTGTTACAGGAATTCCAGTGTCTCTTTTCTCTGTCCTCTCCTTGCAAATAACAATCTACCAAGTTAAAACAAAAAAAAGTAAAATGTAATCTTTTTTGATTCTAATCAGAAACACTCAAAAGTTATATATAAAATCAACATATAAATGTTATTAGGTTAGGGCTTCCCTGGTGGCACGGTGGTTAAGCATCCACCTGCCAATGCAGGAGACACGGGTTCGAGCCCTGGTCTGGGAAGATCCCACATGCTACGGAGCAACTAAGCCCGTGCGCCACAACTACTGAGCCTGCGCTCTAGGGCCCGCGAGCCACAACTACTGAGACCACGTGCCACAACTACTGCAGCCCACGTGCCTAGAGCCCGTGCTCTGCAACAAGAGAAGCCACCACAATGAGAAGCCCGCGCACCGCAATGAAGAGTAGCCCCCGCTCATCGCAACTAGAGAAACCCCGCACGCAGCAACGAAGACCCAATGCAGCCAAAAATAAATAAATAAATAAATTTATAAAAAAAGATAAATTTAATAGTTGGGGGCATAGAGAAGTAACTTTAGAAGAGAAAGAATATTTCAGGGAAGAGGTAATTTTGTTATTATTTTTGTTGGTGTTGCTGTTAAGCAAAATTATTTGGGTGAATTGATGACTCATCTTGATGTAATAGATCAGAGCAAAACAAGACCTAAATATCCCCGATTTTCAGTGCTTGAATTTTGACCATTAGACTGTAATTCTTATAAGTATGGAACATTTTAGATATTTCTTAATGACTAAATGTTTAAAAGCAGTGAATTCATTGCTTTTCAGAATGAATTAGAGTTAAGATCATTATCTAAAAATGGTTTTTCCATAAAAGTGGAAATTTACAGCTTACTTTAAGAATTTATTGAAAAAGCTCTTTTTGAACAATGTCAGAGAAAAAAAATTATTGTGTCCTTCTCCTTTTACTGCATGTAGCATTTAATAAATTAGTATTTGAACATTTCAATGCAAGATATATAATATGTTCACATGCATTATTCAGATCTTCTTTGCAATTTATCAGTTTGTAAAATTGATATTTATACAGCATTTAAACTTATTTTAGTTTGAAAGATCATCTTTCTGGAGTTGGCTGTCATCCCAACCAAGGTTGCTGTGAGGCTTTCTCTCAGGTGGGTTAATAAATACAAGGGGAGGAAAAAACTTTAAGACAGTGTAATTTCAGTGTCAGGACATGCTGGCTGGCATAGCATAGATTATTAGAATAAATATGAAAGCAGTAAAATATATTTAGATGTCAGGATTTTGGTCAATAAACATTCTCAGAATAGCATAAGAAAACTACTGTTTTTCAATGTACACAAATCTGCTTGATAAATATACCGAAGGATTCAGTTTTAAAATTCAAAGGAAAAATAATAAAGTTTTAAAAATAATCAAGCCAAACAATGATCTTACGAACTTGAAACCTGGGGAAAAATTAATTCTTATATGATTAGAATGTGTGGGGGAAGAAAAGGTTTTGCCTTTTACCCTCCTAGGTTCTTCAGCTGGGGCCCTGCAAATCAGACTGACAAAAGACACATTAATCAGAGAGAAGCAAACAGAAGTTTACTAACATGTGCAGCACGCATACACACAGGTGAGCGATGAGTAAAAGGGTGGTTAGAACTTGAGCTTCTATCTATAGCATCTTACCAAAGACCTATACGTTTGTAGAGAAGTGACAAGACAAAGGAAAAGGTTTTAGGCTTCCAAGGGTGACAAACTGTGGGTAGGTAAACATCGGGGAAATTATGGAGTAAAGTATGTTTGTGCAGGTGCATCTCTGCACCTCATCTGTCCTCCATGTGGCTATAAAAAAAAAAAATCCCTGCAGAGGGGATATATGGCAGTCCTGATTTCTCAGAAGTTTCTGCTTTTGGTCGAATAAGGGAAGCTCAAAAAAGGTATCTTTCTGCATCTATTGACTCTCAAATGTCTTCAGCTAAAAATAGTCCTTATGCCAAAGTGGTGTATTTTGGGGTGGCATATTTTGATTTTATAAAAATGCATTTAAATTAGTTTGGACCCTAACATTGATCATAATACCTACCCTTAGCCTAACATTAATCCTAACTCTATGAAATGACATTTACCTATTATTATGCTTCCTTTTGTGTTTGCTTACTTTGCTATTTCTCCCCAGAGGTGAAGAAATGCCTCTATGTAGGGGGCATCTTAAAATTTTTATGAAAAATACTTATTCAACCAAAAGAGCTTAAAAATAGAAGTACGCTACAATAACGTTGGCTTACAAAATCTTTTGGCGTTACATCCTCCAAATGCTGCAGCCGCGCTTGTGGTCAAGTGCACATTCATTGGAAGGAGGTTTGGTGCTCTGCTATAAAGGGTAGACATTTGGGGGAGCTGAGACTTTTAACAGTGCTCCAAAAGTGTTTCCTTTCCACGTGTTCCTCCCACTGCCCCTCAGGCACCGGCATGTACTTCAAAATATGCCAGCGTAGCCCTGCCCTCAATTTCAGTGGGGTTTCAGAAGGTAGAAAGGGTACTTCCCTGCAAGAGAGGCCCGGCGAGGCAGAGGGCTTTTAGGAGGACTGCTCAAATTATGCCACAGTTGTCACCTTCCCACTTTGCCCATGAATATTGTTTGCAAAATGAACACGCTCTTTTCTGGAACACAAAATTTACCTCTCAAGAGGTGATTTGACAAGTCCCAGACAGGAGTAATAGTTTTCCCTCTTGGTTATTTATCTGAGGATCGACATTTCAAAGCCCTGACCCACAGATCCTAGAACATTTTCAAGTAATGCTTTTACATGCAATCAGTAGAAGTGCTTTTTCCTTGGAGCTGAAGCTTCAGTGGCGCTTGGTGGTCTTTAATCATGAATTGTTCGTGATGGTTGCTGGCCTCTCACCAGGCACTCTGCCCAACTTCCCGCCATCTACACCAGTAATTGTACTTTACTTGTGCTGGAAGCTGCCAGCTACGTGAAGACAACTAGTTTCCCAAATAATTGGCCGAAAACATACTGCATTTTCACTCTGCATTGCATTTAATAGAAGTAAATCCCCCTTTCTGTGCACCACAAAAGACTTTTATTTTTGTCTCTATTATAGCATTGCTGTCATTCTATCTTAAATCATATCAAGCTGTTTTCAGACCTACCTCACCATTAGACTATTAATTCCTCACATGTAGGTATGTTTCTTATTCATTATTATATTTCTGACACCTAGAATATGGTACCTGGTATATATCAAGTGTTGTTTAAATATTGTAAATGAAATAACTTTCACCTTATGGTAGGGTAGGATAATTTGAGGGGCTCGTGTGTGCACATGGTGTTATATGGAGATGTATTTAAAATTCCACGTGTTGTAAGAATAAAAGTAAAAGATGCCTCCAGATGAGAGAAAGGATTTGAGTGAGAAGAGCTGTCAGTGGCGAGCAAGGGAAAGCCTTGTCTGGTTATTCCTTACTCTGGAAATGAACAAGTGCTGGAAACATTCCAGCAAGAGTATCTTAGTGGTGGCCCAGACAGAGCTGCTTTCAAAGCACAAAGAAGGTTTTCAGCTGAGCCCCCTTGAAGAGCTCTAGGTAGCAAGACCTCTGAGATCACTTCTACACCCCCCTTTTAAGGGCAAGAGTCTACCTTGTAATAGAGACCTTGCTGAGAACCCTCCATAATTAGACACTGCTGGCCTTCGCAGCTGCTAAGTCAGCAGTGCAGGGCGGAGGTTAGGGTGAGGCCTCCTGCAGAGAACCATAGATCCTGCTAGGAGGGGGAGGGGTTGCCAGGACAACCTCAAAGCCAAGGAAGTTGGGGTTCTCTAGAGAGTTAAGTGCATGCACTTGGCTCGCAGTCAGATTTTGACCTGAAGCAAGTTAAGTAAGTCTTCCTTTCTTCATCCGGAAAGTGAGGATGATTCCTGGCACAAAGTCAGCACTAAATACTTGATGTTACTATTTTTACGTTACTTTTATTATTGGAGTGGCAGGAGCTAGGCTAAAGAGAACAAAAAGCCTCCAGGATAGAAGAGCAAAACAGCCAGGAGCCCAGAGGGACAACTAGTTTATCCACAACTAAAGATAAACCGATTCAGGAAGGGTCAAGGATTCCACTTGGTTTTAAGATGTTATCAGCTCAGACTCAAAGTTCGAATCAATTTAAACTGAAAGATAGTAGCTCAGCTCAGCCAGATAATGTTGAGGAAAAGATAATAAGGGCTGTGTTCTCCACCTGCTCTGCCGTCCCAATTGCCTGTACTGTACAAACACGTCCATGTCTTTGCACTCATGGAATTTTCTTTATTTTCCTTTGCTTACATTTTCAAGGTTCCTTCTGGAAAATGCTAATCTCATGGGAACAGAGGGTCTAGAGAAGCCTCATAACCCAGGGAGTAGACAGGGCTGAGCAGAAGTGAGCTCACAAGACAGCAAGGTTGTTTCTCCCTCTCAGGCTCCTCTCTAAACCAGAAAGAAAGAACTGCCGAGAGACACGTGATCTGGGCTGCCTCGTGCACGTCCTGAGTGATGACAAATCCAGTCTTACTGAGTTAATATGAGCCGGCTTTTTAAAAATCTTTTACCAACATATACTATTGTAAATAAATACCTGGTTGTGTCAGCTTTTAAACTTTTGTGGATAAGTGAAAATTTACTATGTTAGAAGATATTTTCTTAGTCCCATACTGTAGATTTCATACACATTTAGCAGATGAAAGGAGAAAAGTTTCAAAATGTTGGGTTTTTTTTATATATATATATATATATATATATTTTTTTTTTTTTGGCTGCGTTGGGTCTTCGTTGCTGGGCACGGGCTTTCTCTAGTTGCGGCGAGCGGGGGTTACTCTTCGTTGTGGTGCACGGGCTTCTCTTGTTGCAGAGCTCGGGCTCTAGGCAAGTGGGCTTCAGTAGTTGTGGCACACGGGCTCAGTAGTTGTGGCTCGCGGGCTCTAGAGCGCAGGCTCAGTAGTTGTGGCGCATGGGCTTAGTTGCTCCGTGGCATGTGGGATCTTCCCGGACCGGGGCTCGAACCCATGTCCCCTGCATTGACAAGCGGATTCTTAATCACTGCACCACCAGGGAAACCCGTTGGGTTGTATTTGACAGAAGCTTTTTAAAAGCTTTAAATGTTACTTTAAATCCAGTTCTTTATCACCCTTTTCCATTTTCATAACATCTCACTTCATTCCTGATGAGTGGGATGCTTTTCTACATTTGCCTGGGACGGAAAACTCAGCTTACAAGCTCATGGGAACGCTGCGCTCTTGCAAGTGCCAGGTCAAGATGTTAAGAGGGCTTTGCTCTCAGTCTTTTTCCCTCCAATTAACGTGCTGTTCAAGGAAAAAATCCCAAAGACCGTAGACAGCTTCTCCTTCTTTCCTTTCAAATCGACTGCATGATTGCTTGCAAATAACATTTGTTTTGCAAACTGGCTGCAGAATCTTTACGTGCAAATCATTATAAGCCAAACCTGGATCTCTCGGGGTTGATTTTCGACTCTTATTTTTACATCTTGTTCTGAAATTTGATGAACTGGAAGTAGCACAAGAAAACTGTTTAAAAAGCTCTTGCTGGGGGGAGGTTTCATGACTTATAGTTACAGAAGGGATCTCTCTGGAGCCCAGAGGTGGTTTTGTCAAAGATAAACCAAGCAGACGTTTGTTAAGGTGGTGAGAATACTTTATTGTCACTACCGACAGCTGGGAGAGAATGGAGCCCCATTCCGATTTGTGCTGAGTGACGGGATGTTATAACGGGAGGGTGAGGGAGTGAGAGGGGCAGGGAAGGGAAAAACCACAGTAGAGTCAGGGAAGGGAAAAACCACAGAGTCTTGGTCAGTGTAAATGCAACCAGGCAGCTGTGTCTGCTGGCTGACAGCTAAGAAAGTTAGGATTTTATTCTCCCATAGAGACTGGAAGACGGAGGCCCTATGCTTCCTGATTCTTTCAAAGAGTGGCTTTCAGGTCTTTGAGAAAGGCACTCCTGAGTTGTAGGAGATACACGCACATCTCAAGGGCAGAGAGGAAGGATTCACAATGGTAAACCCTTTTCAGGAAAAGCTCTAAGAAACGGAGGTCAAGGGCCCATCCCTTGGTGTTAACTAGAACAAGCAATAGACAGCCCTGAGCAACTCCAGACAGGAACTCAGAATGGGCTGGGTCTCCCCAGAAGCACTACCTTAAGCTGCTGGAGGCCAGTTTAAAGTCTGGTCCAGTCTGCAGCCTGGGGTCTGAAGGAGCCGTCACTGCCAAGAAGTTCTGTGGTTCTGGGTTCATGCGAGAGACCCAGTGCTTCAGTTTAGACGCGTTTTTCAAAAAGCTTTCTACAGTATTGTAAATCTAAGCTCCCTATTTTTGAATGGCACGAATGTCCTTGAGTTACCTTCATATTGTCAACAACATCAAAGTAAGCACAATTTGCATCTGTTCCTTTGAATACTTCACGTATTACTTCTGAGAAAAGTATTTGATTAGAACCCGTGAACTCAGGGGAAGAGCAGAAGGAAAGACTATGTTCTGTCCAAGTTTGCACCCACTTCAGTTACATTTGCTTTCTATGAATAGTGATCAAAGGGTTGACTTAATATGTAAGAGTTCATCTTTTTTCATAATTTCAATTCCTTAAAATTTACAGCTCATACACTACTGTTTCATGATACTCTTTTAAACCACCCTTTAAAATTATTCTTCTGTCTTAGGATTTATGTTAACCCAGAATAGATTTTTAAACACTCCTTGATTAGTTCTGTAGAAAATCTGTCGCCTCTGAAGTCAACCCAGCCTTAACCCAATACCTCAAAGTTATTTATTATTCAATTAAAGGGTTCTGAAATAAATGTAAATGGCTGCAGAATTTTAAAATATGTTGATAATGGCTCCCCATGAGACAAGCTGTCAAAGAAATGACTAGCACCTAAAATAAACGTTTCCCCACGAGGGCTTCAAACCGCTAGGCTGAGGCAGTGCATCTCAGACTCTCACTGTTCCGAAGTGCAACGTTGTGGAGAAAGAAGCTTCCTTTTCAGACAGGAAGAAGCTTCTTCTTCTGAAGAAGTTTTCAGAAGAGCCGTGTTTTAGGGCGCTGTTAACAACCTTTAAAAGGCCATTTGCAATCACAGGAGGCAACAAATGACATTTAGCTTGTAAACTAGCAAGACGCTTTTGCTTCTCTGCGTGTGTGAATGTGACTGTGTGTGCACATGTGTGTGTTGTGGATGAGAGAGACAGAGGCAGAGAGAAGGAGGCAGGGAAAGGAGGAGGGGAAGGCAGCCACTCTGAAATGGACCCAGAGCAACTGCTCTATTACGTAGGATTAGTTTGCTAGGGCAGCCGCAACAAAGGACCACGGATTGAGTGGCTCAAGCAACAGAAATTTATTTTCTCACAATTTTGCAGGCTAGGAGTCCGAGATCAGGTGTCACCAGAGTTGGCTGTCTCCTTGGCTTGCAGATGGCCACCTTCTCCCTGTGTCCTCACTTGGTCTTTCCTCTGTGTGTGTCTGTGTCCTAATCCCTTTTTATAAGGATACCAGTTCCATTGGATTAAGACCCACCCTAATGACTTCATTTTAACTCGAGGACCTCTTTAAAGGCCTTATCTCCAAATACAGTCATATCCTGAAGTTCTGGGGGTTAGGACTTCACCATATGAACTTTTGGGGGGGACACAGTTTAGCTCATAATATGTGCGTTAATATTTTACTCTCAAATTTCAAATTAACATTTATCACAAATTCAGTATAGGCGATACACAGGAGTGAAGGAGAAAAGCTTTATTAAAAAAAAGTAGCCCTCAGGAGATGAGTTTTTTTAAGAAAGCACTCAGAAGGGCCAAGCAGGACAGCCACCATTTCTCCCAGTAAAGGCCATAACACCATCTCCTGCTGCACCATTTTCAGCTAAGCTTTGGAGTGACACACATACCTGTTATCATGAGGACTCTAATGCCTCAAGGAGAAACCCTTTCATGACGACCCTTCCTTCTCCCCGCTGCCCTTCAACACCCCCCTACCCCCAACCAACTGGGTCACAGTAAATCTGACAGGAATGAAGTTAGAGGCAAGGATTAGGCTTACTCACAGAATAAAATATTTGTGACTTTTGTTCACAACTTCTTGTTTACAGTGGAAACAATACATGGATACACAGCTAGTTAACATCAGAGCCGAGTTCCTAATTTAAGATCATTGCATACTGTTCAGGATTCTGTAGCTTATATGTAGAAAGTGGAAACATTTACACATCTGTTCCACATACTTAGTTGATCTTACCATATACAAAGCACTGTGCTGGCCTCTGAGAAAATACAAATTACCTGTAAGATTCTGCAGCTGGATTCAGAGCGCCTGTAGCTGTTGGGAGGTGACTGATGGGAAGGGGATTGGGACATGTTCCCAAACGTTTCCAAAAGAGGACAGTTTAAGATCAGCATCGTATGAATGGATAAAGAAGATGTGGCACATATATGCAATGGAATATTACTCAGCCATGAAAAGAAACGAAATTGAGTTATTTTAGTGAGCTGGATGGACCTGGAGTCTGTCATACAGAGTGAAGTAAGTCAGAAAGAGAAAAAACAAATGACCTTGAGAGGGTCATCTTATCACAGTTTGTTCATGTAAGCAGAACTCAAAAATGAAAACAGGCTACGGAAAAAAAATATTTTAGTTTCCAAAAAAAAAAGTCAGCACTAAAAAAACAAATCAATTCAGTATCTATTGGTGCATTATTCCTCAAATTATCTCAGCATACAAACACTCTTAATTTTCAGTCAGATGGAAACACGCTGCAGCAGGCATGCGTCACAGTCTTGTGTCCAGTTACCAGAAGAACGGCAGAGCCCTCTTCTCTGTATACTGATGGAAAACGCATCGTCTTACGAATTTTCCCCTCACTGCCCCTGTATCATAATCTCTTCTCCATGGCAATGTAATGCCTGGCTCCATCCTCCTTGAAATGATGTCTAATTTAGACCTGATAATTGCAGGATAAACATAAGTATAAATACCCACCATATGACCAAGCGTCATCTTTATGGAAGATATAAAAAGTTGTAAGACACGGAAGGTATGGCAGGTGCAAGAAAGCATTAATTTAGTCGGCAGTGATAAGCAACTGTACACCACGTTCTGTATTAGCAGTGCCATCTTTAGTGTTATTCCAACATCTGAAAATATTAATTTTTTTCCTAACAAATGTCACCTTGTATTATTTATAAAATAATGTCAGTGTTAGAACTCTTCAAAAGTATTGTTCTGTGGCTTATGTGCTAAATTTTACTTACTAATTTTAAGAGCACCCTATTCTTTTTTATTAATCCAAAATGTGTAAATTTGAATACTAATTGCTATTAACACTCAGGAATATAAATATTTTTAGTGTGGGTTTTCTTCTTGGTTAACCGTAAATCCAGAGCCCAGTTCCCAGAACAGAAGGAGAGAAGTGAGGTAGTTTGTCGGAGAGCCATGTCCCTGGGTCCTGTGCTATATACTGGCCTATACTGCTGCTCTCCACCTGCAGATACCTTTTACAGGTACATTCCTTTCAAAGCTGCTGTCTCCATTTTTCTCTTCCCGCCAGTTTCTTCCCCTTTCTTCCTGTAGAGCCCTTGAGGAGAGGGCGAAAGTTTGACCAGATGGATACACTGGTGGATAGCTGTTGTATTTCTCTTCCCAGGGTCCATTTCCTGTCTCTGGTAATAGATTCCTCCTTCTAATGGAAATCCACTCTATGAGGTTCAAGGCAAACTACCCTTCCCCAGCCCCTCCCTGCTAGTACACACATGGGCCTGGATGGGGGGCACATAAACCAGGTCCGGCCAGTTGGAGTATTGCATCCCTCGGTAACAGTGATTGACGCAGGGATGGGGCAGTTGGAATCCCTTCCTTGGATGTGTGGGTGCTGGAAAAGACAGGGTCCCTCTGTTTCTTGGGTATCATGAGCGATAAGGACCATATGAGCCTGGAGCTGCCAGTACCACAGAGAGAGGTTTCCCGAAAATGAAGGCAACACAGAAGAACAAAGATATGAGGAGCAAAACAAAGCCCTGACATCATCATTTGAGCATTGAATCCATTCATGTCTATCATCCGAGACACTCAGCATCCCTGAGCTACGTGGCAAACAGAGCCCCTGTGCCTTATGCACCAGCTGCGGTGGTCCCTTCAGGTTAGAAAGTAACCAGGTCAGTCCTTTCCTGTTCCCAGTACAAACAAACGCTCACTTACAGGACGGATCACCCAATGAGGATAAGGCAGTTCGTTTCTCAGGAATGAATACCTTCTAAGTTTGGAGAAGGAAACAAAGCCCTTGGACTGGGCCTCTCATGATGCTGGAAGACAAAGCCCTGTTTTCATCATGCTGGAATACTCAGACCCCTCCCCAGGACACAGCTGTGTCCACGTTTTATTTTGCAACGACTGATGGGAAGGAGGTGACAGTAGATGTGAGTCGTGTCCTCACTACCTGCTAGATACCACGTGTCCAGATTTGTCACGTGGTGATGTGATGCAGCCCACGGGGATCTCAGAGTTGTACGACTTTAGAATTGGAAGAAACCATAGAAATAATGGAATACAATGCGTTTGCAGTGAAGCTAATGGAGAATAATAATTATTATATTAACTAACACTTGCTGAGTATTGACTGTAGGATTGTATGAGCCCAATAATTCCAGGTGGTAGATATTCTTTCTGTCAATGTCTTATAGAGGATGCTGCAGTGCAGAAAAGATAACATCTTGCACAAGACCACACAAATCTCACCTGGAGCTGGGATTTAAAGCAAGGTAATCCAATTCCCACGTCTGTACTAGTTTTTATCCTCCCACTTGCATCTGTTGCAACTTACCAACCTCCCGTGAACTCTGACCCTAAAAGAGCCCATCGCTTTGCATGTAATAATCACATTTTTTCCCACCTCTGACACTTACTAACATGTGACATGAGCAAATTTTCGTGACATCTCTGTTTCACACAAGTAACTCATAGGTCTGTTGAGAGTATTAACTCAGGACCTGTAAAGCAGTTAGTATAGCAAAAAATGTAAGGTTTTATAATGATTAATACTATATATTGCCATAGAAGCATTGTTCTTTTTAAATCAAAAATTAACCCATCTTTTCCTTTAGTACCTCTCAGCCTTTTGTTGTTTTTTTTTTTGACACGAAGCTTGTAGGATCTTAGCTCCCTGACCAGAGATGAAACCCCGGCAGTGAGAGCGCCACTGACGGCTGGACCGCCAGGGAATTCCCCATCTCTCAGGCTTAAGCTGCATATTTTCAGCCTGAATTTCAGGTTGAGGTGCGTTATGCCATAGAAATATCAAGTTTTATTGGTAATTTCAAGAATATAGGAAATCTACAACTGTGATAGAGAGACAACTGAGACTTCAGTGTGCTTCCCTGGTCCTTCTTTTTACATCAGACATGGACTCTCTTCCCCTAAATAATATTATTATTTAGATCACCTCGAACAGCATGGAAAGTGTATAAGTTATGAAACACATCCATTTTATACCCCACCCCAAACCATAAACCTATAGATTATAGGTCTATTCCAAGTAATCCTCTAGCCAGGGACATCCTGCTAAGGGCATTCTGTAGATAAGATCTCTCCCACGGAGCAAAAATCATTAGTTAGCAGAGATCCAGAGGTCCCGCTGAGAAGGACATTAGGCAGAGTCACCCGGCTTCACTCTCCCCACTCCCTCCACATGAGCAGTGCATTGACTGCAGACCAGCTATTTCAAATCTGTACTCTCCAGTTCCACTAAAAATATTAAAAGCAACTACATTAGACCCTGTAGTTTGGTCTGTGTTTTATATACATCTTTATAGCACGCCTCATAATTATCAACGTCTCATCCTCTGGTATAATCCCAAGACTATACTGTTGCTAAATTATTTGATTTCCAACATATCGGCTTCCTTGACTATTTGAAACTCAAATAAGTCACATATTGTTTAGTAGTTGCCATGTTAGTTATCTCCAATTATTGGAATACTGTTATTTTAAATTTTCTAGTAGTTTTAAGTGTATCATAAAGACATGGATAGAGCAATTGTAAAAATATATCTAGGTTGACGGACAGGTAGACCTTTCGGAATAGGCTCCATTCCACTAATTCGTGCCCCCAGTGCAATACATCATAATTAATTCTTTAGTTGCTGTTTTTCTTAGACTGTAAGCCTCAAAAGTGTATCTGTTTTGTTCACCTGTCTATCCAGAATCTAATATGACTCCTGGCATGAATCTGAACGAACACCCTTTCAAGCGCCAGTTATTGAAAAAAAT
The DNA here is from genome assembly GCF_949774975.1 of Lagenorhynchus albirostris. NCBI lineage: Eukaryota > Metazoa > Chordata > Mammalia > Artiodactyla > Delphinidae > Lagenorhynchus > Lagenorhynchus albirostris. The sequence continues at coordinate 2,886,728 of NC_083111.1, forward strand.
TAATTATAATGTTCATCTGTTATTGTTATCACTAGTTTCCACAAACGTGGACACTGTCCGCCAGAATGTGTAGTGCTGTAAATTACTTACTGAGAGGAAAAGATGTCATAGTGCCTACAACTTGCTGCATATTTTTTCCCTCCAGTCAAGTATGTTAACAATTTCCTTAAAAACTAAATTTCTAATCATGTTCAGCATATTCCAACATTTTTACAACCAAATATATAGCATCCAGCCCAAGGAAAGGACCTTGTTGCAAATGAATAACTATTTGCTTCCTTAGACTTTTTCCAATTCTATTTGGAAGGATCCGCCAAAAATGGAGTCTTAAAACATACTTGAGCTCCAATCACTCATGAAAAATTGAGTTCGTAATTAAAGATAAATAGTAGGAAGAAATTTGCAGTTTTAAATGAGAATAGGACTTGCTAGTGTGTTGTCCCCAATTAGTAAAAGGAGTTCCCCTTTTCACTTCCCTTTCCTAGGTTTTTGTTTTTATTTACAAAAAATCTTTCTTTTGTCAAGATACTGTTTTTTAAATTGTTCTGTGAGTGAGTGTTCAAATACCCTGAGGTTTAGAAACAATTCACGGCAGTGATGTGGTTGTATTTTATTGGGAGCAGGGCGGAAGGCTGCTTGTGTTTCCAGAAGAGTTTGATTTTTTCATGTTTTTATTGGTGGAACAGTTCAATTTTGAATTTTGCGTATTTTTAATAGTGAAAAAGTGGCTTTTCATAGGGAAGGCAGTATGTACCATTGATTCTGGGATCTTGGTAGCATTACTCTGGAAACAAGTGCATTTTCCTAAGTGATTGATAGGTTTGGGAATTTAAATCATACACGGTTTAGATTCCTACATGTTCCGTTCCTTTCCATTAATAAACAACAACATTGTCGTGGATGGAAAATTAAAGCAACAGTTTATATTTTTGAGAAACAGTGAGCATCATTCTTGCCGAAGTGCAGCATCATTGAAGCCATTAAAGAATAAATGACTGACTGAGCACAGTAATGGACTGATGTGGTTTTAGGTACAGTTTTTATTTTATTGCAAGGCACACAATCATATATACAATGCATAATTATCACCTTCTAAGTACAAGATATAAAGAATATACGTTAGAGTAAAGACCATATGGATATGCTTCTGTTTCAGAGAAGAAAACCGCCTTAGGGCAAGCAGGTTCATGCCCTTTTGGGAAGACATTTTCATATTTATGCTGAATCTTCCAGGCAGCTCTTGCTTAGAAAATAAATCTACTGAGTGGACATACAATCTTGTCACAGTGTTCTCCTGAAAAAGCTCTAATTTAAAGCCAGCCAATGTATTATTCCTTTTATTCCAGTTATTCTTATGTCCCAGTACTAGATGAAACACCTATAAATTGCCTGATTAACAGTTATACAGATTTAAGAACTTTATTTCTCAGTAATGCATCATAGAATGAAACCATGTTCTTAAGACTTCTGTGAATTTTCCTTGATTTTTTTCAAAACTATCTTTCCAAACTATGCTTCCTTTTTAGTATTAAGCCTGGAGTTTTGACTTAAACTCTGCATAGGGGATGCATCCAGATTCACAGAGTAACACAAGACACTGACTTCTACTCTTCTTCCAGTCGGAATTATAGTTTTTCATCCTCATTGCCGCCTCCTGCACAGTTTTATTTCTCTGCATTTTTCTGACCCCTCACTAGGTCCTGTCTTCCAGTTCTTGCCAGGGAGGGGAGAAGGGGCTCATGGAGGAAGCTGAATTCAAGGTTAGATACGTGCAGTTCTGGTCCCAAAGAGACACAGTGGACAGTACACTCCTTGCCGTGATTGGAGAACAGGAACATGACGAGATGGGACACAGACACACACTCTCACACACTGTGCACGCACACAGTATCCACACATGCACACACACACACACAATGCACGCACACATACACTCAACTCTCACACACACACATACACACCTTTGACAAAGAAATATATTGGTGTAAGAGCTATTTTTCCTAACATACATGATTCACTTCAACATCCTTTAAAGTACTGCCCTAAAATGATATAGCCGTCCTCTCCTCTTCTGGTTTGGGGACTCTGGTGCTTCCAACAATGGAGAAGTTTGGAACACCATGACCTCACGGGCACTGAGAGCTGTTCCTCTCTCTCCTGGGGCTGCAAACTTAGACACGAAGAGATGCAGGACGCTCAGGCTAACCTTTAGGCTGCAATAATGGCAAGATGCTATAAGGGTATGTGGAGTGTGAATTTAAAGAGATTGTCGTATTTCCCACCTCAGCAGGGTTTGTTCCTGGAACCCTCCATTTAAATATCCCTCTCATACGATGGCCAACATTTTTAACCACGGGGTGAATGTCAACCAGTATTTAAGCCATTCCTATGTACTTTTACCTATACGAATACAAGGACACCTAAGAAAATCAATGAAATGTAGGAAATGCTTGAAAGAACAGTTCATTTTCATCAGGGAAAACCTTGCCCCACTGCCTTCACTCAGCTGTGCTACGTGCCATGAAAACCTGCAAAGTAGACAAACAACATCACAGTAAAATTCTGAAACCACGTACAAAACTCTTCCATGCAGGGTATGTTTCCAAAAGGAGAGAGTACACACACAGGAGAGAAGGTACTCAGTGAACAGAACTTATCGATGTAGTGATGACGGGAGTTATATAGTCTATACATTTGATTTTCCTATAAATTCCACAGGATGCTGCCCTAATAACATACAGGCTTAAAGAAGAGATGGGTGTTATTTCTAAATTAGCCCTTTCTTCTGCCCAGGCAAATTGCAGAAAAAGCCATTACCTTGAAACCATACGTTTCAGGGGAAAGAAAGAGGAATGTATATGTCATCTGGAAGTTTTAGCAAAATCACCCTAAATGTGCTGCCCGTTGGCATTATCCTCAGCAGGTGTGCTCCTCGTGCAGCATGGTGCCAGGTATGTCCAAGCCCACGAGCGACATGATGTCCTCATTCAGCCCACAATTAGGATCAATTTTACTTCTCGCCGAAAGCCACAAAATAGTACCTCAGGATTTACATGAGCAGGACGCCCTCCTTCCATGAATAGAGAGAAGCTGGTAGCAGCGATATATTCATACAGAGACGCTGCTTAGGAGCTAGACTCTGCCGAGGCTACAACCCGGGAGCGAGTTAAGCATCTCCTGATTCATTAACACATGAGTTCTGGGCTCAGAACACCCATTACAGGGCTAACGGGCGCTCAGGGAGTCATGGCGCCGTGACTGATCCCCAGACAGAAGCTTATGCAGCAGCAAAATATCTCGGCATCAACCCTGAACGACTTGGGAATCTCATCAGCGTGCCCTCGGGAAACCACCTGGCAGGGAGGCAAGCCCATTCCTTATTTGCACGTACACTGTTATTTACAGATGAAATTCTATGTATAGTTGGTGGTATTTAAACCACTTTGTGTCTCTTGACACCAGGACATGCTTTATCATGAGGTTATTTATCTGAATAGCATGCTAAAAACAAAGAAACCATAGTTTTCAAGAGGTTAAACGATAACCCACCTCTTGCATGTTTAAATGACTTTGTAAACATCAGGACAGTTTCCTACTACACGCGAACAGCAGACGCCCCAGGTGTGGGTGTCTTAAGCGGAACTCCTCACCATGCAGCCACAGGAGATGCGTGTCCACACGGCGGTAAGCGAGCTGGCCACGGGCCCTGGACACGGTTTTCCTTCTTAATGACGTTGCTGCTGTCAGTGTTAAGCGTCCGGATTGGATGCCCGCTAAGCTCTGAAACCACTTTTCTTTTCTTTTCTTTTTTCCTAAACAGAGCTTTGGACTCCACGTTGCATAGGAAGGTCACAGCGGATGGGTCCTGAACGAGATCTAGGCAACCGGAAGGAAAAGGCTCGTTTCTTGGTCCCTCAAAGGAACTGGGAGTCGGCCTCGCTTCCCCTCCCTAGACAGGGGCTGCATCTCCTTGCTCAGACCTCTTGCGCTCTGTCCCCACAGCCTTGATGTCTCCACTGACCTGGGTCGCTAATGCAGCCTGCATCTCACCACCTCAGACCATGAGATTTCTGAAAGTTTGTTAAAACTGCTGCCCTTCCAGCTCAGACTGCAGTAGTAATCTGAGTTAAACCTAGATCGTTGAACTCCTCTCTACCCGGAGAACTACAGGACGACATCTCCACGACTAGTCATACTGGTTTATTTATCCCATCAGCATCCCTCAGGTGGGCAGGATCCTGAACGGTGTTTCTGACTCTGTCAGTGCCCTGGCGCTCCATCCTCATCTTAATTGGAAAGCAGAAGTCCCTGAAACACCGCTTGAAGTTTTCATCGAGAAACGCATAGAGAATGGGGTTCAGGCTGCTGTTGGTGTAGCCTAAGGCGATACAGAAGTAATAGCTGGAGAGCGCAGCCGTGCTGTAGGAGCTGCTGCCCAGAGCCTCCACGAGGATGAAGATGTGGATGGGGGTCCAGCAGATGACGAAGACCGCCACCACCACCAGGACAAGCCTGGTGATGCGACGGAGGTTGCGGTCTTTCTCTCGGGAGCCGGAAAGGAGCCGGACGCTTTTTAAGCGCAGGATCATGAGGGTGTAGCAGACGATGATGATGAAGACGGGGATCACGAAGGCAAAGACGAAGACACAGATCTTCATGACGAGGTCCCACCAGGAGTAGTCGTCATCCGGGAACTGCAAGGAGCACTCGACGACGTCCATGTCTGCAGGAGGTGACAAAGCAAAGCCACGAGAGGAACATCAGTGGTTAGCTCTCCCCTGCAATTTATATAGCGCCTTCGGTTGCAAAGGTCCAATCATGGTGAGACGCTATTACCTGAAGCAGATCACCAGTTAGGAATGAATGCCGTGCATATTAACCGTGCTATCTCTGCACGTAGAACAATGGAGCCAGGTCACCATCCACTGCTAACAAACACAATGCCACAGAATAAATACGATGAGCCAGCAATACGAATTACCTCGCTGTGGAATGGGCTGACGCGGTGATTCTCAGAAGAGCTAAACTGTTCACTATCGCATGAGTACTTGTTTGCATTTCCATACATTAACAATTCTCCCAGATCAAAGGCTCTGACAATAAAAGCTAGTATCTATTTGTAATAAATGATTAAATATTTCAAATCTAGCCATTCGATTTAACAAAAGCCAACTTGTCCAGAAAACATTAAGTGGTTTACAAGAAATCGCTATGTGGGTCGATAAAAATTTAAACAAAATTTGTCTAAATATGACCCAGCTGTTGTGATTTAATGGAACCAGGGGTGGTCGCTGTGATTGAGAGCATTGTTGAAACATGAGTAAACTTTTGAAGAAGAAAGAGACGGAGGAGGACGAAAAGGAGGAGAAGAAAATGGAAGGGGGGGGGAGAGAAAGGAGGAAGAGAGTCACCGTCATCACCGTCATCAAGGAAGTTCATAAATCAGACACGTTTTTTACTTTTGCCAACGTTGACTATGTAACAGGTAAAACGACTATGTTTATAGGATCACTTAGAAAATGGCTTTATTTGCTCTGCTTCTCTTTGCTGGACAGTATTCTCTTTGGAGTGACCATAATATTAGAAAGAGCAGAGACCCAGGATAAGAACATTTTATAATACAGAACTCCCACTGGGGGCCCGCTTACCCCTCCCAGGCTCCCTTTTCCCCAGGCATCAGCCACTGAGCACGGAGCAGGCTAAACTCTCTTTGTCCTGATTCTTCTTTAGATAAAGGAATCATGAACAATACTAAGTTGTAATTTTTAGAATGAAAATATTTTCTTCTGACACTGGAAAATCCGCTTCGAAAATAGTATAAGAATATTTTTCAAATAGTGAAAGAGCTCTAATAGTAGTGTTTTCTAAAACATCTTCATGCGCCCTTAATCGTATATCCCTTAGTAAAACAAGATCTTAGAATTTCGTTTAGACAGACTTTAAAACACAGAGAGTATAATCATTTTGGCCAATTAATAGAGATGACTATCTTAGAGTCATTTTCTATCAACTAAATACCATATCAAACCTTTCAATAGTAAATGAAAGCTCCCAAAAGAACTTGTAATTTTTGATTCCCTAAAAAAGCCATTGTCCAAAGTACCATTACTAGGAAGACTCCAAGAAACAAACAAGGATCTCTCTTATTTTTGGCTTTAGTGTTTATGGAAATAAGACCAAAGTCATTTTTTAAAAATCATCACTATCACCATAGAAGAAATGCCTTTATTCAACACCTTTTTAGGGTGGCACGTTGCTACCTGGCTTCCTTGAAGGTTGTTTCTTTCCTGCTTAACTTCTGTGTGTTCCAACAGTGCCTCCTTCCTGTGGCTGGCCTCAGCGTAGACGTCACCTTAGAGACATTTATACAGAGGCTGACCCATGTGAACAGACCTCTTCCCTGCAATTTATATTTTCTATATATTATACTTATTCTACTTTTATCGTTGTATAATAACAGAAGCTAGAACAGAAACCAGACAGAAGCTCTTCAGTAATAATGTGTTGCCTTTCCTAACGTTTCTCTCTCCATCCAGAATGTAAACTACCTGAGGGTAGGTAACAATCCACCTTGAATAATATTCAGTCCCTGCCACATAGGGAGGCAGGAATACATGGTGTTTGAGGAGAATAATTTTCTAAATAAACAAATTAATCCCACAAGGAAACCCTTGAATGAAAATATGGACTCAGTACAGTAGTTATTGTGGAAGAGTAACCTGTTAAGATAAGCAAGGCAACGTAAGGGCTGACGTTTATAATTTGGAGACATCTTTTGGCTCTGAGGACCAGCTTCCTCTCGCATGTAGTAGGTGCTCAAAAAATGTTTAATGAATGGGCGAAATAATCAACTGCAAGACTTTTACAAGACTTTGGAAAACATCCAGTGATAGAGCCGTAAATATCCTCGGGAACGTCCATGAAGCTGAACTGGTACCTACAAGGGGAAAGGAGAGTACGGAGGCGACCACCAAGGAAATCCAAGTCCAAGCACCCGTTCTTATTAAATGTTTGATTTCAGGAAAACAGAGTGCATCTTTATCTTTAAAGACATATCTAGGCTGAAAGTGAAGGGACAGAAAACGATATTCACTAAAAATGGAAACCAAAAGAGAGCAGAGGAGTAGCTAGCTATACTTACATCGGACAAAACAGCCTTCGAGTTAAAAACTGTCACAAGAGGCGATTTTATATAACGATAAAAGAGTCAATTCATCAAGAGGATAAACAATTGTAAATATATATGCACCCAACACTGGAGCACCTAAATATATAAAGTATATATAAACAGAACTGAAGGGAGGCATAGACAGCAATACAATAATACTAGGGGACTACAACATCCCACTTTCAACAATGGGTAGATTATCTACATAGAAAATCAGTAAAGAAATGGCAGACTTGAACTCAACAGATATACACAAAACATTTCATTCAAGAGCAGCAGAACAGGGGCTTCCCTGGTGGCACAGTGGTTAAGAATCCACCTGCCAATGCAGGGGACACGGGTTCGAGCCCTGGTCCGGGAAGATCCCACATGCCACAGAGCAGCTAGGCCCGTGTGCCACAACTGCTGAGCCTGCGCTCTAGAGCCCACGAGCCACAACTACTGAGCCCGCGAGCCACAACTACTGAGCCAGTGTGCCTAGAGCCATGCTCTGCAACAGGAGAAGCCACCGCAATGAGAAGCCCACGAGCCACAACGAAGAGCAGCCCCTGCTCGCCACAACTAGAGAAAGCCCGCATGCAGCAACGAAGACCCAACGCAGCCAAAAAAAAAAAAAAAAAAAAAAAAAAAAAGCCAATGCCAATCACCTCTGATACAGTGTGTGGAGATCACCTAAAGTACTCTTCTTGGTCACCCAGGAGTCTTGACATGCAGTGTGAAGCACGCTAGCCGGTCTGGAGACAATCTTTCATCACATAAACAAAGCATGCTTCACAAAATAAAAGACACACGGAAAGGATGGAGCCCTCCTACAAGACTACTCTTCTCTCATTTCTTCCTCTATTAGTTTTGCCACACAAACTAATCTTCTGCTGACACTGGGGACTCTTTTCTGCCGTTGCATCTGCACTCGTCCATCTCCAGCACCTCCTTCCTGGAAAACCCACATCTATCTTCATTTCCTTTCAAAAACCTAACTGAAATCCGTTTCTTCTAGAATGTCATTTTCTGACAATGATTACAGGAGTTGTGGTTAAGGCGACAAGTACAACATAACTATTTACAAGTATAACTGTAAAAATCAATTCTTTGTTTGCCCTGGGAAAAAATCACCCATCTTCTTATGTTACTTAGCCCATCGTTCTCACCCTCCCAGTGCACATGCAGCATCTCCTCTTGAATCTAAGTTATTACGCACCAACCCCTAGGGCTCAGAAGAGTTTCCTGCAATTTTATTTCATGTGTTGTGTGTATGAAGAAACAAAATCCTGAGTGTAGCTGATCATATTTTAAAGTGCTTCTCTGGTAAAGTTTGGCTTTTCTTAAAATTTACCAAGTATTATAGCTTAACACTTGCAGTGCTTATGCTGTAAACTCATTTTGTAGTTTAAGAGGAAAAAGATTATGCTTCATTTAAAAATGTGTACCATGCAGGATAAGCTATGATTTTAGCACCTGCCTTTTCACGGCGACCTGTACTCACAGGTGTCGTGAGCCCGCAAAATAAACTGGAGCATTCAGACAACTGCTGAAGCGATAAACAGCATTTATAAAGTCCAGAGTGATCATTCTGCTCCCCCACCCCAATGAATTTCTATTAAGACCAAAGATATTTTCACAGCTTTACCTTCTACAAGTAAAGCTAAGCTCCTAGAGCGGTAGTTCTCACCTTGGTTACAGGTCAGAGTCACCTGGGGAGATCTTAAACATCTTGACACCCAAACTGTGCCTCAGGTCAATTAAACCGGACCCTCCGGAGTGGGACCAGGCAGCAGTGTTGTCTAACGTACCCAGGTGATTCCAACACACGTCCCAGGGTCAGGACCACTGTCCTAGAAATACAGGAAAAACATCAAATGTCCTGTTTGCATGGGGTAGAAAGTAACGAGTCCAAAATCTGATGGTTTTGTTTCTCTGTACTACCATCCATCTGTGAACCTAATTTTGAATGGCCTACGCCCACATGAAGCTGCCACGATAGTGGCCCGGAGGTTAACCCCTAGGGAAAAAGAGTAAACAGCCAGCACGACTCTAATGACTCAGGGTGCTTTTGGGGAGGAAGGAGAGGAGCAAGGAGGTGTATCTTAGAATTGCCAGGACGCAACAAATTGTATTTTAAAAACCCACATGACTGTGGTTCCTTATTTCATCCCCACCCCTCCAGATTCCAGTAAGCGCTTTCTGAATAGGGGATAGGTTGGGTGCCTGTGTTCCGGTCATGCCATTAACCCATCCTATGTTTAGATGTGGAAAGGAACACAAAACTGTTTTATTTCTCATCTTCCGTGGATTTAGCATTATATTTCCGTTGGCATTTAGCTTTTCTTCTAGCTATGTGGCCTACTCACTCCCACATCAAGAGTTTGTGTAATTAGAAGTTATATTCTAAAAAAGAAACGATTTAACCAAATCACTTTGCTGAACACCTGAAACTGACGCAACATTGTAAATCAACTCTACTTCAATAAAAAATTATTTCTTTTATGAACAATGATAAAATCAACAATTTTTAAATGAAATTTAAAAAGTCGCCCTTACCTTCCCTGACTCTGGTTCCTCCAAGGACTATGGCTGAGATGCCAACAGATGAAGACAGGATCCAAATACAGATGTTGATGACCTTTGCCTTCAGGGGCGTGCGGAAGTCGAGAGCCTTGACTGGGTGGCACACAGCGATGTACCGGTCCACGCTCATCATGGTCAAGGTGAAGATGCTGGTGAACATGTTGTAGTAGTCGATGGAGATGACGATCTTGCACAGCACGTCCCCAAAGGGCCAGGAGTTCATCAGATAGACCGTGCTCTGGAAGGGCATGGTCGTGGTAACCAAAGCATCTGCTAGAGCCAGGTTAAATATATAGATGTTGGTTGCCGTCTTCATCTTTGTGTATCTAAGAGACAAGAAACAAGATTATTTCTCTCCATCTTGCTGTCATACCCATGATGTAAATGTGCCGCTGGGTTATTGAGTTTGTTTTTCATTCACTTATTCTTTACGTATTTATCATCTAGCATGTAAAAGGACTGTTCTAGACGTTAGGGGTAGTAGAAAAATGGGCAAACATTTCTGACTTTATTTAGCTTTTATTCTAGTGCTTTGTTCCAAAATCTATTTAATTTTAAAAGGGTAAAGAAGTGAGTATAGACAGACAGATGAGCATACATATAGATCTTTTCAACAGACTTGCGTGTGATACAGGTCTTTATTTTGTGACTGACAATTCATTTTAATCCTACCCAGAACTGCTTGGCTTTGTTCATTTTTTAATGCTTTATTTTTTTTTCACTGTGTAAAACAAAGATAAAACATACCCAGTTTTTCCTCGAGGAAGGTTTACCCAACTTTACTTTGAGAAATCACTCTTTGTAATTATGTCTTTTAAAATGGTTTTTAGTTTTAAATACATTCAATTTCAATGACTACAACACAACTAAGTGTTGATTTTTGTCTACCAGTGTCCCACTAGCTTTTCATTTTAAATGCATTATGTAAAAAAAGCAGGCTGAGTTCTTTCCTTATACACAGTATAGCATAAAACATAATCTGGTACGGTAGGTGAGAAAGAAATCTGTTTTCCTTTACTTTCATCTTGAGAGATTTATAAAGCACACAATGTGTTTCATTTTCCAATTGAGGGAACAAAGAATTTCAAAATAGGTCAGAAATATTGCCTTTCAGCCCAAATTATTTCTTTCAGTTTTAACATGAAGCTTAGAACAATTTCATTTTCTACTAAAACTGAATTAAGAAGATTAAGAAGATTGTTTTACTCAGAGAATGCTTCCTTAGAGACCTGCAGGGCATGAAATGTACCAAAGTACATCAGCGGGTTTTCTGAGGCCAAATGCTAAAATATGTTGGGAAAATCCATATATTAATTACTTTCTACACACCTCACATTTGTGGACCTAACCGCAATTAATTCAGCCAGGTCCCATGTACCTACAAGGAGCCAGACATCAATGTTAGGGCCTTGATTTTAATTATACAGCTTCTTTGTAAGGAGCCAATTACGGAAAACGACTTCTATTTTGGCTGTAAAGTCAATATCAGTGGTATTGATTGATCACTGTGTCTGTGCTGCTCAATCCATAAATGCCCACATGACACTTCTGTGACAGGTGGTGACACAACAGCTCTGTCTCCCCTTTTGTAGGCCCTGCAGTCTGAGGCGAAGTCAGACAGTCCTGAGTCTGAACTCAGTGTACGACTTTTCTGAGTTTCAGGTCCCATGAAACAAGGACAATAAAACCGAACTGACAGGACACGAGATAAAGGCAGGAGACAACCTGACTCAAAATACCCGACACACAGGATCACACTGCACTCAGGGTCCCACCCCGGCACCAGTCTCCTTGCCTGTTTCCTCTTCCTGCCTGTGCTTGGATGAAAGCATTGTGAACACTTGTACCCAAGTCAGTATCTCTTGGCCTCCGTTTTGATGCTCTGTTAACTAAAGAGTGCCTTAATCTGGAAAGCGAGGAGTTTATTCTAAAATACGTTTTGCTTTTACATGTTTTACTCAAATATTATTAAATGGCCCATAAGGTTTAGAAAGCGATTGAATGTATCCGCCCAAGACTCCGGGCACAGGCTTTTAAAGGCACAGATAACTAAGCCAGTGCACTTCCTGAGACAGAGACAAATGTTTCTTTTTTTTTAAAACCATTTTTTAAATTGAAGTATAGTTAATTTACAATATTGTCTTGGTTTCAGGTGTACAGCAAAGTGATTCCGTTAGACCTATATATCAATACACATATACATGTATTCTTTTTCAGATTCTTTGCCATTATAGGTTATTACAAAATATTGAGTATAGTTCTCTGTGCTATACAGTAGGTCCTTGTTGATTACCTATTTTATATACAGTACTGTGTATCTGTTAATCCCAAACTCTTAATTTATCCCTCCTCCCACTTCCCCTTTGGTAACCACACATTTATTTTCTATGTCTGTGACTCTGTTTCTGTTTTGTAAATAAGTTCATTTACATCATTTTTTTAGATTCCACATATAAGTGATATCAGATGGTATACGTCTTTCTCTTTCTGACTTACTCTGCTTAGTATGACGATCTCTAGGTCCATCCTAGAGATTACACGAGCCCCCCTCGTCACCATCCTGCTGCCACTCTTATTATGCTGTTAGCGTCACCGTTCATCACCCACTGCAGTCCCAGGAACTGTTACAATCCTGCAAGGTACGGCAGCCCCACTTCCTCTGAAGAGGAAGCAGCCTTAGAGATGACTCTCAGGGCTTCTCGGAATCCATCCCTAATAAGTAAAGGAATTCAGGACCATAGTCCAAAGTTTCTTAAGGAGTCAGAAATTTTATCAGAGGACTAATGGGATTCTGTGAATCCTGCTACTTCTAGCAGCCAAAGGTTGAAGAACATTCTGATGAGTGTGGTTTAGTGTGCATGATGAGGGCAGAAAACATGTGACAGGATGAAACGGGGCCTGGTCCAGGGAATGCAAATATAAAATATTAGCATCTCACCCCTCGATGGACAAATGCCGTCAGCACGTTACGGTGTTTCAGGTTCTCCATAAGCAATACCCATTTTTTTTCAGGTGAGGAAACTCAGCAAAGAGGTAGTAAGTGATTTCCTCAAATTTGAGAGACAGTGGGAATTAAAATCTGAGCCTTCCGAGTAGTCGTCAAACTACTGCTCCAACATAATGAAAAAACAAACACCCTACTGGCCATTTTTCTGAAGAGACTCCCTTAATACAGCAAATAGCTAACGGCCGATAGAAAGCTCCTGAAGAAACACTGGTCTGGCGAAAAAAACGAGCGTGATCAAAGGCTCCCGTCCCACGGGAACCTGGCCACTACCCCACAAGCCTGGAGCTGCACCACGAGTCTGAAGGCCCAAACGCCAAACTCAAAAGAAGGACAACTCTACAGCACCTGGGAAGATGCAGCCCTTTTTGACCAGCGGTGGGAGAACAGCACAGTGAGAGATGGGTTTCGGCACTCTTTTCCCTGCATGATTTATTCATCCTCCTGGGCATGCTTTCCAGATACACAGCATTCTAGATTTTATGTTTAAAATAACCAGACATGATGGCTGTACTGATGTGAATTCTCAGGAGAACTTATTTGAAAACATAATAAGTTTGCTTCATTAAATTCTCCAGATATTTCCGGTTCATCTCAATGAAATGAATTTGCTATACATCCTTTTAGATTATTTACTGCTGAAATTATGGTTCTTTACTCAAGGGCAGTAGCTTATTAATTTTTTTTTAAAGAAGGGAAATTCAGCCATGGTTTCTCCAGTGATCTGACTTTGAAATTGCCTCAATCTATAGTATTTTAAAGGAGTCATATTCACGTAGGTATCAGGTCCCTGATACTCTCCTACCTGCAAAGAGCAAAAGCTTTCATGAGAACAGAGGAGTGGGGCGTGTCTCCCATTCCTGCCTCTTGTGACTGCAGGTACCAGGCTGCTAGTGATGGACAGCCAGAAGGGCGGGCAGGCATCTCACTGGGTGATGCAGGAGAAGGGGAGGAAGGCTGATGCAGAAGCAATGCTTTCACTGCAATAGCCAGGGCCCCAGAAACTACTCATCCTCCCCCTGCACTCACGGCCCTGAGACCCAGAAGAAATGTTCTAGTGCGTTCGGTGGTGCACGCTGGGTGAGTGTTTATCACGCCCAGCCACACCTGGTAGAAAACTACAAATCTCAAATGACTGACATGTTGCTTCCTAGTGTACAACTATCTGGATACCTAGAAGAACACAGAATTCTTAAGTGATTTTTCCGTTTTTATACAGAAAACTGACCTAGCTAAGGTGAACCACAGGGTGCCACAGAGAGGTGACACGGTCACCCTCCTCTCTCTCTTTCGTGGGAAGGAAGTGCCCCTACAGTAGGTGGAAGCAACACAGTAACGCAGAGACAATTTAGAGTTGCGTTGTGAGGTTAAAAGAGTTAATACTCAACAGAACCTTGGAAAATCGCTCCTATTGCCACAGCCGATCGTTAAAGCCTCAATAACTCCAGCCATTCTTAGTCTGAAGGCTGCCCCGCTCAACTGCAGACCAGTTCCTTTGGGGTATCTCAATTCATCACGTTTTATGTTTTTCTCATTTTTTATTTAAATTCTGACTTGCTTGGCCAGTGGAGTGGGTTAAAAAAAAAAAAAAAAACAAGACATAAGCCTTTTATAATATTAGCTTCACTCCTAAAACCTATTCTTCTTACGTTAGTCTTCCTTATCTAAGACAAAAGCCAGCATCCCCTCCAAAGAAAGAAAGAAAGAAACAAAAACCACTGGCCGATTTTCTGCCAAGGAATAAACGAATGTCATTCTGAAACTACCTTCTGTTAACACGGCATCTTGCTAAGCCTGTAAAACTAGCACCACTGAAACCACGCTAAGGCAAATCTCAGAAAGGAAACCGTCCTGCCGACGTAGAAGTTTAGGGTTTTAGCTGAGCACAGAGCGCCCCGTCGCCCTCCCACCTTCAACCGCCAACCCCCGGCAGCGACAACTGAGTGTGTCCACAGGTTAACCTGGAGTAAAGGAGATGCCTGCTGCCCGGTCCTCCCGAAGACACTGCTGGAGACACGGTCAATGGAGAGGTGCTAGTTCTCCCAGCGAGAAGTCAGTGCCTCCTGAAACTAACTCTAACACAGGCACTGGGAAAACCTGTAAAGGCAACACAGTCCAAAAGGGATTCTGAAGACTACAGTTTTGCCCAAGTCTGTTAAAGCTTAAGAGCTCTGTACCTGATCACCCCCTTGTTTGTTTTTTTTTTCTCTTTCTTTCCTTTTCTTTTTTCCTGTTTTTTTTCTTCCTTCCTTCCTTCCTCCCTCCCTCCCTCTCTCTCTCTCTCTTTCTTTCTTTCTTAGCAGCCATTTAGTCTCTGCTCTCTGAAACAGCTCCATGAGGATTTGGACTTCTGTGATGTCCCACAGCAAAGAAAATAATTCCATTTAGCTAATCCATATAAACAGTGGCAGTGAAGCCAATTCTCTCTTTTAAGAGCTTATCAAACAATAAAATTACTTCCAGAAATTCATGATAGGCTCTTCTGAAAATAATTTCTGAAGTTATTTTACTATGCTTGCTTTAGTGGAAATGTTGGGTATTGATTCAAAGAGAGGATTCAGGATAAATTACAACATATTTTTTTAAACCAAAGCCTAAGGTACGACTGCTGTTGGATAGCCACACCCCTCTGCCTTTCCTCTCACACCTCCCTAGGTGTCCCTTGGTGACACTATCTAAGGTTGGCTCCCTTGACATTTTTTTTTTTTTTTGCGGTACATGGACCTGTCACTGTCGTGGCCTCTCCCGTTGCGGAGCACAGGCTCCGGTCGCGCAGGCTCAGCGGCCATGGCTCACGGGCCCAGCTGCTCCACGGCACGTGGGATCTTCCTGGACTGGGGCACGAACCCGTGTCCCCTGCATCAGCAGGCGGACTCTCAACCACTGCGCCACCAGGGAAGCCGCCCCCTTGACATTTGACAGAACCTGGAATACGTTGCACATACAACTGCAGTGATTACAAGCAACACTTGCAGGAGTGGGGGCTAGGACACCTGTCGTGGAAAGAGGCAGGCAGTGTAGCAGACACTCTGACTG
Source organism: Lagenorhynchus albirostris (assembly GCF_949774975.1). NCBI lineage: Eukaryota > Metazoa > Chordata > Mammalia > Artiodactyla > Delphinidae > Lagenorhynchus > Lagenorhynchus albirostris. Next base: position 2,902,501 of record NC_083111.1, read on the forward strand.
GCTCACCCCATCCCCCCTTCCATACTTCCCCAAATTGGTTATACCACACAGTTTTGGCGGGACGGGCATAAGCTCAAGCATGGGGTCCCCACTGACTCAGAGGTGGCCTGAGTGAGTCAGATGTTCTCAGCAGAGTGGAGCGTGGGACTTCCGTCATGCCTGGGGAAGAAACACCCTACCCCCCAATTTATGAGCCAGAGAACGCGTACCTTCGTGAGGAACAACTCCATGCCCAGCAAGCTTGGGGGCGTTAGCTGCCTTTGGAGAAGAAATCTGAGATCAGGAAATGGAACGATTTCCAGAGGATTTCTGTGGTTCTGTTGTTTTCTAAGCCCCTTACAAAGTTACCTCTTTCGGCAAATTCCAACACCGCCCAAGATGAATTGTAGGGAAGCCAAAGTCTTCTACTCCAAGGGCAAAGTCAGCAGAATGATGATCCCTAGAGGTCTTTATTACGGTAGCAAAGTATTAATGAAAACTAATGAGAAAAGGAAAAGGCAAAACCTAAGACCAAGCACCAGATAATTTTCCGATTTCCGTTATTTTTTTCCTAATAATTTTCCTTGCTTATCCTTACACTCAATCTAAAAAGAAACATACCTTTATAAGAGTAAAGCTTTTCTTTAAATTAAACAAAAGAAAAAATATATGTATGTAACTTCATAAAGACTGAAGCTTGAAGTGTCTTCTTAAAGAGAACAGAAAATGGATAAGCGGTGTTTAGAGCTGAATTGTGTCCCTCCAATTCATATGTTCAAGTTCTACCCCCCAGTACTTCAGAATGTGACTGTGTTTAAAAGTAGGGTCTTTGAAGAGGTGAAATGAGGTAAAATGGGGTCATTAGAGTAGGCTCTAATCCAACATGACTGGTGTCCTTATAACAAGAGGACGTTAGGACACAGAGAGTAGGGATGGAGTCTACACAGACGACCATGTGAGGACACAGGGAGAAGGCAGCCGTCTGCAAGCCAAGGAGAGAGGCCTCAGGAGAAACCAAACCTGCCAACACCTTGATCTTGAACTTCCAGCTTCTAGAACTGTGAGAAAACACATTTTTGTTAAGCCACCTGGTCTGTGGTACTTTGTTACGGCAGCCCTAGCAAACTAATACAGGCAGATGTCTAGAAGTCTGAGCTACCTGTGAGATAATCGCATAGAGCCATCCAGAAGGAGGCCAGCTGACTCTGCAGCTGGGGATGAATAAGTGGGAGAGAGATACACAGACTCAGGACTGGTCAGAATTGCCCTGACAGTTACGGCCACAAGCATGGACGACACCACTAAGAGCGATGGTCAGTTTGACAAGCCATTTTGGCCAGGCTACAGTCTCTGAATATTCAGGGACTTACCAAGGTGCGGCTGTGAAGGTGTTTTGTAGATGTGGTTAAAGTCCATAATCAGTTGACCTTAAGCAAAGAAGATGACCCTAGATGATCTGGTGGGCCTGGTCCAATCAGCTGAAAGGCCTTAACTACAGGGCTGCGGCTTCCCTGAGCAAGAAGAGATTCTGCCTGGGGAGGGCAGCCTGCCGCTCCTGATGCCTGCGCTCGGGGCAGCAGACCTGCCTAGCCAGCCCCGCAATCACGTACGCCAATTCCTTGGAATAAACCCTCAACACACATATCCCCTACTGGTTCTGCTCCTCTGGCTGAATCCTGACTAATATGGAGGGTGTGCAAAGTGAGGGCAAAGAGAGCTGAGAATGCTCTGGAAAAGAGGAGCATTTAGGGAACGTCAGGGAAGAGGGGGGCTGTGATGGAGGCTGAGGAGAAACCCAGCAGATGTGGAAGGAAGTCAAGGAGAAGGTGAGACTGGTCCAGCGTGCCGAATCCCCATGGGAGTCAAGGGACAGCCAGGCTGAAACGAGCATCCGGACTGTGGGAGCTTCAGCTCCGGGAGAGGAGTGTCACATCACAGGCACCCCCAAGGTGCTGGCAGGACCCAAGGACGTGGATCAAGGGCTGAGGTAAGAACATCCTACGCCAGGACCACAAACCCCAAAGCCTGGAGAGGGAGGCTGGAGTGCTTAAATTTTAAGGTTTTCAAAGTGAAAGGTTAAAGTACCCTACCATTAGGCAATTATAGCAGTTGCTACACATTAAATGATGAAAATCCTTGAAATACTAGATTATCTTCAGAAGATACTGGACAGCATTCCAGGTGTTCAAGGTGGGAAAAGCTATGTGTAAGGCAGGTCTAAAAACAGTCAAAGCTTTTTCCACAACCCTCACTTTCTCCCCGGGTCTGAGCTGGCCATCCCAGACCTGCACCTGCCCTGCCATCCAAGCATCCAAATTCCATCTCCAGAGTGACTTCCCAGAGAACTCAACCAGGACTCTTTTGCATGTACAATATTTCAAAATGACGTCCTTGTCGACACAGGGAGGGGGAAGGGTAAGCTGAGACGAAGTGAGAGAGTGGCACTGACATATACACACTACCAAATGTGAAATAGATAGCCGCATAGCACAGGGAGATCAGCTCGGTGCTTTGTGACCACCTAGAGCGGTGGGATAGGGAGGGTGGGAGGGAGACGCAAGAGGGAGGGGATATGGGGATATATGTATACGTATAGCTGATTCACTTTGTTAGAAACTAACACACCATTGTAAAGCAATTATACTCCAATAAAGACGTTAAAAAAAATAATGTAATGTCCCTCTCAAAAGTGATCCCCCATCTTTTCAGGCGATGCTGGTCAGCCCTCAACGTCAATCACCAAAGCTGCACTTGAATTCCACACTCTGGCTCTGCTCTGAGTTCTGATGAGCAAACCACCGCCTGCTGCAAACCATCTTCAGCCCTTTTTTCTCCTGAGCAAAATAAACCCAAGTCCATCAAGTTTCCTTCTGAGGTTTCATTTTTCAATTCTTTGACCCTGTATCAGCTTGAACAAAATGCTCCGTAACGCTCTCAGCCATGGATTTAAGCCAACTATTGTTTCAGTAGGTTGGCTTTCCAGGGTGAGAATAGAACTCTTCCCTCTTCATTTACTATCAAGTGCGGTGGGAGGAAGGATGATGTTATGTGAACTCTCTAACTCCTATTGTATTTTTAGCTGAATTTATCCCCTTCACACAAATTTTAATCTTGGATATCTTTGGAATAGATAAATTCAATTTATAATTATACTTTTTTATATTTATCATTAAAAATCCTAGTCAATCTACAATGATTCTTTCTTTCTGACATGTCTAATGCTCCCCGTGGAGTTCCCTTTGCATATATTTTAAGATTCTTTATTCTTTTTAATCCTAGACTGCAGGGCTATATAAAAAGTTGTAGAGCAACTAAGAAGCCCTTCTCAAACTCAGAACTTCAAGTTCTCATTCAAGTGACAATAAGATGTATCTGTCTCACTCAAGCACTTAAATATGATGAGAAGGAACAGAGTGGGTTTTTTCTTAGTATCCTCTTTTCATGTAACAATGTTTTATTATAAGACAACAGCCGCTGTAGCAAAGATCTTCTAAAAAATTTAATTATAGTCTAGAATACAGCTGTCTTTTCTTTTCTTTTGGTTACTATAATCTTCCCTCCAATGGAGAGCAGCCCTAAAATTACTAATGACTTAGGAAAACAATGTGTTTTTAAAATATTCCTCCTTCTGTATCTTGTACTCATCACTGATAGAAATCCTGTAAAATGCAATAAGCAATTATGAAAAGCAAGGTTACCAAGCTAGAGACGCTAATTGTAGGTGAAAAGAGCTTTATAATATGTAATCGGAAGCTTAAATGATGGTTTGCAGTTCCAGAGCACAGATGAGGATAAAAGACCCGACATTTCCGGGGGGGGGGGGGAGAGAGAGAGAGACAGAGAGAGAGACAGAGAGACAGAGAGACAGAGAGAGGAGGGAGGGAGGGGGAGGGGGAAGGAAGGGAGAGGGAGGGGAGGGAGGGGGAGGGAGGGAAGGAGGGGGAGGGAGGGAGGGAGGGAGAGAGAGACAGAGAGAAAGGGGTGTTTGAAACATTCATGCTACTGCAGGTATTGTTCTTAAAGTTCATAATAAAGAGATATTAGTTTTTCACCCTTTCAATGTCCCTAAACAGCGTGACTTGCAGCCTTCCTTTACTTCACAGGAACTTCTCAAAGGAATCTCAGCTTTGTAGTCACTCTCAAAGGTGCAACTGCAGAGCATTAAGTCTGCCAGAAAGGGAAACTTCTCAAAGAGCATCCAGACAATGTTAGGATTTTTTTTTTCTCTTGTTTCCTATGTTGCAAGAGGCCAAAAGAGAAATCACTTCACTTACCAGAAAATTTGCATATACGTGGATATCTGGATATTTATTACTGCAAGTTGACATCAATGTATCCACAAAAGAACAATAAAATCAAACCTTCAGTTCTCACCGCGGAAGATAAAAAGCAAAACAATTTTTGGAAACCTCCAGCAGCTGTACGTTAACAGATAAATATTAGGTGGTTTATGTCCAAAGGTCACTGGTATTCTAAACAAATAAGACGGCATATCAGTACTACAAAGGCTCACGTATGGATACCAACCACCCTCAACAGTATGCGGGCTTTGCTTCATAAACCATAACACCAGTCTGACGAGCCACAGGAAATTCTTCAGTGCATTAGGTGGGCATGAATTTTATCTAAAGAAACATTTGCAAAGGGCAAAACGAAGTGCTCCAAACGGGCGCAGGCAATCAGGCAAAAGGCCAGGCAGATGGACCAGTTTCCCTCCCACGAGACACTGACCTTGCCCCTTGCAGGGACACCCCCTGCACTCTCCCTGTCCGTAGGGTTTTCAGTAGGGGTTTGGGGGGTCAGGGAGGGTCACTCCTAAATCCTCAAGACACCTCCGGCTGCTCGGCTTCGCCCTCTGCGAACCTCGAAGTCCCGCACCAAAAACTCTCCCAGGAAATCTCACATCGAGGAGGCCACGCTCTGAGGCTTTGAGGAGCCCGACAGAACGGGATCCCCATTACCGGGCGGGCGTCCCTCCGCGCGTCCTGGTGGCCGGCCCGACCTTCCCTCCCTGCTGCGGCCACTGCGGCGCCCGGACCCCGAGCTCACCGGACGATCACGAACATGACCAGCGAGTTGCCCACCAGGCCCACGACGAACACCACGGAATAGACCGCCGTGATGATGACCGGGATGACCGGCGAGATGTGCTCGGGCTCCGGCGGCGCGTCCTCGGAGCCTGCGCTGCTGTTGCGGTCCGGCTCGGCCCAGCCCGGGAACCGGCCGCTGCCGTTGGGGGGCAGGCAGGTGCTTGGGGCGCAGGTGGAGCCCGGTTCGCCGCGGAAGATCTGGACAGGGGGCTCCATGTCGGGCGGCTGCAGCTGCGGGGCGAGGGCAGGCGACACCTGCGGGCTGCGGGGGCGAGAGAACCGGCTGGACCCCGGAGGCAAACTTTGGCTGCGCCCGAGCCAGCGTGCGAGGCCAGCGGCGCCGAGGGCCCAGGGCCCGCTGATGCCCACCCCGGGGGACTGGCCTCTGGCTGCCGCCCGCGCCTGCAGACGCGCCGCAGATGCCAAGAGGGGCGCAGAGCGCGCCCGCCTTTCCCCCGGTTCCCGAAATCCGCCACCCTTGGAACCGTCCTCAGACCGCGGCCCGGAGCCCCTAGGGACACGAGATCCCTGGAGCACAGTCCTCGCTCCCAAGCACGGCGCCTCGAAAGCCCAAAGCTCACCTCTGAGCCCAGAGACGCGCGGGGCGACGCAGTGATGCCGGCCCGCGCGGGTCCTCGCGTCCCCGGGTCTGCTCGGCCCTCGGGTCGCCGCGCTCCCGCAGCCCCGCGCTCCGGCCGCGGACGCCTCCCCCCGAGCGCGTCCCCGCCGCTCAGCGCGCGGCTCCCACGAGCGGAGGCGGCTGAGCCCCCGGGACGCAGCGAGGACGCGCTGGCGCCAGGGACCCCGCCCCGCCCCTGCCGGCCAGCCCGCCTGGGCCTGCGGCGCTCCCGGCCCCGCGCGCAGCCTCGGTCCGACGGCCCCCGCCGCCTGACAGTGAGCAGGTGGGCGTCGGGAAGGGTGCGCCGGTCCAGGACGAGTCAGCAGCTGGGGTACTCGCCGTGTGTCTAGAGCTGCTGCAGGCCCAGCTCTCAGGACACGTCTGCCTTCAGGTGAGGGGGAAATCGTAATTCTATTTGAGTGGCCCGTCCAAATACAGTAGCGAAATTATGCAATTGGAACGAGACCAAATCACAACATTCAAATGACTGAATATACATACATAGAATATTCTGTCCCCTTCAGCCTCCTCTGTCGGAGACGATGCACAGAACGCACCTTAAGGCAGCACCTGCGTTTCGTGGTGCTACCTGCGGAAAAGCAAGACCCCCGCCTTACTCAGGCCTCGGTGTAGGTGCAGGTAGGTGACCGTGTCTCTTTCTCCCACGTTAATCTCTGCAGCCCTCACGGTCCCTAACTCCGGCACCTTTTCTCTAAAACCTCCGAGGGCCTGAGCCCCGCAGAGAAATTCGATCATCCTTCTTTCCGGTGACTCTGCCAGTGCCAGGATCAGGTTCTGCTGGTAAAAGAAACCCTCAGCACAGCGACCAAAAGGTAGGAAAGCCGAGGTCAGCTGGAGGAGGGAAACAGGACTCAGCCACTGAGATGAGGGCCTCAAGGAGACCGGAGAGGTTCCCCTTTCCCAGTTGGGTACTGGCGGCAAGATGCCTGAGTTTCCTGGGAGGACTCCTGTCTAAGACTGGCTGACTTACCGAGACAAACACGGGCCCTCGCTTGCTTCCTACAGATCACATCGGTGCCCACACCTGGGCACCATCATGGCCCATACAGTCATTCCATCCGCTGGCTGACAGCAGAAGGGAACCCCTACCTCTTCCAAGACACTGTGACCCCCAAAGAGGGACGTGCCCACCAGGGTCTTACCCCAGCCTGGAAATGTGCTGCTCTTCTGGGAAGCGTGATATGAGTCCAGCAAGCATCCCTTCAACCCTGGTGCCCTAGGAGTCTTGAAATTAAGTTTTGATAAATCTTATATTTAAGTCTGACTGCAGATTTTCATTAGAAGATGACATCTGCTTTCACAAAACATCGGAATGCTGTGACCTCCGTGGGTCTGAGGGTCCCTGTCTGTCAGGAAGATGGCAGACACATCTCGAATCTTCTCACATCCTGACGGTGGGATCCCAGGCTGCCACCAGAGCAGCCCAGCAAGACGTTTGTTTGAAGTTCACAAAAACTGAGCAGTATCCATGTCAGAAAGTCGAAATAATACATTAAAGGAAAATAACTGAGAAGGGCATGATTATCCATCTATCATCCTATTACCTATCTGTCTATTTATCTGTGAATTCAGCACTGAGATACAACTGCCTCTGTGCTACACACTTTGAAAGGATGTTGACAATATCTATCCTCCTCTTGCACTTATTTATCACATAGAGGTTTTGTTTGTTTTGGTTTTGGTTTTGGTTTTTGTGCACACACACAGGTGGCTTGCACAGCTGGTAACGTTAGAGCTGGGTTCAAACACAGGTATTTCTGTCTCTTGCCATATGTTGATTGAACAGAATGATTTCATGTAAAGGAGCCTCTCTTCCCCAAAAGACAAAACAATATAGACGGGGATATTTAGCAAGAACCAAAAAGAAGAAAGGGAAGGGTATTACTTGAAAAGATTTAAGGAAAGTTTTGTTTTGTTTTGTTTTTTTGTGGTACGCAGGCCTCTCACTGTTGTGGCCTCTCCCGTTGTGGAGCACAGGCTCCGGACGCGCAGGCTCAGCAGCCATGGCTCACGGGCCCAGCCGCTCCGCGGCATGTGGGATCTTCCCGGACCGGGGCACGAACCCGCGTCCCCTGCATCGGCAAGCAGACTCTCAACCACTGCGCCACCAGGGAAGCCCTAAGGAAAGTTTTAAAGTGAAAAACTTTAAAGAAGTGTCCAAAAGTTGGTACAAGTCCAATAATTCAAATTCTTGATCGCCCCTTCCCATATATATATATACACACTATATATAGTGTGTGTGTTAGGAGGGATTTTGCTGGAAAAATACCTCTCTAATTAAAACAGAATCCTGGAAAAATACCTCTCTAATGGAAACAGAATGCAGGACTCAGACCCTTCTGTCTTTGGTGAAGGAAGCCTATGAGCTATTGCAGGTGTACGCTGCACGTGTCTTTTAGACTGCAAAATGATGTTCTAATTTTGATCGTCGGTAAGAAACCTCTACTAGTTGGGACAGTCTTTGAAGGCAAAAAATTACTAATTATGATAAAAGTAGTTTTGTTTCATCTGAGTACTCCTATTTTTTTTACCAAATTAATGGCCAAAATAAAGTGAAGCCGAAATGGGCAGAGCGTTAAGAAGCCTTTAGACAGCTCTGGTTGCCAGGAGAATCTGGCCTGTGTCTCTGGACACAGAGAGGAAAGCTACCTACTCCGTGGAGTCAGGTTGACGTGAAATGTTATCATGCTCTTGGAGTAAAGCTTATAAAATAGGAAGGAAAAAGAAGCTGTTGGCACTCCGCACCCTGTTATACGCTGATGTGAAACAGGTTATTGAACTTACTAGCACTTTATCCCCACCTGCCATTCTGCTCGATGCAAACGCTATGTTTATAACTGCAAGTAAAGCTCTTGTAAAGCTGAGCGTGTGTTCAGTGATTCTTATTGATTGGTGCTATGAGCATCTTGGGTGATGGGTGCATTGGCATTTCTGTCACATAGACTAGAGAACCCACCAGCAAACTGTGTCCGTTTGCTTTCTCATGTCTCCAACGGTAGACAGAAACCTGCAATGGGTGTATCGCTGAAGGGAGCAGTTTCATTTGCGTAGACCCTGGGTGCAGCCAGTGCAGCCTCCAGAAAGCCAGAATGCAGTGCCCTCCAGGTCACTTCACTCCTCAGACGTTGCCCAATGCCCCCAAGCGGAAGATGATGAAGAGGCAGGATTCTGAGGGTCCAAAAATAAACAGGGCAAAGGCAGTCCCTTCCCAAAGAGGAAGTGCAATCTGGTGTGAGAGACAGATCGAATTTTTTTTACCTTTATGAGTAATTAATAACAAACACAGCTAACCCTGGTAAGTGTTCTAGAGGAAAAGTGTTTAATAAAACAGACAAGCCGACAGCCAAGGCAGCAAGTTTGTGCGAGATGAAAAATGGCGTCCCTTCCTCGAGACACTTTACTAATTAATGTCTGTCAGCAAATTGCCACGTTAAGGATTCAAGTCCCCTTCTGTCTTTGGCGTGAAGGAAGCCTGTGAGCTATTGCAGGTGTACACGCGGCACATGTCTGTAGGGGCCGTGAAGACCGGGCGTCAGGGACCCCGACTCAGTACGAAGTGGCGTCGAAGCTGATGTTGGAAGACGGTGCGGCAGTTCCCCAGGTGAAGGGGAAGAAAGGGACCGTCCTCAGCAGGAGCCGCACCTGTGGCGGCCGTGATGGGCAGGAGAGGACACATACCTGGGCCTGCGGGGGGGGGGGGTGTCAGGGAACCTGAGTCTGGGGACCGGGGAGGTGTGACACCAGATGAAGGGGCAGCCGAGGCCCAGATCACGCTGGGCTCTCACAAACACTTGGATTTCAGCCTAAGAGCAACAGACACTGGAGGATATCAGGCGGGGGCGGGTGGCATACTCAGATCTGGGATTTTTGAAACATCACTCATCTTTAATGAGTAGAATGCATTGGAGAGACAAGAGCAGACGTGGGGAGCTTCACACTGAATCAGCATCACGCACTGTTATAACCAAAGGGCATCTTGATGCGCCCCATACCTGCGTGTTATGCAAGTGAAGACTTTCCCATGGTCACAGAGCAGGGATTTAAACCTGAAACTTCCTGCACTGAAATTCTTGATCAAAATGAATCCATGGATTTGTAAATTCAGTGCCACTCCCACGTCAGGCCCTAGGTTACGGAGTGAGAGAAAGTATGGCAACACAAAGCAACACGTGGCATAAAAGACTGATTAGTCCAAAGGACTAATTGGACAGAATTAGTGCAAAGGCGTCAGGATTACCTCCGGTCATAGAGGAAAAGTGGGCATCCAGGTAGGGACCGGCGTCTGAACAAGATTTACCAGGAAGAAAAGGCACAGAAACACCTATGCCGAGGTGTGAAAGCTGGGCCGTGGTGGTCGTGTGTCTGCAGTGTTACCAGGGCGATGGTGCTGAGGTGAGAACCACGGGAGGTTGGAGGGAGACGGACGCAAAGAGGCCGCCGGTGCCCAGACGGCGGGGCTGGGCTGGGGCTTGAGTGGCCTGCAGGATGGAGGTGGTGGGGGTGGGACCGCGGGGGCCGTGTTGGGGGAGAGAGCAGTGCTAGAGCTGCCGTCATGGTCTAGGTGAGGGATGATCCAACGCTAAAGCAAGGCGATTGCTGAGACAGCAGCGAGGAGATGATCGTCTTGAGAACCGTTTAGGAAATTAGATGGGCAAGGCTCGTGGTTTGAATAAACATGGAAGTTAGGGAGGAGGATAAGCCTAGACTTACTTTAAGCTTGTGCTTGGGTGACCAAGGGCAGGACGGTCCCATTAACGGAAACAGGAAACACAGGAGCAACCACAGCAACTTGGGGAGAACGTCACGAGCTCAGGTTCTACGAGGCTGTGTTTGGGGTGCGGGTGAGACGTAGTGTGTGCATGTGGTGTAGGGCCCTCTACTGCTGGGAGTGTCTGTGTTGGAGAGAGAAGCGGCAGGTAGAGCCAGGGGCAGGAATAGGGGCACCAAGGTGAGCAGGGAGAACACCACGCTAATGAGAAAACGCTACGAAACCACACCATTTAACAGGGCGTCAGCAAAGGGGACTGATGACAGGCATAGAGGAAGGAGGAGAATCGGACTCAGAGAAATCAAGAGAACGGAGAATTCAGGAAGGAGAAGTAATCAATGCTGTCCACATGACACGGAATGTGAAGTAGGACATCTGACAAGAAGAACGTCACTGGCGTCCGGGCATTATATAGGATTAAGATCGTGATTTATAGTTGAACATCAGAACTGAAATGAACAGATAATACAGCATCACAAAAGCTGCTACTGAGTTCTCTGTTGAAGGACGTCTCACCTGGGAGACGTTATGTCAGGTTATGTCAGGTGGCGGGTGGCAAGGCTACTCCTCACATTTTATTTTATTTCACTTCATTTCATTTCATTTTTTGGCGGTGCCAGGTGGCATGCGGGATCTTAGTTCCCCCACCAGGGATCCAACTCGTGCCCCCTGCATTGCAAGTCCAAAGTCTTAACCACTGCAGCCCAGGGAAGTCCCTTTGTATAGCAGGGAACAGAGAGGCCCACCCATCTGGGCCGGCTGCTGGGTGGGGGACGTGCGCGCTCTGAAGGTGGAGGTCCATCTGTACTAGACAAGGTCCCAGGCTTTCAGCTCCTGTGATGTTTGAAGGTAAAGGACTCAGCCCAGGGGCACAAGGACACCAGCTTTCCGGTTCTCCCTCCCCATGTGGATACTCTGTTCCCCCTGCACATCACTCTCCACCTGCTCTGAGAAGGGAGCGTTCCGGCTGGGTCCAGGTCTGGAAGGCACCTGGGAGAGATCGGAGGGCAGGTGGAGAGTGAGGTCCTATGTGACCTGGTGTGCTCCAGCCTGGGCACCGCGGTCGGCCTACGACCCCCGCCGAAGGGGCAGCTCCCGCCTAGGCCCTCTCTGTGCGGCCGTCCTCTCAGAACGACAGGGCTCGCTCCTCCCTCTGCCCTTCAGGTCAAGGGGTGGCAGAACCCCTCTCTCCTGCGTCCCTCACTGCGGTACTGAGCTCATCCTTTGCTGGTTCACTCAGCTCTCCCCACACCTTATCGACAGACTTTTACTAAAATCTCTCAGTTCCGGAGTTCAAGGTGCTGGTCTCTCTGGTCTCAAGACCCCCATGCCTGATTCACGCAGGGTCTCTGCTAGGTGAGCTCAGCTGTCTGCAAGGCGGTTCTGGGCAGGACCTGCTCATCTGTCCCCTGGGGCACATTTAACCCGCATCCACAGAGAAGGAAGGCGGTTGTGACTTCCTCTAAGCTCATTTTGGAAGATGACGCGTTTGGGTTTGATCCTTTGTGTTCCCAGTGCCTGGATTGAACCTGAAAAGTTGCTGTCTTGCCCGGCCTTGGTGTCCGAGGGAAGAGCTTGCCTGTGGAGTGTCCTGGTGAAACATCAGTGCCTAGAACAGTATCCACACGCACAGGCACCCCGAGCAGAGGGCCTGCTCCCTTTCAATCATCACCCTTAGGAGGTTTCCAGTGAGGTTAAAACAAACAGCTCCACACACCGGAGGTCATGACTAGATCGGATGGTGTCCAAGGAGTGTCCCCACTGGCTGTGGGGAGAGACGGCCAGTCCAGGGGGTCACACACACCACACACATTGTGTCTCAGCCCGTGAGAGAGGAGACTCAAAACTTTCCATGCGGTTCCTAGTGGTATCGTAGCTCACATAATTGCATTTGTCTAAAGTCTTTTGCACAAAAGTATGAAAATGTCAAGGGATTCTTTTATTTATTTTTTCTTTCTTTCTGTTTGGTTTGTTTTCTGTCAAACCAGTGGGGTCTCAGACATTCAATGCCTTACGTCTTCATCGCTACTAAGACGGAGACTCTGGGAATTTTCGTCTCTCCCCCAGTCTTTGTATCCTCCTCGTGTGGCTTACAAAAGGCACAGTAAGAAGGGGATCCCCCTGGAGATCCTTTCAATAGACATTTTCTAAACCCATCCCTCCGTCTCTGAGACACTGCACCCCGAGTGGGTCTGGAGGAGAGGAACGTGCCTCTCTCCACGCCTGTCTTTGCTCCTTGAAAACACTGGCTTGGAGTGTAGCAGAAGGACTGCAGATCCTCAGCTTCTGAGAACTACATCGGAAAAGCCATTTTAAAAACATGAGGATGTGTGACGTATTGCTCAGAGTTCACAGGATTTCACTTTATGTATAAAAACATGAGTTTCAACGGAGAACGAAAAGGCCAGGAGCTTTTAATCCTCAGGAATAACCATGACCACTGATGCACAACGCAGCACGCAAGGACATTTAGGGCAGGTTTACAAAGGCACTGCCCATTGAGGAACTGATGGACTCCTGGTTTGGGGGATAACTGGTTTCCCAGGGACTGAGGGACTCCTGCTCCCTGAATGGCTTTCTGCCTTGTCCTCAAATGGCCCAGAAGAGGCCGTGCAGGACCCCAGAGTGTGGCCAGGGCCTCTCACAGACACAAACCCCTGTCACCCCCTCACTCACTCACTCGACCTCACCAAAGGCACCCTTCTGTGTGCAGAGTGAAAAGCATTTGACTTAATAAATAATCATAATGACATTACTGCTGATATCCCCCATATATCCAGCATCTACAACACATATATTGGCTGAATGAATTAAGAATACGGCACATGGGCTTCCCTGGTGGCGCAGTGGTTGAGAGTCTGCCTGCAGATGCAGGGGACACGGGTTCCTGCCCCGGGCCGGGAAGATCCCACATGCTGCGGAGCGGCTGGGCCCGTGAGCCATGGCCGCTGAGCCTGCGCATCCGGAGCCTGTGCTCCGCAACAGGAGAGGCCACAACAGTGAGAGGCCCGCGTACCGCAAAAAAAAAAAAAAAAAAAAAAAAAAAAAAAAAAAAAAATACGGCACATTTCACAGTAAAGAAGCAAATGGCAGATGGGCGGGCTTGGGACCAGAAAAGATGCTGATAGAATGTCAGCATGTGTTTGAAAGGTAGCATTAACTTGAGACAGTAGTTGTATTTGACTTATCGACTTTAAAAGCATTTTCTTTCCCTTTTTTCTCACATACTTCTTAAAGCAAGATTATGAGCAAAGGGACAGCACTCAAGGGATAATAAATCTAGAGAAAACGAGCTGGTGGATTCCTTTGAATACTACGTAGCGCCGCGCACTTTCAAGATCAATACAGTCACTGAGCTTAACAAAACTTAGCAGTTCATGACTCCAGAGAGTTCAGACTCAGAACAAGCTTTGTATTTGGAGGCTGTCCTTGCCAAAAATGTTTCTTGTTTTGCAATAAATTTCATGATTATTCAATTAGCACTCAGAGTCTAGAAACAAACATCCTCTGAGTGGAAAAGCCACAATACATCCTGAATCTAGTACCACCGTCTCTGACTGACTCCTTTGTTTTATAAGACTTCCTTCAACTTCCAGCGTTTTTAACGCATGTGCTATTAAAATTGAAAGCTTTTAGACTCTGCACCCAAAGAGTGAAGTTTTAAAAGAACATCAAAGCCTCGTTCTATCAACTGCCCAAAAAATTACAGAATGTTTGAATAATCTACCCTTAGAAATAGATCATTTCAATACAGGAATATTTCAGGAGACACAGAGGTGAATCCTCTTTGATTTTATTCCTGACCCCTACCCCGCAGCCCCCGGTTTAACAGAATATGAAAACCAGGACAGTTGAACAGCAGAGGGAGTAGGTAAAGAGATAAAAGTAAATAAAATTTCAACCGACACACAAATATTTTCAATAAAACAGCAAAGTTTGAAACCAGCTTTATTTCAAAGGTACAGTTTTTTTTCTGATTTCAATATCTATGCAGCATATTAAAAGATCGCTTTGTGCTGATGGCAATAACAATATAAAAATGTGTACGAGCCTTTGATTTTGTCAAAGTACTTCCTACGATAACATCTCATTTGGTCACGTTAACTTCCTTGCGCTTTATGCAGAATAACCCTATCTCTACTTTATAATTAAAAACAGGCTTTGAGGGTTAAGTTGCATAACCATGATCATTTAATAAGTGGAGGAGCTAGGAATAGAACTGTTCCTTTGAATCCTACCCAGTGATCTTCTCACCTTCCCAGTTTGCACAAAAGCTGTAGCTTGAATCAAAGCAGAGGTGAGTCACACAAGTAAAATTAAAATGTGAGAAGACTGTCAAGTGTTCGCTTTGACGCTGAAGCGTGAGCCGTGGCTTCATTGTCTACTGTGCAAGAGGTGGTTAATCTATTTTATGAAACAGAGACAAACGCAGTGGCAATTATTTTGAAAAATTACGTCAATGTTAGTATGTTAAACTCCCCTAGAAAGGTGGTATGTTCACACAACTAAAGCAAGAAGGGAAGACTGATCAATTCTACAGTCAAGTCAAAGAAAGATATTAAATAAGTGAATACTGAAAATATGCTAATTCTGGGAAAAATAATTGATATGAACAGGATTATATAGCACATGTGAAAGTAATATAGTACAATTTATCAAGTTTAGTTGGTAAACATTAAGAAAATATCATTTATAGTTCAAAATGGACAGTGATTTCTTTTAATTGGTTTAAAAAGATTGTTACTTTTGCTCATACATTCACATGGGCCCAAAATCAGAACTACTTACAAAGGTATTGTAAGTAGCCTTATCTCTGTTTTCCACATCCAACCCTCATCTCATATAAGAAAACTATTTTTTTAGTTTCCTTTGTATTTGGGGGGTGTTTCGTTTTTTGTTTTTTTAATTTATTTTATTTTTGGCTGCGTTGGGTGTTCGTTGCTGCGCACGGGCTTTCTCTAGTTGCAGCGAGCGGGAGCTACCCTTCACTGCGGTGCGTGGGCTTCTCTTTGCGGTGGCTTCTCTTGCTGCAGAGCACGGGCTCTAGGTGCACGGGCTTCAGTACTTGTGGCATGTGGGCTTCAGTAGTTGCAGCATGCAGGCTCAGTAGTTGTGGCTCGCGGGCTCTAGGGCACAGGCTCAGTAGTTGTGGCTCACGGGCTTAGTTGCTCCGCGGCATGTGGGATCTTCCTAGACCAGGGCTCGAACCCGGGTCCCCTGCATTGGCAGGTGGATGCTTAACCACTGCACCACCAGGGAAGTCCCTGGGGGGTGTTTCTTTATGCAAATACAATTAAATTGCTTTCTCTACATTTTTACACAAAAATATTCATTGTTCTGCATTATGCGTTTTTCATGTAACAATGTATACTGGAGATAGTTCTATATCGATACATAGTTTTCTCATTCTTTTTAAAATAATTAAACTTGTTCAGAGCATTTCATTTTGTGGAAATAGCAGAGTTTATGTAACCAGTCCTTCTCAAATAGAAATCTGGATTGTTTTCGTCTCCTGCTAGCACAAACAATGCTGCAATTGTGCTTACATGTCCTTGGGCGTGTGTGCAGGTACATCTGTAGGGTAAGTTCCCAGAGGTGGGACAATGTGATCAGAGAGTAGGTAGAATGGTGTACTGAGATCAGCTGTTAGAATTTGGGTAATCTTTTGCCCAGCTGTTAGAAACAGATACTACTAAAAGTTAAATTACATAAACTTACAATTAAATAAATTATATTATAAATAAAGCTAATAAATACTTAAAAATGAATCCGTGCCACTTACTATACTATGTTTCACTATAACCTCTGCTTTGGAGGCTGAGACTGTTGCATCGGTATGGGGGAAACACGGAACGGGTTAGTAGCTGAAATCAGTACTTATGGGGTACCTACACCTCCACAACTGGCAAATGCCTCAAACCAGGCTTTTGTTCTGTTTCTTCCGGAGAGCCAGTTGTGAAACATTTACTTGCATACCATTCACTGATGACTTTAAGTATTTATAATCCATAACAGTGCTGTAGACTTTATTTTGATAAGCTGAAATTAAATATTTTTAACTGATATGGGATTCTCACTTTCCAAGAATTCACTTCTTTTATTGAATCTCTTTACCTTTCATGGCAATGTAGTTATTTGCATAAGTTCAGTAAGAATTTGGCCTTATTTTTACCAGGATATAATTGGAAAAATTAGTGTCTTTTCACATGTCAGTTTTGGTAAACTGTACTTTCCTATAATTTCTCATTTTGCTCCTTATGATTTCTTTTTTTTTTTTTTTGTGGTACGTGGGCCTCTCACTGTGTGGCCTCTCCCGTTGCGGAGCACAGGCTCTGGATGCGCAGGCTCAGCGGCCATGGCTCATGGGCCCAGCCGCTCTGCGGCATGTGGGATCTTCCCGGACCGGGGCACAAACCCATGTCCCCTGCATTGGCAGGCGGACTCTCAACCACTGTGCCACCAGGGAAGCCCCACTCCTTATGATTTCTTATCTTTTGTATTTGAAATTTCTCCCCTCTTCAAAAATAGGTTAGCAAGTGTTTTACCTACTTTAATATTTATCGTTATTGTTTCACAATATGAACTTGAATTCACTCTATTGTTTTTTATTTTTTAATTCCATAATTTTGGCTTTTAACTTTACTAATTCCTTTTGTTTTGTTTCAGTTAACCTGTTTTTCTTCTTACTTTTCCATTTGGTGGATAATTTATTTCTTTCCTTTTTTAAATAGGTAAGAGTATTTAGGGCTATAAATTTTCCTCTGAGCGCCCTTTTCTTTTTATTCAAAATGATCTTAAATAAAATGTTTTCATTATTGTGCTTTCAGGAGATTCTCTAATTTTGATTCATATTTTCCCTTTGATAGAAGAGTTGTTTAAATGAGATTGATTTTTCTTACATGTTCCTATGAAAAAATCTTTTTTGTTTTCTGATTTTTAAAATTAATTTCTATTCCTGTGACATTGAGATCAAAATCTTGCCTGCAGGAGTGACCAAAAGGATAACAAAGAAGGCTAGTGAACTTCTCTCCTACGGATGCACCAATTCTATCAATACAACTACATACAGAGAAATTCCCTTTGAAAGAAATCCAGAAACGAAGTGACTCCACACATCAGGTGAAAGAGAAAATACCCATGTTGAAACAGACAGGAAACACTGAGACACACTCACCGCGGTCCCCACTCTCAGCACAGCTCCTCAGAATTGGGAGGAGACTCCTAATTCCAGCTCCTCCCTGAGGACTGAAGCATTTAGAAGTCACAGCTAGCACCCCAACCACCAAGACTCCCTCCTGAGGGACGGGCTCCCAAAACACCTAGCGCTAAAAGCCAACAGGCTTGCACCCATGAGACCCACAGGACCGCAGCAAACAAAGAAGTGTTTCCTAACAGTCACACGAGCACTCACTGAGAACGTCCCTCCAGGGCTCAGGGTGGAAGGAACAGGCAAAAATGCCCATCTGCTCATCCTTCGCACAAAGGGGTCTAACTACAAGCATCTCCAGGATGCTTATCATACACATACAAGTATCTAATCACAGACCGTACTTTTTTGGATCTATGAGGCAAAAGTGAGTTGCTATAACCTTAAAGTCATTGATCTAAGAAAGAAAAAAAAGGAAGTAAGGAGGAAAGAAAGAGGGAAGGAGGAAGGAAGAAAGAGAATACATAGATTCGTATAAGGGTTATGCTTATACCAACAAAATTGCTGTTTCTCAAAAAATATTAGAATACTGTTCCTTTTATAATTTCATTCAGAAACTTTGTACATGTAAAAATCATGGATTTTTAAAAATTTAAATGTCCTTTTGGTATTTGGAAATAAATCACTTTTAGGCTTGTACAGGCATACCTTGAAGATATTGCAGGTTTTGTTCCAGACCACCACAATAAAGCGAATATCAAAGTACAGCAAGTCACACACATTTTTTCATTTCCTAGTGCATATAAAGTTATGTAGTCTATTAAGTGTGCAATAGCATTATATCCAAGAAACAATGTGTGTATATATATATATTAATTAAAAGATACTTTATTGCTAACAAATGCTAACCATCATCAGAACCTTCAGTGAGTTGTAATCTTTGTGCTTGGTGGAGGGTCTGAAATATTGTGATAATTACCAAAATGTGACACAGAGACAGGAAGAGAGAAGTGCTGTCGGGAAAATGGTCCTGATAGACTTGCTTGATGCAAGGTTGCCACAAACCTTCGGTTTGTAAAACAAAACAACACAATATCTGCAAAACAACACAATATCTGCAAAGTGCGATAAAACAAGGTATGCCTGTGCAGTGAATCAAGTTAATCAGACTGTTGTTTTGGATGGTTCTTGAAACATGTTATGAGGACATTTATAAAAGACGAGTCCAAAAATGCTTTTAGCAACGGCAACACTTGGAAATACATGTTTGGATCAGTCAGAGTCCCGTCAAAAACCAGATACCGCTCTAGGTATTTCAAACAGGAATATTTAATCCAGGAAACTTATTACATTGAGGATAGAAGAGCTGAAGAGAGAAACAGGATACAGACAGAAAGGGGGCCAGAGAACAGAGGGATCTGTACCAGCTCCAGGACTGGAAGACTCTGGGGAAACGGTCTGGGAACATACATATATATGGCAAGAGATAAAACCACAGGAAGGGCTGCCCTGAAGGAGTTCAGACCCCAGAGGGAAGGACTGCTCAAAGGAGCTGGGGCGACAGGGAGGTGTAGGTACTGCCAGAGATGCCGCTCAAAACAGGGAGCCGGCGGGGGGAAGGGATGTCTTGTCCTCTTCACCCCTCTCGAACCCAGACTTGTCCAGGACTCCCTGTTGGTTGAACTGCCTGGGAACTAGGAAGCGGTGAAGCATGGAAAGGCATTCCTTGCCACTTGGAGGAGAGAGTGTAGGATGCGGCTGAGAACAAACCCGCACAGGTTTGCCACCTCTTTGGGGAGAACTCTGAAAACAAGACTTATTTCGATGCTTCTGCATGTCTGTTCATTTGTTCCCCAGATAACTGAGCACAAACACCTGACAGCCTCGTTCTTTCAAGGAACAGGAAGAAGGAAGTAGCTGGAGTGATTTCAGTGAATGAGGGAGGTGAAGGATGAATGATGAGGCTGCAGAGGAAGCAGGGGCCTGAGGAGCCAGGGACTCAGAGGTCTTGTGAAGGAATCTTATCTGCAGTAGAATGAGAAACCCAAACACAGTTTAAACCGAGGAGTGGCAGGATCTGATTTTTTCCCAAAGATATTACTCATACTGCTGTATTTGCAAAATATTAAGGGTGTGGGGGGGCAAGAGGGAATGCAGGAAAGCCAGTTGAGAATACATTTATGTCATCAAGGCAGAGATAATAGTGGTATGGAGTCTGGGCTAGTGTTGGAAATATAAATACATGAATTTTAACATGATTTAGAAGTTAACAAAAAATGCTGGTGGAGTGACTGTGGAGAATGAAGGAAAGGAAGGAATCAAGGGTAGCCTCCAGATCTTTGTTTCAAGTAACCGGGAAGTTGGGGGTCCCAGTTACTAAGAAGAGGAGGGTGGGATCTTTTAAAGCTTCAGAGCTGAAACATCATGATGCTTTGGCCATGTTAACTTGTAGGTTACTCCTCAGCTTCCTAATGAAAGTATTTTATTCAGTTGGAAATAGAGTCCTGTTAACAGAGGAGGGAGCTAGAACCTGAGAGAGAAGTCTAGGAGTCGCTGATGTTTAAATAGTCATGTAAAGCCGCAGGACTAACCAAAGAGAAAATGTAGAGATTGTGTCACTCTGACAGGAGCATGACCTGCTTAAGGGACGATTCAGCATAAAAACGTTCTGGTTGAGGGATTCATGGAGCACGTCTTGGGACAGACACTCGCATACCTGAGCTCCTCTCCGTGGGCGTGGGCACGCTGGGGAGCAGTAACTGAAGGGCACGTCCAGCTTTTGTCACATGAAAAACTACACTCAAAACTTGCTGCTGAGACACTCCCTCCTATCCTATTTTCAGATCTTTCTGGCTTTCTCGAGATTTTCATTAGATTTGGAAATGTTTCATCCATTATTTCTTCAAATTCACGTCTCCTGCATTTCCCCTCCCTCTCCTTCTAGAACTCCAATGACACACAGGTTACATCTTTTGACCATATTCCACTATATCTCTTGCACACTCTGTCCTGTTTTTTGTTTTTTTTTTTCCCTTTGGATATATTCAACACATCTGTCCTCTTTTTTACTAGCACTCTCCTCTGCTCTGTTCAGTGTGATGTTATGAAACCATTCACTATGTTCTTATTTAAGGTATTTTCTAAGTTCTGTAATGCTCATTTGATTCTTTTAATAGATTCTAATTCTTTGTTGAAATATTCCTTTTTAATCCATTTTTGTCCAGCCTTTTCTCTACTTTCTTTAACATGGAAATGACAGTCATATTAGAGCCTCATCTATTATTTCAAAGATCTGACTCATCTTTGGTGTTCTACTAACCAAACTGTCTTTTGATTATTGATCACATTTTCCTGTTTATTTAAATACCTGGTCATCGAATGCTGGGTGGTGTGGGTGATACCTTCTGAAGCTGTGGATTGTGTAATCCTCTCCTAAAGAGTGTTGGCCTTTGTTCCGACAGGCAGACAAATTGCTGGCAGATCACCTGTCAGGCTAAGGCAGTTCAGATGTGCTTTTGTGTTTCTTCCTAAGGCACAGCCCTTACTCCTACTGTGTGATCCTTTCTCCTAAGGTGTGGTCTTTCTAGGGTTTCAACTGAAGGTATGGGATATCTCCCCATCAATCTCCTCACTCTAAGCTTGAACTTGAGCGTCTCCCTGGATACGTACGCTCTCCAGAGTCTCCCCTTAGCGCTCAGCCTCCTAGCACCTGCTTTCTGCTCTAGGCTCACAGAGCTACGAGCCACCCAAGGACCCCAGATGAGTTTCCACTCTCGTTCTGAGGGCCCTTCTCTGTGGCCCACCCTCTCTGTCAATCTGGCCCCCAAATCTCAGTCCCCTTAGTACCTTGGACTCTCCTCTGTCTCTTCTACCCAGCAAGACCTCTGCACTCATATTCCCTGAGCAATGGCCTGGAAGCACGTCCCCACGGTGAAGCCTGGGTGAATCTGGGGCTCACCTTGTGTGCCCCTATGTTTCCAGCATTGCAAGTCTGCACCGGTTGCTTTCCAGTGCCCGTAAACCACTGTTTTTTAAAATATATTTTCCAGATTTTATAGTTGTTTGTGACAGGATGGTAAGTCTGATTTCATCTTCTTTCTTATGGCTAACAACCTAGTTATAGTTTTATAATTTATTTCCAACTTAATTTACTTTGATTTCATAATTCGGTCTCTCTGATATCAAACCTTTGAGATTTGCTGAAAGTTTTTTTAAGATTTAGTACATAGTCAATTTTTATAAGTAGCCATGTGTGCTGGAAAATACGTGTTCTTAACAAGTGAACATGGGATTCTACATGTACCAATGATATGAAGCTCGCTAATTGTGCTGTTCTTATCTTCAATATCATTACAAAGTTTTTGTTTGCTTAATCTATCAATTACTGAGTCACGTTAAATTTGTCATTTTCTATTCGAGCTTCTGTTCATCTTCACTTTATGTCTTTTGAGGTAATACTGTACATTTATACAGTTTATTTTTTTAATATTAATTAATTAATTAGGCTGTGCCGGGTGTTAGTTGTGGCATGCAGGATCTTTTGTTGTGGCATGCAGGCTCTTAGTTGCAGCATGCATGTGGGATCTAGTTCCCCAACCAGGGATCGAACCCAGGCCCCTGCATAGGGAGTGCGGAGTCTTACCCACTGGACCACCAGGAAAGTCACTATACAAGTTCAGAATCGTTTTCTTACCCCATGTATTTGATCCCTTAATTATTCTCACTTAGTGACTCTTTGCATCCCCAACAACACTTTCTGACTGAAAGCCCACTCTGTCTTCTAATAATTTAGCAAAATGCCATCATTCTTTTTTTAATCCCTTTACTTGAAACATTTTTGTGAGCTTTCATTTTAGGTGTATGCCTTGTACGGACATATTAAGAGGTGGATTTTGGTTTTCGATCCAAATGACATTCCGTGTCTTCTCACTGTTTACCATTTATATTTTGTGATTACTGACATGTTTGAATTTATTTCTATCATTTTCTTTTTCTTTCTATATTTCCAGCGTTGTCTGTACTTCTCCTTCCTTTCTTCTTTTAGATTGACTTGGAGCTTAAAATTTCATTCCTCAGCCTCTACCCTTTCGCCAATTATACACTGTTTTCTCACTTACTGAGTAGTTATCCTCAGTGTTAACATGCTGCATAAGTCAGGGTGCTCTCAGGAAATTAACTGCTCAAATGAGAACATCTTAGTAAGGGATTTTTCCTGAGGTGTAGTCAGGGTTTAGCAGAGGACCAGTGAGTGGTCATTAACACATGTAGGCTTTAAAGGGCAAGGTAGGGAGAGTGGTTTCCAAGCCCAGAAAGAACACATGTGGCTCTAGGAGCTTTGAAAGAGCACTGTCCAATCAATGCTGTCTTTGGAAAAGGGAAGCAGTCCACCTGTGGCAACCCAGCTTGGGGGGAGCCAGGGAATAAGTACCTCTATTCACTCTTCTTCCCCTTCTGTGCCTCTCACAAGCGAGCCAACAGAAATCTACAGGGCAAGGAGAGGGGTGGGATAGGGAGGGTGGGAGGGAGGGAGACACAAGAGGGAAGAGATATGGGAACATATGTATATGTATAACTGATTCACTTTGTTATAAAGCAGAAACTAACACACCATTGTAAAGCAATTATACTCCAATAAAGATGTAAAAATAAATAAATAAAGGGCAAGGAGAGCGCATGGAGCAGTGCACAGGGGTCACACCCAGAGTCGGGTGATGGAGAGAGAGCTCAGGGAAAGATGTCTAGCACACAAACATGTTTTCATTCCAAAGTAAATCCACATCTTTACTCTCTCAGATAAGACAGGGACCCTGGAGCACATTCAATACAACCATTGTAACTTATGCAGTAGGTCTGCATTCTAGGTGTATTTTAATCCCCCCAAATAAACATTGTTTCTTTCTTATCTGTTGTTGGTTCTAAAGGTATCTTTTTGCACCCAGACCTTCTCTTGTGAGCCACTGTCTTTTTTCCTCAAGTTCCTTCCGAAGTTCTTTCACTGAGAGCATGATGGTTATGAGTAGCCTCAGTTTTTGTTTGTCTGACAATGTCTTCATTTTGTACTTATTTGGAATGAGAGACTGACTACATCATTTTCGAGTGACCATTCTTTTCCCCGAGCGCTTGTGGATGTTACCACACTTGTTTCTGGGTTCCGTCATCTTTGAATCACATCAGCTATTGGTCCAAGTATCACTGCTTTGTAGAAATCTGTCTTTGCTCTTCATCTGCTTTTAATATCTTTGTCTTTGCTCTTTCAGCTCTTTAACTACAATTATCTAAGGCTTTTTTTTTTTTTGGAAAAAAGTATCCTGTTGAGAATATTGTGTTCCTCTTGACTATGAGTCTGTATGTCTTCCAACAGTTTTTTAACTTCTCAGCCATTCTTTCCTTAAATATCCCGTCTTCACGTTCTGTATTCTTTCCTTCTCAAAAGTTGAGTGTCTATTAGACCATCATTCTCTAGGTCTCTTAACTTCTCTGACATATTTTCCATTTCCTCATCTCTTAGTGCTGTATTGTAGGTACTTTAAGCCATTTTTCTGGCTTACTAATTTCCTCTAAGATGTGTCTAATCTGCTGTTTGAATGATCCACTGAGTATTTAATTCCAAAGATTATGTTTTTCATTTTTCAAGCTTCTATTCTATCATATTTCAAATCTGCCTTTTCTTATTTGATAATATCTTGTTTCTCGCTAATATTTTAATTTCATTAAGATTTTAAGTACTGCTTTTTTTTAAGTTCTCTATCTGGCTATTCCAATGTCTGTGTCCTCGGAGTCTCACTCAGCCATTGTCTCCACTGCAGGTGTTTTGTAATTTTGACTGTGTGGCCACGCCCAGCAGAACCTTACTGAGGGTAATTCTGAAGGAGGCTGAATTGGGAGTATTTCACTATGTCATTTTTTTTTCCACAAGAACCCAAGACACTCTTATTGTGAGGGTATTTTCATTTAATCCTTAGCTTGTAATTGGACTACAAAGGTAACATAATTTAAATTCTAAACCTATATAAGGACTTGTTCAGGGTTACAAATTCTCCAGAGAAAGAAGTATCTTTCCATCTAGAGCCGTGGGCTGGACGGGCAAGTTGTTCTGTCCGTTCGTTTGCCAGATGGCAGGTTTCTTCGGACCCAAGGGCAGCCCTCTGCCTCCACCCTGAGGACTGATATCCCTTCTGGAAGACAGCGGTTCTGCTGGGAAGCGGGGCTGAGTGAGTGCGCAGGGGCTGAGCCGTCCAGCTGCTCTGGCTTCGTATCCCAACCCGTCACCCCGTCAGGGTCCCTTGGCCCTTCTCCTCTCTGTTCTGTGACCTGGGCTCTCTCCCGGTGACACCCCCCACCCCTCTGGCTACACTCTCCTCTCCTACCCAGTCCCACCCACATCAGTGCTCCAGAGATGAAAGTCTCTTTCTGTCTTTCACAGGAAAAACGCCTCTTTTTGAGCAAAGCTTGTATCTACTTTCTGCAAAACGAGAATTGTTTCTATAGCTTTGTTTAGAGAGGGAAGACCAGCTGACGCTCAGTTTACCATCTTGCAACTAAAAGAATATTGGACATAACCGATAAATGTTTAGTGCACTCTGCTTTAAACGTCTAGGAAATAATGTATGCATTTAGTCATGATTAGGAGGAAAATATGCGGGGAAATGTAGTACAGAAGGAAATAAAAGTCTTGGGTGGAAAACGTACTGAACCGCAGTCGTGAAACCTGGGTTCTACGCTTTGCCCAGTCACTAATCAACAGTGTGCCATTGTCAAGGTGATATAGTCTGCGTTGGCATCAGTTCACCCAACTGAAAATAAGGAGAATTTCATTAGATGTTCTCGAGTATGACATTCCTTTCTAAAATCCTGTAAAGTTTAGTTACTTGGAAATCTTACCTATGTACGCTAGATACTTCCCCGAGGACGCTGAATAAATGAGGAAACACGCACTACCAAACTCTTCATTATAAAGACCAATATAAAAGCTTGAATACCTCCTACTAAATCTCTTTCGATCTAAAGCAGATAAAGGGTAAAGTTCTTAGACTCTGTTCAACATTGTTTCAAAGATGTTCATCATGCTTTGCCCAAATACGACACATTATTCTTGGTGGCAATATATGTGGGAAAACACAACTGGGCATAAAGCCAATAACTATTGAATTCCCAGTTATGAGTTTGCCAATCAAGCAAGAAAGAATGAAGGTCTTACATCAGGCAGTTATTAAGAAAGGAAAAGGCAAAGCTACTATGATTTACTTCTTATCTGATACCATCCCAGCCCACTGTCTTGCTCTGGCCCCTGCTCTGGCAAGGGGTGTAGCCTGAGAGACATTAAGCACGTGGCCCTTGCTTTCGGCTCTAATGCTTTAGCTGCGGTTACATGGGGGCCCTGCAGGAGTCTGCTCAGCTATTCCAGCACAAGCACAGATCTACAAGTGTGAGGGAGTGAATGTCCCTGGAGCAACCCCACTGTCCACCGGGCAGTGGAGCCAATGCATAAGTGCTCCATTTTCCGTGTCGGAGATGCACGCTCTTGTGCATTCTGCAAAGTTCTCCAGGCGGCTCTCAACAAGAGCCCCGGGTACCCAGAGCAGCGACCAGCTCGGTGTGAACTAGTGCTTCGGCTGGCTGCCTCCTCCTCTCCATCTGACCCTTCCCAGTCCTCCCAACCCCATCTCTGTCCTCGTGGATCACTTTCGTGCAAGCTGCAGTGGATGACGGGGCACTCTGCCCCGCCCACCCGAGAGAAGGCAGGCCCTCAGGTTCCAGGGCTGCAGCTACTGTTCGTTGCTGACTCTGATAATTGCTTGAGACTGAGGCGCCGCATTACTCGAGGATATACTACTTTTCTTGGGGCCAGTTAATACTCAATGACTGGCCAGGCCTGGAGCACGAAGGCTTCTCCCCTTGCCCCAGTTCGGGACCACTCCGCAAGGCCATCTCAGGCTCAGAGCTCACTGAGGGACTGACTGTTTCCTCTGCTGCAAATGCACCACAGTTCAACCCCTCTGTTTGTCCAAAGCCATTTCTTCCACTCCCTTACACGGTGATACGGAGACCAACCTACTGTTAAACCTGCTCACCTCAAATCTACAACCAAACTCTGCATGCACGTTTCCAAAGATGCAGCTCTCGGCCCAGCCTTTGTCTGGGGAGGTAACCAAGCTAAGACAATTGCCTTGAGCTCTCATTCTCTTTCTCTCTCTCTCCCTCTCCCACTCCATGGGTGTGTGTGGGTGGGTCTGTGTGTGTGTGTGTGTGTGTGTTGGTGGGGAGTTGATGATCGCTTACTTTCAGCAGTATTTTCTTAAGGTTTTAATTACAGTCCCTTTGCCTTAAGAATCAATCGTAACAAAAGAGAGAATATTTTTTAAGAAGGAAATCAGGACTAATAACTAAAGCATCCCAATTAGTTATTGGGTAGATGAAGGGCAGTGGCAAGGACACACGTCTCAGTGTGTGGGTTTTTTTCTTTCTTATTAGTAAATTATATTTATCATTATTTTGGGACGTTACAATGAACAAAGTAAATTTATATTTTTTTCTTCAATTTTTCTAAGCAGTGGAGATCTGTAATTAATTTGCACCTTTTTATGCTGTATAAGCTTTTTTCTCTCTGGATATGCCTAGAAATTCTTGGCACTTTTGCATTTTAGCTGCTCTCAGCTCTGTTGTCCCATTGCCAATCGACTATCCTTTGTAATTGCAGTTTTAAATTAGCAGGTAATATACCGCTTTTTCAGGATAACCAGTAAATTGATAGGGATGTTAAACTCAAGTCTAGAGCTGATTCCTGCAGGGCCATTCAGCTTTGGCACTTAATACCACCTGTATACGCAGGAAATTAAGTACCGTCCTTTCCTTGACTATGAACGTTTTCTTTTAGTGGTGGTATAAATCAAGTAATTGCAGAGAAAAAATAAATTACAAAGAAAAGAAAAATGGGATTAAATGTGTAGCTCTTTGTGACTACACTGCTTTTTTCAACAAGGCATGATGAAATGAAGGATTAAGCAATAATGTAATGATTTTTATTCAAACGGGCAATCCATCTGCAACTCTCAGGTTTCTGAGACATTGCTTTTTTCTTTAATGGAAATAAACTTAAACTGTATAATTTATTACTTCCAATAGTCATTTCATTTTGTTTTCACTAATCTGGTTGGTGTCAAAGAAAAATAAGAGAACGCCTTGGCTTTCACTTTCCTTCGGCCTTTTCCATTTCATGTGAATCATCCACATCACATTGCAGAGTGATGAATACAAGTCATTTAAACGATGCTTCTGGACTGAAGCAACAGTGTTAACTACTTGGGTTTTTGGAGAACACGAACATGCATGGAGCTTGTTGACAAGCAAACACCCTGTTTGTCACTGTACTGCTCTAATGTGCAGAGAAGATCACTTTTAAGTGAGAATACAAGGGAACAAGGTCAGGTCTAGTTAAAATTCCAGTACGAATTGTGAATTCCTTTCCCTGTATGTTCCTCTCCTCATGGTCATGGCTGCACCGCCACATACCTAGGGCAGGTGGCCCAGGGCATCCTAAAGCTCTGCATACTCTAATTATTCTGCCCCTTCCCTTACTCTCTTCCTCAAGTCATCGATATTGCTTTCCAAGCACTCAGCCATGACTCATCTCAAGTTAGATGGATATGCAAGTCTATAGGACACAATTTGATGGGCACCTGCTTTCAAACCCTGACTTTCATAATAAAGAGCCTCTTATGGTTAGGACTCCATTCCTGTTAGTTGCATAGGGGTTTCGGACTTGAAGGATCCCTAGTAAAAGCCATAGACCTCTGAGAGGGTAACAGCAGCTAACATCATTACCAGCACTTTAAGTGTGATCCTCGCTGAGTAAGGCTATCAATGGGAGAACTGGAGAGATACCTGGGCTAAGAAGAGACTGGCAGTGCAGCCAGTCCCTGGGATACCTCAAACCCCTAACGTGTGCAGGAGTGCATGGCACATGGCAGGAACTCTGGACAGCGAGCGGAATTGTAGGCTGACGACGTGAAGGGGAAGGTGCCTAAGCCAGGCTTGACCAGCTTCACAGTGTGCTGTGAGGCGTTGTTCGATGACCCACGAGTCAGTCTCATAACAAATGTCACTTAACGTATGATATTAATAAAAAATTTTCAGAAATACTCCTCTAAAACACACCACAGACACACGCACACATGCATCGCACATTCCATGGCTTCACGCACATGCATCTGTTATAGCCTTTCTCACACGGCGTCTTTACTGACTTGGTCTACCTTTTTTCTCCTTCAACTTGACTGCATGTCTCAGACTCAAGTGCTGACAAGGTCCCACAAGCAGCATGAATGTCTAGACCAGGTGGAAGTAGCTGAGAGTTTGCAGCTTCTAAAGGAGCAGCATTGCCCAGCCGACAGTTGTCATATGCAATATGGGCTCATTGTTGCTGTATGTCTGTTTTTTTAACGCTGGTTAGTGTACATTAGCTTAATGTAATGGAGTGCAATGGAATAGCAGCATTTGTTGCCATTTAGAATTCGGGAGACCAACTCCGTATGGGCTAAACATACTGTTCATCTTAAGGCCAAACTGGCCCCCAGGCTGCTAACTTTATTTCCTCTGAACTAGAACACGATGTTCTGGAAAGAGTATCTGGGTCTTTTTCCTCTCTCTTTAGAGCTTAGTCTGTGTGGGGCTGAGTTTGAACATATGGCTCGATGTTCCCAGG
Organism: Lagenorhynchus albirostris; assembly: GCF_949774975.1. Classification (NCBI taxonomy): domain Eukaryota; kingdom Metazoa; phylum Chordata; class Mammalia; order Artiodactyla; family Delphinidae; genus Lagenorhynchus; species Lagenorhynchus albirostris. Next base: position 2,931,826 of record NC_083111.1, read on the forward strand.
TGAGTCTAACGTAGAGAACGATCGTAATAAACCTGTGAACCACTGCTGTGGCCCTGGGAAATGATTATCTAGAGAGAAAATTTCTATTTTTACAGGCTCTTCTTTTTACAAGATATTAAAAATATAAAAGAAGACGTAAAAGTCGTTCAAGGCAATATTATCAAAGATTTCAAAGTAAAAAGCTTTATTAAAATAACAGATCTTTGATATTTTATTATGTCAGGTTGGACTGTGAAAACAAAATCCAATAAAATATGCCTGGACTGTTCCAGGTCCTCTGGAGCTTGTTCCTCTGGCCACAGATGGCGATTTCCATGCATCGATTCTCACCCGCATTCACGTTTGTGGTGCCCTATGTGTTCGTCAAGTTGCTGCCCGGGAAATTGTCAGAAAGAAAAATTTGGGCCAGAGAAAAGCGTCCTGAAGAGAGTGAAGAATCCCTTGATTTTATGAGCTGACCCTTTGCCAAGAGAATTAAAATGAACCTCTATCTACACCACCACAGTGCAGGAGGGAGTCGGAGAAATTATACTCAGACTGAAAGAAGAGTTCAGCCCAAGTGATCAAATACAATGATCTGTTTGGTTCAAATTCATCACCTGCTCCGGTGTTTTGCTTGTGAAGACAGCCTAAGTTTAATCTCCTTACTGCAGGCTAATGTTGGCTGCACCTGGAAAAAGGCACTCTGTGCTTTTGGTCAGGCATCACAGCGTTTGAACCCAGGTGCATGCATGAGCTTCAGGGGCTCCAGGAAATCCTTCCCCTTAAATTGTGTGCAAAGGATTTTCTGTATGTATTTTCCTTCTGAGAAGAGAGTGCAGAGCTTCCATTAAATTGTCAAAGGAACTAAGAAAATATTCATCATCACTGACCTAGACGACCCTCCACTTCCCTTCTAACACTGACATTTCTGTGATTATTTCAGGACATTGTGCAAAGCAGATATGACTGTGGGAATAACTAAAATTTGTGTAAATATTTTATCGGAATAATAAATTAGTCAACTTAAAAGTAAGTGGAAAATGGCCGGGCTTCTCAATGTTTGGAGTCTGTATCTTTGAGGTTGTTCACTATCATTACAAAATGCAAAGCCAGTCTCAATACAGAGCTCTAACCAATTCACAGATGTGAACGAGCTACTCAACACACACACACAAAAAAGAGTAAATAACATTTCCACTCCTAGCACCAACCCTGATGTGTTATATAGAAATATAACAGGAATATATTTACTCTAATGAGCTGTATCCAGTTATCTGTCGCTATATGAGACCACCCCAAAGCTAAGTTGCTTAATACCATAGCTTATTATAATGCATCGTGCATCTGTGGGTCGGCTAGAGGTTGGTGGAAATTACCTGCAGTTACATGTCTGCAGGGACTGTAGATTATTCTTTGCTGGGATTGGCTGGGGCAGCTTAGCCTCTGCGGCTCTGCCCCATTTTCCTGCTGGGACCAGTGGGCAAACACCAGTGGGCCCTGCTCACGGCGATGGCAAACGGGCAAAGCCGGGCAGGAGCTTTGAGGACTCCTGGGATCGAGGTTGGAGGAACAACACCGTCACCTCTGCCTCATTCTATTGCCCAAAGCAAGCCATGCGGGCGAAGGATGGAGAGAGACAGCTCGAATCTACAACGCAAAGAACGGAAAGTCACAGGGAAGAGAGCATGCAGGGCGGTGGGGAAGGGAATTGAGGCCGTTGACTCGATCTCTCGCGTGGGTCAAACTTTTGAAGAGTCCAGACAGGAAGCAGTTTTATTTTTCTCCCGCTATTGCCTTAAAATGTGTTCTGTGGAATCTCCGTCCTCCTGTCCCTTCCCTGTATCTCTACTTTTAGTTCTCCCTACGTCTCATTTGGGTAATGAAGTCTCACTTTCAGGCAGGACTCTTCCAAACAACCAGAGGCAAACTTCAGTCTCACACCCGGTTCAGAGCCCCCCAGGTGTCAGGGTTCCCGGTCCCGAGACCTGCAGGGAAGTCGGGATGGGGGGACGCCTGCCCAGCTGCGGGGTGTGGACAGCAGGGTCGGCAGCAGGAAGCCACCCGGGGCCTCGCCCTTCCGGAGGCCGCTGGTCCGCCCACGGCGTGGAGGCCCAGTGGGCCCAAACCCGGTGGCGCCAACGGGGTCTCCCCTCAGGTGGGCAGAGCCTCGCTTGGGCCGGCCTCGAGCTCTGCGGGGAGCTGCTTCTTCCACCTCGTTTCAGAGCGGATGATCTCCCCAAAAAGCCTGCCGCCCACGCTCCATCTCAGCATCTGCTTCCAGAAAACCCAGCCTGTGACAGGTTTGTCCTTTAACTCTTCCCTTTTTCCCTCTGCTTCTGCTTTCTCCAGGGGATGCTTTGGGGAATGGGAGATTAAAGGCAGTGGGAAAGTATTTTTTTTTAACTTTTTATTTTATATTGGAGTAGAGCCGATTACCAATGTTGTGATAGTTTCAGGTGCACAGCAAGGCGACTCAGCCATACTTATACGTGGATCCGTTCTCCCAAGGCGGTGGGAGGGTATTAGTCATTGGTGGTGTCGCAACTGGTGTGGAAGGCATCTATCTATCTGTACCTATCTATGCGCATCTATAAACACATCTCTATATCTATCTATACGTATCTCTATCGATTACCTATCCATCTTTACATAACCACACATAAATTCACAGCTCTACCTGTATATACGCGTCCATGCTCATCTACCTATACACACCTCTATCTATTCATCCATCTGCCTGTCTCCCAGGTGCCTGCCTGCTCATTATGCCTCAGTGCACCCTCCTCCCTCCTTGGCATCCCTCTGACGTTTGGGGAAACAGAGGCAGATTATCTCATGTCCACCGAGTCTCTCCCTGTGGTAGCTTCTCTGTCCTCTTCTTGCCACTGCCTTGAGCCTCTGGTCCCGTAGAGAGCAGCCTGGACAGTGGTAGGAATCCTTCCCCCTTCCCCATCTGCTGCCCCAGGGTCTTACAGAGGCTCCAGCAGGGAGGCCACACCTTCCTTTATGTACCTGTGCTCAAACCTCTGTGACCCCACTGCCTGTGTAAGGGAATAGATTTTACTGGAGTTTCAGAGACATCTATGGAGAATTGCAATGTAAAATAAAACTTTTAAACCAGATGCCTAATATGAGCGAGTGCTGAGTTCAAGGGAAAGACAAAGAGAAAACTTACATCCTTCACGTGGGATCTGCATAAGGGTGAACTTGCCTGTTAGCTTTACTCTCCTGAACTGGGGTATTTCCTCCTCTCCACCCCTCCTAAATCCACCCTCCACCCCTCAGATCTCCATACAACCTCCTAAATCTCCTTTTGCCCTGGGATTTGTCACTTCACCCACCAGGAAAATCTCTGAGACGCACCTGTCCCTGACGTCTAAATTATGCACTAAAGCAGCACCTCTGAGGACAGTCTGCCAGTGCAGAGTGGATCTGAAAACTCTTTTTTCTCTTTGAGGTATCTCTGCCGTTGTGAAATGACAATGCGCTCGGCTTCTGCTCCGGCCTCTTGTGCAGGATACAGAATCCCTTTATCACCCCTAACCTTCACCTTACAACCCACCCCCAAGGATATATCCACACAAGTTAGGTCTCGCTCAACCAAAGAAAGCATGGCATTCCGAAAACTCCTACTGGCTGTCCCTTCTGTTTCGAAGCACTGGACAAAGTTACACACTGATTTTTCACAACTACGGTGATGACATCCTTTTGTAGTACTGTCCGGTCCTCAGTGCCCATGGGTTCTGCATACGTGAATCTGCAGATCTGGGGATGCAGAACCGGAGGGTACTGAGGGCCAGACTACACTACACCCTTTTACATAAGGGACTTGAGCATCTGTGGATTTTGGTATCCGCTGGAATTCCTGGCACAAATCTCCCCTGGATACCAAGGGATGACTGTACACCAAATTCCAGGTGACAAAGGCAAAGTAACATAGGAAGTTAGCCAAGGATGTTTAGAAAGTCCAGAACATGGAGCATGCTTTATCAAGAAGCCAGTATTTTTATAGGACCTGGAGATAATAACTGAATTTTTTATGAAGTTGACCTTCATTCCAGTTGCTAGACTCTGATAATAGACAGAATCTCTGCATGTGTGATCTCAAGGCAAGGCTCACCCATTATAACCTGTGGCTTAGTTCACCTGGCTGGACAGGTGAACAAAATGACAAAATGACACAAAGAACTTCTCTAAGGTCAGCATTTCTTCCCCTAGAGACAAAAATGTCTCTGGAAATAATGGCAATATTTATAGGAGGAAATAATGAAATTATTGACCATAACTAATTAACAAATGAAAAATAATAAAGTTGACTTTATCCAAATTCTTTGCTAAGTGAAAGCTATCATAATAAGGGAATTTTTAAAGTTACAATACCATAAACTCCACCAAAAGAAACAAAGATGATTTAAAGGAAATGAAATTTCAAAATTGTATAGGATTCTCTAATAAATATTTAAAGGCATTTCATTTTAACACATCTCCAGGGAGAACGCTACCACACAAAAAGCACAAGACGAGAAGATGAATTACTTGGAAATGAAAACAAACTTGACAAGTTGACATTTTACCCCAAACAAACCACAGCGCCAGTAGTTTATCCAGTTCTGCATTAAAATGTGTCTGAGTATATACACACACACACAAAATCATTCTTCATATGATGTATTGAACACTGGGATTTTTTTTTCTAAGCTTTTTTGTTCCCATTTGACTTTTTTCATTTTTATTTCAGTTTTGAGTAACCTGACACTTTTAACAAATTAACATTCCCCAGCCTGGTTTCCAGTGTGTTCTCTTTTTCAGTTTTATTGTCTCCTCTTTTTGCCCAAATTGAGTAAAGTTCCTAAGTCCTTTTCTTCTGTAGAGCTGATCATTTACATAAGTAGTAAGCAATAGAGATAAAGTTCGTATAAAATCAAAAGGAGCCTTCCATTTTTTATTATTACTTTCAGAGAGCCTCAATTCTCTACACTTTTTCCCACATCTATATACATTCTACAGGTACCATCTACCTATGGTTTGTGACTTTTTTTTACCTCGGTGGTTCAACTGCTCATCAAATTGACTTTTATAGCTCTTAAAAAGAACATTTTGTTAAACTTGAAACAGTGTCAGTGTAATGAAGACCAGTGGACATTGTAGAGCTGAGGCATCTGAAGCCCTAGAAGACATAAATCCTTCAGAACGGGGGGGAACAGCACACCCTGCTTGAGTGCAAAGGCAGCGCTCTGTGATTTGCTTCTGCTTTTAGAAATGAAGTTACTGATGTAAATAAGTCAATGGAAAAATTTAATAAAGTGTGACATTAATGATACATAAACAACAGTTCTCAGTAAAAATTGCTTATTTTAAAAACTAAAATGGATGTCCACTTAGTACAAAACCACCAGGATCAGAAGTAGCAAATGCGATTTTAATTAAATAATTTCTAGTAGGAAAGATGTGGAAAGAGAAGCCTAGTGAGAACCTTGGACTGAGAGCGTGGGGAAGGGTACCCAGGACGGTGCCGACCCCGCTCACCTCACCCCACCCCCGGGTTCGCTTGTATTTTTGGCCAAGTCCCTGTTTGCTATAATTTAAGGATGAATATAAAATGAGCTACAAATTTACCCTAATTTTTGCAAGAATGTGGCACCAGAATAAAATATAACCCTGGAAGTCTGAGCGCATGAACTTCTCTAAAATGTTTTAGAACAATCTACCTTAAGATAAACCCTGGCCGGCTTCCGGGAAGACGGCGGAAGAGTAAGACGCGGAGATCACCTTCCTCCCCACAGATACACCAGAAATACATCTACACGCGGAACAACTCCTACAGAACACCTGCTGAACGCTGGCAGAAGACCTCACACCTCCCAAAAGGCAAGAAAGTCCCCCCGTACCTGGGTAGGGCAAAAGAAAAAGGAATAAACAGAGACAAAAGGATAGGGACGGGACCTGCACCAGTGGGAGGGAGCCGTGAAGGAGGAAAAGTTTCCACACACTAGGAGCCCCTTCGCGGGACGAGACTGCGGGTGGCAGAGGGGGGAAGCCTCAGAGCCACGGAGAAGAGCGCAGCCGCAGGGGTGCGGAGGGCAAAGCGGAGAGGTTCCCGCATAGAGCATCAGGGCCGACCGGCATTCACCGCCCGAGAGGCTTGTCTGCTCACCCGCCGGGGCGGGCGGGGCTCGGAGCTGAGCCTCGGGCTTCGGTCGGAGCGCAGGGAGAGGACTGGGGTTGGCGGCGTGAACACAGCCTGCAGGGTGTTCGTGCGCCACGGCTAGCCGGGAGGGAGTCCGGGGAAAAGTCTGCACCTGCCGAAGAGGCAAGAGACTTTTTCTTACCTCTTTGTTTCCTGGTGCGCGAGGAGAGGGGATTGAGAGCGCTGCTTAAAGGAGCTCCAGAGACGGGCGCGAGCCGCGGCTAACAGCGCGGACCCCAGAGACGGGCATGAGACGCTAAGGCTGCTGCTGCCGCCACCAAGAAGCCTGTGTGCGAGCACAGGTCACTCTCCACACCCCCCCTTATGGGAAGCCTGTGCAGCCCGCCACTGCCAGGGTCCCGGGATCCAGGGTCAACTCCTCCGGGAGAACGCACGGCGCCTCGGCTGGTGCAACGTCATGCCGGCGCAACGTCACGCCGGCCTCTGCCGCCGCAGGCCCGCCCCGCCCTCCGTGCCCCTCCCTCCCCCCCGCCCCCGCCCCCGCCCCCGGCCTGAGTGAGCCAGAGCCCCCAATCAGCAGCTCCTTTAACCCCGTCCTGTCTGAGCGAAGAACAGACGCCCTCCGGCGACCTACACGCAGAGGCGGGGCCAAATCCAAAGCTGAGCCCCGGGAGCTGTGAGAACAAAGAAGAGAAAGGGAAATCCCTCCCAGCAGCCTCAGGAGCAGCGGATTAAATCTCCACAATCAACTTGATGTACCTGCATCTGTGGAATACCTGAATAGACAACGAATCAGCCCAAACTGAGGAGGTGGACTTGAGAGCAAGATTTATTATTTTTTCCCCTTTTCCTCTTTTTGTGAATGTGTGTGTGTATGCTTCTGTGTGAGATTTTGTCTGTATAGCTTTGCTTCCACCGTTTGTCCTAGGGTTCTATCCGTCCGTTTTTTTGTTGTTTGTTTTTTAAATTTTTTTCTTTTTTTCTCTTAATAATTATTTTTTTATTTTAATAACTTTATTATATTTTATCTTACTTTATTTTATTTTACTTTATCTCCTTTCTTTTTTTCTTCCTTCCCTCCTTCCTCCCTCCCTCCCTCCTTCCTTCCTCCCTCCCTCCTTTCTTTCTTTCTTTCTTTCTCTCTTTCTACTTCTACTAATTCTTTCTCTCTACTTTATCTCCCTTTTATTCTGAGCCGTGTGGATGAAAGGCTCTTGGTGCAGCAGCCAGGAGTCAGTGCTGTGCCGCTGAGGAGGGAGAGCCAACTTCAGGACACTGATCCACAAGAGACCTCCCAGCTCCACATAATATCAAACGGCGAAAATCTCCCAGAGACCTCCATCTCAACACCAGCACCCAGCTTCACTCAACGACCAGCAAGCTACAGTGCTGGACATCCTATGCCAAACAACTAGCAAGACAGGAACACAACCCCACCCATTAGCAGAGAGGCTGCCTAAAATCATAATAAGTCCACAGACACCCCAAAACACACCACCAGATGTGAACCTGCCCACCAGAAAGACAAGATCCAGCCTCATCCACCAGAACACAGGCACTAGTCCCCTCCACCAGGAAGCCTACACTACCCACTGAACCAACCTTAGCCACTGGGGACAGACACCAAAAACAACGGGGACTACGAACCTGCAGCCTGCAAAAAGGAGACCCCAAATACAGTAAGATAAGAAAAATAAGAAGACAGAAAAACACACGCAGATGAAGGAGCAAGATAAAAACCCACCAGACCTAACAAATGAAGAGGAAATAGGCAGTCTGCCTGAAAAAGAATTCAGAATAATGATAGTAAAGATGATCCAAAATCTTGGAAATAGAATAGACAAAATGCAAGAAACATTTAACAAGGACCTAGAAGAACTAAAGATGAAACAAACAACGATGAACAACACAATAAATGAAATGAAAAATACTCTAGATGGGATCAATAGCAGAATAACTGAGGCAGAAGAACGGATAAGTGACCTGGAAGATAAAATAGTGGAAATAACTACTGCAGAGCAGAATAAAGAAAAAAGAATGAAAAGAACTGAGGACAGTCTCAGAGACCTCTGGGACAACATCAAATGCACCAACATTCGAATTATAGGGGTTCCAGAAGAAGAAGAGAAAAAGAAAGGGACTGAGAAAATATTTGAAGAGATTATAGTTGAAAACTTCCCTAATATGGGAAAGGAAATAGTTAATCAAGTCCAGGAAGCACAGAGTCCCATACAAGATAAATCCAAGGAGAAATATGCCAAGACACATATTAATCAAACTGTCAAAAATTAAATACAAAGAAAACATATTAAAAGCAGCAAGGGAAAAACAACAAATAACACACAAGGGAATCCCCATAAGGTTAACAGCTTTCAGATCTAACAGCTTAACAGATCTTTCAGCAGAAACTCTGCAAGCCAGAAGGGAGTGGCAGGACATATTTAAAGTGATGAAGGAGAAAAACCTGCAACCAAGATTACTCTACCCAGCAAGGATCTCATTCATATTTGATGGAGAAATTAAAACCTTTACAGACAAGCAAAAGCTGAGAGAGTTCAGCACCACCAAACCAGCTCTACAACAACTGCTAAAGAAACTTCTCTAGGCAAGAAACACAGGAGAAGGAAAAGATCTACAATAACGAACCCAAAACAGTTAAGAAAATGGGAATAGGAACATACATATCGATAATTACCTTAAATGTAAATGGACTAAATGCTCCCACCAAAAGACACAGATTGGCTGAATGGATACAAAAACAAGACCCATATATTTGCTGTCTACAAGAGACCAACTTCAGACCTAGAGACACATACAGACTGAAAGTGAGGGGATGGAAAAGGATATTTCATGCAAATGGAAACCAAAAGAAAGCTGGAGTAGCAATTCTCAAATCAGACAAAATAGACTTTAAAATAAAGACTATTAGAAGAGACAAAGAAGGACACTACATAATGATCAAGGGATTGATCCAAGAAGAAATATAACAATTGTAAATATTTATGCACCCAACATAGGAGCACCTCAATACATAAGGCAAATATTAACAGCCATAAAAGGGGAAATCGACAGTAACACATTCATAGTAGGGGACTTTAACACCCTACTTTCACCAATGGACAGATCATCCAAAATGAAAATAAATAAGGAGACACAAGCTTTAAATGATACATTAAACAAGATGGACTTAATTGATATTTATAGGACATTCCATCCAAAAGCAACAGAATACACATTTTTCTCAAGTGCTCATGGAACATTCTCCAGAATAGATCATATCTTGGGTCACAAATCAAGCCTTGGTAAATTTAAGAAAATTGAAATTGTATCAAGTATTTTTTCCGACCACAACGCTATGAGACTAGATATCAATTACAGGAAAAGATCTGTAAAAAATACAAACACATGGAGGCTAAACAATACACTACTTAATAACGAAGTGATCACTGAAGAAATCAAAGAGGAAATAAAAAAAATACCTAGAAACAAATGACAATGGAGACACGATGACCCAAAATCTATAGGATGCAGCAAAAGCAGTTCTAAGAGGGAAGTTTATAGCAATACAATCCTACCTCAAGAAACAGGAAACATCTCGAATAAACAACCTAACCTTGCACCTAAAGTGATTAGAGAAAGAAGAACAAAAAACCCCCAAAGTTAGCAGAAGGAAAGAAATCATAAAAATCAGATCAGAAATAAATGAAAAAGAAATGAAGGAAATGATAGCAAAGATCAATAAAACTACAAGCTGGTTCTTTGAGAAGATAAACAAAATTGATAAACCATTAGCCAGGCTCATCAAGAAAAAAAGGGAGAAGACTCAAATCAATAGAATTAGAAATGAAAAAGGAGAAGTAACAACTGACACGGCAGAAATACAAAGGATCATGAGAGATTACTACAAGCAACTCTATGCCAATAAAATGGACAACCTGGAAGAAACGGACAAATTCTTAGAAATGCACAACCTGCCAAGACTGAATCAGGAAGAAATAGAAAATATGAACAGACAAATCACAAGCACTGAAATTGAAACTGTGATTAAAAATCTTCCAACACACAAATGCCCAGAACCAGATGGCTTCACAGGAGAATTCTATCAAACATTTAGAGAAGAGTTAACACTTATCCTTCTCAAACTCCTCCAAAATATAGCAGAGGGAGGAACACTCCCAAACTCATTCTACAAGGCCACCATCACCCTGATACCAAAACCAGACAAGGATGTCACAAAGAAAGAAAACTACAGGCCAATATCACTGATGAACATAGATGCAAAAATCCTCAAAAAATACTAGCAAACAGAATCCAACAGCACATTAAACGGATCATACACCATGATCAAGTGGGGTTTATTCCAGGAATGCAAGGATTCTTCAATATACGCAAATCAATCAACGTGATACACCACATTAACAAATTGAAGGAGAAAAACCGTATGATCATTTCAATAGATGCAGAAAAAGCTTTTGACAAAATTCAACACCCATTTATGATAAAAACCCTGCAGAAAGTAGGCATAGAGGGAACTTTCCTCAACATAATAAAGGCCATATATGACAAACCCACAACCTACATTGTCCTCAATGGTGAAAAACTGAAAGCATTTCCACTAAGATCAGGAACAAGACAAGGTTGCCCACTGTCACCACTCTTATTCAACATAGTTTTGGAAGTTTTAGCCACAGCAATCAGAGAAGAAAAGGAAATAAAAGGTATCCAAATCAGAAAAGAAGAAGTAAAGCTGTCACTGTTTGCAGATGACATGATACTATACATAGAGAATCCTAAAGATGCTGCCAGAAAACTACTAGAGCTAATCAATGAATTTGGTAAAGTAGCAGGATACAAAATTAATGCACAGAAATCTCTGGCATTCCTATACACTAATGATGAAAAATCTGAAAGTGAAATCAAGAAAACACTCCCATTTACCATTGCAACAAAAAGAATAAAATATCTAGGAATAAACCTACCTAAGGAGACAAACGACCTGTATGCAGAAAATTATGAGACACGGATGAAAGAAATTAAAGATGATACAAATAGATGGAGAGATATACCATATTCTTGGATTGGAAGAATCAACATTGTGAAAATGACTCTACTACCCAAAGCAATCTACAGATTCAATGCAATCCCTATCAAACTACCACTGGCATTTTTCACAGAACTAGAACAAAAACTTTCACAATTTGTATGGAAACACAAAAGACCCCAAATAGCCAAAGCAATCTTGAGAACGAAAAACGAAGCTGGAGGAATCAGGCTCCCTGACTTCAGACTATATTACAAAGCTACAGTAATCAAGACAGTATGGTATTGGCACAAAAACAGAAAGATAGATCACTGGAACAGGATAGAAAGCCCAGAGATAAACCCACGCACATATGGTCACCTTATCTTTGATAAAGGAAGCAGGAATGTAGAGTGGAGAAAGGACAGCCTCTTCAAGAAGTGGTGCTGGGGGCTCCCCTGGTGGCGCAATGGTTGAGTGTCTGCCTGATGATGCGGGGACGCAGGTTCGTGCCCCGGTCCGGGAGGATCCCACGTGCCGCGGAGCGGCTGGGCCCGTGAGCCATGGCTGCTGAGCCTGCGCGTCCGGAGCCTGTGCTCTGCAACGGGAGAGGCCACAGCAATGAGAGGCCCGCGTACCACCAAAAAAAAAAAAAAAAAAAAAAAGTGGTGCTGGGAAAACTGGACAGATACATGTAAAAGTATGAGATTAGATCACTCCCTAACACCATACACAAAAGTAAGCTCAAAATGGATTAAAGACCTTAATGTAAGGCCAGAAACTATCAAGCTCTTAGAGGAAAACATAGGCAGAACACTCTATGACATAAATCACAGCAAGATCCTTTTTGACCCCCCTCCTAGATAAATGGAAATAAAAACAAAAATAAACAAATGGAACCTAATGAAACTTCAAAGCTTTTGCACAGCAAAGGAAACCATAAACAAGACCAAAAGTCAGCCCTCAGAATGGGAGAAAATATTTGCAAATGAAGCAACTGACAAAGGATTAATCTCCAAAATTTACAAGCAGCTCATGCAGCTCAATAACAAAAAAACAAACAACCCAATCCAAAAATGGGCAGAAGACCTAAATAGACATTTCTCCAAAGAAGATATACAGACTGCCAACAAACACATGAAAGAATGCTCAACTTCATTAATCATTAGAGAAACACAAATCAAAACTACAATGAGATATCATCTCACACCAGTCAGAATGGCCATCATCAAAAAATCTAAAGACAATAAATGCTGGAGAAGGTGTGGAGAAAAGGGAACACTCTTGCACTGCTGATGGGAATGTAAATTGATACAGCCACTGTGGAGAACAGTATGGAGGTTCCTTTAAAAACTACAAATAGAACTACCATATGACCCAGCAATCCCCCTACTGAGAATATACCCTGAGAAAACCATAATTCAAAAAGAGTCATGTACCAAAATGTTCATTGCAGCTCTGTTTACAATAGCCCAGAGATGGAAACAACCTAAGTGTCCATCATCGGATGAATGGATAAAGAAGATGTGGCACATAAATATACAATGGAATATTAGCCATAAAAAGAAACGAAATTGAGCTATTTGTAATGAGCTAGATAGACCTAGAGTCTGTCATACAGAGTGAAGTAAGTCAGAAAGAGAAAGACAAATACTGTATGCTAACACATATATATGGAATTTAAGGAAAAAAATGTCATGAAGGACCTAGGGGTAAGACAGGAATAAAGACACAGACCTACTAGGGAACAGACTTGAGGATATGGCGAGGGGGAAGGGTAAGCTGTGACAAAGCAAGAGAAAGGCATGGACATGTATACACTACCAAACGTAAGGTAGATAGCTAGTGGGAAGCAGCCGCATAGCACAGAGAGATCAGCTCGGTGCTTTGTGACCGCCTGGAGGGGTGGGATAGGGAGGGTGGGAGGGAGGGAGACGCAAGAGGGAAGAGCTATGGGAACATATGTATATGTATAACTGATTCACTGTGTTATAAAGCAGAAACTAGCACACCATTGTAAAGCAATTATATTCCAATAAAGATGTAAAAAATAAATAAACCCTAAAAATTTTACTCAAATCCCATGCTGTTCTATCAAAGTGCAGTGTGTGTGTGTGTGTGTGTGTGTCTGTGTGTGCGCGCGCGCGTGTGCGCGTGCAGATGTGTGCTGTGCACAGGTGAAGTGAAGGCCTAGGACAGGGAAAAGATGAGTCTTCTTAAAGCACTGTGAGTTTAATTCTTTAAATTCCAAATTAACTGCAAAGAGATGAAAAACCAGCTTTGGCTCCGTGGGGCTGAATAGGGAAGAGTGGGCATAACATAGGAAGTAAAAGCATTTGTGATTTGCTTTCATTTTCACATCTTCATTTTACAGAACACCATAAACCAATGGCCATATTTGAAGACAGATTCTATATTTAAGTAAGTAATCACTCTCATTGAATTGTTCCCAGTGTGATATCTTCAGACCTGAACCGTCTGATCTGACTGCTTGATACTGTGAAGACCGACTCCACTCTTTTCATTACAGACTAAAACTCCACTATGGACCCCAAACCGCCCTTTTGACCCCACAGATTGATCAAGTTGAATGAGAGTCATATTTCTTCCTCCTGACCTTTCAGGTAATTAACAATACGAAGGTCACACGGTTTGTGTGTTGGAGAAGCCAAATAAATGCTAGTTGAAGTGCAAACACCATAACTCAGGTAGCGTCCCTTCATTTCTAGACTCTAACTCAGACAGTGTGTTTCCAGTTCACATTTACACCCAAGTGTACCATCCAGGAATCAGTGTGAGCGCAGGTCCATGTGCCCAATGCACGGCGAGGACAAACAAACCGGAACGTCAGGGTTTGGAGCATAGAAAGCTTTATTGCAAGGCCGAACAGAGACGAGGTGGCTCACGCCCCAAAAAGCCCCGAGCTCCCCGAAGGGTTTCGGCAAAGCACATTTAAAAGCCAGGTGAGGGAGGGGGTGTCGCAGGGTACGAGATCAGCTTGTGCACAGTTCTCTGATTGGCTGATGGTGAGGTCGCAGGGCGGTGTCACAGCCTTTAACATTATCAGTCCTTAGGCTCCAGGAGGCCTGGGGCTGCGTGCTCAAGGTCGTCAAGTAATTAACGTCTTCCATTTGCTGGGGGGTTTTGACATCTGTAAAGCAACTCAGGAAATGTGCATCAGATACTGTTATCCGGGTACTTGAGAGAGGAGCTACAGCAGAAGGGGTCTGTTCCTGGAAGCCCCCATAGGGTCCTGCTTGGTTAGAAGAGTGAGTAATTTGTAGTGTTCGGGAGGATAAAAAGACACAATATATTAAGAATATAACTCTGCAGGTTCTGCCTAGACATTTTTCTCAAAACATGATTTATTATAGAGAATATAACATCTCTTGAGTAAAATAGAAGTAGGTGATACGGATACCAAATAGAGCAGGAAAAGTCTCTGTTCTCAGGACAAGCCTTCATTCTTTCAGGTCACGTGTGCTATCTTGACTCAAACCATCCAGGTCAAAGTTGGCATGGTCTCGTCCTGGTTGTCAAAGCCAACTGGAAGTCAAAAGTATATAAAAGTCCAGCTAGTGAGGAACCCCTGAGCAGGTCCTACTTGCCAGGCACCGGAATAAAGACTGAGAATGTCAAGTAGGAGCCAGTCAGCATCTCTCCTCTTGACTCAGTGCTCGGAGTAGAGACAGACCCCAAGGTGGGAACTGATAAGAGGCTTCAACGGTGTGAACAGAGGGCTATGAACACACAACAGAGAGAGATCAAGTTTACCAGGTGGTCCAGGAAGCCTTCATTTGAGGTGGACCTTGAAAGGAGTTTGCAGGGCCTGAAAGAGGAGCTCAAACCATGTTCAAAGCCAAGGCTGTGAACACGGGGCGCGTCCGGGAAGAGCAAATGCTGGTCAGTGTAGTGGCAGCCCTCCTGGTCTTTTGCAGAACCTCTAGGAGCGCCGAAGCTGGGCCAGGATGCTTGGGCCAGATTATTCTAGAGCTGCTCCCACTGGAGTCTGATGGGCTTAGCGTTTGGGTACAATCCCATGCTGGACGGCAGCTGAGCTGTTCTCAGAGAGGGAACAATGAAAATGCTTTGTAGTCGAACAGTCTTTTTTAACTTTTAAAAACTGCTTTTAAATCCATGTTCTCTGTCTAGCAAGTATCTAGGGTGGCTGAGCTGAGTTCTTGATTTGTGTTCATTAAAACAAATGAAGGAGAGAAAAGGCAAATTGTCTGTATCACTCAGGTAAAAGAATCTTTATGCTATTTCCTGCAAAGTGTAGGCAAGAGATTATTTGGTGGTTTAAATTGCTCTATTACCACCTCCAAGAAATGCATCTCTGTCTTCCACGTACCCCTGCTCAGTAGATCTGTCCTACTTCCAACCACCCCTGACTGGGATCCCTGGCCTCCACCTACTCACAAGTTCTCATACATGTACATGCTCCCTAGTGAATGGACACGACTTTTAAAAAAACTTTGCACATTTCAGAATGTATGAGAAATAAGTATTTTATCCAAGTCTCTGTGAAGTGTGTGTTTTAAATGCCTTAAGAACTCCTATAATAAATACAACAACTGCAAAGCTTTGACACTTGAAAGCAACCAGACCGGACTTCCCTGGTGGCGCAGTGATTAAGAATCCGCCTGCCAATGCAGGGGACGTGGGCTCGAGCCCTGGTCTGGATGATTCCACATGCCGCGGAGCAACTAAGCCCATGCACCACAACTACTGAGCCTGCGCTCTAGAGGCCGCGAGCCACAACTATTGAGCCTGTGTGCCGCAACTACTGAAGCCCGGGCGCCTAAAGCCCATGCTCCGCAACAAGAGAAGCCACCGCAATGAGAAGCCCGTGCACTGCAACCAAGAGTAGCCCCCGCTCGCCGCAACTAGAGAAAGCCCGCGCGCAGCAGCGAAGACCCAACGCAGCCATAAATAAATAAACAAACAAACAAATAAAAGCAACCAGACCTCCCCTGGCTGAATTAACAAAAACCAAGACTTTACCCTTCCTCTGAGACAGTGAAGTCTGATTATTTAGCACACCTTAAAAACAGTTTTTCCTCACTACTGTAGCATGTTTCCCATGAAAGAGACAGTATCTTTCTTCATCTTATGGACCTGCTCGTGATTTCTACGAATCTCCCAATTAAACAAAACAGACCCATTAAAAAGCCATCCCCCTGCTACCTTCTAAGACGGGGAAAGCATCTTTCCAACAGTGTTGCCATTTCTTACTTTACAGATGTCCCCATAACATTCACGTGGCAGCTAATTCCAACAGTTTACACATATACATCCATAGTTCATATTGTAAAATATTTTAAGGCACAAGGTATTTTGTACATGCTTCCACGTACATGTAAGACATCTAACAGAGGGCCGTGAGTCTGTCTCCATTTTCTCATCCACTTACCCATCCTTGAGTGTTTCTGCCTCCAGTCTGGCCTCACTGGCATCTTTTCCCTGGTGAGTAGATCTCCATTTTTTTATTGTAACGCAAGAGAATAAACAAGGGTTGGTCTTTGGCAAGAATGATGCCAAGATGCTAAAACGACAACTTAAACTGAAAATCAAATTTGTTTTACTGTAATGACACCACTTACTTTCCAAAAGCAACAGAACAGAAGGCATTTCCATCAGCCTCTTGGCAACCAGGTCGGAGACACTATTCCATCACTCTTTAGCAGAAAAGAAGAAAAGCGATTTAAGGATTAAAAAAGAGCACAGGGCTTCCCTGGTGGCACAGTGGATGAGAGTCCGCCTGCCGATGCAGGGGACACGGGTTCGTGCCCCGGTCCGGGAAGATCCCACATGCCGCGGAGCGGCTGGGCCCGTGAGCCATGGCCGCTGAGCCTGCGCGTCCGGAGCCTGTGCTCCGCAACGGGAGAGACCACAACAGTGACAGGCCCGCGTACCGCAAAAAAAAAAAAAAAAAAGAAAGAAAAAAAACCTATGTCTTCTTCAGGAACCCTACTGAATCTTTGAAGTAACTCATAAGGATCTTAACTGGCTGCGAATTTCTGAATTATTTCTCTGCTACACTGTGTTCCATGACGTTCTTCTTGCTGCTCTAATGGAAGCTATTTTCCCCAATGGGCTTTAATGTCTCTAGTCTAGTTCAAAGCCAGTAAAATTGATCTTTTAGAAAGACATTCCTAATATGGCAGTAAATAAGATATTAAAGCAATGTTAAGCTCATTTTTTTATGTTACAGTGTTTATGAGCAAATGGTTTGAAGTCTGTTTGCAGTATAAACTGTAATTTTAAATGGCCCCCAAATTAGTAAAAATGCTAGTCTGCCCTCAGCTCCTTGCTTTTCCCCATTTACTAACATTCTGGAATAAGCTTTGTATAGTTTATTTTTTTAAAAAAAAAAAAAGCCAGGGATGTGCAAATATCACCCTAGAATTACAAAAAAATGGTTTCAAAAGGTTAAACAATTCACCACCAGTATCAGTAAACACAACTGCTAGATGAGAGAAGAATATCTGAACGAAAGAAGAGGTATTGAATTATGTGGTTTCAAGAGGCTCTTAACAATAAAAGATTTGAAATTATTATTTATGATAAACCTTAGTTAGCCAGAATCCAGTCTTTCAATAATTCCAGACCCATGCCAACTCTACCATACTTAGAGAATTTTTTTCAATAGCAAAATTTGAAATAAAAACTGGTTTTCACCTAATCCTAAGATAGGCATATATTTCAACTAACCAGAAATACTATGCTGGTTAATTGCCCTTCCTACTAACAGCAACTCTGAACTCCTTTAAGATGAGTAACTGTAGTAACAAAAGTGGGTTTGATGATGACTTAGGCACTTACTAAGGCCTCAGTAAGGATTTTTTGAATGAGTAAAAGTTAGAAGAAAAACATCCTGAAAATAGAAAGGTATGCTCAGTTCAATTAGTATTTGAAAATTTTAGAACGTGCAAAATCAAGAATAGACAAGAGGGGCTTCCCTGGTGGCGCAGTGGTTGAGAGTCTGCCTGCAGATGCAGGGGACGTGGGTTTGTGCCCCGGTCCAGGAGGATCCCACATGCCGCGGAGCGGCTGGGCCCGTGAGCCATGGCCGCTGAGCCTGCGCGTCCGGAGTCTGTGCTCCGCAATGGGAGAGGCCACAACAGAGAGGCCCCCACCGAAAAAAAAAAAAGAAATAAAGAATAGACAAGAGAAAGGAGGAGGAGCAGAGGAAGGCACAGCACCCAGGAAGGACTGGTAAAGCAGACAGCAGCAAAATGCAGTTATAAGAGGGCTTTCACATAATAAAGGATATGCTCCATCAGGCAGACAAGAGAGTCAGGAAACAAAACATGACAGAAAAACTGGTCGAAATTCTGGAAGAAATCCGCAGATTTAAGCATAATCACTAGTGGTAAGGAGAATTTAACTGCTTCGCCACCAGTTCATTAATCAGGCTTTCGCTGAAGTTGCTTCTCCCGATGTCTAGCAGTTAGAGGAATGAGGTCACATGGCTGGTGCTGAGAGAGAAAGCTATCCAGAAAACATTGCAATATTGAGAGAGAAAAAATTCGTACAGCATAATACAATGCAGTTTATTTTTAAATGCACTGGAATAATTTAAATAAGTTCACAGGAATGTTTGGAATGATATGCATTAATCGGTTAACTTCTGAGGCAAAACATGGTACTGCCAAGGGCAAGAGAAGGGTATGATGAAGAGAGGTCTCACTCCTCACAAACTGTATTTTCTGTGCTGGTCACTATATTTACAAGCAGATTGCTTTACTCTATTACTTGTGTAAAATGTAATGAAGATATTTTTAAATATCATACACACACACACAAAGAATTAACAAACTCTAACTCAAAATTTTCAGGTAGTAGCAGGATATAAAAAAGAGTAAAATAAAAAAGTTAATATTTCCAGTACTGTTACTTTAAAACATGAATCAGATAAATAAATAAAAATATGTGTGTTTCCATTTTTTAAGATAAAAGTAATTATAGACATTTTGGAAATTAGGAGAAAACTGTTTATTGTGTTAGCATGATAGAATTATCAGTTACCCATCTAAAGCTTTTTTTTTCCCCTCCAATACTTTCCCAATAATATTTTATATACTTTTAGTAAAACTGTAACAAAAATGTAGCATGCTTTTTCACTTTACACAAGAATCCTTATAAGCATCGTGTTTAAGAATCAGATTATATCCCAGTCCTGACACCAAAAAAAAAAAAAAAGAATCAGATTATATTCCATCATAAGAATGAACCATATTTGCTTAATTATTCCTCGACTTCTGAGAATTTTGAAAATTTCTTACTTTACTCTTAGGGAACTGGAAACTTTTCTGTGTATAACATTTCGCACACTTTGGATTACTCCCTCAGGGCAAATTCCCAGCCATAGAATTAGTATAATAAATGGGCATGAATATTTTAATGACTCAATATAAATCGCAAAGAGTGGTATCACTTTCCAATATACCTCACACAGTGCTCTCCAAGGGATCCAGGAAGTGGTTACCAATATGCAAATACTTGATGTGTTGTCGCTACATTGAAGTGTATCTTTTAAACTTTTGTTACATTTTTCTCCTTAGTCATTCTTTACATACAAGCATGCCTTTGATTTTTATATATTAATCTATCACTTTATTCACGTTTCATTTTTTTAATTTTCAAGTGATTGCTTTGATGTTTTAGTCATAAAAAATTAAATATGCTTTTAACTACAAAGTGGTCAGTTTTCTTCCTCGCCAATATTTATATACTTATTTCTGTTCCATGTCTTATTATAGAAAACAGAACATCCAAGCTAATGTTTAAAAAACAGTGATGATACCAACCCTTCTTAATTTGATGCTAATTTTAGTGGTCTCTACAGACGCAGCATTGCATTTAAGCTTGGCTTTGTGTAAGAAGCCGTACTACTGTTCTGACTGTCTCTGTTATCTGTCTCAGGATGGGTGTTGAGTTTTAGAAGTTAATGTCTCCATGTTTATGGACACAAACCCATGTTTCATTTATATTGAATCATCATTACGTTACTGAACAAACCTGGGTCTGCTGACCCGATGCACAGCAAAGCCAATCTACTGATGCCAGATTGTGGGGAAGGAAAGTACAGCATCTATTGCAAGGCACTAAACAAGGATCACTGCAGCTAATGCTCAAAAGACCCAAAACTCCTCAATGGCTTTTAGGGAAGGGGTTTTAAAGCCAAGGAGAGGGACAGGGTCTCAGGGTGCATGATCAACTCATGGACATTATTCTGATTGGTTGGTAGTGAGGTCAATTATCAGTCTTCATTTGACTTGACATATCAGTAATGTTCAATACATTTAGCCACTCACTCCTTGAAACACATCTTCACCTGGCACCCAGGACATGACTATTTCTTATTTCTTAACCTGTCTCTGCTTCCTTTGCTGGATTCCTTCTCATCTTCCAGATCCTGAGAAGTTTAGCGCTTCAAAATTCCAACCTCCCCTCTGGTCTGCCCAATCCACCTATATGCTGACTACTCCCAATTTCCTGTCTTTAGCCCTGAACCCTCCTCTTAGCCAAATTAACGAAGGCACTTCAAATGTAACATTATAAAATCAAATTATTTATTTTCCCTCCAAAATTTGTTTGTACCATGTTTTTGTCATATTAGTATATGAATCCCCATTCTTACAATTACTCAAAGCTACAAACATAGGAGTCACCCTTACCACGCCTTTAGAAATATATCCGAATCTGATTACTAACCACCACCTACACTGCTACTATTCTGGTCCAAGCCATAGTTTTATGTTACCTTCACCATTACAGCAGCCTGTTGAATTTTAATTCCCACTCTTGTACGGTCTACTATGTAGCAGCAAAAATGTTCCTTTTAAAACGTAAATCATATCACATCGCTCCACTGCCTGAAATTATTGCTCAAGTAAAAACCAAAATCTTTAAAACAACCTGTGAGACTCTATAATCTGTATCAACCTCACCCACCACATCCTCTCTGATCTCATTTCCTTCCAAGACTTTCTTTGTCTTTTCATCCCAGGCCCACCGGCCTCTTCTCTTTCCCAAAACAAGCATGCTTACGATATACATATGGTTCATTTCATCTGGACCTCTACCAAAATCTCACATTATCCTGGAGGACAACTCTGTATCTTAAAAATTATACCCTATTTTTGTCACTCTCTACTTCTCTTAGATTTCTTCAGTTTTTTTCAAAATAGCATAAACCACTACCTAATAACTTATTCATATGTTTACTTGCTAATTATGTGGGGAAACAACACACATACAGACACTCAGACACATAAACCTCAACAGAGCAGGGACTTTGTTATTTTATTTACTGACTTATCCCAAATAATTAGATAAGATCCTGGCCCCAGGTAGACCCACCATAAATATTTGTTGAATGAATGAATGAAGCCAATTTCTTCATGAAGCATTGACTGAATTTCTGTTAGGTATCAAACATTGCCCTAAGCATGATAATACCTTTAAATTTTTTCTAACAATTCTAGCCATCTAAAAATTAAATACACTTATCTGTATTTTAGTTATGAAGTTATGAGAGATTAAGGACTTCCTTAAGGTTACATAGTTAGTAACAGAATTGGATTTCAGTCTTTTAATTTCAAGCTTTTATCTCTATTACCCCCATTATCAATAATGTTGGGTGCCTTGGATAACCACAGAATAGAATCCATGGAGACAGGATGAAAAGCCAGACACCACTGAGAACCATTCTAAGTAGCTCTCAGCATCTAGTCTTATCATCTTTTGTCAAATTACAAGGGCCAGTATTCAGACTAGAATATTGAACTTCTGCAGGAAATGTGTTCTTCTGATGTGTAGAGCTAGGAAGCAGCATCCTTTCCATCAGAGGAATGGGCTGACAGTCGGTCTAAGCACCTGGGATTTCCACACACTTTGGTCACATTTATTGGACTAATAGATTTGAAGAATGGTTTAAAGCAAAATTAGTGGTGCAAAAAAAATCTCTGCCTACAGTCACATGATTTGTCCCAATTATGCATTTTCTAATTAGGAAATAAAGGTGTCTATAATTTGCTCCAGATGAAATTTGTTCGTTCCTGTTCAATCCTACTTCAGCAGCTGGACTTCCAGGGCCACCAAAGAGAGTATATTGTTCTAAGGAAAGATATTTTCTTACACCGCACACAAGTCTCAAACAATCCAATCCTAAAGAATAGTTTTGCTAAAACTCATCCTCTTGTGACCTTAGCTTAGAGGTTGTTCAAGAGAAGGCCCAGTGAGTGCAGAACAGTAGGAAATGGTCAATTTTCCCTCACTTCAGGGCCGAGTCTGGAAAATCAAGTCTGTATTTGGACTTGATGTTGGAATACTCTGAACACGTAACTTTAATATAAACGTATGGCAAAGATTATGCATTTCATGTTCTTAAAAGAGATTATAAACCACATGTTTTGTTTTTATTAGACGCATTCCTTGTTTCTGGAAGAGTTTGGAGGTACGTAAGGCCACAGTGGTTTTAAGAAGAGTTTAGGAAAAAGACAAAATCCACTAAAAGTAGGGAGAGAAGATCATGAGACAGCTCTACACAAATTGCAGAAGCACCAAAACAGCATTTCTCCTTCTATTTCAGTGTGTAACTGTGAAGTGTCTGGGAAAACGCAATCCTGTAAATGAAATGTATGACATTTGCTTAACCAGGAGTGGCTTAAACTGAGCAAGATTAAAGTTTAAAGAAGATTTTGTTTCATCTCATTATAATGAAGAAAATAAAAAGACTAGGGATAAACTTGAATCTCTGATTATTAAGGGGATAGTTTTGTTCATATTATTTTGATGTACAGTAAAAGTAAAATTTAGCTAAATTTGTATTGCTCATCAACTGATTATTGTTAGTTTGGATTTCCCGGATTTTATTTCATGAGCTCATTTTTCTTTCCATGGACCCTAGAATAGCTAACTAACCTTGCATGAATGATAGTAGGGTAAATTATATAACAAGTAAAGATGAAACAAAGGTGAGACCAAACTAGCCCATGAGTAGACATCGATCAGAATACTTTTGAAGAAAAAAAGCAAAAACAAATGTCATGGAAAGACTAAGAAGGGACTGAAATCTACTAGGAACATCAGAATCACAAATGTGTGTGATTTTCTTGTTAAAGCGGAATAGAACAATATTTGCTAGTGAATGAAATAGGTAAAATTTTCATCTCATGTTGATTTCCTATCACAATCTGCATGGAACTTTTCTCCCACCAAGATAAAACCCTTTACCAAAAAAATATAGAATAATCTCATTTAGTTTCATGTCTCCTATCCCTGCTTCCCTCTATCCTTTCATTCACAGAAACTCATGCACTACTGTGTGGAGAAATTTGGTAAAAAAATATTTAAAATAAAATTAGAGGTAAAATTTTAAAAAGGGTCTGCAACATATATACTGCTAATACCCTTAATAGATAAAAAAAAACTTCTACAAAACAATAAAAGGACCAAAAAAAATCCCCCCAAAATGGACAAAAAACAAGAACAGTAACTCAAAAATAAAAAAATACTAAGTCCCTTTAAATATGTGATAAAGTCAAGTTCAAAAATGAGATGACATTTTTGCCTATTACATTGGCAAAGATAATTCGCGTTCTCAAGAGAGAAATTTGGTGCTATAACTCTTAAAATTTGTACAGCATTCCATTTCCAGAAACTTACGCTAAGGGAATATTCATGCATATATTCAAAGATTAAGCTGTCAGAATGTTCTTTGCATTATTTGAAATGACAAAAGATTAATAGTGAGTTAAACATCCAACTATAGAATACTTGGCAAAAATTATAAAGCATCAGTATAACAGGATCTTATAAAGTCACTAAAAAGGCCAGAGAAGATTATTTAATGATTAAAAAAAATCAATTCCATTTTATCAAGCAGAAAACTAGATTGCTAAATACTATAGTGAATAATCCCTGATTAAATAAAATACATAAGTATTTTCTAAAGTTTCTACAATGAATATTGATTCCCTACTAGTAAGAAAAATAGGCTTACAATTAGGCAAAGTTTAGATGTAATACTATGTGAACAGAGCAGAAATTCAGTGTCTTCTCACTTTCCCTCCCAATATAAACACCGAAAACTTCACTTGCACTTGTTGTTATAAAATTGTATTTCTGTATTTCACCTCTGTATTATTCTCTCTTCTCACTAATGATCTCTGTACATATATATATTATAATACAAACTTGAAGTAAGCCTTTAGGGAAGGAGGGCCAGTTATTTTAACTTATCACTTAGAATAGCTTCTCACAAAAATAAGTACTAAATTAATTTTTTGCTTCTATGACGTAAATCACTAAACAAGGACAGGGAATGCTAAGCCCCTTAAAATTAATGTCCTCAAATTAACTTTTTCTCAAACAAGCTGCCTTCTGACCACAAAAACACCATCTGCCCTTCATCAGAAACCCTCAGAAATTTAATCATCTTCACTGCAGACTTCCCATTCTCCCCCATGTAATTGGTTACCTCATCCACCCATGTCACTCTCAGTGTCCCTTCCTGCCCATCCCCACTGCCACTGCCTTATTCTAAGCCCTCATCCCCTCAATTCTGGATCTTCCGGATTGTCTAATAGCTGCCCTTCCTAACTCTGGGATATGTCCATGTAAATCCAACCTCCTTGCTACTGTCAGCCTACTCTTTCATAAATATCCCTTTAACCAGGTCACTTCTTTGCTTTATAACCTTAAAGAGTATTTCCTCCAAATGAAAGCTAGCATCATACTAAACCACTGTTTCATGAGCTCTTTTTTTGTTTGTTTCACCACTGCCCACTTTAACTTCTAAATTCCCCAATATATGCCTTTCCTCTGGTCCAACTATATTCTGTCCATACGCAAATGCACCATGTTCATTTATCCTTCTGGGCTTTCTCTGAGGTGACTTGTTTCACGGGTAATACCTTTCTTCCTCCCGAGCCATTTCCCAAATCGTACCCATCTATCCAGCCTCAGCTTGTCACAATTTCTGTACGTCTTCTTTAATATCCCCTGTAGATCTCTTCCTTCTTCAAACGCTTTTAGCACCCGAAGTCTGGATCACAAAATTTAGTGTGTACGAGTCCTGACGTTACTTGGGCTTTGCTTCATGCTTGCGCTTCTCCCCGTATTACACAACACCTCCTGGTAGCCTGTCTTACCCCCAGTAGTTTGCTCCGCCCACCCCTCCCCTAAACTGCCCCTCCCGCCAGCACTGGTAACCACTAGTTTGTTCTCTGTACAGTGAGTCTTGCTTGCCATTGGCTTTTGGAAACAAGGTAGCAACCTGCAATCTGGGGGCAGGTTGGAAGTGCAGAGCGAGCCCCACCAGAAGAAGGCCCCGGGCGGCTCCTTCGCCTGCCAGCAGCTTCTTTTATGTCCTTCGCCAATAAAACGGTCCAGGTCAGGGCTCAGCAATCTTTCCCATTAAAAAAGGAAAGAAAATTAGCGTATCATGTTTTTGCCAAACCAGCATCTGTTACCATGGAAACCTACACGACTCTGAAGTTAGTAGCAGAAAACCCTGGGTCTGGATCCACTTTGCCTTCAGTGTCACCTGGTGTCATCACGGGGTCTGGATGTGTCTGGGCCACTGGGCCCTGGTTGTTGTTAGAAACGATTCGTGACATTTATACTGGGATCTGGAAAAATCGGTATCACATTTGTTTAGGCTGAATGCTCCGCACACGTGGCGCTAACACAGAACGTGCATGGGAAGAGGGCGCCAGGTGGGGAGGACCTCCCACCGCGGGAAGGGTGAGCAGCCGGGCCGCGCCCCACCCCGGACGCTGAGGTGTGGGCGTTTTTCTCCCATCGCAGCGCCGGGGAGCAGGAAAGCAGGGTGCTGGGAGGGGGCTCCGGACCCGTTCGTTCTGCGGACAGCTGTGGGCCGGGGCCTGAGCCGGGCCGTGAGCACTCAGAGGTGGACAAACAGCTTCGCCCTCACCCGAGTGAATGGGAGGCGGCATTTGAAAGGAGTGGCAAGAACGTACGTGGGTCCGTGCCGGGAAGGACAGGCCACGCGCAGGCGCCCCAGGACGGATGTGGACGTGAAGCAGGCCGCTGAGTGCAGTGGAGCAGAGCCAGTGCGGGGTGGGGTGGGGGGGGGGAGAGAGCCGGCCAAGGAGATGGGCTGTCACCAGGAATGGTCACCTTGCCACACACCTGCGTGACCCTGAGCCGGGGGCCCACCTCCGAGACTTACAAGAAGGAGAAACAAGAGCCCAACGAGCTTCCGGCCGTGGCACAAGCTCCGCGCCTGGCAGGGCTCATGGCTTAGCCCTGGCACCTGCCTTCGCAGAGCGCAGGCGGGCCCCAAAGTGCCCTCCGGCTCCAAGATCCGGTGCATCCGTACACAAAGCTGGTTCTTCACTCTGCACACGTATCACACAAAACAGTTTAAACAGTAGCATGCACTGACACTCTTAAAGAAAGCAAGACAGAAGTGGAGAGGGAAAACGCTGTTTATTTCCCGAGACCGTTGTGGTAAGTCACAGACAGAGGATGACACGCATCTGGAAGCCGCAGCCCAGGAGCAGCCGGATGTGAAGGGAACTTGGGTCTGGGCTTCGGTAGGCCACTCGGTCACCTGGGACTTCAGCAAGTCCCTGTGCCCTGCTGGGCTGCAGCCTCCGCCCTGGGATCGTTTTCACACTTTTAGACTCTAGCCACGGAACAATTTTTATGATGAAGAAAATTCGAAGCATGGTTTCTACCAAATGCGCATCACCTCCACACTATGTCAAAACATCCCGAGTCAAAGCATGGTCAAGTGGGGGCATCTGTATGCTCTGTTCTGTTTCAGCTGCTCTCAGTATGGTTTCTTCATCCCTCTTTATCCCCTCGTCTTATTACTGCTGCTGTTCCCTCCTCTAAGCTCTCTTCCAGGGAGAGTCTATCCACTTCCACAGATGAGGCCCCAGATTGTACCTCCCCCCCTTCTAATGGCTTTCCAACAACTCGATGTTCCCAGGGCGCTCCGCACACGCACCTCTGCCCTCCAGGTGTCTACCCGCTCTCACACTCCCTCTAATCCTCGACCCCAGTCTCTCCCCATCGCTCCCTACCACTGCCTCGTCCACAGTCTCGCCATCTCTCTTCTGGGTCTGTCAGTACCTTTCCTGCTGGTCTTCCCACCCCCAGCTCCTCCCTGCCCTAAATCCATCCTCCACACTACTGCCAGGATGATTTTTCAAAAGAAAAATGTGATGATCGTTACACCTCTGCTTAAAATCTTTCAATGGCTAACCATGGCCTAGAAGATCAAATCCAACTTCCAGCTTAACGTACAAGGAATTTCTCATCTCATCTCAACCCACCGACATCTCTGGCCTCATTCTTGATGACGCCCTTTTCAAAGTCTCAGCTTCAAGGAATTCTCACTGCCCCGGAACTGCCCAGGCTTCACCCGCATTAGAGGTGCCCCTACACTAATCACACTGCATTAACTACCCATCAATCCCCACCTCCAAGTTCTTACCTTCTCGTCGACAGAGAGCATTGTGTTACTCACATTTGTACCTCCCAGGTCTGTAATAGCATCCTCTGTGTGGCAATCCCTCCGTGAACGTTAATTAAACGAAGCGGAAAAAATCAATTATTTGTTTCTGAGCCTTGAAAGAAGAGTAAAGTGGTATCTTGGAAAAGGACCTTGAACAGAAAAGGTATCATCACTGTCTCAGTAAACTCTAACTTATATTTCCATTAAGACACCAACACAAGTAATAACACTTTATTATTCCTATACAAGGCAGCTAGTAATTTGACCATAGGTAGCCTAGACATGTTCAAGGTCCCACTGTCCCTGCCAGACTTTGTTCCGTATTTTCCCTGATTAACATAAAGTAAACTTCTCCAGAGCATAATCACTTAGATGCTCTAAACACAGTGCCTGATTTTTTTCAGTCCACTAAGATATTATTTAGAACTTTTCCATTGCTGAGTATTTCTCAGGCCCTGAGAAACACAGTGCTGCTTCCAAAAGGCACTGACATTCTCAGGATTTCCCTGTGAGCTGGGATAACTTGGTTATGTACAATCGACCAAGAACAGGTTGGGCTTTAAATTTTCCATCACTGGCGGAATTTCCTCTGTTCAAGTTGACCCCAAAGTTTAATTTAGATTGTGCAGAAAGAACGTGTTGATCGACTGGCCATTCCATCAGGTGCGACTCACCAGGTGACATCAGTTAAACCTGCAGCTGTCCGGAGCAGATTATGGTGCATTGAACTGACCTTATTAAACAGGAAGAACAACTAGAATGTGAAATCAAATCCAAGGTGCTTCTGAGGGAAGACAGGAACACAAATGCTACAAATGAATATTTCAGCACAGCACGGATGGTCATTTAATTCGAAGACTCTGGTTTGCCAGAGAAAGTCAGCGAGCGGAACGCGCAGCTGATCAATCTTAATGCGACTCTAATGGCTAAAGCGATCCTGAGGGGTGTCGTGTGCAAACTGAAAAAACAAGCACAATGACACAGCGGTTCTCAAAAGGCCTGCAGACAACTGCAACTGGATAGAGAAGGAAAAGGGAAAAGAAAATCCAGTTGAAAGAGCTGATCTAAAAATTAGGTTTAGAAAGTGTATTTTTTCAGTAAAAAGGGCCCATCCTATTATAAATCCTGACAAGCTCAACTACTTTAGAAAAGTGTCAAAGCAGGTGATAAGGCAGCTTGGCAGGATGGGAGTGGGCAGGACACGGGGGGCTGTCCGGCACCGTGGTGCTGAGGGGAGGACTGAGCGCGGCCCAGAGCTCGGTGGGGCACCCAGGAGGGCATAGACGCCCAAAAGCCAAGTGTTCAAATACTCGGCAGGTCAAAACCCCAAGCAGGCAAGTATGGAGGGTTACGAAGAGTGGCTGGGGTGAGGGAGAGGCCGCCGGCCCTGGAGGGCTAGCACAGCAGCTGGCAGAGAAGGAGGGAGGTGTCGGAGGGCTGCTTCTTTCCTAGCAGGAGCCAGCGATGCAGCGGGTGGGGGGCAGCCCAGCCCCACTTCAGGAGGAAGAAGCCAGGGCAGGGCAGGGAGGAGACCGAGAATTTGGGAACTGAGACACACCCGGGAGCGCTAATAACTTCTCGGATATCCAAGCCAGGTTGGGGATTTCAATCAATCAGCACCTTTTGATCGATGACTCCCCAAACTATGTCCTCAGCCCTGCACAGCTCCCTGAGTTTCAGACTCACCTACCCACCAGCACCTTGACAGCCCCGCCGGGAACGTCTCAGCCTCCTCTAGACCATGATGTATCGGAACAGAACGCTCTGTTCTCCGCCCCACCCGACCTGCTGCGGCCCCAGTCTTGCTGGCCCCGTAAATCACATCACCATCTGCCCAGCTGCTGAGCGAGGAGCCCTGCTCGCTGCTCTCTTCCTGTCACCTATCCCCACTCCAGCCCGCCAGCACGTGCTGCCAGCGCCGCCTCCCAGTGCATCCCCAACCCTCCCACTGCTCTCCGCTCCCCATCGCTGTCGCCCGGTCCAGGCCGCCGCTACCCTGGCCTCCGAACCATCTCCCTGCTTCCACCTCTGCCCCCACATCATTCTTCCACGGCAAACCCAGCCAGACCGATATTTCACGAGTGCGGATGAGACCATGTTCCTCTCCTGCCTCACCCCACCAGTAACTTTCCTTTATCCCGACCATCACATCAGCTAGGCCTGTCTCACCCCCCAAGTCCCAGTCTTAATCCTTGCGGTGCCCTCTTTCTGGAATGTTCTCTCTAGACCAAAAGTTTCCAAAACATGTCCCCAGCCGGCAGCAATCGCCCCTCCTGGGAACTTGTCAGCAACGCAGCATGTGCTGGGGTCCCACCCCAGACCTACTGAGTCAGAAACCCAGCAACCTTGAGCCACAGCCCCAGGTGAGACAGCTGCTCCAGGCCAACACGGGGGGCCTGGTCCTCCGGTTCATTCAGATGCCCCCCCTCGGAGAGTCACATCACCTCTCCCTCCCTCCCTCCCTCTCATACTGTTTCATTTCATTCAGAGCACTGGCGTTACTGTGGAACTGTTCTAACTGTTTTACATGTTCGTGTCTGGCCCCCATCTCCCCACCTCCCACCTAGAACACAGGCACACAGGGACTCTGTTCACGGTTGTGCCCTGCGTACCTAGAGGGACTCGGTAACTCCACAAGCACAGATGGAATGCGTGCAATCCAGGGGGAGGGCCCTAAGCCACAAGATGTGCACGGCCACACTCTCCTCCCTGAGACAGCCGGCCCCAGAATGACCTGGAGGGTAAGACACGGGGCTCCAGGTCCACCCCAGAGCTCCTGAGCAGTAGGCCCGGGGTTGCTTCCCTGACAGCCCCCAAGTGAGGCCGACCCTGCTGACCCGGGACCAGGTTGAACATCACAGCTCTTTCTGAAACCACCACAGAGGTGCTGACCCCCAGGGATTCCTCCTTACCTCACGGCACACGTCTGCTTCCCAGATCTCACAGTCCCCCGGCCCCGTCCTGACCGGGCCAGACAGGCAGCCTGGGGCAGGACGCGCAGGAAACTCAGGAGGGGCTGCAGCGTGCTGAGGGTGACCCACCCGGCATGGCTGGTCCCTGAGGCAGAAGGAGTGGACATCACCTGGGGAAAGAGGAATTCTACTGAAGAACTGAGCTGGGGTTCGGCTGAAAGGAACCTTCCGATCCAGTTCAGAGGTTTGGTTGGTAAGGAAAGGGGAGGCTTGGGAAAACTGTAAGCATCAGATCTGGGTTTTGAAAGATCATTTCAAGGAATAATATGGGCCACGGAATGCAAGGAGGAGAAAGCAAATGCAAACTTTTAGAGCAGTCTCTGTATAGGAAATATTCAAACATAGGACATCTGTTTGGGAAGTCTGGGTTTTATTCACCAAATTTGTTTAAAGCTATGTGAGCATGCACTGCATTTTAATCTGATGAAACAAAGGATGTAGATCAACTCAATACTGGTTTCCTTTCTGCTGGAAAATGTCCTTAAGAACCCAGTGATGTCTGTCGGAGCCCAGGGGCAGGTCCCAGATGTGCAAGCACATCTCCTGAAATGGGCTCATCTCAAAAGATTGGCTTTGTTTATTTAAGGCTTTCAGCACCAGCAAGTATTCACCGAAAGAGGCCACAGGAATCAGGAGAGGCAAACTCCCAGGGATCGGGATTTTGACTCTTTGCAAAATGTAGAAAATTCATTGTAAGGTGGAATGAAAATCATACAACAAATGTTATCCAAACAAAGGCCTGAACGATGCAAAAATACAGGGAGAAAAAGGGTAATGGAGGAAGAGGTAAAGGGTAAAGGAGAGGCGGAAAGAGTGATTGTGTGTCTTCTTAAAAACACAGACACTTTCATTATAAATAAAACCATAAATAGGTGTATGCAATTTTTAATTCTTTGTATTAATTCTGGCAGTTCTGCAAGTTCTTCTTGTTTCACTGACATGGTTAGAAGTCTTCACACACTGCATCCCATTGCTTTCGTCCTAGGTGAGCCCAGGACCCGCGGGAGAGGATAGCCCAGGTCTTGGGCTGAGCGCGGGCCCCATCGGTGGGCACTGGAGCTTCACCCGGTGTGGAGAGAGAGATCCAGCTTGCAGCACCGCTGGGCGTTTTCATGGGATCACATACTCACACATCACTTTTCATGATGGCATAGCACTTAACAAGTCCCATGTTATTTGCTGGCCTAGAACGGTGAGCTTTCTTAGGGCAGGGATCGGAGCCTTGATTTCTGTATCCCCAGGTACAGTACACAGTAGGCACCCAACAAATACTTGATGAACAGGTAAAGGAATTTTTCTGACAGTGTCTCAGATACATCATTGCAAACCTAACTTAAAAATCATTGTTCAGGGACTTCCCTGGCGGTCCAGTGGTTAAGACTCTGCGCTTCCACTGCAAGAGGAATCCTGGTCGGGGAAATAAGATCACCCATACCGCGAGGCATCGCCAAAAGATTTTTAAAGTAAAAAAATTTATTTTTTTAATTCATAAATAAAATGAAATTTTAAAAAATCATTGTTCAGACCTGTCAGGGGCTACTCAGGGATTCCACAGGAATCAGGTTTCACTGTATCGATCAATCTGTTTTATATATTTATAAATGTTTTATTAAAAGGTCCAGGTTTATATGTGACAAATATGCAGGCAGAAAATAAAGTATAGCTTTTTAAAAGATATTATTCCGTTCTATCTTGACACTAAACAAAAAGGCTTTTAAAATGAACATTCTTATTATCTTGAAGTTCCTTTGAACATTTTTTTAGTGACAGTCTCATTTATGTGTCAACTGATTCAACCTCTTCCTGACATTGTCATTAAAACCAATTTCAATTCTCCCTTTCTTTCTCTACAGACAGAATATATACTTAAAAACTTAAATAGATATCATCATTAAGGCAGGTTTATTTTGAATCTATAAGATATGACCAATCTACCTCTCTCCAATATCACAGTAAGTACAGATCATATGTTATGTTTTCTAACCATACACTGAAGAGATACATAAATGGAAAACACCATTTATATAACAGGTCTGCCTTTATCAATTCATTGCCATTCCTTGTTATTCATTAGAAACCTAGGTTTTCATGAAACTTAAAACAGAAATTCCAAAGGTTAGCTCTTCTCTTCCCACTCAGATAGACAGAAAGGATACCTCTAGACTAGAGACAAACTTTAAAGCCCTTTCTAATAAGCCAGACACTGTATAACAAAAACCTAACCCTTAGAGGCTCAATATCAAGGTGATATTGATGAAAGAGCATAGACAAAGCACTACACAAATGTAAATCCCAGGAAAACCTAATTCTCCTGGGCTGTTCCCTGGAGTGTTTTTCTTGCTGGTTTACGTGGCTGCCTTCCTGTCCTAAATGTTACCTGCAGAGGGTTCTGCCCTGACCCCCAGTCCAAGCTGGACGCCCCCTTATTTGATCCTCTGCACTGTTCGGGTCACTCTCAGAGATTTTACTTGTTCATCAGTTACTAGCTGGTGAGCTAGCTTCCCCACTGGAATGTCAGCAGGATCCACTAGACTGCCAGTTCCTGAAAGAACACTTGCAGCTCTGAAGCCTTCCCATAAATATTTGCTGAATGACTGAATATACCCACCAAACAGCTGATGCTGAAGAGGTTTTTATCTCAAGACTCCCTGGGCTTATTGATTATTCAATAAATATTTACTGAGTGTCTAATCTCCAAGAACCATTCTAGGCTCTAAAAATATGTTAGTAAACAGAATAGAAAATCAGGGCTTCCCTGGTGGCGCAGTGGTTGGGAGTCCGCCTGCCGATGCAGGTCCGGGAAGATCCCACATGCCGCGGAGCGGCTGGGCCCGTGAGCCATGGCCGCTGAGCCTGCATGTCCGGAGCCTGTGCTCCACAACGGGAGAGGCCACAACAGTGAGAGGCTCGCATACCACCAAAAAAAAAAAAAAAAAGAATAGAAAAGCAAAATCTCTTCTCTCATGGACCTTGTATTTTGGTGCAGAGAGACAGACAATAAATGAACACAGTAAGTAAATCAAGTATGTAGAACGTAAGTGCTCGGGAAGAAGAGGAGCAGAGTGAGGGCGGTCGGGTGCCGAGATGGGGAGCGAGTGTCCCGGTCAGATGTTACAGGCTTAGTTCATGTCTTGCTTTCAACTTACCAAAGAATCTTTAAACGTATCTCATTTGAATCTCGCCGTAACTCTGTATGCATCTTCACAAAGTTTCGAAGAACAGTACTGAGTGTCAGGAGCCTTCCAGCGTGGGCTTCCTTTTGCCTTTAACCACTTGTATAAATTCGGTGGAAAAACCCTTCTGGGCCTCAGTTTCTTCATTTGTAAAAGGAAGGGGTTAAACAAGATTCTAAAATCCTTTCAGGCCTGGAAATATTTTAATGACAATGTGGAACTTTACAGAAAGTTAAGGAACACCTGTCTTTTGGCCTGGAGAAAAGGCTTCCCTCGAGACCCCACCTCATGTGACTTGGACGGATTCACGGACACAGCCCTTGTTTCCCTACGGCAACACCAGACCCTGCACATCCCCATCTCCGCCTCGTAAATGATTAGCTGAATGTTTGTCCTCCCTGATCAATCGGAACCGAAAACTTGTTATCCACAGTTTGGTTCAGACCCTCTCCCCTGAACTCTGGCTTATCCTCAGCTGGAGCAGCAGGCAGACCCCATGAGAATTGGCTGGGCTCCGGAGAAGCCCTTCTCTGATCTCCCAGCCAACCAGGCCACCCTTCATCCCACTTTTCCCACCACTGGCTCTTTCTAGCCTTGTTTACTTCTCCTTAGGAAAGAAAAATCCTTTCTGCCTAAACCTTGAGACGCCTGCAAACTCATGCTCAGAGCATTCTTGATACTGCAACAGGCCCCTCCCCCTACTGCAACAGGCCCCTCCCTTACTGCAACAGGCCCCTCCCCCTACTGCAAAAGCCCCCTCCCCCTACTGCAACAGCCCCCCTACTGCAACAGGCCCCACCCTCTACTGCAACAGGCCCCTCCCCTACTGCAGCAGCCCCTTCCCATACTGCAACAAGCCCCTCCCCTACTGCAACAGGCCCCTCCCCCTACTGCAACAGACCCCTCCCCCTACTGCAACAGGCCCCTCCCTTACTGCAACAGGCCCCTCCCCCTACTGCAACAGACCCCTCCCCCTACTGCAACAGGCCCCTCCCTTACTGCAACAGGCCCCTCCCCTACTGCAAAAGCCCTCTCCCCCTACAGCAACAAGCCCCTCCCCTACTGCAACAGGCCCCTCCCCTTACTGCAACAGCCCCCCTACTGCAACAGGCTCCACCCTCTACTGCAGCAGCCCCCTCCCCCTACTGCAACAGCCCCCCTCCCCCTACTGCAACAGGCCCCCTCCCCCCACCCCAAGTAAATGGGAACTAGTGTCCCATCTGCTACCAACATCAAAGGGGTTGTTCCCACTGCAAGACACAGAGCACTGCACCCTAAAGTCCTCCTCACCAGATTCACTCTCTAAATCTCACCTTCCAGGTCTCTCATCACCCCCACAAACATTCATTCCTCTGCCTACTGCTTTCTTATGAAAATCGATACCTGCCCTTCATAAAGTCAGTCCCATGTTCCGCCTGAGCTTCTCCATGTGCATCTCCACTCCTTACCCCATCAACTGAACTGAGACTCAGTTCTGGAAAGGGTCCTGGGAGCCAAACAACAAAACCCTGAAGCTTCCAAGAAGGTAGAGACGGAGGGGAGTGGTGAGCACCGGGTTATGTGCAGGTGCAGCTGGTACAAGTTCAACTACACACCTGGGTGTAGGGGCATCGAAACGGTGCCAGAGAAGGGCTGCCTGCTCGCCCAACAAATATAGACACCCCCCCCCAGACCTTCTCACAGCCTAAGCCCCCCCACTGTGGTTCTACTGTTTGAAGACACGTCGTTCGGTCAGCATCCTCTATAAACGTGAGACAGTTCCATCAGATGCTCACTGAAGAAAGAAAAACCCACAGGGTTGGACCCCCTGAGAGACAGATAGCATCAGTCCCCTACATGGCCCTTCCTCAGGGACTTTCAAGGGCAATTTTGTCGTCATGAGACTTTGGCTAACTTTATGTTCAGATTTTAGAAACTAACCCCGAAGGGAGAAGATAATGACATCTATGTAAATAAACTGAAGTTTCTGTGTGTCTATCACTACAAGACACAAAAACAGCCAGATGGGCTTTGGGGATTTGCGGGTATTTTTCAACTAAATTTGGAGAGTTCCGAATTGGGGCAGAGGCATCTCAGAGAGGTCATTACCCCCCAGAGCAGCAGAAGTCAGAACTATTAGGGGAAACATGGCATATGGGCTGAAAAGCTACAGCCAAGATACGCCGCAGTGGCTTTCAATACAAAGCTCAAAGTCAAAGGTCTCAGGAGCTGGTGATCTGAGCCGCGGGTGTTAGTTTGCTCTCCGTAGTGATCACACAGCGACGTGCTCCACTGCCTTGGAGCGGAGGCATCTGTCTGTGTGCAAACGGCACATGATCTCCCAGCAACCCGGCCAGGAGAGCTGGCATGGCAGCATCACACCAGGATCACGTGGGTATTGCTGAAGCCCTGAAAATGAGCATTTGCACTGAATTTCACAGCTCATAAAGCATCATAAGCTCCATTAACTCCATGCAGGCAGAAATTTTTGTCTATTTTTTTCAATAGTATAATCCCCAGTGCCTAGAACAGAAATCAGCGTACGAGGAGATGCTCCATAAATGTGTTCAGTGAATTCTCACCACAGTCCTCTGACGCAGTGTCCCTATTAAGAACATGGAGTCTGGGATTTGATGCCACTTGTCTATGGTGATTGCAGCGGAGAGGGACAAGTGTGCAGGGATGTTAGTGTGTCACTTGGGTCGTGTGAAATTCAAGCTACCTTGGACACCTCCAGCTGGAGATGCCAACCTCCCTTGTATCCGGAAGGGGTTTTTCTCTCCCATCAATTCCTAAAATACTTTTTATACCATTTTCCCACCTCAGGCAATTAACACATACTGCCTGGTTTTATGATGATCTCTGTGTGGGTCTTATTCTAACTACTTTGTAAACTAGGCAATAGGATTAATAGTGTGAAATTCTTCTTGTTACCCTTATAGGACCTACCTAATATAAAGGCTATCACAGGTGTCAGGTGCTGAATCCGGGCAACTTACCCAAGATTCCTCTAGCAATGTGCCCACAAACCCATGTCTTTTTCTTCCTGGATACACAGCACATATACTTCCTAAACTCCTTTGAAGTTAGATGTGACAATGTGACTGAGCTCTGGATAGAATATGGGCAAGAGACACTCAAGTCCCCCAGGCTGGCCCATAAAAGTCCTGCTTAGTCCTCTACACTCTCCCTTATCTTCCCCTGCCAGATTCAGGGAATTCAGGGTGAACTTCAAGGCCTGAAAGGATGGCAGAGCCTGAAAGAGCACAGCCTCACCATGTACATACCTGACCCTCCCTGGACTACGGTGTGAACAAAAAATAAATCTTGCATTGTTGAGCCAGTGAGATTTGGGGACTGTTTGTTACAGCAGCTAGCATCTCCTGCCTCATACAGTTACCAGACTCGTCAGTACCAGATCTGGGTGCTTATTTTGTGATTCCTGGGCCAGTGCCCTTTCCTATCAGTTATCATGACAGCTTTGAACCTTTTTATTGGAGTATAGTTGAGTTACAATGCTGTGTTAACTTCTGCTGTATAGCAAAGTGACTCAGTTATATATATATAGTTATATATATATATATAGTTATATATATATAGTTATATATATATATGAACACAAATATATACACATATATATGTGTGTATATATATATATACACATATGTGTGTATATATATTCTTTTTTGTATATTCTTTTCCATTATGGTTTATCCCAGTACACTGAATATAGTTCCCTATGCTATACAGTAGGACCTTGTTGTTTACCCATCCTATATGTAATAGTTTGCATCTGCTAATCCCAAACTCCCAGTCCATCCCTCTCCCTCCTGTCCTCTATGTCTGTGAGTCTGTTTCTGTTTTGTAAATAGGTTCATTTGTGTCATTTTTTAGATTCCACATATATGTGATAGCATATGGTATTTGTATTTCTCTGACTGACTTACTTCACTTAGTATGATAATCTCTAGGTCCATCCATGTTGCTACAAATGGCGTTATTTCATTCTCTTTTATGGCTGAGTAATATTCCATGGTACCACATCTTCTTTATCCATTCATCTATGACCGCTTC
Organism: Lagenorhynchus albirostris; assembly: GCF_949774975.1. Classification (NCBI taxonomy): domain Eukaryota; kingdom Metazoa; phylum Chordata; class Mammalia; order Artiodactyla; family Delphinidae; genus Lagenorhynchus; species Lagenorhynchus albirostris. The sequence goes on from NC_083111.1 coordinate 2,969,675, forward strand.
GAATTTAAATGAAGACACCATTGATAGCATATGTGATTGGAGCAGGAAGGACTTAAGTTAGGGGCTGGACTCCTCAGGTACACACGCAGGTCTTCTTCTAACAGCCTTTTGAATCACACTGGATGATAACCCCCTTGACATGGGATTCTTCCATCTTTCTCCTGTGTCCCAGCTCTAGCAAGATCCACGAGAGCAGGGGCTTTGTTTCCTCATCTCCAGCATGTAGACCAGTGCCTAACAGGTACACAGTAAATGTATTTGGGGGGGTCCCTGGTGGTCCAGCAGTTAGGATTTGGCACTTTCATTGCCATGGCCCGGGTTCAATCCCTGGCTGGGGAACTAGATAGATAGATATATATTTTTTTGAGTGAATAAATTTATAGATGAATGAAATTGCTCATTAGCCTTCAGCACTCTGGCTCCGTGTTGAAATGGCCTGATTCTAACAATTTCTGCCCTTTTGGTTTCACTCCATGATGTTGTTATTCCAGAACAAATGAAACAACGATGTCACAGTCTATGGCTCTGCTAGACAACTGGAGTCCACCACCCCGTTTCAACACATTTCCGAGCTTTGAAACTGTCGTCGCCAAAAGATGCTGACAATTCCGGGAGAGGGAAAACAGAAATGAACAGGTCCTCGTGATGTACAGCATGTGAGACTGTCTGTGAAGCTCTACACGCTGTAAACTGAACTCATCTTGACAAAGCCATAAAGAGGACTGTTGCCCAAAACCCCCAACGCCGATGCACGGTCAAGACAGGAATACATACTCCGCACTAGGCGGATGTTCCCACCACTTGGGGACTGCTGTTTTCTCTGCCCACACCCAGGAGGACTTCTCCTGAATGACAAATGATTCTCTATCACAGGATGTTAAAATAAAATTCTCATGTGGTGTTCTGAGACAGATACCAGAAATTAAAGTATCAAATAGTTTGAGGGGAAGCAGCAGTTCCACAAAGCTCGTTGTTCTTTTGTTCCTGTTTTAGCAGCGCTTTGAGTCTAGACGTTTCATGATAAGCTATTGAATATTGTCCAGATCCCCAAGTCCTTACATGAACATTGGTGTCTCTCAGGAGGGCCTGTCTGTGCTCTGGGAACTCCCCGGGAAGGGACTGAATACACACAGCATGTTCCTAGTTCTGTCAAGACCTCAGTGTTAAACAAATGTGGTCCTGATGTCCTTATCTGTCAGACCCCAGATGTTGGAAGAGGCAGAGAAGAGGGTGGTCAGGAGAAAGAAACATTCTCCCCCAGGTGTGTGAAGTGCTCCAAAGTCCCTCACAAATTCTGCTGATACCTGACAGTATCACTAGGGTCTAGCAAACACTCACATCTTAGGCTCAACAATTCTTCACCCAGGATCCTAGACTTACATAAGCATACAAGTGTGGACAATGTTCTTCAAGTATTAAGACAGAAGAAGATGGAGACAACCTAAACATCAGTTGTCATGGAAATGGCTAAATAAATGATGGTGTGCCCACATTAGGCCATCTCACGCAGCCATGAATATCTACAATATTGAGATTTTATTTTAATCATGTTGAATATCTTGTGGGAGAAAAATTCTGGTGTAGGTATATGTGTCTGGAGAGACACAGATGAGTTCACTGTGACTTCCTGCAGGGAGTGAAAGGTTGGAAATGAAATTAAAATAGAAAACTTTTATCCCTTACTCTAATTACACTATATTGTCTGAGTTTTTTACATAAGCATGTATCATTTATCATTAAATTAAAATAAAAATGTAAAACTATGTAGCTGGTAGAAGTTAAAAATCCGTAAGTGTAGATAGATGATAGATAGATAGATAGATAATAGATGATAGATAGATAGATAGATAGATTACTTTATATTCATTCCTAAGACAAACCTACTGAAAGTTGGCAGTTCAGGATTTGACTGTCATGACAAGGACACAAAGAAAATTGTTCTCTTAAGATTAAAAGGAAAAAGCTACTGGTTCCAACTCATCTGGGGTAAAATGACTTCATATACCCTGGTGGAAGCCTTCTCCAATGTCAAATTCACCCATAGTTTCTCTCCCCTCTCTTCTGTGCTCATTGGTTAACAACGTACAAGCCATATGATGCCTTCTATCAGCAGAAAAATTTTGCCAACCCTGGATGTCAAGAACTGCCTCAAACAAAGTTTCAGCCTCAACTAACTTCGCCCTGCCCTCAAAGCCTGAGGCTGGGAGCTCCGAGGTTTCCAGACATACTGACGAATACTAAAGGGGATAAATAGTCTCTAGTCACAAAACTCTGCCCTTTGTTCAAAACTGAGTGTGAACTGGGAAACTTAAGGTTGGAACCTCGGGCTAAACCTTTCATCACAACAGCAGAACTTTGCTCTCATCTTGTCTGGTCTCCCTCTCAGAGACTCAATTCCCACCCGCTCTCCACAGACCAGGAAGACAGCTCCTGGTCTCACCTGGACTCTTCTCTTTTTAGAAATGAAAGCAGAACAGAATCTTGACAAAGCTATAGATAATACATAAAGATACATAAAGATATAAAGTGAAAAGCACCTGCAAAATTCCCCACACGTACAAATAAGCACTGTTATCTTTTGATATATTGATATATCCTGTTGCATATTTCCTATGTGCGTATATACACATGTGGGTATGTAAATATAATATACGTAAATAAAAGACTTTTTAAAATTATTGTGCTATTTGCTAGCCTGTCTTCTTTTAAATAAAGCTGTATCCCAGACATCTTTCATCTTTATTGGTCCGTAAATATAAATTTACACCATCACTTTTAACAGTCACATAGCATTTCCTTGTATAGATCAATTATTATTTATTTAACCAATCCTCTATTGATTTACATTTAGGATGTTTCCTATTTGTCTCTGTGATCTGTTGATTCTAAAATCCGACCAAACACTGTCACCATCTGTGTAGTCTCAGATTAGAATAAAGGGCATCACCTCACCATCACCTCCTCTGTGCCCTTTGGACCATGGTGGGTTTGCTGGAGAGAGAATTAGAAAGTGACCAAGTTGATGAGACTTTAGAAATTCCAACTTATTACAAGAAGACTTGAATGAAGAAATGCAGGACTTAGCAAAATAGAGCACAAGTTTAAATGCAATAGGGTTTGCAAATTTATCGTTATAACACCACTATATTCTAAAGTACAATTTATAAAAGGACTAAACTTGGCTATCACTTCAAATACTGGGATGCATCCATCTATGTCATTTTCCTTCTTTTCCTCTCAGAAACGATGTTTCGGGTCTTCACTTACCTGAAAGTGTTGCTGTTTCTTGAAGGGTCACTGGTGTCACCTCATCACTCCTTGTCGTTCTCAAGTAAAAATATTTCTGATGGATCCACGAGTGTTATCAGTCTTCACATCTGTTCCATAGCATTGGTGAGCAGCATACACGCTACTGAAATGTCACCCGCTACCTATTCAATTAAAACCATAAGCAACTTAGCAGAATTATCTTAGTATTTCCTTTAGCTTACAATTCCTTTCGGAGGTTGGAAGTCGTGTTGGTTTCTCAGGGCTGCCATAACTAAGTACCTCAGGCTGGGTGGTTTAAACAGCAGATATTTATTTCCTCACAAGTCTGAAGGCTTGAAACCAGAGGTGAAGAGCGGACAGGCTTGGCTTCTTCCGAGGCCTCTCCCTTGGGCTTGAACACGGCCATCTTCTCCCTGGGTGCCCGTGCGGTTTTCCCTCTGTGTGTATCTCTGTGCCCTAGTTCCTCCCCTTATAAGGACACCAGTCCTAATGGACTAGGGTCCACCCTCATGACCTCATTTTAACTTAACTACCTCTTTAAAGATCCTAGCTTCGAATACAGCCACATTCTGAGGTACTGGGGATTAGGGGTTCAACATGGATTTGGGGGATGGGGGACACAATTCAGCCATCGTAACAGATGAGATATAGTTCATGAGCAATGGGATTAAAACTCAAAAGATGAGGGTCTGGTCCCAGCTCAGACACGTACTATGATGTCACCCTGGACGAGTCCCTTAGCCTCCCCGGGTTTTGGCTTCCTTGGCGGGTGGTGACAAAGCCCCTCACCAGTGGAGGGAGCCAGGCTGTCCTGAGGCCCCCATTACCTGCCCCAGAGGAGCGACTAGGGCACAGACCCCTTCACAAGACACGTTCTAGGGCTTGCCCACCTGGTCACCTTGAGAATCTGGCTGGGCAGCCCTCTCGGGAGCAGACCCTGTTGGCTGGGCTCAGAGAGCCTGGTGTATAGAAACCAGGAGAGGCCCTGGGACACGTAGAGGTCCGTCCCTGCTGGACACACTCGCCTTGTGAGTCAAAGTGGCCACGAGAAGGACCTGTAGGGTGTTAAAAGTCAGAACAGAGGAACATCACAGGAGCCTGCTGGAATGGTCCTCAGCTCTGACTGCTTCATGCACTCGTACTCATTACATGGCCATGCCAAGGACATAGAGATTAAGTCCTCTAGTTAGAAAATCGCCAATGAACAGCACACGGTGAGCAAATTCTGTATCTGCCCACCTTTCCTATCCCAGGAAATTTAAGTCAATTAAAATAAAATAAAATTTAAAAGTCAGTTCCTCAGTCACAACTCGCCCCATTTCAAGTGCTCAGTGACAACATGTGGCCAGTGGCTACCACACTGGACAGTGTACATGTGGAACATTTCCATCAGTGCAGAAAATTCGACTGGGCAGAGCTGCTATAGCCTATACAAAAAGTTCAACTGTTAGTTTCTAATTTTTCTACTCCATGACTCTGAACATGAGCACTGAATACATATTTCCTCAAGAAACATCTCTGGCATTCATGTTTTAAGTTATTGCACATGTAATATTAACATTAACAATACTAATAGTCTGTACTATATTACTTAGACGTACTTCACATATGTAATTCATTTAATTATTACAAGGACTCTATAATGTTAGTACTATTACTGTCCCAATTTTACAGATAAGTGAATTGATGCACAGAGAGGTTACTCTCCACCAAAGGTCACACAGCTATTAAGAGACACAGTTGGTTTGAAACTCAGGATGTTTCTGAGGCTCTTACTGTGCAAGATGACATAAGTTGACCAACAGCTGGTCAACCTCGCCATGCCTCAGTTTGTTAACTGTCACCTTCAGAGTCCTTCACTACCTCCTAAAAATATATATTAACTGAAGCTGGAAATGCCTCAGAACTTGGTTAGGCTCTGAATCATAGTCGAGGGCTTATACGAGGAGCCACACGGCTCTAATTAGATTGTGATTGCATTGGACTACATAGCTTCACGAAATTTACCACCTACACTTCGAGTCATCATAAACAGTTACAAGATATGGTAGACCCTCAAGACTCAGGGATTCCGGATGTGCAAATTCATCTTCTTGCTAACATTTATTTGTCTCTCCAACATCAGTGCTCCCAGAGCCTTCACGGTGGTTGGCAGACCCGCCCAGAGAGGTGAAAAATGTGTCACCGCAAGTACAGGTACCCAGCTGAGGATGAGCGAGGTGACACTGCCTTCCTATTTCAGCTCTCACACTGTAAAAAGTGTCCTTTCCACACTCTGTCTGGTACCATATTTTCAAATTTTTGTGTTTCTTGTTGGTGATTTCACTGTTTCAAATGGTCCCCCAAGTGTCCTGCTAAAGTGCTGTCTCATGTTACTAAGTGCAGGACAGCTGTGACAGCTTTAACAATATATAACGAGATATCTTTAAACTGTTGCCTACTGAGTATGAAACATCCAGGTGGCCTTGCTGGCCTCTGTCCAGAAGTGACTTCTTTCTCTCAGTAACATTTTATACACATACCCTTCTGGTAGTTACCAAAAACTATCATATATACTTAATGTATATGTGTGATCTCCTTATTATTGGTAGATTGCAAACTTGATGACAGGAGGTACGGTGTGTAATTTATTTTTATAAGCTCTTATAGCGCCCATCTAGCACAAAGCCTTGTGTGTAGTTGGTGCTTAATTCATGTAATGCATTAAAGAATGGGTGGATGGATGGACGGACGAACAGACGGCTTCCAGCAGTCTCAGAGATGTGAGGTAAAAGACAGAAACATGAAAAATGGATCCCAAGTAATAGAATTCTGATTTGAAATTTGCTCCCGGGAAACATGAGTCCTGCTTTGTTTTATGTTTGCTTAAATGTATAAGCTGACGGTCTTTCAGAGAATTTATCAAACACGCAAAGAAGAAAAAGAGTCAAATTATGAAGCAACATGGATTAATGTAGCTGCTCGGAAACATTTCTACTTATGGAACACATTAGAGGTGATGTGACATAATTAGCAGTGTTAATCGTACTAAAGGTGATTTCTATGGTAACTCAGCACATCAATTCTGTGTACATTATTAATTCAGGAGATAATTTTTCAGGCTACAAACTCATAGCTTGTAAAAATTAAAATATCCATTAAGTAACTCCATTACCTCTGCTATGTAATCACTGGGTCTCCTGAAGGATTGATGTTCACTCTTATTAGTGATTCTCGCTTGTCTTCACCCTCCTAGCAGGACAAGCCCCTCTCCAGTAGGACTATACGCTTAATAGTAATTATCATTGCAGATATCATGTTTGATCTGACTGGTCTGTAGGAAATGAGCTGCTCATCTTTGGGGATCAATTGTCATTTAATACATCAGAAAAGCAATTAGCTAAGTAGTAACCTAATATTCTGTGACTACCCATCCACCTCTAAAAGGTAGCTAGTTTATTCCCAGTTGACTCATGAAACAAGCCCTAAGGTTATTGCTAAGTATTATTTACAGAGAGAAATCCTTACCTTCCCCAGCGATTAAATACAACTTGCCGTTCTTTAGTGTCAAAGATAATATTTCAAATTAAAGTAGTCCCCCCAAATGCCCTTATCTCCTGCCCCACACAGCACTTTCAGAACATCTGGGCTTGGCTTTTTACGTCTTTGATCTTCCTAGCTTCTCTGAGCCTCTACTCTTATCAATAAAATAATCTTACCAGGATACTGCGCATTTATGAGATAATATTGATATGTCTAAAGGCCACACATAGCTTATCAATAAACGTTACCTGGGCTAACGGATTGTGAGATTGAAACACGTTCCTGCACGGAAGCTATGCTGTTCTCCTGTCCAAGCTAGCCGATGGGATTTTTCAGTTTCCGATTTCTATGTGAAGCACAAACACAAAATCTTCTAGCATCCTCTGGTTCCACAAGGATCAACTCAGCCTCTTCATTTGGTATTGACAGTCTCCTTTCACTGCCAAGGTCACACATAAAACAGCAAGTCAGCTAAAGGGTGAGAAAACTAAGGGTGGTGCACAAAGAAAGGGCCGAGGAAAGGAACATGGAGCCTGCTCTGTTCAACCTCCTTGCAGGTTGTCACGTTCCCGATCTCTGCCTGAACCTATTCTATTTCGTTATTCTTTAATATCCAGTCCCGGGACTCTGGTCTTGCCGCGTTTTATAATAAACCGTGCTGCATTTATCTTGATCCATTCTGAAAATACTGATCAAGCAGCTGCTTTGGGCCAGGCTCGGGGCGGATATGGGTCCTGCCCTCCAGAAGCTATACCAGTTGGAGGGAAGAGCATCGTGGTACACAGATCAGCAAGAACACAGTACAGACCTGTTGCTTCTAGCCAAGGGCTCACTCCACCCACAGCCTGAATGAAGCCTGGTACAGCCAAACATTTGCCAGCTTCATAATTAATCCTGCCTGCCTCCACCCAGCTCTTCCTCGCTGGCCTCTGTCCTCCTCGACACCCTCCTGTTTCCTCCCGGAACCTCCTGCATCATCTTGTCAGGGGCCCCCTCAGCTGTATCACTGGCTCTGGAGCACACGGCCTGCTTGTGTGTTCAGTGCCTGGGCTTGGGTCAGCGTTCAGAACCCTCCTCTTGACCTTCCCCAGAGCTCCTTGCCCCCATGACCCCTTCCCCTGGTTGGAGGTTCTCAACGACGCTCCACAAACACTTGGTGGTCCCAGAGCCCTTTGAGGTGTGCGCAAGGTCAAGATGTTTCATGATGACATTTAGACCTTTCCCGCCGCAGGGACGTTCGCAGTGATGGGGCAAAGCGATGGTGGGTAAAATTGCCAGTGCTTAGCATGGATCAAGGCAGCAACACCAAACTCTGCCAGACGTCACTGAATTCATCACCGCCGCTTTCTTTTAAAAAAAAAGCCAGAGCTACCTAAGGAGCTGGCTACGAAGACGGCCTCCTGGAGCAATGCCACTTCATTTCTGCAGGGCCATCTGGCTAGGTCTGGACTGGGATGTGAGTAAGAAATAAACTCCTAGATTATTGAAACCACTTTTTCATTTGTCTTTTGTTACAATATGGCTTGTACCAAAATTAATGCATAGTTGAGGACAAGTTCTTAATAGCTACATTTGTTTCTACTGTATTCAGAGGTTTGGATCTCAGAATTTCAAGGGCTAATTCAACATGAGGAAGCAAAATCAATGACTGTTAGGCCCTATCTCAAAGCGCTGGGAGGCTGTGATTCGCCATTATTCTTCCCCAAGTTGGGAGTGTCAAGGCTCTGGGCCCACTAACTCCACCATCAATAGACACTTTTCCAAGAGATACCTCTGCACTTCTCTGCAGCATCTTCTTGCCAGACAGTTTGCCAAATGCTTCAGAGAATGTGAAATGTAAGAAATTATTAGGGGGCTTCCCTGGTGGCACAGTGGTTGAGAATCCACCTGCCAATGCAGGGGACACAGGTTCGAGCCCTGGTCTGGGAAGGCCCCACATGCCACGGAACAACTAAGCCCACGCGCCACAACTACTGATCCTGCACTCTAGAACCTGCGAGCCACAACTACTGAGCCTGCGTGCCACAACTACTGAAGCCCGCGCGCCTAGAGCCCGTGCTCCTCAACAAGAGAAACCACCACAATGAGAAGCCCGCGCACCGCAACGAAGAGTAGCCCCTGCTCGCCGCAACTAGAGAAAGCCCACACACAGCAATGAGGACTCAATGCAGCCAAAAATAAAATTTATTAAAAAAAGAAATTATTAGGAAATCCTTAGAGTGTATTACAGTGAAGGTATTCATAATTTTTTATCCATTTCTAAAACTCTAAATCTGGGGATTTAATTTAAGGGATTACTTAATTTTAAAAGTAGGAAAAGTGTTATACAGATACCTATATATTATTTTAATATTTTTAACAAGAAAAATTGCAAACAAATGTCCCATAATTGAAAGATGACCAAATAAATTATGGTATAGCCTCTCTCTGGTTTTTTAATTAATATGTCAAGAATTATAAGCATGAAGAATATAGAAACATGTAATAATAAGCCTAATACAAAGGTAAGTCAGGAAAATAGAATAAAAGTTTTACTTCTACTATGATTTTAAGTATGAAAAATAACATATCCATTAGGACAAGAAGCAGCAAAGAAACAGAAAACTAGGAGGATATGGGTTACAGGGCTGGGGCTGATACTCTGATGATGCTGTTTGCTCTTTTTTAAAAAAATATATATTTATTTATTTATTTTTGACTGCATTGGGTCTTTGTTGCTGCGCGTGGGCTTTCTCTAGTTGCGGCGAGTGGGAGCTACTCTTCGTTGTGGTGCGCGGGCTTCTCATTGTGGTGGTTTCTCTTGTTGCGGAGCACGGGCTCCAGGCGTGCCGGGCTTCAGTAGTTGTGTCACGCGGGCTCAGTAGTTGTGGCTCGCGGGCTCTAGAGCACAGGCTCTGTAGTTGTGGCGCATGTGCTTAGTTGCTCCATGGCATGTGGGATCTTCCCGGACCAGGGCTCGAACCCGTGTCCCCTGCATTGGCAGGAGGATTCTTCGCCACTGTGCCACCAGGGAAGCCCCTGTTTGCTCTTTTAAATTGTCCATGACTATTGCTTTGGTACTATTTGAGCAATAAATGGTTTTTCTTTTTAATTTTCTTCTTTTTTCCATTTCTCTTCTAAACTTATGGGGATAGAACATGCTTGCTGGTTAGTACAACACCTGTGGCACACAGCACCCTTCCCAATGTCCCCAGCCAGGTGACAATACACAGCCAGGTGGGAGCCCTTCCACAGCTTTGTCCATGTTTACACAAACAATGCACACCTAGAGTCACTTTAGGGAAGCTTTGTTTTTGATACTTGCTTTTATGAAAAAAGAAAAAGAGATGATGATGAATGGATTACCCTGCTATGTTTTTCATGCTTAATGGTACATTCTTGATATCTCTTTAAATCATTCTTTTCTTTTAATAGCTGTATAGTAATGTATTGACTATTTTCAAACAAAAATAAAATAAAAGGCATTGCCCTCCCATTACTCGTTTTGCTGCCTCAACCCCGCCACAGTATCTTGAGCAAATTCCCCGAAGTACCCGGTCTCTTGACCTGCTCGTGACCTTTGCAGTACTCACATCAGTAGCTCTGGTGCAGCTACAGGATCTGTGTAACCAAGCGGGAATGTTCAGCCCAGACACTGAGAGACTCAGGGCAGCTTTCCCCTCCCGAGACCCCGGAGAGACATCCAAGGATGTCTTCACCTGCTAATGAGTTGTCCGCTCTGTGCTGTGACAATTCTGCCACAGTGCAGCGTCCTCGCTACTGATTTCATCTCTAGAACACACTGCACAGATCTGGGGAGAATTTTCATGGCAACAGTAACTTATTTTTCTTATCTTCTTCCAATTTAAGATAGAGGTCTTTGATGATTTGTAGATGACCGTCCTTCCATCAAAATCAAATAATTCATAAAGTCAACTTCACAAACAGGTGATATAAGGTAATTTAGGGAAAACTACAAGATTCAATGTGTGCTTTTAACAGCTCAAACTTGGCTATCTCTGAAATTTTGCAATTGCTTGATGAAATGGTTCAAAAGATCGTCTCTCCAATATTTCACTTACTGAGTAGTTTGTCTTTCCCCATCACTTTGTCCATCACAATTTATCAGGTCTTCAAATGCACCTTCTCTGTACATACAGATACCCTCCTTAGGACACTCTCCTTTGCCAGTGAAATATCTGATTTGATTATAAAACACTTCTTTCTTCTTGCTATCTTGTATCCTTCTGAATTGATAGCATATGAGTTAATCGACTGGGTGGATGTGAAGATGAAAGCCCAGATAATTAGAGAGTAGATTAATCATTTGTCTTACAGTCAGTTCATGAACTCAAAGCCTTTTCGATAATGTATCATATGAAGTCATTCTCCTGAGACCAACATGAACAGAGAAAAAGCAAGAGAAGTAAGACAGAAATATACATACTCTGTCCGTTTCTAAAGCAGAAAAAAAGCTGAAAAAGTTTTGACTAAAGGCTTTAAACTGTCTGGGAACAAAAGACAATACTTTGTAGAGTCATTGATCCAGAAGAGAGTTGGCAGAGAATACAAAAGATTACAGTATAACACCCCATGGAGAACAGCCAGGTCCCTTTGATCCACAGAGAACTCCACGCAAGGAAGATCTAAGGTTGTTGAGGGGGTGGGCCTTCAGCTTGCTTCTAACAAACAGAGCATGGGAAAGGTGAAGGGATTTCACAGGTATATTCAAAATCACTGATCAGTTGAATAAGTTACCAAAAAGGGAGATTATCCTGCGTGGGCCTGACCTAATCAGGTGAGGAAGAGATTACAGAGGGGTTGGTAGGTTTGTTCACTATCTTGATTGTGCATCAAGGTGATGGTGTAACAGGTGTATACACGTGTTAAGGTATATCGCCTCGTAAAATCTAAAAATGTACAGTTTGTTTATGTCAAGTATACCTCAATAAGGCTGTTTTACAATCTCTACAGTGATACCCCGTCACACTCAGAATAAAATCCAATCTCTCTCACTTGGCCCATAAAGCACTGCACACTGTGGTCCTCAAAGCTCATCTCCCACCACTCTCCCCTTTGTTCACTCTTTTGTAACCACAAAAGTGTCTTCTTCCTATTATTCAATAGATCAAATTTATTCTCACTTTTTTTTTGCATCTCATTTTCTTCTGCCTGGAACACTCTTCCCCGACTCTGCCCCTTTCATTTTTCAAATCTTAGCTCAAATGTCCATTTCTCAGAGAAGCCTTCTCTTCATCCCACCTACAGTGGCCCCCTAAACCACCCATCACTGTTTAATCCTTTGCAACACTTGGTCCTACTTGTTCCAGTGTCTATAGCGTCACCTGTAGGAGTGCCTAGGGAAGGTCTACGCTGAGATGAGTCTGGAGGACGATTACATTGTGTTAGCAGTGGAGGTGGGAGGGAGTGAGGAGCCCATGAGCATAAGCAGAGAGAGGAACAAGGAAATCAGCCTGGAAAATATCTGGGACTAAAAGCATTACCTGCATTTGGGAAGCAATAACTGTCCAACGTGAATGTAAACTGATGTGACCACTATGGAACTCTAATTTGAAAAGTTACATGCACCCCAGTGTTCATAGCAGTGCTATTCACAATAGCCAAGACATGGAAGCAACCTAAGTGGAATATTACTCAGCCGTGAAAAAGGATGAAGATTTAGCCATTTGCAATGACATGGATGGACCTAGAGATTATCATACTAAGTGAAGCAAGTCAGACAGAGAAAGAAATACTACATGGTATCACTAATATGTGCAATCTAAAAAATAATACAAATAAACTTATTTACAAACCAGAAACAGACTCACAGACATAGAAACCAAACTTATGGTTACCAAAGGGGAAGGGGGGAGAGGGAATAAATTAGGAGTATGGGATTAACAGATACACACTACTATATATGAAATAGGTAAGTAAGGATTTACTGTATAGCAAAGGAAACCCTATTCGGTATCTTGTAACAGCCTGTAATGGAAAATAATATGGAAAATAATATATAGATAGATATAGATAAAGGAATAACTGAATCACTTTGCTGTATACCTGAAACTAACACAACATTGTAAATCAACTGTAGTTCAATAATAAATAAGTGAACATAAATGTCCAGCACGGAGTTACAGACATGAAGCAGCCACCAGGTCACGCAAAGTCTTGTGTACGATGCTTGAGAAACAAGACTTCACGCTAAAGAGGTTTTAAGTAGGGTGGTGACAAGCTAACTTTTGTTTTCAGTTATTTGCTCTGATGGCAGACAAAATAAGAAACCCTGGTACTGAAGATAGAGGAAAGTGGAGTATTTTGAGATGTATTTAAGAGATGAAGTAAACAGCACTCAGCGACTGATGACTGTTATATGAAAATGTCGAGTCTATTCCCCACGCCGTTAGTTGGCTTGTCTAGACAGAGGATGGGACCACCCATCTGAGAGCTAGAATACAAAAGGAGCTAGTTTAGGTGACTTGTGGACGTGTTGAACTTGAGGATTATCCTTCATGGCCAGGAAGGGATATCCAGCAGTCTGGACACATATCAGCTAGGCCTGGGGAAGCAGGCTGATCTGAAATCATTAAATTCCAAGCCATGAGAACAACTGCAATTATCCCAAGAGAGCTTGTGTGAGTAGGAGAGCTTTGAGCCAGGAATGGAACCACTGGGAACACCATGATCATCTCTAACATTTATTGCCACTTGCTGTGTGACTGTGCTCTGTAGGAGCTTTGACTATCTTAGCTCATTTAATCTCATATCATAAATCCGCTTTCCCATCTTTCTTACTGGAATCTTCTGCAACCAGTTCTTAAAAAGTACCTACATTTAAATGGACATCAAGCTTTTCTATTTAGTAAAGTAATTTATGATCAGACTTTCTCAGAATGTTTTTAAACTCTGCAATATTTTGCCCATCTTCTAGGATTAGAATCTGATGCAGTAATAAAGACATTTGCCTTATTATTCCAGCAAATGGAATACATTTGCTGGAATACATCCCAGCAAATGTATAGATATAATCAAAACTCACCTTTGAAAACAAGTCTACCAAGTCATGCTTCTTTTCTAAAAATATAGTTATTCTCTCAGTGAGTAACTAGTTTTTAAGTCAACTACTCTGTGAGAGGATATAAATTACGAGGTTTCCTGGGGCTCTGAAGTTATGAAACTCATTCTGCCTGCTTACTTTGAAAGAGCTATTTTCTTTGAGTCAGAAACTTACTTATACAGACTATTTTACCATAATATTGGACCTCTAGAATAGGAAATATTCTACTTTTATTCCATTTACATGTATTTCTTTCTAGAGTTCATTGTTCAACATTTAATGAAGAACTGTTAATTGTATGGGTAACGACTGTGTTTTTCCCCTCAGATATATCACTTAATGAATTTAATTAAGAATGTTATAGAGGTCTGCTTCTTAGGAGGACATTTACAACTTATTATGGGCTTTAACAAATTAAGAATTTGTTCCATAAAGTCAGATTATTACAGAAACATCAAATTAAATTTTGGATGGGTTTATCACTTAATCATTCAGGGTGAGTTTCATGATGCTTAATTTCTCCTGTTTAATTACAAACTTCTAATGCATTTATAATTACCATGAATCTTAACTTGGCACTTGTACATATACTGATTTCTTAAAATTCATCACCTCAAGACTGTAGCAGACATTTCCGTAAACATCCCTGCTTCCTTTTGTTGCTGTTTATGTCTCATCTGCTCCCTACGTAACTATACTATTATTGGTTAGGTTCTACATTCATTATTTCACTTAATCACCGTGCAATACCACTTATAGGATTAAGTGTCATTATCTGCATTTTATAGATGGAAAATAAAAAGGAAGGCAAGTGAGATTAGAGAACTTTCCCAAGTTCAAACAACAGAAGTGGTAGAATGAGGATTTGAACTCATGCCTTTCTGATTCCAGAGCTCACACTTCATCTCAGCTCTGATGAAAGCCTCTTTAAGTAGGGCAACAGCGTGATCCACCTTTGTATCACAACCCACGCGTACTGCATCCAGCAAGTAGTGGAGCTGAATACTGTCTGATTGGATCAATGAAGGAATAAGAAAATGCTTGCAAGATAAAGTTATGTGGGAATATATAATATAGAAATTCTCAAAACACACCTGGGATATACAAAGAAGGAGTACCACCCCAATTCTGCAGGTGAGGAAACCAAGCCTCAAAAGCCAACACAGCTAAGAACAACTAGTAACTGGTAGGTTTGAGAGTCACACCAGGTCTTTTATCCCCAGAATCAGGTCTGTCTGCCCTGCATCCCATTGTCCTGCATTGCAGAGAGAGAGATCAGAAAGCCTGGCTCAGAGAGGCCATGCAGCAGAGTGGTGATGAGGATGGACTTTGGTGTCAGCACAAACTCTGATCAAGACCCCAAACCCTACTTATGAGTGATGGGATCTAGAGCAATAAGCCTTAAGACTCCTCATCTGTGAAGCGAGAAAAACAGAAGCTCCCACCTTACAGGACTGTTTGGAGCATCATAT
The DNA here is from genome assembly GCF_949774975.1 of Lagenorhynchus albirostris. Lineage (NCBI taxonomy): Eukaryota > Metazoa > Chordata > Mammalia > Artiodactyla > Delphinidae > Lagenorhynchus > Lagenorhynchus albirostris. The sequence continues at coordinate 2,984,981 of NC_083111.1, forward strand.
GAGATAATACAGTAGCATCTAAGCTCAGAGTAAGGGACTCAATATACGTCACCCAATATTTTATATACTCTTTTTGCTGCAAAACAGAGCCTCGCAAAATTGGAAGCTCGGGTCACTAGTGGCACACAAGTTGGATGTTGATGGTACAAAGACAAGCGTTAGTAACACTGAATCACAACTGCAAGAGCTTAGTCCCCTTTTAATGATCTTTTCATTCATATAATCAGACTGTTACCATTCACTTTTAACACGTCTCTTTTTTTAACAAAGATCAAGCTATACCTGAAGGTATTAACAGGTAATAGTAACAGGAGAGAATTTAGTTAAAATGGTATGTTTTTATCCCTTTCATTTTTATATCTACTTTATTTGCATATTAAGAATACTTTGTTTTCCATTTTATAATAGTGGTATTATTTTCCCTTTAAATCAATTTATTGAGTCTGGAAAAGTGCCAAACTAGCAAAAGACAGCAAACCACACAAAAGTCCATCAGTAGGAGACGAGCTGAATAAACGCTACACATCCATACAGAGTATACCAGGCGGCTGTGAAAGAATGAAGACTATCCCTATATGCTCACATAAAGCTGCCCCCAGGGTGTACGAGGCGAAGAAACGCAAGTGCGTGTGGTAGGCTATCACTTCCCAAGAAATAGAAGATATCTACATCTCCACTCTCAGTGAATAGATATACCTTACATATTTATATAGACGTGTGTATATATTTGAAAAATATGTATATTTGCCTACATTAAAAATAAAAATATAAACCAGAAACTGAAAACATATTGTCTAAAGGGGAAGGAGACATGAGGATGAAAGAATTAGGATGACGGCTAGACATATCTGAATATATTTTAAAGATTGGACTTCGGAAATATGTAAATGTTTTATGTAGTTCTAAAACAGAATTAGTGAATTCTGCTTCCAAGAAAACAGAGTAAACCTACTTTTCCCTACCCTCCTGCTAACTGCAGCTGAAAACCCCGGACAGTATATGTAAAACAAACATACGAAGACTCTGAAAGACAGAGAGAGGCAGACAGACTAGAAAGAGACCTCAGAACCTTAGAAATGACCTGGTGAGTTTACTTTTTTGCCTCAAATGCCCTGAATGAATACTGGAAAAGCTGGTTACTTGGAAATGCCAATGGACACAGACAAAAAAAAAAAAAAAAATCCCCCGGGCTTCCCTGGTGGCGCAGTGGTTGAGAGTCCGCCTGCCGATGCAGGGGACACGGGTTCGTGCCCCGGTCCGGGAAGATCCCACATACCGCGGAGCGGCTGGGCCCGTGAGCCATGGCCGCTGAGCCTGCGCGTCCGGAGCCTGTGCCCCGCAACGGGAGAGGCCACAACAGTGAGAGGCCCGCGAACCGCAAAAAAAAAAAATCCCCGAGAGAAACCTGCTCTCTCGGCTCAGAGGACCAGGAAAGGGGCGGCCTAACAAGAAAGAGAATGTTTGGACAGCAACCAGCCTACTCCAGCCAATCACCACAGACAGCTACAGACATACATGTCTCCCACATCCCAGGCCAAGGCTGAGTGGAGACAAAGTGCCCCGCGTCCCCCCTCCTCCAGGTGGTGTTAGAGCAGCACAGGTGGGGAGCCTGGACTTCAAGCCACACCAGTGAGAACGAGGTTCCCCACCCTCTCCAGGCAGGGCGATGTCAGAGGACACAAGATCAATATACAGAAAGCAACTGTACTTCTATACACCATCAGTGACCATATGGAAGCTGAAATTAAAAGCACAATACCATTCATAATAGCTCAAGAAAAATGAAATCTAATAAAACACGAACAGGAATTTTATGCTGAAAACTAATGAAAGAGAACATCTAAATAAATGGAGAGACCTACCAGATTGATTAACCGAAGGACTCAACAAAGTAAAGATGCTGATTTTCCCCAAATTGATATCCTGGTTTAACATCCTTTCTTTCAGAATGCCAGCAAGATTTTTATGGAGACGTAGACAAACTTATATGGAAAGGCAACTGAACTAGAATCGTTCAAACAATTCTGAAAATTGGAAAACAAAGTGGGAGGAATCACTCTCCTTGATTTCACTTGATTTCAAGACATGTATAGCCACGGAAATTAAACAGTGTAGTTCTGGCTGGGGGGAGACACAAAGATCAACGGAATAGAAAAGAAAACCCAGAGAGAAAGCCACACAAATACAACCAACTAATTTTTGACAAAGATGTAAAAGCAATTCAATGGAAGAAGATAGTCTTTTCAACCAACAGAGCTAGAGCAACTAGATACTCACAGACCAAAAAAAAAGAAAAAGAAAAGAACTCCAAACTACACTTCACACTTTACACAAAAATTAACTCAAAATTGATCATCAATTTAAATGTACATAAAACTATAAAAATTTCAGAAGATAGTATAGGAGAAAGTCTTCAGGACCTAGATCTTTGTTAAGAGTTTTTTAGACATAACACCAGAAGCATGATCCCTAAAACAAAAGCTTGGTAAATTGGACTTGAAAAACATTTGTTCTATGAAATATTCTGTTATGACATGAAAAGACAAGCTAGATACTGGGAAAAAATATTTGAAAACCATGTACCTGACAAAGGACTCATATCTAGAACCCTCAAACCTCAACAGTAAAGCTACAATCCAATTAGAAAATGGGCAGATGACATCTCACCAAAGATGGTATACAAATGGCAAATAGGCACATAAAAGGATGTTCAAGATCACTAGCCCTTAGGGAAATGAAAATTAAGACCACAGTGAACCACCACTACACACTTATTAGAACAGTTAAATAAAAAGCGGTGACAGTACCAAACACTGGAGGATGCGGAGAAACTGGATTTCTCACAAATTGCTGGTGGCAATGTAAGTGGTACAGACATTCTGGAAAACAACTTTGCTTTCTTAAAAAACTAAAAATACGCTTACCAACCTGTCAGTTGCACTCCTGGTTGTCTATCCCGGAGAAACGGAAACTTAGGTCCACACACACCTGTACATAATCGTTTATAGCAGCTTTATTAGTAGTGACCAAAACCTGAAAAGAACCAAAATGTCCCTCCGTAAATGGATGGTTAAACAAACTGAGGAATAGCCAAACCATGGAATAAAAAGAAACCAACTATTGATATACCCAATTTGGATGTATTTCAAGAACATTATGTTGCTAAAGAAACAAGGCTAATCCGAAAGGTCATAAGAGGTATAATTAATTTCATTTGTACAACATTCTCAAAATAAAAACTTCCTAGAGGTAGGAAGCAGATTGGTGGTTGCCGGGAGAGTGGGAGGGGGAGGGGGAGGGGTATAATTATAAAGGAGTAGGGTGAGGGAGGTCTTTATGGATGGGCTAGTTCTATATCTTGATTGTGGTGATGGTTACACAAATCTACCCATGCGATAGAATAACATAAACCTATATGCATACTTTTTACCAGTGTCATATTCTCGGCTTTGATATTGTACTATGATTATGTAAGATGAAACCACTGGAGGAAGCTGGGTAACGGGTATATGCAACTTCCTTATACTATATTTGTAAATTCCTGTGAATCTATAATTATGTCAAAATAAAAAGATTTTTTTAATTAAAGGGGAAAAGAGAGTTCCTAAAAACTTAAAACGAAATGAAATAAATGAACCTAGTTGTGTAGCAAGTAAGTGGCATAATCACACAGAGAGATTTTATTTCAAGGGACTTTACAATCATTATCCTCAGGATACATCCTAAAGAAAAGAGATTAGCCAAACAAAATCTTCAACTGTTTCTGATAATCATATGGTTGGTGATAAAGTTATTCTTTTTCTGAGACAGTGCTGTGTGTATTGTGAGAAAAAACAAATGTGCTATTCCATTAATGTCATTGGGAATTGACACTTTTGGTGTAGGTGAAGAGAAACAGACACTGAAGATCAATGAGGTTGAATAAAAATGTGTAGTTCTGGGCTTCCCTGGTGGCGCAGTGGTTGAGAGTCCGCCTGCCAATGCAGGCGACACGAGTTCGTGCCCCGGTCTGGGAAGATCCCACATGCCGCAGAGCGGCTAGGCCCGTGAGCCATGGCCACTGAGCCTGCGCGTCTGGAGCTTGTGCTCCGCAACAGGAGAGGCCACAACAGTGAGAGGCCCGCGTACAGCAAAAAAAAAAAAAAAGTGTAGTTCTAAATTTGAGTTGGAAATATCAGTATAAACTCACGAAAAATTTTATTGATATTATAGCCAATAAAGGCATAGAAACAATGAACAAGTTGGTAGCAACGATCACCTCTAGAATGTGCTTTCTAAATACCATTTCCCACACTAAGGAACAAAAGCTCCTTATATAAGTGGAGCACAGTAATACGTGTGGTAAATATATATATTTATATCCATGATAAATCTAAATATATGTGGTACAGCTGAAATAGCTTCCCACCGGAAGGCAAGGAAGCTATGAAGGATGACTGGGGTCATGACAAAAGGACTCAGAAGTGGCTCTAATTGGTCAAAGATGAGGCAATCTGAGCCTTCATGAGGATGATGGTGATTTCGATGGATGGAAACACATCAAAATCTTTAGATCCATGAACTGATAATGATACTAACAAAAATTCATTCTTCTACTGGATCAAAGCACATCGCCTAGGAAGGATTCCTGCTCTGCGGTGTGTGTCAGAGTGTGTTGGGGTCGGTGGGGAGATAAATTAGTAATTATAGGTACAGGAGACTAAAAATCATCTTTACTTGGGGATGCAATCAGCAAAATTCAGACTGAGGGAATCTCTACAGCATAAATGATGAAATGCTTGCTATATATAAATTGTAAGGAAAAAGAAAGGAAGGGGGAACCTACAGAATAAAGAAATGTATGCGTCACATCAACCAGTTATGATGTATAGACTTATCTGGATTCGGATTCAAACAGTCTATAGAAACTATTATGAATATTTGAACAGTGATTGACTATTTGATAAAATAGAATGTAAGAAATTACTGTTAATTGTTATGTGTGGTAATGAGATTATGAGTATGAATTTTTGAAGAGCCCTCTTCTTTTGGAGATATACCCTGAATTATTGTGGATGAAATGATATGATGGCTAGGATTTATTTCAGAAGCACACAGGGGAAGGAGAGGTATGAGGGTAGAAGTGGATGAGGCTATGAAAGAAACGGGATTGACCACACGTTACTGGTTGTTGAAGCTCATTTCCATATACATAAGGGTTCATTATGCTATTTTTTTCTTTTATATATATATGTATATTTAATTTTCTATGATGAAAAAATTAAAAACAATCTGGGTCCATTTTTAAGCTATTTGATAATAATAGTACACGTGGTATCCAGTTATAGCCAAAATCATGAAGGGGCTTCAACACAGCAGGCTTGGGAAACTGCGGTAGACAAAGTCACATTGTCACCCTGATTTACTGGGCACCATGTAAGCACTAAGGCAGTCTGGAGAAGGAATGGTTCTCCCAGCCCTGACTTATGTTTATACAGAAATCTTCTCCCCGAGAGCTCGTCTCATTAATGCTCACCACATTTCCACCACGCAGGCAGGCAATCTCATCTTCTTCCACAATGACACATCAAATTTCAGGTTCCCTCGAGTTGCTGCTGTAGACTGCAGCCGGTGGCTGCGTGCTCCTAACTCCTCATGAACCTGTGGACCATGGAATTCGGTGACTGATGAGACCACCAGGCGTCTCGGCCCCAATGTGAGGTTCAGGAAATGATGACAGTGACCCAGCAGGACCACTGTGCCCACGTAGCAAAAAAGAGCAAGTGTGACAACATGCATTACCTGGACACCTTCTGGAACTCAGGCCATGGCCCCGGGGGTTTAGCTCAGCTTGAATGGACGGAGCTAACAAAGTCCTCCTAATCCCAAGCATTCCTTCCCAGGTCAACCTGCCCCCTGCCCCACCTCCATCACCTATTTTTCAAGCCCACGGAAGTTACCCTACCTTTGCACAACCGTCAGTGTTCCCGAAGATGCATCCACTCCTCCTGGAGCCCAGGTTTTCTCCAGATGCAGGCAAACTTACTGCAGGACACCTTGTTGATAAACCTTGGAGACTGTCGAGGATACATTTTGCTAATTTAACAAGTTATAGACACCTGACTCATGTAAGCACTTCGTAGCTGTAAAGTACTCTGTCTTAGTCAGTCCAGGCTGACGTAACAAAATACCATAGACTTGGTGACTTAAACAACAGACCTTTAGTTTACTCCTCACAATTCTGGAAACTGGGAAGTCCAGGGTCAAGGTACCAGCAGACCTGGTGTCTGATGGGGACCTGCCTCCCGGCTTGCAGACAGCCACCTCTGGCTGTGTCCTCACGTACGGTCAGGCCCCCCAAGATGGCTGTTCTCTTGCCCTCTGTCCATTCCCTGCTGGACCAGTGCCTGCTTCACCTACACCCCACTCACATGACCGACCTTCTACATACTTGCTTCCGGCCCAGCTAGTGACTGTTCTACTCTTTAGATCAGAACATCTCCACCATGATAGCTTATCAAAGGGGCGGTGAGGGGCATGCCCCCCTGCTAGTTTCCTTGGTAACCGATGGGCTAACCTGAGGTTAATTCCCCCTATAACTGGTAACCTTCCCCTTCCCCCAGGAGCTAAGTATGCCACCAAGTCCTGCCGGCCGTCCGCCGCACACGATGGGGTGTCGCTCCAGGACCTTGTTTCAGACACGTAAGGTGCCCCACCCATTAAACCACTGATGTCTCTGTCACTGACTCTGGGCTCTTCCTTTGGTCTTGGGGCTGGACAAGTACAGGGCTTGCAGGCCTGCAGGGTGCAGCCCGACACCTCACATGGCCCAGAGAGAGAGAAAGGGCTCACCCCTGTCCTTTTCTTGTAAGGATGCTAATCCCATCTGGGGGGCTCCATTCTCACGACCTGTCACCCTCCTCCAAACACCATCACATTGGGGTTTCAACATATGAATCTGGGGGAACACAAACATTCTGTCCACAGCAACTTGCCTCGTTGAATAAGTTATAGCAAATACTATTATTACTGTAATTATGGTATATGCACACATAGAGGAATATATTGATATTAGACATTATTTAATTCTTAAAAATGTAAACCAGAAGCTTGTCATCTCTCCTACTATTTAGAAGAGTCTAAACCTCCACCTTACATAGAGTTATTTGTTTTTCACGTCATTGATTAAGCAGGTACTCTATGCAAGAGGGAACAGCAGTGCATAGACCTACAAAGCCCTGCCTGCCTACAGCACGTATTCTGGTGATAAGAATACAGACAATTAAGCAGATGCAAACTAGTATATACAGAATGGATAAACAACAAGGTCCTGCTGTAGAGCACAGGGGATGATATTCAATGTCCTCTAATAAGCCATAATGGAAAAGAATATGAAAAAGAATATATATATATGTATAACTGAATCACTTGGCTGTCCAGCAGAAATTAACACATTGTAAATCAACTATTCTTCAACAAAATAAATTTTTTAAAAAAAGAATACAGGCAATCATGTAAAACTCTGTATTGGCAAAATAACAGTTATGCAACCTAATGACTAAGACCCTTAGTTTACAAACTAAAGTGTGTGGGAAACATTACACAAATTCATTTTTCAATAAATGCATTTGATTTCTATTTTGACCCCATCCCTACAAAATAGGCAAAAGAAACAAACCTCAGTCACGTGGGGGATTTTCTCTCATCCTTCTGCCGGCTCCAGTCAGGGGGTGATGAGGTGTCAGCCCACCTCAGGGGGGCCTCACCAATTCATTCGTCCATGTAAGTCCCCACCGGCACACTCCACGTCCTGTTTCTTTGCACTGACTTGATTTTTTAAATACTGCATTGAAATAGGATTTATCTTGATGACAGCATTTGGGGGGGGGGTGTCTCCTTAGGTTTTGCTCTCAAGGTAAGTGCCTCACTCACCCCCCGGTCCTAAGCAGACAAGCCAACATCTGAAGCCCCTCTGGCCTTGGGGTTGCTCCTTTCCGACGCTCACCCAAGCCTCGCGTCGGGGAGCTTGGACTCAGGGAAATTTCTGAGGGTTGTTACTTATTTCTACAGATTTCCTTTCCTTCCAACGGAGCAGAATATTATTTTATTTTTCTCAAAGATGGGACAGGAACTTACAAAATCACTCCTCCTGAGAGAGTGTTTTCTGACTTTGGGTTTACTTGATTAGGCACCTGGAGGCAGCCTGTCCAGATTCGTGGAAGATCATCGGTGCCCGGGGGCCCTGCTCCCATGTCCAGGGCAACGTTCCTACTTTTCTGGCCGACGGAAATTAAGTCCAGGAAGTAACTCAGAGCCAAAAATCAGTCAGTTGTGAATGACAACTTATTTTTAATCGTGTTAAACTGCTAACTCCCCAATTAACTTCTCCATCCAGAAAGTGCTTTTCTCCCGATGAAGCTCAGAGCTTCCCGACAGCAGTAAAAATGTTAGAGCCCATCAGCTCCACTGGCTGACATTCAGAGTCAGCGGTACTTGAAGTTATATTTTAAAAGGCTCATGGGGGAAAAAATCATTCAAAAAGCATTTAGCTCTTCAAACGTGTTCAAGCCCAAGGGTTCACTGCATTCTAATTACTCTGGTAACTACTTTGCAAATAAAAACTTACAAGCAGAAAATAAACAGGGGAAGAGAATGGCCAATAGCTTCCGTCAAAACAGATGGAGATAAAGAAATTATATGTTTAGAGTAAGGTGTTTTAAAATACTGTATACCTCAAAGGAAAAATGGTCTTGAAGCAAGCTCTTTCCTAAGTGAAATATCTTTTTTCCCCCTAAGAAACTTAGAAAGAGCCTTTGTAAAACCAGAAATCCCTCTCTGAGGGATACACATATCCATGGCAACAACAGTGTGTGACAATAAAATTAGCTTCAGAAACAGAAGAAATAGAAGATATTCAAGTACAGAGAGATTAGGGGATGATTCAGGACACAGTGATCTCTACGTATATTTTAAAAATTATCCCTTGCCAGAAAGGATTTGAGATGACTTAAAAGGAAGCATAAAATCTAACCAGATAACTCCCTCCTGTGAGAGCACCGCAATCATAACCAACTGCTGAACAATCATGGACAGGAAGACACTGGAACTCACCAAAAAAACACCCCACATCCAAGACAAAGGAGAAGCCGCAAGGAGACGGCAGGAGGGGCGCAATCACAGTGAAATCAAATCCCATAACTGCTGGGTGGGTGACTCACAGACTGGAGAACACTTACACCACAGAAGTCCACCCACTGGAGGGAAGGTTCTGAGCCCCACGTCAGGCTTCCCAACCTGGGGGTCCGGCAACAGGAGGAGGAATTCCCAGAGAATCAGACTTTGAAGGTTGGTGGGATTTGATTTGCAGGACTTCAACAGGACTGGGGGAAACAGAGACTCCACTCTTGGAGGGCACACACAAAGTAGTGTGCACACTGGGACCCAGGGGAAGGAGCAGTGACCCCGGGGGAGACTCAACCAGACCTACCTGCTAGTGTTGGAGGGTCTCCTGCAGAGGCAGGGGCTGGCTGTGGCTCACCGTGGGGACAAGGACACTGGCAGCAGAACTTCTGGGAAGTACCCCTTGGCGTGATCCTTCCCAGAGTCCACCATTAACCCCACTGAAGAGCCTCTAGGCTCCAGTGGTGGGTCGCCTCAGGCCAAAAACCCACCAGGGAGGGAACTCAGCCCCACCCTTCAGCTGACAAGCAGATTAAAGTTTTACTCAGCTCTGCTCACCAGAGCAACACCCAGCTCTACCCACCACCAGTCCCTCCCATCAGGAAGCTTGCATAAGCCTCTTAGATAGCCTCATCCACCAGAGGGCAGACAGCAGAAGCAAGAAGAACTACAATCCTGCAGCCTGTGGAACAAAAACCACATTCACAGAAAGACAGACAAAATGAAAAGGCAGAGGGCTATGTACCAGATGAAGGAACAAGATAAAACCCCAGAAAACAGCTAAATGAAGTGAGGATAGGCAACCTTCCAGAAAAAGAATTCAGAATAATGATAGTGAAAATGATCCAGGACCTTGGAAAAAGAATAGAGGCAAAGATTGAGAAGATGCAAGAAATGTTTAACAAAGACCTAGAAGAACTGAAGAACAAACACCTAGAAGAATTAAAGAACAAAGAAACAGAGATGAACAATACAATAGCTGAAATGAAAAATACACTAGAAGGAATCAAAAGCAGAATAACTGAGGCAGAAGAATGGATAAGTGACCTGGAAGACAGAATGGTGGAATTCATTGCCACAGAACACAATAAAGAAAAAGCAATGAAAAGAAATGAAGACAGCCTAAGAGACCTCTGGGACAACACTAAACACACCAACATTCACTTTATAGGGGTCCCAGAGGGAGGAAAGAGAGAGAAAGGACCAGAGAAAATATCTGAAGAGATTATAGTTGAAAAGTTCCCTAACATGGGAAAGGAAATAGCCACCCAAGTCCAGGAAACTCAGAGAGTCCCAGGCAGGATAAACCCAAGGAGAAACACGCCGAGACACGTAGTAAACAAATTGACAAAAATTAAAGACAAAGAAAAATTATTAAAAGCAACAAGGGGGCTTCCCTGGTGGCGCAGTGGTTGAGAGTCCGCCTGCCGATGCAGGGGACGCGGGTTCGTGCCCTGGTCTGGGAAGATCCCATATGCCGCGGAGCAGCTGGGCCCGTGAGCCATGGCCGCTGAGCCTGCGCATCTGGAGCCTGTGCTCTGCAACAGGAGAGGCCACAACAGTGAGAGGAACGCGTACCGAAAATTAAATAAATAAATAAATAAATAAAAGCAACAAGGGGAAAACAACAAATAACATACAAGGGAACTCCCATAAGGTTAACAGCTGATTTCTCAGCAGAAACTCTACAAGCCAGAACGGAGTGGCACAATATATTTACAGTGATGAAAGGGAAGAAACTACAACTAAGATCACTCTACCCAGCAAGGATCTCATTCAGATTTGATGGAGAAATCAAAAGCTTTACAGACAAGCAAAAGCTAAGAGAATTCAGCACCACCAAACCAGCTCTACAACAAATGCTAAAGGAACTTCTCTAAGTGGGAAACACAAGAGAAGAAAAGGACCTACAAAGAAAAACCCAAAACAACTCAGAAAATGGTAATAGGAACATACATATCGATAAGTACCTTAAACGTGAATGGATTAAATGCTCCAACCAAAAGACACAGGCTCACTGAATGGATACAAAAACAAGACCCATATATATGCTGTCTACAAGAGACCCACTTCAGACCTAGGGACACATACAGACTGAAAGTGAGGGGATGGAAAAAGATATTCCATGCAAATGGAAATCAAAAGAAAGCTGGAGTAGCAATACTCATATCAGATAAAATAGACTTTAAAATAAAGAATGTTACAAGAGACAAGGAAGGATCAATCCAAGAAGAAGATGTAACAATTAGAAATATATATACATCCAACATAGGAGCACCTCAATACATAAGGCAACTGCTAACAGCTATAAAAGAGGAAATAGACAGTAGCACAATAACAGTGGGGGACTTTAACACCTCACTTACACCAATGGACAGATCATCCACAGAAAATTAATAAGGAAACACAAGCTTTAAATGACACAATAGACCAGATAGATTTAATTGATATTTATAGGACATTCCATCTGAACAGCAGATTACATTTTCTTCTCAAGTGTACACAGAACATTCTCCAGGATAGACCACATCTTGGGTCACAAATCAAGCCTCAGTAAATTTAAGAAAATTGAAATCATATCAAGCATCTTTACTGATCACAACACTATGAGATTAGAAACAAATTACACAGGAAAAGATCATAAAAAACACAAACACATGGAAGCTAAAAAATACATTGCTAAATAACCAAGAGATCACAGAAGAAATCAAAGAGGAAAAAAAAATACCTAGAGACAAATGACAATGAAAACAGGATGATCCAAAATTTATGGGATGCAGCAAAAGCAGTTCTAAGAGGTAAGTTTATAGCAATACAAGCCTACCTCAAGAAACAAGAAAAATCTCAAATAAACAATTTACACCTAAGGAACTAAAGAAAAAAGAACAAACAAAACCCAAAGTTAGTAGAAAGAAAGAAATCATAAAGATCACAGCAGAAATAAATGAAATAGAAGCAAAGAAAACAATAGCAAAGATCAATAAAACTAAAAGCCGTTTCTATGAGAAGATAAACAAAATTGATAAACATTTAGCCATGATGTTCTACTACAAGAGTTGCTTGTAGTAGTCTCTCTGGATGCTTTGTATTTCTGCGGGGTCCGTTGTAACTTCTCCTTTTTCATGTTTATCATGTTTAAATAGCCAAAGCAGTCTTGAGGGAAAAAACGGAGCTGGAGGAATCAGACTCCCTGACTTCAGACTGTACTACAAAGCTACAGTAATCAAGACAATATGGTACTTGCACAAAAACAGAAATATAGATCAATGGAACAGGATAGAAAGCCCAGAAAGAAACCCCCACGCACATATGGTCAACTAATCTATAACAAAGGAGGCAAGGATATACAACGGAGAAAAGACAGTCTCTTCAATAAGTGGAGCTGGGAAAACTGGACAGCTACATGTGAAAGAATGAAATTAGAACACTCCCTAACACCATACACAAAAATAAACTCCAAATGGATTAAAGACCTAAATATAAGACCAGACACTATAAAACTCTTAGAGGAAAACATAGGCAGAACACTCTTTGACATAAATCACAGCAAGATCCTCTTTGACCCACCTCCTAGAGAAATGGAAATAAAAACAAAAACAAATGGGACCTAATGAAACTTAAAAGCTTTTGCACAGCAAAGGAAACCATAAACAAGACGAAAAGACAACCCTCAGAATAGGGGAAAATATTTGCAAACGAATCACAGAGAAAGGATTAATCTCCAAGATATATAAACAGATCATGCAGCTCAATATTAAAAAGCAAACAACCCAATCCAAAAATGGGCAGAAGACCAAAATAGACATTTGTCCCAAGAAGACATACAGATGGCCAAGAAGCACATGAAAATCTGCTCAGCATCACTAATTATTAGAGAAATGCGAATCAAAACTACAGTGAGGTATCACCTCACACCGGTTAGAATGGGCATCATCAGAAAATCTACAGACAACAAATGCTGGAGTGGGTGTGGAGAAAAGGGAACAATCTCGCACTGTTGGTGGGAATGGAAATTGATACAGCCACTATGGAGAACAGTATTGACACTCCACAAAAAACGAAAAATAGAATTACCATATGACCCAGCAATCCCACTACTGGGCATGTACCCAGAGAAAACCATAATTCAAAAAGACACATGCACCCCAATGTTCATTGCAGCACTATTTACAATAGCCAGGTCATGGAAGCAACCTAAATGCCCATCGACAGAAGAATGGATAAAGAAGTTGTGGTACATATATAGAATGGAATATTACTCATAAAAGCGAATGGAATTGGGTCATTTGTAGAGATGTGGATGGACACAGAGACTGTCATACAGAGTGAAGGACGACCAGAGGCTTCTGCAAGGGCACACAGCCAGGGCGCCTCTCTATCCGTGGGTTAGATGTAAGTTAATCCAAATGTGCTGCAGAGTTGAGAACTGCTGATGAAGGGACGATTGCAAAGACTGCTTTTCCTTCCAAGGGGTGATCAAAAAACTTCAGCAACTGTTAATTCTGCAAATGCTTTGAGTTTACCAAGGTAGACTCTGGGATACCGGAGACTCAGAACAGTCTGAATGACTTTAAAACAAATCAATCCAAAAGAAAAACTCTTTAAGTTGTTCTCCAGTTATTAGAAATTTTAAAGGTTAATACAATGCTATCTGTTTACTTCACCAGTATGACAACTAAAGCAGAAATAATAAGAAGTCCTTCAGCACAATACAACGACCCCAAGGTTATTCCTCTTTCGTGTTTTGCTCCGCATTTAGAGCAGCCTCCAAACGTATATGTTGCAATTGCATTGTGATTGGTGTGTGCCTGGTGTACACCTGCACATCATAAATAATGGAAAAGGACAAACTGATGTCATAGATAACATAATTACCCACTTTAGGATCAATTAAAGCAGGAAAGATGTTAAATTTACCTTATGTTCCCATTAATTTGGTACACGGTCCCAAACAACTAAATGCCACTGTACAGAAAGATCCAGTTGACCATAGGTTGCAATTCTAAGGTAATGGCCACTGATCACTAAGTCACATTCTCTTTATTGGATGATTAAGTGAAGTAGCACTCTATTATTATCCATTTGCCACCAGTTACGTACAGTATAAGGTGAGAGGCAATGTTGATATATTGCTGAATAAAAACGTCTAAAAAAAAATCTAACCAGAGAGTATAAATCAAAACCGGATGCAAAAAGAGAAAGAAAAACAACGTTCCAGACATAAAATAGAGGCAGGAAAGAAGCTGAAATAGGCCCGCAGAGTAACTGATCATGAGTGCAATTATATCTCGTGTGGACTAGTGGCAATGTTGAAACAGACTCTGAAAGTGAGATTTGGAAAGAGCCTAGGGAATTGCGGTTACTACATCCACACAGCACAGAATCGGAAGCCCAGGGAAAGACACGTATTGGACCGACCGGGTAGGAGTTGATCTTCTTTCCTTCAAGCTTCATATCCTTGCTGCTTTTGCTGCTTCGACCTCAGACCTTGTCTCTCCTTTTTCATCCGGGTGAATCCCTGAGGGTAACCAATGAGGACGAGCAAGAGGATGGAGATTTAGAGGCAAAATACCGATAGGTATTGACAGAAGCTGGTTAACTTATTGTCCAGCGGCCACCGTGCTGGTTGTCGGTGTGACAGGGAAGGGAATACAAAACATAGAAAAGGATGTGAGTGGGAAAGTTAGTCACACCATCACCTTACTGCTGATTCCTAGCTCACCGAAAAAGCGAAATTTCTAAACCTTTAAGGATCTATCGGTGATTTTTAAATGCTGCTGAATTTTTCTTCTGTAACCCTAGTAAGAAAATTAAATACTTAATCTAGGCATTAAAACTTTATCATTACAACCCATATGTTCTTAGCACATTTGGCAAGAGACTTATGCTATATCTGGAAAAGGAATGCAGATGTTACCATAATTTATTCGAGCACCTGGCCATATCACATGATCCCCATCTGAAGGAGAGGTGATGAAAATATATTTTTAAAGTTTCTTGAAACTAACACACCATTGTAAAGCAATTATACTCCAATAAAGATGTTAAAAAAAAAAAGATGATCAGAAAAAAAAAAGTTTCTTACTCTATCCTTTTGATACATATTCCAAAAAATGTGGGGGACCATTCTGGCTGTTTATAGAAGCTGCAACCACCCATGAAAAGCAGTCCCACTGTTGCCATAGTGATCATGAATGATGGAGCCATTCTGCCAGAAATCTCATTCACTTGAAAATTGAAGTCCCCAAGTGACAATAAGCTGAGGACACTGTAATATCAGGTGGGATAACGTCTAAGACACCCAAACAAGAAGCGAGAGCCTCAATTCACTTTACCACAAGTTATAGAAAGGATGGATGGCAGACACACTCACAGGAACCCAGTGTTAGAGATCAGAGAGCTTCCACAGCCGAAAAGTACATCTGCTACCTTAAAATAAAAAAGAAGGAAAAAATATATATACACACTTCCAGGACAGTGATGAAAAGACAAAGACATGCTGGCCAGACAACGGCGTTTATTTTCCATAGAACTGACCTGCTGAATCAAACGACTTTACCCCCAAAAGTGTAAATGATCTTTTTAATATGGTGAATTGTATATTGATATAAACGCATACTGACTCTCAGTAAAGAAGTGGGTGTCACCATTCAGGTGGCCATCGTGAACCATGTGAATGGTGCTCCCAGGAGGTGGTCCCTTCTGCCCAGCACATCTCCTCCAAGACATGAGCCTGATTCCTCGCCGCCATGTTGCTCTCAGGTGACTCTCACTCTTGCTGACGGTGAGTGCCTGTGACTGAGAGTGAGGATGTGAGATTCACCAAAGGGCAGAAGAGTAACACATGGCCTCAGGAGACGCTGGTGGCCACCTTCACTCAACAAGTCAGCTGAGAAGCAGAAGAGGTCCTTGTGCAGAGCGAGCGTCCTGAGCAAAAGCAGAGAAAGGAGCAGACAGGAGATGGAGAAAGGATCAGACAGGAGATGGAGAAAGAGCCCCCACATTCCCTGTTCCACCCTCTCCTGAGACCCAGCTGGATTCCTGCCCTTGGGTTCCATAAGTCATCCCCAGTTTTTATAGGTAATCCCCTGTTTCAACTACATTAGCTGACACTTGAAATAAAACAACCTTAAATAACCAACTCCATCCAAAAGCAGACAAGGGAAGTTCTTCAGCCATTGTCAACGTCATCTTGGTATAAAGCCACCATCTCTTCCTCCTTCTTCCCTTGCCCTCGGGAAGCTCCATCAACGTTGACGTTTTCTGCTACCCGGTCACATTTCATGATGGTGCCTCTGCCCAAGAGAATACATGACCTTCCCTTGGACGTTAGGCTGAATGTCTGCTCTGAGCTTTATCTCTAGTCCTAGCTGCCCACATCCACTGCTGGTATTTCTCTGTAAAAATAATACTGTCGGCTTATATTTTTGAGAAATGTGCCACACACTGTTCCCAATACTTTACAATTATTCATTGATTCATTCAATCAGTCCTCACAATAACCCTACTGGGGAGGTACTATAACACCGTCCCTTCACAGCTGGGGAAAGTGAGGAAGTGAGTGGTAAGCCATTTTCCCAAGGTCATAGCGCAAGTAAGTTGCAAGCAGATATCTGATTCCAGACGGTCCGGCTCCGGAGCCCAAGCCCACAGCCATCAGCCAACGCAGCCTCCCTGGCAGATGCAAGTCCACGAGTACAATGAAAGGCAATCAGCGACAGCCCCCAGGAGATGCCACATTTTGAAGGCGTTCCTGGCTTTTGGAGGGGCGGCTTTGGGCATACATACACATCAATATACAAGCACATATGCACATGCACGTACGCATGGGTAAACACACACACATGCATACCTGGCTCACCTCGTGGCCAGAACTGAACTGGGCGATCACAGCAGCTTGAGGAGGCTGTTAAAGTTCTGGGTCTGGAGGGCGACACCATCGGGGACAAAGTGCACAGACCTTGGTGTCGGGCTGGGGAGGGGACAGCAGACAGCAGCAGGCAGGGCACCCCCGTCACCTTCAGCTGAACCACTTTCCATTACACTGATGGACGCGCTGGACCTTGGAGGATTAATAGGGCTTTCAGGGTTTTTTTCATTTTACGTTGCTTTTTGTTTTTAATGGAGGACAATCTTACCCCCGAAAAATCTCTTGCTTCCAGGTGGGAGTTGCCAGCATCAGAGCTTCCTGCACACGGAAGATGAAGGAGGCCCCCGTACGTAACCCCACTTGTGCATCTAACTACAACTCATGGGAGTGAGCCCGGCTTCAGAGGTGTCAGGTCTACCAAAACCGCAGCTTCAGACGGAAAAAATGAGGTGTGCAACCAGAAATGTAAAGTGTGTAGGAGGGAAATTGAGCTCTTGACAGAGACGTGATACATTTTCTCCTTAGAATTGTTGGAAGTAAACAGCTCCCCGCCTGATCTAGCCCTGGTCTCTACCATTATAGAAGTAACCCCGATTTCTCTCTTAGGTTAAAGCTGTTGACAGGCTAAGTTTCATATGTTGGACAATCTTGATATAGAACACAACGTTTATCATCCACAAAATTACCCTATCTCCTTGGCCCTAAATACAGAGAGTTGAAGAAATGAAGTAAACCCAAGTTGTTACTTACCCTCAACTCTACTGTTCCTAATGGATAAACATTAAAGTGTTTAACAGGCAACAAAGCAATATTGTGGAGAGAAATGTGGAGTTTGGTTTTGAGTCTAATATTTAAAATCTGTGTGGATTAGAAAGTAGTTTCACCAACCTGTGCCTCAGTTCTCCCATGTGGAGTAAAAGGCTTGGATTGAGGGTCTCAGGGGTCTCCCAGCGCTGGAATTCGGAGATTGTCTCCCGAGATGTTACCGTGACCTTTGTCGTGAGAAGGAAAGTGTATGAGGTTGAGTTCCAGACCTGCCTGAGAATCCTCATTCTCCTGCTTCCCAGATTTGTTACCTGGAGCCCCTGAGCCTCAATGTCTTGCTCTATAAACTGGGGATAACAATTAAGCAATTTGTAGCTTGCTGTGAGGACAGGTGTGCAGGATGTAAATGTGTCCCAAGGCCAGTCCAATTGTCACACAGCAGAAGTGAAACAAAATAGTGTGAGAAGCAGTGGGTATTTGAAAATAGATGTTTTGCAGAGGAATGGAGGAATCAGAATGAACCCAAGGCTGGGTGAATGGTGATGACGGTGGTGGAGGTAGGGGAAGAAGCACAAAGTGAAAGCCAGCACCCTGACCTTGAATCTGACCGAGCTCCCCTCAACACTGTACAAATGTTCTTGATTATCTACAAAATTGAAGGACTGGAGAATTTTAATATCTCCTTCAGTTTAACTTAAAGATTTGGTAAAAATGAATAAACAAAATAAAAATAAAAGCTGGGGCTTCCCTGGTGGCGCAGTAGTTGAGAATCCGCCTGCCAATGCAGGGGACACAGGTTTGAGCCCTGGTCCGGGAAGATCCCACATGCCGTGGAGCAACTAAGCCCGTGCACCACAACTACTGAGCCTGCGCTCTAGAGCCCATGAGCCACAACTACTGAGCCTATGTGCCACAACTACTGAGCCTGCGCTCTAGAGCCCATGAGCCACAACTACTGAGCCCATGAGCCACAACTACTGAGCCCGTGTACCTAGAGCCCGTCCTCTTCAACAAGAGAAGCCACCGCAATGAGAAGCCTGTGCATCGCAATGAAGAGTAGCCCCCACTCGCTGCAACCAGAGAAAAGCCCGCGTGCAGCAACAAAGACCCAACGCAGCCAGAAACAATAAATAAATAAAATAAAATAAATAAATTTATAAAAAATAAATTTTAAAAAAAAGCTGCTCTAGAAAATCTGGAAACTCTTAAATCATGAGCCGCTGCTCTGTATCAGGATATTTTGTACACGGTTCTCTAGACCAAGGTTTCCCAGAGGGTGATCTACGGAATCATCTGGTGTGTTTGTTAAACATGCAAAATCCCAGGGAATTCCAGTGGGAATTTGAGTCCAGTGGTTAGGACTCGGGGCTTTCACTGCTGTGGCCCGGGTTCAATTCCTGACTGGGGAACTAAGATCCCACAAGCCGCGTGGCATGGCGAAAACAAACAAACAAAACGTGCAGAATCCCAGGTGGCACCCAGATCTCAGGTTCCAGAATTTCAAGGGTGGGCACAGGAACGTGCATTCTGAACCAGCTTCCTCATTCTCGGGTGCGCTCCACTCTGGAACCTGTGGTCTAATGGCAGGACAGGATGAATAAGACCCAAATGGCAATCAGGATTTCCAATGGTCCTGGTTACCCTCGTTGCTTTCTGTCACCCTTCTGCAGAGGGATAATCGAGGATTTCCCCCAGAGTAACTTGCCTTGGCAGTCTCTGTCCAAGTGTACAAAATGCTTTCTGCCCTGAAGTTTCATCTGTGAGCTTGTCCAAGAGGATCTGAACGGTTTTCTAGACCTTCCTAGTTTTCCCTCTTTCTCCCAGAGTAACCAATGCAGCCAATTGAGAATAAACAGTGAACTGAAAATCCAGAAATGCTACATCACAGGAAAAAACGATTTCAAAATTAAATAATAGAGACCTCTATGACTCTGCTGGCCTCCACAGATTGTGAGTGTGTTTCAGATAACCATGCATGGAATTTTGGTTGGAAACCCAGAGACTCATAAATCACAGCCCACATTTCCATGTCTGCCGTCACGGCAGGAAGGAAATGTTGCCCAGTGGGCGGCCCAAGGAAGCACTGAAGTCTCCAGAGAATGATGAGTAATCTCCGTCTGAGCAGAGGCGACAGCAGCCACGTTAATGGGCTGAGCTAAATGTATAAGCCTTCACCCTTTGCCTGTTCTCTCTCTGAACAGCAGCTCCAGAAGATGTGCACTGTTGAAGACGGGTAGCTACGGAGCTTTGCAGATGGGTGTGGGAAGGTCAAAGTACTTATGGCAGAAAAAAATACCTCCTGGGACAAAGCTGACTCTGAAATCACATGTGGTCCTCTGGTGTTCTTTCCCTTTAGACAGATGAAAAGACCCAGGATCTGCAGAGAGGCGCAGCATCACCGGGTTTCTTTGCCTAAGCCCCCGTTAACATTTTGTAGCCTTCACAATGTCACTGGAGAGTTATTCAAAGGTATCTCTGAGGCAATTTCCCCTACTGAGTGAATGGGGGAGGTCGTTCTGGAAGAACCACAGAAGACTGCCTAATTTAAGGTAGGTTTAGACGATAGGGCACGGAAAACCAGACCTGATGATTCTCTGATGGCTCATGGGAGGTAAGCATCCACAGGAGGAACTGGTTATGCCAACCGTCCAGGTGCACCAACAGGTGCTGGCGTGTCTTCCTCGCTCAGGTTCACACGCAGGCTCCCCAAGGTGCAGAAAGGACTTGGACTAGTCATCCTTCCTACCACATGTTACACCTCATCACTGTCATTCTCCCTCCCAGTTTTCAGATGAAAACTCTGCCCAGTCACCAAGCCATTTCAAGTTCATAAATCCCAAAACTCCACATAAATGCTTCTTAGAGAAGAAAACTCTAATGTCTGATGACAAACATGTCATTAGGAATCATCGTGATCATTTTAAGCCTATCTTAAAGGCTTAAAAAAAAATCCTTGTTCGCGTACATACTATCAAACTTCATCCTAATTTTATAGAAGAAAAAAAACTGTGCTTTGGCTCCACCATGCAGCACGTGGGATCTTAGTTCCCTGACCAGGGACTGAACCCGTGCCCCCTGCACTGGAAGTGCAGAGTCTTAACCACTGGAACACCAGGGAAGTCCCAAAGAAAAAAAAATTTTTTTAATTAATTTTCAGGTGTAGAGAAGTAATTTCAAATCAACTCTCAATAATCCAAGTAATGGGCTTCAGGTAATGGCTTGGAGTATGCAAAATAGCAGATTTTTAAAAACCTATTTACCTTTGTATTTTATTAGGATTAATTATTTTAAATCAGTGTGTATAACATGAAATATGATAACACTAGTTAAAGTATATTTTAGATCCTTAGTGCCTATCAGCTAGTTAGTAGGATAACATGAATAAACAGAGAAGGAAAAAAATGTTTCTCAACTTTGGAGAAAACGACACTGAAATGTTCTTCATAGTTTATCCAAACATGAGCAGAGAGCTATTGCAGACCGTGGGGAGACTATTAAACAATTGTCCCACAGCTATTAGCAAATGCTCTGGTACCATCTCCAGAATTTTAGGAAAAGAAAAGATTTTATGAGGCATAGGAAAAGTAAATTCTTTGTAATTAAAAAACATTCTACTAATCTACTTGGCCTGGATAGCCTAGGACATCACAGCTTTCAGGGCAACCGTGAGCAAGAGGCAGACCACGTACCATCCCCCCCGGGGTCCCCGAGTGGCCACTGTGGCTGAGAGCTCAGAGCTGGAAGGGCCCGGCAGAGACTCACACTGCAGCTCAGAGTCTGGGTCTGGGGCCAACGTGTTTGCATCGTCACAATGCCAAGGACGTTTTTCTTCTCAACCGAGACATTCCCGTAAGAACAGCAGAAGACGTGGGAAGGTTAAGGTGCTTCAGTGCCCACTGTTCCATGTCTGCATCCTGACTGTGTTACTCTGTGCTCCTGTAATAAACATAAATCAAGTGACTAGCTTTCACCAACTCTGCAGTAATAAATAGCACGTCTCTAAGCCCTTAAACGTTGCCTGAAGTTGAGCACCTTTCTGAAAGCATTTCGGAGGGTGAAGGGAGGACTGTAAATTTTCTTACTTCAGTTTCCCAAATCAAGAGGAGCTGGCAATGCAGTGTTCTCCCCTCCAGGTTTTGCGTGTGGCTGAACTTGTCCCATTTCGCTCTGCGGGAACCATCAGTTTCTGACTTCTTTCAATGCTGTTTCACCCTTGAATGGCAAAAGACAAAACAAAGGACTCACCAAGCAGGAAATGTAAATTGCTGCAGCCACTATGGAAAAGTTTGGAGGTTCATTAAAAAATAAAAATAGAGCTACCATATGACCCAGCAATCCCACTCCTGGACATATATCCGGAAAAGATGAAAGCTCTAATTTGAAAGGTGAATGGATAAAGATGTGGTACATACATACAATGGAATGTTAGCCATAAAAAAGAATGAAATCATGCCATTTGCAGCAACATGGATAGACCTAGAGATTATCATATTAAGTGAAGTAAGTCAAAGACAAGTATTATATGATACCACTTATATGTGGAATCCAAAAATAGTACAAATGAACTTATTTACAAACAGAAACAGACACAGTCATAGAAAACAAACTTATGGTTACCAAAGGGGAAAGGGGGGGATAAATTGGGAATTGGGGATTAACAGATGCACACTACTATGTATAAAATAAACAACAAGGATTTACTATATAACTCAGGGAACAATATTCAATATCTTGTAATGACCTGTAATGGGAAATAATCTGAAAAAATATATATTTAACTGAATCACTTTGCTGTACACCTGAAACTAACACAATATTGTAAATCAACTATACTCCAATTAAAAAAAAAGACTCCATGGGCTTCCCTGGTGGCGCAGTGGTTGAGAGTCCGCCTGCCGATGCAGGGGACGCGGGTTCGTGCCCCGGTCCGGGAGGATCCCACATGCCGCGGAGCAGCTGGGCCTGTGAGCCATGGCCGCAGAGCCTGCGTCTGGAGCCTGTGCTCCACAAGGGGAGAGGCCACAGCGGCGGGGGGCCCGCGTACTGCAAAAAAAAAAAAAAAGACTGTTAAATAAATAAATAAAGCCTCCAAAAAAAAAAAGACTCACCAAGCAGATGAGACAAGTTCCCAAGATGTCACAGCAAAACACCTGGCCAGTGCCCCCTCCCCTGCTTCGCCCCCATGGTGGTGACATACACACCTGTCACTCACCACAGGCCACAAGTACAACTTCTTCCTCAAGCTGGCCAACCCTGCACAGATGCGAGGAAGTGCAACTGCGTCCTTCCAGACCACAGGATCCTGGGCAGGAAGCGTCTCTGTGCAGAGGGAGCTGCGTGGCCCCTGGGGTGTCATGGGAGGGCTGGCAGAGGTGTGTCCGAAATCCTGGAAGGACACAGGGTGAGATTTTGCTCAAAGCGCCTGGATCGGGCTAGACCTCATCCATCCTCAAATACCACGCACTGCCATCGAGTGGAGCTCGGACACTGCAAGGCACCCACGCGCCTCAGTGCCACAGCACAAACCCTGGGCCCTCTCCAGCGGGAGGAAAGGGACCTGAGAGATGGTTTTATTATCTCTCGTGGGAAAGTAAGCGTGGGAGACGGCTGATGACCCCACCTGCACCGCGGAAGGCAGGATTCACCCTCTGTCCAAATACCATACTAGCTAACAACTGAAACTCAGCACTTCCGAGTAGCAGACGGCAGAACACGCCTTACAATGCGAACCCGCCCAGGTTCAAGCCCTCAGCCTCAGGTAATCTGTTCTGGAAGAACCGTTCTCAGCTCCTGAGAAAGGGTGCTGGCTTCACGTGTCACATCCAGATGTCCTCGTCAGCCTGCGGCTTCCTGATCCGGGGCCAGCCCTGTCTTTCGTCCTCATCCCTGCTCTCCATAAAACAGCCTTAAACGGCAAAGCTCTACTTCTGAGGATTTTGCAGGAAAAGTCTACTACAGCTGCTTTAAAAGGAGAAATGTCAGCTAATAGTGATTTAGAGAAGATTTTTTTTTAGGGTTGTAGACTGTTTTGCACTCAGAGATGTTAGGGAAAGAAGGGCAGTGAGGCCGAGGGGCAGATCTGTAGGAAAGGATTCCTCCAAGCCCCTTGTTTATAAAACCTACACCCAACTAAAGCTGCCCCCGACGGACGGGCTGCTTCAAGGCCCCTAGGTCCTTCAGGGCACATTCAGGGCACGCACATAGCAACCAACAGCTTCTAAAAGTCAAGCATTTAAAGACCATCCATTCAAATGCTTTTCCCATTTAGGTTATTACAGAGTACTGATCAGAGTTCCCTGTGTTATCCAGTAGGTCCTTGTTGGTTATCTATTTTAAATTAAAAAGTTTTTTAAAAAGACCAACTATTCAAATTCTTCATTTTACTGATGGGGAAACTGAAGCCCAGAGAGGTAAGGGGACTTGTTCAAGGTCACAGAATCAATTAGAACAGACTACCGACGTGGTTTCACCTGTACCAGAGTTGGAAGAACCTCCCATCTAATCTTTTCTAAATGGAGCTAATTCCAGTGGAGCTTCAGCCCGGCTAGATCTCTAGCAGGCACATGGTAGTGCCTGGGAGAAACAGAGAACTTGGCAGACTCTGGTCACACCCCGACCAGCCAAGGTCAGCCAAGTTCTCAGAAAGACAGAGAACAGAGCCCAGAAGATCGCACCTGCTTCTTTCTTTTTTTTTTTTTTTTCAGACACCCACTGTTTGACCTGCTGTTTTCCTGATACGTGCTTTATTTTACGTCTTTCCTTTTTAATTCCCCACAGCGGAGTCCTTGAGGCTGTCAGCTGGATCCCAGCATCTTTCCTGGACCACTCAGCACACAGGTGTGGGGGAAGGAGGTGATGGCATTTGGGACTCTGAGACACCCTCGTGTGTTGGGCAGCACCCTGACCGGGGGTCCAGAAAGGACTGACACCTGAAGCCCTGCAGTGGCCAGAGGAGAGGGGACAGTCACAACGGGAAGGGAACGGGCCGGCTGGGGACAATCCCGGGGCACAGGGAGCTCAAGGAGGGTCCAGTAAACGTCCGCAGGGGTGTTGTGGGTGATAACGAGCAGCGTTTCTCACTCTACGGAGAAAAACAGATGTGAAAAGAAATAGTAATCGATGTGAGGAAGGAACATGCACTAGAGTTGGAGCTGCAGCCCTTGTCTGTTACAGTGGTTTTAAAACTGGTGCTGCAGTGGCTCTGAAACTACTACCCTGATTTTCTAAACCCTGAGGCTCTATAGAGGTTCCATGAGGATGGGGACTCAGAGAGGTGGGCGGCTGGGCTCTCAGCCCCACTGTGCCCGCCCAGACCAGAGATCCTGCCCACGCTGGGCAGCTCAGCACTGAAGGCTTCAGAACCCAGGTCGCTTTAACCAGTTCCCTGCTCAGCACTGTGTATTGAGACTCGCCCTCTCTCTGCCTCTGTCTGTCATACACACACACACACACACACACACACACACACACACACACACACCCCATTCCTTGGTGAGAAACAATAACAGAATAAGTTCTATTTTCCTTGGTTGTATTTTTTTTAAACTATAACAATTTCTTGAGTACTTTCCATTTATTTTACTTATTTATTTTTGGCTGCATTGGGTCTTTGTTGCTGTGCACGGGCTTCTCCTTGCAGTGGCTTCTCTTGTTGTGGAGCACGGGCTCTAGGCACGCAGGCTCAGTAGTTGTGGCTCGTGGGCTCAGTAGTTGTGGTACACGGGCTCTAGAGCGCAGGTGCAGTAGTTGTGGCGCACAGGCTTAGTTGCTCCACCGCATGTGGTATCTTCCCAGACCAGGGCTCGAACCCGTGTCCCCTGCATTGGCAGGCGGATTCTTAACCCCTGCACCACCAGGATCGTATTTTTAAACATGCAGAGCAAAAGATAAAATTCGAGCACTTTCATCTCCAATAAGTGGCTTTATAGAGAGTCAAGATAAAGATGAAATGACAGAATGAATGAATCAGAAGTGAGCGGCCAAAGGAAACCTTATAGAAAGATGCAACCCCCAAAGCCAGGAGCCACGGTGATTAGTTAGGTGGCTGCTTTGGGCTTCAATCCGCAGAGCCACAAGAAAGGACACGGGGATTGAAAGCCCAGAGTGTGGCAAGCCAAGTTGCAATATTCCCGGAGAAGTTAAAAGGATGGTGGGGAAGAAAGGATAGAAAAATCTCAGAGTTAGACACGGAGCCTTGAGGAGGCAGTGGACATTCTCGCTTTAATGAGTGACTTGAGCTCAGTGTCAGGAGAGGATGGGCTGACACGGTGTCCATCAGGCTTATCAGAAAGCTGCATTCAATTAATGTTTGTCATTTCAGTGAAGATGCATATTTTTCTGAATAAACGATGAGTCACTGGCCACATGCTAAACCCCAGTCCGTCTCGGTTACCTTCCCAAGGAGCCGCCCACCGCTGGCATCATGCCCGTCCCCAGCCCCACAAAGGAGGGGTCACCAGCCAGCGTTCTCTCTAGAACAGCTTCCCTCTGCTCTGCTCAGCTAAATGATGCTCACCCTTCCAGTTCCAGAGAGGCTCCCCTTTTCCAGAAGTGCCTCTGCTGTAGCGTCCATAAGCCCCTGTAAACACTTGAACTCGGAACGTCCTCTGTGTTGTACGCCTCACCCTGATTCCAGCCCAGCCCATCCTGGAAGCCTTGAACACAGGCTCAAGTCGCCACCTCCAAGGCAGAGCCTCTGTAACGGCTCAGAGGCCCCTGTGCCCTTCACAGCCTACAGCCCGAGAGCGAATGGTACTAATACTCGGCTGAGGTCGTGGGGGTGGGGGAACAGCAGAGGAGGAGTATGTAGCACCAGAAGATGCTTCCCCTGGAGCCTCCAGGACAGCTGACCCCCCCCCCAACTTTCCTGTCTCTGGAGAAGAGCCTAGAGAGAGCCTCCAACTGCAGGAGACCTCACACGGGCGGCCCGTCTCTGCTCTTCTGAGTTGCCTCCAGAACAATCGTGAGTGCAGGTGTCAACACAGGCCGAGCAAAGAGGAAAGAGACACCTCACCGCAAAGTGCCGGACCTTGCGAAGACCTCCCGGGAGGACCCAGGGGAGCAGGTACGGGCGCCGGGGGTGAGGGTGTCGAGCGGGGAGAGGGCATGAGGCTACACGGGGGGCGTCTGTTGAGAGGGGAGCTTTCTCTTCGGGTCCACGTTCACCATCTGGCAGGGATGACTGGAGCCCACCCTGTGGAGCCGGTGGAATGGCCCCTTGAAAGAGGGCCTCGTGACGGCCTCCAGGGAATGGGATGAGACGCCGGAACCTCCTTGGTGGGGTCCTGAGGGTGGGCGGAGGAGGCTCCAGGAGGAGGGCGTGTTCAAGTGGCCTCGTCACCCGAGACCAGAGAACCCCTCGCCGGATGCGTCCCCTAAGAGGGCACAGGGACACTCCCTTCTCCTAAGAAATGCTCTAGGGAGAGGAGAACAGCACTCAGGAAGCTCAGTGTCCTCATAAACGGGGGCTGACACTAGAAGATTCTACCAGGAGAGGGCGTCACCTCGAGTCAGTGGGGACCACGGGAACCCTGCTGAGAGAGTCCCTGAGACAACGTACCATCCTCAGTGGCCAAGGTGGACATAACTGGTGTCAAGGCCAGAGCTACAAACAGGGCCCCCTGATCTGTGAGAATCTATGGGAAGAGCGAATAGACCCTACTGGGGTTTTTTTAATCAATACATATGTATTTTTAAATTTTTATAGATTATTCTCCATTTAAAGTTATTATAAAATATCACTTACATTCCCTGTGCCGCACATCACGTCTTTGTATCTCATTTACTTTACACCTAGTAGTTTGTACCTCTTAATCCCCTTCCTTTATCTTGTCCGACCCTCACCCCTCTCCCCTCTGGTAACCACTAGTTTGTTCTCTGTATCTATGAGTCTGTTTCTGTTTTGTTATATTCATTCGTTTTAGTTTTTAGATTTCACATACAAGTAGAAGTGTATAGTGTTTGTCTTTCTCTGTCTGACTTACATAGATATGGAAGCAACCTAAGTGTCCATCACCAGATGGCTGGATAAAGAAGATGTGGTATATATAAGATAGAATATTACTCAGCCATAAAAAAGAATGAAATTTTGAGTGGATGGCAGCCTGATGGCAGGAGGGGAGCTGTTCATTGGCCCAGTCGCATGGCCTCCACCCACTACGGCTGTTCCAGGGACCCAGCTGCCAGCACAGAGGCTTTGGGCAGAGCGGGCGGCCACTGGTAATTAACCCGCAACTAGGTTAATGTGCTGTATGTTTCCACCCTGGAGGGAGTAGCCATGCCTCCTTACAACACTGACTCCAGATCTTGGTTTCCTTTCCCTGCATGCTGTTCTGCTGTCAGCACCATTATTTGAAGGCTTACAGGTGCCCCTTTATCAACATAACATCACCTCAGACTAAGGGGTCCAGCTTATAGGGAAGGAGGTGTGGCAGGAACCTCATAGAGCATCACTCCTCAGCGTCAGCTGGACCAGTCTCCCCACTTCCATGCATCTTCTACACCACCGCCAGTTTTTTTTCCCTATATAAAAATCTGGTGCTTTCCTTCCCCAGCCTAAAACCCTTTGGTAGTTTCCCAAAGGCTTCAGGATGCAGATCAAGAGCCTCAGTATGTAGCAAAGGTCTTTTATACCCAGCACCACACTCCTTCCCAGCCTCAGCTCCTGATGCAACCGCCACCTTCACAAAAAGTCGCACCGAACCCGCCCTGTTTTCTGAAAGGCATCCGCCCTCTCAGGCCTAGTCATTTGCTTTTTCTGCTCTTTCTTTGGAATTTGCTGTGCTTTAACTCTCTTTCTAACCCCGCCCCCGACCAACCGCAACTCCCTTGAGACCTGTATACAATCAATGGCTTAACGAGCTACCATACATTTAGCAGCCTAAAGAGCACACAGGTATAAACTCTGTTTCTGTGAACAGGAGTCCAGGCATGGACACTCAGCTGTGTCCTCTGGTTCAGGGTCTCCCAGCCTGCAGTCAAGGTGTCAGCCAGGGCTGTGGTCTCATCTCCCGGCTCCACTGGGGAAGGGTCTGTGTCCAAGCTCCTGGGCTTGTTGGCAGAATCCAGCCCCGGCAGAATGTTGGATGCGAGCCTCACTTCCTCGCTGGTGAACCGCTAGAAGCCGCCCTCAGCTCCTGGCCGCAAGAGCCTGTCCACAGGGTGACCCCCAGCACGGCAGCCTGCTTCATCAGAGCCCGCAAGGGACAGGCTGGCAAGACTCAAGTCAAAGTCCTGTGTAACGTGACCGTGGAAGTGACGGCCCATCATTCTGTGTATCCCGTTGGTTGAAGGCAAGTCACAGGTCCTGCCCACACTCAAGAGTGGCTACCCAGGGGCGCGAACACCAGGAACCCACCAGCCACGGGACCTAACCCTGCCATCACTGGTGTCTCCACTCTGCTCTGTTTCCCCAGCACCTGGGTCTCAGACACAGGCCTGTTCGCTGTCTCCTACAGCACACGTGTGATAGAAATCCTCAGGCACGGCATTCTCCCGCCACAGCAGAGCTCATGACTATTCGGTTAGCACCCCCGGGGGCCTACTACAGTGCTCCACACCCAGGAGCACAAGGCTACAAGCCCCCGCCTCCTGTCCAGTCACGGCTTCCCCTGTCCATAGAAGGAAGAGAGGGGAGGTTTCCAAAGTTGAATGTCTATCCGTTTACTCTCTTTACAGCTTTCTGCTTCTCCTAAGGAAAATATCTGTAGATTTGCCAATCCCATCAAATAGTTTTTTATGTACAATGAAAATCAAGGTTTAGGTTTTATCAGCACCTAACACCAGCCTAAAGGAACTCACATACCAGAACAATTTTAGCCAGTGTCTCCACTGAAATTTTTAGCCAAGAGACGGGAGATGTGCTGAATTGATGTGTGCCGCCCTTCAAATCCTCATAATATCCCTGTACAAAAAGCAGTTACCTCCGTTTCACAAGCCAGGAAACTGAAGCTCAGTTTAAGTGATCTGCTCCTGGTGGAATCAGAATCATATTTGGTCTGGATTTCTCCGTCTTTCCACACCTCCTGCTCAGAGCCTGGCAGAGGGTCAAGGTCAGAGAGAACTTCGGGCAGCAGAGGGGAGCCCCCAGGGGGTCCTGATTCCACCTCCAAGCGAACATGCAGAAATCCAGCTTTGGGCTCCAGAAACTTCTCCCTGGGAGCAGCAGCTGTCCTGTCTTGTGGCGTGTGGTGACCTGGGACAAAGAGGCTCAGGGCAGAAGTGGGGATGGGCTGGCTGGAGAACTTTTGCTGACCAAACTCTCATCCAAAAACAAATGTTTTTAATCCATTTCAAATGGTGCATTTGGTTGCCTCAAAGGCAGTCCCTTCCCTCAGAAATGCCTGATCACACGCACAATCCTGGAAACTACTGATTTCCTCTACTCTGAATTCTCGCAGGGAATCTGGCAACCCCAAATCTAAAACTAGGCTCGGATTCACCCGACACCCCCGGGAGGCGCCCACCTCGTCTCCCCCAGGGCTGGGCGGGGGTGGGTGTGAGGACAGAAGAAGGGAAGCAGGCCTCCAGCACGAATCCATCTGACTTACCTTCAGTCCCGACACCTTCTCTGGTAGACAGTGGTTCAGCATCTTCGGAGGAAAGTCTTCTCTTATGTAAAATGCCTTCAGACACGTCACTACTTCGTCTAGGAGTCATTCCTTTCGTACACGTTTACTGAGCCTGCTGTGCCCTGGGGCTTCCCCTGAGCACTGGCTCGCCTTCTTCAGGTTCCTGCTGAAGGACCCTCATGAGACGGCGGGGAGTTCTAGAAAATGCTGCAAAGACCCCACACAAACTTTAGGACCCCGATTCTCCACTGAGCTCCCCGGCACCTGTGAACTGAGGGGGCTGAGGGAGACGAGACGGTCCCGGGTTTGCTTCCGCTCCCGAGACCAGGTAAACTGAGTAACCTCTGCAAACCTTTTCAATGCATTTCACCATTTAAAAATAAGACTGTTTGTGACCTGCTGAAGGTTAACTCCCTCCGGGCAGTTAGGACTTGGAAAAAACAAGCATAATACCCACTTCCAGGCTGGAAGAAATAAACAAGTTTGCCCTTTCTTCAGAAATGCTGTGTCACTCCAAATAATTGGAATTGCTTTTTCTCAAGAATTAGTAAAATGCGTTTGTATGAATTCAAAGAAAGGGGCCCAGTCGAGCAGACTCTAGACTCCTAACCCTCCGGAGATGAGGAGATGCCAGCCCTGGGCATCACCCACACAAGAGGGGGCTTAAGGATGGGGCAGAGGGGGTGCCGGAAGTTTCTAGCACGTGGTGGACACTCACTGGTGTACATCCCCAAGGGACTCGGCACTAGTGACATGCACACATCACCGATTTGCTCTTGAGGGAGAATCCTAGTGTCACAGAGAGAACCTCAGGCCCCCTCCAAGGAGCTGGGAGGGGACCTCCACCCTGAACCCCCAAACCCCCAGCTGCAGCTCTGGAAACATTCACAGTAAAAGACAAGGCCCCCGAGACTGAACCCCTCAAGGCCTGGGAGCCCCCAAGCGTCCCGGACAGTGAGGCACGAGGAATCTCAGGCTCCTGCTGGCCCCCAGCGACACAGAGCCAGTCCACAGCCCAGGACCAACCCACACCAGCTGGGCCACGACGGGAGCCTCAGGGCCAGCCGGGGAAGCAACAGGAGAGAGTCCCGATGTCCAAGCAAGAAGCCCCTCGGGCCACTGACCGCGAAGACGAGACAATTGCAGTGACCCTGCTCGGGCTCAGACGGCACCAGGGACCCAGGCGTCCGCACTCTGTCACTCACCAGCTACAGACATTGGGGAGGTTATGTAGCTGTGTGCCTCAGCGGCCCCATCCGTGAAACGGGAATCTTAACGTTCCTATCTCACTGGGTCGCTGTCCGTTAAATACTGTGATACGTGGAAGGTGGTCGGAACAGAGTCTGGGACACAGAAGATGCTCAAGGCGGGTTAGCTGAGGCTTGGTGGGCCTGTCGGGGGGACAGCCAGGAAGGAGGGGGCTCTGAGCACCACTGAGAAGAGGTGGGAACAGTTTGTCGTGGGCTGCTGTGATTTCATCTTACCCCGTTCCCGGAAGAGTCAGCCATCAGGAAGATGCCCCAGACGCTCCTGAGGGGGTTAAAATTGGTCTGAGCATTAATTCTAGAGTTCCAGAAAAAGACACAGAACGTACATCCACGCAGGCTCAGCGCCCAAAGCAGCCTTAGATGTCAGGGAATCTGTCCATGGTCCCAAAGCTCCCTGACCATCCAGCAGTTTCCTCGCCTGCTGTCAAGCCCGGGTATCCACTGAGCAAAAGGTTTATTTTGCTTACGCAGCACAGAGAGCATTCAACACGTATTTATTAATCAAATAAATGAACCAGTGGCATCTGGTGCGTTCGCTATAGGTATTTGGAGGGAATGAAATCTGGGGGGATAGAAAGAACTTGCAATCAATTTGGAAAATAAAATTAAAACACAACATACAACCAGGGAATCTATGTGAGAAGACACTTGAGGCTCATACCTTTCTCCAAGGAGGCCTGTTTCCTATTCTACACCCCAGACCCTGTGGAACCGGTCCCGCCCCAGGCCATGACGCCAGGCTATTTGACACTTGATTCTCTCCACTGTCAGTAGCAACGGTTGGGTTCAGAGACAAGAAGTGACACTTGCTGTGACAAGAAGTCCGGTGAGACGGCCGTGTGCCTGCTTGCCAATTTCTGGATTTAACGTGCACTCACCTGGCATCGTTACTGTTCCAGAACTTGCTGAGAATACTCACCATCTCTAAAACTAGCATGATCACGGCATGGTCTTCTCCCACGTTCTCTGTATTTGCCAGCAGGCTTTAAAGTAAGAGTGGATTGAAATTAAATGTACCGTGCTCCTAACAGGAAGGGGGAGAGACCAGGGCAAGACAGTACTGAAGATATTGACGGCTAACTATAAGCCAAAAAGACCACATTTCCCTTCTGTTTCCTTTTCTTTTTGTCGTTGAATGTAACATACATGCCGACAAGCACATAGCCAAATCACAGTTTAAGGAATAATTGTGAAGCAAACCCTCTGATCCTTTATTCCCCACGTGAGGGATTCCCTCCGAGCCCTCCCCTTGGGATTCCCTTGCTCCATCTACATTTTTCTCACCCGTCTGGACTTCGTGGAATACTATTTATTGACTTCTGAACGTTGCGTTGTTGAGCTGTAGGTCTTGTGTCTTTTTCTTTCCTTTTTTTAGGGAATATATTTGTGTGCAGTTGTGGGCAATAATGCAGAAGAACCCTTCATCCCCCTTATCGTTTCCTCAGTAGTAACATTTTATAAGACTACAGCACAGTATCACAACCAGTATCTTGACATTGATAGACTCCACAGCCTTATTCAGATCTCCCCAGTTTTATCTGCTTGCTGTGTGTGTATCAAGTCCCATCCAACTGTAACATCGAGGTCAGTTTGTGTTTCCACTGCCACAGTCAAGATGCCAAACGGTTCCAACTTTGCAAGCATCCCTCACATTACCCTTTCTAGCCATCCACAATCCCTTCCTGCGGCAACCACGAATCTGGTTTCCATTTCTAAAATTCTGCCATTTCAAACATGTTCCATATGTAACCTTTGGAGATGGGAATGTTTGCTCACCGTAATTCCCTGGAGGTTCCTCCAGGTTGCTGAGTGCATCGGTACTTTGCTCCTTTTCCTCGTGGGGGTAGTGTTCCGCGGGGTGGCTGTGCCACAGTGCATTTATCCCATCACCTGTTGAAGGACACCCAGGCAGAGTTCCAGTTTGGGCCCCTACAAATAAAGCTGCTATAAACATTTATGTACAGGCTTTGGTGTAAAATTAAGGTTTCATGTCTATGCCAAAAAAGCCCAGGAGGGCAATTGCTGGGTCGGGTGGTAGCTACGTGCCTCGCTTGTTACGAAGCTGCCGAAGTGTCTTCCGGGGGCCGCCATGGCACACCCCGCCAGCAGCGCGCCACTGATCCGGCTTCTCCTGCTATTGAGTTTTTATTATCCCGGATTCCCACTCTGGCTGACTGACAGAGGTCATTACAAGACGCCTTCAAACCACGTTACACACCTTGAAGACTCGCCTAAGTGGTTAGAAGGCTGCCTCTAAAGCAGTTAAACCATGTAGAGAACACGGTACGTTCTTGCTGCTGCCCTGCCCAGTGCCAACACCCTCTGTCCGTCTCCCCTCCACCCCACACAAACCGTCAACCACTGCCTCCTACAGGAAGCTGCCCAAGACCCCCCCGCCCAGGTGGCTGCTTCACCTGTGCCCACACCTATCCTCCCACAGTTTCGCCATCCCCATTGCAGTCACCGGGTTCACTGTCTTCCTTGCGAGGCTCTCAATTCTCTGAGGCAGGAACTGGGATGTCTCATCTGCCATCCCATCCTCAGCATCTAACGTGCTGCCTGCACACAGTAGGTGCTCAGTTAAATACGTGAGATTGAATGCGCAGTACCAGTCTCAAAAGCCCATTCAATACAGTACTCCAGGCAGCCTTCACTAACCTATTAAAGTTGACGCAGGAGTTGAAACCTCTTCACCACCCGGCAGTCAGTAAGCCCAAGTCGACGAGAAGACGACACTCACTGTGGCTGACATGAATTCACGTCTTTTAAGCACTTCCGAATAGTATACATGCTGATGAATTAATGCTTCTAGAAGAGCAAGCGGCTTGTCTACCTCATTGCGCTTGCCATGAGGAAATCAACTCTTCATTACACTTACAGAAGCAGAGGCAATGTAAATATAGTCACATGTTCACCTGCAATGTTTGAACACCAGACACAGGCTCTAACTAATAACCTGGTTTAACTGCTTAATAACAGTCCCGGACATTACTGATTTCTCATACAATTACTGCCTGGACTTTCAAATCCTATTTTACGTTATTAAGTTCTTTTTCATGTTAGGAGACATTTTTATATTTCCAAAGAAAAAATTCAACATCACCATATATTCAGTATCACTCCATATGCACATATGGAGAAATGTATACTTAAAAATGGTGAAAATGGTAAATTTTACATTATATGCCACAAGGGGAAAAAAAGAAGCTGGGCAGGAGAGCAGAGCATAATTGATTGTTACCTAAACCAGGATCCATTCATGTGAGAACTTTGAGCCGCTGTGTCTTCATACATAAAATGTTAATCACAGCGCCAGACTCACAGCTCTTTGAAAGAAGAGAAAGGAGATGCACATAACTGGATGCACAGTCTGACTTTTGCCCAGGGACTTGGACCTCTGAGTAACCTGAGTGGCTGAACCCCAGGCCAGGAATTCATCTGAGGCAGGCTCATCCCAGGATGCTCTAACCCCTTCCAAGGAGGCCTGGGTCCTCCAACTCACCACCCGTCCCGGAAGATTTCAGATCCCTGTGAAAGTAAGCTGAGTTAGTAAATGAAAAGCTCTTAGGAAAATGACAGGAAAGGGCTTCCCTGGTGGCACAGTGGTTAAGAATCCACCTGCCAATGCAGGGGACACAGGTTGGAGCCCCAGTCCAGGAAGTTCCAACCTGCCGCGGAGCAACTAAGCCTGTGCACCACAACTACTGAGCCTGCGCTCTAGAGCCCGTGCGCCACAACTACTGAGCCTGCGCTCTAGAGCCCGCGAGCCACAACTACTGAAGCCCGCGCGCCTAGAGCCCATGCTTCGCAACAAGAGAAGCCACTGCAATGAGAAGCCCGCACACCGCAAGGAAGAGTAGCCCCCGCTCGCTGCAACTAGAGAAAGCCCACGCACAGCAACAAAGACCCAACGCAGCCAAAAATAAATAAAATAAATAAATTTATTTTTAAAAAATGACTGGAAAATAGTAAGCATGTGTAGTAGTCTCAAAGAAAAACAGAAACTATAGGATATATTTATATATAAAGGTTTACATATAGAGAGAGGTGAGTGTGTGTGTGTGTGGGGGGTGTGAGTGTGAAGAGAGAGGGACATGAGAGACAGAGCAAGAGAGGCTTTAAGGAATTGACTCAGGAGAGCACAAGATCTAAGTCTGAAATCTATAGGCAGGCCAGCTGGCTGGAGATGCAGGAAAGTGACGATGCTGCAGCTCAGCCCAAAGGCCATTCGCTGGCAGAATTCCCTCTTTCTCAGGGCCTCTGCCTTTGCTCTTCAGGCCTTCAGCTGACAGAATGATGCCCGCCCTCGCGATGAAGGGTCATCCGTTTTACACAAAAGCTACTGATTTAAATGTTAGTCTCATCAAAAATAAGTTCGCGTGACATCTAGACCGATGTTTGACCAAGAACTGGGAACCACAGCCTGGCTAAGTAAACGTAAAGTTAACCATCACTGCGTGGTGCACATGTATGCAACCGCTGTGATCCCTGGCGGCATCCGCTGGCCTAGGGTTTGCCGCAGGTCTTGGAAATCCTGAATCTTCTGCTCTTAACTCAGCCTTCCCCCCTTTTCTCCAAGACCTTTCCATTGAGCCCCTCCCTGCTCCATGGCAAGTAAACTGCAGCAGATCTCTCCTCCGGATTCTCCCATCCACCCCTTGTCTCTGCTGGACCCAGCCATCCTGAGCTTCACAGCAGCTGAGAAGCCCTCGAATCACTCCTGCTTGGGCTCCCCGGCCCCGTAAACCTCAGGGGCAGGTGCAACTCTGGGTCCCTCTGGCCCCACCCTTCTCCCGGTTCCGGCCGCCCGCACTCAAGTGAAAAGCCCCGTTTCTTTTAGGTTCCTGCCCTTCGGCGATACCACTGCTGGTTCCACCCCAAAGACCAAGACACCCTACCCCACCCATCATGCTGCTGATGTCACGTGTGCGTGAGGCCGGCCACCCCACAGCCGCCCCTCAGAACACCAGCCTCCTACTTCCCGCGCCCTTTGCCCTTCCTCCCCTCACCTTCACGCCCGTGAAGGGGCCTGAGGCTTGTCACCGCTTGAAGCCGTAAGTTGGACCATACCTGGCTCTGTGTGGGCTTCTCCTGCACTGGTATCCCTCCCATTATCTCCTGCCCACCCACTTGATTGCCTCACTGCAAGCTCCAGGCTGCTGACCCCTTCCCTTGACTTAATCCAGTCTCTGTGCGCTCCCAGCCTGCTTCCTTCTTATCCCTCTGTGTCCGTATTTCAGCCGCTTTGCTGTGCGCCCCCCACTGCTTCCATCCCTCGCCACGTCTCAGCAAAAGCACAGCTGCCCCCTGCGTCCACCTGCCAGGACAGCACCGCCCTCCCGCCCCGTCTGGACCTGAAACACGGCCTGGCACGGCGGTGGTGATTCCCCTGTTTTCATAGTAACTGGTTGAAACGCTGTCCTCCGGCTTGGCTGTCCACGCGCAGAGGTTCCTCGTCGACATACTATGTTTCAGCCCTGTTGTTCTCATTCTTCTGAGTTTGACTTATCTGGTTATCAGCGTTTACTGCTTCTTGATGTTTTCTGTGTCCAACAGAAACAAGCTAAATTCTGTCTAGGTCAATTATCAATCCTATGTGAGACAGGACACACGTCAGCCAAGCTCAGGGTCCACAAGTTTTCATTTTAATATGTCATTATGTTACCACGTAGAGCTAGACAGCTAGCACTTTCTCTGGGTGACTCCACATGAGAAAAATGAAGTCCACTGCAGAAACTGGGAGGAAGAGGGAGCAAAATTTATCGCAGAGTTACATGAAATGCAAAGCGCTGCGCCGTTCCGAGCATTACAATTATTCTCCTGCTATCGGCTCCCGTTGTCCTCTCTGTGGCCTCTGAAGAAATAATTAACCTTGTGAACTCTGAGAAACTCACAAAAGATGGAAAAGCTCACAGCCAGAATATCAGGGCCACGTGAGCACTTGAAGGCAAGCAGCTAAACGACTATTGTGACTAGAGCAAACTCAAGAGAAAATGGATCTGCAGGAGGAGAGAATGACCTCGGATGCTTCAAGGGCACTGAAAGCGTCCAGCTTACGGATTTTAAAAGAGCCTCTCTCTCTCCCTCCCTCCCTCCCTCCCTCTGGATTTTTCAGTCAGAAATCACATCTGCTTCGTGCAGAAGCCAGCACCACATAAACTGCTACATGCTGGAATTTCCTCTCCACTGCTTCTGTTGAAATGCAAAACTTACTCTCAGTATAGGAGGTGGTCTGTCCTGCATCAAGAGGTTGCGTATAACCCCTGAGTGTGCCTCGAATGGGAGACCAGACTCCTGCTTTTACACTTCAATCATCAATCGCTCCCAGCGGCCTGGGCTGTCTGCCCCATGACCGCACAGACCCCCTGTGTGTGGCTCTCGGCTACACCTCTGTCAGCTCACACATCTGTCTTTATCTATGCGTTCTTCCCCAAGACACCAGGATGCCTCTGAAATGCCTTCCTTGCCCAGTACCCAAAGAGACACCCGTAGAAGCAAATTCAATACATCACGATTTACAGGCTCACTTTTGTATGACCTCCTGAATCAGCTGGAAATTACAGAAATAAACTTTGACTAATTCAGCAGGAATTTACTAAATGATATTGAGTTGTTCAAAGTAACTCTTGGGGGCTGGAGAACCAGTGGCTGAGGTTACACAGCTAAACAGTTCAAAATCAGGCCACCAACTGTCCCTGTGGACACCTCCCCACGGCCACTGCCTGCCCAGCTGCCATCTGCACAACAGGCTCGCGACCCTCTGCTGGGAACCTGCCACAGCTATCCTTGGGAGTGGCACTGCCCATGCTGCTGTCCTCACCAGGAAGACATCCTGTTGACCCTGCTTCTTTGGGACACCAAATTCTGAAACAAATAGTGGCCCACGTGCTTGTGATGGAGAGAGCTGAAGTCATTGTGATGCTTAATTTTGTTTGTCAACCTGGCCCAGGCAACAGTGCCAAGTTGTTTGGTCAAACATCAATCTAGTTGTTGCTTTGAAGGTATTTTTAGATGTGATTAACTTTTTCTTTTAAGATTTTTTTTTTGATGTGGACCATTTTTAAAGTCTTTATTGAATTTGTTACAATATTGCTTCTGTTTTATGTTTTGGTTTTTTGGCCATGAGGCAGGTGGGACCTTAGCTCCCTGACCAGGGATCGAACCTGCGCCCCCTGCATTGGGAGGCGAAGTCTTAACCACTGGACCACCAGGGAAGTCCCTAGATATGATTAACATTTACATCAGTAGATATTGAGTGAAGAAGATTAACCTCCATAATGGTGGGCCTCATCCAATCAGTTGAAGGTCTTCAACGAAAAGACAGCGGTTCCCTAAGGAACAGGGAATTCTGTCTCCAGACTGCAACAGAGAAATCCTGCTGAAGTTTGTAGACTTTGGGCTCCAGACTGTAACACCAACTCTTACCTGAATCTCTAGCCGGTCTGTGAATTTTGAGCTTGCCAACCTCTGCAATCACAGAGCCAATTCCTTAAAATAATGGTTCCCACCACCTCCCTCTCACTTCCGCTCACTCTCCGTCCCTCTCTCTCTCTCTTTCTCTCTCCTCCCTGTGTATACACACATGTATGTATATATGTATTCTCCCACCAAGATTCTAGAAGAATGTGCTAAGCAGCCAGAGAAAATAGCAAATTACACTTTTATTCTCATATAAATTTTATATGCAAGAAAAAATAACTAAGGGTCTTCCACCTTGAAAAGTTTGCAGCTGTAACTATTAACAAAGTTTCCTGAGTACCCAAAAATGGAGACCTGTCATCTTTCTTGAAGCATGGATTTAAATTGCCACAAGGCTGCAGGATTCATTCAGCAGGGGGGGGCGGGGAGCATGGACCTGGCAGATGAGGACACGTCAATGTTGTCCCATTGTTCTTTGCAAGTCACCAGGTTTAGTAACTCTTGTGAAGGGAGATTTGATTTCCTTATGAAATAGCCTCCAAAAGAAAGTCAACTTTTAGGTTGTTGATGAAAAAGATGAGGTCCAGTAGTGAGATGATTCATAGTTTAGAGCCAGAAAATGGAGGATTTAGACTTTTTTTTAAAAAAAAAACCTTTTATTTTTCAAAAAATCACTACTATCCAAGTTAACTTCAACGTTCACTATTTAAGCTTTAATCCCAAGCCATATGTAGTTTATTATGCAACACTTCTTGGCATAAGCAAAAGATACATTCCACACTGTTAGTGGATACTGACACTCTGCCGTCAAAGATGTCCACCGTCATAGGTATATCCTTACTACTTATATATAGCTGTGCTTCACTACGTGGACGGGTAGGTAGGTAGACAGATAAACAGGTAGATAACCCTCCAAAATGTGCTACTTTTAAAACGCCAGTCATTTATGGATCCAGGCTGGAAGCTGAAATCTATCCCTGGGGAGATTTTATCTCTGTCCCTGGGAGGGACATTTTTATAAGCAGTTTTGCTCACACAGGTATGGGCTGGTCTTGAACGTTGGTGAAGTAATCCAAATGCAGATGCTTCCAACTGTGTTCATTTTATTACGATTAAATATGGAAAAAATTACCTCTGTGGTGGTGGACTGCATCTCTGGAGGGATGGCTATGAGGTGAGAGATTTTGGGTTCCCACTGACAGGCCTGTAATCAGGGAGTCTGGGGTCCTGGTGGCCTGTGGGGAGATGGCATGGTTAGGAGACTTGTCACCCACC
Source organism: Lagenorhynchus albirostris (assembly GCF_949774975.1). Taxonomy (NCBI): domain Eukaryota; kingdom Metazoa; phylum Chordata; class Mammalia; order Artiodactyla; family Delphinidae; genus Lagenorhynchus; species Lagenorhynchus albirostris. The sequence continues at coordinate 3,025,306 of NC_083111.1, forward strand.
CCTGCCACCCCCCGAGGAGGCGTTCGAGGGAAGGGGGAGTCGGTGGGGAAGGGTTGTGAGGTATAAACCATCTCCTGTTCCAGGTTATAACTGAGCTCTGTCACCTCCCAGCCTTCGCACCAGCCTTATACTCACCTGCTCTGTTTTGTGGACTAAGGGGATGGGACCAGTTCAGCATTTGGGGCGTGGATAAAATGGATTGAGGGATTCACAGAGACAGCGACATCACGCGTGGCCAGAGACGGAAGGCAAACAGCTAGAAGTCACTTGCAGTAAAAGGAAATAAGTAACAACCAGGAGAAAACATAACCATAACCCAGAACCTTCAGAGACACACTTTAGGACTTCAAGACGGAACTTGCTGCAGTCATGTTAGATAAGGCTCAATTATTTTGTTTAGATATTAAAGAGGAAGGTCACTCCCAAGGGCTGAAGAGTTCAAGGAGAGAGATACCGAGATACATATAAAGCCCATGTTTTTAGGGAGAGGGCTAATAAAGGTAATAATCAAAATGTGATAACCAAATCTGAGAATAAAAGCAATAAGTCTAAACATATTTGCCGATGTGTGAATGGGAAATAAGATTTTTAGAACTGGATTTTCTCTAAAGCAATAATACTACACCAGAATTGACTACAATGACAAATTCTCATAAGTTACTGTTTATTAAAGTATAATGTATATCCCTGAGGAACTCTACAATGGGATTATGGCTAAAATCCCCATTTAGCCCTCATTTCATTTGGCATTAATGACTACAGCTATGAGATATATACTTTATAACATGAAAAGATTATGATTAGTCATTCTGGATTGGTTTATTAACGTGTCAAGACACTATGTGCAAATAAGAAATTGATGGACTCTGTCTTATCTCCTCCCAACCCCAAATCACTCAAGGGCTTTGCCGTGGAGAGGATGCTTTAAATAATGGGCAGCTCACCCAATGTCCCTTTAAACTGGGAGGTTCTGGGTGTGAAAGTACAGAAAAGGGAGAGAAAGAGAGAAACCATTAGAAACAAAACCCTGCATTTCAGAGGGCATACCTTGCATGCCTGAGTAAATAGGCATGTCCCTCACACTGTTACTGTGCAATCACTTGGAACACTCCATTCGGCTTCTAGAAGAGTGATAAATCTTCATGTGGGAAGGTCTTTGAAACAGGACATGACAGGTATTGGAGGATGAATGATCCCAGATTTAATGGAAGAGACAGCTTCACTCTTTTTCTCATTTGCTGCCGGGTCCCCCTTCACATCATATCCAAGTTTCCTGCTCTCCTGGTCTCCCCAGATCCATGTCTGCCCTGTTTATGACAAACGTGGTCAAGGCCCAAGCCCTTGTTTAAAACAGTCCTCCCTTGGATCACCAAGTCCTCTTCCAGGAAATCAATATTCCCTAACAGTCACTTTCTGGATGCGGCAGCCATGCTGAGAGACAGGAGAAGAGGGGCCCTAGACCCAGTGGTGTCCCAGAAGCATCCAGACAGGCCTCCATCAGCCACCTCCTGAGCGGCCTGAGACACGTGCAATGGTCATGCACAAGCACAGATAATGATCTCACCTGGGCTCCCACATGCGCTGAGAGCCCCCAGCAGGACAAGCAGCACCAGCTGTAACCACGAGGGTGAAAGCCGTGTCTTCAGTCTGAGAGGGTTTACTGCAGCTTTGACGTGGTTCCTTTAACTCTTAGACACCGAAAAACCAAGAGAGCTCCGTATCCCCTATAGCGTCAACTTCAAGAGTACACTTTGAGCTTCTTAAACCTATGACTCCATTAATGAATGTAAGCGTTTTACACACACTTCCTCTCCCTGGCCCTTTCCTTAAGGAATCGCTGTATATAATTGAAATAATACCCTGAAAACCAAAGACGAGCTAAAAGCCTCCAAACACCTGATCTACCACCGACTACAGGTAGTGAGCCTTCTGCACAGGAACTGTGAAGACAACTGCTTGCAGAGGAAGGGCAAACAGGGTCACGTTTTAAATGCACATCTTGTCCCTACTGTGCCTTCGTGCCTGAGCTCAGCACAGCTTCAGAAACCTCCCCAGCAACGTCCATGGCGCCTTCTGAGTGGCAGACAAAAATGAAGTCCAAATGCCAGGTTATATTGGCAAGAATCTTATGAGCAGCCTCTTCTGTTCTTGGTTATATGGTTCCCAAATTTACTTATCACTTGTAGATTTTAATTTCTCTTTTTGCCCATCTCAAGATAAGTCCTAGGCAGAAAAAAAAAAAAAAGCAGGGGCATTCAAACACAACTCAAAAGAAGCCTCAATGAACCTCACCAGATGGCAAACAGAAAGCACGTAAAGTATAACTGAGCAGTTTTTGAACTGGGTTGAAGCCACAACTCTATTTCTGATTTTGTATGAATAAACTCCACCAAAGGAAACATTTACACTTTATCTATGTTGAGCAAGTGCACATTGGTAAAGTCAGAGAGAGGGCAAAAAAAATTAGATGAATTTTGAATAATTGAGAGGCTTCAACCTTAGAAAGAGCCCTCACTGGCTTATAATCTGAAAATGTGTAACTGATTTTCCATACAGGAATGGCCTTCCTTGAGCAGGCAACTTTGTCAAATGTCTCAGTAAGCCAAGAAAAACTGGAAAAGCAAACAGGGGAATTTTTAATCCATTTTAATGGGTGTGTTTCAAAACCTAATAAGTAATTAGATGGTGCTGTTTTCTAGAGGAGTGCCTTCCAGTAGAAATATAATGCTAGTAGAAACATATGTAACTTTAAATTTTCTAGAAGCCACATATATTTTTTTAAAGATTTTTTTTGATGTGGACCATTTTCAAAGCCTTTATTGAACTTATTACAATATTGCTTCTGTCTTATGTTTTGGTTTTTTGGCCGCGAGGCATGTGGGATCTTAGCTCCCCGACCAGGGATCGAACCCGCGCCCACTGCATTGGAAGGCAAAGTCTTAACCACTGGACCGCCAGGGAAGTCCTCACTGCTAATTTTTGATATATTAAACATCAATAGATATAACCCATCCAAACAAAAGCCCTTCCATCGATAGCTTTTAAGAATGTGAAGGGTCCTAGAACAGAAAGTTTGAGAACTGCCACCTTGGGGAAACTACTGCCCTGTGCACCCGAGTTCTGGAGGTAAAGTCTATGGCCCCACTGGCTGAAAGGGCAAGAAACCACAGCCACACCCAAAGACCAATGAGGAAAGGTAAGCACACTGCGGTTCACCCACCAGGGCATCCTCACATAGCAGAGGCTAAAAAGGAAGGAACGCAGCAGTTACGCTCATCAACGTGGATGAATCTTTGGAAAAGACTGCCATTTGAAAAATACGCTGCAGGAGAATTCTTACCATGTGACTCCATTTATATAAAATGTAAAAGCGTGGAAAACTGAATAGACCGATTAGGGATTCACCTGAAGTAAACCAGGAAGAAAGGCAAGGGATGCTAAACATACTATTCAAGATCCTGGTCACCGCAAAGGCGAGGGAGGGGAGGGGCCGCAGGGAGACTCAGGAGTCCTGCAAGGGCCTGGTGATGCACCTTCCTTAGCTGGAGGGGAAGTGGGGGGGGTAGCGAGTATCCGGGTGGTGTGATTATTATCATTATTGCGATAGTACTTGTATCTTTAAAGTATATGTAAATTTTTTTAAGTATCTAATATTTGAGAAACAAATCTGTTTACAGTTCAAAAACAGAAGAGAGAGACAGAGAGGCAGACACCAGACCCAGGCAGGTAAAGGGGTTCCCTTGGTTCCCAGAACTTCAGCCACATGATTGGAAAGGCAGAGAACACCTGTGCCTCCTCTTGGCTGTGGGACAGCGGACCTTTCCGGCCTCTGGATTCACAGCTGAGTGCGATGGGTCAGGCGGTGCTCCCTCCGTGAACAAGGTCAGCCTGGGGGTGTAAACCCATCTGGTCAGGAACAAAGAGTGCTGAGGGAGTGCCCTTGGGTGGCTCCTGATAGGGGCCTCCCCTGTGCTTTACAGAAAACAAACCTTAGAACAATTAGAACCTCCAAGCAGCCTCTTCCTGCAGAGAAAGCAGTCCCACGGATGCTGTGGAAGGAGGTGGGTGGAGCCGGCCCCCCTGCAGGTGGAGAAGCCTGGGGAGCCCAGCCTGGAGCAGGGCTGGCTCAGAGCTTGGGCAGAACCGGAAGGAAACAAGCTGAGCTGAGGCCACACCAGCTCCTGGGCCCAAAAGCTTTTTACACGCTCTTCAAATAACCTTTACCACATATTCTACTGGGCAAATTCTAGGGACTTCCAGCCCATCCTGCCCCACCAGGAAGGCTCACACTGAGTCCCAGGACAGGAGAGGAGGTGGCAGCGGGGACAGAGCAGGGCTCTGGACAGCCCTGGGCATCGCCAGGGTGATGGGCAGCTGCCTGACCCAGCGGGTTGCCGCCTGGATGGTCAGAAGCTCAGGGCCTCCCAGCGGGGCCGGGACAGCTCACTCCCCTCCCCCTCCCTGTTCTCTCTTTTATTTGCCTTTGTGAACTTTGCTGGCTGCGGAGCTCCTGAGCTCCCTACCCAGCTGGATGGGAAGGACAAAAAGGACACAGAGAAAGTAAGTGTTGCCTAGCAGCGGAGAATCCAAGCCAGCCAATGAGATTAGAATGAACGATCACGGGAGGAAGCAGGGCATCTCCCTCGTGGAGACAGATTGTCGCTGTGGGCTTGAAAGCAGGGGACCGACTTCCTTAAATCTTTCAGGGGGTTGACGTGGGTCTCAGAGCAGAGGCAGAGCTCCTTCACACGACCTCTGCTCTACGCTCCGCGCTCAGCTCCGCCCCATCTTTCCACACGGGCACTGCAGCCATAGTGAAGTACCGGCAGTACCTCTCCCTGCATCCCATTCAGACAGCAGCTCCTCTCGGAGGCCCTTCCCGATCCCCTGCCTTATACCCCTTCCATGACAAAGGCTAAGAGTGCCTCCTACTAACCTTTGCCACAATGCATTTTAATCACTTATTTATTGACTATCTTAAAAACTCCTGAGGGTACAGACTACATCATTTAATTTTAGATTCCAGACCATACCATCCCTCAGATGGTAGGCGCTTATATGTTCACTGAGTGAGTGAATGAATGAATAAATATTGTTTTCTTACTTTAAAAAAGGAAAGAAAGCCAAGGACCAAACCAATGGCTGATGGGAATTCAGCGCTGCGTCGTGTGGGGCTGAATGAAAAAAGAACAAAGTCTTACCTCCTAGGTCAAGGCCTCAGATTTTTCAGCCCGGGACCCTCACGCGCCATGCGCGCTGCAAGTGTCGGATTACTGAGGATGTTGTGTGATTGGTTACACTTCCAAGAGTCGGAAAACTGGCAGAGTCATCCAGCACTAATGGATGGGATTTATTTAACACGAGCTTTATCCGAGGTCATGTAAATATTGTGGCGCATGTTCCTAATCACAGCCCTGTGAGTTGGGTACCCTTACTCTCACCATTTTATAGAAGCAGAAACAGTGGCACAGAGATGTTAAGTCACTTGCCCAAGGTCACAGAGCTCGCGAGTGGCAGGTCCAGGACTCAGGCCCAAGCTGACTTGCTCCGCAGCCCACTTTGACAAAGAACAAAAAATGTGATGAGGCACGGTGTGGCGAGGACGGTGGGGAACCAGCTCTCTGGGCAACGTCACTGGGGCTGATGCAAGTAAAATGCCAGCCGCTGTAGGACCGTGAACAGGGGGGAGCAGGACGCCTCACTGGTGCCCACGAATGCTCCAGAGTGTGCCCCCTGGGGGACCAGTAAGGAAACCCCTGCACAGAGCACGGACAGCAGAGCCCGTCAGCCCCACCCAGCGGGCCAGGAGACCATGATCGCGAGCCTGCAGAAGTTTCTGCCTTCCGGCTGCTGTGCCCTGGGAAGGGCCCCGGACTCCACCGTGGCCTTTTAATCACTCACCACCCCCTGCTGGGAGCCCGCAGCAAACCCCAGGGGCAATTCCTGATCCCAGCTGTCCCGGCTCTCTTCCCTGATTCCCAGACTCTTAGCTTCAAAAGCTGAATTTTCTACACAGTTCCCTGGCCTTTTTTTAAAGATCCATTTAGACTCCATTCCCTGGCTTTTGTGATCCATCTCCCATGCCCCCCACACACCCCAACTTTACCTAATCTCTTAACTACAGTGGCACCTGCCGAACTGGGTAGGACACACCAATCCACACCTCCGGCCCTCCGACCGCTGGCCTGGGGTCACCCCCTTGCCCTGTTTAAGAGAGCAGGTAAATGGACCCCCAGCTGGATCCGCCAGTGCCAAGCATGCGTGTGAAGGTGCAATCTCATTTACGCTAGAAATTATTACTAAAATATAATGTGTGCTTACTGATTGGCCTTGATTATCTGTATTATTTACCAGCACAAATAATTTGTCTTGATGAGTTTGCTTATCTGTGAAACTGAAGAACAGGGAGTCGTCACTAGTCAAGAGTCCCAAGCCAGAACCACGGAATTCAGCCCAGAACCTGCGGCCTTTCCCTCCACTTTTGTCCGTCCTCCCGTCTCTCACGTGAAAACCTGAAGGGCAGGGCCACGACCCGGCCTCACCACGCTCTTTTGTCTGTTTGCCCCAGTTTTCCTTCTATGCTGCTCACAATTTCTCTTCCTCTATTGTGAAGAGTGACTTGACAATTCAAATGGTGTTTATCTTCCCCGCACCTTTGAAACGTGTAAGAGACTGCTGCTTTCTGCTCTGCTTTCAATTTGTCCAGATGTGCACATAAAAGCCAGCAAGCGAGAGCACAGAGTGTCATTTCCATTGTCCCCTTCCCTGAAAGGAAGAGCAGAGACTTTGTCTATGGGGTAAAGCTTCCAGAAAAACACAAACCTGCTATTGGAAATGACATCTCACGACCTCCACCCACAAATCAGTGACCAAAACGAGGCCATGATATTCGAGTCCAGAAATCTATCTGCATTCATGGAAAATTTAAAAAGAAACCATCTACGTTTTATTCACCGAAATTAGCGTAGCCACGGTAATGGCCAAGTGGTACTGAAAGAGCGGATGTTCGCAGATAACTAGGAAAACAATCACTCAGCTTGAAAATGTAGGTCACGAGCAAGCATAGGATGGACCATTACAGACCCACGAGTGCTTCAGATAATGGTTCCCAAACCTGATTCTAAACTGAATTGTACGTGAGAGTTGTGAAAGGTCATCCAACTTGGCGAGCCTCTCTCTTACAAGGAGACAATTGCTTATTGGAGTTAGCAATTGAGCACCAACTCTGTGTCAGGACCTGTAATAACCCAAATTCATGATCTCATTTCATCTTCATAACAACACAATCAAATAGGCATTACTGACCCCATTCTACTGATGGAAAACTGCACCTCCAAAAAGTGTTCAGCCCCAGGAAGCACAGTGCCAAGTATCATCCTTCGTAGGAGGTCTGCCCACCCACCGCAGGCCCTCCCAGCCCTCCTGCTTGAGGAGGGAAGAAAGCAATTCATCGCCGACCTCTTGACACTTAAAAACGAGGCCGATTTCATCCCCAAGTGTCCCTTCCCTTCATGGCTTAGTCTCTGCCATTCGACAGCTGAACACTGCCTGTTCTCCAAGGCCAAGGGCTGGGGGCCACTGAGGCAGCTCGGCACAGCCTGGTGCCCCTCACTGCACGTTGGAGCCCCCGTCTCTACAGGGACCAACCCCGCCAGGACCTCCCTGAGGTTCAGCCAGGAGTTGGGTCCAGGAATCCCTCCCCCCTCTACCAACAGAGTAAATGCTGTGGAACGTGGCCATCGACTCTTCCATAGGCTTCTTTTAGGGAAAGTCATTCCACTTCTGGGGTAAATCGTTCACACGCAAATCGATCACCTCTGTTTACCCAGCGCTGCTGAGGGGCTGGGTGCAGGGCCGTGAGTCAGACACCCTCTCTGCTTTCAAGAGCTTGCAGCCTTGGGGAAAGGCCAGCAAGACTGGGGCCAGGGAGGCCTCTTGGAGGAAATGCTGTGACTCTGAGGAGTCTAGTAGGAGAACTGAGGGAACCAGGATTGTGCCCGGAGAGAAGCCAGAGAGGCACCAGGAGGAAGCTCTGGGGGCCAGGCTGGGGCCAGGTCAGCTTTGGGACTGGGCCCTATGCAGCAGGGGCAGCACCCCAGCCCCTCCACCTGGCCTCCCCCTGCATGGGACCGAGGGGGTGGGCTTGGGCGTCAAGAGAAGCCCTGGATCCAGGAGGCAGTGTGTAGGTAAAGTTGGGAGGGACGCAGATGTGTCTACAGAGGCAGGTATACGCTCCAATACCCTTTTCAGCCTTAATTAAAACCATCATTAAAAGCTGTAAATTAACTCAACAAGGAGGCCATCGGACTAAGGAGGCTCTAGTGCCTTAGCAGCAGAGGAAAGCGAACCAAAACCTCAGCCTGTAAATGCCTCAACCCCTAAGGACCACCCACCATGACAGCCAAGCAGGTTGAGCCCCAGCCAATGAACAGCCTCCTTTCCCCACCTCCTGCGTGTGCATCTCTCCCAGCTCTACCGGCCCCGACCTCCAGCACCTCCTGCCCCGTGCTGCCTGATTCCCCCCGTCCACTATGCCCCAGTTTATGTTTTAAGTTCCAGAAGCAATTAAGGGGGCGCTTTATAGCCTTGGGGATTTCCTGGCCGAGCAGTCTGCCCAGTTTAAAGAGAAGAGAGAGCTCCGGGGGACAGAGCAGTAGATCCTCCCACGATGGGCCAAGACAGGTGAAGACTCTGAAGTCAGGTTTACTTTGTATTTTTGAGTTTCCATGAAATGGAGTAACTCACTGACAATAAATACTCCTGTGAGCTTATAGTCTAATCAAAATGGTTAATTGTTATAAAAACCTTTGGTCTTGAGACTAATACTGTTCTACTTGTTGTGAGAAATTTTATTTATTTATTGCACGGATGTTACCAAAACTTAAGTTTCTAACCAAACATGTGGTAGCTAATTCAACTTTGACAAAATGGGCTTTGTTTTAATTGACCCAAATAACAGTATAAAATGTAAAAGCTTTCTTCGAGTTACGAAAAATCATTTGTAAGGTTTCTTTCTTCGTAACGTAAGTTATATAAGTAAATTGTGATCATAGCAGATCCAAATTTTAAATACAACGCAAAATCTGAGCTTGTTTTTTAATAAATATATGTATATAGGCATGTATCAACTCACATAATTGAAATTATAATCTATATTTTTATTCTTATTTTTCTACCTAAAATATCATGAAAAGTTGCCTTGTATCATTAAGAATTCTTCAACAAGTTACGAGTGTCTATGTGGTATCCTAGTGCATAGATAGATGTCTCCTGACTGATGTATTAACTTCCCCATTAATGACTTAGATTTTTTAAAACCATTAGAATAGCTACTCCATGAATAGCTACGATGAATCTCTGCATCAGTTATGATTTCCTTAAAATAGACTCCTATAAATGGAGTGACAGAATCCAAGGGTGTCAGTATTTTTTAATACTTTTTTTTACATTATTATATGTATTACTTTTATAACTTTATATCTTACTTTTAGCCCTGTATTTTTAAAAATATTTACTTGTTTGTTTGTTTTTGGCAGTGTTGGGTGTTCGTTGCCGCGCACAAGCTCTCTCTAGTTGCGGCGAGCGGGGTCTACTCTTCGTTGCAGTGCGCGGGCTTCTCATTGCAGTGGCTTCTCTTGTTGCTGAGCACAGGCTCTAGGTGCACGGGCTTCGGTAGTTGTGGCTCGTGGGCTCAGTAGTTGTGGTGCATGGGCTTCAGTAGTTGTGGTGCATGGGCTTCAGTAGTTGTGGTGCGTGGGCTCAGTAGTTGTGGCTCACAGGCTCTAGAGTGCAGGCTCAGCAGTTGTGGCGCACGGGCTTAGCTGCTCCGCGGCATGTAGGATCTTCCGGGACCAGGGCTCGAACCCGTGTCCCCTTCATTGGCAGGCGGATGCTTAACCACTGTGCCGCCAGGGAAGTATTTTTAAAGATCTTGAAAACTTATTGCTACTTATTTAGTTAGTTCGTTGGTTAGTTAGCTGGTGGCTAGTTGGCTAGTTGGCTGGCTGGCTAGGTGGCTAGTTATTTGGTTGGTTAGGAAGTTAGTTAGCTGGTTGGCTAGTTGGTTGGTTAGTTGGCTAGTTATTTGGTTAGTTAGTTATGTTGGTTAGTTGGTTGGTTAGTTTGTTTTCAGTTGTATTTCTCTCAGAAGAGAAAACCTACAGGCGGGCTAGGCTCAAAACCAGTCCAGGTGACCTAGTTCGTGACAGTCCAGCCCCACTGTCTGACCAGAGACTGCAGGCTCAGTAGCACACATCAGCACATGTGACAGTGACAGGAGCTCACACATCTGCATCCTCACCCGCAGCGTCTGAGTGACCCGGGCCAATCGCCCATTGTCTGGGGGCCCCAGTTTCTTCATGGTTGAAGTAAAGGCACCTGAAGTCTTTCCTATTACTTTCGGTTCTAAGCTCTGGGATTCGAATGTGCTGTTTTTAGTACATTCTACTTTAGAGAGTCTTTTCTGTTCTGGAAATTCGGGTAATGGAATTTCTGCCTGATGCAAGGCCAGCAGCTGGCATCAAGGACATGAAAGCCTCAGCTTCAGAAAGTCCACAAAACACCCAGTCATGAGTGTGTGCATGTTCTTTGCATTCTTCTGGTCCGAAGATTCATGAAATTCATGACATTCTTACAGGGGTCTCTGAAACCACGAAACATTGAGAAGCTCTGATTCAGAGCCACAAATTCTTTGTCTTTACTAAATGTGATGATTTGCCTCAAATTAGGTGTGGCAGGTAAACAGCAGACTTAGGCATCACAGATGAAGAGATTAAATAACAAAGATTCCACACTTTGCGGAAGAAAAATCGGGGGGGGGGAGAGGGGAGACACTGCTGAGGCCAGAGAGGTCCCTGTCCCCACGTCCACAGCCCCCGAGAGGTAGGGAAAGCACCTAAGCTTCTCACAGCCCCCCTCTCACCCCAAGAGGGGAAGTGTGTGCGAAGCAGTGAAGAACGAATTAGCACCAAAAGTGGGCCTCCACCACTGGACTCAGCAAGGGCGGAGGCTGGGGCAGCCTTCTCATCAGCACCAAGGGGACACGGCGTGGCTGTTTGAGCTGCTGGACAGAGACAGGACATTCCAGCAGACGCCAGACAGAGATGACCAAGGGCCGACACCGACACCAGGGCTCTGCCCAGGCAGCTGCAGTTCCAAGGAGAAAGAGGAAAGAAGCCCGCAGCTGACTGAGAAAAGCCTAAATCCGCTGACTAAGCTGCATTCAACTTTCTGCCGCCAGCAGAAGGCCCCAAGCCGGAACTAAGCCGAGTTCTTTCAGAAAGGCAGAACTGGCGCCCTGAGTTCGTGTCCTCCACGTGACCTTAGCGCCACACTCTTCACCTACCACCACCCCCGTCCCATCCTCACAGCGAAACAATCAGCAACCCAAATCTGAATCAGCTTCTCATCGTGCGAGAGAAAGGGGAACCCTGAGAACGTCAAATGATTTGCCCCAGGTACGTTTAATGACACAGCAAGAAAACTGGAAAAATAACTGCCTAATGCATGCTCTCTGCAGGAGAATTCATACCCTCCCCGGGGCACGCCAAATACATCCTATCTCCTCATTCAGAGATGCACCTTATTACACCATGCTTCTCTCAGCATCGTTAACAAGACCAAAAACCCAACAAGAGTTCCATCTACAGATCGTGGCTTGATTGTCTATCAGAGTCTGGCATTTAGCAGACATTCACTAAATGTTTTAATGAATAAGTGAATATATTTCATATATTATCTTTAGTATAATCGTCCTATTCTCAGGCCTTAATCCCATACACAGCACTGATATCTTAATGTCAATCTACACTGCAAGCTGGTTGATTTCCAAATGTGGTGGCAGTTCCAAAACGCCAGAGACCAGTCAGAAGGGCCCCAGGATTGAGGTCATGGTGGCAGCCCACTTACCATGGCAGCGTGCACACTGGTTCCCATAACCGCCCTCTGAGGTAAGTACTATTACCGTGACACAAGTTATAGGACAGAAAACAAATATCCAATAAATTTCCGTAACCCAAGGTCACACAGCCTGTGGGGTGCCGTGGGGAGACTCAGGTCAGTCTATTTCTGAAAGCCCCACTCCAGGCTCCATCTTGCTACGGTCTGAATGTTTGTGCCCCCTAGTTCCAAATTCATCTGTTGAATCCCAAGCCCCAGAGGTGATGATATTGTGGGGGGGGGCCTTGGGAGGTTATTAGGTCATGAGGGTGGAGCCCCCATGAATGGGATTAGTGTTCTTATAAAAGAGACAGAGCTCCCCCGCCCTTTCCTTCAGGTGAGGACACAGCGAGAGATCAGGAGTTGGCAACCCAGAAGAGGGCTCTCACCCGGCCATGCTGCCACCCTGACCTTGACTTCCAGCCTCCAGAACTGTGAGCAGTACATTTCTACTGTTTGTAAGAAATATGGTATTTTGTTGTAGTGGCCCAAAGTGACCTCATTTGGAGCTTCTGAAATTACATCACGGGGTCTTCCCAGGTAGCGCAGTGCTTAAGAATCCACCTGCCGATGCAGGGGACACGGGTTCGAGTCCTGGTCCGGAAAGATCCCACATGCCACGGAGCAACTAAGCCCATGCGCCACAACTACTGAGCCTGCGCTCTAGAGCCCGCAAGCCACAACTACTGAGCCCATGTGCCACAACTACTGAAGCCCTCAAGCCACAACTACTGAGCCCATGTGCCTAGAGCCCATGCTCCACAACAAGAGAAGCCACCGCAATGAGAAGCCAGCGCACCGCAACGAAGAGTAGCCCCCGCTCGCCACAACTAGAGAAAGCCTGCGTGCAGCAACAAAGACCCAATGCAGCCAAAAATTAATTAATTAATTAATTTAACAAAAATGACCTTATGGTCAAGCCCATTCTGACACGTGCTCAGTTCTGATGCTGTGCATTATCTGCCCTACAGGACCCCTTGCAGCTGCTGGCCTTCAGGCTCAGAACCACAACTAGTCCTAGTGGGGAGGAACCATAACCTCACAAATAGATTGAGCAATCGACACCAGGGCTCTGCGGCCTTGACACAGAAAACTAGGACTTAACTGTATCGTGTAAGAAGGGATTAGCATCTATATTTTTCTTATTATGATAATACATATAATGTAAAATTTACCATCTTAATTATTTTTAACTGCACAGTTTTATTTTTAAACTTGATAAGCTGCTTAAATGCCTATTACCTTGAAGAAGCTGACACCTCAGGGAACAGAGAAATCAAACCTACTTCTAGTTTGCTGAGCTGAGAAAGAACAAAAATACTGTGCTGCAGAGATGTCAAAGCAGCAAGGTTCCCCTGCAACCTGAGGCACCAGGCTGGGCACAGGGGCAGCGATATGGTCCCCGGAGGGCTGGACGGTTTGATGCTGGTGCAAAGCAGCCTCCCCGGAGGGAAAACAAAGCAGGCTAATCTGCTCGCTTCTCTGTTTTCATATGGGTAACAACCTCAACTTCAAGCCATTTTCTCTGATAATGTTTTGTTCTCGGATTTGTACCATCCCTGGGGTTATGATAGAGTTAAAAATATAATATAATGCTATAAGTAAAACTTATCAATTATAAACTATATGTTAGAGTTGAGAATCACGTTAAGAATCTCCATAACTGAGAACATGTCTCTCTCTAGTTTCATCACGTGTACTATAAAAGGAGATAAAAATAAGACTTGGGCTTCCCTGGTGGCGCAGTGGTTGAGAGTCCGCCTGCCGATGCAGGGGACACGGGTTCATGCCCCGGTCCAGGAAGATCCCACATGCCATGGAGCGGCTGGGCCCGTGAGCCACGGCCGCTGAGCCTGCACATCCGGAGCCTGTGCTCCGCAACGGGAGAGGCCACAGCAGTGAGAGGCCCGCGTACCGCAAAAAAAAAAGAAAGACTTGCCCTGAAGCTCCATGAGGTTGGTATGAATATTATCTGTTGGAAACATGGGGTGAGACTACTCACAAAAACTATAACATGCAATTCATCCAGATAAAACTAGAGTTTATTAAGAGAGCACCCTAAAAGACAATGCTCTTTATTTGGAAGGCTAGGAACCAGAATCCTAGCTTTAAAATTCAGGAAGGATCTGTGCCTGTCCACAGTCTGCATACAAATATTAAAATAATCCCTAAATGGTTCCCTTGGTGTAGGTCTTATTGAAGAAGCAGAAGAATATACTGAGAAGCCAGAATCACACACAAGCTTTCTTTGTTTACACACGAAAGGAACTTACGGAAAACAAGGCCTATTGTTTAACAGAAAATTTATATCATTCTCTTTCCTCTGAAATTCACTTTTACAGTCTTTCCCTCCACAGAAATGTACCCTTTTTAAATATATTCTTATGCCTAAAAGTTTTTAGCGATCAGTTTTCTGCAAGATAGATAAAGATAAATGGATAGATAGATATTCTTTCTAATTTCTTAGCAGTCTTGTTTTCCAAATATAAAAAAGCAATGTCTCCTGGATTGAGTTATTCACATCAATGTCTTACAAATTTTAATAATTACTAAACATGAACGGGTAAATTTTTATTATATTAATGGGGTTAAATGTTGGGTCTTTTCATGTATTCATTCATGAAGATTATTGATTGCTAAAATAAGACAGAGGTAAGTTTTAATTGTACACCTGTTTGTCATTCACATGGCCCTCAGTGTTAAGAAGTAACTGTGCCCATAATGAGTACATGGGAAAGGAAGGAGTTTTGTTATAGCACTGTCACTGAATTGTTTGAACTGCTTCTGACTTATATGGCCCTTCAAAAAAAGCACACACTGACTTAGCTTGAAAAAACTATTTGAAACGATCTATTGGCTGACAATTCACTTAGGTCCTGTTTCAGTCGTGTTGACAGCAAAGATGTGAAAATCAACTTGACTTTGATTTGTTACCAAGTCAATCCTCTTTCTCAATGTGGGGAAGGCATTTCAAAAATGGGCTTTTTCAGAATTCCCTGGCGGTCCAGTGGTTAAGACCCGGCGCTCTCACTGCCGAGGGCCTGGGTTCTGTCCCTGGTTGGGGAACTAAGATTCCACAAGCTGCGTGGCACGGCCAGATAAAAAAAAAAAAGGCTCTTCCTAGACTTCCAAATGCTGCTCATTAACCTTGATCATCTTTAACTTAGAAATACCTAGTTTACCAAGTTGATATATGACTGGAGTGAAAACAAAATGTATAAAACTGAATATTGAATATTTTAGAACTTTTCCCATTGACTATAAACTAAAACATACAGCTTCATACTAAATTTCAATATTCTTGGTTGTGTCTGTCTGCCTTAAAAAAACACGACTCATGTAGAGAAAATACGAATTACTGTATAGAAATAAATGAACAATAGTTAATAATTTTAAATGGTTAAATTTAGAATCATGAATTTGACAGGATGACAACAGCATGCCAAGATTTTAACTATATCACGAATTAACTGTTAAGTAAATTAAACTGGTTTTCTGACCTTCAGGGTATTGATTGGGTATGGGGGATATTTCGTCTCTATTCATGCTTAAAATTCTCTGCTTGTAACAGTATAAGATAATCTTCTCTTTGGAAATAAACAGCAAAAAGAAGAGATTCTACTGTGTGGCTAGCAGGTATGGAGCTTACAAAAGACATATTAGTGATTGTTATTAAGTACAATGTACTCCCGGCCTTCAACAATCTGGCAAGCGTGAAGGAAAATAGTTTTTTTGCCCTTTGAGTCTGAATAAAAGTTTGTGAAAATGTAAAACAATTAGGTATCTGCTGGATATGCCTTTTTTTTGCAAGCATGTAGCATTTATCTGCCAGAAGTAAACACGAATCTTTTCACCTCTTCCTCCTTGAAATGCTACCATCCTGGGAACTGCAACATGGTCCACGAAACGGGCCAATGAGAGGGGTCTGTCTCGTTCCTGAAGTGTGGAGGGTTTGTCTGGGAACGGATGATGCTTCCCAGGATGCTTTTCACAAACCTTTACTACCTGATTCCGCGGACACTTCGAGTAAGACCTGCAGCTTGGCCGTGAGCTTGTATCTGGATGGATAGAATGCCACGGCCTCAATCTGTAACGAGACTCCCAAGCCAGGCTCTCAGGGAGCTCTCCCTAAAGAGGGAAGCACTGCTCTCAGCAGTCAGGACATGAAAGATGAAGGCACAAAATAAAACGTGGCATTCTCACGCTGCCCCACTCTGCAGTGTATCTGAATTCAGAACATCCCAGGATTGACCAAAATACTGTTTCTAATGTCACATTCACTCAACAGCAATCTAGTTAAGACGCAGAAAACCCCACACGGGTTCATGGAACTTTGATGAAAAGAGCTTCGCCAAGACCAAGATCTCAGATTCTTCTTGTTTTGTGAAGTGGGAGAAAGAGGAAGTGAGGAGAGGCATGACCTCAAGGTGCGGCCCGTGTGGAGGACACTGTCACAAAAGATGCAGGCGGATGCTGAGACCACCGTCTGCTTCCTTCCCCACGGACCGGTGGTGACCCGTCATCAGCTGCGATGCCGGCTTGGTGTGGTCCTCTCTGTGGGTTCCATGGTGGCCCGTGTCTAGTTGATGCATTCTTTCCAGGCGCCATGTTTAATAGGCGCATCTTTGCAAGATGATCCTGAGGGTGGGTGTGGGAGACCACACGGTGGCTCTTCCACCCGAGCACGGTGGCTCCCTCTCTCCTGAGTGGGTGGGAAAGGTCTCATCCCGCCAGGATCAGTCAAAGCAGAGAACGGGTCATCCTCAGGGAGAGCAGGGCTGGTTAAGAACAACCAATGCTGTGAAGTCTGTTAGGTGAGGACTGACAGGTACCTGCCCCATCCAGCAACAGGGATGTGGGCGGTCAGGTGATAAGAGCAGTCACACGGGGGGAGCGAGGGAGGCTACCAGGTGACTAAAGACTGAGAAAAGGCCCTGTGGAAAAGCTACACAGACCTCGAGTCTCATCCTTTCCTCTGTGATTCTCTTCCCCATTTCTCCAAACCAAAGCAATACATCACTCCTGGCAACCACATGAAACATTTTTAATTTTTCTTACAGGATTCATCACATCTGCCTTATATTAAAGCTATGATTCCTCTCTTCCTGTATTACAAACTCTTCAAAGATAGAAAGTAGCATCTCTTACACATTCTTTTATACACACACACACACACACATACCTGGACACACACACACACACCTGGACACAATAAGTACTTAGGTCAGTCTTGCACACAGCAGTTTTTTCTTCTTTTAATATCTTTATTGGAGCATAACTGCTTTACAATGGTGTGTTAGTTTCTGCTGTATAACAAAGTGAATCAGCTATACATATACATATATCCCCATATCTCCTACCTCTTGCGTCTCCCTCCCTCCCTCCCTATCCCACCCCTCTAGGTGGTCACAAAGCACCGAGCTGATCTCCCTGTGCTATGCGGCTGCTTCCCACTAGCTATCTATTTTACATTTGGTGGTGTACATATGTCCATGCCACTCTCCCGCTTCGTCCCAGCTTACCCTTCCCCCTCCCCATGTCCTCAAGTCCATTCTCTATGTCTGCATCTTTATTCCTGTCCTGCCCCTAGGTTCTTCAGAAGCTTTTTTTTTTTTTTAAGATACCATATATATGTGTTAGCATACGGTATTTGTTTTTCTCTTTCTGACTAGCTTCACTCTGTATGACAGACTCTAGGTCCATCCACCTCACTACATATAACTCAATTTCATTTCTGTTTATGGCTGAGTAATATTCCATTGTATATATGTCCCACATCTTCTTTATCCATTCGTCTGTCAATGGACACTTAGGTTGCTTCCATGTCCTGGCTATTGTAAATAGAGCTGCAATGAACATTGTGGTACATGACTCTTTTTGAATTATGGTTTTCTCAGGTTATATGCCAAGTAGTGGGATTGCTGGGTCGTATGGTAGTTCTATTTTTAGTTTTTTAAGGACCCTCCATACTGTTCTCCATAGTGGCTGTATCAATTTACATTCCCACCAACAGTGCAGGAAGGTTCCCTTTTCTCCACACCCTCTCCAGCATTTACTGTTTGTAGACTTTTTGATGACGGCCATTCTGACAGGTGTGAGGTGATACCTCATTGTAGTTTTGATTTGCATTTCTCTAATGATTAGTGATATTGAGCATCCTTTCATGTGTTTGTTGGCAATCTGTATATCTTCTTTGGAGAAACGTCTGTTTAGGTCTTCTGCCCATTTTGGGACTGGGTTGTTTGTTATTTTGATATTGAACTGCATATAAATTTTGGAGCTTAATCCTTTGTCAGTTGCTTCATTTGCAAATATTTTCCCCCATTCTGAGGGTTGTCTTTTCATCTTGTTTATGGTTTCCTTTGCTGTGCAAAAAGCTTTTAAGTTTCATTATGCCCCCATTCGTTTATTTTTGTTTTTATTTCCATTTCTCTAGGAGGTGGGTCAAAGAGGATTTTGCTGTGATTTGTCATAGAGTGTTCTGCCTATGTTTTCCTCTAAGAGTTTTATAGTGTCTGGCCTTACATTTAGGTCTTTAATCCACTTCCAGTTTATTTTTGTGTGTGGTGTTAGGGAGTGTTCTAATTTCATTCTTTTACATGTAGCTGTCCAGTTTTCCCAGTACCACTTATTGAAGAGGGTGTCTTTCTCCACTGCATATTCTTGCCTCCTTTATCAAAAATAATGTGAACATATGTGCGTGGGTTTATCTCTGGGCTTTCTATCCTGTTCCATTGATCTATATTTCTGTTTTTGTGCCAGTACCATACTGTCTTGATTACTGTAGCTTTGTAGTATAGTCTGAAGTCCGGGAGCCTGATTCCTCCAGCTCCGTTTTTGTTTCCCAAGATTGCTTTGGCTATTCGGGGTCTTTTGTGTTTCCATACAAATTGTGAAAGTTTTTGTTCTAGTTCTGTGAAAAATGCCATTGGTAGTTTGATAGGGATTGCATTGAATCTGTAGATTGCTTTGGGTAGTAGAGTCATTTTCACAATGTTGATTCTTCCAATCCAAGAACATGGCATATCTCTCCATCTGTTGGTATCATCTTTAATTTCTTTCATCAGTGTCTTATAGTTTTCTGCATACAGGTCTTTTGTCTCCTTAGGTGGGTTTATTCCTAGGTATTATTCTTTCTGTTGCAATGGCAAATGGGAGTGTTTCCTTAATTTATCTTCCAGATTTTTCATCATTGGTGTATAGGAATGCAAGAGATTTCTGTGCATTAATTTTGAATACTGCTACTTTATCAAATTCATTGATTAGCTCTAGAAGTTTTCTGGTAGCATCTTTAGGACTCTCTATGTATAGTATCATGTCATCTGCAAACAGTGACAGTTTTACTTCTTTGCCAATTTGGATTCCTTTTATTTCTTTTTCGTTTCTGATTGCTGCCTCACCTGGCTTTTAAAAGTGCTTTGCCAAAACCCTTTGGGGAGCTCGGGGCTTTTTAGGGCATGAGCCACCTCGTCTCCTTGCATGGCCCTGCAGTAAACCTTTCTCTGCTCCAAACTCCTATGTTCCGGTTTGTTTGGCCTCACTGTGTGTCAGGCACACGGACTTGCATTAACACGGGGAAGGTGTGCTGATGTATATCCACTTTAATACAGAGCAAGTCCACTTCTATCCATGATAAATAGTGGGGTTCCACTCATTTTAAATAGGGTTCTACTGCATGGCCATCTAGTTGCTTATCTAGTAAAATCTGGGGCTCGTTTTGACTTTAGAGTATCTTTGATAGGTGGCTACCCCTGATTTTCCTTGTCTCAACCAAGTAGTTGTTAAAGCTGAGTGCAAATCCCATAAGCTTGGGTAAGTCACTTAACCTCCCTCAGGGCCTCCTCTTCTCTAAAAGAGGGGTAACAGTCGTAGCCTCACAAGAGAGCTGTTCTAAGCTTCAGGAGAGGTAAAGCATTTAAAGCACTTAGCGCAGGCCTTCCACAAAGTACGCACCCTCATGGCACACTCACTGATTTCAGAATCACGACCTCTCAGCAACATTTTATTCTACACAAGTCTAATAGCAAGTTCCTTCTTTATCCAGAGGCAAAGATCTGTCACCAGACAACGCAGGATGGGTCCGACCTACCCCAGTTTCTTCAATGCGTTTTTGTATGACCTACTTTGAAGTGCAGCTCACACATCACTGGATGTTCTCTGGTTTTCCACTGTTTCTCACAAATCGTGATGCCCAAGCCTGAGCATGATGCTCTGGCTATTCCCACGCCAGCATCCCAGGGCTGCCCACCTCCTTCGTCACACATGCTCTACTGCTGTAAGGGAATGCAGACGGCACTAGGGTTGACAGCCACGTGGCCTGTGGACCCATAGCAGGAATGTTCTTCGTGGAAGCCCCGAGCCTGTATACACATCTGTCAAGATGCACCTGCCCGGCTACTTAAGGAATTGGGATTTTCTGGACTATGAGTCTCAAAGGTGACAAGAGTTATGGGGACTTCCCTGGTGGTCCAGTGGGTAAGACTCTGCGCTCCCAATGCAGGGGGCCCGGGTTCGATCCCTGGTCGGGGAACTACATCCCGCATGCATGCCACAACTAAGACCCGGTGCAATCAAAACAGATAAATATTTTTTTTTTTAAAGAAAGGGACAACAGTTACATCGGAAAACCAAGCCCACTCCTCATACTTCCCTCACTCCCGTGTCCACCTTGCCCTCTAGAAATCGTGCTGTGTTTGTTCCTCAAACAAATAGCGCTGTTTCTTGAGTCCAGGCCTTTTCACAACAGTGCTCTCGCAGGTAACGACAGTCTTCACACCCTCTCCTCTCCTGCCGGCTGGTGAACCTCTACTCAGCCTTCGACATTCAGCTCTAGGATCATCTCCTTTAAGACGTCTTCCCTGAAGCCCCAGGCTAGGTTAGGGGTCCTAAACTGGGACCCAATCTGTGCCCCTAATCTATCTATTCTTACCATAGCTATCTTTGAGGACCTTGATAAATGCTATTCTTTTTCCCCACCTGAACGTGAACCCACTGAGATAAGGCCCAGTGGAATCCTTGTGACTAATACAGCTGCTGCTGGAGGCTTCAAGCAAGTAAGTTCCACCATACTGAACCCCAAATCTCGGCAGACTCACCCTCCACCCCCGTCACGGCAGGGGTGGGCACCAGCCAGGCTCCTCCCAACAGGGGCAGACGCTCCTGCAGGCAGCTCACGCCCTGGGGAAGCGGAGATGAGGACCATGATCCACGGGCCAAGTTCCTCCTCCCAAACTCACCGTGAGCTCAATCACTCCCTCTCCTGGACCAAGTGAGGGAGGGGCCCGAGAGGCCGGGTGGGTTACATGCTGGAGCCCTTTGCGTGTAAGGGCAGGTCACGAGACAGAGGGCACGTGCGGGATGGGGGGAGTGTGCAGGAAATGCTCCCTTTCACTTCCCTCTAGCACTCAGCAAAGCTAGCGAACATCTTCACCTAGTGCTGGCTCTCCTCTCTCACTGAACTAACTGTAAGCTGCTTGAAGACAATGCCTATTGTCTAGTGCAGGTCACACCTGAGCTGGATTCACTCCCCTTGAGATCTGTGTCCCTCCCTTCAACTCACAGACACCACAGCCACTCAGGGACATAAGCTCTGGAGCTTAGGTTTTACATTTCGGTCTATGATCCAGTTTGTGATCACCTTTTTATACGGTGCAAGGTATAAACGGAAGTTTATTATTTTGTGCACGGATATCCAGTTGCTCCAGTAACGTGAGTTACCCTAAATATATCACCACAAATATTTAACTTATAAAACTTGAAAGTTAAGCAATACCTTTTCCCTTCTCCCAAGTAAAGCAAGGACAGAAACTCTGATCACGAACCTCACAAATCATGTTCCATTATGTGCAATATTTTCGTTCTACTTTGTTTTTATTTTAATCTTCCAAATTAGGCCTCATTTGTTTAGTTTTATTCCAGCAAGCTCTGTTTCCAGACTCTATTCTGTCCCTGGTTTATACACTGCTTTTTATGCCAGTACCACCCTGGCTCTATTGAAAGCCAAGTACTGTTAATGCCTCCAACTTTCAATTCTTTCAAAATTGTTTCAGCTCTTCTAGGTCTTTTGCATTTCCACGTAAACTTTAAAATCGGTTTGTCTATTTCTACAACAAAGCCTGCTGGTATTGCTGTTGGGATTGTATGGAATCTGTGGACCAGCTGGGGGGAACTGACACCGTTACCCCACTGCATCTCCACATCCATGATATATCTCCTCATAAAGTTCATCCTCTTTCATTTGCCTCAGCAATGTTACAGCTTTTAGTGCACAGATCTTACACATATTCTGTTAAATTTTTGAAGTATTTTTACATTATTTCCTTTCTTTTTAAGCAACAAATATTTATTTCTTGTTTTCACGCCTTCAAGGATTAGAAGAGGTCTCTGCTCAGAGTACGCACTAAGGGACACGGGATAGCAGATTAGCCACGGTCTCTAACATTGCCAATTACTGTTTTTACACTATTTTCAATTTCAGTTTCCGGTTGTTGGTTGCCAGCACAGAGAAATGTGTGTTTACATATGGACCTTATGTCCTGTGATCACCCAGGACCACACACCTGGGCCTCAGGGATGCTGGCCTTCTGCCAGGCTGATGATGGGCACCGATGGCCCCACTCTTCCTGCCCCGCTGTCACCCAGCTCACCTCCTCCCTCTCCTCTCTGCCTCAGGGATTTCTGCTGAGGGTTTTCTAGGTATTCTCCCGTGTGTATCACCTCACTGCCTATTACTTTCGTCTGAGCCTCATGCCAACATCTCAAAGGAGAGGTCTGGGTCAGCATGACCGTCCTCCCGGGCCCGCACCCAGACTGGACCGCACCCTGGCCCGGCCACGGCCGTCTCCTGATTTGCTGCCTTTGGGTCAGGCCCCCATTCCGAGCCGTCAGCTGTACGGGTGCAGAGAGTTGCAGGGAGCCGCCAAGGCAGCATCGCTGCACAAAGCCCCAGGCAGGACCACTGCTCTGGAGGGATTACGGGCACAGCTGCTCTCTTCAGAGCCAAAAACCTCACTTTTTCAATCTTTGCTCCCGACAGTTTCTCCTGATGTCTGTGCCACCCGGGGGGAGGGTCCCAGCCTCACCCACTAACACATCACACGGTGCGTTTGCTTCACCTTTCACTCCATCAGAATCTGGTCTCAGATGTTCAGCATTCAAAGAGAGACATTTTAAATGCCAAGAATCATTAGTGTAGAAGAAACGTTTTAGAAGAAAATAGAATCTTAAGGATTGGACTTGTTCTGTTATTCCAAAGGTAGACCTTGCCCCAGATGTTGAAATTTACTAGAAACTGATACTGTCTCAAAGCAAGAAAACACTCTTAACTAGAGCTGTCTGCAATAAAACAGGTAGCCTGTCACTGGTATACACTGAGAAGAGGCAGGATATCTGTCATGCTACATAAAATAGTCACACGTAACGATTACAGTCTGTTCTCACTCTTTTACACGTACTAATTTTAATTCGCACCACCTCAAATGTTAAACATGTTAGAACGGACAGGTGCAAAAGCCCCTCCAACTCTGAGGCCGCACGCACGGGCACATCCGCCCCCTCACTCCCAGGGTTAATCTAGGTTTATTCTAACACGGATCTTACATGTCAACTTTGATTAAATTTTGGGAGTTCAGGTTAAACATGGTGAACTAAACACATGCATTTCTCTTGGCTTCCTACCCAACCCCACTCAAATGCTCCAATGGATAAAAAAAGAAATAAAAACAAATCAAAAGGAATAAACCCACAAAGACAAAGAGAACAAGAGAGATGACAGCAAATACAGGAGAGTAGATGGACAAATGGCAACTGACTTAGGTTTCTGCTTTTCTGCTTTAATAACAGCCTGCCAAGGGGTAGGCGGGGGGAAGGTGTAGAAGCAAATCACTTAGCACTCCAGATCACCCAGCCCCTCTTTCCCAGGCTCAGGAACTGGAGCCAACGGGTGTCCTGAAGTTAAAATTCTGGATGTGTAACAGTGGGATTCCCAGACCCCTTCTGTAACGTAGTTATTGTTACTGTTGGGTTACATCTATTTTCTTGCACTTTGTTTTCTATGTGGCCCCTCTCTTCTTTGTTCTGTTCCCCCCGCCCTCTCTTCAGGTTAATCAAGTATTTCTAGTGTTCCATTTTATCTTCACTAATGGTTCTTTGGCTGGACCTCCTAGTTTATTGTTTTAATGGCTGCTCTAGGGAATTAAATGTGCATCCTTAGTTCATCACAGTCTACATGTTATACCCCTTCACGTATCATGTAAAAACCTCATGAGAGCATAATTCCATTTCCTCCTCCTTGCAACCTTTGTGATGTTGTTGCAAATATGTTATTTCTACCTGATACATGGGTATTCAATAGTTTTTGTACATTGGTTCTTTCAGCTAAGTTCCCTGATATTTTCTTTCTTCCTTTGAGAGGGGAAAGAGACAAAGGCAGAGACAGGTACCAGAAGGTAAAGCATCTTAGAACCAGCGTTCCTTCAATCATAGAAATGTTTCTTCCACTTTTTTTCTATTTTTGGAGGAGTAATCAACTCTCTTTCTCTTCTAAGAATTGAAAGGGAATGTGTCCTAAGTGTCGGATTTGCATGAATGTTGAAGTAACATAACATTTGCAGTAAAAGTCAGTCTTCTTTCCAACTGACTTTTCCACTGGAAACTTTTTCAGAAAGTTAAAAGAGCCACAACTCTTAACCAGAACGAACACTGTGTACAGCAAAATAAGGGAGACATTTCAAGCTCAAAAGTGATTTCATCACAAGGTTCAGATCTGGAAAGTGACTGACACCTACTAACTTTGAATGTTTTCAAATTGTAGTCTCAAATATTCTCTATTTTCAAAGGCAAAGGATGAGAATGGAGCACCTTTTAAGCAATTATCAAGTAAATCAAAAGCATCAAAACTTGGCTCTGTGCTTTCCAAGATTTGACACCTAGAAGGTACGAAATTATTTACATTTTAACTATATAAAAACTAACCTCAATTACTCCGATGTGGCTAAACAGGAAGTGTGAAGATTTTTTTCAATTGGATATGTTCTATAAATCTGGTATTTGTGACTGTCCAGGTACAATGTGAGGGAACAAGCTTTACCTGCCAGTGAGATGTCCCTTTCACACATCTTTTAAAATATAAGGGTCAATATAACCCAAAAAGAAGTTTTCCAAAAAAAATTTTTTTTAAATAATAAAACAAGTTAAAAATAATTTTTAAATGGGTAGAGGACTTGAATAGATATTTTCCCAGAGAAGACATACAGATGGCCAAGAGACACAGGAAAAGATGCTCAACATCACTAATCATCAAGTAAACGCAAATCACCACCACAATGAGCTATTCCTTCACACCTGCTAGAATGGCTATTATCAGTAAGACAAGAGAAAACAAGCGCTGGTGAGAATGTGGAGAAAAAGAGAACCCTATGCTATGCACTGCTGGTGGGAGTATTAATAGGTGCAGCCACTAGGAAACAGTACGGAATTTCCTCAGAAAGTCAGCAGCAGAACTGCCATACAACCCAGCAATTTCACTTCTGGGTATTTAACCAAAGGACATGAAAACATTAATTCAAAAAGACACCTGCACCCCAGTGTCCACAGCGGCACTATTTACAATTGCCAAGATACAGAAGCAACCAGAGTGCCCGTCAACAGACGAATGGATAAAGATGTGGTATATATATAGACAGTGGAGTATTACTCATCCATAAAAAAAGAAAATCTTGCCATTTGTGACAACATAGATAGACCTAGAGAGTATTATGCTAAGTGAAGTAAGTCAGAGAAAGACAAATACTGTATTATTTCACTTGTATGTGGAATCTAAAAAACAACAAATAAATGTAACAAAATAGCAACGAGTCATAGAGAGAACCAACAGGTGGTTGCCAGAGGGGAGGGGATGAGGGAGGAGAGAAATAGGTGAGAGAGGTACAAACTTCCAGTTGCAAAATAAGTGAGCCACAAGTATGATGTGTACAGTGTGAGGAACAGAGTCAATAATTACGTAATCTTTTTTTTTTTTTTGCGGTACGCGGGCCTCTCACTGCTGTGGCCTCTCCCGTTGCGGAGCACAGGCTCCGGACGCGCAGGCTCAGCGGCCATGGCTCACAGGCCCAGCTGCTCCGCGGCATGTGGGATCTTCCCGGACCGGGGCACGAACCCGTGTCCCCTGCATCGGCAGGCGGACTCCCAACCACTGCGCCACCAGGGAAGCCCTATGTAATGTCTTTATACGGTGACAGATGGTAACTAGACTTATTGTGGCAATCACTTTGAAATGTATGGAAATATCAAATCACTATGTTGTGTAACAGAAGCTAACACAGTGTCGCAGGTCAACTGTACCTCAAGACAAACAAGCTCATATAAAAAGAGATCAGACGTCTGGTCACCAGAGGTAGGGGGTGGTAGGAGAGGGGTTGGATGAAGGTGGTCAAAGGTACAAACTTCCAGTTATAAGATAAATAAGCACTAGGATATAATACACAATATGATAAATACAACTAACACCGGTGTATGTTATATATGAAAGTTGTTAAGAGGGTAAATCCTAAGGAGTTCTCATCATAGGGAAAAAATATTTTTTCTATTTCTTTAATCTTGTATCTATATGAGATGATAGATGTTCATTAAACCTGCTATGATCATTCCATGACACATGTTAAGTCAGATCATTACACTGCACACCTGAAACTTACACAGTGCTACATGTCAATTATATCTCAATAAAACTGGAAGGAAAAGAAAAAAAGAGGTGATTCTCAGAACAGATTTGGAATTTGACACTTGGGTACCCAAATATGGCTTATAGCTTGTCAATGGATAGAATATTAGCTGGTCTTTTTTTAAAAAAAGGGTTACCTACTGAGATTTTGTTTGTCAGAGTTAGAACTCCACTCTGTTAGTGTCTGCGGTTTACTTGAAAGTGAAAGTGGCATTATATTTATAGGAGGATTTAATCACTGAATGTTAAAAACATTAAGCACAGAAAAAAATGAAAGTGATTGTTTTGTAATTGTTATAAGTTCTATAAGCTGAGTGTGAAGACTTAAAAGGAAAAAAGTGCCTAGAGAGAGTTAATTTTAATATTTGGGATAATAATTAAAACATGGGCATGGGAGTATTGCTCCCCATGTACAAAAGCACTTCTCGGGGATTAGAGCACCAATGATTTCCACCAGGACGACTGTCTACTTTGTAACTACAGGGCTATGCAAAATGAAACTAAAATCAGAAAGTACGACATCAGAGAATCAACGTGTTCTTATGAAATTCAGAAGATTTCACTGTCTCTGGTTACCAGAACTTCTAGAAATTGAGTGTCTTAAGAAACTAATAACTTTGCAGACCATTAATACCTTAACATGAAAACTGATCCTTTGCTAATGCAGAATCTATAATTCCACTGGCTAGTATTCTTCCATGTTTAAGAAGTAAAAATGTCTGGGTCTAACCAGTTTTAAAAATTTAGAACTTTCAGTCAAGAAAAAAATTGGTTTGATCGGACTACCTATTTTCTTGGAAAATAGGAAATCAACTCTAAGAAAAATCACTGAGTCACGTGAACCCACCGACGACCATTATTTCAACTAACTCTTCCCACAAGATCTCTACGTT
This sequence comes from Lagenorhynchus albirostris, assembly GCF_949774975.1. NCBI lineage: Eukaryota > Metazoa > Chordata > Mammalia > Artiodactyla > Delphinidae > Lagenorhynchus > Lagenorhynchus albirostris. Next base: position 3,052,855 of record NC_083111.1, read on the forward strand.
GAAAATGAGACACTCCTTCATCCTTAAACAGGAGATGGATCCTATGAGTGTCTCTCTGTAGAAGAAAAACTTACCAAATAAACTGTCTATTAGCCTTACAACCTTTACTCAACAACTCAACATTCAGAGAACTGCTAGGAATGAAAAGTGAAAATAAAATGAAAATGAATGAAAAATGAGACTCAGAGAGACCAGGCCATAAGGTTAGAAACAAAAGGCTCAGATCTGGGGGACGTGAACATACAGGCCATGGATGTCCCGCTGAAGGCCTGGCATTCCAGAATAAGGGGCTGGGGCTGGGGCTGGGGGTGGGATAAAATATCTACTGGCAACATTTAAACCAAAGCGTATTAAAAGAAAATAGACTTGAGGTACCAAAATCCAAGAATAAAAGTACAGGAAATCAATGAAAATAATTTAAAGCTAAAATTCTTCACTGTGCTTCATAAGCAAATCTTCTAGACCACAGCATCACGTCGAGTTAATTTAACATTTTAAAGTTAAATTTTAAAGTCTCTGAGTATTAGCAGAGGATTGCCGCGGTGTGTATGTGTGGATGGACGGACGGATGGATGTGGATGGATGGACGGATGGAAGACAGAGATACATATAATTTCAAAACATTTATTTACCATTCACTATTTTGCAAATACAATTCTCCCAATTTGGCTGGGACAAGAGGTATTTGTGTTAAAGGCCAAGTCAGGAACAAGGAAAGACAAAAACATATTTGGAGTGAGAATCCTTTAATAATTCTATATTCATTCCCAGAGAACAATAAATATAGAAATTACAAGCAGTATATGTAACAGTAATGTTTTCCTTAGATACAGAGAGCACCTACTTTAATACAAAGTAACGGGCAAACACTCGTGTTGAAATCAGCACTGGGGAAAGCTACACAACAAGAAAATGACACGTAAAATGAGAAATTATTTGTTCTAATCACTGAGACTCACACTCCAGGTCTTCTGCCCCAGGCGAAGGGGCGCTGGAGACCCCGCGGCTGAGCGCCCGTTCAGCTCCGGGCAGCTGCAGTCTGCGGTTGCTCAGACTGGAGCTGTTTACCAAGATATTCCCTGAAACACAGGAAGGAGATAGCAAGGGAGATTAGAACTGACACAACAAAGAATCTCTTTCAAAACTGAAGGACAATATACACTGTCGTCTATGCTTACTTTAACATCTAAAAACTAATAAAATAGCCCCAGAAAACTAATCTTGTCCAAATTTCAAAAGTACCTGTACTGTATGAATTTTAAACACTCCATGAACCACAGACAAACAAGGCATGACACACACAAACAAGTAATTCTGCATCCGATCACCGGCAACGCCTGCTTTCCTGTTTAGAGAGTTGTGTCTGCTGCCACCACTTCTGCAATCTAACAAGTTCAAAATCAACGTACGTATGATTCCAAGTAAGTGGCCTGATACCTGAGAAACACATTTCCTGACGTTAGAAAGTACAAGTGTTTATCTCTAAGGATTTACACAAGAGCACATGAAAACAATCACTGAAAATAACATCCAGAATCACGACACTTAATCAGAGCTACGAGTTACCCAGCACTTACTCTGCACTGGCAGAGTCTGAAACCTTCACCAAGATGGTCCTACTGAATCCACAGAACCATCACCAGAGCCGAGAAGCAGTATTCTCATTTTACAGACGGGGCAACTGCGGCTTAGAGCAGTGGTCTCCAAACGTTTTAGGTGACGTTCTACTTCAGAAAATTATTTGAATGGTCTGTGTATACTTCACTCTAAATTGCATACAGATACCACTGTTGATTCCAGGACAGAAAACAATCTTTTCCCTATTTTCCTATGAAGGATTTGCCTAAACTTTCGTTTTTGAACTACCTAATAAGGACCAGAAAAAGAGATCTTTTAAGAATATTTAAAAGATCCCCTCCTATAAAAAGGGAAAAGCTTGAGTTTTGGAATAGGGACTGGGTTTACATTCCGGAGCCTGGCTAAGCTGCCCAGAGCTCACGCTGTGAACCACCAGGTGGATCAGTCCCTTAGGGCTGTGGTTCATCTCCCATGCCAGGACAAAACTGATACTCAGGGGACAACAGTGAATACCGGGACGTGGGGAAGATAACTGATTTCCTCACATAAGAGGCGTTGCTGAAGTAGGGTCACAGCAGGAGGATTAAAACAGAGGGAAGAAGAGTTTTTCCAGCGGAGAATTTAAAAACACACCCAGGGGGATTCTGTGGCGGTGCACTGGTTAAGACACCACCTTCCAATGCAGGGGACGCAGGTTTGATCCCTGGTCGGGGAGCTAAGATCCCACCTGCCTCTCGGCCAAAAAACCAAAACATAAAACAGAAGCAATATTGTAACAAATTCAATAAAGACTTTAAAAATGGTCCACATTAAAAAAAATTTTTCTTTAAACAAAAAATTAAAAAAAGCACGCCCAGCCATAGCTTCCTCCCCAATGTCTTCTGTTCTTGTTTTCCTGGTCAAAGGTCTTTATTACAGATAAATAATAATGCTCCATCCACTACACTCTCATTTTTTCCCTGCATACAAGGTGGCCTCGGGCCATTCCCTTCCTCACAACCTTACTGCTCGGTGAGTACAAAAACCAGGGCCCCCTTTCCTTGTCTGCTAAGTAGGGTTTATGCAAGCTAGGATTTAAGCGAAGGACAAGAACACACACAGATGTAAAGGGTTCAACTAAAAACCCGCACATCAAGAATCCCAGATGGAACTCTGCGAGCCCTACTTGAGGTAGGTCACAGGATACCAAGTCTACTGGGAGAAGAGCCCAGATGGGCCCCGCGGACAGAAGAATCAAATTTCCTCCTCAGGCTTTCCTGAAATTGTCGTTTGCTACGGCATGTGGGTTGTTAAATTCAGAGGGAGCCGAACCAAGGCGCAACTGAAAAAGATCCTGTCCTACAGAGAGAGGACCCAGCCCGCGCGAAGCTTTGGAGAAAATCTACTCCTGGGTTCGGCTCGTAAAGGGTTGTGGTCTGCTGTCCTGACATCAAATGTGGTCAATTAGAACATTCCCGAGATTCACCCAAGCTGCCTCTGAGTCCTGTGTGACCCCAGGCACAGGGCAGTCCGGACACCAGCAGCCTGGGGCTGGGAACACACAAAGGCGGCTACGTCTGCCCTTTGTTACCGGCCACCGTGGAAACCTGAGTACAGGTGTGCCCACCCTTATCCTCTCACCTCTGCAGCATCCTGGGAGTGGGCATTCTCATCTCCATCGACAGGGGAGGGAAAGCTGCAATCACCTGCTCAGGAGCAAAGCGGGCAGGTGCACGGGCCGGGGCTCAGGTCCACTCCTCTCTCTACTGTGAGGCTGCGCGGCCTCCAAAAAGAGGCCAGAAAGGTGCAGAAAGCAGACACTGCGCCTATCTTTATAGTAGGAAATAATAACAGGTGTGAATAATTTCTTCAGGTTAAGGTTACGTCACTGTCAGGCAAGAAGAAAAGTGACTATGGACTTTTCTTCAGGGGATGACGATGCACCTCTAATAGGACGCCAGAAGAGCTACTGAAGTGAGTTAATCTGAGTATTGAGTCAGCCTCGCCAAACACGAAGATCAATACAGTAAAAATTCAACGCATAATTCACTCAAAGGGTATCCGATTTGTACCAGCAATCTACAGGAGCTGGACATTAATTCTTTGCTTCTACTACCTAAGAAGCAAAATTTGAGAAGTGTAATATTCTCTTCTCTTTAAACTTCATCCATGACTTTGTAGGGGAACAGAATTTGCTACCCAATACGTGTCTCTTCAACATGAGGATTATTTTAGGCTGATTATTTTTTAAAAAAATGAAAGCCTTGGCAAGTTCGCTTCTTACCTGCCCCTTAACTGCCTAAAGAACTCAGACAAAGGCCCTGGTCCAGGAAGGGCACTGTCACCGGAGATCTACAAAGAACATCGGTCGGCGCTGGGAGGAGCTGCACAGGGCCGGGAGACCAGAGTCCTCTGTGTGTCCCACTGTCCCTGGGGGCCCAGCAAGCATCTGTCACCAAACATCTGCTTTCCCACCTCCGTGTGAACTGCCTTCTCCCCGCTGAAGTCCCCCCCCCGCACCCCTTCTCCTCTCTCAGATGCCATATAGTTTAAAGCTGAGTTATTCCTCCAGCTTTTATCATGATTCTGAGTATTACACACAAAGCACATTTTGTTTTTATGAACCGATTTTCCTATGTAAACCACGAACCACGTAAAAATCACAGTGCTCCAAGGTCATCTGGATTTTCTCCTGTTTTCTTCTAGGAGTTCTGTGTTTTACATTTAGGTTCACGATCCATTCTGAGTTAGCTTTTGTGGATGTCCAGTTGTTCCAGCACCATTTGTTGAAGAGACTACCTTTGCTCCCCTGTATTGCCTTCACTCCTTTGGCAAAGATCAGTTGACTATACTTATGGGGCCCTATTTCTGGGCTCTCTGTCCTGTTCCATCGATCCATTTGTCTACTCTTTCACCCACACCCCCACTATCTTGATTACTTAGCTTTATAATAAGTCTTCAAGTCAGGTGGTGTCAGTTTTCCAACTTTGTTCTTCTCCTTCAATATTGTGTTGGCTATGCTGTGTCTTTTGCTTCTCCATACAAACTTTAGTATCAGATTGTCGATGTCCAAAAAATAACTTGCTGGGATTTTGATTGGGATTGCATTAAATTTGTATCAATAGATCAAGTTGAGAACTAACATCTTGAAAATACTGAATCTTCCTATCCATGAACATGGAATCTCTCTCCATTTACTTAATTCTTCCATGATTTCATTCATAGAGTTTAAAAGTTTTCCTCATGTAGATCTTATACATATTTTGTTGAATTTATACCTAAATATTTCATTTTGGGGAAGTGCTAATGTAAATGGTATTGTGTTTTTAATTTCAAATTCCACCTGTTCATTGCTGGTATATAGGAAAGTGATTGACTTTTCTGTATTAATCTCATATCCTACAACCTTGCTGTAATCGCTTATTAGTTCCAGGACATTTGTTTGTTTTTGTCAAATCTTTAGGATTTTCTATGTACATGATCATGTCATCTGAAAGCAAAGGCAGTTTTATGTCCTCCTTCCCAATCTGTATACCATTTATTTTCTTTTCTTGTCTTAATGCGTTAGCTAGAACTTCCAGTACAAAGGAGTTGTGAGAGGGGATCATAGTATCCCTTTATTATCCTTTTACTTTCCATGGGATCTGTAGTGATGTTCCCTTTTTCATTTATGACACTAGTTAATTTGTGCCTTCTCCTTTTTCCTTAGTTAGTCTGGCTATAGGCTTATCAGTATCATTAAGTTTTTCAAAAAAACAGCTTTTGGTTTCCTTGATTTTCTCTACAGATGTCCTATCTTCAATTTCCTTGTTTTTTTATTCTTACTTCTTTTCTTCTGCTTACTTTAATTTGCTCTTTTCTTCTCATTTCCTAAGCTGGAAACTTAGATTACCGACTCTTGAGCTTTCTTCTTTTCTAATATATGCATTCGGTGCTATAAATTTCCCTCTAAGCACTGCTTGCACTGCATCTCACAAATTTTGAAAAGCTGTATTTTCATTGTCACTTAGTTCAAAATATTTTTAAATTTCTCTTGAGATTTCTTCTTTGACCTCTGTGTTATTTAGAAGTGTTGTTTAATCCCCACATATTTGGGGATTTTCCAGTTATCTTCCTGTTACTGATTTCTACTTTAATTCCACTGTGGTCTGAGAGCTGACACTGCATGATTCCTATTTTTTTTAATGTGTTAAGGTGGGTTTTATGGCCCAGAATGTCTTGGTGAATGTTCCATGTGAGCTTGAGAGAAATGTGTATTCTGCTGGTACTGGATGAGGTAGTCTATAGATGTCAATTCTATTCAGGTGATTGATGGTGTTGTTGACTTAACTGTGTCCTTATTGATTTTTTGCCTGCTGGATCTGTCCATTTCTGAAAGGGGGGGGCTGAAATCTTCAACTATGATAGAATTCATCTATTTCTCCTTACAGTTCTATCAGTTTCTGCCCCACATAGTTTGATGCGCTGTTGTTAGGCATATACATGTTAAGAATTATTATGTCCTTTTGGAGAACTAACCCCTTTATCTTTACAGAATGACCTTTCTTATCCCTGATAAACTTTCCTTACTTATAAGTCTGCTTTGTCTGAAAGCAATATAGCTACTTCTTCTTTCTTTTGATTAGTGTTAGCATGGTATATTTTTCTCCATTCATTTACTTCTAATCTATATGTGTCTTTATATTTAAAGTGGGTTTCTTATAGGCTACACATAGTTGGGTCATGCTTTTCGATCTGCTCTGATGATCTATCTTTTGCTTGGTGCAGTTAGACTACTGACAGAGTGATTACTTATACAGCTGGATTAATATGTACCATATTCATTTCTGTTTCCTATTTGTTGCCCTTTTTTTTTTGCTTTTTTTTTTTTTGCGGTACGCGGGCCTCTCACTGCTGTGGCCTCTCCCATTGTGGAGCACAGGCTCCGGACGCGCAGGCTCAGTGGCCATGGCCCACCGGCCCAGCCGCTCCGCGGCATGTGGGATCTTCCCGGACCGGGGCACGAACCCGTGTCCCCTGCATCGGCAGGCGGACTCTCAACCACTGCGCCACCAGGGAAGCCCTATCGCTCCTATTTTTGTCTTCCACTCTTTTTCTGCCTTTTGTGGTTTTAATTCAGCATTTTATATGATTCTACTTTCTCTCCTTTCCTACTCAGCACGTCAGTTATACTTCTTTTTTTACTTTTTTTAGTGGCTGCCCTAGAGTTTGCAATATATTAATTTACAATTAATCCATGTATACTTTCAAATAGCACTATACCACTTCACGGATAGTGTGAGTAGCTTGTAATAACCAAATAATCTTAATTCCTTCCTCCCGTCCCTTGAATCATTGCTGCCACTTATTTCACTTATATATAAACATACATAAGCAACGTGTATAAAATACATAAAAGTGTACATACTCAAGGATATTGTTGCTATTAGTTTTTTGAACAAACTTCTATGTTACATCAGTTAAGAATAAGAAAAATAGAAGTTTTTATTTTACCTTCAGTTGTTCCTTCTTTGATGCTCTTCCTTTCTTTATGTAGATCTGAGTTTCTGACCTCTGTTATTTTCCTTCTCTCTAAAGAACTTTTTTCATATTCCCTGTATGGTAGGTCTACTGGCAACAAACTCCCTCAATTTTTGTTTCTTTGAGGAAATCTTTATTCCTCCTTCACTTTTGAAGGATAACTTCACAGGGTACAGAACTTGGTGAGTTTTTTTCTCTCAACATGTTAAATATTTCACTCCACTCTCTTCTTGCTGACATGGTTTCTGAGAAGTCAGATGTAATTCTTACCTTTGTTCCTCTGTAGGTAAGGTGTTTTTTCCCCCTGGCTTCTTTCAGGATTTTTTTTTTTTCACCTTTGATTTTCTGTAATTTGAAAATTCCATGTCCAGGTGTAGTTTTTTTGGTGTTTATCCTGCTTGGTGTTCTCTGAGCTTTCTGGATCTGTGGTTTGGTGTCTGACATTAACTTGGGAAATCCTCAGTCATTACTCTTTCAAGTATTTCTTCTGTTCCTTTCTCTCTTTCTTTTTCTGGTATTCCCACCACATGTATTTTACCTCTTTTGTAGTTGTCCCATAGTCCTTGGATATTTTGTTCCGTTTTTTTAGTCTTTGTTCTCTCTGCTTCTCAGTTTTGGAGGTTTCTACTGATATATCCTCAAGCTCAGAGAGTCTTTCCTCATCCGTGTCCAGTCTAACTTACAAGTCCATCAAAGGCATTCTTCATTTCTTTTACAGTGTTTTTGAGCTCTAACATTTCTTTTCGGTTCTTTCTTAGGATTTCTATCTCTCTGCTTAACTTGCCCATCTGTTCTTGCTTGCTGCCTACTTTATCCACTAGAGTCCTCAGCATATTAATCCTAGTTGTTTAAAGTTCCCAGTCTGATCTTCCAACATTACTGCCATGGCTGGTTCTGATGCTTCCTATGTCTCTTCTTTTTTTTTTTTTTTTTTTTTTTTTTTTGCTTTTTGGTATGCCTCGTAGTATTTTCTTGATAGCTAGACATGGTGTGCTAGGTAAAAGAAACTGCTGTAAATGAACCTTATGTAACGTGGTGGTGAGGTGAGGGAGAGGAAGCTTTCTGGAGTCCTTTGATTGGGTCTCAGTCTTTCTTGAACCTGGGCCTCAGGATTGTGAACTTCATTAGTGCTCCTCAGGGTTTTTTCTACCCCTTCGGGTGAGACAGCATGATTAGAGACAGCTAGAGTTGGTTATTTCCCTTCCCCAGGTCAGTCAGACTCTGATGACATCCCAGCAGGCTGGGCTCTGGTTAACTAGTTTCCCCTGCGTGCAGGCCTTGTTAGAACGGAACAATAGTTAGAACTATTTCAGAATGGTTCCTTTCCCCTCCCCCTGCCAGAAGCCCAAGGGAATTTTTCTCAGATATTTATTGTGGGAACCTGGTCTGGCTTCTGGAGAGAAATCTCCCCATATGGTGGGGGCCCCCCATGACTGGATCCCCTGGAGTTTTTAATCCTCAGACTTGTGCACACTGAGCCCCCTGCAATTCACCAAGCACGGCCCAGCTCTCCTGCCAGGCACTGGTCCCCCGCTGGTCTCCACGTGTGAGTCCCGCTCAGGTAAGCCACAACTCCCTGTATTCACCCGCCTCTCCAGTCTCGTCCTACCTTCTCCCCTATGGATCCAAGAAGGATTGTTGATTTTTTCAGTCTGTTCAGCTATTTACCTGTTGTTGAGATGTAGTGGCAACTTCCAAACTCCTTACATGCATAACTGGAAACCAGAAGTCCCTCCGTTTCATTTTGAATGCTGGTTCCAGACCAGCAAGTAGTTACAACAAACAGCGATCTGCACAATGCAGAGTATGCCCCTAAATGACCACAGTATGTGCAAATCTGGTTAATGTAATGTGCTGTGTGGGAGAAATGTCTGTGCTGTTAGAAGGACTCTTAAGAAGACAGTATGCAATAAGCAAAGTCCACGTTTAGCGCTTCTTATAGACTCCTTTTTCTTTAATTATATTTAGAATGTAAGATTCTTACACGAGAATTCCTCCACTAAAAATATCATAAGAATAATGTGGAAAACTCCAGGTACCCAAAGAGAGACCACAATTTTCTAAATTAGTTTTGGAAAATGTTAAACCCAGAAATGTCATATGTTTATTTAAAATCACATGGAATGTTTTTTAACATGATTATTAATGCTAAAAAGTTAAAACTTACATAAGGGTTTTTTTCCTTCAATTCTGTTCATAAGTAACTGTTTTAATCACTGCATTTATGGCTACGTACTATTTACAGAACAACTAAAATATACTAAGCAGAGGTAAAGGTCCGAGAATAAAGTAGTATCACCCACACCCTCGGCTTGCTGCGTTCCTCTCTATTTACGCACACATGAAAGACCGAGAGAGGGTGACACTCTTATAACTTATTATTCTGTTTGAAAATAGGTTGAAAAAGAAGCTAGAAACAAGGAGAAAATTCTACAGGAAATCCTCTACCTACAAAATTCAGTGTTTCTTTCCTGAGGTCCTGAGCTGTCCACATGCACATATTGCTGCTTCTGAATTAGAGGCTGATGACATTAAAAATCATTCGGTAGGAGAAAAATGATGACATTTTTATGATGTTAAATTAAAAAGTATAAACTGAGGGTCTATATAAAAGTTCTCTAAAGTAAGCTGTCACTGTTTACATATTTTGCCAAATTTAAGAATATAAAAATCCAGCCCTGCTCAAAAGAACGAGGGACATACCAGGAACTGCACATGGGGACGGGAAGATCAGAGCCTGCACGTGCCACTTACAGAGCTGTGGATAGGACTGACCCGCTCGAGGCCCCCTGGACTGAGGAGACCCTGGTGTGTGCCCAATGCACACCCCAGCAACTCCATTCGGCCCCCCATGCCACCCACAGCAGTCAGGGTTACACGTAACCCACCCGTCATTCCACGTAAACACAGGTGTTAAGTGGAAGGGAGAAACTGTTCACGGAAATAATTCTGCAATCAGTCATAAAATCGTGAAAAAGAATTAAGTAACATTTTCACATGATATACAACTCCATGCTCCATGTTCTATAAATCAGGGATAAGTCCTTCTCTACATTATCAAGAAAAGTAATATTTAACTCCCTAGAGCAGAGTCTAAATCAAGACCCAGAGACAATGCAGTTCCATGATATTGTGAGTATCCAATATCCAATTTATACTTAAAATGTAATTTTTAACTTAAAACCAAAAGAAAATTCCCCTCAGTAAAAAAGAAATGTTAACTTTACTGTATCCAAAATTACGATTTCGTCTAATCAACAGAAACTGGTAAAAATGCAATGCCAAAAAATCTAAAAAGCATTTATGGTAGAAAAAGGTAAAAAAGTCAAGAGTGCGCTGGAAATCTGGAAACAGCCAGGGAGGGCCTCGGAGAAAAACAACAACAGAGAGAACGTGCAGAACTGTCAGGAAAAGCTGCTGCTGCCATTCAGACAGACTTCCATTCTACTTTTACCCATGGGTGTATTTTCATTATCTTGAACTAATTCATTTCACTGTATTGTACTAAAATATACCCTTTCTAAAATTTTGTTTTAATTAAATCAAAACAAACAAAATGTTGAGAGGAAACCAAGTCAACTGTGTTTTCAGGTTTTATTTGGTGTGAAACATCTTTCGGACACCAGTCCCACGGTTTAGGTTAAAAAGCCTCTATTTTAGGAAAGTAGAAAGGCAGACTTTACCAGCATGATTTACTAAAGGCAACTTGGTTACGTGCATAAAGATACTGATTCAAAATGCTTTTACATTTGGGGAAAACCCTGCTGAAGACTTCCTCCCCAGTGGCATTCTATCTGCTCTCACACTAATCTGATGGAGCATGAACTGCTATTACTTGAGCAATTTTCACTCTCTGGCACAGTGCCAGAGAAATGCGTGTGTCACAGCAAAAGACACAGGCCGCGTGTGAGTTCTAATCTGCATATGAAAATGCCTTTCTCAAAGAAAGCACAGGAAAACGCTGACACTAAGCTTCTCCATTCAAGGGGACTTATCCTAACTAAAACATTAAAGCTAAAATAGCTTGGTACATAACTAGAGAGGAGGGGGGAAAAGGATATTCTCTCATCAGCTAGTCAATGACAAAGAGCAAATAAACTAGTTTTTGGCTATAGAGACAATTTACCTTTCCTTTTGTAATCGTACATCAAAAAATTTACTGAGGCCAAATCAGATTCCTAAATTCAAGAAAAAGTTTTCAAATTTTAAATGTTTCATCTTTAATTCATGATCATTTGCACAATAAAAATTCTTAACCAAGAAACTTTCTCCACTGGCAAAGGGAAAACTCCCAGTCAACATCCTATTCCATACCCAGCTTTTTTTCCACATTGGAAATATACATTAAAAAAAAAGGGGGGGGGGCTTCCCTGATGGCGCAGTGGTTAAGAATCCGCCTGCCAATGCAGGGGACGTGGGTTCAAGCCCTGGTCCAGGAAGATCCCACATGCCATGGAGCAACTAAGCCCGTGCACCACGACTACTGAGCCTGCACTCTAGAGCCTGCGAGCCACAACTACTGAGCCTGTGAGCCACAGCTACTGAGCCTGCAAGCCACAACTACTGAGCCCACGTGCCACAACTACTGAAGCCCACATGCCTAGAGCCCGTGCTCTGCAACAAGAGAAGCCACTGCAATGAGAAGCCCGCGCACGGCAACAAAGAGTAGCCCCCACTCGCCGCAACAAGAGAAAGCCCACGCGCAGCAACTAAGACACAAGGCAGCCAAAAATTAATTAATTAAAAAAAAAACTAACAATAAATTCTTCAAGAGAAAGAACTATTAAAATGAAGTTGTTTTTTATTAACAAAAGAATTATGCTTCAACAGCCCTACTTTCAACAAAAGGGGAAAATAAAACTGTATTTAATGGAAACTTCAGGAAAATATCTGTCAATAAAAGCTCACTGATTGCAACAGCCTCCAACTCTATTAAATGCCAACATTCTGTAATCGAACTTCATGAAAGAAACAGAAACAAACCAAGAGAGAGAAAATTACTAAATAATTAATTTACGTTGAAAAATGTGGCTCAGGGTAAAGTAAAAGGAGGGAATCCAGTGGAGTATTCTCTAGTTTCCTGACAGACTTGAAAGATTTTTCTCTGCTAAATAGTAGATAAAAACCCATTTTTGAGTGCCCTCTGCCTTGAATCCCATTCTTCTTGCATAGACGATATGAAAAGAGTAAAAACATTTTCAGTCCCTCAAGCACCACGCGCACCAGCTCTGAAATCTATCCCTAGTCCATCTACTGCTTGGTACCAACTGTTACCATTCTAGTCCATGGCACGAGCCATCCCTACCCACGGCCACAATGAGAATCTATGAAACGGTCTTCCTGCTGCCACACTCACCCCCAACCATCCACTCTCCACAGAGGAGCCTGTGAGACATTTCAAAGTACAAATCAAATCCTGTCACTCCCCTGTTAAAACCTTTAACTATGACTTTCAACTCATCCAACAGAAGGACCCACCAGACCCTCCGTGATCAGATCCCGGCCACCTCGCCTCGCCCATCTCCTTTCCTTCTGGCCTCACCCACTCCTTCAACTTGCCCTCGAAGCGCAGCACTGCTGACAGTTCCCTGTGGTGGCGACTGGCGCAATGCAGGATGCTGAACAGCATCCCTGGCCTCGACCCACCAGCTGCCATTAGCACCACCTCCCAGACCCCAGCTGCCACATCCAAACATGTCTCCAGGCGTTGCTCTTAAAGAAGCCAAGCTCCCTCCTGCTTCCTGGTCCTTTCTCCTCCCGTTCCCTCCACCTGCAATCCAACCCCCAACACTGGAGGTGGGTGACTGGTTCCTTTCCATCACTGTCTCAGCCTGGCTGCTGGGACCACTCAGAAAGGCCATCTCTCATCACCCACTTCCATCACATCTGTCGCCTGGAGCCTAGCGTAACAGGGTACAAATTAAGTGCTCAAAGAGCACCTGCTGGAAGAATGCATAAATGTCAGTATTCATGAGAAAAGTACTTAAGTGGCAGGAGCCTAATATTTAATACATGATGTCACGGTGCAATCCTGGATCCTCTGCTATCCTGTATCTGCCTGCATCTTTCACACCTGAGCATTTGCATGTGCCATTAATCTGTCCTTTGGAACTATCAGTAGCATTACCGTCAGTTAGCGCATCTTTCCCAAAGATGGGGAATAGAGAGGCATCTGAGTGCAGAAGAGCGCGGAACAGCCAACCTACTGCTAAAACAGCCACGGCCGAGAGAGTCCAGGGGTGTCCGCTCACGGACACAGATAGTTCACCATTGTATCTAAGTAGTCACTCTAATTTATCTTGTTTTGAGTACAAAAAGGTCAATAATTTTGACTTAAAAAATAAAAGCAAGAGGAAAAACATGACTCTGGCTACTATTTCAAAGGCAAAAGGCTGTAACGGACGAAATGTGAGAGCTGAATCTTAACTGATCAATCAGCTTTTACTGTTTTCATGTGAACTGGTAAAAATCCATTCAGGTTAACCATACGCCGAAGAGTTAAACCCTGCAAAATTGTAGCGTCTCTAATCAGTAGTCGAGATGAATTCCATTCAACTCTCAAAAAACTTATTCACCTATGTCGTAATGGTCCTTTTAGTTACTTCTGGAGTTGTTTCTGATACTAGTACTTTGAATATACATTTCTTCAGAACATTAATGCAGCTGTTTTTTCTAAATTATCACATCACTGCTCTGAACGGCTAAAATGTAGTTCTAGGTATTAATCAAAATCACTGCTTTAAAAGCCACCACTCATCGGAGCCTTTCCACAAGAACTTCTGGACGGGAACATGAGGCCCAACAGAGCAGCAGCGGGTGGGCGGCACCTACCAGTTGTGCACCATGAGCTTCTGCACGGCCAGGAGGGCGTTGTAGCGCACCTGCTGGTCCTCGTGGTGCATGTGGTTCATCACCAGCTGCTTCCCGCCGAGCTGCTCGATGACCCTGGGGGCCAGAAGCCACGTGGTGAAGATGCTGCAGTTACTTTCAAATGCAAGCTGTTAGCAGAAAGGCCCAACTCCGAACTGCCCAGTGGTTTTACAAAGAAAAGTTTACCATACAGGTAAGTAAACCAACACACGTGTCTTTTTTAAAATATCATTTTCTCCAAATCACAGACTTGAAGTTTTTATATATTTTCTCTTGAATCCCTAGTGATAAATCCAACTGTTATTCTCATTTCCTAGTCTGGGCACATGTCATCAACCTGGACTGCTGCAGTAATCTAGATTACAGTGTTCTATAGGCAGTTGAGTAGTAACTTCTTTATCACCAGGATTTGTGGCTTGCTTAAAAACCAGTATACTGAATACCACCTTATGTCTGAAGTAACATCAGATCAATACTAAGCCCAGCAGCTGCCATGCTGTGAACCAGATACAGGCTCAGATGCAGACAGCAGAGAACACGAGGTTAAAAAGCACTCCGTAGGAGCCATGTTAATTTCCTGAAAAAACTTGATCTGTTAAGATATCTGCCCTTTCCTGTAATGATGGAACATGAACATGCCACATGACCTGCTGGGCAGTGAAACAAATGAGAAAATTCCTGTTGTCAAGAACACCAGGAAGACTGACAACCAGCACTGCTTTCTGTCACTGCCCCCTCAACCGCCTGAAAAATCCAGTTACTACAGACACAAAAGCAAAGTGAAAATGGTTATTTGCCTCACGAATGGAAGGAGGTTCTCTGCTCCTCTGGGGGGGAGCGGGGGCGTGCGAAGAGCCGGCGAGTGTCTTTAACCCCAGCCTGGGAGTGTGGGAGCTGTGGTCGGTGCTGCCTGGTGAGTGACATCGCCACCACACAGTCCGTGACAAGCGGCACCTTAGTGCAGTAGGGCTTCTGGTGGTTTAAGACAACCTCGCAGATGAGCACATGGGGTCAGGGGTGAGGGAGAGGCTTCATCTGTACGCCTGTTTATATTTTATTTTTTAAAGCATCTTTTTAAAAAAAATGTACTGAATTGAGAAAAATAATGCAGTATAATTATACCCAAACTTTATGAGTGCTTGATAAGTGCCAGGAATGTAACAAGCTTCTCCAAACAGCATACAACAGCCTCAGTCTCATTTAATGCTTTCTCCCTCAACTCCTATCCTTTCACTGTTAGCGTACCTAAGTGATTTCACATTACCAAGCCAGCCTCACCTCCTCTGCAAAGCCTTACCTGTCTCCTCCCAGAGGGAATTCCTCACTCTTCAGTACTTGGAAACACATCCTTCCATTACTATATATCTACTGTGACTTTTCTTACACGTGTTATATTTCCTTTTATATTTGGAACCTACTCAGGTCAGTAACAATATAACCACAAATAATAATTTAAAAATCACCAGTGCTAACAAAATGGCTTTTGAATTAAATCATACAAACCAAAGAAAACCCTGAACGTGACATTTCTGGTGTGATCTCTGCTGGCTACTGCACAACAGTATTGTACACGTGTGCTTATGTTTTCATACTTCCCATCTTTAATTAGGTTTATCATTTATCACGATTCCCGGTACTATGGTCATCTTGGTTCTGCTCACTCCGTCAGCTCCTCGGCTGAACGAGTCTACTTTACAGGAGTACATAAACTAGGACCTCTATGCGGAATGTCTCGGGACACCCCGAGGAAACCAAGGCTCCTCACTTACCGCTTGCCTCGCGGGTAATGCCGAACGTACTCGCCGACGTCATGGGCAGCAACAGCTAAGACTTGTGGGTCATCGGACACCTCCAGAAGTTTGGTCAAAATCCTGAAATAAATTTAATACAAAGGGATTGATTTCTAATTCTTTTCTAGAGTACAACAGAGCAAAGGTATAATGCCGATACTTTCCTGAAAATAAACATTTACAAATATAACTGTATTTTCTACAAGTTTCACTGCTACACACGATACACTACACATGATTTACTGCAGGTAAGTTAGCAGCTTTCAAACCTTTATACACACATTAACAGGTCACTTTCAGATTCACAACGTCCACCACCCACAATTCCCACAATACCAGGGAAAGGGAAGAAGGGAAAACACAGGGAGTTTTTAGGGCAGTGAAACCATTCTGTGTGATACTGTGACACAGCAGGAACTGTACAACAGAAAGGCATGAACCTGAACGTAAACTATGGACTTCAGTTAAAATAATGTATAAATACTGGTTCATCAACTAACAAACGTGCCACACTTAGGCAAGACGTTAAAAATAGGGGAAACTGTGCCTGGTGGAGGAAGAGAGGGTATATGAGTACTCTCTGTACTCCCTTCAATTTTTCTGTAAACCTAAAATTATTCTAAAAATTAAATTCTATTAATTTTACCAGTTATAGTAAGGTATATATGTAGTAATTCTATCAAGAAACTGAGAAGATGACCCAAAACTGGGAGATAATATTTGCACAGCATATTATCTGATCAGGGATTTACATCCAAAATATATTAAAAAACTCTTACAACTAAATACTAAAAAGAGAACCCATTTAAAAAATGAACTAAGACTCTGAACAGACATTTCTCCAAAGATATAAAATGGCCAATAAGGACAAGAAAAGATGCCTGACTCGTTAGCCATCAAGGAAATACAAATCAAAACCATGATGAGATATCACTTCACACTCACTAAAACGGCTAGAATCAAGAAGTCAGACAATAGTAAGTGCTGACATGGAGATGGAGAAATCAGAATCCTCATACACTGCTGGTGGGAATATGAAATTGTACAGCCACTTTGGAAAACAGTCGAGTAGTTCCTAAGATGGTTAAACAGAGTTACCATATGATTCAGCAATTCTATTCATAGATGTCTACCCAAGGAAGAGAAATAAAAACGTACGTCCACATAAAAACTTGTACACAAATGTTTATTACCAGTATTTTTCATAATAACCCAATGCCCATCACCTAATGAGTGGATAAATAAAATGTAATATGTCCTTATGATGGAATATTACATGACCATAAAAAGGAACAAAGTACTGCTAAATGCTACAACATGAATGAACCTTGAACACCTTATGGTAAATGAAAGAAGCTGGTCACAAAAGAACAAATATTATATGATTACATTCACATGAAATTTTCCTAATAGGCAAATCCACAGAGACAGAAAGTAAAAGCTTAGGGCTGAGGGCGTGGTTGGGCAGAGAAGTGACAGCTAAAGGATACAGGGTTTCTTTCTGAAGTGATGGAAAATGTTCTATAATTGACTGTGTCGATGGTTACACAACCCAGTGAGTATACTGATTTATACACTTTAAATGGGTGAATTGTGTGGTATGTGACTTATATCTCAGTAAAATATTAGGTCATCTTTATTATAACAAAGGGAACCGTGCAAAGCAGTGGGGAAAATGTATGTTATTTTCAATAAATGTTGCTAGTTCAATTAGATATCCATGTAATGAAAAAAACAAATCTTGACCTACCTTATACACCTTACCCAAAAACCAATTCCACACGGAACGGAAATCTAAATGTGAGAGGTTAAACGATAAAGCTTCTAGCAGATAACACAGGAGTATATCTTCAGGACCTTGGGTAGGCAAAATCTTCTCAACCAGACACAAGAAAGCACTAGCCATAAATAATAAACTGAGCTACATCAAAAGTAAAGAGTTGGTGGCATTTGACGTGGTAGAAGAGCTGTGATGAATACATATGACCAAGAAACCTACAGAATTCCCACAAAAACAAAAACAAAACCTTGAACAGGCACTTCTCCTGGGAAAAAAGATATCCAAATGGCCAATAAGCACACGGAAAGGTATTCAACCACATGGTAAGGAAGAAAATAGAAATTAAAACCATGGAATATCTAAAAATTTTAAGAGGGACAAAAATGTGTCCACAAGTATGTGGAAGGATGGGGGTTTTTCAGAGTGTAAACTGGCATTTAAAACTTACTTCAAGAGCTCATAATTCTTCTCATTTAACCTCACAGCATTTTCTCTCCAAAATTTCTCAGATTTGTGCACAGGACTCCATTCCAATCTTCCAGATTTAAGTTCTGAACTATATTCATCAAATGAGCTGTAAAAAGATTTCAAAGTTTATAAGAATCTGAGAGATAGATACTCCAAAATTTAATAAAATAAAACATCTTCACTAATTATTTAACGACAAAGACTGATCATACTTTGTACATTCAAAAATTACCTCTAAACAAGTTTCAATGGCTTAATTTTCAATAAATCATGTGAAACTTATTCAGGGTACTAAGGTCCAGTACTCCTGTCAAATTTGAACGTTCACCATGAGATATTAAAAGGAGCACTTGCTTTCAAAATTCTAACCTTAATATACACATAAATGTATGTACATCACTAAAATATCTGATAGGGACTTCCCTGGTGGCACAGTGGTTAAGAATCCACCTGCCAACGCAGGGGACATGGGTTCAAGCCCTGGTCTGGGAAGATCTGACATGCCGCAGAGCAACTAAGCTCGTGCGCCACAAGTACTGAGCCTGTGCTCTAGAGCTCACAAGCCACAACTACTGAGCCTGCGTGCCACAACTACTGAAGCCCGCACACCTAGAACCCATGCTCTGCAACAACAGAAGCCACCGCAGTGAGAAGCCCACACACAACAATGAAGAGTAGTCCCCGCTCGCCACAACGAGAGAAAGCCCGTGCGCAGCAACAAGGACCTAACGCAGCCACAAATAAATAAATAAATATATATATATATAAAAATAAATTAAATATCTGATAATCTAGCATTGTTTCTACCATGCCTCTTAAAACACTGTATTTGCCAGACCACTAGATACATAAAGATAAATTTATGTAAAAGTATATTACTTTAACACAAAATAAAACAGAATATTCTATTATACTTTAAATGACAAACCATGATACTGCAGTACAAAAATAAAAACACATACCTCAGTACAATATTTTTAAATGTGACTACCCACAATGCAGAGGTAATTCATTAACTGAATTAGCCCACTACAGATTAATTAAAAACAAAACCCTCTGTACATGTAACAAACTAAAATGCACTTTAATTCAAAAATTATTCACTATGTATCAAGCAACAATTATTCAAATCTTCATAATATAAAACTGCTTTAATGTGGTTAGCCAGTGAACAAAGTGACAAGACATGCTTATACTTTCTTTCAAGTAAAATTTTCAAGAAGAAGTAGCTATTTAATACTGATTGATAATTCAGTATAACAAAGATTCACTGGTTAAGTTGATCAGAGTAACCTGTTAAATAAAGCAGTAATTTAATGAAAGGCTATTTCGTATAAGAAGTAATATTGTTTAACTAATATTGTTAAACAATACTGTTTAACTAATATGCTAAACCTGTAACAATATAAAGAGACAAATCTATTTCAACTGCTCCCATCACCATGTTAGCTATATGTAAACAGCAATATTTTTCACATTACCAAATTCAACATGAAAAATCAGTAAACAGTAACAACTGGCTAGCATGGATTAAATAACTTAGAAAGCTATCACTAACCTTATTTACTTTTTTAAAAGGGTCTCAAATCATTATTACAGAAGAACCAATGATAATTTTTTAAATAAACATAATAAAATACAATTTGTATAAACTGCAAGTCTATTGCTGGCCTATTATATTACAAACAACTTATTCATATTTGAAATTATAAAAAGACAAAAATCACCTGCCTTCCTCCACAAAGCCCCATACACACCACTGATATGGGTGACAGCTCCCATCTCTATAACAGCTTATGGGCTGCACTGAATTATCTGGTAAATACATTTCTGGAACACATACTATACTAAAGGCACTTGCTGGACACCTCATGGAAAATCCTACAAGGTTAGCATTTTTATCACTATTTTACCAAAAGGAAAATTGAGACTTTAAAATGTCAAGAGGCTTGTTCAAGGCCACACGTGGACAAAGTGGCCAAACAATTCAAACTGGAGTCATCCTGGCTCCCAAACCCAACCTACTTCTAGTGAGTAACTCTCTTTTTAAAATGTATCAATAGTTCAAAAACAAAGAATGCATGGGTTAATGGGAAAAATCATCAAGCTATTATTAAACAAAAAAGAACCAGGACCAGAAGAATACATAGAACCCTATTTGTGTGTGTCTGTGTGTGTGTGTGTGTGCGCACGCACATGCATGCATGCTAGGGGGTGGGGGGCTAGGTTTTTTTGGGAATGAACACAAGAAACCAGAGGGGCAGGGGGAAGTAGGTGGGGAAGATGGGGGTACTGGTGTGTTGTCCCTTCTGTACTGTATTGTATTCTGTAGTGTACTGGATTCTGTACTGTACTGTATAAAAAAAGGGATTTTTTTCTTTACTGCATGTACATCACTTGCATAATTTTTAAAATAAAAAATAAATAAAACCAATAGGGACTTCACAAAAGCAGGAGGGCTTCCCTGGTGGTGCAGTGGTTGAAAGTCCACCTGCTGATGCAAGGGACATGGGTTCGTGCCCCAGTCCGGGAGGATCCCACATGCCGCGGAGCGGCTGGGCCCATGAGCCATGGCCACTGAGCCTGCGCGTCCGGAGTCTGTGCTCCACAACGGGAGAGGCCACGGCAGTGAGAGGCCCGCATACCGAAAAAAAAAAAAAAAAAGCAGGAAAAATACTCTTTCCATATCTAAGCAAACCTCCTCCACAAATTAACAATGACTGCTGCTTAAAAAAGATTTTAAACCAGGGGGAGAGTCTCAAAGGGTGGCACCCACAACCCGTGGTAGAACACCAGGTCACATTTTAGACAACAGAGAACAGTGGGGATCTACACGAAAGAGGAGAAATAACACACAGCTCTGACCAATGGTTGCCATGATGGTGAGCCAGTGTTTCCACACCCCTCAATTTTCAATAGAAGACATGATGTTTTAGTGCAATCTTTTGAGTTTTTATAGTTCATAACAAATTTAAATTTCCTTAAAATATGAGGCAAGTCAAACAAGGCCCAATATACCCAGCCTGTGAGAATTAAAAAGAATAACATACCTAAGATCCTGGACACTCTCACCAAGTTTCTCCAAGAGAAATTTTATATCTTCACTGATATCTTCGTCATCATACTTCTGCTGTTCCAAGTTCTCCAACTGTTTCAGAACTTTGCACTGAATCATAGCCAGAGCATACTCTTGGCGAGTTTCTCTTTCAGTTGATTTTTCTAAGAAGTTCTGGGTTAGACAAAGACACAATGAGAAATGATATAATCTGTTGTGTGATGTTCTCTGCACCTGCTTTCACATCCTCTCTCCCCTTCCTGTTCTCAGGTTAACTATCACCTTAAGTGGATGACTGGATCACAAATCCTGACTTCTTTCCTAAGCATCTGTCCCACATCAGGAGCATCCTTCTGATTCCTTCCTTACTTACTGGCTTACTAAACATTTTAAATTATTGACCTAGACAAGCCTCAAAACACTGAACACATTTACAGTGAGGTCCATCACCATCCTCCCTCACAGCCCTGCTCTTGAGGTCACCACCATGAACACTCCATTTCTTGGCCACATGGAGCCCTTAGGATGCTAAGAAAGACTGTTTCCTCAAGTATCTCTCTAGTTCCCAGTCACTGACCTTTTTCTCCGTCCAATCAACCTGTAAGTGCACAAAGGACGGCAATTAAAAAAACTCTCTTGCTTCAGTAATTACCAGAAAAGTTTTGTGACATTCAAGCAAATTTCTCAGTTTTCTTCTGCGATTTTCAAGAGTACTGATGAAATCAGCAAAGGAATCTAAGTATTTCTGAAGATAAACTGTTCACTAAATTAACCAATATTTCAGAGCAAAACCATGCTCATGCTGAGGTCTAGAACAAGGACAAACAAGCTCTCAAGAAAGCCACCTTCACAAAGTTGGTAAAGAAGGCAGGCCTGTCAAATCTCCCACACTCAAAAAAATCCTGGAATAACAATTCTAAATCAACTGTACCAAAATTTTAAATTTCTTTATTTTTGCAAGGAAGTTAAATTTCTAATAATTATGCTAAATAAATGCAGAGAGAGATTTAGCTTAGCATATGGAAATTAGTAAGATCGATCCCTACCAAAATTCCAATTTTCACAGAAATAGGAAAAGCAATGCTAAAACTTGTATAGAAATATAAAAGACTCCAAATATCCAAAGCAATCCTGAGAAAGAAGAATAAAGCTGGAGAAGTCACACGTACTGATTTCAAACTAAACTACAAGGCTACAATGATCAAAACAGTATGGTAATGGCATAAAACAGAGAGAGTTCAATGGAACAGAATAGAGAGCCCAGAAATAAGCCTGTACATATTCAGTCAACTAATATTTGACAAGGGAGCCAAGAAAACCTATTGGGGAAAGGATAGTCTCTTCAATAATGTCAGCAGGGAAACTGGATAACCACATGCAAAAAAATGAAATTGGACCCGTATCTTATACCAGTCACAAAAACTAACTCAAAAGGGATTAAAGACTTAAACATAAGACCGGAAACTGTCAGACTCATAGAAGAAAACACAGGGGAAAATCTCCTTGACATCAGCCTTGGGAATGATTTTTTGGATATGACACCAAAAGCACAGCAAAAGTAAAAATCAACAACTGGGACTATATCAAACTAAAAAGCTTCCGCACAGCCAAAGAAACAAAAAAAGCAAAATGAAAAGGCATCCTACAAAATGGGAGAAAACATTTGCAAACCATACATCTGATAGGAGGGCAATATCTAAAATGTATAAAGAACTTATTTAACTCACTAGCAACAACAACAACAACAAAAAAGCACAAGCCAATTAAAAAATGGGCAGCGGATCTATATAGACATTCTCCCAAAGAAGACATAAACATGGCCAACAGATCATGAAACAGTGCTCAACATCACTGATTATCAGGGAAAATCAAGTCAAAACCACAATTAAATATCACTTTGCACTTGTTAGGACAGCTATTATCAAAAAACAAGACAGCCAGTGTTGTCCAGATTGAGGAGGTAAGAGAACACTTGTGCACTACTGGTGAGAACGTAATATTAACTTCAAGTATAATGGAAAAGGTTAAGGATAAATATTGTGACACCAAAACAACCTATAAGAAATAAAATACTACAAAGCAGCACAGTTAAAAAGCCAATAGAAAAATTAAACTGAAATTCTAAAAAGAACTCAGTTAACGTAAGAGAAGGCAGGAATGGAAGACAGAACAAAAAACAGATGAAACAAACAGAAGAAAATAATAAAATGGTAGACCTAAATCCAACCACACCAATAATTACTCTAAATGTCAGTGAACTAAACACTCCAATTAAGAAGCAGAGATTACTAGAACAGATAAAAATTCAAGACCCAAGTATACGTTGTCTCAAAGAGACAAATTTTAAATGTAAGACACAGATAGGTTGAAACTAAAAGATGGAAAACCATAAGTGGAAGAAAGCTGGCATGTCTATATTAATTTCAAATAAAGTAGATATCAAGACCAAGAGCACTGGGACTTCCCTGGTGGCGCAGTGGTTAAGAATCCACCTGCCAACGCAGGGGACACGGGTTCGAGCCCTGGCCCGGGAAGATCTCACATGCCGCGGAGCAACTAAGCCCGTGAGCCACAACTACTGAGCCTGCGCTCTAGAGCCTGCGAGCCACAACTACTGAGCCCGCGTGCCACCACTACTGAAGCCCACGTGCCTAGAGACCATGCTCCACAACAAGAGAAGCCACCGCAATGAGAAGCCCGTGCACCACGACGAGGAGTAGCCCCCGCTCGCCACAACTAGAGAAAGACCACGCGCAGCAACAAAGACCCAATGCAGCCAAAAATAAATAAATATAAATACATTTAAAAAAATAAAAAGTTAAAAAAAAAAGCTTCAAAATACATGAAACAATAACTGGCCGAACTGAAAGGAGAAACAGACAAATCCACACTAACAGCTGGAAATTTTAACAACTCTCTCTCTTAGCAATTGATCATTGATAGAACCACTAGACAACAGAATCAGTACAGAGATGATCCAAACGATACTATGAACCACCCTGATTTAACTGACATTTACAGAATGTGATACATCTGCAAAACATGCATTCTTTTCAAGTACACATGCTACATTCACCGTGACAGACCGTGAGATGAGCATAAGACAAATCTCAAAGAATTGGAACCATATAGAACATGTTCTCTGACCATAATGGAATTCAAATAAAGACCTTAAACTGTAGGGTGCCTTGAATTCTGATAACATCTCCCTTTATGAAACTCCTCCCTTCACCCCTCGCTTTTGTGAGATTTTACTTATTAGTCTACTTAGTTTTCTCTGTTACCTTTTCCAGTTACTTTTCTTACTATTATCTCTCCTAAATTTAGAAACATATCAAAACTCTTCTGTTCATATGGTCCTACATATTTGTTGCCAGGAGAGTTACACTTCATATTTAAGATATTATCATAACTAACAGTTTCAACTATAACCTCAACCCAGTCAGTGTAACTGGCAAAGAACAGCCTGATGGCGCTCTTCTGAAACCATCTCTCCTCTCGATTCTCTAAGACAACAGCACTTCGAAATTTAGTCATGTTTGACGCTCCCCTTTCCTTCAAGCCTATGTCAAATCAATCAATAAACCTTACTTGTTTTTCCCTCGAAACATGTTTTAATTTCATCTCTCCATCTCATTACAAAGAATAAAAAGGTTGTGAAAAATATTTGGAAAATGAATTTACCAGAAACAAACATAGATCATCCGGCAGCAGTGTACCCTTTAAAGTCGCTAAACTCAATGGCATCTTCACCTCAACAAAATCAAAAGCGTAAATATCATTTTGGCCTGTGTCCAAGTAACGGTGCAGAGCAACCTTGACCTCACTAAGAACAAAGTGGAACCAAGTGACCATTCAGATCCTTCCTTCACCAAAACTGCTAACCTTGTAACATACATGTTAAAGCAGTGCTTCTCAAACCATCTGTGGTGAAGACCAGTTCTGTTTGATTTTCAATTTCCAATCAGTCAGGAACAAATACTTTTAGTAAAAAATACAATAAAAATGAATTTCTAGAAAAATGAACTTTAAAAGACATGCAAAATACAAGCTCAAATCTTATATTATTAACAGACATGTCAAATTACTGTAAGTTTCTAAATGCTTGCTCTCACTTTCTGTACTTATCCCTTGCAGGCTGCGAACCAACAGCTGACAGGACTGCACCGAAGCAGCGCTGTTATTATGGGACTCACCCCAAGATTAAAAATGTCTCAGTCTTACCAAACCTCTTCCAAACCTGGTATCTAATAAACAAGAGAGATAAATTCCTGAAATAAGGAATGAGGGATGGACCTAGGAATAAAGTTTCTTGATAGCAACACTTCTATGTCAAAGCAGTGAGCAAAACAGTCCCCATACACCCAAACCAGAGCAGGTGTCTCTGGAGGGGTTATGACTGTGAACTGTCTGCAGAGGAAGATGTAAGTCTGTGTTTGTCTGTGTCTGTGTGTGCATATGCGTGTGGGTGTGAGTTAAACATCATGGTTAGTACAGCTAATGTAAATCCAAATTCAATTTGGTGGTATTTCTTTCTAAGCTTTTATGCTGAAAACCATGCAGTTGTAAAATACAATTTATCTTATTATCTGACATATTACGGAGGCTCTTGACTAAACAGAGCCAAAAAGAGAAAAACTCTACACAGCAAATATGGTCTTGAATGTCTTTCTCAGTCACAGCCTCAAAAAACATTCTAATTTATTTTAGAAACGAAAGACTGACATATCAAGTTAACCAATGGAATAACATTCATGGAGACCTGGAGTTCAGCACCTGCTATGAATAATTGAGACAGACATTTTCAAAAATAAATTCACCCAGCCACATGGAAAGAAAAAAAAATTAACAGCTGCTAGATTTCTTCAGCTCACAGCCGCTCAGCAAGCTTCCAAAAGCACAAAACTTCCCCTCCTGAGTTTCAGGATGTGGGGAAAAGTGCATAATCAGACAATCCTCAAACAACCTCATCGGTGAAATCTCTATTAAAGGTTACAGGAATTTGAGAATAACGAAGAAAAAAAAGAACACGTCATTTTTTACACCTATTCGATGGTCTAAATCAAATGGCTTTACTATGTCCTTACTAATGGCTCGATTTTAACTCAGTTGTGTACATCAAAGTTCGGGATGTCTAAAGATGGTCTTCTGATATTCAGTCTTCAGTATAACCATGCAATGATTTATCCCAATTTATCAAGGAGAGTCCAAAAAACTAATATACCTGTCAATAGGTTGCGTGTATTTTAAATAATCTGAAATCCAAATTAGACAACAGAAGCCGAGAAATTAGCATAAGTTCAACACATTGTGGGTAAAAAACTGCAAATGAAGTATAAATAAGATTTTTAAATCTTGCTAAATAAACATTAGTAAAATATTCATGCTGTCTTTTCTAAATCAAACAGAACAGCACTTCATCTTTGCCTAGGTTCCACATTAACTTAGAATGTAATTTCTACAGGTGGGCGTTAAAGAGGCAAATTGCTAGTATTTTATGCTTTTATGGAGCGAAAAGGCAGGAAAATAAATACAGATTGTATATTTACTATTGCCAGCCATCGTCTGTTATTTCGTTGAATTCTTACCCAATCTTGAAGTGAGTTAAGTATCACTAACCACCTTTCGCAAGTGGAGAAATCAGCTCTGAGAGTTCAAACCACTCTCCCAGCAACCTCGTGCTGGGATTCACCCCTAGGCGTGTCTACTCCTGAGCCTACACTTGCTAACACACCACGTGGAAAGGAAAATTAGAAAAGGGTTATGCTATTGTAACCCTCAAATCTTCATAAAAAGCAGATAATCAATCTGGAGAGCTCCCAAATCAGGTCAAAAGAAAACTAAGACTCTCAGTCTGGCTTTATACTTCTTGTGACTTTTTGAACTTTGTATACCGTAAACACTCATCATGGTGACTTCATGAAGTCTCTCCATCAGAAACAGATTCACACAAAATACAAAGTCCCTAAGAAAAAGTATCTTGTCATATTCATCCTTCCATAATTGGTGTTCAAGAAACATCTGATGCATTGAGAGGTGGATAGATAATCCATGAAATGGGGGATGGGGGGAGGAACAGGAAAAAGAAAGGATAGGATAGGATAGGATAGGATAGGGAAGGGGGAGGGAGGGAGAGGGGGAGGGAACAGCTCAAAGGTAGGATCCAGCTAATATCAACAAACACCTCTCACCTACCATGTACCCATATTAGAAGTACCTGCTTCCAGTGACCCTTTTATCTAACATAATAATGACTTAACATGAAACTCAGTGGGAGGAGGAACTAGAGAAGGGACAAAATACTAAGCAAGGTCTGTGGGAAGCTCAGCTGGAACAGCTGCCACACACACTATGGGCCAAGCAGCTTCTGCTGGGGGCTGTAGAGGGAGGGCCAAGACAGGGATCAGGGTTAACAGGTACGAGCTACTGTGTGTGAAACAGGTGAGCAGCAAGGACATACTGTATGGCACAGGGAACGACAGCCATTGCTGTGTAGTAACTTTCAATGGAGTATACTCTATAAAAATACTGAACCAACGTTATACGCCTGAAACTAATGTCATATTATAAATCAACTGAGATAATAAATAAATAAGTAAATGATTTGATAAGACAAATGGCTTGTCTCAAAAAAAAACCAAAAACGGACTTCCCTGGTGGTGCAGTGGTTAAGACTCCACCTGCCAATGCAGGGGACACGCGTTCGAGCCCTGGTCCGGGAAGATCCCACATGCCGCGGAGCGGCTGGGCCCGTGAGCCATGGCCGCTGAGCCTGCGCGTCCGGAGCCTGTGCTCCGCAACGGGAGAGGCCACAACAGTGAGAGGCCCGGGTACCGCAACAACAACAACAACAAAAAACATGTAAGTTTATCAAAACTGAGGGGGAAAGATACAAGTGTAGAGATATAGTCCATGAAACAAGAGAACAGCTGAAGTAAGACCCTGAGTTCTACAGCAGTTCTTCCCACACCTATTATTTCACCTTAAACAAGTCACCTTATTAACAAATTATCAAAAGAAATAATTTTGTGCTAAATGTTTACAATCTTCAACATTTGGAAAGATAGATATTTTAACGTAAAAAATATGTAACTAACATACAGAAAAGGGTAGGTAAATATGAGCTGAAAAAATACGATTCACTTCCATGTTTATCACTCAGGCAACTGTTGATCTATTTCCCAGAAGTGAAAGTCATACAAAGGGGAAAAATAATAATAATCCAAAACATCTTTCTAGAATAATCTAATTGCAAAGATATTGAATCAAGGATGACAACTTTTCCTAACAGTTCACCAATGAGGAAAATCTATTTTTTTAAAAGAGTTTTCACGCCAACTTCATGAACAGCTTCCAATTTAGAAAAAAGTCCACGCACTAAGAGAAAGTAGGGACTCTCTGTATTCTTGCCCAATATATAATTACTGGAAACATAAATCTGCACTTT
The DNA here is from genome assembly GCF_949774975.1 of Lagenorhynchus albirostris. Classification (NCBI taxonomy): domain Eukaryota; kingdom Metazoa; phylum Chordata; class Mammalia; order Artiodactyla; family Delphinidae; genus Lagenorhynchus; species Lagenorhynchus albirostris. The sequence continues at coordinate 3,081,342 of NC_083111.1, forward strand.
TTTTTTTTTGCGGTACGGGGGCCTCTCACTGTTGTGGCCTCTCCCATTGTGGAGCACAGGCTCCGGACGCGCAGGCTCAGTGGCCATGGCTCACGGGCCCAGCCGCTCCGCGGCATGTGGGATCCTCCCGGACCGGGGCACGAACCCGTGTCCCCTGCATCGGCAGGCGGACTCCCAACCACTGCGCCACCAGGGAAGTCCAATTTGCACGTTTTTGAAAGGTGATTTGACATTATCTATAAGAACTGGTAAAAAGTATATTCTTTGACTCAGCAATTCCATCTCTGGAACTTACCCAACCGAAATACTCATCAAAGTGGGAAAACATATGTAAAAGAAACTGGAAACACCTCACATTTCCATCAATAGGACACTGATTAAATAAACCACTTTACACCAACACAGTAGAATATAGCCACTGAAAAGAATGCTGAAGATCTAGTACAGGAAAATGAAAACACATTTAGTATATATTGTTAAGAATAAAGTTATAGAACAGTATTTATAGCCTGACACCACTCTTATTTTTAAATACAAAACAAAATTAGACACCTATTTATATATTTATCTCTATTTGCTTAGAAAAATCTGAAAGATGTTAGTGACTATATTTGGCAAATGTGGTGTCTACGCCATTTACGGTTTTGCAATACATCTGCACAACCTTTTATTTTTGATTTGTTGTTGTTTGTTTAAAGAAAGCGTAAGAACAAACAATGGTTAAAAACACAAATTCTAAAGCCAATAGCTTGGATTTGTAGGTCTACCATCTCCCAGCCACTCTTACGTGTCATCCACTTAGATGGCTTCCCCCCACTGTCCACTCCCCCTGCCATGAGTACAAACTGGGATATTTTACTCCAAACTCACCAAGATGCCACAGTTCCATAACTACATGGAGAACAAGCAACTTTTTCCCACCTGCTAAAAGCCCTGAAATATACTCCACAGTAAAAAAAAAATGCCTTACACACACACACACACACACACACACACACACACACACACACACAAACACGTACCCGGAATGCTGCAAGAATGATTCTTGTCACTTTCTCTTTGACCGATTCTTGCAGGATGTCAGACAGAACAGGAATGATGTTGTAGCGTCGCAGGTGTTCACACATCTGAGGACTGAACGCCAGGAGCCATATAGAAAAAATCATCTGATACTGGAGCTGAAAGCCACACTTGTTACTCAGAACTCCCATGATGCTGAAAAGGAACACACGTTGAGAAAACATTTAACACGACAGCACAACAGGAGAGAAGAAATAACTGATTGTTCTTTTGCGCTGATGGATCAGTCTCTCTGAATCACGTCCTCTCTTTTTCCCCCCGAAGGAACGAGCAAGCCAGACCCCTGCTCACAGAGGGCCAGTCCTGCACGGCGTCACGTAAGCCTCTCTCCAGAGTCTCAAGGACACCACCACCCTCGCTGCAGGGAGCACGGCCCACAGAGGGAACAGTAGGAGGACCCTGACGGATATTCAAGAAGTAAAAGCCTCAGGACATGGTGACACAGCGGATGCACATCTCAGTGAAGCCAGACGGTATAATCAAGATTTTCAGTCTGGACTGAAAGATCCAAGAGGATCATTTAGAGCTTTAAAAACATGTAGGAAACTCGACAGAGAAAACAGGAAATGAGTTTGGAAAAAGCCTTTCATGAGTCTGAATTTGACACACAGCCAATCATCAAATTTGGGGTCAGAACCTCAGAAGCTTCTAGTTCAGCCTCCCGTCTTACTGTTAAGGAAACTGGGAAAGCGGTGTGAAAATGACAGGTTACACCAAGGAAAGCGCTAAGGAAATTTCCCTGGGGCACGCCTGCATTCACACAAGGGACAGAAACCATCAAATCAGACGGTTAAACAGCGACCAGAGGGGTTAAAGAGAACTCAAAACCCACAGAATGTACAACGCAGAGCGAGCGCTAATGTAAACTTAGTCAGTAAGGACATATCACTATTGGTTCATCAACTGAAACAAAGGTATCACACTAACACCAGCTGCTAGTAACAGGGAAGACCGTGGGAGCACAGGCACATACGGGCACTCTCTGTGCTTCCAATTGTTCTGTAAACCTAAAACTGCTCTAAAAAATAAAAGTCTATTAACAAAATTGAATACATTTTAAATCTAATTTTGCGATTGACAACTACTAACTTAGTGGAAGGCTTATATTTGTGCCATTTCCCCATTTTTGTCATTTGTATACACTTATAAATTCGCTGAATTGCCCTTAATGTTCTCATGCATGATTTCTCCCTTGAACCTGTTCTACTTTTGGTTGGTACGTAAAGCCTGCTTTTATTTAATATTGATGTCAGCATTCAACAGCGGTCAAAGCACAGCATTTCACACTGTCAGCACCCTGGTACCTGGCTCCCTTTGCGCTCTGTCTGTTCCACTTGTTAAGGTCAGCCTGCTACACTCTGGGATGCTGGGGCTGACAATTCGCTTTCCGCGTTCCCCATTTCCGCTTCCCCCGCTGGCTCGGCGACAGGAGGTGCTCGCGGCTGACTCAGGGATGGAGGAAGAAGGGACCTCTCCTGTCGACCTCCTGTTCCTGCCAGCAGCACTTCGGCACGCTTCTTCACCCGCGGCAGTGTCTGAATTCATCCTGCACGGGCTCTGGCAGAACGAGCGTCCCTGCACCCTCGAGACACTAGCACCCGCCGTCTGGGTCCCCGACCTCGAGGGTGGGGACCCAGCCCCAGCTGAGCTGTACTGTCCCCTCCAGGCCTGAACTTCACTTCATACAGCCCCTCCTGCAGCCCGTGAATCCTGGCAAGTCCAACCTCTTACCCTTTGCTGCCCGCTTTAGGGGTAGTAGGATCTCTGACACTTGAGAGTCCCTTTATTTACCTGTTTTCAGAAACCCAGTTCACAAATTTATACCTAGTTTATACCTAGGGAGAATTTAATTTCTTCACATTAAATTCTCTCTGTTAAAAGGAAAATTTTTTAACGATGAGAGGGGCGAAGGAGAGTTCAAGGCCAATACACTGGTGCTGAGATCCAGACGGAAGGTCTCAAGGGGAGGCGTGCTCAGCGATGCGGACACCGCAGAGAAGCTGAACAGAGTAAAAGTGTGCCCACGACAGACGGGATTCTATTGCAGAGACAAGGTAGTCTTCTATACCCAGATATCAACCACAGAAACGCCCTAATGAAGCAAAATAAGGCCCCTGTTCACTGGAATAAGGCAGGGATTCCCTTAGGGCAAGAACCCAACTCTGAATCCAGTGAGGCAGGAAGAGCGAGCTAAGGGGGACAAAGGACACAAAGGCCCAACAGAAACCCAAACACGGTCATTTAACAAGTATCTGTTGAGGGTGTATGCGGCAGGTACAGTGCAAGGCACAGGGATAAAATGGGCAAAAACAAGACACTGTCCACGTTCCTTCAGAGCCCAGTGCAGGGGGAGGGAGGATTCCCAGAGGCCGTGGCCCTCGAGCTGGGCCTGAAGAACCAGCGGGTGCTAATTACCATGTAGGTCTCTGCTCTCCCTCGCAAACTGCTGAGTTTAGTGTTACTTTTAAAGTCACTGTAAAAGTTACTAAAAGATGCTGTGGCATCCTATGTGCTACCTTTGTTAGGTGTTTCATACTTTCCAGCTAGGCTGTATATCTCTTAAAGGAAAGGACCACATATGTTTCCTTTACTCCCCGTAATATATGGTATAACATCACGCAGAGAGCGCAAAAAACACAAACTGTCAAATCCAAAATCAGAAAGGAGGTTAAGGTCCATGACGCCAAAATAACTATTTTGTGCTCTGCTTTTTTAATTAAGATTCTTCTTTTTAAATCATGCCAATGCAGGGACTAGGGAGACAAACAGCCGACCACTGGCTGACATGCACACTTCCTGCTGTTCGTCAGACCCATGGGCCCCTCGCACCTCACCATGCAATATGTATTTTTTTAATCTTACCTTTCATTTATACACTACTTTATACTTTCAAAATACTTCAAATGTCAGGATATAAATGTTCATAAATGGCCGCTGGATTTGGGGAAGCAACTACCCCAGCAAAAGCCCCCTTTTAGCTCCAGTATTTAAAAAATCAGTGCTAATCTTCAGACTTCCTAGTGAAGTCAAAGCATACTCTTGGTCTTACACAGGCCCAGAAACATTCAGAAAGAGTGTGTGTCATTCGTGTAACCAAGAAGGAAAGAAAGGAAACTATGCAGAGAGAAAAAGGTCCTGGGGTCTTAAACCATCAGTCCTCTTCCACTCTCCTCAAACAGGCTATGCTTACAATTTTTTCTCCTCTCAGGATCCCTGCTTGTGATTTGAGGAGCACCATAAAGGAAAAAAAGAAAACTTTCAACCCTAAACAAAAGAAATGGCAGAGTAAAAAGTACGTGTTTTCTTTCTAAAAAAGTGAAAAAAGGGGCTTCCCTCGTGGCGCAGTGGTTGAGAGTCTGCCTGCTAATGCAGGGGACATGGGTTCAAGCCCTGGTCTGGGAGGATCCCACATGCCACGAAGCAACTAGGCCCGTGAGGCACAACTACTGAGCCTGCGTGTCTGGAGCCTATGCTCCGCAACAAAAGAGGCCGCGATAGTGACAGGCCCGCGCACCTCGATGAAGAGTGGCCCCCGCTTGCCACAACTAGAGAAAGCCCTCGCACAGAAACGAAGACCCAACACAGCCAAAATAAATTAATTAATTAATGTCAGATGCAGGCTTGTGACATCCTCTGTCACATAGGGGAGGACGTAAGTCAGGCACAGCAGATAAGCAAAGCTTTCACTTTAAAAAAAAAAAGTGAAAAAATTCCATGACTTTTCCAAATTGCCCTACTCTCAGCAAATTAACATATTCTGCCTTTATTAATGCCTGTTCTCAACCTAAAAGTCTCTGTATGAATTTGATTACTACTAACCTTGTTAGTGGGCATTACCATATCAAAGTGTGTAGGTTGAACATGGAATATTCTAGATTGTATTTATGCCTGCTCTTGTTGCTAAACTGAATAGTTAATACCGCTTACCATCCTCCAAAATATTAGTGCCAACAATATTTTGAACGGCAGCATTTCGTTAGCCTCGGTCCACTGGACCAAATTCTAGTATTTAAGTTTATTTTTTGATAAATTATAACTATTTGTATAAACTGCTGTTTCATGACATTTATTCTCTCTTATAGGTCTTCCAAAGAACAAAAAAGAAAATCTATTTTTTGTTTAATAGAATAAATTCAATTTATCTTGCAATTACAATACAGGTCCATTGGACCTACTTATAAACCTAAGATACACTATGTGATCTTGGTGAGTTTGTTAACTATAATTTGAAGAATCACACTATTTCATCATCCTAGATCTTATTTCATCATTATTTATCCATTATTCTCAACTATGCTAATAAATATTAAAGACTAAATTATAAGAAAATTGGAGAATGACGGAATCACCTAGGAAGACGATATAATAGCGAAAGAAATAATTAACCTTTCTTATTGTATTGCCCAAAATATTGCATCACTTTTAAGAAAGTAAAAAGACTGGAAACACCATCTGTGCAGTCCACCTTTAAGTGTCTGTGCGGAAAAGAGTTAACATCATGGTCCGGAGACAGCTATCCTCAGAAAGGGCTGCCTGCAAAGCTGGCCCTTGGCTGACTTGAGGGAATTTGACTGGTAATCCGTTCCCTACACGGAAACCAAAGTTCTCCGAAATGACAGGGAAAACTAAACTGTGTGCACAAACAAGATGCTTGTGCTTGTGGTGAGCGCCTGCTCTCCTGCTGGAGCCTGGAACGTTCCATACGAGGTAGAGGGAGCCGACGTGACACATCTCCAGGGAAACCGGGGGCCCTGAGTCGCTAGAGTCTCCTGCACAGAAACCTCACACAAGACATTTTTTTAACAAACCTTCTTTTAGATGATTAAATGTATTCATTTCTTTGAAATTGTCAAGGAGAGATGCTTTTAAATGTTACTCCACAGTCAAAATAAAGGGCGCTCACCAGTTCACCCCGTCTGCTTCCACCCAGGCAAAGCGGTACTCGTTGACTCGGAGCATCAGCTGCAGACACCCGGCCACACACTGCACGTACTGAGAGCTCTGTGCAGGGAGAAGCACAGCGTTTAAAACTGGAAAGCACTTCAAGTCACAAGGTCATGCAGATACCAAATTCTGGAGTGGTTTTTACTAGAGTTTCTTATCATCTGAAAAGTCTAGAAGTCTCAAATATTTCTTCAAAAGTCAATCCTTGTTGCTCTTCTCTCGTCCTCCTAGAAACGAAGCCGACTTCTTTTGCCATTTAAGCCTACACAGCTCAAGCCCACTGAACACACCCAGTCAGGGAAATCAAGGAACAAAGTAATTATGCCTTTGATATGGTTTGATAAACAGCTTATTATCTTGCAATGTTTCACTTAGCCCTGAATAGAGGCACGATACAGAGAATACTGCTCTTCATAATTACACAAGTATCAAAGAACAACAATAAAATGAAAGACACAGAAGTGTATGCTTTGAGACAGACCCATATCTGAGTGACCGTGAGCAAGTGTCCGAACCTTGTCAATGCTCCATTTCTTCACCCTTAATGAGGATCATGCCCCCAAGCACCCTGAGAGGGTCCTCTTAGGATTAAGTAAAGTAATTCATTTAGCACAGAGCTAGACATGTCACAGAAACTCAACAAATAAGAACTTAAAAAAAAAGAAGTCTACTTAAACACATAAGAAGTCTACTTAAACACTTGAAAAAGACTGATTTTTTTTTTAAACTATCAGTTCAACAGGCACTATGTTAGAGAAATTGAGGTTAAGTCTGAAGCTTGAAATAAAGAGAACAAACATCCCCAAGAAGCTGCTCGCTCCTCCATGTTAGGAAAGCTGGTAGTGACACCTGGCCTGGGCGCCTCCCTAAATACCTACCATGAGCCCTACATCTATAAGAAATGGAGGGACAGCCTTAAAGAACACGCTAACAAAAAGAAAGAAAGGAGAGGATCGTGGATGTCATATAAATTCACAAAACCTAATATACATGATGCCACTTCAGCTCCATGTTTTAACTTAAACTAAGTTTGCTAAAACCTAACACTTCAAAGAATTCCAGGCATTCAAATACAAAAACACTATGATATATTTGGAGGAATAATCAAAGTTATCATGAAAAGGTTATCTTAGATTTTACCTAGAAAGGAGTGAACACAGTTGCCCAAAAGCACACTATATCCAGTCACTTAATTTGCCTGAAAACTCAAAACATTCACAGAAATTAATGACCAAAAAAAAGTGAATTTTCAGCTCGAAAACTATCTTCCATAATGGGAAAAATATATATATGTATTTTTCCAATTAGGTCAGCAGCTAAGTAACCCTTTGTGCAAAGGAGAATTCCATCTTCCTTGTTTAGAGAGAGCCTAAGCAAGGTTTCTACAATAATGAATAAAAGACAGCCTAGGGCACTCTCTCCTCTTCCACTTATCATCGATTTCCTCTCAACACGAGAATTTCTTGGTTCACTGTTAAGTCTTTTTCTTGTCTGTGTCCACTTACCCTACTATGTTGAAATACATGACACATTTAAAAAATGGATTCTTCGTTGCTAGTTACAGCTTCAGGACTCACATATAAATGAGTATATAAAAGATGCTGCTTCAGCACTGTTTACAATAGCCAGGACATGGAAGCAACCTAAGTGTCCATCGACAGACGAATGGATAAAGAAGATGTGGCACATATATACAATGGAATATTACTCAGCCATAAAAAGAAATGAAATTGAGTTATTTGTAGTGATGGACCTGGAGTCTGTCATACAGAGTGAAGTAAGTCAGAAGAGAAAAACAAATACTGAATGCTAACACATATGTATATGGAATCTTAAAAAAAAAAAAAAGGTTCTCAAGAACCTAGGGGCAGGACAGGAATAAAGATGCAGACATAGAGAATGGACTTGAGGACATGGGGAGGGGGAAGGGTAAGCTGGGACGAAGTGAGAGAGTGGCATGGACGTATATACACTACCAAATGTAAAACAGATAGCTAGTGGGAAGCAGCCGCATGGCACAGGGAGATCAGCTCGGTGCTTTGTGACCGCCTGGAGGGGTGGGATAAGGAGGGTGGGAGGGAGGGAGACGCAAGAGGGAGGAGATATGAGCATAGATGTATACATATAGCTGATTCACTTTGTTATAAAGCAGAAACTAACACACCACTGCAAAGCAATTATACTCCAATAAAGATCTATTAAAAAATTTTAAAAAGATGCTGCTTCTAATGGTACTGATGAACCTAGCTGCAGGGCAGAAATAAAGAGGTAGACACAGAAAATGGACTTGAGGACTTGGGGTGGGAGGGGGAAGCTGGGGCGAAGTGCGAGTAGCATCGCCATATACACACTACCGAATGTAAAATAGGTAGCTAGTGGGAAGCAGCCGCGTAGCACAGGGAGATCAGCTGGTGCTTTGTGACCACCTAGAGGGGTGGGATAGGGAGGGTGGGAGGGAGGCTCAGGAGGGAGGGGATATGGGGACATGTGTGTGCATATGGCCGATTCGCTTTGTTGTGCAACAGAAACTAACACGGGATTGTGAAGCAACTGTACTCCAATAAAGATATATTAAAAAATTTTATAAAGATGCTGCTTCTAAAACTTCACTCTCTCCTGTGATGCACCATGAGGCAGTCCAATTCCAGTCCAGAAATTATTTTCAAAGTACACAGTGAAGGCAACACTGATAAATGACTGAGGTACTGCCTTCAATTAAAGTAAATTGTATCACTGCCTTACCTTTCTCTCACATGTTAGTCTCATGTACAAAGTTATTCAATGTTAGTCTCATGTACAAAGTTATTCAATGGTTTTTTTTAGAAGAAAATAGTCAGCCTTCAATCAACCCAGCGAGCCACCGACTCTTCCCCCACACAGAGGTCATTCAAACACTGCTGGAGAAGACTGCACAGCCACGCAGAGCCATCAGGAAGCTCTGCTCTCGCCGCCACCCCCAGAGCCACGCTCACACCTTCACCTCTACCCTCCTGTCCCGCTCTCTTCCCTCACCTCAGCTCTGAGAGAAAAAACGGAGACCATCAGCTAGTGAGTCACTGAGCTGCCAACATCGCGCCCCCAACTGAACTTCCCTGACGGCCCTTCTCACCTCCCTCTCGCCGAGCAGAGGCAGACAGCTCTTCCTGTCCAGGACCCACGGCCCCAGCAAGGTCTGTGTCCCACTCCTCCCACACAGCATCGCATCAGTCCGACCCCTCCCTGTAGCTCCGATCTGTTTGACAGGTTTCCTCTCCTCAGCCCCTAAATATACTCAATCTTTCCCGTCTTAAAATTATCCCTAAACCTTGTACCAATCTCAGCATCTTTCCTCCTCCCAACGCATGAAGTTTTCTTGACAGAATTATCACCAGGTTCTTACCTCTCTGATACCTTATCAATCCACCAACATGGCAAATGCCAGGACCAGCAGTGACCTTAAAGTGCCAGGTCCAACAGTTACTCTCCCCCAGAGAACCAGACCTCTACCTCCAGCTGCTTCCGGGAAAGCTCTCGCCCCTCCTTTCTCCAGCTGAACTGACTCACAGCTCCAATGTTAACTCCACCACCATGAAAGAAAGGCAGTAATGTAGCCTAACAGTTACGAACAAAGGCTCTGGAACCAGCCTGCCAGGCTCAGCCACTTCCAAGCCGTGTGCCCCTGAATGAGCCTCCCACCTATAAAATGGGGTAACAGGGCACATCCCATGGGGTGTGGGGATAATCTCATTAGCTAATATATGACAGACTGGGCTGAGAACCAGCTACAATGTGTACTCTCAAACACACAAACCTCCCTGGTAGAGAAAAACTAACTTTACTTCTCAACACATTAAGAGAACATCATTAGATAAATTTTCTAATATTGCTGAAAATGCAAATTCTCCTATATTATGGTGGAAAAATCACATAAGGAAAACAGCAACTGACAGAATTCACCTTCCTGGTGAAGAGGGTCTCCCAGATCCATATCCTGCAGAATTACAAAGTAATTCAAGAAGTGAGGAATTACAAAGCAAGTAGGCGACGAAAGGTAAACATAGAAACTGCAGCCACGTTGCACCAAAGTCAAACTCGTGCTATAACGATGTTAACAGACCAGTTTTCAATATCTATCTCCATAATGCTGGGATTTAAGTACAAACTAAATGAGAAAAAGTAAAGATAATATTCCTCTAAATTTTGGAATCAAGGGTGCTTAAAAAAAAAAAAAAGACGTCTGCAGTGCAGAGAAGAGCACCTGTCTCAGACGCAGTGGAAACACACGTGTGCCCAGTGGTATCAGTGAAGCACAAAGCTGAGTTTGTAGAACACACCATCGACCAAAATAAACCCCAGAAGCCAGTTGTACATGAAATCCTCCAGGACTGGTGATTAACCAATCCCAAAAGTACTCAATGTGTCATGACTATTAAATGAATCTTTTCTCATAGAACTAAAAAGTGAGTGTGCACATCTTATGTGTGGAACAACTGGAACTCTCCTACTTTGCTGGCGACGTGTAAACTGGTTTAGAAAAGTGACTGGACTGCTGGACCTAAATTCACATGTAACCTGTACCCCAGCAACTCCATTCTAGAAGTGCTCCAGGAGTAAGTGGTTACATCTACCAAAGGCCATGTACAAGGATGTTCATAGCAAGATACTCACAACAGCCAAGAACCAGAACTAACTCAAATGTCCATCAATAAGAGTATGGATAATATACATTTAATATATTACTACACGGCAATAAAGAGATGAACTACTGCCAAGTGCAACGTGAGTGACTCTCACTGACACAATACTGCACAAGAATTCGGACACACAAGAGTTCACACTGTGTATGATTCCACTTTTATGGAGTTCAAGGTCAGGCAAAACTAATGCATGATAACGAAAACCTTTGTGGGAGCCGAGGCGAAGGAAAGTATTGAGTAGGACACATGATGTACAAATGCATTCAGCTGAACATTTAAAAATCTGTCTATTTTACTCTATGTAAGCTGTAGGGGAACAAAATTTGCCACTTTAAATGGGTCCCTTTGGCATGAGGATTCTTTTAGGGTGGTTATTTTTTTGAAAGCAGAGGATTCAAGAAGTCTGTCTTTGTACCTGCCCCTTAACTGCCTAAAGAACTCAGACAAAGGCCCTGGTCCAGGAAGGGCACTGTCACCGGAGATCTACAAAGAACATCGGTCGGCGCTGGGAGGAGCTGCACAGGGCCGGGAGACCAGAGTCCTCTGTGTGTCCCACTGTCCCTGGGGGCCCAGCAAGCATCTGTCACCAAACATCTGCTTTCCCACCTCCGTGTGAACTGCCTTCTCCCCGCTGAAGTCACCCCCCCCGCACCCCTTCTCCTCTCAGGCGCCACATCTGCGGCCTCATATTACGGGGCCCCTGTACATACGTAATTACATCTGGTTTTCTCCTGTTAATCTGTCTCACGTCAATTTAATTCTTTGGCCAGACAGAAGAACCCAGAAGGAGCAGAGCATAATTTTTTCCTCCCCAACGAAGTTGTGACATAAAAATAAGTGACCAAAGAAAGGAAGGGAGGCAAAGAGGGAGAGAGGTTTTGTCAGTCTGAAGTTCTGCCAATTTACCTTTGGCAAATCACTTTAAACTCTTCAAAATTGTTGTCTCATCAATAAAGGAAAGCAATACCAGCCCAATTTTTAAAAAACAGCCTTAAATTAAAAAACAAAACAAAAACAAAAACCTCTGCTACTCAAATCTGAACTCACATCAGTTAAACACAAAACAACTGTAAGGTACATTACCATCATTATTATTCTTGTCGTTATTATTACTTCATATTCAGGAACTAAAACAAATATAGTGCAAGAATTCTCTTGAAGTTGGCTTATTAAGAGAGACCCTCTAGTCAATACTCATAAAATACCTATATTAAATTAATACCTAAATTAACTTAAGATAATTTCATCTTAGACTTAAGTCTTAACCAAGAAAGTAATTTCACTGTTAATTTACAAATTTATAAATCTCCTTCAAGTACTACTTTCAATCTAATTTTCTTAGGCGTATAATTTAATTACATGACTACTGGGATTCTTTATTGTAGGAAAAATTATTGCAGACTTAAGAAATATGATTTACTTTATAAATCACTGCTTTGTATGCAACTTCCAAGAACACATCCAATGTACAATATTAGATTATCTTATTATTGTTATTGATGCTATAGTTTGAAAATGATATGTAAAAGAAAGTCTGGTACTGAAATACTTTACCATTTAATTTTCCTTTGCATTGCCAGAATATATGCAATCCTTCCAAATATCTGATCAGAAAGGCAAAACTGACAGGTGCTTATCTGTTCTCCTTTTCTTAACATTTATTCTTCGCATATATTTTAATGATCCATAATGTTTAAAACGTACTAATCTTGTGATAAGAGGATACAATGAAGGTCACCCAAACATTGCTGCAGGTGACGAGCAAATGCTCTGGAAACCAGCACCAAGACATGTAATTGACTGTGAACGTCTCTGGGTCCTCACAGACTTTACAAATCACAGGATAGAGGGGACCAGAGTTAAACAAGAGGCCTGCACTCTGCGAACTCCTGACGCAGCCCCTCATGTCTGCTACTCGGGTAGCACTTTTGATACACTTATGCACAAACAGTGAAGAACCAAATCGTTAAAGTCCTCCAACTCTTCTGAAAGACTGAAAAGTCTTAAATTAAAAACAGAGCCTTAAAAATTCAAAGCGGTAACACTACAGTGCTTCACATTAACAAGGATATTAGAACTGTCAGAGAAAACAATTTAAAGAATGTGGCCAAAAGCCAAAAAAGCTAAGCTTTTTTTTTTCCCCTTTCATTCTAAAATGCTGTTATTACATGCTAAAACATGGATGAATCCTGAAAACATACGCTAAGTGAGAGAAGCCGGTCACGGATGACCACATATTACATGACTTGTGTACAGAGAGTGGCCAGAAGAGGTGAATGCAGAGACGGAAAGTGAGTGAGGGGTTGCCAGAGTTTAGGCGAGGGGGTTAGGAACGGGGGTGACTGTTTCGGTGGACATGGTTTCTTTCTGGGGTGTGGAAAGTGCTACAAAATCAGATGGTGGCAATGGTTGCCCAACTCTGTAAATATACTAAAACCAATAGCAAATGGAAAGCTTTTATGGTATGAGAAACAGATTTCAATAAAGCTGTAAACAAACAAACCAAAAAGCCTACAAAAAACTGCAAGTTAACTTGCTCGCTCACACGTGCCAGGTTTCCAGGTGGTCAAGAGCCACGTGGGGCTACCAGGGTGGACACCGCAGATATAAAGAACGCTGCCATCACCCCGGAGAGTTCTACTGGACAGAACTGCTCCAGAACATTAAAAGGCAAGATAAAATGAGCAATATGGAGAACCTGGCAACTTACGTTACTTACTACCAACGAAACCATGTCCATCCAGCAATAAGTGCGGCCGGACCTGGTCTACAACAGAGAACAGGACGCGCGAGTGGAGAGTTACCACGGTCCCCTGCGCACAGGTATGAAAGAGGCTGGAGAGAGGGAAAAGAATGCCCAGATTCTCCTGACTCCTCCAAAGGCTGGGAGAGATCACGGTGTTCCTCTTTTTGTCAGGGCAGCGGCCCAGCAATCAACATCTAAGCCTGGGCGACGTCCTCGGAAAAGTAGAAGATTGATAATGCCCCGTGCAAGAGCCAACAAAGAACTGAACGGACGGCTGAAGGTAAGTTAGGGTAAGTACATGTCATGTGACGGAGTTTATTATTTTTACATTTAGGTAAAAACAACACAAATCATTTTCAGAAAATTTCATTTATATAATGTCATTTAAATAAAAATGTCTGTAATGATCCACTCGTAACTTATGATGATGCCTCTGTGCCATTTTAAAAGTCAAGACTGTTGCATCCTGCTAATTTCTCATTTTGCTGTGTAAAGCTCTGTTCTGTTTGTTTTATACTGACATCAAGTGGCAACAGCACAGAATGCGGTTTACCAAACCTTTTCTATGCTGTCTGGAAACCTAAAGGGGTTTTAAGATAGAACGTCGATATTCTTTACAGGTCTGAGTAGGTGAGGCAACCTGGAGAATGCCTAAAGCTCCCAGTCCAGTCCAGGTGCCTCAGAATCCTCTCAGTAAGGAATTCGTCCCCTTGGGGGTCCTGCCACCGTGAGCGGATGACCTTGGGCAAGCCGGTGTGCCTTTCCAGCCTCACTGCTCATCCCTAAAACGTGGCTTATGGTAAGACCAATGTCAAAGACGGGGTGTGAATATTCAAGGAGATGTAAATGCAAAACGACTAAAACACTGCCAGGCACACAGGAAGAGCTCCATACATACCAGCTACCAATTCTGATCCCCCTACTGAAATACAAGTACCAAAGGAAGAGCTATCACCTCTCTGTCAACTTCTTTAAGTCTCTGCCTTCCAAGCTGTCAGCCTTCTGAGAAGGTAGGAACCTGCAGCAAGAGCCAGGGAGGATGTTCAGGTATGAAGCACTGAAGGGAAGACGGGGCATCAAAAGCCAGCTTTTCTTCACCCAGAATCACCCCTGATGCTAATACCGTTTGGGACGTACGTGTCTGAGTCGACCAGATAAACCACTTTGACTAACCACTGCCAATTCAATAGATCAGCGCTGTTTTTCCCACACGCTGGACAGAAAAGAGCAAAAGAAGAATGTCACGTCGCCAGAGCTCGCACCTCACTGCGTGAGCTCTACTAACTTCCAAACACTTTAATAACCACTTAAGTTTATTCTGAAAACACCTTTTAAAATTTTTACAAATAAGTCTAATTAGACAATTTTTCAAATCAAACAATTTTTCAAAACGGTGGAAAGAAACTCAAGTCATATAAAATAAGGACTCCCAATTTAAACATCTGCTTATGGCTGAATATCTAGACTTCGAACCTACCACCTCCTTCCCCGACCCTGGCCCCAAGACTGCTCACTTAGTTCTATACCCTGTTCTGATTTCAGAAGACGCGTGGCCATTTTCCGGCTTGACACACTCACTGTTTGTCAAGTCCCTCGACCCGTGCCCCAAGAGAAGCCCCACTCCTGGCTTTGAGATGCACTGTGTCGCCCCCTCTAGTCTACGAGCACACACACAGGGGTGTGGCCTGCGGGTTACGGACACGGACCCTGCGTGGCCCCCCACAGCTTCGCTGAGGTCTAGCACAGCCGGTGGGAGACACCATCCTCGGAAGGTGCTTTCCGGTCTCCCAGAGATATTTCCAGCGAAGGAAGCTGGATACGCCTCACCCACCTTTTTAACTCTTCCCCACCTCGCTCTCAGCTGGCGCTAACCACGCCAACCCATACCTGTCCAAATCTATTGGCAATTCTTGAACTGGTCTGAAGACAGCAAAGTTAAACCACTCCCAACCGGGGGGATGACCCTAACCAGGAAAGGAACTGGGGGGACATGATTAGTTTTAACCTTTAACCTTTTGGCTCTACATAAATGTGGGGCAGGATTGGCCTGAAAAAGGGGGAGGGAGAGTCTGGCCACCACGCAGGCCCCCATTAAACCCTGAGCAACTCAGGCAAGTAGTGGGTTTTCGTACCAGTGGGGAACGGAACTGTTTTCAGCTGCCTGGCACAGGGTCCGTGGATCTGTCAGACGTTAGCGTCTGTGAGACAGCTAAAGTGTTAAGAGAGGAGCTCTGGTTACTCACTCGACTTGTGCATCTGAGTCCAGACTTGCTCTGATTCTCAGGCCTGAGATAAAGCCGCCTGAAGAGAAGAGCAACAGGAAGAGGAAGCCCCACATCCACCAGCAGCAGGAAGCAACCGCACGGCCCAGAAAGGCCTACACGCAGCTTTCACACCACCATTAACCCAACCAAATCCACGGATTTACATCCGGGGGACTAGGGAACATCTTCAAAACGTTAAATGTCTGTGACTCAAAATAACTTAAGCTCAGAGTGTTAGGAGGCCAGTGAACGAACAAGGAATGTACTTACATCGCTTGAAGAGACTGTTCCTGTTTCAACAGCGACACCGCTACCACGCAGTTTCTATTACGAAATAAATAACTTATTACTTAGTTTTGTTTTTAATTTTATCCTACTTCATCAGCTTACGAAAGAGAGCTAAGCAAATTTTATCACTGTTTTCCTAATCCTACTGAATGGAGTATCATCAACTAATAAAAAACGTGGGGATGATACAAAATATTCTAAACGTCGTTACACTCTTCCGGATAATATCTTAATCAATAACTTATTTTAAAAGGAACAATAATAAACTGAATACTAAGTTCCAACTACATTTCATAAGTGAAGCGAGTGCAAATTTCCAAGTCTCAGGATTTACTTCCTGAGTCATTTTTCCAATGAGACAACTGTCTTAAGCTGAACTATCTACACTATATTCTGTGGCAAAGCTTTCAAAACAGGTGCCTGATGATGGGAAGATACTACATGGAACTTAAAAAATTAGGTTATCCACGGCAATGCTAACACATTATAATGACAATCAGAACCTCACCTGTTACACAGAAATGACCAAAGAAAATTTAAGGTCGAAAGTCAGAAGCTGAATATGCAAGAGAAAAGTGATAATGAATTTCTGAAAGGAAATTTTTATTTTGTTTTATTCAATAACTTATCCACTAAGTGCCAGGCATGAGCCCCTATAACCCAAGTATAACGGTTAAACTATTGGGAAAAAGGCTCCTAAATGTCTCTATAAAGTCAAAGAACAAAATATCCAAATTGGCACCTAATTCAGACTTTTGAAAGTCTACTTCTATCAGAATCATGAAAATGTGGTCCTTTCTATGAGGGAGAAAACGCTTACGATAGAGAAAAAGAGACCTTGCCGATACAGTGCTACCACGTGGCGTTTAAGCAAAGTAGAAAATAAAAGCCCGAACAAGCCTCTGCTTCATGCCTGTCACTACACCCTGATCAAAGGCTGTGGACAAGTGTCTGCCCACAGCAAGGGTGGTAGCCAGCCAGAGCCCAGCGGAAGCAGTGACCAGACTCTGAGGCACGGCTGGACGGGCCTGAAGCCTCTCCCTGGGGCAGGACGTGCAAAGCAGCAACGCCAGACAGTAACTGAACAAGGCCAAAGACTCGGCGATAAAAAGAGCAAGCGCGCTGGAAAGATACAGGAAGGTCTTTAAGAGCGTCTGTCTCACACCAATTCTAATGAAAAGTGTTCCAGACACTGAAATCTCTACTTCCACTAGTGACCGGAGAAATAGCCCCCCAATTGCTGGACATGGTTACAACCACAGCTAATCATTCTAAAACTAACCAATTATCTGTGAGGCAGAGCATAAATGTTACTCCTACGGGGAAAAGTCTAAGATGAAACAACCCCAAATGTTAGCGGCACACTGCAGCGTGCATTCTTTGCTACCAGATCTCCTTTTATGAGTCCAGCTAGCATAAAGCCTTATTACCACCAGACCATGCCTAACACTAAAGCAGAATGAAGTTTCTTCAAAGGGAGAACTAATCTCAAAAGAGGAAAAAAGAAGGGGAGGGCGGGTTAACTCTTTAACTAAGCGCTCTGATCCCAAATGACACACATGTAGAAATAAATACACCTCATCTTCACATAGTATTTTTCATGTTCTAAGTATCTTCTTTTTGAAATATCTCACAAACTCAGTAAAATCTGCAAAACTTGTGACTCTTGTAAAAGTACTTTTAAAAACTAAGCCCAAAAAAGAGTGTTAAACTGTATGCTGATGACAAAAAATAACTGATTTTGTTCAAGACACTTCAAAATCTCCCTATCCAAACAGAAAAGGTTAGTAGGCTCCCCCCGCAAAAAGGCAGGCAACGATAAGACAAAAAATAAATCGAAGCAAAATGTCATGGTGTCTCTCTCATACTTCAAATTAAAATCTACTAAAATCATAAAGTCACCAGCAACCTAAATTACAACTTTCCAAACCTTCATTTCAAATAGGCCCTTACTTGTCATCTAGCCCTGAGGCCACCAGGCCTCCCAGCACGGCTTCTCCTGGCCCATCCTCCATGTCCCGCCCACACCAAAGCTCGCCCCCTCCTGCCTTTCCTTCCGGATACAGATACGCCGCCCTCCCCACCCAGGTCAGCTCGCTCCTCTCCGCGGCTCGCTCCCTCCAAGCACCCTCACCACCTCTCACTTGGTCACCGGACACCTAAAGGAAAAGCAACCCTCCACTGAGCTGTCAGGAGTGTCCGGCCATCCGCCCTGCGCTGGGGAACCGAGAAGACAAAAGAAAACTCGTCATCTGCCAGCTGTCACCCCGAAAGCTGTCCTCCTCCACGAAGAAACGGGCTCGAGGGCCCTGACAGCAGCGAGACCACAGCAAGCAGGCTTCGTATTTCCCTTTGGGCTTAAATGCAACCCCACAAGGACACGGTGAAATCCTAAGTGGGAGTCACTGAGGGAGACATCCTCTCGGGCTGGAGAGAGCAGCCCCAGGCCACCCAGTGGTGCCTGGGACGGCCTCCTGGCCAGGACTAGAGGCAGGCTGCCTAATGAGCTGTCCCGTGCTGTCTGCAGTCTGAAGCCCTCCTGGCAGCAGCCAGGGCCAGTTTATTTATTGGTGTGACTGGTCAGACAGTTTGGCCTGGGTAAGTGACCAGAGGGCATAAAGGAACCACTGCACACTTTCAAAGAACTCTCCCCAAACCAAGACTCCTGGCACCGATCTGGGTGGTCCAGGGTCCCAGGGCAGAGATGCTCGCCCATCGCACTGTCTCTTCTCCTCTCTCGTGAGCCTCACACGAGTGTACCCTTGGAGTTGTGTGCGTCCTTCCAATCCTCCAACCCGTGTGATCTCGGCAGCCACCTTCCGGGAAGGGAAATCCTCCCTACTTGCTGAAATGCATGAAGGGAAAATCCCGAGTGGCAGAAGAGACAGGAAGCTCTGAGCTGAAGCCAGTTACAGGCAGAAAAGGTGAAGCCCCTACCAGACCTGCAAGGAGCACGGCTGACTCATCAAACTGAGAATGCCTCTTTTTTAACAGAGTTTTTGTAATTTCACATAATTACCATAAATAGCTTTAGAGAACATGGACGTTATGTTCTTTCCAAAGATACTAAGAGGAATGTCTCTTACCTGTGAACTCAGCTGAGTCTTTATCCAATTGAAATAGTAATTTAAGTCACTGCCTTCCATCAATTCTTTTCCCCAAGCTGCTAACTTGGCAATAATTCTTGCTGCCTGAAAAATAAGAAATACATTTGAATATTATCCTGATTCTAAAAATCACACCATAGACCCTAAGAAACAGGACTCATAACCATTTTGCTGCAGGATTTCTTTTAGCACTCAACTCCTCCAAAGATAATAGATATTTCATTTTTAAAAATATTTCTAATATGGTCAAAGGTAGTTTTAAATAGTTCCGTTAACGTGAACCAAAACCAGTTGTGTTTTAAGAATTTCACGATATTCCCTGCATTATTCTGAGTTTCAAAAGTAAGATTAGGATTCATAATAAGACCAGCAAAAATCAAAGAACACAAAAATCCTTCTTTGTGACTTTCACCGAATCAGTTGCCAGAGTTCTGAGCAATGGCTCCAACGAACTGCCAGCCGCTGCCTCGGCCACTCAGGCCCCTGCGAGCTCTCGGTTCCAAACCTGTGTCTCGGTATAAAGTATATCCTGGGTATTGGTATAAAATATATCCTGGGTATTGGACAGTCATCTCTCTCAGTAGAAGCAAACACCCTTTTCTCCTCACTCAAAAACTTCTCAATTTTCTTCAAGCTATAAAATGAATCACGAAGAGAGGGTGGGAGGGAGATGCAAGAGGGAGGAGATACGGGGATAGATGTATACGTATAGCTGATTCACTCTGTTATACAGCAGAAACTAACACCATTGTAAAGCAATTATACTCCAATAAAGATGTTAAAAAAAATGAATCATGAATATTTTTATTAAATAGGCAGTATAAGTGTATTTTATCAAATCATCATGTTGTACACTTTAAATACCTTATAATTTTGTCAATTACACCCCAATAAATCTGGAAATATATAGATATAGATATACCGGGGGAGGGGGGAAAAGCAGTATAAACTACTACTTCTCCACCCACAAACCCAATTTAATAAATATTCTTTGAGTACTTTCTATAAGCAAGTTAGTGTTTCAAAGCTCTCATCATTCAGCAAGAGTTAATCCTAGTAGAGACCGTGAAGGCTGATTAGCTAAGCCAAAAATACACTGAGGTCTGTTCCCAGACTTGCACACAGCGAGCGAGGTGACAGAGGGCAGCGTGTGTCGTGGCACATTCGGGAGCCTGCACCACGGGGGAGGGGGGGCAGAGCCCAGCACCCCGACGCCCTCACTTTGCAGTGACATGCGGTCGTCTTCACGTGCCTCGCTAAGTGAGTTCACAGACACGCTATCTAACTTAAACTGACCTGTCACAAAACAGGTAAGTGACACGAAAGGATCCCTATAAGGAAACTGGAAATTGAAAAGCTGATCAGCAGTGTAAGCACAAGCTAAGGGGCAAAGACAGAGGAACACGAGGCCTGGCGCTTCCTCTCCGAGCACAAGCTCTTCATCAGCACGGGGTAAACCAATGAGCGTCTGACCCTCAAAATGTGAAAGATTAGCCAAAAGTAACTGAAATCATAAAGAAATGGAAACACAGACTTGGCTACACCATGAATAACGATGAATCTTACCCTAAATGTGTATTTGGCCTTTAACACATTTGTCAATTTTATTATAAGACCATCAAAATTAGGAAAATGTTTAAATCATGTTTCCAGACAGTGAAAACAAGCCTCTACACAATTTGAAAGCAGAAAATATATTACTGTTTTTTTTAAAATACTCTTTAAAATAGTTTATTTCATGGGTCATCCTTTTTAATTTCTTTTTACGAATGTTTCATACAATATATGAACATACTAATACATAAATGAATACAGATATATATGGAGAGAAAGAGAAAGCGTGTGCTCAAAACTGTTTCACTGACAGTGGATCTTGCTGCGAAAATGTAGACATCTATGAAATGCAGCCTCAGGAGCGTCCCCTGCAGCCCACAATACGCTAGGAACAGAAAAGGCCTGTACAAGGACTGATTCTCTGATCGTCCTCTCAGACCTGCTCAGTGTTAACACTTCAAAAGATAGGCTTTCAGGCTAAGTTTAAAACAGAAGTGTATCTAAGATATTAAAAAGCAATTAATTAACTACTTAATTAAAATAAAAATTAAACACAACAGCTGCTTCAAAGCAAAATTTAATTTCTATAGTAAAATGCAGTTAATTCTGTCACAGACCACCTAAAGCTGTTTGCACATGGGAATTTACCACACTTTATTTTTAAATTTTTATTTATTTATTTGTTTGTTGTTTGTTTGTTTATGGCTGCGTTGGGTCTTCATTGCTGTGTGCGGGCTTTCTCTAGTTGCGGTGAGCAGGGGCTACTCTTCGTTGAGGTGCGCGAGCTTCTCATTGCAGTGGCTTCTCTTGTTGCGGAGCACGGGCTCTAGGCACACGGGCTTCAGTAGTTGTGGCTTGCGGGCTCTAGAGCATAGGCTCAGTAGTTGTGGCGCATGGGCTTAGCTGCTCCACAGCATGTGGGATCTTCCTGGACTAGGGCTCGAACCCATGTCCCCTGCACTGGCAGGAGGTTTGTAACCACTGCGCCACCAGGGAAGCCCTACCAAAGGCTTTTATCTCAATGAGCTCATCAAATGCTCTACAAACTTGAACTGTGTCAAAGCAACCCTGCCTCCTCTGACCTCCCAACACCCCACATTACTAACATCCAGTAAGGAAGCGCTGCTTTGAAAAGTCAACGTCAGAGCGGTCACTCCTCTGGGTACTGGGACATTACCAAGTCACAACCGGCCCGGGTGCATTTCTTCCCTGAATCAGAAATGTGACCAATTCAAAACTTACCATATGAACAGTAAAGAGATCCTGGCGATTCAACATGGGCAGAAAGTAGGACCAGGCAGTGTTCTTGCTACGTTTAGCATAGTCAAAGAAAATGCTAACGCGCTGGTGATTTTCCTAAAAGAAATAAACATCACTGATCAGAACGCATTTTCCTAAAGAATGTAACGATTATACACTGCTTCTCAGCCTTTCATTTTATGTCCCCCTCAATCCATGTTTTCTCTTTCCAGTCGGTATGAGATTCGTCTCCCTGTTATTATTACAATGGGGCAGGGGGTGACGATGGGGGCATGGGGAGATAGTTTTAAGTAAAATCACCTTTAATTATTATGATTAGTTTAAATCAGGTGAGCCACGATAACAGACCCCCCCCCCGCAGGTGTAGCACCTGAGTTACATCTCTCCTCAGCCTGCCCCTCAGTGCTGTCTGGACACCTCCACCCTCCTTCCACACAAACAAAATCGGGAAGGGCAGGGAGATCCCAATTCAGCTCTCGATGGGAGGACCAGCAGGAAGCACTTCAAGCTACTCACAGACAGGCCAGGGAAACAGGGCATCAGAGAAACCTCGGACATCTGGGTTACCCTTACACACTGTGACAGGAAAATCGGGGCACATAACGACAGCAAAAAACAGCATAGCATACCAGCAGGTAGATCAGAGGAACAATTACTTCTTAGTTGAAACCATGCAAACTCTACCTGTCACTGAAATTTTCTCTGCATATCGCTGGCTGAAATCCACTATCTGGTTCACTAAGTGAACACGGTGGTTAAGTAGCAATATTTGGTAAACAGCACAAATAACCACATAAACAATAATTTTAACTCTCAGATCAACATTTAAATCTTTTTAAATACAGTGGTTTTAACTTTGGTCTGTGCTAGCAGTTACCTATTTGAGGAGTAGACTACTATCTCTTTAAGTAACAAATCATTATAGTCTAGACTAACAACTGAAATAGTTATGATAACGAGTTCATCAAAGAACTCGAAGTTCAGGTAGGTCTTCATTAACTCCACTGGTGGACTATTTTCAAAGCTAAAATTGTAATTCTCATTGTACATGTAAATTAACAAAGTCCCCTACACACAGAAAGAGCAGAAACTGTCACACGTTTAACTAAGGTTAAAACCCATCTTCCTCAACAAGTCCTTCATGGATTTGATTCCTGCTTAAAAACGCACCTCCAGCCACTGCCACTCCAAGCACCCAAATCCACACCTTTAACAGAATAAGGATAAAGCCCTCTCAGAGGCACTGAGCAACTGATACTAATATGCGAGCACAGAAAACATTTTAATCTTCAAAATTATGTGCTAAAAACTAAACACGTGAGGAAAAACAAGCAATTCTTCCCCCAAAGTATTCCATTCGGATGTGTTAAGAATAAAAAGACTGGATTGGAAATGTGTAACAATAGTCTTTAAATGTCACACAGACTCACGTGGTGAAAGTGTGCGCAAATTTCTCGATGTAACCAAAATTTTACCAATAAGATCAATTGTCAGAATACGTTTAATCAGTAGCTAAGGATAATGGCAGCTACCTACGTCTAAATCTCTCCACAGATCTTTCATTAACACAGGTCAACAAGAACAAATGAAACTATACACGTGAAGATGTCCTGCCTCGGACACCGCCTTGATTGGCAAAAATGTAAAAACCTGACAGTGCCTTCTGTTGGCAAAGCTGTAGGGAAACAGGCATTCTCACACGTTGGTGGGAATACAAAATGGAATATTTGGCATTATCTTAACAAAACTGCATACGTGGTTCTCTTTTATCCAGAAATCCCATTTCTAAGGATTTACCATGAAGTACACTCCCAACAATAGGAAAATACATTTGCATAAGGTTATTATCTTCATTATTTCTAATTACAAAATATCGTAACTGCTTTTTGCCCGACATCTTAGCGAGGCCTCAGTGGTAGCAGCTGCCCTCCAAGCTTGAGATGCCCCCAAAGAGAAAGATGCCAGAAAGTCGGCCACTAAGGACAAAGACCCGGAGAACGATTTAAGGGCAAAGCCAAAAAGAAGAAGTGGTCCAAAGGCAGAATTCGGGACAGGCTCAGGAACCTGGTCTTCGTAACAAGGCCACACGCGGCCAACTCGGTAGGAAGCTCGCCTCTGTCGCCTCTGAGAGACGGGAAGATTCGTGCTTCCCTGGCCAGGCCAGCCCGTCAGGAGCTCCACAGGAAAAGACCTAGTGATGGCTTTTAAAACAGCTCAAGTAACTTACACGAGAAACACCAGAGGTGGAGATGCCCCAGCTGCTGGGAAGATGCATGGGTGGTCCCACCAACTGCCCATTTTGAAAAATAAAACTTTATTAAACCCAGTATATGTGTACCTGAACCAACCTCAATGGCAATTACATCAGAGGCCGATTAAGTAAAATATGGTATATCTACTAATGTCCTCTGTAGCTGTCAAAAAAGATATGGGAGATTGAACTGAAATGGAATGATTTCTGGCATATTGTTAAGTGAAACAAACAAAATACAACAGACTACGTCTAGTATGTATTTCTGTATAAGAAAGAGAGGGAAATAAGAAAATACATGTGTACTTGTACGCAATAAGAAAAACAGGAAGGACAAACAGAAGTCTATGACATTATGACCTACAAAAGGTGGGTGGGAGTGTGGGCAAGGGGGACTGGGGACACACCTTTCTGTATACTTTTGACTTCTGGAAGCATGTAAACGTTTTACATAATAAAAAACAGTAAAAACCAACAGGGATGAGGAAAAAAACTGAAGTAGATTACAAACAAAAATAAATGAAGCTGACTATTTCTGGAAAAATAATATAACCACACTAAAACAAACTTGAACACAATACTCTGCACAACCTCGTTTAAAGACAAAGTACTGCAGACAAATACTGAACTCCAGGCAAAGGGCTTTTTTTCGGGTATGCGGGTCAGCAATTCTGAGCCGACTTCCTCTGTATCACGGGTGAGTAACAGAGGACGAGATGACTGTGCCCACTCGCCGGCAGAGAAGACAATCCAGCATGGAACGGGGGCCTGGCATGAACTCGGGGGCGGGGCGGTGGAGGGCACAAACCGGAGATGCTCTGTGTGAACTCACGGTTCTTAATTTACGTGTTTGTAAACGTGTATAAAAATCGAGGGAATTTGTGCATGTGTGAGTGTGGGTGGGTGGGTGTGTACGTATCAGTAACACCAGGGTCTGCAGGCCAGCTCACGGCCTCCTCATTCTAGTCCAATCATAGTAACAAGGGTTACCAAGGCAGACCACAACACTCCCCATTTATCCTGACCTTACTTTCCTAAAGGAGAAAGTGCCAAGAAAGACGGAGATCATTCTCAGACGGGCTTGCATCAGTCCAGGCTGGACAGCCATCCTGAGATGATTAAATCACAACATCCCTGTAAGTGATACGATGGCCCCTACATGGGCAGCACCCTTCCTCCTAACCTCCGGGTCCTCGGGAACAGTTCGCCCAGTGGTTGCACACAGTAGGCCAGCGATAAATGCTCTTCCTTGTAAAATGACAGACGGATGCCCTCCAAGCAGCCAGACTGACTCTTTTCTTCAAGAGACAGGCAGGCTCTTGAGTCTTCAAGACTCTTTTCCCTGAGACGTGCAGACAGGCCTTGGATTTTGCAGCCAGTTGGCCTGTTTCAGAAAGACTGCTCTCAATACCAACAATCTAAACCTAGATTATACTCGAGTATAAAATACAATATTGTGGGGGCTTCCCTGGTGGCGCAGTGGTTGGGAGTCCGCCTGTTGATGCAAGGGACGCGGGTTCCTGCCCCGGTCCGGGAGGATCCCACATGCCGCGGAGCGGCTAGGCCCGTAAGCCATGGCCGCTGAGCCTGCGCGTCCGGAGCCTGTGCTCCGCAACGGGAGAGGCCACAGCAGTGAGATGCCCGCGTACCGCAAAAAAAACAAAAAAACAAAAAAAACAATATTGTGAATAAGAGAGGCCCTCTGTGTTTACGGACAACAAAGCAGTAAACAGAAACTTCACATCAGATGATAACCAAAATGCTCTCCAAAAACACCATGTTTCTGAGGGCAAGCACCTTGACTACAGTCAGCACTAAACTCCCAGGGCCTGGCCCTGGCCCGGGACACAGGGGCACTGAAATCTGCTGAATGACTGGAAGAAAAGAGCCACATCATCTGTGAGTAGGCAGAGCATCCGGAAAGCCTCAAGGGATGCACCGAGCACTGCTGCTGTCCAACACAGAACTCTGAGGAAATACACAAAAAAGACATACTGATTCCCCGACATCCTAAAAACAACACAATAGCCAGTGTGTGGGCAGTCCCATCTTTACCACCATTAGCAAATTACAACTCACACAATGAAGAAACATATACTATCACACTCTGGAAGGGAACCAGTGCTCTAGGTGAAAGCTTACAGAAGTGCTGTTACTGGGAGAACACAAAAAGGTGAGGACCAAACGTGTCAGGTGAAGAACACACCCACCTGCAGCGTGTCATCAACCATGGTGAGTATGTACTGAACCGTCTGCTCTTTGGAGATGTGAGTCATCAGATTTATAAATGTCTTAGCACACTAGAAAAAAATGAAATGAACGTTAACCACTGTTTTCAAATGTGCAAACACAACATTTTAATGGAATTTCATTAAAATATTATTTATCTTGCCTAAGTTAGGAGGCAGTTATAGAAAATGCCTGCCTTTTACAAATACTGTGATGAAGTATGGGAGGACCAGACTAGGGCTTGCATCAGTTTTTTAATAATTTCTAGTGATGTCAAAATTTTTGGGCTGCCCTGGTGGCGCAGTGGTTGAGAGGCCGCCTGCCGATGCAGGGGACACGGGTTCGTGCCCCGGTCCGGGAAGATCCCACATGCCGCAGAGCGGCTGGGCCCGTGAGCCATGGCCGCTGAGCCTGCGCGTCCGGAGCCTGTGCTCCGCAACGGGAGAGGCCGCAGCAGTGAGAGGCCCGCGTACGGCAAAAAAAAAAAAAAAAGTTTACTATTTTTAAATAGACAGACCTCACCACTATCAACTCTTGATACCGTAAAGACTAAGTTACGTAGACAAATCTAATATTATCATTCGTTTTGGGGTTTTTTTTGTGTGTTTTTGGTTTTGGGATTTGTTTGCTTTCACTAGGAAACAGAATACCAGAGCAGCACAAGTACAGGAATTCAGTACAGGCACGGGAATCAGAAGGCTCTGGCCAGTCTGCATCCCATGATTTAACACCTATGTCACAGACTCTCTAGAATTCAACAAAACGGGCACCCACGACAATGTTCCCTCCCAAATTTCCCAGGATTGTTGTGAGAATCAGGCTGAATCGTATACGGGCTCCTTCGGCCAATCAGGGCACCGTATCAGAAAATCTGATGGACAGCGGAGTTAGATGTTATTCTAGTGAGAATACAAAGTAGAAAAAAAGTGCTTAAAAAACAGAAAAGTTAAGCAACTTTGAAAATACTGTATACTCTGAAACAGTAATTTCCATGCTAGGAATCTATTCTAATTCGAAAAAAATTTTCAGAAATGCAGAAAAGGATGGAGGAATAAACATACTCAATCGGACATTTTTTCCAAAATTAACAAAGAAAACTAGAGATCTCTCAAATGTCTTCCAATAAAAAAGAGTCTTTAGTTAAATTATGATGCCTACCTACAGTGGACTATCACATGGTCATTGAGAAAACTTCTAGAATGTCTAATGACACGGGGCAGTGTTCATGGTCTAATATCTCAACTGATCACCTGACTGCCTTCAGTCTGAAGCATCTCCTGCTTCTCCTCAGGACTTCTTTTCTTTTCAAATCTTTTAATGAATTCGCAGTCTTCGGAAGAAATCATCTGCCCCCTAGAAAGAAAGAACAAGGTTTTCGTTCAGCAAGAGTTGAAGAGCCACTGGGACCAAGTGATACAGGATGCCCTGCGTCTCTCCTCTCTCTGCGAGGGCTGACACCAGACCCTGGTGCCCCACGGCCCTGCCGTCTGAGTCCAGCCGCACCACCTACTACTCATGGGCCTCCCAGGCCCTGACCGGAGCTAATTTACCTGCAAAATGGGAACAAGAACCACATGCCTTTAAGGGGCGGAATTGAGGATGAAATAATTCACATGAGGTGGTTAGCACAGGGCCTGGTCCACAGGAAACACTCACTAAAATGCCACCTCTGGGCCTTATCCAAGTCTCAGCCTATCTCCGTCCCAAGCCAATTTACTTGGCCATCTAAGTTCTCAAGACAAAAACCCCTGTATACAACTTTCTGCAATCATGTCCTCCAGCATATTCTTTCCTTTCAGACCCAGAAAAATGTGACCAAACCCTCTCTGAAAACACCCCCATCCTCCCAGCAATCAGCCCGCACTCCATCTTCTTCCCCACTCCGCAGTGCTAACTTGTGATCTGAACTCCAGGCCGACCTCTCCCAGCCCCACTCACAGATCACATATATGACACAGGCACTGCACATCCTACAGGGGCAGAACTGAGCTCACGAATATATACCCCACACACACTCTATCCCCCAGCCAGGCTGATGGGACGATGGAAGCAAAAACAGACACTGTGCCCTGTTTCCATTAAGACTAAGCACTTCACCTATCACAGTTGGTCAGGAGAAAACGCACTCTGCACCCCAGGCTAGACCAAGATAATGACGCCAACCTGTCTGGTTCCAGTCCCAAAATAAATGAAGTCTTTTTTCATAAACCTGAACTCCCTAGCTCAAACAATTTTACCCCCAAATTTGGCTATGCTGACATGTAAAAGCATGCCATACCTTTTTAAATAGGACAATCACAGGAAAGAGATGCAGTTTTTCTGCCACTGAGAAAGTGTACTATGAAGGTTATACTCGGTAATCTGGAAATTCTGCAGCTTTCTTTTGTATTTTTACTTGGCAAGCCATTCCTTCTGAAGTCTAACTTCCTTGCATTTGTCCCAAGGAACCTTTTTTTGCTTTCTGTGTTTAAATTATTTCACCTGTAATCTTCCTCTGACAGTCCCACAATCTAACAGGCCATGGACTCCGGCCCCTTCTGTGATGAGCCAAGTCTGGTCGGGCCCCGTCCTCACAATTCTTCCCCCTGACATCACTCTCGTCCCCACTTCCCCGCTGCTGGGGTGGCTCAGCCCGATGGCCCCAGTCCAGCGGGTTTCCTGCTTCCAATCCAACCCTCCTCCACAGCCCCCTGACCTACACTGCCAGGCAGCTTTGTCAAACACCCCACCAGACTGTTTTACTCCTTTCATTTGGTCAGACTGTGAATTTGAAAGGCGGTTCTACCTAGCACCTAGGCAGAGGCTTTCAACAGTGACTCATTAAAACCTATATGAGCACGTCCATGTTACTTAACCTACGTAAGCAGCTGTCTACTCATCTTTAAAATGAGGATAGGGCTTCCCTGGTGGCGCAGTGGTTGAGAGTCCGCCTGCCCACGCAGGGGACGCGGGTTCGTGCCCCAGTCCGGGAAGATCCCACATGCCGCGGAGCGGCTGGACCCGTAAACCATGGCCGCTGAGCCTGCGCGTCCGGAGCCTGTGCTCCGCAAGGGGAGAGGCCACAGCAGTGAGAGGCCCGCGTACCACAAAAAAATAAATAAATAAAAAATAAATAAAATGATAGAAAACTTATTTCACAGAATTGCTATGAAATTACCATGAAACAATATGTGACTTACCAAGTACGTTACTTCTTTTCCCAAAAGCTTGTCTCCACTGCACCCCTCCAAGTCCTCTGCTCACTCATGATCTAATCAGCCAGTATTAGCTGCCAGCCAGCTATGTGCCAGACACCGGAACGAACAGGCCACACGGCAACGAACACTGCGGCAATGAACTAGACACCCCTCCCTCCGTGAGCTCTCACTCCAGAGCGGAAACCAGAAAATACACAAGCACAAAAGCACATACTGTTTAAAAAAATATACACACACATATCATAATGCCAGGACTCTAAAAGGTTATTAAACAAAAAAGTAAAGCTAGGTAGGGAGGAAAGGGCATATTTTAGCTGGATTAGAGAAGACCTTCCTGAGGTCACCTGCACAGACACCTGAATGAAGGGAGTTAGTGATCCAGGAGGAACTTCCACAGACAGAAGTGTGAGTCCAAGGACGCGGGGGCAGCAGGGAGCTGGCTGTGTGGGAGAGAGCAGGAACGCAGAGCAGCTGCAGGGCGGGGGGCACCGGGGCACGATCTGACCTGCACTGTTTCTTAGTTGAAGCAGAGTTGATTTACAATGTCATGTTAGTTTCAGGTGTACAGCAAAGTGACTCAGATATACATATAAAATCTAAATCTATATATAGAGAGAGTAAAATCTCTATCTATCTATCTATCTATATATATATATAGAGAGAGAGAGAGAGAGAGAGGTACTTTTCCAGCTTCTTTTCCCTTACAGGTTACTACAAAATATGGAGCATAGTTCCCGGTGCCACACAGCAGGTCTGTGTGGGTCCGACCCACATTGTCTGAAGTGACTCTCACTGCCCTGTTAAAACTGCACCTCCGGGCAACAGCGCCAGCAGAGACCCCGGCCAGGACCCGCGGGCACGTGGGAGGCGTGGGCAGCCTGCGCCAGGCAGCAGCAGGGCACCTGGAGAGAGGCGGTCAGACTGGGGACGGGGCCTGGATGTGCGGACCTGGGCCTGGACGGGATGTGGACTGTCAGGGACAAGAAGAGAGGAGACGACTCCTAGGTGTCTGGCCTAGGACAGAGTGTGGCACGTGTGGGTGCCACACTCCGGCCTGCAGCAGCCTGGGCGGGGCTCCACCAGCCGACCTGAAGCTCCCCGAGCCCTGCGCGTCCTTCTGAGTCTCCAGTCCCCGCCCGGAGGCTCCTTGCCTCCCGGCAGCTCCAGCCCCTCTGCCCATGACTCCCACAGGTATCTTCGTGTGCTCCCTGAGGACGTCCCCAGTGCTGCTGGGTGACGAGTCACTCCCTCCTTTTGTTATCTGGGAAAACTTGACATATGTCTCCATTTTAATGCTCACCACAACGCATTACTTAATTTTTCAGTTAAAGGTTTGCTTCCCCATTGAACTTTAAACTCGGGAGGAAGGACACTATTCTAACTCGCATCCTCAGGACAGTTTTACTGGATTCCAGTTTGACCGGAATAGCCACGCCCATTCGTTTATGGACTGCCTACCTGAATGATTAAGAAGTTTAATCACATGTAAATACACTTTAAGGCACAGGACTTCCATAGTAACATGTTAATGTGTGAGAGATACTGGCCTTTGACACTGGGCGATTCTCCCATTGGTTTTACTCTATCAGAAAACAATGTGGCATCAGATTCACTGGTAACTCACGGGTCCCGTCCAGCCCCCAGCAAGCTGTGAGCGCTCTGGGGCTGCGGGGAGGACATCTCACTCCCACTAGTGTCCCCACAGCCAGCTCAACAGAGGCACACGGCTGACACGTGGGGAGCATCTGTGTACAGACGTACAGAGTAGATGGTTTCTATAAAGGAAACCCACGAGCTGGACAACAGAATAAAGGACAGAAGTAGGAAAAAAGGGAGACTATGACTTGTGTAGTGGGGAGGCCATGGAACAGGAGGAACAGCAGAGAAAGCAATTAAAAATCTCCCTGTAACTACGAACGTTCCAAATGCCAATGCGAGGGAATGCCTGCCCGTCAGCCAGTGCTTTATGATCAAGTTCAATATTATTCTATTTAGGTTATAAACAGTCGGGCTTTATGAACATGAAACTCCTTGTCTTCTAGTCTAAACACACTGTGGACTAAGATTAGGAAACAGAGCTCAAAATCCTCATTTCACAGGGGACGTAAACAATTACACAGATACAGATGACCAGAGGAAACATCAGGAAGTCCCTCTCGCTCCTGCCCTTGAACCTGTGGCCTCACCATGATCCACTCCCTTAGACCGGGAAACCAGAACTCATCCTAGATACTTTTTCACCCTCATACATCAAACTGATCACTAAGATCTTCTCCAGTCTCTCCAATTCTAGCCATTCCCACAACCCAAATACTGCTCTAACCTGTCCCTAGCTCCAGGCTTACTATCCACAAATCTACCCTCTACACTGAGGGAAGAACAATCCAACCAAAAGGCAAATGTGATTATCTAACTCCTGCATAGAACTATCAGTTATTTCTAATTCCTCCAACAGTGAATTTAAAACTGTGTTCCTAGGGCCCAGAAATAGACCCCCAAACATATGGTCAGCTGATCTCCAAATGATCAGTTTATATATCTGACTTCCTTACTAGACTACGAGTTTATCTCTTTGTAGCCCCAAAGTCTGGAAATAATGCCTCAGACTTGGCAGGTAGTTATTAAATG
The DNA here is from genome assembly GCF_949774975.1 of Lagenorhynchus albirostris. Lineage (NCBI taxonomy): Eukaryota > Metazoa > Chordata > Mammalia > Artiodactyla > Delphinidae > Lagenorhynchus > Lagenorhynchus albirostris. The sequence goes on from NC_083111.1 coordinate 3,113,566, forward strand.
TGTGGAGTAACTAAACTAACAGAAATAAATGGGATCATTTTTGTACACTGCATATACCTCTTAGAACAAAGCAAACTGCTAAATATAAAACTAAAGCTTTCCCAATTGGTTTTTCAAAATATGCATGCAAATCTTAACTGAATTTCCTTAGTAACTCACCGTTATGAATACACCAAAATAAACAGATATGAAGTAAAGTCAACATGATAAAGTATGATCAAGGATAAATGAACACTCACTTTAAGATAAGTACAGAACACCCACATGCTGAATCTTAACACACACAAGGAGGGGGAAAGAACTAAAATTTATTGAATGTATTCAACACACCAGTGCTTGTATTCAACTGTGCTAATGCTTTAAACACACGATTTCAGCAACGCTCCCATGGGATATGTATCCCCATTTCACATTTACTTTAGTGAACCTCAGAGGAGTTAAGGGATTTGCCGAAGATCAGCAAACTAGTAGACACAAGAACCAGAATTCAAACTCAAGTCTTGAAACTCAATCGCCTGCTCTTTGCTAGTTGTCTGAGCCCTTCTGCAACACCACCCGTCCCCACGCTGATCACCAAGGCATACGGGGCGGGGGGGAGTCGGGCAGGCTCTGCCAGTCATCCTCTTCCTCCCTCCGGGGCCTGAACACTCCTCCTGTGCTTCCTATTCATCCGAACGGTACCACTTTCCAGGCAGAGAAGCTCAGAAGTGCTGCGGCCACTGCTGCCTCCCAACCGGAGCCCCGAGCTGTTTCCATCACACTAAGCTGTCTCCCTGCGACCGCTAATTATTCTAAGGAGGAAGTGTTTTCTTCCACATTTATTAGTATTTTTCCAGTATTTCTCTCACAGAAGCATGACCATGAAAAAGTCTGAAGCAAAGGCACATGATTACCCATGATTCACAGCAAAGCAGCACTTACTGAAGGTAGGACTGCCAGTTCACTTTGTTGGCACGAACTTCTGCGGCCTTGGCAGCAATGATGTTGGTTGGAACGGCTGCATCCACGGCACCCCGGATGTCCATCTTGGTCTAAATTTATGATCTTGAATGTTTTCCTGCGGACCTTCAATTTTGATGCAAGGGAAAACCAGAATACAAGGTGTGTTTGTTTTTTTAACAACTACTACTATTATTATTAGCAATAGCATCATTATCACCTTAATCTCTACAAGCATTCAACTCAAATACTAAATATCCGAAATATTAAATAGTTATGCCATTATATTTCAAATCTTGTCCCGTTATGCACTGTTCCATAGAAGTGTTCTCTATAGGTTTTTACTTTTCCACGTAAGGTTTTCTAATTATTGGCACCAATATCGCAGGAAGATTTTTAAAGTAACCATGTAAGATACTGAATTAAGAAACCATGCTTAGAACAGGCATACAAAATAGGAAAGTATTTTAAATGTATACAGTTGAGATCAACTTTCCTCTTCTGACAGAGAAAAAATAAGAACCTGCATAGTACAGATAGGACCAATTATTTTATTTACATTTACTAAGCCTAATTTTAAAGTGGCATATGAAAAACCTACATGTCCTTTCTAACATTATTTACTCAAATTAAAACACCCAAAGTGGGAATGCAGTATCTTAGAAGACACAGCTTTCTTTTTTCAATCAAAATTTATAGCAGCTTCAAAGTCAATATTGGGAGAATTTTTTGAAACAAATAAAGATTACAGTTTAGGCCCAGCCAACAATGAGAGACTGGTCTGATAATATGATCCTACAATAATGAGCTTTTAAGTAATTCTCACTCCTAAACTTAAAGATAAAAGCTTAAGCCTGATTTTATCACGACACAAAATATAAGTTCCGGTTTACAAAATATAAGCTCATAGTTATGACCACAAAGAAGCTTACGCCACACCCCAAACTCTATTCCAGGATCCCAATGACCTTAGTCAGTTTGGAAGTAACCTCTGCATCTGAGGATGTGCTGCATGAACACACACGGGCAATGCGGACTGGCTGGGCCCAGGTGAAAACAGACTCCGTCCGGGCCAAGCTGGAACCTGGAATCAAGCGGGCTCAGCCCCAGCGGCCCCTCCTGCGGCGGCTGAAGGTGCCTCAGGGCGGTCGCCTAGGTCCCTGAACAACTCGAACCCCCAGCCGGCCCAATCCTGGGGAAAGCACACCTTTCACCCGTTCACCCTCTCTCCCCTGCCCTTCTCTGCGGGGAAGGCTCCGCAGTTTCGAAAACCCCGCTGAGGCCCGGAAGGCAAGAAATCGGGGAACCGGGGCCGGAGGAAGGCAGGCGGCGCCTGGGCGGCGGAACCCAGCGCGCTCCAGGAAAGCGGAGAAACCGCAAGCTCGCCTCGCCGGGGTCGGGGTAGGAGTCGGGGGCCGGGGCCGGGGCCGCAGACGGCACGACCCGAGCGCGGCCTCACCCAGCGAACCCGCGGGACCCTCCAACTCACCCCGAGGCGGCGGGAAGATGCGGCGGTCCGGAGTCGGGACCGCCGGCGTGCTGGGGCGCCGAGTCGGGTCTCCTGCCGAGTCCGCAGGCCTGAGCGGCGGCGGGGACGCACCGCCAGAAAGCGAGCCTGATTCGGCACCGAGCGGACGTGAAGGTCCTCACAGGCAGGAGGAAGCCGCAGTGGAACAACAGAAGCGCAGGTCACGTGACCCGAGGCACGTGACCGCCCGGAAGACGGGGGCCGGGAGGGCCCAAAACAGCCAGACGAGCGCCCTGCGCGCGAGAGGGTTTCTCTGAACGCGGGGCTGGGGGCGGGGCGGACACGCGGGGACCCCGCACCCCGAGACCCGGCGGCCCCGGGGACGGAGTCCGAGGGGGAGAGCCGGGCCAAAACTCATCTAGCTCAACCGTCACTCTGAAAAGTTTAATTTAGTGCTTTGAAATCGGTTGACTTTCACTTGGGTTTGACAAGTCAGTGAAGCAGGCGTTCTTATTCAGAGTCTCAATATGAAACTGATGCTGAGACATGGGTCACAAAAGTTATCTTGCCCTAGGGCTGCAGATTTAGCGAACAGTGGATGTTCCATGCCACAGCTGCAATTATACTAAAAAAAAAAACTATTCCTGTTTAATTAAAATTCAAATTTAATAGCACCCTGTATTTTTCTGAAAACCCCGTTTTGAGCCGAAGTTTTCCCCAGTCCAGGCCTCAGCTTCCCTCTTTGTCTTAAGGTAGTAACGAGTAACGCTACACTGCAACTAGTGAGCGGGTATAATATAATAGCATATTGTTTTTGATAACTGCTGAAAGAGATCTGTAGGTATAACCAATACATTTCTCCTACAAATGTTAAATTTAGGTCAAGTTTTGAAAACAAAACTAATATTATACACTGATTACAAATAAACACAGTAGGAATAGTATATACTATTGCATTCTTTTTCTATTGCCGCTGTAACGAATTGCCACAGATTTACTGGCCTAAAGCAACACAAATGTATTATCTTACAGTTCTCTAGGGCAGAAGTCTGAGGTGGGTGTCACTGGGTTGCGGATGTCTGGCTGGGATGAGTCCTCCACGCCGCTCCCCAGGCGCTGGAGGAGGATCCATCTCCTTGCCTTCTTCAGCTTCCTCTAGGAGTTGCATGGATTAACATCCATCAGCTTCCACGCACTCTGAGATGTTTATGCTCTTAGATGCAAGTCTCTCCATCCTGCCTGTTACACTTGACCCTTTAGGAAATGTCCTTATACTTGGGAATAAAGCAAAATAAATACACATTTGTCAATAAGTACTTTACTCACCTTCAACAAATTGTAAAATTCTTTTCTCATACAAACTCTCCTTCCTGCAATCTCCAGGACACTTGCTTTACAGAGAATTCCAGGGAATGCCAGTCAATGCTGCAGTTCCACTAGTGTACACACACACACACACACACACACACACACACACCCTCAAATATGAAAAAATGTTTACTAGGATCTCAGAAGCACTGTGTGTGCAATGTTTTATTAGGAGACTTACTTAGATAAAAATCATTAACAAATTAAACTTAAGAAGATGAAAGAACGTTCATACAAATAATTTTTAAGTAGAAAGAAGTTTCTGAGAGGGAGAATGTTTACAAGTGTGGGGAAAGTGCTAAGAGAAATTAACAAATGTTCAAAGGAAATGTTTCCTCCAATGTTTGACACCAGAATAGAAGATGCAGAAATGAGAGTGGGGAAGTGAGGAAAAGGCTGGTGGACCTAAATGACATCCTTAAAGAGAAACGCAAACGATTTGGTTTGCAGGGTGGTGCAAAGCCATGGTTTCCGGCCCCAGGGTATGGAGATGTGGAGGCTGGTCCCAACTGTACTATCACATGTAGCCCTTGGACTCATCACCTGATATCCCATGCATGTTTCCCCATCCACAAAATGAAGAAGATGATGGGAAGGAGGACAAGACACTCTTGATGGTCCCTTCCAGCTCCGGAAATCATACAGGTCAATTTGAGTCTACTGATACCACCTATTCCATTTTCGTTCTGAGAATCGACAGCCAAACACCAGGTCCTTAGACCCTCAGATTTTCAGTTTATTCCCAGGGTTGGGCAACCATCACTGCAATCAGTGTAATAACATTCTTCATCTCCCCTAAGAGAAACCTCTTACTCATTAGCCATCATTCTCCATCTCTCCCCAGACCCTCCTACCCTAGGCAACCCCTAATGTATCCATATGTTCTGTATCTATAGATTTGCCTGTTCTGGACATTTTCTTATACATGGAGTTATACAATATATGGTCTTTTGTGACTGGCTCTTCCCACTTAACACAATGTTCCAGGTTCATTCACATGGCGGTACGTATCAATGCTTCATTCCCTTTTATGGCTGAATAATATTCCATTGTGTGGATATACCTCACTTTGTCTATCTGCTCACCAGTTGATGGGCATGTGGGTGGATTCCAATTACTGGACGTTTGCGTGTCTTTGGTGAACATATGTTTCACTTCTCTTGGTTCAGTGCATATCTACAAGGGAATTGCTGCCGCCAGACTGTTTCCCAAAGTGGCTGCGTCATTCTACACTCCCACCGGAAGCGTGAGAGTCCCAGTCGCTCTGCATCCTCACTATCACTTGCGATGGTCTGTCTTTTTTACTAAAGCCAACCTGTTGGGTGTGATGTGGTATCCATTAGTGATTTTGACTTGCATTTCCCCAGTGGCTAAAGATGTTGAGCATCTTTTCATACGCTTTTTGGCCACTTGCATGTCTTCTTTTGAGAAATGTCTATTTAGACAATTCACTCATTTCTAGTTGTTTTTTTTTAAGAGCTCTTTTTATATTCTGGATACAAGTCCCTTATTATGTATGTATGATTTGCCATATTTTCCCATATTTTGTGGGTGTCTTTTCACTTTCTTCATGATGTCCTTTGAAGAGCAAACATTTTTTATTTTGATGAAGTCAAGTATACCTATTTTTTTCTTTTGTCACTTGTGCTTTTGGTATTGAACATAAGAAGGCTTTGCCTAATATTTTAGGCAAGGTCACAAATATTTTCTCCTATGTTTTCGTTCAAGAGTGTTATAGTCTTAACTCTTATATTTTGGTCTATGATTCATTTTGAGTTTTTTTTTTAAATAAATTTATTTATTTATTTTTGGCTGCGTTGGGTCTTCGTTGCTGCACGCAGGTTTTCTCTAGCTGCGGCGAGCGGGGGCTACTCTTCGTTGCGGTGTGCGGGCTTCTCATTGCGGTGGCTTCTCTTGTTGTGGAGCACGGGCTCTAGGCGCATGGGCTTCAGTAATTGTGGCACGCGGGCTCAGTAGTTGTGGCACATGGGCTTCAGTAGTTGTGGCTCGCGGGCTCTAGAGCGCAGGCTCAGTAGTCGTGGCGCACAGGCTTAGTTACTCTGCAGCATGTAGGATCTTCCCAGACCAGGGCTCGAACCCATGTGGCCTGCATTGGCAGGCAGATTCTTAACCACTGCGCCACCAGGGAAGTCCACGTTCAGTTTTTAATGTGGTGTGAGGTCCAACTTAATTTTTATGCCTGAGGCCGTCCCGTTGTTCCAGCACCATTTGCAGAAAAGACAGTTCTTTCCCAATTGAATTGTCTTGGCACCTTCGTCAAAAATCAACTGACCGTAAATGTGTGGGTTCATTTCTGGACTCTCAAAACGTTGATATATGTGTCTATCCTTATGCCAGCACCCCAGTCTTAGTTACTGTAGCTTTGTAGTAATTTTTCGAGTTGAGAAGTGTGAATTCTCTAACTCTGTTCTTATTTTTTAGATTGTTTTGGATATTCTGGGTCTCTTACAATGTCATATAAACTTTAGAATCAGCTTGGTCAATTTCTGCAAAAAAGGGAGCTGGGATGTTGCTGGGGATTGTGTTAGTTTTGTATGTCAGTGTTGGGGGCCTGGGATCATTTTATAAAGGAAACTTCTCCAGTTTGTAGTCCCCAGTAATACATACCTGGGATCCTTACCTCTGTGTACCCCCAGAGCCAGCAGAGGCTACTTGGGTATTAGATACCATTTGAGAAAAAGGTATTACGGTCTATCTATTTGCACTCTGTTTAATAATCTTATCTTTATAAAGCACTTTACGAATAGGAAGCATGATGTAGAAGCCAAGTCTTGGCTTAATCATTAGAGGACTAGTTACCACCTAAGAAAACCACTTCAACTAATTCTATATGACCTAAGTAAAAAGTGTAATAATCCTTGGGCTTAAGTTTGGGTATGAGTTTAGCACACATTTCCATCCACAAAGCTGACTGCTACTAAAGTGACCTTTTAAGAGACCTAGATAGACCAGGTGGCTCCTCTGCCTCTTGAGTGTATAGCCCCAAATTGTCAAGCATCACACACTACGAACACAGAACTTTGCCACGCAATCTATTTCCTTTATCATGATATACTAAGCAATGTATCATCTGAATCATGTCTTTCAGTTTTGATTTAGCATTCAACTTGAATTAGGAATACGCTGCTACCTGTAGAGGGCAGTCATAACATACCTGGATGCTCAAAATCAGAGGCTCAGCCTGGAATAGAGCTAACGGTCTGTGGATAAACTGCTGACCCACAACACAGATAATCCTTTTGCTTCAGTTGATGTAACTTTGCAGGGAGGAGCCCAGCAGACTGAGCGACACACCAGCACCAGCCAAAGGAAGAGAAACAGAGTGGACCCTGGGCTGGTGGTGTTAAAATCAAGCTACAGGACTCATTTGGAGACTTTATTGTAAAAACATGCCTAGGCTTTCCCCAGACAACCAAGAAGAACTCCAGAAACATTTCTCCAGACCATCTATGCCGATACAATTTCTGCTCCCGCCCAGGGCTGAGGAATATAATGCGAACATTCATCAAACAGTGGAAAATGAAGGAGGCACCATAGCCAGGCACAATGTCAAGGTAAGACCATCTCCACAGTCCGTGACCTTTCTTGACAAGGAAAGGGTTTATCCAGAAAGAATATAAAACCGCAAGCAAGCTTTAGTGCCAGTGATCATTTTATCTTATTGATGATTTATCAAAAATGCTTCCAAACCAAACCCAAGAGAGAAACTAGAACCTTGATAATAATTACCTGATCCTTCCAGTTTTCTCCAATCTAAACAACTTCCCTTTACCAAGGCAAACAATCACATTTTGTTTGTTTGTATGTTTCAGGAGGTAATGTTTTAAAAAGCAAAAAACCTAGACATAGATTTTTGTGGTTCTTGATATTAACCCTTAGATATTTTTCTCTGATATAAAAATTATATCCCATATAGTAATGAAAAGCTTTCTACAAAAATTGCTCGAGAAAACAAACTGATAAACTAATACAGGCACATAAGAACATTAAGGGGCTTAGGGGTTTTTTTCCTAAAGTCATAGTTTCCTAGGTGAATTTCCTAAGCGTGAATTTCTGCCACTAGATAACACGATTTCCCTAAAGAGTAACCATTTTCCTGCTCAGTATTGTGTGTATCTTTGCAGAAAGTACAGTTTAAGTCTGTAAATCCTCTTAACTATAAATAGAACCACCTCTTAAAAGGTTATTCATGTGGAGGGAGATGGGCACGTGTTAATACCTCTGACAAATAATGATCAGAACTCAGAATTAAATGCTGCAAATCCTACGACAGCAAACCTGTCCAAATCCTGTAGCACTAGAAAATCTATCTGTCCCTATGCTCATATCCTCATAATAATCATTATTTATTTGTAGACTCTAAGTATCTGGATCTGCCCTTTCCCCAATGTTATTTTAACCGATTGGCACAAGGAGAAGAAAAATTGTGGGTTTTTTTAGTCATTAGGAACCTTTTTCTGTAGGAATGTACTGACCTTTACTTTCGAGCTTTCAGACAAATAATACATGAATTTCCACACCTCCTCCTATCACCGAAACACTAGGTCTTTAGGAAACTAGAATGAAATGGGATAGAATGGCCAGAAGTCCTTAATTAATGGGCATCTAAATGAAGGCAACACACACAAAAGAGATTTCTAAAAGGTAGAATTTGGAGACAACGCTGAGGAAGCAGGCGGCAATAACAGTATATGTCGTGTGTGCATGTATATAATATACATGTATGTATATATATAATATGTGCATACACACATATAATGTCAAAGATCTAACTGCCTTGGAGAGTATGCTTTAAGCAGAGTCATAGGCAAAGGACTGGAAAGTATCTATGAACGTGCAGTACACATTCCGACAGCGTCCTGGAATCGACAGCCCTGGGGTGCTGGGCCCTCCGAGCTGCCATCCTGACCTCATTAACCCAGGTAATCAGGTCCCAGCCTGTGCAGCAGCAGGTGCAAGCAGTCAGGAGCGATCCAGTTGGGATGCTACTGGCCTCTCCACTCAGTGTTGCCTTTTTCTATTGCGTCTGAACATAGATGCACATTGAGGTGGACATGTCCCTTCATCTAGCAAGGATCAGGATGGTAGAACTCAATGCACTTAATTCTACAAATATCACTAAGTCCCTACTATCTGCAAAACCTTGGGCTAAGTTTTGAGAAAGAGAAAGATGTTGTCCTTCCTCTCTACAGACTCACAGTATTATCAAAACTGCATCCTATCAGCATGAGTCCTGTCAATGCTAGAGGTTATCTATGTGATTCCACCCTTTCAATCAGTAAGACACTGAGATGGAATATGATTGATATGGAGTAAAACAACTGAAAAAGGCCTAATGAAAGAGTGGAAAAGGTGACATTTAAGGTAGACATGAAATAATATCTAGAAATGGAGAGAAGTAAGCAAAACATGGGCTGAAATGTGTCTAGATGCCCAGAGTCTTAAATGCACAACTATCTGTAAAACTTTTAGGAAAAAAATGACGGGAAATCTTTATAACCTAAGGCAGGCAGAGTTCTTTTTTTTTTTTTTTTTTTTTTTTGCTGCATGCGGGGCTCTCACTGCTGTGGCCTCTCCCGTTGCAGAGCACAGGCTCTGGACGCGCAGGCTCAGCGGCCGTGGCTCACGGGCCCAGCCGCTCCGCGGCATGTGGGATCCTCCCGGACCGTGTCCCCTGCATCAGCAGGCGGACTCTCAACCACTGCGCCACCAGGGAAGCCCAGGCAGAGCTCTTATATAGCAAAAGCATAGTTCATGGAAGAAAAATTGATAAATTGGATCCCATCAAAAATAAAAACCTTTGCTCCGCCAAAGACCCTATTTAAGAGAATGTAGAGACAAGTTACAGACTTGGAGAAAATATTTGCAAACCCCATATCTGACAAAGACCTTGTAATTAGAAATATAAAGAACTCTCAAAACTCAAGAATAAAAAACACAAACATTCCAAGTAGGATATGGGCAAAAGACGTGAACAGGCATTTCATCAAACAGCATACACACATGAAATAATAGTCACATGAAAAGATAAACACATGAAAAGATAGTCAGCATCACTACCACTAGGGAAATGCAAGCTAAAAACACAATGAAATATCACTACTCACCTATCAGAATGGCTAAAATGAAACATAGTGATGAAACCAATTTCTGGCAAGGATGCAGAGATGCTAGATCACTCAAAGATTGCTGGTAGGACGGCAAAATGGTACAGGCAGTGTGGAAAACAATTTGGCTGTTTCTCACAAAACTAAACATGCAACTATCGTACGGTCCAGCAATTTCACTACTGGGCGTTTATCCCAGAGAAATGAAAACCTATGTTCACACAGACTCCATATGCTAATGTTCACAGCAGCTTTACTCATAATAGCCAAAAACTAGAAACAACCCAAAAGTCCTTCAAGGGATGAAGGATTAAATAAACTGTGGTACATCTGTGCCGTGGAACACGATGAACCAACTAAGAGGAATCAACTACTGATACACAGAAGGAATGAACTACTAACACTGCCCCTGGGATCGGTCTCCAGGGAACGAGGCTGAGTGAAAAAAGCCAATCCCAAAAGGTCACATTCTGTATGATGCCATTTATATAACATTGTTAAAATAAAATTAGAGAAATGGAGAATAGATTAGCGATTACCAAAGACCAGAATGGCGAGGGTGGTGGATGCAGCTACAAAGGGGTGGTTTGAGGGAGCTTTGCGGGGATGAAATACTTCTTTATCTTGATTTCGGTGGTTACACAAACCTACACATGTGATAAAATTGCATAGAACTACACTCACACACACACTTGTGAAATCTGAGTAAGCTCTTAGAATTGTACCAAGGTCAGTCTCCTGGTTTTGATGTTGTACGACTTATGAAGTTCCCATTGGGCTAAACTGGATGAAAAGTGCGTGGGACCATTGTGTAGATCCTTTTTTGGAACTTACGGTGAATCTATAATTATTTCAAAATAAAAAAAAACAGTAAAAGCCCTCCAAAGGCAGGTTAGACTGAAAATAACAATACATTTATGTGTTGCATAAATGTGTTGCCTACATTCACTGTGGCTCTTCCTGTTCTTTTTATTTGAATTCTTAACCAATTTCATTAGGTCAGTAGCACTGACGTCGTTAGACCTGTTTTAGAGATGAGAAAACAAGTTTGGAAAAACTTTTGGTTCCATGTGTGAAGTCAGCTGAGTGGTGATTTGAACCTAGGTTTTTCTGACACTGATTTCATTACTAATTCGATAGATGCTGGCAGTGTTTTAGAAGCAGGCTATAATCTCGTGGGCTTGAAGCCAGTAGCCTCAATAGTGATTTCTCTGTGCATTCTGCCCAAAGCAGCCCAACACAGCCACTAGTTTACTACAAAATAAATTAATATTCCCCAAACATACACACGCACACACACCACACACACACACTCACGAACTTGGCTTCGTCAGAATTCTTTTTTCTCCACAAGGATTTTTGCTTCCTTCCATTCAGGGCACAAAGTACAAGCGGGAGGTGGGGTGTTCCCTGGACCAGTCACTCTTTCTAATAGTAAACGTGAGAGAGAGAGAGGAAACTTTCCAGCCACACTGGCAATAAGTCAAGTCATCGACCCATCCATCCATCAATACAGATATATACGCATATGTGTGTGTATTCCTTCCCTGTAATAAAAGTGGGCAGAGCTTAGACAAGAAAGTGTTCTACACAAAATTACTGTTCGTATCATTTCAATGTCGATGCCCCTCTAAGAGCACAGACTGCTAAGTGCTCTCCTGTTCCAGATGTGTGACCCCTTGGGCGTCTGATCAAAGCACTTGTTTTGAGACATTACACAGTAAAAGGAGAGAAACCAATTCCAAGGCCCCAAAGGGCACCTATGAAGACAGCGGAGCTTTGTGTGGCAAAAACGATAGAAGAAAGAAGAGAGGAAAAAATACCTTAGTGAGAAAGGAATTATGCTTCTGGTATCCAGCACCTTCACATTAACGTACTCAGAAGACAAAATTGTCCTGTCCTGCCTCCAGTTGTGAAAGGGTAAGTTCGCTGAGAAGGACAAAGGTGGTTCTTATCTTTCCGAAGACCCTCTGAAAAGAATTCTATACCAATCTGCTTAACACCTGCTTAGGGAAAGGCTCATCTGGAAGTCTGTCGTGGTTACATCTTCCGTCCTTGGCGCGCACGGGTGAGCCGGGAATCCTTGGGTTCCTACTGCAGGTGTTTCCAGGGGAGCAAAGGCAGGAGGGCTCACCAGGCTCCAGACTCAGGGGCTTCTGGGAAAATGTGATTCTTCCCGCCAGTGGGAATATCGTGTAAAACCCAGTGTCAGCGTCTTCATTCTCCACAAGATTTTTCTACTCTGAAAACAACTATACAAAAAAGATCCACATCAAGTCCTATTCTTCAAAGTTAAGTTTGATCATGTTTACCAACTTTTTTTAACATTTAAATAATTGTCTTTCAGGCTTTTACATTAAAGATTGGGTTTTCGCCACTGGATTCTATTTTTAGAGGCAAACATCTCCACCAGCGCCACCAAATAATTCGGCTGAGCAAAGGTAGACTATGTTTATGGGCTTCTTTGCTCGTCTGAAGTTTTTCTGAATGAGAATGGGTTAGAGGATATATAGCATTAGGTAGTTTTCTAACTTAGCTTGAGTTTGAAACTTAGCTTTTGTTCTTTCTTTTTTTTTAAAATGAATATATTTATTTATTTTTGGCTGTGCTGGGTCTCCGTTGCTGCGCGCGGGCTTTCTCCAGTTGCAACGAGCAGGGGTTACTCTTCATGGCAGTGCGCGGGCTTCTCATTGCGGTGGCTTCTCCTGTTGTGGAGCACGGGCTCCATAGTTGTGGCTCGTGGGCTCAGCAGTTGTGGCTTGCAGGCTGTAGAGCACAGGCTTCAGTAGTTGTGGCACACGGGCTTAGTTTCTCCGCAGCATGTGGGATCTTCCCGGACCAGAGCTAGAACCCATGTCCCCTGCATTGGCAGGCGGATTCTTAACCACTGCACCACCAGGGAAGCCCTTAGCTTTTGTTCTTGAGACTGTAAACCTAGAGTTTCTGGACACACAAACGAATGGCAGTATTTCTAAAAGTGGTGGCTCTGAAGTGCTTCGTGTATGTTACCAGTCACACCAGGCTCAGGGCACATGGTAAGAAGCCTCTTATTCTTTGGTGTCTCCGGATTCTCACACACGGCTTGATTTCCAGGGTGTGTGACAAGAGCCACACAGGGCTTCTCTGCAGCCCAACCAGCATCGCTGCCTGGAGAGTCAGCCTAAGGAGCCAGGTGCTTTCTGCTGCCACTGGTAGCTTTGTTGTCGGTTGACATTGACTGAACCACCATGGCATACTCACATAGGACACAGAAGACATGTCTTAATAACTCGTGCCCGTGTTATATTCATTATAATATTCAAGCAGATGTTGCATTTCTGAAATGACTGAAACATCACCAAAAACTGGAGAAAAGGAAGCTTTGCATGGAGATAAGACATCCTGTTATCAATTTTGAAAAGGAGGGAGACTTTTAATAGCAGATTGGACACCACAAAAATTAAAATTATCAAAGTAGGAAATATCAAAATAAAGAAATGTTTGAAAAAGTCTATCAGAACACAGAGAAGAAAGATAAAATTATGAGGGAGGAGAGGAAATAAGGGATACGGAGGACAGATTCACCTTAGGGATAGATAAAAAGAACAGATTAAAAGGGGATCTGAGCAGTGAAATAGCAATAATCAATTTTTTTAAAAAATACAACTTTATATTCCTGATATAAATAAAGATTTCATATAATAATTTGAGAATACATATTGTATTCCGTCAGACAATAAATACTAAGTCTAGTAATATCTTCATAGAATGTTCAAATTTCAAAAATTAAGACACTATTTCTATAAATATCCAAAAGGGGGAAAATGAGATTACCTACAAGGAAACAAAAAAGAAACCTTACCTTATAATTCTCTGAAGCAGTAAATAACTGAAAACAATAGACTTATAACTAGAGAGCTTTCAAAAAAAAATGAAAAAAACTGTGTCTCAAGACTTATTCATAGCCAGGTGTCATTCATGCCTTAACACAAGAGGAAGATATTTTAAGATATGCCAGGATGTGGATGACACATGACACAACTGCACTTCCTGTATAATCACATGAAAATTCTTGTCGGAGCAACAAAAGATAGGGCAAAATGAGAACCCACGAATGAGAGTCACAGTTCGGAGGGATTGGTGGTAACTATTGAAACAGTTAATCAGAACTAATAGAGGTAAAAAGTGACTGTAAAGTGTGACTATTCTTTAGAAGTCTGGTTATATCATAAAAAGAAAGGGGAAAAGAATGAGGGAAGAGGCTTACCTCTCCAGATTAACTTGCAGAGCAAGGGAGGAAGGAGACATCGGGCCTCACTCCTCGTGTCTGGTGGAAGAAAGCTGGAAGAATTCTGCCTGGACAGCATCTCTAAAGCAGAGGGAGGGGCGCCTTTGAGGCGGTGGAGCCAGATGCCGGCAAAGGGAAAGGCAGTGATGTCCCCTTGACTGTCTAAAGAATGTCCAGCTCAAACGGGACTGCAGTTATGCTTTTTAAAAAGTCCCAAGAGGCACGTGGAAGTGTTTGCAGAACAAATGACTGTGACTTTCAACTTGTTTTAAGATAATCCTGGAGGAGAGGAAGGTAGGGAAGATAGGAGGCGAAGCACAACTGGCAACATGCTGATAACAGTTGAAACAGTGACGGGTATGAGGGTTTGTTAGTATATTTGCTCAGTTTATTATTTGTTTTAATTTTGAAAATTAACATAATAAAAACATTTTTGTTAAAAATCACAAAGACTGGAGCTTAGAATTTACCCTTTAAAATTAAATAACAAATTAAATAAATACGGAAATACAGCTTTCCATATTCTATTTATATACGACAGTGGGAGCAGCTAGTATATGCTTTAGACTTTCACTGGATAGCAAGATTGAACTTAACCTTGCAGAAAAAATTTCAAATGGCAAAAAGATCCTGTCTGGAAGTCTAAAAAGTATACTGTAAAAAATCCTTCTTGGCCTCGGCGTGCTGTTTAGACTTTTATTCATAAATTTTATCGCTCTCAGATTTTAAATTTATGGTTAGGAAGAAATATATCTAAGTCTCATTTCCATTGTGCAAAAGATCTCATAACATCATGTTGGCTTTCCTGCCAAAATCAAGCCAGCCTTCACCAAACCATAAAACCACTGCAAACATGTTAGAATATTTAAAGTTTTGCCTTCTTGCAGGGTAAAGATGTAGATGAAATTTACCGGGAATCTTAGATAGTAATCTTGTGTTATAGGTTCAATACGAACCGTTTATTTCCATTCCGCGCATAAAGCAATTCAGATCAGGCTTGTATCATTTGAGAGCTTATTTTAGAAACCTCTGCAAAATGGTTTTACAGTTACTGCATTTTAAATGACTGAAATAAGTAGTTTTAAAATGAAGCAACTATGTTGAAAGATAATAGTTTAAACTATGCAGTGACAATTGGCATATATTCAAATATTCAAGAGTAAAACCCAAATTGCAGACCACGTAAGCAATTTAATTTGACATCGATGATGTAACCAAATACGTTTTTCCGTAAGAATCTATTTTGCTGATGTGATTTTGAATTCTCGACACTAAAAATCATAAGGATTCATTTTCAAGTGAGAGACCATTCTAAGGACCGTTATTCAAAAACAGACAGAATGAATTAAATATCATAAGCGTAGTCTCAACACACTTTTGTAGCTGCCCGTTCAAACTGCACCTGACTACAAGAGAAAAGTACACAGCAGGGAGGCAGGAGCCAAGCAGCTCAGAAACCTGACCCCGGGGGTCTGTGGAAGGTGGTGGAAAAGGCTCAGACCAAGACTCGGCTGTCGCTGCCTCTCCACGGCCTCACTGCCAGTGCCCAGGAGAGAGTCCAACCCAGGGGGGTCTGGTGCCTACGCCTGGGTCAACAGCCCTGGCCATTCCGTCGGCTGTGAGACTGCCTTAAATAGCTGTCCAGCACGAGTTTTAAGGGACTGCAACTTTGAAGCAGCGTGTGGACCTCCGAAGGCAACCACGTACTCAAAGGAGAGAGCCCCGATTTCGATGTTTGAGTTCGGGCATCTTGACATCTATCGCCCAAGGGCTTTATGATCACATCTCAGAGATAAATCCATCCTTCTCCTCTGTTTATCCCTAATTAGCAAAGATCCGTGGATAGGCCCTCCACAACTGTACACTCCCCATACATCCCCTCCCCGAGGGGACATGGGTGGACGCTGAAGTTTTCGTGGGACCCTCTCTGCTCTCTTGAGTCAGACCAGATGGGTCCAGTGTGGGTCACCTGATAACTCAGACACATGGGGACATGACTATTTTTACCTATAAGTTATCAGGAAAGGTTGCTTGAGGTTATGTAAAAAATCGTTGAGCAAAATACAGCCAAATGGAATGAATAAAACATGGCTAGAAAGAAACGATCAAAAGCATTTGATATTACCAATTTCGCTCCACATTTCCCAGTTCTGTAATAAATCTGCTCTCTCTGCTTCTGCAAGTTAGATTTAGTCCTGTTTATTTGAGACTCTGATCTGCGACCATTTGCCCAGAAGGTCACATGTTCTGAAGGATGTATTTTTTTAAGTTTTCAGTGGAAGAGAGAGCGTTGTTCCGTCAGCACCATCCTGTACTTAATTATACGGACACTTTTGCTGCAGAACAAGTTTGCTGGATTGACAAATAAGGATACGATCAGCAAACAAGAGCCAGGTCCTATCGCTGCCTTTTCTCTGTTTTTGTCTTTTCCTAAAAATAGCTGCAAAGTGACTGTTTTTAACAACTCACTAGTGTCAGCAAAATCTGTAGGGCTCCCCTTTCCCAGAGTTTCTGTCTCAGAGAAGAAAGCCAGGCATGTCCGTCATTTGTTGGCCCCTCGGGGAGCCCAGGCTCTGGGGGCCCGTCATTGCCCCATGTATATTCTGACAACATTGAGAGAGGCAGGTTATGAGGAAAGGAAGCAAAGGTCTCCCTGGCTCCACAGCCATCAGCTTGGGTCCAACCGGGAGATGAGAAGTTCTCCTCCCTCTGCCCCCACGCACACCTTCCCCAGTACCCCCAGGCATACCCTGGGCATCTCAGCCTCTCATTCCGGCCCTCCTCCCTCTGCCCCCACGCACACCTTCCCCAGTATCCCCAGGCATACCCTGGGCATCTCAGCCTCTCATTCTGGCCCTCCTCCCTCTGCCCCCACGCACACCTTCCCCAGTATCCCCAGGCATACCCTGGGCATCTCAGCCTCTCATTCTGGCCCTCCTCCCTCTGCCCCCACGCACACCTTCCCCAGTACCCCCAGGCATACCCTGGGCATCTCAGCCTCTCATTCTGGCCCTCCTCCCTCTGCGCCCACGCACACCTTCCCCAGTACCCCCAGGCATACCCTGGGCATCTCAGCCTCTCATTCTGGCCTGGTTTCTCCCATTAGGAAACAAAGGAAGTTCACGTTCATTTGGCACTTAGATGTAAATGAACTAATGTATCGTTCCTGCTCACAACACCTGCAGGGAATGCTAGTATTAGATCCCCGAGCATGAACTCTTCCAAGAGTGTAATCGGGGGCGAATAAACTCTGACCCGGTGTTTGGCGGCCTATAGTCCCTCCCCAGAAGCCATGCTGTGGCCTGGTCCCGCCCCAGCCCCATCTGGCCGGGGCTTCTACCGCGGCCGCCCTGCATCCTCCCTGTGTCCTCCCTTCACCCCAGAACCTCCTCTGTCTGATGCAGTCTCGGCCAAAGGCCAGATAACTCTGCTTGGCTCATCCATCAGAAATGGGCTGTTTTTTACAGACATGAAATCACAAGGGGGAGAGAAAAAAAAAAAGAATGCCTTTGGATTGTAGGAAATCGGGGAAGTGGAAGGCTGACTCCATTTTCAAATTCCTCCTCGCTGAGTCAAGATTCAGCGCCCAGCGGCTTTCTTGCCACACAACCCTCCACCTCAGGCGCAGATGCAATCACCACGCTGAGGACCCCAAGAGCAACGCAGCGCTCCATTGTTTTTTAAAAGACTGGAGGGAGTGAGGGACGGTAAACGCTGACATCTGGTGGAAATGCAAGCACTGCAGGCTTTCAAACTAGTAAAACTTGCGGCTGGGCTGTAACTAATCAAAGTCTGATGACTCGAAGACGTCCTTTATCCCAACTACAGGAGCTCAGTTACGCGCATCCTTCCGGCCTGCCCAGGTCCAAACCGCCACCAGGCAGTGAGATGCCACAAAGCAATCTCTTTGGAATGGCAAGCATGGGCTTTGAATGCAGGTCCAAGTTGGGTTCGATTCTCTGAGTATTGGTTTTATCCTCTATGAAATCACCACAGTTATACCTGTCCCATATAATTTCATTTGGTTGGTTTTTTTTTTTATCAGATACTTTGAATATTGAAAAACAACGTGCGTCCAATGATCCAGGCTTCCCTGGGGCACCCCCAGGACCCACGTGCTTGATGTGTAGCCGGTTTCTCCCAGCACAGTTATTAACCTAGTTATTCCCCTCTACAGGTGGGGCCTCACACCTGCTGGGCACGTGGTAAGAGCCCAGTCAATACTGATTGGCTGACTGATTAATAGATAGAAATGCATTATTGCCCTGCTTCCTTCCCACCACGTGGGTGAAACCCTAATCAGAGACGTAAAGTTTCCTCTTGACCTCTTTAACCTGAGGTCACTGTTAAAATCTTTCTTCAGCCAAATGTCTCATGTCGCAAAGGAAATTAATGACAGCTATGAATCCTGAATGGCCCCAAAATGTGTCATTTCAAGTCGGTGGCAGCCTCCAGCTTCCTCAAGGAAAACACCCCTTTTAAAATGCCGGGCAGGGCTTCCCTGGTGGCGCAGTGGTTAAGAATCCACCTGCCAATGCTGGGGACACGGGTTCAAGCCCTGGTCGGGGAAGATCCCACATGCCGCGGAGCAACTAAGCCTGTGTGCCACAACTACTGAGCCTGTGCTCTAGAGCCTGCAAGTCACAACCACTGAGCCCGTGCACCACAATTACTGAGCCTGCGCTCTAGAGCCCGCGAGCCACAACTGCGAGCCCACAAGCCACAACTACTGAAGCCCGCGTGCCTAGAGCCTGTGCTCTGCAACAAGAGAAGCCACTGCAGTGAGACACTCGTGCACCGCAAGGAAGAGTAGCCCCCGCTCGCCGCAACTAGAGAAAGCCGCGTGCAGTAATGAAGACCCAACATAGCCAAAAACATAATAAAATACTGGGCAAAGCCATCCAATTCAGCCAAGTCCAGCTCGAAGAAATCAGGGTCCTCTGACAAGTTCTCGGGCAGCTCGGAGAGGCTCGCACAGCGCCCATGCAGCCCTTCCAGCCTGTCACAAGCTGCCTGCCTTGGACAGAACAATGGCTCCCCTTGTTTTACCAACCTGTTTGTTGATTTTTGTGCTCCTCCAGTGTGACACTGGTGGATCCGGCCCAACGATGGGGACAAATGGAGTGCAGGTGTCCCCTCCGGCGTCAGGCCTTCTCGCAACACCCATGTGTACGCAACTGGGGCAGATTCTGTCCCACTGTTTCTTGTCTTTTGCAATTTAACAAGACATTAGACACATCATCTAGAAGTTAAAAACCATGACTTTAAAAAAATCTTTTCATGACAGAAAATGTCAAATATACACAAAAGCAGAGAAAAACAGCATGATAAAACCCTCGGTACCCCTTACACAGCCTGCACAATCATCAAATCCAGGTCATGTCATTTCTAAGTTCATTCATTTAACAAATACTGATTGAATACACATTATGTCCCAGGACTGCTTCAGGCTTTTCAGGCATGGGTCTGAATAAGGCACAGTCCTGACACATACTGGGCTTGGAGCCACGCAGGGAAACGGCCTGTCACTGTCCCCACCGAGGGCAGGAAGTGCTGTGGTCAGAGAAAGGAGACGGGCAGCTGACCCAGCCTTAGTGAGATCCCCAGGGAAACGGCATCTAAGCTGAGCCTTGAAGGCTAAGTGGGAGATCACCCAGGGAGAAGAGGAGGCCCAGACTGGGAAAGGGGCGTGATGCCGGCAGAGGCAACAGTTTATACCGAGAGCAGGAATGCAAATGAACAAGGGGATTTTAGGAACGGAAGGATGCTTAATGTGATTGGAGCCTGGAGTACAAAAGAACAGTGAGAAAGCTGGGTGAGTGAATGGAGTATCAGCAAGTCACGAAAGGGCTTTTATGCCACATTAAGTCCTGCAGACACATGAGGGGCCACCGAATGGTTAGAGGGAGGGAAGTAACACAATCACGTCTGCCTCTTAGAAAGGTCACCCGTTCTGCAGGGTGGGGAACGGATTAGACTAGACAGAGGCGCGGTGTAGACGCCAAGGCGGGACCTGTGGAGGAGTCTGCTGCAATTTAATAAACGAGCCAGCCAGTCCAGCGGGGACGCTCAAGTGCACGCCTGGGGCGCTCTAGAGCTTTCTCTGTGGATTCCGCTCTGTGTCTCCACTTCAAGGCAGGGCCAAGGTTTGGGTTTGGGGCTGGTGTACGTGTGCTTAGGATTCAAACGACAGCGGTGTTACCAGCTTTTACATACATGTACACAACTGAAGAAAGAGAAGACTGATTACTGTGGACGCCTCTGTCCCCTGCACTTGTCAACCTTATACTTGCGGGCCTCTCACTGTTGTGGCCTCTCCCGCTGCGGAGCACAGGCTCCGGACGCGCAGGCTCAGTGGCCATGGCTCATGGGCCCAGCCGCTCCACGGCATGTGGGATCCTCCTGGACCGGGGCACGAACCCGTGTCCCCTGCATCGGCAGGCGGACTCTCAACCACTGCGCCACCAGGGAAGCCCCATGGATCTTTTTTATTCTTACCATTTCAAAATGTTTTCGTTAATTTACGTTTTTAATTAAAATATTCGAAATGAGAATCGTGCAACCCCACAGCTGTGAACGGACGTGACTGCTGTGGTCACCCCACATAGGCAGGATGGACCCCCTGCCCGGCACCTGCCCAAGATGTGGTTCTGATGTCCAGACCGGTGAGGTCACACGCACACCAGAGAGCATAGAAAGGTTTATTACTCACACGATGCAGCCTCTGAGGAGGGCAGGATGGAAGCAGGTCCAGAAACGGCTTGAGAGAGCAGAGAAAGGGGATCTGCTTGGCGTTTCCATGGCCGAGCCGGGCCGAGGGTTCTGCTGGGCAAGGGCCAGGGCTTACCTGGTTGGACCTTCCCGCGGCAGCCAAGGGAGAGGGCACCTGGTGTCCTGTATCAGCCGCCCAGATGTGAGACAGAAGGGGGACAGTGATGGGACCTGGAAGCTGTCAGCAGTCGGGCATTAAAAACGAAGTCAAACTCTTCATTACCCACTCTCTGTTACACTAGTACAGAGCCCAGAAGTCTCCATCTGGCCAGTCAGCAACCTCCATTCCCCCAAGGCAAACGCTCTCCACTCTCACCAGCTTCTCCGTATCCTGCAGAGATGGTCTTATGTATCTAAAAACATGTAAACACGCATACACGCACACACGTCATTCCTTTTACTAAAGACCAAAGGATGGAAACCAGATAGCCCAGGGTTTGCTTAAATTCCTTCACATTTGCTCTGTTTTCTGGATAAGAGTCTTTGGCGAGGCCATTTCACCTTTCTGAGTCTCAGTGCGGCCTTCTGTTACATGGAGAGGAGACATACCTGCTTGCCGGACTGTGACAAGGAATAAACGACGTGTCGAACGACCAGTGTCCGGAACCGGGGACACGACGTCCCTTTTACCTTGCTTTCCTTCTACTTCGCCGGCTGCTCTTTTTCAGCCTCTTCTGCAAATCCCTCTCCCTCTATTGACTCTGACATGTTGGAAATTCCCTAGGTTTTCATCCTAGGCCTTTTTCTCACTCAACTTGTTCTCCCTGGCTAATCTTGGCTGCGTCGACAGCTTTGAGACAGCTTACGGGTGATGATTCAGCTCTCTCTCCTGCAGTCCACACATGAATGTACAAATGTTTACTCACCACCTAGCTTGAAATGTCTAGGCATGTCAAAATTAGCAATCTGTCTTTACCGTTCCCCAAACTTTTTCACGATGGTGAAAGGGTACCATGATCTGCCCGGTTTTGAACTAGAAATTTAGAGGCATAACCCTTGACCTTAATCTTATCCTCATTTCATACCCCTAATCAGTCTTCAAGTTTTGTCCACACTATTCAAAATTATCTCTTGATCCGTTTCGTTAGTTATCTCCATCCCTTTTAACACTTTCCTGGATAAAGTTACTCTCATCTCCCAAAACATGTATCACAGCAGCCTCTTCTCTGGTCTCCTCTTTCGAGTCATGCCTGCCTCTAACTGACTCCAGAAGTCAGAAATCTTCCTAAAACACAAACGTGACTGTGTTAACCCCCCGATTCAACTCTGTCCGTGGCTCCCCGTTTCCATTTGGACGTGGCAAACTCCTTAAGCGGCTTCAGTCTTGTTCTATCTTTTCATCTCTTTCTAGGGGTCTTACCCAATCCCAATACTTTCAATAGCATTTTATGCTAATGTTCCTAAATTTACATCTCCAAGGTTCCCACCTCTACCCTGAGCTTCAGGCTGTTTCACAACAGCCTTTGGAACGTCTCCATCTGAGTGACTCACAGGCACCCAAAACGTGTGTTTACCTGGACTCCTGATTTTCCTCCCCACCGTCCTCATTTCAGCAAGTCACCCAACTGCTCAAGGCAGAAAACCTAGGAATTTTCCTTGAGTCCCTTTTTCTCAGCCTGTACCTTGAATCCACCTGACTCCCATTAATTCTAAAATGTATCCCGTATCTGTCCACTTCTCTCTATTTTATTCCCATTACCTGCCCAGGCCATCCCCCTCTCTCACCTGCACCAGTGCAAAGCCTCCTGCTTCACTGTTCCCATGCTTGCCCTCTTCCAATTCACTCTTATGCAAAGCAGTCAAAGGGGTCTTTAGGGGCTTCCCTGGTGGCACAGTGGTTGGGGGTCCACCTGCTGATGCAGGGGACGTGGGTTCGTGCCCCGGTCCGGGAAGATCCCACATGCCGCGGAGCGGCTGGGCCCGTGAGCCATGGCCGCTGAGCCTGCGCGTCCGGAGCCTGTGCTCCGCAGCGGGAGAGGCCACAACAGTGAGAGGACCGTGTACCACAAAAAAAAAAAAAGAGTCTTTAAAATACATAAATCACATGATGTCACTCTCTTGCTTAAAACCTTAAAAATAAAATCCAGGGACTTCCCTGGCAGTCTAGTGGTTAGGACTCTGCACTCTCAGTGCAGGGGGCATGGGTTTGATCCCAGGTTCAATCCCTGGTTGGGGAACTAAGATTCCCCATGTCACATGGTGTGGCCAAAAAAAAAAAGAAAGAAAAGATAAAATAAAATAAAATCCAGAATCCTTACTATGACTTGCTTGCCCTATTCAGTCTACTAGACTCTTACACCCCCTCATTCAGTACATACAAGAGAAGGTCGTTTTCTTCCCCACTCACCTTGAATCCGAGCACCTAAGACATTGCCTGGAACTTAAGAAAATAATAAGCAGGTGATTAATGTTTGTTGAAAGAATGAATAAATGAGTGGCTTGCAAGACCCTTCTTGGTCTAATCCCTGCGTCTGCTATTCCTTTTCTACTTTCCCAAATCACAACCTAGGCTGCGCTAAATGCTAGGAATAGGATGAGAGCTGGCAATGTCTATCTGGCAGCAGAAATCAGGATGAGAGAACCCCAAGAGGGGGGTGACAACGCTACGGCAGAACCGCGACTGATTAACTCAGCTGCCGCACCCTGAGCCCTGGCGGCTTTCTCAGGCTCCTCTCCGCTCACATCGTGAAGAGTTTTGAGTGTTTTTTCAATTGTGCTAAAATATAAGTAACGTAAAATTTACCATTTTAACCATTTTAAAGTGTATAATGCAGTAGTATTAAATACATTCACAAGGTTGTGGAACCATTATTACGATCTATTTCCAGAGGTTTTCATCAACCCAAACACTCTGGACCCACTAAACAATAACTCCTCTCCCCTCCGCCCCAAGTAACCTCTCTTCTACTTTCTACCTGTATGTCTGCCTATTTTTCGTATCTCGTATCAATGGACTCATTCAGTATTTGTCCTTTTGTGTTCAGCTTCTTTCACTTGGCATAGGGTTTTCAAGGTTCATCCATGTTGTAACCTGTGTCAGAATTCTATTTCTGGAGATTGGTTCAAGACGGCGGAGTAGAAGGACGTGGGCTCTCTCCCTCGTGCAAGAGCACCGGAATCACAACCAACTGCTGGACAATCATCGACAGGAAGACACTGGAACTCACCAAAAGAGATGCCCCACATCCAAGACAAAGGAGAAGCCGCAAGGAGACAGCAGGAGGGGCGCAATCACAGTGAAATCAAATCCCATAACTGCTGGGTGGGTGACTCACAGACTGGAGAACACTTACACCACAGAAGTCCACCCACTGGAGGGAAGGTTCTGAGCCCCACGTCAGGCTTCCCAACCTGGGGGTCCGGCAACGGGAGGAGGAATTCCCGGAGAATCAGACTTTGAAGGCTGGTGGGATTTGACTGCAGGACTTCAACAGGACTGGGGGAAACAGAGACTCCACTCTTGGAGGGCACACACAAAGTAGTGTGCGCATCGGGACCCAGAGGAAGGAGCAGTGACCCCGGGGGAGACTCAACCAGACCTACCTGCTAGTGTTGGAGGGTCTCCTGCAGAGGCGGGAGGTGGCTGTGGCTCACCGTGGGGACAAGGACACTGACAGCAGAACTTCTGGGAAGTACCCCTTGGTGTGAGCCCTCCCAGAGTCCACCACTGGTACCACCAAAGAGCCTGCAGGCGCCAGTGCTGGGTTCCCTCAGGCCAAACAACCAACAGAGGGGGAACCCAGCCCCACCCATCAGCAGACAAGCGGATTAGAGTTTTACTCAGCTCTGCCCACCAGGGCAACACTCAGCTCTACTCACCACCATTCCCTCCCATCAGGAAGCTTGTACAAGCCTCTTAGATAGCCTCACCCACCAGAAGGCAGACGGCAGAAGCAAGAAGAACTACAATCCTGCAGCCTGTGAAACAAAAATGACATTCACAGAAAGACAGACAAAATGAAAAGGCAGAGGGCTATGTACCAGATGAAGGAACAAGATAAAACCCCAGAAAAACAACTAAATGAAGTGGAGATAGGCAACCTTCCAGAAAAAGAATTCAGAATAATGATAGTGAAGATGATCCAGGACGTGGGAAAAAGAATGGAGGCAAAGATCGAGAAGATGCAAGAAATGTTTA
The DNA here is from genome assembly GCF_949774975.1 of Lagenorhynchus albirostris. Classification (NCBI taxonomy): domain Eukaryota; kingdom Metazoa; phylum Chordata; class Mammalia; order Artiodactyla; family Delphinidae; genus Lagenorhynchus; species Lagenorhynchus albirostris. The sequence continues at coordinate 3,138,645 of NC_083111.1, forward strand.
ACAAAGACCTAAAAAAATTAAAGCACAAACACCTAGAAGAATGAAAGAACAAACAAACAGAGATGAACAATACAATAACTGAGATGAAAAATACATTAGAAAGAATCAATAGCAGAATAACTGAGGCAGAAGAACGGATAAGTGACCTGGAAGACAGCATGGTGGAATTCACTGCCGTGGAACAGAATAAAGAAGAAAGAATGAAAAGAAATGAAGACAGCCTAAGAGACCTCTGGGACTACATTAAACGCACCAACATTCACATTATAGGGGTCCCAGAAGGAGGAGAGAGAGATGGGACCTGGGAAAATATTTGAAGAGATTATAGTTGAAAACTTCCCTAACTTGGGAAAGGAAATAGCCACCCAAGTCCAGGAAGTGCAGAGTCCCAGGCAGGATAAACCCAAGGAGAAACAGGCCAAGACACATAGTAATCAAATTGACAAAAATTAAAGACAAAGAAAAATTATTAAAAGCAACATGGGAAAAATGACAACATACAAGGGAACTCCCATAAGGTTAACAGCTGATTTCTCAGCAGAAACTCTTACATTAATTTTGTATCCTGCAACTTTACCAAATTCATTAATTACCTCTAATAGTTTTCTGGTGGCATCTTTACCATTCTCTACGTATAGTATCATGTCATCTGCAAACAGTGACAGTTTTACTTCTTTTCCAATTTGTATTCCTTTTATTTCTTTTTCTTCTCTGATTGCTGTGGCAAGGACTTCCAAAACTATGTTGAATAATAGTGGTGAGAGTGGGCAACCTTGTCTTGTTCCTGATCTTATAGGAAATGGTTTCAGTTTTTCACCATAGAGAATGATGTTTGCTGTGGGTTTGTCATATAATGGCCTTTATTATGTTGAGGTAGGTTCCCTTGATGCCCACTTTCTGGAGAGTTTTTATCATAAATGGGTGTTGAATTTTGTCAAAAGCTTTTTCTGAATCTATTGAGATATCATACGGTTTTTATTCTTCAATTTGTTAAGATGGTGTATCACATTGATTGATTTGCCTATATTGAAGAATCCTTGCATCCCTGGGATAAATCCCATTTGATCATGGTGTATGATCCTTTTAATGTGTTGTTGTATTCTGTTTCCTAGTATTTTGTTGAGAATCTTTGCATCAATATTCATCAGTGATATTGGTCTTTAATTTTCTTTTTTTGTAGTATCTCTGTCTGGTTTTGGTATCAGGGTGATGGTGGCCTCATAGAATGAGCTGCAGAGTGTTCCTTCCTCTGCAATTTTTTGGAAGAGTTTGAGAAGGGTGGGTGTTAACTCTTCTCTGAATGTTTAATAGAATTCACCTGTGTAGCCATCTGGTCCTGGACTTTTGTTGGTTGGAAGATGTTTAATCACAGTTTCAATTTCATTACTTATGATCGGTCTGTTCATATTTTCTATTTCTTCCTGGTTCAGTCTTGGAAGGTTATACCTTTCTAAGAATTTGTCCACTTCTTCCAGGTAGTCCCTTTTATTGGCATAGAGTTGCTTGTAGTAGTCTCTCATGATGCTTTGTATTTCTGCAGTGTCCGTTATAACTTCTTTTTCCTTTCTAATTTTATTGATTTGAGTCCTTTCTCTCTTTTTCTTGATGAGTCTGGCTAATGGTTTATCAATTTTGTTTATCTTCTCAAAGAACCACCTTTTAGTTTTATTGATCTTTGCTATTGTTTTCTTTGTTTCTATTTCGTTTATTTCTGCTCTGATCTTTATGATTTCTTTCCTTCTCCTAATTTTGTATTTTGTTTGTTCTTCTTTTTCTAGTTCCTTTAGGTGTAAGGTTAGGTTGTTTATTTGAGATTTTTCTTGTTTCTTTCTCTTTTTTTTAATAGATTAGTTTAATTTATTTATTTATTTATTTTTGGCTGCATTGGGTCTTTCTTGCTGTGCGGGCTTTCTCTAGATGTGGCCAGCAGGGGCCGCTCTTCATTGCGGTGCGAGGGCTTCTCACTGCGATGGCCTCTCTTGTTGTGGAGCACAGGCTCTAGACATACAGGCTTCAGCAGTTGTGGCCTGCAGGCTCCAGAGCGCAGGCTCAGTAGTTGTGGCGCACGGGCTTAGTTGCTCTGCGGCATGTGTGATCCTCCCAGACCACGGCTCGACCCCATGTCCCCTATGTTGGCAGGCGGATTCTTAACCACTGTGCCACCAGGGAAGCCCCTTTTCTTGTTTCTTGAGGTAGGATTTTATTGCTATACACTTCCCTCTTAGAACTGCTTTTGCTGCATCCCATAGGTTTTGGATCATCGTGTTTTCATTGTCATTTGTCTCTAGGTATTTTTTGATTTCCTCTTGGATTTCTTCAATGATCGTTTAGTTATTTAGTAATGAATTGTTTAGCCTCCATGTGTTTGTGGTTTTTACATTTTTTTCCCTGTAACTGTTTTCTAATCTCATAGCATTGTGGTCGGAAAAGATGCTTGATATGATTTCAATTATCTTAAATTTACTGAGGCTTGATTTGTGACCCAAGATGTGATCTATCCTGGAGAATGTTAAGGAAGTGTTATCTGTTGTTTTTGGATGGAATGTCCTAAAAATGTCAATTAAATCTGTCTGGTCTGTTGTGTCATTTAAAGCTTGTGTTTCCTTATTAATTTTCTGTCTGGATGATCTGTCCATTGGTGTAAGTGAGGTGTTAATGTCCCCCACTATTATTGTGTTACTGTCAATTTCCTCTTTTATAGCTGTTAGCATTGGCCTTATGTATTGAGGTGTTCCTACGTTGGGTGCATAGATATTTATAATTGTTATATCTTCTCCTTGGATTGATCCCTTGATCATTATGTTGTGTCCTTCCTCATCTCTTGTAACATTCTTTATTTTAAAGTCTACGTTACCTGATATGAGTATTGCTACTCCAGCTTTCTTTTGATTTCCATTTGCATGAATATCTTTTTTCTATACCCTGACTTTCAGTCTGTATGTGTCCCTAGGTCTGAAGTGAGTATCGTGTTGACAGTGTATATATGGGTCTTGTTTGTGTTTTCATTCAGTGAGTCTGTATCTTTTGGTTAGAGCATTTAATCTGTTCACATTTAAGGTAACTATCGATATGTATGTTCCTGTTACCATTTTCTGAATAGTTTTGAGTTTGTTTTTGTATGTCCTTTTCTTCTCTTGTGTTTCGCACTTAGAGTTGCTTTCACATTTGTTGTAGAGCTGGTTTGGTGGTGTGAATTCTCTTAGCTTTTGCTTGTCTGTAAAGCTTTGGATTTCTCCAACGAATCTGAATGAGATCCTTGCCGGGTTGAGTAATCTTTGTTGTAGTTTCTTCCCTTTCATTACTATAAATATATTGTGCCACCCCCTTCTGGCTTGCAGAAATCTCTTGCATTCCTATACACTAACAATGAAAGATTATAAAGGGAAATTAAGGAAACAATCCCATTCAGCATTGCAACAAAAAGAATAAAATACCTAGGAATAAACCTACTTAAGGAGGTAAAAGACCTGTACTCAGAAAACTGTAAGACACTGATGAAAGAAATCAAAGATGACACAAACAGATGGAGAGATATACCATGTTCTTGGACTGGAAGAATCAATATTATGAAAATGACTATACTACCCAAAGCAATCTACAGATTCAATGCAATTCCGGTCAAATTACCAGTGGCATTTTTTACAGAACTAGAACAAAAATCTTAAAATTTGTAGGGAGACACAAAAGACCCCAAATAGCCAAAGCAATCTTGAGGGAAAAAAACGGAGCTGGAGGAATCAGACTCCCTGACTTCAGACTATACTACAAAGCTACAGTAATCAACATAATATGGTACGGGCACAAAAACAGAAATATACATCAATGGAACAGGATAGAAAGCCCAGACATAAACCCACACACATATGGTCAACTAATTTATGACAAAGGAGGTGAGGGTATATAATGGAGAAAAGACAGTCTCTTCAGTAAGTGGTGCTGGGAAAACTGGACAGCTACATGTAAAAGAATGAAATTAGAACACTCCCTAACACCATGCACAAAAATAAACTCAAAATGGATTAAAGACCTAAATGTAAGACTGGACACTATAAAACTCTTAGAGAAAAACATAGGAAGAACACTCTTTGACATGAATCACAGCAAGATCTTTTCTGACCCACCTCCTAGAATAATGGAAATAAAAACAAAAATAAACAAATGGGACCTCATGAAATTTAAAAGTTTTTGCACAGAAAAGGAAACTATAAACAAGACAAAAAGACAGCCCTCAGAATGGGAGAAAATACTTGCAAACGAATCAATGGACAAAGAATTAATCTCCAAAATATATAAATAGCTCATGCAGCTCAATATTAAAAAAACAACACAATCCAAAAATGGGCAGAAGACCTAAATAGACATTTCTCCAAAGAAGACATACAGATGGCCAAGAGGCACATGAAAACCTGCTCAACATCACTAATTATTAGAGAAATGCGAATCAAAACTTCAATGAGGTATCACCTCACACCGGTTGGAATGGGCATCATCAGAAAATCTACAGACAACAAATGCTGGAGTGGGTGTGGAGAAAAGGGAACAATCTTGCACTGTTGGTGGGAATGTAAATTGATACAGCCACTATGGAGAACAGCATGGAGGTTCCTTAAAAAACTAAAAATAGAATTACCATATGATCCAGCAATCCCACTACTGGGCACATACCCAGAGAAAACCATAATTCAAAAAGACACATGCACCCCAATGTTCACTGCAGCACTATTTACAATAGCCAGGGCATGGAAACAGCCTAAAGGCCCACTGACAGAGGAATGCATAAAGAAGATGTGGTACATACATGCAATGGAATATTACTCAGCCATAAAAAGGAACGAAATTCGGTCATTTGTAGAGACGTGGATGGACTCAGAGACTGTCATACAGAGTGAAGTAAGTCAGAAAGATAAAAACAAATATAGTATATTAACACATATATGTGGAACCTAGAAAAATGGTACAGATGAACTGGTTTGCAAGCAAGAAATAGAGACAGATGCAGAGAACAAACATATGGACGTCAAGGGGGGAAAGCAGTTGGGGGGGAGGTTGGGATGAATTGGGAGATTGGGATTGACATATATACACTAATATGTGTAAAATAGATAACTAATAAGAAACCTGCTATACAAAAATAAATAAAATAAAATTCAAATTAAAAAAAGAATTTCATTTCTTTTCATGGCTGCATAATATTTGTTTGCTTTTTAATTCATTTGTCCAACAAATATTTATCAAGCACTTCGTTAAGGGCCAAGAACTATTCTAGGCACTATGGATACTGCCAAGAACAAAAGGGGAAAAGTTAACTACTTACATGGTACTAATAAACAAGTGAACATGTAGTATGTCAGATGGTAATAGGTTCCATGGAAAACCAGTATTACAGGGACAGGTGTATAGGAAGAGGATATCCCAGAGGTAGGGTGGCAACATTCATGTAGGGCCTTGAGAGGGAGTGCAAGGACTTTGGATTTTACTCTGAAAAAAGTGGCCAATAGCAAGTTTGGAGTTCGGGTTAGGGTTAGGGTTAGGGTTACAGGGTGACAGAAACTGACCTACATTGTAAAGGATATATCTGGTTTCAGTACTGAGATTAGACTATGAGGGAAAATGAGGCAAAAGGGAAGTAAAAATACCACTTAGGGGCTATTCCAATAGTCCAGGTGAAAGATGAGAAGACCTGTAGCAGGGTGTATTTGTCAAGGTTCTCCAGAGAATCAGAAGCAATAGGATATACATGTGATAGAGAGATAGATAGATAGATAAATGAAGCAGAGAGAGAGGGGTTCTAAAGAACTGAATTCACGTGATTGTGGAGGCCGGCAAGTCTGAAATCTGCAGGGCAAGCCAGTCCTACAGATTGGAAATTCAGCTAAGAGTTGGAAATTCAGGTATGAGTTAATGCTTCAGTCTTGGTCTGAAATCCACAGGGCAGTCCAAGCAGGCTGGAAACTCAGGGACGGTTTCTATGTTTCAGTCTTGCGGCCAAATTCCTTCTAAGGGAAACTCTGTTCCATGCCTCTTCCTCGATCCTGGTGGTTTGCCGGCAACCTTCGGCATTCCTTTGCCTATAGACGCATCACCTGATCTCTGCCTTCACTTTCACATGACGTTCTTCCTAGGTACCTGTCTGTGTCCAAACTTTCCCTTTTTATAAGGACACCAGTTATACTGGATTAGGAACTCATCCTACTCCAGTAAGACCACATCTTAACTAATTACACCTGCAGCAACCCTATTTCCAAATAAGGTGATATTCTGAGGTCTTGGGGGTTAGGACTTCAACAGACAAATTTGAGGGAGACCCAATTCAGCCTATAACACAGAGTGACAGCTGTGTTAAGAGAATATGAGAAGCAGGACTTCCCTGGTGGCACAGTGGTTAAGAATCCACCTGCCAGTGCAGAGGACACGGGTTCGAGCCCTGGTCCGGGAAGATCCCACATGCCACAGAGCAACTAAGCCTGTGTGCCACAACTACTGAGCCTGCGTGCCACAACTACTGAAGCCCGTGTGCCTAGAGCCCGTGCTCCACAACAAGAGAAGCCACCGCAATGAGAAGCCCGCGCACCACAACCAAGAGTAGACCCCGCTCGCCGCAACTAGAGAAAGCCTGTGCACAGCAACAAAGACCAAACACAGCCCAAAAGAAATAAATATATTTATTTTTTTAAGTAGATTTAAAAAAAAAAGACAATATGAGAAGCAGTTGGATTTGACTGAAGAGTATGAAGGAAAGAAAGGAGTCAGGGATACTCCAATGTTTTTGACCTGAATTAAAATAATCAAGTTGCCATTTACTGAGACGGTGAAGATTGCAGGAGGAGAAAGTTTGGAGGGGAAAATCAGAGTTCAGTTCGGGATATAATTCAAATAAATATATGGATACATTCAAATAAAGACCCACCTCCTGTCCCAAGCTCCTCACTTGGTTTGGAATACTGGCAGGGTGGCAGAAGGCCCTGTTATCTCAGCGAAAACAGAGAAGATAGAGCCTGGGAGTGTTTCCCTTCCCCGCGCGCGCCCACACACACACACACACACACACACGCGCGCGCGTCACCTAAGTGGCCCTCACTTCTGGTGCACTCCACTTCTGTTCATGGCCCACCTTCCTCATTACCTTTGTTCCATCATTCCACATCTCCTTATGACACCTCCCCATAAGCCTTAGAAAGTTATTAAGAGAATGAAGTCAGAGTAATTAAGAGCTGCAGAGGTACTCTTTTTAACAGCTGTACTTTCACTAGCAACATTAAAATTCTAAGTGAACCTTAATAGAAACGTTTGATTAATTGTTCAGTTGGCCTCCAATTAATATTAACCTGTGACTCTAGTATCAATGATCTGTTTGTCTTATATATTGTTGCTTTTCCAATCTGCATGATTTACAGTCAGCACAAGCAAAGATTTGCCTCTATAGTTTTCAATCACTCTGAATTAGATTCTTAGATCCAAGTGGAAAAATGACTTCTCTAAACAATAGAAAATTAAAATGCATAGTACGGCTAAACCACAGCAAAATAGAATTTTTTAAAATAAAGTTCAGGAAAAAAATAGGTCATCTCATAAAATTAAATCTGATTTTAATTTCCATTCTGACTGTGATTTTAATTCTAAAGTTCTCAGGATGTTTTGGTAATAAAGTGGGTTAATTCTGCCATGGAGGTGTCCTTTATGAAAGGGTACTATTTAGGGGTGAATGAAATTTTTTCAATTTGCCTTTTAAAGGGGTGAGACTTTCTTGGTATTGAGTAGGGGTGTGGTGATTTTCTCCTCTGCATGGTTCAGTAACCACCATGATCAATTAGGCGAGTGGATACTCGATCAGAATAAGGTACTCCCTAAGTCTTCCGGATCCCTAAGGAGCAGTGCTTTCAGGAATACGGATGCCAAGATGATTCCCTTTGGCGGCTAAGTTTTTGAAACCTTCAGACCGTCATCTAGAATCTGGCCTGAAAGGAAGACAGGGCTTTTTGGAGTGATCAGTACCGCCGGCGGCTGAAGTCCTCTCCTCAGATAACGGTTCTCAAATCGAATTTTGTGGCTACATTGACACTCCGTGCTCTGACTTTGCTAGAACGACCGAAGGAAGTGGACGCGTTTCAGCACCCGACACCGGTCATGCTTCACAGCCCCGCCAGTCAGAGAAGCCTCCGTCCCTCGCAAAGACAGGAGACAGAACTGGGCAGCCGGCTGCTCATCCGGAGGGAAAAGACCACGCCAGGGAAGAGGAAAAGGTGAAGTTCTCCGGAGACGCACAGGAGCCGGGCTTGGCGTTTCTGGGGCTGAGTCAGGGACTTCCCTTCTGCCGGAACATTTCCCCTGCTTCCCTCCCGAGCGTCTGTCTCGGAGCGCAGCGCAAGGCCTAACGAAGCGTGCCCAGCAAGGGGCGTCAAGCGGCTCAGGAAGCAGGGCTGGGGCGGGAGGGGGAGAGTCAGGTTACAGGTTCACACATTCCCGGAAAACCATTCGGAAACCTGAGCTGGAGACGCAAATGCCGGGACCCACGCAAGGCCGGGGGCGTGCCCTTCGGGCCCCGGCAGCTGGGCGTGCGCTCTCCGCCTCGCTCTAGCACGTGCCTGAAGCCGGTCGGAAAGGCCGCGGGCGGAGCCGTCATGTTCCGGGCCGCCGGGGACCGCGGCGCTTCTCTCTGGGCATCCTTAGCATACGGTCCTTCCGGCCCGGGGCCGCGTCCGCTGGGGTGCCTGCGGCCACGGGCACCGCGCTGGAGCGGACGCGGCCGACGGCCCACACTCCCCGCAGGTGCGCACGGGGTCAGCAGCGGCCCGCCCGCGTCCAGGGGCGCCGCCGCGGCCGAGCCCCCCTTCCCACCCACCCCGGCCAGGGGCGAGGCGCCTGCGGCCTCCCCAAGAGACAGACGCTGGGCGCCGAGTCCCGCTCCGAGCGTTTTCCGAATCGCTCATTTCCCCCTCGAGCGAGCTTCTGGCGCTTATCCAGGAGCCTCCTGGGCTCCCAGCTCCAACCCCTGAAATAAACGCGGCGCCTGTCCAGAGAGCGGGGGAGGGGAGAGGCCCGTGTGCACGCGGAGAAAGAAAATACCGGGAGAACGACCCCGTTCTCTAGGAAAACGTAATGAGGGGAAGCGAAAGAGTGTGAACTTACTCGGAAATGCAAAGCGAGTTCCACTCTCGCCGGGCGCATACAAACGAGGGAACGACGAATCAGCCGACGCGGCCGGCGGCGGCCCAGGAAGAGCCTCATGCATGAGAATGGGTTGCTAGGTTTCCTCGTTCCCTCCGACACCCGCTTCCCACAAGACATCCACAGGCGGAAGAAAGCGGGCCGGGCCCAGCCACGGCAGAGCGGGGGGGACCGCGCCAAGCCCCCGAGGCCGCTCCCGCCGTCAGGACCCTGGAGAGCGGCAGCCGCGCCCCGGGGACCCGCGCCTCGTCGCCCGGTCCCTCGCCTTCGCGGCTTCCCGCCTCCCCCTTCATTTTTTTGGCAACCACTTCTCTCGCTCTTCACCAACAGATTAAATTGCGTTTTTGTTTTGCTTGAGGGGGCTGTTTGGATTGGCTGAGTTAGGTTCCGGTTAGTAACTTCACTTAGTATTAGTGGACCAAGAAGCCCTGAGAGCTCCAAAACGAGAGCCTGAACGAGGCGGGTGACCTTAAAAAGCCACTGAGGGACTTCCCTGGTGGCGCAGTGGTTAAGAATCTGCCTGCCATTGCAGGGGACACGGATTCGAGCCCTGGTCCGGGAAGATCCCACATGCCGCGGAGCAACTAAGCCCGCGAGCCACAACTACTGAGCCTGCACTCTAGAGCCCGCGAGCCACAACTACAGAGTCTGCGCGCCACAACTACTGAAGCCCCCGCACCTAGAGCCCGTGCTCCGCAAAAGAGAAGGCACCGCAATGAGAAGCCCACGCTCCGCAACAAAGAGTAGCCTCCGCTCCCCACAACTAGGGAAAGCCCGGGCGCAGCAACGAAGACCCAACACAGCCATTAATTAATTAATTAATTAATTAATAAACCACTGAGTTCAATCCTTTACTTCGTAAATGAATCAGACCAACTCAAAGAATAAAGAATCTCCCAAGGTTTGCCAATGGAGTTCATTTCAAGGATGAGTCTAGACCCCTGGGCCTCTGACTTCTAAATTAATGTTTCCCTATGCCTTCCAAGAAAATAATACTTTTATCTTAACCTCGGCCGCTTAGCTCTCCCAAGCAACAAGTGGAGGGTGGAAAGGCCTGTGTTCGGGGAAATAAGATGGACACAGCGAGTGTGGAAAGGGGGCCTGCAGACTGTGCTCTTAAGTCCTGGTCTCCCCTGACCCCCGCACCCAGCACCACCAAAGTCACATGGCCAGTCCCTTTTCCGTCAGCCTGAGGACCCCTCATCTGCCTGTATCCAAGCCTCCCATGGACACCTATCACAAGGACCTAGTAACCTCATACCAACTTCTGGTAGAAATCTGGGCACTTTGGAAGGTGGGAAAGGACAGGGGGAAAGAGGAGGCAGAGCCAGAGCCAGAACTGCAAAAGTGAACTGGGAGATCTTCATCCGAAGTCGAAAGAACCAAGAGAGGTGAACACAGACGCTCCTGTACACGGCACCTCACAGTGAAGGTGCCTACGAATTCCCTGGGAATGTTAACATTCCGATTCTCATGCGGTAGGTCAGGATAGGGTCTGAGGTTCTGCATTCCCAACAAGCTCCTGGGTATTATCCAAGCTGCTGGCCCAGGGACCACACTCTGAGTAGCAAGGAGTTTGAAAGGGGTGGGGGGAGAATGGGAGGGAGGGGAAGCAGGGAAGAGAGGGGAGGAAGGAGAGATGGGGATCTCCCCTGCTACGCAGAGGCCTTTCCTTTTGCTCTCACCGATCTTCTCTTGCACCCCGAAAGTAACCCCTCGAAATGCCGCAGTAACTGGCACTCTGCACCTTTTCTTCAGTCTGTAGCGGGACCCGACAGTGACGGTGTGTGATTTTGTTTCTCTCCTCCCCCTCCTCTCGCCCTGCCCGCCGCCGGCCCTGCACAGCTCCCAGGCTCGCCCGCTGCCCCGAAGCTGCTCGGCCTCCTCTCCGGCACGCTCTCCGGCCTCGCGCGCTTCTTCGCTCACCTTCTCCAGCGACCCCTTCCTGGGGCTCCCCTGCGGCGCCCGGACTTCTCTCTTCTGCTCCCCGTCCTGCCAGCCGCTGGGCTCGCGCCGCGGCAGGAGGAGCGGCCGGGCCGCCTCTCTCTCCTGCTCAGGGCAGCTCTGGCACTGCCCGGCCGACCCCCAGGGGGACGCCTGCCCCGGGAAGAGGACGCCGGCGCCGGGCAGAGCCCGCCCAGGCCCGTGAGTACTGTGCTCTCCGCCGCCCAATCCGCGGCCTCAGCGGGACGCGAGTTTCCCGGGTTCCTCCCTAACCCCAACTGACCCACTCCACGTGGGGCGAGCAGGGGATCCCGCCAGCAAGGGGAGAAGGGGAGGGGGGCGGGTGGGAAGGTCGAGACACGGCCGAGAACGCTCACGGAAAAGGCGCCGGCGGCCCGCCGCACACCCCTCCCCCCAGGAGACCCTCGAAGCAACTCTTCTCGGGCCACTTCCTCCCAGAGCCTACGGAAGAGGGGGGAAGCCCCCCTCCGAAGCCGCTTCCCGAACTCACGCGTCGCTCTCCTGCCCCTCCTCCAAGCCTCCCCCGGACGAGCCTCCGCCCCCTCCTCGCGCTCCCACTCCCCAGCCCCCGGCTACGGCGCGCTCCGGAGGCCAGGGAGGAAATGACGTGATGTTATTTTAGTGTCAGGTCGGCTTCCAGCTTCAGTTTACCCCGCCGATCTCGGGCGCACGGCCCGGAGGTCGGACCGCGTCTCCCGAGGACACACCGGGGGCTCCAGGGCTCCGTGCCCGCAGAGCTGGTCGGCGGCGGGGTTCCCGCCACCCTCCGGGTCCCCCCCTTCCCCGGACTCGGGAGTCGGGAGTTAGCCACCGCCCCCCGCCACCCAGCCAGGTGGGACCTTCGGCTCCGGCAGGCGGGGAGGGGGCGAGGAACCCCTTTCCAGTTTGGTACCTCCGGAGGCGGAGGCTGCAGCCGGGTGGGGCGGGGATAGAGCTGGAGAAGCACCCCGGGGAAAGGGAGATGATGGGGACCGGCCTGCAGAGGCGGAGAGTCCACGGCCGGACCCTCCGGGTACGAGCACCCCGGCGCGCCGCGCACCCCGCGCGCACACACGGGTGCCTCCCCCCGCCCGCTCCATTCACAAGAGCCCAGCGCGCTCTCCCGCACGCCGGGGTCCCGCTCGGCTCCCGCGCGCCCAAGCATAGGGAGAGCCAAGGGGCTCTGCGGGGCCCACACTTCTCGGTACTTCCTAACCCGGGGCTGAAGAAGGGAACCACAGTCCCGGCATGGATGGGGACCCCCGCCCCCCGCCCCGCCGCAGAGGAGCGCGCCGCCGCGGGAGGGAAGCGAGCCCTGTGTGGCCCGGCCGGGGAGGGGGGAGGGAGGGGCGGGGAGAGGCAGAGGCGAGGCGGGGGGAGAAGAAGGCGACAGGAAAGACGGAGAGCCAGAGGAAGAGGAAAGCCGGGCAGAGCGATCGCGGGCGTAGCGAGGCCAGCACCTAGAATTATCATAAAAATAAGGCACTCGCGGGACGCATGCGCACGGCCGACGGAGGCTCGCGGGGCAGACGGTGGAAGCGTGAGTACCCACTTCCTCAACGCCCCCTTCTCCCTCCCGGACTCGCCTTGTGGCCTCGGGCCGGGAGGTGGCCGTGGCCGGGGCCGGGCGGGGCGCGCACGCTCTGCTGGACCACGGTGGCGGGAGCGGGTCAGCGTGCAGGGCGTGCGGGGCTTGGGGTGTGACCGTGTCTCAAGGGGCTCCGCCGGGGCGTCCGCACGGTTCGACCTCTGTGGCCCGGCGTCAGCGAGTGGGTGGGCTATTGACACTCGAAACAGACCTGGGAAACCCCGGGCGCCGGAGGCGGGTGGTCTGAGCGCAGGTGGGAAGGAAGCGGAGACGCTCCCGGAATCGCAGCGGAGACGCGCCACTACGGCGGGGACCAAGGAGCCGGGCGGGAAGCGGGCGCCCGCCGCGGACCCCGGGGGCCTGACTCGGTGTCGCCACTGAAGCTCGGAAAACCGAATGGACAGAACCGTCCCCATGCTCTGCCCGAGCCGAGGGGGGCGGGGGGGGGGAGGCGGGCGCCGCGGGTATTTTTCTTGCAGGAACCCGGCGATTGAGTCTTCCGCGCTCTCGGGGCTACGCTCGGAAGTTGGAACGAGTCTGGCGCCCGGGCTGCGGGGATCTCCGGGACGGCGGCGCGCGGCAGGGGCTGGGCTTCGGGGGGTCGGCGGGCGCGGCGACGTCCCTCCCCCGGGGGTGGGCGGAGTGGGCGGGGGAGGGGTCGCAGAGGCGGCGGGCTTCCGGCGGGCTTGGCTGGTGCGCCCGGGGCCCTCCCCCGGCGGGGGGAGTGGGCTGGAAGGGATGGGCAGCGGGGGAGGGGGGCGGCGAGGGAGGGGTCTGGGGAGGGGCAGCGCGCGGGGACCCGATCGGCTAGCGAGCCCCCGGGAGTCGCCAGCGTCCGAGGAGAGCCCGGGCGGGCGGCCGCGGCGCGGAGCGAGCCCGGCGGTGGCGAAAGGCGCGGGCGCGGGGCGGGCGACGCGGCCCCACCAGCAGCTCAGCCCCCCGCGCCCCCCGAGGCTGGCCGGGTGGAGGAGTGAGCGCCGAGGCCGAGTTTCTGGCCGGGAGGGGGTGGGCGCTCCGAGGGAACTCGCTCCCACATCCCTTCCTCGGGAGAATCCGGCCGAGGCCGAGCGCTCTTTGTCCGCCCCCGCCCAGCCGATCGGCCGGAGGGCGCGGGTTGCGGCGACCGCAGCCGGTGCCCGCAGCGCGGGCGGGCAGCAGAAGTCACTCGCCCGCGGGTGCTCGCGGTGGCCCCGGAGGCGGGGAGCTTCTGCACCGTCTCGTTACCGTCCTGGGTCAGCTCCCCCTCCTCTGGAGCGCAGGTCGCAGGGCCGCTGCGTGGCTTGGCTTCTTTCACTTCTGGTGGTTCCACATTGTGGAATTGACCAAACAGGGGTCCGAGTTCACGAAATGGTGTGAATTCCTCCCCCGACTTCGCGAAGGAGATGTGTCATGGAAAGACTCTATCTGTAAACTCTTAGTTTTTTGCTCACAACCTGATTTTCTACTGGGCTTCTTCCGGTTTATCTCCTGTTCCTTAAGTGGCGTCTTTTGTATCAGTATCAGTATCGCATATGAGGGACAGTATTGCCTAATGGGTAAGAGCCCTGGACTCAGTAACTGTCTAGATTCAAATCTCAGCCTAGCGGTGTGACCTCGGGCAAGTTGCTTAACCTCTCGGTGCCGTAGTTTTATCATCTGTAAAATGGGGATAAGAAAAATACCTGCCTCACAGGTTGGCTGCCAGCATTCAGTAAATTAATACAGCAGAGCTCTGACACACACCAAACAAAAGTTACTATTACTATTGTTATTGTATTGGTGCTAAATTGGCTAAGTAGCCTTCAAAATATTAAAGGATGAGGAACAAAATGCACATTTTGTTTGTTACAAAGAGTATATGTGATGAAATAGAAGATGTCCGTCAAATTTTGAAAAATAGAAAATGTTTAGAAAATGCTTTCTATGTCAGTATCTAAATTTAAAAACAAAACATTTCTATATCATCTGGGCCCTCTTATTTCAAATAATTATGAAGTATTTATATGCAGTGATTCAAATAGCATTTTAAGAAAATTATCTCTAACCTTCAAAATATTTCACTTTGTAAAACAGATATGCATTAAAACTATGTATTAGGTCATGGTATATACAGAAAATCTGATGTCTGCATTAAAATATTGCCCGGAGTCAGTTTTACTTAAGAGAGTGTGGAAACTTAGGAGCTAGACATGCTAACTTCTCTAAGATCATTGTAAACATTTTAGCCAAAATGCCCTTGATATCAAAAATATAGAATGATAAAAGTCAGATTATTTATTTACCTCCTTCACTTTACAGGTGGGGAAACATTCAGAGAGGTTAAAGGTCAGATATCTGCAGCTAAATAGAGGCCGAAATGGGATTAGAATTAGGTCTTCTGGCTCTGCCCAGGCCTCTTACACACCACACGGGTGATTTCCTGTGTACTGCAGATTTATGAACCTTTAACAAATAGGAAACCAGAAGGTATGATACAAGGAAAAAATATACAAGCATGTGTTATCAGCGACATACGAAAGGCCGGGCAGTAATGTGGCAACTGCCGGCCGACCACTTTATCATGGTCCCTCACATCAGAAGATACGACCAACATGACTTGCTTGAGTTATGGGAAGGTCCCAGATCAAGCAAGAGGTAGAGCCAGCGTCAGAATTTAAGGTCCCACGTTCGGCTGCATATTCTGTTAATCCCTTGCAGCGGTTTTACATTAGAAATCAGTTTTGAGCTTTTCTTAAATGTTTAAAAATCTCCTTCCTGATGGCTTTGAAGGTCTTTCCTGTAAGAGAGCTTTTTAGGAAAGTCTTTCAGGATTACATACCAGGAGGTTTTATTATTCCAGATTTTGTAGACAAGCATGCGTGAAAGAGGAAAAAAAGCTTTCTTATTTTAATGCAATTGCCAGGTGACTGGTTTCGTTCCAGACACTTGAACACCAGTTCCGAAAGTTCTGCTGTTTTTTCATTTCTGCATGTGTCCGTCTAATGACATTCACCTTTCACAAACAGACGCAGCTGGTGGCTTAAAGGTCCAGACCTCACATAAGCGGTTTAGAAATTACATGGCAGAGCTTTTCACGTGAGTGTCTGGCCTTGCAAAGTTATTTGCAGGATAACAGGAATGCTGTGTCTGCCAGGGGAGGCACTCTAGGAACTGTGCCTGCGTCCTCGAGGAAGGAAACCATGGTTCTCTCCAGTCGTGAGCGCGATGTCTTACCCTTGGTTTTGCCTCTCTGGACACATGTTCTTAGACAGAAATCCAGGGCATTAAGCAGGGAGTGACTTTCTAGCCGGCTCCCAAGCCAGTCCAGCAGAACTGAGTTTTGAAATCACACGTATCAAGTCAGGTCCCATTATGGTTATAACGTGAATCACTGTTCAACTGGGAATATTGCCGATTTGTTTTCTGTACAGCAACCAGGTGACTCACAGTGTGAGCTTCTATTCAAATACCTATAGTGTCAGCAGCAACTGATAGGGTTTGCGCCGAGTCAGAGCCTAGCATTTAGTACCGTACAAGTGAGTCACTGACTACCCGACACGTCTGAGATGATCCCTGAATGTTACCTTGAGCAGCCAGTTCAAGAGTTTAGACAGCGCTGCACGGGGTGAGTCCGTTCCCAGTACCATTGAATGGGCTTCTGCAGCAGCTCTTCACGGCAAAGCCTTATATGACTGAGTGCCCAAGGTGATATTCCGTGATTATGAATTCATAGAATCCAGCTGATTAGATTTCAGCTATTTGCATGGGGAGTCATCTGTGAAGAATGAGTAATATGCTGTGTTGCCCAGCAGTGATATTTCACTCGAGTTATTTCAATGATTATTACAGCCAGTGGACCTTGATGGTTTGGGAATGCTCGATTTCTAGTTATTAATTAATTTTACTTTACATTGTAAAATCCTTCTCAAGTACATATCAGTGTTTGGATTTTAGACAACAGCATCTCATGCAAAGTCACCCAGCAGTTGGACTTCCTGAGGGCCTGGGTTGACCACGTGCACCTCAGCCCAACGGTGAAGCGGAGGGAAGCATCTTTTTCTCTGGTTTGTCTCTGTTTGTGCCCCTGTCACCTCTGATGTTAACTGGACGGTGTTTGCTCCAGAGCTAGAACACGAGTTTGTGGTGCCCGTCGTTCTAAGGCTGCAACACACCCAGCACTTCCAGCCCTTTGGGGGCTGTTTGGCTAGATCCACACAGGCTTGTATAGCTGTTCCGTTTCTGCAAGACACTGGAAAGAATTGTGCAACCCATGCCCTACCCAACACTTCTAAGTGACTTTTATGTCTCAGGGTGTGGTGATAATAAGATTTAAGGGACCAGTAGGTTCCTAAATTTATGTAAAAGTCTTGTTGATAAATAATGGCAAGAAGTTATTATCCTTGGAATCAAGGTTATGAGACTATTGTTTTTAAAAGTACATGTATGTTTTTCTCTATTTGTATTGTAGTGGATGCAAGAGAAACCCAGATGTATGGACTTTACCATATACCCTTACTGTGTTTCTACAAATATCCATTTCTGTGATGACCCAGATTCTAATTTGTGCATCTCCTGCTCTATAGAAAGGTATAGATACTTCTTTCCATTTAATAGGGACTGCACACGAAGGGTCTAGTTCTTCCAGGCTTAATGCAATTCCTGGCAAGTTCAGGTGGTTAGGACTCTTTAATAAATTAGACTATTTATAAAATGGAAACAAAGTTTCATGTACGTTTTCTAAATTTCAGTGAGGAACTGTAGCTATTTTTGTGAGAGTCCTGCTTTTTTTAAGCTTCGTTTGTTATAATTTATAGTAAAATGTACACGTTCTCAGTTACCCTCGTGTTATCACTGTCTGGATCAGGACTTCTCAGCCTCAGCACTGTGGACATTTTGGGTTGACTCCCTCCCAGTGGGAGGCCGAACTGTGCCGTTGCAGGATGTTTAACAGCATTCCTGTCCTCTACCGCTGGATGCCAGTAGCATCCCCTCCCTGGAAATGACAACCAAAAATGTCCCTAGGCATTGCCAAATGTGCCCTGGGGGCTCACCACTGCTCTAGGTCAAGATACAGGATATTCTCAACCTGTATCCCTAAGATCCCCTCTTGTTCATTCACTGTTGTTGCATATCTTGTTATTTTTCACTGCAGTGTTCCTTTGTGTGAATACACCCCAGTTCACGTATCCATTCCACTCTTTTTTTTTTTTTAATTTATTTATTTTTGGCTATGTTGGGTCTTCACTGCTGTGCGCGGGCTTTCTCTAGCTGCGGAGAGCGGAGGCTGCTCTTCGTTGCGGTGCACGGGCTTCTCTCCTTGCAAAGCACGAGCTCTAGGCACGTGGGCTTACAGTATTTGTGGCTCACGGGCTCGGTAGTTGTGGCTCGCAGGCTTAGTTGCTCCGTGGCATGTGGGATCTTCCCGGAGCAGGTCTCAAACCCGTGTCCCCTGCCTTGGCAGGCGGATCCTTAACCACTACGCCACCAGGGAAGTCCCTCCATTCCACTCCTAAAGGACATCTGAGTTGTTTCCACTGTGAATAATACTAATGTGAACACTCTTATTCATGTCTTTTGATAAACATTAAGCCCTGATTTCCATTGGATGCTCAGGAATGAAATTGCTGGGTAATAGACCCAGTGTATGTTTAGCTTTATTAGATACTGGCGGTTTTTACACGCCAAACCAACTTACACCCCTACCAGCAACATATATTGCTTCACATCCTCACCAGCACTTAGTATTGTACACGGATTTAATTGCAGTCATTCTGGTGTCCATAGCGGTTTAGCGTTGTGGTTTTCATTTGTATTTCCCTGATTACTAATGATGCTGAGCATCTTTTTTCAGCCATTTGTGTAT
Organism: Lagenorhynchus albirostris; assembly: GCF_949774975.1. Lineage (NCBI taxonomy): Eukaryota > Metazoa > Chordata > Mammalia > Artiodactyla > Delphinidae > Lagenorhynchus > Lagenorhynchus albirostris. The sequence goes on from NC_083111.1 coordinate 3,157,163, forward strand.
CTTCTCTTGTAAACTGCCTCTACAAGTTTTTGACCTATTTTTCTGTTGTATGGTCTGTGTTTTTCTTATTGATTTGTACGAGTTTTTAATATATGCTGGATATAAGTTATTGTCAAAAATGTGTGTGTGTGTCTCTGTTTATCTATCTGTGTGTGTATTGCAAATCCCAATCTGTGTCTTGCCTTTACACTCTCATTCCATTACCTTTCGACTTCTGTAGTTTCTGCTGAAAAGTCATGCTTCTATGAAGGTGACATGTCTTCTTTCTCTGGCTCATTTAAAATTTTTCTCTTTGCTTTTGGCTTGCCACTGTTTGAACACAATGTGCCTAGGTGTGGTTTTATATTTGTCCTGCTTTGGATTCATTGGGCTCCTTGTATCTGTGAACTGATCTCTTTCATCAGCTTTGGAAATTTTTCACTCAATATCTCTTCAGATATTGCTTCTTAGCCGTTTTCTCCCTTTCTCTCCTGCTCTGAGACTCAAATCATACGTATGTCTTTTATTCGATCCTAAGTTTTGTCCATTTTTTGTCTCTCCTTCAACTTGAATACTTTCTTTTAACGTGTGTTTTAGTTCACGTGACCTGTCTTCTGCTGTGCCCAGTCTTCTGTTAAACCATCTAGTGATCATTAATTTCAAAAACTGTTTTATTCTAAATGTAGTATGTCCCTTTGATGCTTGTTAATACATTTCAGTTTTCTGATGAAATTCTCCATGTTTTCATCAGTTTTTTCATCTAATTCTTGCCTACTAAATCCAGTGTTGAGGTTTTTATGAGGCTGTACCTGTTGTTTGTTTTTTAATCATTGATCACATTTTTCTGTCTCTTCATGTATCTAGTAATTTTTGTTGTATGTAGACATCATATATGAAGAAACTGTGTAGGTTTGGATTACATCTTCCACCAACAAGGAATCTCCCTTGGAGGGATTTGCTCTGTGAGAATGAGTAGCTGATGACTTCAGTCCTAACAGAGATTGAAATGGGTTGGGACGGGTTGCAATTTTAGTAAGACTGACTTAAGACTTACATAATCTCGGTTACTTCCCATTCTTCAGGTGTTTTCTCCTGGGCTTCCGGATTTAGAGCCTAATGGGCTTCAGTTAGGCTGAAACCTAAATCTCCTCAGTCTTGAAAGACCAGGAGACTTGGTCTCACCTTCAGAGGCTTCTTTCTGCCCCCGCCTTCCACAGGTGGCTTCCACAGTCTGGTAAAGGTCACGAGGAGGGCAGCCGTGTGTCTGAGGGAGACCTTGTTATTGAAGGGAGACGTGCTCTCCCATCTGAGACTCTAGCCTCAGCCCATGCCCTGAGTCCGCATACGCCCTCAGGGAAGGAGACACATGGTGACAGACTGCTCCCTGGGGAGGAGCTCTCCCTCAGACACTTTAGTTAATTCAGGCTTTTTGCCTCCACAGCTCTTTGATGTCTTTAGAAATGGGATTTCAGTTATCCATCTAACATTTTTAGTTGTTGCTCAGGAGCTGACCTATTACCATTTTGCTTGAATTAAGTTTCTTTTTCTTCTATCTTTGAATCACATTTTTTATCTTTCTATAGTATCATTTGTTTCCAATGCAATTTAGAAAATGAACGTTAAAAATTTTGCCGTGTATGAATATAAAGTGCAATACATGTTTTGTGAGTTTAAAAATGTTAGTAGGGGGCTTCCCTGGTGGCGCAGTGGTTAAGAGTCCACCTGCCGATGCAGGGGACACGAGTTCTTGCCCCGGTCCGGGAAGATCCCACATGCCGCTGAGCGGCTGGGCCCGTGAGCCATGGCCGCTGAGCCTGCGCGTCTGGAGCCTGTGCTCCGCAACGGGAGAGGCCACAACGGTGAGAGGCCCGCGTACCGCAAAAAAATATATATATATATTAGTAGGAAAAGAAGTACATTATAATCCCTGCAGCTCTTCCTGCTTCAGGTTGCAGTTGTGTGATGTAAAAAGCATGAGCACTGGAATGAAAGAGAACTGGGTTTGAATTTTGACTTTCTTGCTAGTTCTGTGAGCCTCAGATTCCAAAGATGTACAACGGGGATAATTACACTTACTTTATAACAAGAAATGAACAGTAGAGGGTTCACGAGAGTATTCAGTTAAGTGGTAGCTGTTATCATTATTCCTCTAATATTTATCCATCATTATTTTAGGCCCCTGAACATGGATAATCTGATTTTAAACACATATTTTGATATATTTATATCTGGTACAGGTTCTGAAACTTTTACCATTCAAACAGGGTGCTGAAAAAAGTTCTTTGATATGAAATGCCTATACCTATAACAATATCTATGAAAATATTACTAAGTAAGTTTATGCATTCATATTTTGCCAAAATCCTTCTCTTTTTAGACCAAATAAATCCAAGTACATAAATAAATAAATTTTAGTGGCAGGAAGAATGACATCCAAAGCAGTCTGCTCTCAGCAAAATTCACATCTAGCTACTTGGTGTTATATCCACTAGGGTTTATTATAAGATGTTGGCAACAAGAAGACCATATTAGGAAATATGAAGAAAAGGCTAACAGTGTTTTCTGAAAAGGACAGCTGGTTGTTGATCTTTGCAGAGGAGAGTCTGTGGGGTCTGTGAGTAATTTTAATGTTATCTCCACGTTATTTAAATATAATTAATTTTTATATTAAATTTCCTGTTACCCCTCTGCTCTTTTATTTTGACTTCAGCATTTGTTTCTTTTAAAAAAAGACCTCACTAATATATGGGAACAATTAAGTTCTACTCTAAATTTAGAATGGAAATAGTAGTCCTGGGGGCAGTTGGATGGCTCTGGAGTAGCAGGCCTCTCCGGAAGCCCGCCCCCTCCCCAGCCAGTGGGACAGCGTTCCGGACAGCGTTCCGGCCTGCATCCCTGAGGCCCAAGATGCATCTGTGTTTAGTTCTCTAGTGTGATAAGAGCCGGCTTTGCGGGTCTAGCATCTGCCTGCACTCTTTACAATCTGTACGCAGATTTAAATCAAGGCACAAGCATTATGGGGTCTCGGGACCTCCCTGGCGGTCCAGTGGTTAGGACTCTGCATTTCCACTGCAGGGGACACGGGTTCGATCCCTGGTCAGGGAATTAAGAATCCTGCATGCCATGCAGCGAGGCCAAAAAAAAAAAAAAAAGAAGTATGGGGTCTAGTTTACAACAAGCTAGAATTTATCAAATTCTCATTAGAGCTAAGTTTCTGCTAAAGCAAGTAAGTTATTTCTAGACCTTTAAATGACTTGGAAGTTCTGTACTGTTCTTTTGGCAAAATGAAGTACATATTAACAAAAACAACTGAACAGCATACCAGACCAGGTGGAATAAATGTGGGTTAAAGGAGGGTGAATACAATGACACAAAGAGGTATGAAAAAAGTATGCAAAATCTAATAACATGCATAACTAACCTGTTTGTGGTAAACACATCTCATAAACTAACCCCCAAAAGACATATTATTTTTCCCCTTATCTTCGAATGATCTGTTCCAAATCATGAAGGAAATAAAACTATAAATTCTAAGTTAGATAGAGCACATATTTGTTAAAATATATCAGAAGTAGTCTGAGAATCAGGAGACTGCACAGAGATTATTTTTTAATGGAAATCGGTCCTTTATGAGCCTTTTTATGCATCCCTTAGGATGGGGGTTTTATTCCTAAATCTCCACGTCTGACTGCCTTATGTGGTCTCACAAAAGGAGAATCGAATGGCTGTGGTTCCCTACAGAGTCCAAAATGCACAACCATTAAACATTTCGATCCATTTCAACTTTAGGTCTGCTTGTTCAGCGCACTAGCCATCGAACACTTCATGCCGAGGGTGTGGGGACCTAAAATTCAGGAGATAATTTGGTGCAAATTGTAGAAAACCAAAACCTTGAGGAACAGAGATCCTGTCACACACCCCTAGGAACAGCAGACAAAAACGTCCCATCGGCCCGGCCGCCGGGAACTGTCTTGGGAACACGAAGGCAGTATAGAACCAAGGTGACCGTGTGCTGGTGTATCCCCTAGCCCGTTCTGACCAGCAGCAGACCACCGATGGGTGTCCAAAAACAACCCCAGTCTGTCTGACCGTAGCCTGTGCACAGCTGTGGTGCGAAGGGTGAGACTGTGCGGGTGTTGAGAGGGACCCGTGCCTGGAGCCAGGCAGCATGGATTTGAGTCTGCGCAGGGACAGCTCCACAGAGTAAATGGAGTAAGGTGTGGTTACTGCTACCTTTGCTCACTTAGACCGAGGGGAAGTTGTGCATTCGTGGGAGATTGTTAGGGGAAAAAGCAGCCTCTGATAACGAGTTTTCATTCTGGTGTCATGCATTACCATTGACGGCCACAGGAGGGGACTAACAAAGTCTGGATTCTATTTTAAAACAGTAACTATTTTAGGCCTTGAGGGCCATGTGGTCTCTATTGCAACTACTCATCTCTGCCACTGTAGCCAAAAATCTGGGGGATAGAGCAGAGGGAGATGCATTTTGGAGGGTGTGCAGTGGGTTTGGAGGGAAGGGCACAAGCTTACCAATGAGTGAGGTGAAAAGTCTAGGGGACTCCTGGGATGTGAGTGGATGGTGCACTGTGGATGGACTTGAAGCAGACAGGGGAGGAAACAGCGGGGGCAGGGGATGGGACTTGAGTCCGTTTAGACGCTGGCGTCTGAGACGTCCACGAGAGCTCCAGTTGTGCAGAATCTGCACTGTGACGTGCAGGGAAAGGATTTCTGATAAATACCGTGGTTCTGGGCTATGATGTAGCATTTCCCTCCGGAGCCCGGCACTGGTCCCCTTATGGACCATGTCCCAGCGCTGTGGGATGCTCTCATCCCTGTCTCCCCAGCATCATCTCTGTGCTGAGGCACACCAGCACAGCATGGCCGCCAGTCCCCGCTGTCTTCTCTCTCCCTTCATCCTTGTTTATTTTTCTTTCCTCTTCTGATGTGTCTCAGCTGTCAGTCATGGAATGCCACTGTCATACCCAGTGAAATGAACAGTGCCCAATTAGCTACTGTACCTGACTCACATGCACTTTCATGAAACAGAAAGTGGGAATGACTTGGCCAACAGAAGCTCAACTCAGGCAAGTGATTTATGTAAGGTCACACCCATGAGACATGCAGAGTTCAAGGCTCTTAGTGTATTCACAGTGTGTAACTATCACCATAATCCACTTTAGAACATTTTCACATTTTCATCATTCTAAGAAGAAACCTACCACTGGTAATTGTCACTCACCAAGTCTCTTTCTCCTGCAGCCCCTGGCAACCACTGATCTACTTTTTGTTTCTACAGATTTGCCTGTTCTGGACATTTCATATAAATAGAATCATATAATATGTGGCCTTTTTAATTTTTTTTATTTTTTATTTTTGCGGTACGCGGGCCTCTCACTGTTGTGGCCTCTCCCGTTGCGGAGCACAGGCTCCGGACGCGCAGGCTCAGCGGCCATGGCTCACGGGCCCAGCCGCTCCGCGGCATGTGGGATCTTCCCGGACCCGGGCACGAACCCGCGTCCCCTGCATCGGCAGGCGGACTGTCAACCGCTGCGCCCCCAGGGAAGCCCAGTATGTGGCCTTGCATATCTGGCTTTTTTCATTTGGTAACGTCTGCATAGCTCGCCCAGGGAATGACAGCATCGTAGAATAACAAGAGCTTAGTGAGCACCTTCCTCCTTCAATTTGCAGGTGAGAAAGCCGAGGCCCAGGGAGGTGGCCGATGACTGAGGTCACAAAGCCTGATGGTGGGAAAGCCAGGGCTGGGCCCACGCCTCTTCCTCCTCCGTCCGTCCGCAGCGGGCCGTCCTCGGGCTTCCCCAGTGACAGCACAAAAGTGCTCTTTCGCTCTGCTTGACAGGCCAGCAGGTTTACACCCCCTTCTCCAGTCCTCGCATCCTTAGCTTTTCTCAGCTGCTTTGGTCACGGCTTGCCTTCCCTCAGAGGCGGTTGAGGTTGCTCGTAGCTGGTGAATGGCCAAGGTGCCAGATGTCTGAGAGCGAACAGGGAGGGGCCTCGCTAGCTGACCCCACCAAATAACACCCAAAGGCATAGGATCAATTTGTCTATGATCTTAGAACACAATTTAAGGACTTACCATAGTCTTCTACGTTAAATGTCATCAGTAAGTACTAAGTCAGAGGAATAATTATGGCATTGGATTAGCACTTCTTGGTTTCAGAGACCTTTCGTGTACCTTCTCTCATTTACTACTTTTATCAAATCTCAGTGTGGCTCATATCATACAGATGAGGAGGTGGGGGGCTTAGAAAGGTGAGGGAACTTGGTCCAGGCCTCACAAGTGCAAAGGTCAGACTGGAAGGACCTCTGACTCAAAAGCCCACGATGGCTTTTCCTACGTTCCCACTACACGGCTTTTTAAATTCTTGATCGATCGCTCATGTTTCCCAGTGATCCTTCTGGAAGGGCCAGCTGTGGGCTGGGGGCCCGAGACATGCAGGAGCCCCCAGTTAACCCCCTTGGGCCTCTCTGATCCTGGTCAGCGCAGGGCAGCTTGTCCTGTGATGACCTCATCAGGTGCCCCTCCACCACGCCCACTGTGCTCCCTGGGACCCAGTCAGTCATCAGCAAGACGCCCCTAGTTCTCCACATTGTTCCCCGATGTCCCTCCCCTCTTGTCTCACCCTGAAGTGTGGCAACTCTTCCGAGGACAGCGCTTCTCCCACGGCCCTGGTAATCGGGGACATTTTTCTGCTGAAATTGCACCATTTACGTCCACTCCTAGAAGTCAGAATGGCTCCCGTTGCCATTCCCAAGACACTTCCTCACTGTCTTCCCCCAAAACCCTCCCTCTTAGGTCTGACACGGGACACCACATGAGGAACCTTGAAGACGTTATGCTAAGTGACGTAGGCCAGTCACAAAAAGACATATTTTACGATTCTTCTTATCTGAGGAACCTAGAAGAGTCACATTCACAGAGACAGGGAGTAGAACAGTGGGTGCCAGGGGCTGGGGGAGGGGGGAAGTCCGTGTTTAATGGGGACAGAGTTTCAATTTGGGAAGAAGAAGAGCTCTGGAGGTGGATGGAGGTGAGGGTTGGAAAACAGTGAACACGCTTAGCACCACCGAGCCGTACACCTAAAAATGGTTAAAGTGGTGTATTTTCTGCCACGTGCATTTACCACCATAAAGAAAACACTTTACCTGAATGCATGTCCTAGACCGAACCCCCAGTACCGCTCCCTCCAGCATCTGCTCACCCTCTGATCCCTGCCCCTCACGTAGAAGACTCTAGCGTGCGGCCATCATTTCCTCTCCAGCGCCGTTCCTGTCATCATTCTATTTCTTCAGCATCCTTGTCAATGACCTGTGCTGTACTCTGGTCTCCCAGCGCCTTGATTTCTCGACCCCAGAAGTCCACTGCCCTCCCCCACGTCAGCCCCCACCTCAGCCATCCCTGGAGTCGGCGATGACCACCCGCACCTCCTGGGAAACCTCATCCTCAGACCCCATCCCCACGCCATGACCGCACCGCCCTTCCTGCACACTCGCCCGCTCTCATCCTTTCCTCCACAAGCTCCCTGGTCTCTGAGGCCTCCGGCCCATTCCCCCCTCCCTGGCCCTCACCTTTGCTCACCTGTCCTCATCTGTCCTCAGCAGCCTCCATCCTTCCTCCTCCTCTGCACTTCCTGCGTGACCCAGGGACATGCCCATCTCATTTGTGGTTGCAGTTCCTTCTTAGAATCCTCAAGCCCCACACGCCATGTCACAGTCCTCTCCTCAGGTGCCCTCTCCTCAGAGACCCCCCACTCCAGAGACGCCCCGAGGCCCTGACTGTGACTGTCGTCCCCACGTCATGCTCTAGGGTCTCAACCATTTCCCATCTTGGCAACACTTCTCGGACCCGGAGTTCTCCAACCTATTTGTTTTCATGGCTTGTGTCTGTTTCTCTCACTGGAACCCTTGGCAGAAACAGTCTAGTTCACCCCCGCGGTCCAGCGCCTGCAGCGCTGATGCATACAGGGGGTGCTCAGTACACGTCTGTGATCAGTTCAACAGGAGAACACTTTGAAGACAAACGCAAGTCGTATTTTTAACCTCTTGACGCTAGGTTTATAACTGGGTCGCTCTTTACCTGAACCTCCTGAGAAGCCATCAAACAAAGACTTGGCGTATTTTCAACATTTGGGAAACCATGAAACGGAGCAGCCAGGAAGGATGTTTAGAAGGGATCCCCTCTACCATTTCTCCTGATGTCTTGCTGACAGTATCCCAGGATGCTGGACAATACTAAAGTCCTTTGCAATAAGCGTGATTGTGCCTATTAGACACCAGATTTAGGCAAAGAACTGTGTAGGATTTCTGCATCAAACAGACACCACCTCAGTCATTATTTTTCTTTGAAAGCTTCCTCCTCATAATGCTTTCCAGTTCTGTGAAAACACCTTGGAAGGTGTTTTCAAAAACAGGTTTTTCAAAAACACTGGGAAGACAAGGAAAACACCTTGCAGCGGAGGAAAATCACGAAGGAACACCTGAATAGGAGAGGGGGGCAAGCAGGCTCTGGAGTCCGTCGTGCATGCTTCGAGTGGGAGGGCTTCCCGGGCCCGTGTTCACTACCCTGCGGTCGTTGTGAGGCTCATGCGGTCAGTGCCCCGGCCAGGGACAGGTATCCCGGTGGTTATAAAAGCGGGGTCCCCTCCCCTTCTTCCATTACCCTGTCTCCTGCTAGACTTTCCCGATTGTGTTTTTAGCTTTCTTTAAAATGAGGCCCTACAAATAGACAAGCGCACATATGGTACATTTTCACAAACCAAACACGCCTGTGAAACAAACGCCCTGTTTGCACTGTACGACAGCACGTTACCAGCTCCCCGAACTCCCTTCTCAAGGCAAGCACTCTTCTCACTTCCCAAAAGCAGAGAACAGCTTTGCCAGGGTCTCTATTCTCTGTAACTATATAGAGAGTATACAGGTTATCATTTTAACCTTGGCTACATCTGCACTCCAGCAAGCCACCTTCCACAACGGTTAGGTCCCTGAGCCATAGCACACAAGAAACTGCGAGAAGCAAACCACATTCCCGACTGGCTTCTGCCTGTGATGTTGGCAAGGTCTGTAACCCGATGACCCAGGCTGACAACCTGGCTGTCTCCATGCTTCAGAGCCCAAGCCAGAGCAGCATCAGGCAGCCTGTCCCTCTGTCCCTCAGCCTTCCCTTCTCAGCTGTCCAAAATGAAAATGTATTTCCCAAGCCAAAGCACATTCATCCAAAGGTCAACTTCCTCCCTAACAAGTCTCACCACCTACAATGATGATTCAGAAGGCAGAGTAAAAAAGAAGAACCTCAGAGGGAGGAAGGACATCCTTGCACAATTTAACCCATTTTCTAGTGACGTGGGGCAAGCAAAGAGGCAGAGTGATTGATATGAGCCTTCCTTCCTAATCCAAGGCCCCGCGATGTGGACCCGGGCTGTGGCACGTGGAGAGAGAACAGGGGGCAACAAGAAGGACATCCAGGAGGTAGATTTCCTCCGGTTTTGCTGTGAGTTGGAAGTTGAGGGTAACTTCAACTAGACAGATAGTAACGCTGCTCACCAAGGTAGAAGGCGGGAGAGGATGGGTGGGTTTGCCCGAGGAATGATAAGTTCCATCTTAGACATGAATTTTTCCGTGTTGCAGATATTTTGTCCTGTTTTTTCTGTAATTTGCAATGATGGCTCAGAAATTCTTCTTAGAGAACCTATTCCTTGCTTTACTTTATTTCCTTGAAATACTAAAAAGCTAGCAGAAATTCTCACCCAAACCTGAGAATTCTCACTCTTTAGTGACTTGAAAATTGCCTGAAACAGCCCCACAGCAAAGATTTAATAAGTGTGCAGTTCTTTCAGAGGTGCCCTGGGCTAAGCGGTCATCGGGAAGGCAGCCACCTACAGTCTCCTTGAGAAACTCCCATGGCCTCCTGGGGTACGGAAAGCCCATGGTCAAGATTTCAGTCAGTACTTGGCAAAATACCCTGTAATTGTTGATTGGTATTAAGAAAGAACAAGTAAAAGCATGCATAATTTATTAATTTCCTTCCAATCGTACTTTCTTATTATTTCTAATAATTCCCGAAGGCAGTTGTAAAGGTTGAGTCATACAATATGTTCATTTAGTAACAACAGAAGAAAAAGACATTACTGTCATAGCCTTAAAACCTTTGGTGGTTCAAGTTACAAACTTGGCGACAGCGAGATCAACAAAATAGTAAAGATTTCCATTCAAAGTCACTGAAAAACAGATGGTCACATACGTCAGTAGTTTTTTAAAAGCTCAGGACATGTGTAAGCATCCATCTGGAAGTAATCATAATTCTAAAAAGTCTACTGTTATTATTAAGCTTTCGGTTGACTTCCCTTACTAGAACAGTGAACCAGCCATTTCTTAAAATAGTCCCGAAATTATTCAGACAATAAAACCAAAAGAGAAAATTTTGAGAACTCATAGTTTTGCACAGCGGAAGAGTTAAGCTCTCTCCCTCTAAAACCCACTATAGCTACTAACAATTGTTAGCTTTCTGTGTCGTATGAAGTGGAAGACACAGCTTTGATTTGATGTTTGGTCTATTTGTGCTGAAGTTAATGCAGGTAATTCCAGCTCGTCCTTAATACTTCATGAGCCAGAGTGAGTTGGAGTTTTTCTGGTGACGAGTGTGCCACAGGATAAGCTGCCGGCATTCTCCAACTTAAAACCCGCTGACTGCAAGATCCCAGAAACAGTAGAAACATTGCCATTGACTGAATTCGTTTCATTTCCCAGCTGCTAATAACAGGTGGGAGTCTAGAGCAGGCGGAGGGCCTGTTTGTGTCTTAATTGGCTTCAGGTGATCTGTGTTTATGCCTGGAGCCTGGGATTCAGAGAAAGATGTATTCACCTGTGGCTGTTTTCAGAGCAGGTGGCTAAACCCAGGGAGAGTTCAGCAGTGAAATCTTCCCTGCTGCTTTCAGTTGGTCTGTTTTTCAAACTCCATTGTGTAGATTCTTTTTTAATTTTATTGAAGTAGAGTTGATTTACGGTGCTGTGTTCATTTCTGCTGTACAGCAAAGTGATTCAGTTATACAGATATATATTCTTTTTCATATTCTTTTCCATTATGGTTTATCAGAGGATATTGAATAGAGTTCCCTGTGCTCTACAGTAGGACCTTGTTGTTTATCCATTGTGTAGATTCTTTTTTTTTCTTTTTTTTTTGGCCATGCCGTGCAGCATGTGGATCTTAATTCCCTGACCAGGGATTGAACCCGCACCCCCTGCATCGGCAGGTGGACTCTCAACCACTGCACCACCAGGGAAGCCCCCCATTGTGTAGATTCTTGAATGAAAGAGAATCAACAGCCAAAAAAGACTTCCTGTCGGATTAATCAGCCTCAAAGCCCCTCATCCTCAGAAATAGCTCCCATCTGGGTTCTGGAAGCCTCGCGCTCAGCACACCAGATTGGCCCTCCTCCCTCACGAACAAGTCCCTTTTAACAGTCCCTTCCCCAGCCTCTGCCCTGGATTTCTTCCAGTCCTACCAGGGGTGAGGGGCTTGGGCTGAGAGGGACCTGGATCATAGCTTCCTCCACCCCCACCCCCGGGGTGAGCACCAGACCCCACGGAGAACCTGCAGGAGGCCCACCCAACCCTCCACCATGTCACCACCTCCACCGAGCACACCCTGGATGTGCTCGCCCTGCAGGCAGGGTCAGTGCAGAGCCTATAACTAACGTGAATCTGTGAAACATCATCTTTTGCATCCAGAGGGGAAGTATGTTAGGAAAAGCTTCCCCAGGCTGGGAAAACTTAGAAGGTAGAAAGACCAAAAGGAGGCTAAAATTAGGAGCAAGTGGGGCTAAATGCTCAGAAACATGACTGCAGAGAACAAGGAAGTGAGAGTGTCTCTGGAGGATGCTGTGCAGAGAACATTCCTGGAAGAGCGTTCTTTTGATGCACGTTGGTACCAGTCAAGGGAAGCTCAGAAAACAGCAAAAGAAACATGACCAGACGTGGCGCCGGAGGAAGGGAGCTTTGTTCCTAATACAGAGCAGCAACAAAGACCCGGTCGTCCGAACAGGCTCCAGAATATATCGGGAGGGGTCTTTACAGGGCGAGACTGAGGAGCTAAGGTAAAAGGACCGCCCCGGCACAGTGCTGTGAGGGGAGGCTGGACACCGAGGTCCAGGAGGGAGACTCGCCTTCATTTACTAGATAGTAAACTTTTCTAAGGAGAGACTTCTTATCAACTCTTGGATTACCCTGAAGTAATGTTTGTGTAGGAAAAGGCAGAATAAAAACTTGATTCTCTGCCCTTATTTACCAGTTTTCAAAATCAGTTGGTTCCCTAACATTTTCTAAAAGCAACAGTGAGTGTTTTAGTATCACTATGAAATCACGGATGTACACACATATGATGTTTCAGTTCATTGCAGTTAATATTCTTATTGATACTTAAACTTTCTCATACTTGGCAGGGGGCAGCCTTGTTTATATTTGCTCATGGCTCTGAAGTTTAGCATTTGTATATAATCAAATATGCCAATCTTTTGTGGTCTCCGGGGGGGAACAGTAGTTACATTGTGATACATCTAGGCATCTAAACTATGAGGTATTAGCCAACTGTTGAATGAATGAGATGGAGCTACGTGTACTGTCCAGGAAGATTTCTGAGACGTTTTTAAAGTAAAAAATATACGGCACAGGGTCACACATAGCATCAAGGCCATTTAGATAAGCATACTAAAACTATGTTTTAAACTAAAGTTAATTACACGTTCTTAATTTCATAGAAGTGGTCCTGGAAAGAACCACATCAAACCGTAAAGCTGGTTATTTCTGGGGGTGGGAAGAGGATTGGAAAGTTCAGAGGAGCTGTGATTTCTCTGTGTACCTCTGTGTTCCAGATAGAAGCCTAGTTGAATGTTCACCAGCACGTATTCATGTTTTGTTGGGGAGTTTTGTTTGTTTTTTAAAAATTAGTTTTATTATTTTCAAGCTCAGGTTTAAATTAATATTTTGCCTTTGATGAAATCTTATATCTGCAATTTCATTTGCAAATGGTTTCTGCATTTTGGGCCAAAAGAAATGAAAAAACTGACTGGAATGTCTAAAGACCTAAGTGCATGTCAACATTTCTAAAAATATATTAAGTGAAGTAAGTTAGACAAATATCATATGATATCACTTATATGTGGAATCTAAAAAAAAGTGATACAAATGAACTTATTTACAAAATAGAAATAGACTCACAGACATGGAAAACAAACTTATGGTTACCAGGGTGAGAAAAATTAGGAGTTTGGGATCAACATATACACACTACTATATATAAAATAGATAACCAACAAGGACCTACTGTATAGCACAGGGAGCTCTAGTCAATATCTTGTAATACCTATAATGGAAAAGAATCTGAAATATATATATATATCTGAATGACTTTGCTGTACACTTGAAACTAACACAACATTGTAAATTAACTATACTTCAGTTTTTTAAAATGGTTTAAATTTTTTTAAAGTAAAAGATAAAAATATGTGCAGTCTCAAGGGAAACAGCATAATGCATTGGAGAGAAAGAATGACTCTGTGTGTGTGTTTGTGAATTCTAATCCCACATATGCTATCAACTAGCCATGTGTCTGTGGACAAGTCACTTTAGCTCCTTTGGCCTAAAAATTAAATAGATTAGACCATGTTCAGGTAAAAGTAAGCATCATAACTGGAACTATCATCACATTAGTGTATTTTAAAATGCACGTGTCTGCACTGAGCTATCAAATTTCTGAAAGAGTCCCTTGGACTGACAGGCTGGTGCAAAGAAAGAGCATTGGCTGAGGGCTCGGTGACCTGGGCTACAGGTCATCTGTGTCACCTCAGGGGGTGAGTTAAGCCTCTTTAAGCCTTGGTTTCTTTACTGAAAAGAAGAATTAATAACTGTCTTTCCTGGCTAACGAAATTGTGGGAAGGAAGAAATTAGGTGATACATATAAAATCTCCTGTAATCTGTAAAACCCCACAAAAATACGAGCATTATTCTCTTAATTAGCCTTGAATGCTGCTCAACCAATCAGACCTTTCAGGTGGGATGTTAATGGAACGACTTTTTCTGTGTATGGTACAGTAAAGCTCTTTAGCACAGCAGAAGTACAGTCATTATTTCATATGAGGTATGATGTTAAACAAAGCATCTGTTTTTGTTTGAAGTGTTCCTTCATTCAGCCAGCCTCTTCTTACCGTCCACTCTTCTCAGCACAGAGGTTCCAGCCCTTCTGTGCTCGCTTCAGTGTGATGACTGAACCCACCCATAGAAGGGATAAGAGAATCCCTTAAGATGGTATTAGACTCTACTTTTCCACCTCTGTTTTCATTTCTCGAATAAATGGACAAATAATCTGGGTATACCCAAACACAATAGAAACAAATCGTTACTCGAGAAGCAAAGCATTTGGGTTGTGCCTTTGTCTTTTCTGAGACACTTAAGTTGGAGAAACCTAATTCACTCCGGTGTGGGCAGTAGACCACGTGTCCTAATGTGAAAAGAACCTCAGTGCTTTGTCAGGTGAAAAAGAGAGGCACGGGGTGGTGTGTATACTATGCTCCCATTTTCTTAAAAGTGTGTAAATGTGTGTAGCTATCTGGAAGGACATACAAAAAACAGATAATGATGTTTTCCTTTAGGAGTTTTCATAGCAAATCCTTCAGTATTGTCTGGTTTTTCCTACCATGGGCGTGTGTTATTTTCATTTTTAAAATGACTTTTAATATAACATCATTAGTAAAGTATCACCTTGTTTCATCAGCTCAGCTCTAGATTAAAGACGCGAATGGGGAAGATGCATTCTGCAAAGAAGCATTAAAATGGCTTCACAGGAGCACCTGACTATGTTAGACATTGTCGTGGGTTAAATTGTATCCCCCCCAAAATATGTTGAAGTCTAATATGGCTGAATGTTCGTGTCCCCCTGCAACAAAATTCATAGGTTGAAATCCTAACCCCTAAAGATGATGGTAATAGTCGGTGGAGCCCTTGGGATCCCTCATGAGTGGGATGAATGCTCTCATAAAAGAGGCTCCAGAGAGACCCCTAGTCCCCTTCTCCTTGTGAGGACACAGCAGGAAGGTGTCAGCTCTGAACCACCAGGAGGAGAGCCCTCGCCAGACTGCGACCTGCTGGCTCCCTGATCTCAGCCTTCCAGCCTCCAGAACTGTGCGAAGTAAATACCTACTGTTTATAAGCCCCGAGTCTGTGGTCTTCTGTTATGGCAGCCCTAACGGGCTAAGACAGAGTCCTAACCCCGGTACTTGTAAATGTGGCCTTATTTGGAAAAAGGGCTTTTGCAGATGTAATCAAGTGAAGATGAGGTCATTCTGGATTAGGATGTCTTTATAAAGAGAGGGAGCTCGGGACACACAGAGGAATTTCTCCTCTCAAATTTCCTTATGTTCTGGTTTAACTCTTTCAGAGCCCATCATGTCCTACTGATGATAAGATTATGTTTCTAAAGGTCGTTGAGGGTGGTTTTGAATGTATGTCCTGTAAGGTTCTTGGTTCTCCTTCATCAGGATCTTGTCTATGATTCTACACCTCATGGAACACGGACTCGGGTCTCAGGCCCTTCTAAGAGATAAGATTTTTTTCACACAATACTTGATGTTTCATCATATTCCCAATGCGTAATTCAATAATGGCTATTTTTAGAATTTGGAAACCATAATGAAAATAAATAGCTATTCATGGAATCCAACCACCAAGTTCAAGCTTACCAGAAAATAAGAAATAACTTTTCTGAGCTAATCATGGTCTGGTTAAAATTTTTTCTAACTAGTTACTGCTTTCAACTCCAAATTACCAGAAGATTGCGATCAAGATTAAGAATTTACCTTGGGGAACTTCCCTGGTGGTGCAGTGGTTAAGAATCCACCTGCCAATGCAGGGGACATGGGTTCAATCCCTGGTCCGGGAAGATCCCACATGCCGCGGAACAACTAAGCCCATGCGCCACAACTCCTGAGCCTGCGCTCTAGAGCCCGCAAGCCACAACTACTGAGCCCATGCACCGCAACTACTGAAGCCTGCACGCCTAGAGCCTGTGCTCTGCAACAAGAGAAGCCACCACAATGAGAAGCCACCACACCACAACGAAGACCCAGTGCAGCCAAAAAAAAAAAAGAATTTACCTTATTTACCTTGGCTTTTGCTTGAACTTGGAAAGAATTCTCTTGAATGCTGGGTTCCTAGGACTGGAAAAGCAATGATTGAGTAGGATTATCTCTTAGCTAAGATCCGAATAGTTAATAAACTGCCAACCTGTTCTTCCCATTTCCTCAGGCTGCCATAAATTATAGAAAATGTTTCTGAGGTCACTGACATTGGTTTTACATTCGTCTAACTTTTGAGCCTCGGGATCCTCAAGCAAAGGCAGCCAGTTACTGGGGCCTCGTGTATGTGGCACACTTGGGTCATCCCAACAGACACTGAAATGACGGCCAGCAGTCTGTGCCAGACGCACCCCAGGGGAAGAACAGAATAGCAATAAAGGAGCACTGATTCCACGTTCCTTAGAAAAAGCAAATGGAAATGAAATGTGTGTGGAGTTCTCCCACACATATGATGGAGGCGAAGAAAAAGACGCAAGCTAGTTTGGCTAATCAGACCACATATCAACGTCTGAAAGGATGAACCGAACTAACATAATTGACAATGGCATATTTTTTAAATCTTGTAAATAGGTAGCATTCATTTAATATATGTTGTTAGTCTTCATATTAACTAGCTATGACATTTTAAAAACTAATTCTCGGACATATGTATATGTATAACTGATTCACTTTGTTATAAAGCAGAAACTAACACACCATTGTAAAGCAATTATACTCCAATAAAGATGTTAAAAAAAATTAATTCTCTACAAATATTTAGTGACACTAAATATGCAACTCTCCCATAAGCAACTACCTATTTGCATTTTGAACAAGCCTGCTGTAATTTAAAGCATCTCGATCTGACAATTAAGATGACTAATAATGAAAAGTTCCGGTAAATTTGAAAACTAGATGAAAGGGATGGATTTTTTTCAGGAAATGAAAAATACCATATTGACTCAAAGCCAGGAAGAAACTATGAAAAGAACGGAAATCAAAGAGTAAATTGAAAACATCGTCAGCAAGCCACACCTGAAAGGTTCTAGTAATTTTACCGGCAGATTCTACGTATCTTCAGGGAAAAAATAATTCTCTTAGAAAAAAACAAAGATAAATAGATTTTAAAACTCCCTAGAAAACATTACCAAATCAATTTCAGCAGTATAATAAAAGAATAATCATCTTTTAGACCCAACAAGAGGTTACTTAGTAAGGTAAGTGTGATTCAGCATTAAGAAATGCATTTGGGAAAAAAAAAAGAAAAAAAAGAAATGCATTTGGGGGGCTTCCGTGGTGGCACAGTGGTTAACAATCCTCCTACCAACACAGGGGTCACGGGTTAGAGTCCTGGTCCAGGAAGATCCCACATGCCACGAAGCAACTAAGCCCGTGCACCACAACTACTGAGCCTACACTCTAGAGCCCGCGAGCCACAACTACTGAGCCCACAAGCCACAACTACTGAAGCCCACGTGCCTAGAGCCCGTGCTCTGCAACAAGAGAAGCCACCACAGTGAGAAGCCCGCACACTGCAACAAAGAGTAGCCCCCGCTTGCCGCAACTAGAGAAAGCCCGCGCGCAGCAACGGAGACCCAATGCAGCCTAATTAATTAATTAATTAATTAAATTAAAAAGAAAAAAAGAAATGCATTTGGGGCTCGCCTGGCGGTCCAGTGGTCAGGTCTCTGTGCTTCCACTGCAGGGGGCTCAGGTTCGATGCCTGGTCAGGGAACTAAGATCCCACACGCCACCCAGTGCGGCCAAAAAAAAAAAAAGAAATGCATTAATGTGATTCATTTCATTAACTATTCAAAGGAGGACATTCATATGATCATCTCAAAAGATCTTTTTTTTAATGCGATAGAATTTGACATTTTGGAAACTTCATTAAGGAAAATTTTCAAACATACATAAATGTAGTGAGGCTAGTATAACAAATGCCATGGTCAATGACACAACTTCAACAATTATCAACATTTTGCTTATCTTTATATTCATGTTTTATTCACATTTTTAGCTTCCTCTCAGGCTGTTATATTTCACCACTGCTCAGCAGGGCCTGGGTATCACGACCAATCCCGCCACTAAACATTCCAACAGCTAGTGACTGAGTGAAAACCATGCCTATTAATTTAGAATTTTGAGGAACTGAGAGATGATAGCTTGTTCATAAATTTTATAGGAATGGCATATGTTTCTGTGTACTTGTGTATTTAAAGCTTTAAATGATTTAAGTTGTCAGAATTACTGAACCATGTATAAGAATTCCAAGAAACCATACAAGAAACTGTAATTACCTTCAGAGGAAAAATTAAATAGATTCTGACACCAAGTTGAGACTCTACAAAGATGAACTGAGACATAGAACACTGAGAAAAGAAATGAGGGATTATAAATTAGGAAAATGGTTAACATCCCAGGACTAATGCAATACAAATGCCAAAAGAACATAACCAGCAAGCATTAGTCAATGTGGAAGAACACACTGGAGAAACACGTTACAACTGTAAACAGTGCAGTACCTTTTAACACAGTCTCAGCAACATACACCTCTCATTTTGTCTGATGAAAGACTTTCATGTTCAAAAGAAGACAATGAGATATCTATATAATCTTTCCAGCAACTATCAAAAAGGTATAAGTCCATCAGTACGTGAGTGGATAAGGAAATTGTGGCACATCTATACAATGGAATACTGCTCAGAAATACAAAGGAATGAACAATACAACAATCACAAAATAACTATGCTGAATGAAGAAAGCCAGATAAAAAAGAGTAGATGTCGTATGATTCCATTTATATAAAATTCTAGTAAATGCAAATTAATATATAGTAAGAAAAAGCAGATCAGTGACTGTCTGGGGCCGGGATCCAAGAGGGAGGGATCCCAAGTGATGTGAAGAAACTTTTGAGCTTGACGATGTGGTCTTGACTGTGGTCGTGGTGTCACAAGTATATACATGTCAAAACATCAATAAACATGTGCCATTTATTGCATGTCTGTTAGACCTCAATAAAGCTGTTTTCAAAAGTGTATAAGAACAGGGCTTCCCTGGTGGCACAGCGGTTGAGAGTCCGCCTGCCGATGCAGGGGACACGGGTTCGTGCCCCGGTCCGGGAAGATCCCACATGCCGTGGAGCGGCTGGGCCCGTGAGCCATGGCCGCTGAGCCTGCGCGTCCGGAGCCTGTGCTCCGCAACGGGAGAGGCCACAGCAGTGAGAGACCCGCGTACCACACACACAAAAAAAGTCTGTAAGAACAGACTTTGATGAGATTTGCCTCTGCTTTCTGAAGGCTATATTCAGTCATGAGCAACCTTGTGATGATGTTCTCTAAGAGTTTACTCACTAAATCAAGATTCTTCCAGGTAAGCTGGCAGTCTTTATCCCCAGGTTCTGCATCTGTGGATTCAACCAACCTCAGATCAAAAATACTGGGAGAAACTCCAGAAAGTTCCAAAAATCAAAACTTGAATTTTGCCTTGCACTGGCAACTATTCGCATGGCCTTTACATTGTATTAGGTATTACAAGTAATCTGGAGATCATTTAAAGCGTCCAGGAGGATGTGCACAGGTTATGTGCAAATACCACATCATTTTATGTAAGGGACTTGAGCATCTGTGAACTTTGGTATCCTGGGGGTCCTGGAACCAGTCCCCCATGGGTGCTGAGGGACAACTGTATTTACAAAGAAACAGGTGGGCACGAACAAATAAAATATGTTAACTATTAAGATAGGCTGGCACAACTTACTTTATACTACGTAAAAGCAATATAAGAAAACTTGCTTAACTTGGTAAAGTTATCTTCTCCCAGAAACCTCCGACACACATCACACACACAGGGAAAATACTGTCAGTCTTCTCATTAAAGTCATGAAGAAAACAAAAGTGCCTGACAGTATTTCTACTTTTCAATACTTACTGAACTTCCTAGCCAGTGAGGTAAGACCAAGGAGAGGAAAGAGGTATATACCTTGGAAAGGGACAGAAAGTAAAGTGTGATTATTTACAGACAGTATCTAACTAGGAAACAAGAGATTCTAACAAGAGAATTAACAGGAAGACTCGTAAAACTAAGAGAAGTCAGTAGGTCAGATAAGAGTGTCATTAGCCTTCCTAGACTCTGAAGTAACTATTTAGAAACATGGGGCGGGGGGAGGTATTTACAACAGCAGCAAAAATTGACCTCTAAAATATTCAGGAAAAAAAAACTATCAAAAATATGCAGAACCTGTTTGAGGATAACTCTTGAACTGTACATAAGACAGGGTTTAAATGAATAGCTATTTCATGACCGACTGCGGAGACCCAGTCTCGCAAAGACGTTGAAACCCACTGACATGACCACGTCACAATCCTTCCTTCTTTTGAGAAGCAATGGGGATTTTGTTTTTAATGAGGCAAGGTGCATCAGTATCTCTGAGGAAATAAGTTACTCGGAGCATCTTTGGCTGAAAGCACCTTTGTTTGGACACTGTGCTGGCATGTCCTTGCCTCTCCGTGTCCTGAATGAAGTGAAACCATTGTCAGTCTCTGGCTCCACTGAAATGCCACGGATGCGGTGAGAACGTGATGCCAGAGGAGCCCAGCTTCTCCCCCAGGGCCAGTCAGAGGGGTCCACTGAGGAGGCTGGACCACCCAGGCTGGGCGCTGTGGACGGTGTTGTAAGCATTGTTCTGGCTGTGGAGGAAGGGACAGTAAATCCCTCTGATGGGTCTCTCGTTCTGTCTTGGAACTTACATCCCAGGATGATTAAAAGACAAGGGCCAATCCTGAGTAGTAGTTACCGTCCAAGCTCCTGTGCTCACCGCAGGACAGGCCAATAAATCAAGAGATGGGCTGGTGAGGCAGGGAACAACTTCGGAGAGCCAGCAGACCAAGAAGTCGGTGGACTAAGGTCTCAAAGAACCATCTTCCGCAAATCAGAGTTCGGGCTTCTTTTATACTCAAGGAGGAGGGCGTAAAGTCGAGCCCTTCCTGGTTCTAGCCCGCCTCCGGACGGGGCTGTGTGAGTTTCTTTTTTCCTGCAGCCATCCACAGGTGGGCCTGGTCAGATGTTTCTTGTGAGCTAAACAAGGGTATTTTAGCTTAACGCTCATTACCTGGAAGGCAGGGTTCTCAGAGATGGGCTGTTATGTATCCTTTAAGCTTACAGGCAACATCCCTTTAGTGATGAACTTGTAATAGAGCAATGGTTCTTCCCTATTACACAGTCATCCCTGATAGGTACTGAAACAGATGTCATTTCTCGCAAATCTTTCTCGTAAATCCAGTGTGGTCCTAATCAGATTCCCACATGGTATTGATGAGTTGATTCCAAAATTCCACTGGAACACAAACAGGCAAGAACAGCCAAAAAGGGGTTTTGGTTTTAATTCATAACCTTTTTTTTTTTTTTTCCTAGCTGTGCCATGGCAGCTTGTGGGATCTCAGTTCCCCGGCCAGGAATTGAACCCGGGCTACAGCAGTGAAAGCCCAGAATCCTAACCACTAGGCCACCAGGGAACTCCCTGGTTTTAATTCATGAAGAGAATTTAACTTACCCAATATGAAAACATGCAATAAAAGTATGATAATTAAGACAAAGTCCAACAGCATATAAGGATAAGTAATAGTAGGGATAGATAAATCTAATGTTGGAATAGAATATCAAATTCAGAATTTGATTCCAAGGATCTATTTAAGGTTCTTTAACACAGATTGGATTTTTTTTTTTAGCCTACCAACAACTCAAACAATTGTATCAAAAATTAAAACGGACACAGCAATTTCTCGTTTCTTATGCTGCGTTTGTATTTCTCTCCTTCAACCATTCCTGTAGTTCTCAGGCAAGGCGAGGGATGAAGCGTTTTCCGACCGCGCAATGCCCAGGGAAGAAGGCCAGGGCACCGTCCCTGCAGGTGGCAGGATGGGTGTGGGTCACTGTCCTGAGCCGGGCTCGCGTCCCGGGCACCCCTGAGCAGGACTGCGCACGGGCGCGGCTCCAAGGGCTTTGCAGCTGCGATCCAGCTGCCCCTGTAACTGCCCCCGTCCTCATGATGGTCCAGCGGGGGCCGGGGGGCGACTCGAGCTGTGAAACGCACCTGTGGTAGGTCCTCACCACGATGTCTGAGGGATGTGATGCCGGTGTCTGTCTCCCTGACCCAACTGTGAGCGCCTTAGCACAG
The DNA here is from genome assembly GCF_949774975.1 of Lagenorhynchus albirostris. NCBI lineage: Eukaryota > Metazoa > Chordata > Mammalia > Artiodactyla > Delphinidae > Lagenorhynchus > Lagenorhynchus albirostris. The sequence goes on from NC_083111.1 coordinate 3,179,438, forward strand.
GGAGCCCCCATTCGTCGTTTCACTCCTAGAATTTATCACAGTGCTTCCAGACAGGGAATAAATGTTTGGTCAATGAACGGATTGTAAGCACCAAATGTTACCAAAATTAGCAGAAATGATCTGGAGAGAGTCACGCTGCATCTTCTCAATGATCCAAACGACAACGGAATCGGAATCTCCAGCTTGTGTGGTGCTAAGTCTGCCCCCGCCCCCCTTTCACTTTCCCTGTTGCAGCCGATGGGATCAGAACGCGTGGAGATGCGAAAGCGGCAGGTGTGCGCCGCCCAGGGGCCCGCAGCCGCCGCCCCAGGCCCGCGCGGAGTGGGGAACCGGGGGCCCAACGCTTGCTGCTTCTGCTGGTGCTGCTGCTGTAGCTGCTCTTGGTAAGGTTTGCGGCTTTTCATGATCGCGCTCCCGGTAGGAAAACGGTACCCTGAGTGGTGCCAGTTTGCGATGAACGCGTAAGTGCTTTTAAGCAACTGCTACATGCCTGCCTCTGATGTGGGTTCTGTAAAGGGCGACAACACAAACCAACCAACCAACCCAAGAGGAGGCTGCGTCCTAGCTCTGGAGAGACCTATGCAAATCCCTGAAATCAGGCTAACTACTGTATATCAAATATCTGAAGAACAACCTAAGGCAGCTGACGATTAATATCTGGGCAGAAAGGAGTGAACTCAAGGCCCTCCAGTCGGTAACAAAGGCTTCATGGAGGACTTAGAATTTAATCTGGGTCTTTAAGTCTAGCGTTATGAAGGAGAATGAGCCTGCATTTTCTATTCCGCTGCTTCTGTTTTATTAATATTGTTTTTTAATAAAGAAAAATGTCAAAAACTAAGCTTGACAGAGAGAGGAAAATCTAAAAATATAGACTCACTTACTAGTAGTGGAAGATACACAATCATTGCTTTAAAAAAAGAGATACAACTTGAGCGTTTGAGTCACTGTTGAAGATCTGGAGAAACGGGGCTGATTTACACCCAGAAATCACAGGAACGTTAGGTTGCACTTCTGAAGTCTTGGATATGGAACGTGCTTCGTGACAGCCAAATGTGTGCGTAGCTTTAGGCAGTTCAATGATTGTAAATTTATTTGGGCTTGACTGCAAGTTAGACCAGACCTCACTATCCCGTGGAGAAGAAGGAAAACTGGGATTGATCAGGGAAGTAGAACCATTAGAACTGGGGGTGGGCGGGCTGGAGGCTGAAGGTGAAAAGTCCGGGACGGTTTGGGCTGTTCCTGCTTGCCTCGGCTGGTGTTAATTTCCATAAAGTTCCCGGCTGGTGCCTCTGAGGATGGATGTTACCCTGATGCTGGGAGGTCTGTCCATTCGGGACGGAACCCCAGACTCAAGTGGGAATATGGGGGGGAGTGGCTGACCAGAGCCTAGCAGCCCAGAGTTTAAAGTGAGCCTTCAGCCCTGACAAGGGGTCTAGAGGACCCGGCAGGAGACGGGAGGAAAGGGCGCGTTGGCACCCCTGACGCACCGAGGTGTCCAGGACCCCCGGTAGTTGGGGAGGGGACCTACCAGGGGTGAGGAGACTGCACTGAGGCCCCTTTTCCACCCTTTCACTCTGCTCATCAGGCTCAGTGAGATGATGCCTGAGAGGTGTGCAAAGGTGTCCCTGTGCAGGAGGGATGCCGCCTGGCATTTACCCCATCCCCCCTTCCTTGCTCTGGTGCCTTGGGATGGCACAGGAGGTGGGAACCATGGCCTGAACAATGTCTGGGACTGATGGTGTATGGGCGACAGGTGGTGATGGGTCCCAGAGCAGCCTCCTCCTCCTAACGTCAACCAGGGCGAATAAAATATAAATCTGTACCTGGACATCCTCATCACAGCCAGCACCTGTGTAGCACGTGGTATGTGTGTCTACAAAAGACAAGAGAGCAACGTCTTCAAAGTACGGGAGCAAAGTAACAGAAAACTTAGTCAAACTATAACTCAGGAGTGTAGGTAAAATAAGTCATTTTCAGACATACGAAGGCCAAGAGAGGTAACTGCCTGCAGACCCTCCCTAAAGAACTAAGGATGTATTCAAGGGTAAAAAGGGCAAAAACTGAACCCAGAGGGCAGTCATGGGGAACGGGTAACACTGATGAATACAAAAGCAGCTGTAAAACTTGGTATTTAATTTTGTGTTAGAAAGTGTAAATCCAGAGCCATAAACAAATAACCTCATGTTAACAATCAACAAATCAAATACCTCAGTCTTTCTTAGGACAAAACTATAACATTTTCTTTCAAAATTAATGGTATTTATGCTTAGTCAGAAATGGAACATCGATTTTTCCACATCAAGGGAAGGCAATAAGAGAAATACCGGGGCTTCCCTGGTGGCGCAGTGGTTAAGAATCCGCCTGCCAGTGCAGGGGACACGGGTTCAAGCCCCGGTCTGGGAAGGTCCCACATGCCGCAGAGCAACTAAGCCCATGCACAACTACTGAGCCTGTGCTCTAGAGCCCGCGAGCCACAACTACTGAGCCCACGTGCTACAACTACTGAGCCTGCACTCTAGAGCCCACGAGCCACAACTACTGAAGCCCGTGTGCCACAACTACTGAGCCCGTGTGCTACAACTCCTGAGCCTGCGCTCTAGAGCCCACGTGCCACAACTACTGAAGCCCACACGCCTAGAGCCCGTGCTCCGCAACAAGCCCACGCACCGCAACAAAGAGTAGCCCCCGCTCACCACAACTAGAGAAAGCCTGCAGCCAAAAAAAATTAAAAATTTTTAAAAATTAAAAAAAAAATACTGAAAACTTTATCAGCATATAGCAAAGGTGACTTTAGCAAAAGAAAGAATGAGCTATTCTATAAATACCCAGATTCCTGGCATTAGGTGACCAGCTCATCCCAGTTGCCTGGTTGGTTTCAGCATTGAAAGTCCTATGTCGCTGCAAACCCATGAGCCCCAGACCAACTGGGAAGGTTGGTCACCCTACCTGGTATCCAAATCCATAGAAACAGATTTATATTCCTATACTGCATCATGTAAAAAATTAATCTCCCAAGATCAACTCCAGATGGCTTAAAAGCCTAAACGTGAATATCCAAGAGGAAGACACAAGATAATATCTTTATGATCTTGGTGTTGGGAAGAATTACTTTTAAAAAGAAAAAGGAAAATCTGTAAAAGGAAGAGATTCATAAATTTGGCTACATTAAAATATTAAAATGTGCTAGGAGGAAAACTAAAAACACATTTCATCCAAAGACTTGTACATGAACATTCATTGCATCATGATTCATCCTGTGAGAGGGGTCATAGCAGCATTAATCTGATTGAGAAAAACTGAAAATATCTGGATAGATGCTTTGTGGTGTAGTTATGTAATGTGACACCATCCGGCTTTTAAATGCATGTGCTTTTAAAGGAGAAAAAGCAACTTGTAAAGCAATGCATATTTACAAAGTTTGGAAATATGTGCATATCTGTATATTTTTATTTATTTATTTATACATTTTTAGAGAGGGTAGGGTAACTGTGAATGGTAATGATAAAAAACAAAAAAATAAGTGTGCTGGTTATCTCAGGAGAAGAAAGGGGGAAATAGGTTGGGAAAAAAGTGCGTGGAAAACTTCAACTGTTCCAATATTTGATTTCCTTGATTTTTTTCACAACGTACTTTTGAGATTTATCCATGTTGAGAGTACACAGTGAGTCCATTTTTTTTTTCGGAGTGATTTTTTTTATTCGTTTACAAGAGTCCATTTTTAAGAAAGGTAAATGGGAATTAGTTTTCTAAGCCCTTGTATTATCTTTCTCAGAATCCTGCTTTCTGGCCTTCAGCCGTTTCATTTTATAAAAGGAGCCATGCAGAGTCTTGATCTCTTGAAAATAAACTTTTTGTTTTCCTTTCTAGAAGACTGAAGAATTTTTTCCTCTTTATAACAACTCTAAACTTTACCGAAAGAGACCTAAGCAGGGGTCTTCTTTTATTGAATATTTCTTCAAAGTGGTGAGCAACTATTTTGGCTTCTATCAACATTTTCTTATTCTACTTTAACAATAAAAATAAATTCAGGTTCAAAAAGTCGACACAAAATATATTACTGTTTTTCAAGAACACATTGTCTCCTAAGAAATATTCCTACTTTTAAAAAAATGAGACCTGGAAAAAATGCCAAAGCTTAAGTACCTCTTGCATTATTTATTCATAATACAACTTACAGTTCTTTTAAGAATCTTGTGTCAAATTCATCCTTCCTTTTCCTCTTTGCTTTTTCATACCCACTGTGTAGTACTATTTTCTCTTATGAAAGAAGTCTATGACGTCGGGCAGTATTAACACTCCTGCAGAGAGAGTACCACCCAGATGCCTTTCAAATTCGTTTTTGTTTTTGTTTTAAGAAACCATCATTTACTGAAACTTTAGCCCTGGCGTCATGAAAGCAACAAGAAAAAGGAGTTCCTGCAATGTCTAATGACTGCACTTAAAGAAAAATAGAACTACACACAAACACACAATTACTGAAAATTCATAAATGCCTGAAAATAGAATAAAAGACTTTTATAAAATGGTGCAAAGAATGTTAAGGAAAGGCATAATAAAAGAATAGAAAAGACAGTACAGAGGCAATAATAATAACTAATAATGATAAATCATAACTAATAATGATAAATAATAACTAATCAATGATAAAAATCCATTTTGATATTAATGGGAAACTAAAAGCATTCCTGCTAAAATCAAGAACAAGGCAAGGGGCACTTCCCTGGTGGCGCAGTGGTTAAAAATCCACCTGCCAAGTCAGGGGACATGGGATTGAGCCCTGGTCCAGGAAAATCCCACATGCCGCAGAGCAACTAAACCCATGTGCCCCAACTACTGAGCCTGCGCTCTAGAGCCCATGAGCCACAACTACCGAGCCCGCGTGCCACAACTACTGAAGCCTGCGCGCCTAGAGCCCGTGCTCCGCAACAAGAGAAGCCACCGCAATGAGAAGCCCACGCACTGCAACGAAGAGTAGCCCCCGCTCGCTGCAACTAGAGAAAGCCCAGGCACAGCAACGAAGACCCAATGCAGCCAAAAATAAATTAATTTTTTAAAAAAAGAACAAGGCAAGGCTGTCCAGGATCTTCCCTACTATTCAACACTGTGCTTTAGGGATCAGACAAGAAAAAACAACTGGAGGCCTAAGAATTGGGAAAGAAGAGGAAAAGCTCCCTGTTTGCTGATGATAAGAGAATTCCCTTGAGAATGCCAGGGGAATTGTTGCTAAGCTGACACAAACACAAAAGAGAGAAATCAAATTAACAAAAAATAATAGCTTTCAGAATGTAAAGAACTCTTACAATTCAAAAATAAAAAGACAAACCAATTTAAAAATGGGTGAAGGATCTGAATAGATATGTCTCCAAAGAAGATGTACAACTAGATGATAAATACTTGTAAAGATGCTCAGATGTCATGAGTCATTAGCAAAATGCAAATCAAAAGCACAATGTGATACCACTTCATAACCACCTAAATGGCTAGAATAAGAAAGACAGACAACAGTAAGTGTTGGCAAGGGTGTGGAGGAATTGGCTCCCTCCAACGTTGCTGGTGGGCGTGTGAGATGGTGCAGCTGCTTTGGAGAACAGTTTGGGCCTTCCTCAAAATGTTAACAATAGAGTTACGACATGACAGCATTTCCACTCCTGGGTGTCTACACAAGAGAAATAAAAACAGACAGCCACACAAAATCTTGTACATGACTGTTCATAGTGGAATTATTTACAAATAGCCCCGACGTGCAAACAACCTAACTGTTCATCAGCTGATGAATGGATAACAAATTGTGATATACACAGGCAATGGAATGTTATTCAGGCACAAAAAGGAATAACGTAGTGAAACATGCTACAACATGAATGAACCTTAAACCAGTATGCCAAGTGAAAGAAGCCAGCCACCAAGGACCACATATGGTGTGATCCAGAATAGACTTGTCTTAGAGAACAAACTAGTGGTTACCACTGGGGAGAGGGAAGGGGAAGCGGCCATAGAGGGGTGGCGGAGAAAAGGGCTACTATGGGATTGTATGAAATCATGTGTGTGAAACTTCTGAAAATTGTAAAGCACTGTAGAATTTAAAGAATCTTTTATTCAATGAAAAAGAATACACATATGTCTAGAGACAGGAAGCAGATTAGTGTATGTTGAGGGCTGGTGTAGGTCAGAGGTAGTGTGTTATGAGCAGTGGCCGCCAACAGGTCTGGGGCTTCCTTTCGGGGTAATGAAAATGTTGTGAAATTAGATAGTGAGGGTCATACAACCTTGTGATTATGCTAAAAAACACTGAGTTGTACACTTTAAAGAGGCAACTTTATGATGTAAAAATGATGGTTCAGTAAAGCTATTAACAAATTACCTTCAAAGGTACAAACAATAAAGTTAGAAGATGAGATGGAAGTGAAAATTCCATTTACTATTAACAACAGAAATACCTGGAATAAATTTACAAGTGAAGGTACAAAACGTGTATAAGGAAACAAACTCCCTTGAAAGATACAATAGAGATTTTGATTGTACACTTTCCTGGCTTTCTTTCATACTTTCATATGTGTGCCTGTAAATACATAAAATCTCCATTTTCACTGGGAAACAAAGTCTGGAGAATGTATACCTTTTTTCAAAGTTCAGGAAACAAAATGAAAACCAAAAACATTCCTGAAAATCTGATCTTTTTACTACTTTCTAATGGACATGTTTTATGAAAAGAAATATTATTCTAAATGTAAACTCTCTCAATGAGTGTAGACCATAGTATTATAAATAGAATTAATTTTGCTAATAGTTTATTGTCATACTTTTGGTTTTCTTAAGAAAACAAAGAATTGTCACTTTTATCAAGAAAAGAAATTAATTCAACTTGGTAAGCTGGAGTTCTCTGAAATATTTGTAAAAAATCTTTCCTTGATACAGAATGATCTCAACTAACACGTGTTTGTCTTATTTCTTGCAGTCTCACTGTTAGAAACCAAGAGGAACAGAGACTCAGGAGTGCTTCCTATGAACTCAGAACAGAGGACCTTCCCATCTGTGAAGAAAGGTAAAATTTCATAGTGTTTAGCTCACTAAATCGACAGAAATGCCAACCTTATTATTTTTTCCTTCCAGTTTTATTGAGATATAATCGACATTCAGCACCGTGTAAGCCTAAGGAGAACAGCATAATGATTTGACTTGTATACGGCATGAAATGATGATCAAAATAAGTTTAGTGAACGTCCATCCTCTCGTAGATTCTCAACCAGATTTTTTTGTGTGTATTTTTGTTTCAATAGAACACACAGTTTCTCTAACTGCAATTTAATAATATCAAATCATAATGTTGCATCACATTTTCACTGCAGCATTCTTTTTTTAAAAAAAGTTATTTATTTATTTATTTATTTAGTGGCCATGCCGTGAGGCATGCAAGATCTTAGTTCCCCAACCAGGGATTGAACCCAGGCCCCCCCTGCACCGGGAGCTCAGAGTCTTAACCACTGGACCACCAGGGAAGTCCCTGCAGAATTCCTTTTAATTCATTGTGTGACAGGGAGAAAAATCAGTTCCACTGTTAATCTAATGCCTGTTAATCACAAATAGAAATTGATGCTTCTTGGCAAAACTTATGATGTCATTTTATTTTTATGTGATTTACTTTTTTAAATAAAAGAACATAATGAAATACACAAGTCAGGGTTTCAGGAAAATTTTAAAGGTCCATTTTTTTTCTTAACTATAAATATACTTCAGTAAATGTATGATTTTTTAAGTGTTTTGAGAAAAAAGTTGGAAAAACACACAAATTACTTTCCATAATGCCAAATTTTAAAATTGTCTTTTTTCCTTCCTGTATTATCTATGGATTTACTTCCACTTACCTATTCTTATTCCTTTTCTTTGTGTTATGCCAATATAACTGCAGGCAATAGACAAATATCCTAAAAGCATTGTTCAAATAGGTCTTGTCTTAAATTATTTATTTTTGAGGGGGGAAAAAAACAAGTAACCTAAAAGTTTACTTCAAATATTTTTCTTCATTCTTTATTTTATTTATTTTTACCCAGATATTTCAGAGTCTAGGATGCATATTAAAATCTTCCACAATTCATGAGTCTGTTAAAAACAGCTTTTCTCTTATGTATTAGTTCAGTATACTGTATTCTGCACTGAGGCTTGAGGCTTTGAGTACTGTCTGGAACCAGAAAGCCCTCATCTGGTTCTGGCTCTGTCCATCCTGCCTGTATGACCTTGGGCACTTAGCAGCCACATTCTGCCTCAGTCTCCCTGTGTGTAAAATGGGGATAATAACAGTGTATTGTGACTCAGCCAAAGAAGGGTTGTCGTGAGCACTGAGTAACCAGTAAAGCACTGAGAACAGAGCCAGGCAAGAGGGAACGATTCCATGTATATCGGCCATTATTTGTTCTCAATCATATCCAATAATATAAAATGACTGTTTATCCAATTTGATGCCTTTTGCTTCCATTTCTATTTAGATATTAATCGTATTCATCTGCATTTCCCTCACGTATCTTTGCCTGTCTATTTGTAATTTTGGGTAGTATTTTGTATGCTTCCCGAAAATAGCATTATGTTGGATTTTTGCCCAGTTTGAGTCTCTGTCACTCAACTGGGAATTAAAATCCAATTACATTGGGTCAGTTGTCTTGATGATTACGGATATGTTTAATCTTCTAGAATGTTTGTTGACTATCTACTTACAATACACCCTAATTATTTCCTTTTTTTTTTTTTTTTTTACTGTATGAACTGTGCTTTCTTTGCTTCTAGGTTCTTTGGTACTATGGAAAAGACATGTTTTCTCTCTCTCTCTCTCTCTCTTTTTAAAGGGTACTACTGATTACCCTTAAGTTTTTCAGTCATTCTTTTATATGTATTTCTTAAATTAAAAGGAGTAAGAAGATATATTTTGAATCCCCATACTTAAGGAACATAACATAGCATTCTTTTTTTTTTAATTTAGCATTCTTTACTAAGCCTTGCCAATTTAATTAACCTATCTAAAAAGAATCTGGTATTTTTATGTAGATTGCTTTAAGTTACTATTTTTAAATTGTCTTTTAAGCATCTTTTAAAATATTTCTTTCAGGGAGTTCCCTGGTGGTTCAGTGGTTAGGATTCTGGGCTTTCACTGCTGTGGCCCGGGTTCAATCCCTGGTGGGGTAACTGAGATCCCACAAGCCACATAGCCAAAAAACATGTATATATATATATATATTTCTTTCAAAACTAATTTTACTGGTTATGATAGAGATTTACGTTTTCATACAGAATACTCTTTTCGTGATGAAAAGCTTAAACACCTGTTATAAAAAACAGAAATCAGACAATACAAAAGTTTTACAATAAAAGCTCAGTTGTCCTCTTACTCCAGACCTTGTCCCAATCTCCAAATATAAACCATCAACAGTTTTTTTACGTATCCTCAAAGGAACTATCTATGCATTTCCACACAGTTGTACTTACATAGGATTCATCTATACACACTGAATCTAACTTTGAAACTAAACTTGAAATGACTGTTTATCTGTCTGTGTCTCACTGCTGGCTCAGCTGACTACTCGCTTTCTATGACCCATTTTTTCTGGTCTTCAGCTGTGTGGCAGATTAGATCATCTGGGGCCTTCCCAAGACAGAAGAACAGATTTTGCATAAGTCTAAAAGTTTTTGCAACACTGGGCTCAAAGAAAGTAAGGAAAAGGACAAAGCACCTGAAAAGCAAAACCAAATAAAAAGTAAGCAAAGCCCTGAGCAGTGACTGCTAAGCACTAAGGACAGAAGGGTTTTCTCTCAGAGCCAGTGCAGAGGGGGTAGGGCAAGGAGCTTAAAGCCAGGATTCCACGATTCAGCCCCGGTCCACGAAAGGAGCAGAAGTGGTCCCCAGTCAGTAGGAAGCACACACACATCCTCTCTGGAGGAAAGGGAATACCATCAAATGTGACTCTCAGTTTCCCAAAGATTAAGACCAACCAAAATTTACAAAACTAGAAGGACACAACCTACCACAAATGAGAGTCAGTAGAAACAACACTTGGATTTAGAGGCCAAAAGACTTCAGATGTTAGAATTATCTGCAATCATATAAAGTAATGGTCTCTGAAATGTTTAAACCAATTAAACATGGAATCACAAAAATGAGTAGGCTGAATTCAACTATCAGAATTGTCCAGGAAGGGAAATTCCCTGGCAGTCCAGTGGTTAGGACTCTGCGCTTCCATTGCAGGGGGCATGGGTTCAATCCCTGGTCAGGGAGCTAAGATCCCACAAGCCTCGAGGCTCGACCAATAAATAAATAAGTAAATAAATGAATAAATAATAAAATAAAAATAAAAGCAGAGTCTTAAAAAAAAAAACTAAAGAATATATTCTTCAGGGATATATCCATACATAAAAACTATGAAAAGAAAAAGGGTAAGGGAAAAGAAATTAATAAGGATCATTGTTAAACAGATTGTGTTTTCTGGCCTCAATATAATGAAAATGTAAGTAAAAATAAACTAAAACAGGGTAAGCCCCAAATCAAGAAGAGCAGCTCCATCGGGGATGGAGGGGGGCGTCCAGAGGGCAGTGTGTGGACCTAGCACCCAGGTGAGTGCACTGCGCGGATGGCCTAGGTCTCCAGCTAAAAGGTGAATCCGTAAGTGCCCAGTTCGTCATCGCTGTTCATCACTTGCAGTTACTGGACAAACTTATCTTCTTTCCTTTTCTCTTTAACACTCTCTTTTGAATCTTTTAGAACCCTGGGCAGACACTGCCCCATGACTGTCCTGGCAGCCAGGTGGTCAGGTCTGACTTGGGTTTATCACAGCCACCTGGGGAGTTTGTGGTCAGATGGTTGTTAAGAATTTTTTGTTTTACTTTTATAATTTAAAACCTTTGCCAGGATGTGCCTAGATGTACGGGCTTGTTCTTAGCAGTTATTCCAGCAGTTTGGTTTGCAAGCCCTTTGGCAGCAGTGGTGCCGTCCAGCTAGACAGTTGGAGAGTGCCACACGTGTTTCTGCCGAAGGCGCGAGGAAATGAGAACAGCCCTTTCTCTGCCTAAAAGGGCCTAAGGGCACATTTTCATTCTCAGAGCGAAAAAGACACGTTTCTCGGGATGCAATTCACATCAGCCACCAATACCTCTGCTCCCTTCGCCCCTTTCTCCCGCCTCCCCCCCCCCCGCCCCCGCCCAGCCCGGGTCCCAGCCTGGAGGAGGCCAGCGCCTGGGCCCAGTCCTTCGACAAACTCATGCTCACGCCTGCGGGAAGGAACGCGTTCCGGGAGTTTCTCCGAACAGAGTTCAGTGAGGAAAACATGCTCTTCTGGATGGCGTGTGAGGAACTGAAAAAAGAAGCTAATAAAACCACGATTGAAGAGAAAGCACGAATAATATATGAAGACTACGTTTCTATTCTTTCTCCTAAAGAGGTACGTACCCACCAGAAACGTCCCCCAGGAAGCCGCGGGTGAAAGGAACCCCTTCAGTGTCTGGTCACCCGGCCTGGTCAGGGCTGCTTCCACCAATCATGGTGTTCAAACGCCTTGAAGGGTGGTCCCACCAATGGGGGCCAAGTGCCCCCCGAAATCAGTCAAAGATTGTGTGCATTTTCCTGGGAAAAGTATCTATAACTTTCATCCAGTTCTCTAGAAGTAGGCGTCTATGCATTTTGCTGTAAACGCTGTTTTTAAATGACAGCCTATAAGCATTCCTTTAAATAAAATTATCCTTTTAATCTGAACAAAGTCTCATTTACAGGTATCCTGACTTTAGATGGAAAGAGCATCACTTATATGATGCTGATGCTGCAGAGGTTCACCCCAGAGTGGCCCTTTGTGACATCAGAGAAATGATCAGAGGAGTGAAATCATCAGGTTTCCATCTCTCAGTTTTCATTCTTCCAAATCTAAAATCTAGGAGGTTACGTTGGCCTCAAACCTAAGTGCCTTGTAGCTCCGATGGTAAAATCCCACATGTGCCGCTCAGAATGTAAAGCTAATAAAACAGGACCTCTCCTGTCAGGGAGCTCACAGACAAGGGGGCAGCAGACATGGAGCCCCGGGTGCGACGTCTTGGGGTCGTGACAGGCTGGGGGACGAGCCATCACTGGGGGGCGGGGGGCATGAGGAAGAGGTACCTGGAGAGGCCATGATGGGCCAAGGATAATGAGGAGGAAATTACCAGAAACGCAGTGGGCTGAAGGCATCCCACGGGACAGGACTAGATGGGCCAGGGATAAGAGCATGGGGTCACAGGAACAGTGAAAGCGTCAGAAGTTTGGTGGCTGAAGGGTACAGTGCTTACCAAACAATTGGGGCCGGTGGCCAACAGCAGGAGGAACGTTTAGGAAAAGAGGATTGTCCGAGAGCACGGAGAGGTTTGCGGACCAGGCTGAGCTGAGGTTTATCCGGGAAGAGCTTGGATTTTAACCTGGTAATATCACCAAACTTGGATTTTTGAAGACCGCATGATAGATTATGAAAAGAAGACCAGAGGCAGAGGCCACTTAGAGGACGAATTCCAACCCAGACATGACGATGGTCCAACCAGGCCAGCTGAAGAGAAGCCAGAGAGGATGGCTTTGATCTGAGTCTGGAATGACTGCACGTCTGGTTTAGGCAGACAGGGTGGGGACCATGCTTGGGAGAAAGACAGTGGGACTCAATATCGCTTCCTTAAGTTTGCAGTAAGTTGGAGATACTCCATTGACAGATGTACAGATACGAAGTTCAGAAAGTTCTTTCAATTTGGGGTTAACAAAAAGCAAGAGAATTTTTGTCCTTTAATGTATGGCTTCGACATATTTTTATTTTGTCATGACTTTCCTTTTTATTTTTTAAGGCAAGGTTTTTCATCACTGTCTTTCAAAGCATTATACAACCAGAAAACTTGGCAAATTTGTAAAGCAAAGATGATATAAAAAGATGACCCTTTCCTCCCAAATATAAGCATCTATTACTTGAAATGTAAAAGCTTGAAAAGTTTAAGAGCGTAGACCTTGGGGTCAGATGCACTGGGGTTTGAGCCCCAGTTCTCTCATTTAATAGCTGCATGACCTCGGGTGTGTTTCTGAGCCCCTCTGTACCTCGGTTCCCTCCTGTGTAGGAAGGGGAGGTCCACACTTGCCTGAACATTTGGGAAGAGTGACAAGGGGACAATGTGAAGTCCTGCCCACGCCGGGCAGAGCGGGCTCACCCCAGGTGACAACCCTCAGCAACCCTGTGTCCATTTCCCGTCCTAAGCAGACCCTGTCCCCACCAGCACTTGAGGGACAGTCTTCAGATGGAGGTTGAAGAGAATGAAACAGTTCCATTTGTGCCTTAACTGTTTGTGAACTAGAATGTATTTATTTATTTATTTTTGGCTGCATTGGGTCTTTGTTGCTGCGCGCAGGCTTTCTCTAGTTGTGGTGAGTGGGGGGCTACTCTTCATTGCGGTGTGCGGGCTTCTCATTGCGGTGGTTTCTCTTGTTGAGGAGCATGGGCTCTAGGCGTTCAGGCTCAGTAGTTGTGGCTCGTGGGCTCTAGAGCGCAGGCTCAGTAGTTGTAGCGCACGGGCTTAGTTGCTCCGCGGCATGTGGGATCTTCCCGGACCAGGGCTCGAACCCATGTCCCCTGCATTGGCAGGTGGATTCTTAACCACTGCACCACCAGGGAAGTCTCCTAGAATATTTTTTGATGTTTTCTGCAGTAAACCTTAGTCTAATTTTCTTTCTTTTTTTTTTAAAGACTTTTTTTTTGATGTGGACCATTTTTAAAGTCTTTATTGAATTTGTTACAATACTGCTTCTGTTTTATGTTTTGTTTTTTTTTGGCCACAAGCATGTGGGATCTTACCTCCCCGAGCAGGGATCGAACCCGCACCCCCTGCTTTGGAAGGAGAAGTCTTAACCATTGGACCGCCCAGGAAGTCCCACGCTTAGTCTAATTTTCTTTTTTTTTCTTTTACTTTAAATTTTTTAAATTTCACTTGTTACAAAGAACTTGAATTATAATTGTACTTTTAAAAATTAACAATGGAAATTTAAAAGAAAAATATATATATTGTGTGTTTAATTACATTTCATAGAATTATTATCCCTGAATCATAATTCTGTTAGTACACCACTATAGAGATTATTTCTTAATATTTAGGTGAGAACCATTTCCTTCTGTTTTTGAGAATAATTCTGTAAACTCATTTCCAGTAATGGCACTCTTCCCCAAATCAAAGGTTTAACGAGGGAGATGCAAGCAGAATAATCATGAAAACACAAAGCAATACAACAGCAACAAAAAATTTCTAACTTCCAATAACAGCTCAATTTAGAAGAGGGTTTATATCTTCAGAACAAAAGCATTCCTCCTTGACTTTCTAACCAGTCAAAATCTATGTGTTCTACAGAAAACTGTGATGTTATTCCCATAAAAGTACCCTTTACTGCTTCTGCCTCCATTAGATTTCCTAAGCACTAGTGTTTTGGTTTTTTTTTTTTTTACATCTTTATTGGAGTATAATTGCTTTACAATGGTGTGCTAGTCTCTGCTTTATAACAAAGTGAATCAGTTATACATATACATCTGTTCCCATATCTCTTCCCTCCCTATCCCCTCCCTCTAGGTGGTCACAAAGCACCGAGCTGATCTCCCTGTGCTATGCGGCTGCTTCCCAATACCTATCTATTTTACGTTTGGTAGTGTATATATGTCCATGCCACTCTCTCGCTTTGTCACAGCTTACCCTTCCCCCTCCCCGTGTCCTCAAGTCCATTCTCTCGTAGGTCTGTGTCTTTATTCCTGTCTTACCCCTAGGTTCTTCATGACATTTTTTTCCCTTAAATTCCATATATATGTGTTAGCATACGGTATTTGTCTTTCTCTTTCTGTCTCACTTCACTCTGTATGACAGACTCTAGCTCCATCCACGTCATTACAAATAGCTCAGTTTTGTTTCTTTTTGTGGCCAAGTAATATTCCATTGTATGTATGTGCCACATCTTCTTTATCCATTCATCCGATGATGGACACTTAGGTTGTTTCCATCTCCTGGCTATTGTAAATAGAGCTGCAATGAACATTTTGGTACGTGACTCTTTGAATTATGGTTTTCTCAGGGTATATGCCCAGTAGTGGGATTGCTGGGTCATATGGTAGTTCTATTTGTAGTTTTTTTAAGGAACCTCCATACTGTTCTCCACAGTGGCTGTACCAATTCACATTCCCACCAACAGTGCAAGAGGGTTCCCTTTTCTCCACCCCCTCTCCAGCATTTATTGTTTGTAGATTTTTTGATGATGGCCATTCTGACTGGTGTGAGGTGATACCTCATTGTAGTTTTGATTTGCATTTCTCTAATGATTAGTGATGTTGAGCATCATTTCATGTGTTTGTTGGCAATCTGTGTATCTTCTTTGGAGAAATGTCTATTTAGGTCATCTGCCCATTTTTGGATTGGGTAGTTTGTTTTTTTGTTATTGAGCTGCATGAGCTGCTTGTAAATTTTGGAGATTAATCCTTTGTCAGTTACTTCATTTGCAAATATTTTCTCCCATTCTGAGGGTTGTCTTTTGGTCTTTTTTATGGTTTCCTTTGCTGTGCAAAGGAATTTTCTAACAAAAGCAAGCAGGAGGCTTTCTCCTCTCAGCCCACAATGAGTGTCGAGTCCCCCCTCTGGCAGGAGCTGAGCTCCTAAGACCTGGGCCCTCACACTCCGGAAGCTTCTAGGAGGGCATGGCCTGGTGGTGAGGGCAGCCGTGGGGATCAGCTCAGGGTGGCTGGGAGGCTTCCCAGGACCGGGGAGCGACGTGGAAACCAAGACCTGACAGAGAAGTACACGTAGTCGGGCCATTCTAGACAGTTCCCCTAGACAGCCTCCTAGAACAAAGACAAGCTAGTTCTCGCTCCTTCTTCCTTTAAATCCCAGGCGAATGCCAAGTTCCTTGAATTCTTGAGTGGAATAGTGAGGCGGAGCCGGGGAGCCAGTGGGAGCAGGTCATAAAGGGCCTCCTAAGTTTAAACGTGGAACTTGCAAGCTCTGCGCTTGATCCTGAGCCCACCGACACCAGCACAAGGTCCGAAGCCGAGTGCTGGGTCCGGGGGTGGTGCGGAGGCCCTGGACTGCCGGCCCAAGGCCAGTCAGGAGGCTGGTGACCAAATGCCGTCGAGGTGGTGGCTGACCTCCACGAGGGTCACGGCAGAGGCGGGGGGAGGTGGCCGGATTCGAGCCGCGTCAAAGAGGCGGCGTCAGCAGGGCTTTGTGCCCATTACAGAGCCAAAGGGAGGAAGAGGGTGAGCAGGACCCTGACTTGCGGGGGATAAGCGCCCCCAGCCTTCCCAGGAGGAGGTGGGTAGATGCATCTGGAAAGACAGATCACTGAAGCCCATGCTCAGTGACTTGGATAAGCACACTTTCAGTTTTATATTAAACAACAGCACATGCATTGCGTATCTATCCGGCCCCCCTGGTGCAGAGACGGTCCAGCCGAGGTTCCTCACGCGGCAGGGAAGGCGTGTGAGCCCCTGCTGTCCTGTTCTCGGCTGTCTGGCTCCTGCGGGCCGCTCTGGTCTGGGATGCGCTTCGTCCAGGACGAGCAGACATCGGAGTGCAAGGAGGCAGCATCTCCCGGGACGTCGTGGACTCCCCATACTTTGAATTCATTCTCATTAAGCCCTGACCAGCTACCACCTTCGTCACCCCTACTTTATGGAGCAGGTTGTTTGGGGTTTTTTGCCGCACCCCGCGGCATGCGGGATCTTAGTTCCCCGACCAAGGCTCGAACCCACGCCCCCTGCGCTGGGAGCTCGGAGTCTTAACCACTGGACCGCCGGGTAGGTCCCTAGGGAGCAGTTCTTCAGGACACAGTTCACTTTGCCTGAGGTCCCACAGCCAAACAGCGACAGAGCCGGGAGTTAAGCCCAAGCCCGTGGCACTGACCCTTCCACGGTGCTTCGGGTCACTTCTGCCTGTCCCCAGCCTGGAGCTCCAGGTTTTAGTCCTAGTGTTCTTAGGCAATTCGCCAGGGGTAAGTCAATGTGCGCTACCTTTCTTCCTTGCGGCCACAGTCCCCTCACTTTAAAGAAGTAGAGCAGCGCTGTGGTTTTCTAAAGCAGTGCGATCCCCACCGGCATCACCGAGAGAACTCATGAGAAATACAAACTGTCAGCCGCCCCCAGATCCACTGGGTCAGAAGCTCTGGGGGGGGCCCCCCTCACTCTTTTCTAACGAGCCTTCCAGGGGCTTCTGATGCCTCTGAAGTTTGGGACCACTGTTCATTGTGTTCAGCTCCTCTTTCAACAGCTTAGGTTTGGGGATGACCTTGTTGGGTCTGGGATTTTTAAAAAAACAAACAAGGTATGGGAGTTGGGGTGTATGTCCAAAGAGGCCCTTGTCTGACACAGCCCCGTGTGTCCCCGCCGGCAGGTCAGCCTGGACTCCCGCGTGAGGGAGACCATCAACAGAAGCATGGCCGAGCCGTCCCCTCACATCTTCGATGACGCCCAGCTGCAGATCTACACCTTGATGCACAGGGACTCGTACCCCCGGTTCATGAACTCTGCTCTCTACAAAGACCTGCTTCGCTCCTTATCTGAGAAAGCAGTGGAAGCCTAGGATGTTCAAAATATTTATTATTAATAAAACAAAGAACTCGTGGACTCTGTGTAGGACAGGGAATTTAGAGGCAGTAGTGTCTTCTGCTGGGTCATACTCGGGTTATTTTAATAACAGACTCTTCCTTCTGCAGAAGGCTGTATATTCACCAAGTAAATTGCGGCCACCTTTTGTGATACTTTTGGGAAAAATGGGGTATGGCTGTGTAGAAAGGTAGTATATTTACACTTACAATGACAGTAGCACTTTCTCAGTGACAAAGGATACACAAGAAGACACCACACTGCCTGCAGCGTGTACATCCATGGGAACAGGACCCAAATTCCCATTTTATAAAGATGTGACCGCTACCTGTAAAACTGGTATTCTACTTTATCTTAGGATACATGTATGTAGATGCATATTATGTGCGTGTGTATCTTACATGGTTAATGTAAAGCCCTGGGCTCTGAAGTGGATCAGCCTCAAATGTTTGATAAGAGAAGTACTGCCTAGAAAATGCTCTTGTTGAAAAGTTACCTTTATTACCAGAATCTGCCAACCTGAAGAATGAATTTTCACGTAGGTGGTGTTCATCACAAAGCGTTCAAATAAGCATATCTCCATTTTTACTATTGAAAGAAATATGGGCATTTTCACTCTAAAAAAATAAAGCACAAGAGTTTTATCTCAATCTTTTTTTCACATGTCACTATTTGGGAAATATAAGATTAAGTAAGTGGGGACACACGCAAGATTCTCTTCTAGCCCCCAGACTAGGATTTTCTTTTTCGATCCCACTATTTTTATCACAGGTGAATAGGATAACTTCATAGCTCACAGTAAAAATACCGGTTTGTAGGCCTAAACCATCCCGAAGAAACCCATCACTAGGATGAAAGAAAGGCATCCAGAACCCGGAGGAGTTTGAGTAGTGGGTTGGAACGTGATTTACGCGAGGCCCTAATGGAATGGCCCTCCTCCTGGTCACCTCCCTCCCTGGCCCTTCAGCCTGATGATTCCTTCATATGCTCTTCAACCCTAAGCCCTCATCCTCTTTCTCAGCAAAACATCTCACCTCCCCCTTTACTGTGAAACTCGTGCTAACCCTGCACCTTCTCACATGACCTATAAATCCGCGTGGATCAAGGTCTATGCCCACCTTCACAGCCCAATCCCAGAGAAGGTGCTCTTTCCTCCTTTTCAAGGCGTCAACGCCTCATGTACTTCTGGGTTTTTTCTAATTTTATTGAAGTAGAGTTGATTTACAATGTTGGGTTAATCTCTGCTGTACAGCAAAGTGATTCACTTACACGTATATAGATTCTTTTTCCTATTCTTTTCCATTACGGTTTATCCCAGGATACTGAACAGAATTCCCTGTGCCGTGCACCAAGACCCTGCTGTTTATCCATCCTCTGTATCAGAGTTTGCATCTGAATTCTGACTCCCATGTTCTAGGGCCCCATTTCTTCTTTAGACAAAGAGGAGGTCACTGGGATCAAGGCATCAATGCTGCCCTCCAGCTGCTTACATCCAAGTAAGGATGACAGACGTGTGCGACAGTGGCGACAGCAGTGGGGAGTACCGATCCAGAGAACAGCTGAGCTCTCGACGCCCTGGAGGCTACTGGAAGCTTTGGGGGCGGAGATGACACCAGAGCTACAACCTACAGAACAAGAGTGTGTGTGGGGGGCGGAGGTGTAGGGAAGGCGTTGATACTTGGAGCAAACCCCAAATGGTCCAGTTCCGGCCTGTCAAGTAGAAGGTGAGTGGAGATGCAAAACATGTGGAAGAGAAGCTGGAGCCGGGGGCCTAGGCTTTAGGCTGGAGTATTGACGGGGGGTTTGTCAACACAGGGACTGGCGGGAGGGTTAAAGCCTGAGCAGGGCTGAACGCACATCCCTGCCAGGTGGACAGAGAAGTCAGCGCTCCCGAAGGACAGTTAGAGGAGCTCATCGTCCCCATACCGGCGCAGGGAGGGCCGGGGGGTGCCTCTGGGGACGCAGCAGCCCCTGGAGTGGGTGCTGCCTAGACTCGGCTCTTAGATTCCACCCCCCTTGACTTCTTTCCACACTGGAAGCTTCTTTGGACTCCACTTCAATGCAACTCCAAGGTTTAAAAAAATTTTATGTAAAATCTGACAGGCTGATCTTGTTGGGATGGATGGCACTCCATTTGGAAAAAATGTATATATAAACAAATATAAATTCCAAATGGTTTAAAGGTCTAGAAGAATATTATAAGAATATTGGAAGAAAATGTAGGCAACATTTTTGTAACTTCAGATGGAAAGCATCTAAGCAAAACGTAAAATCTAGAAACCATAAAAGAAACACTGAGATTGGATTATGTAAAAATTTAAATTCTGTACAACATAAAAACATAAAAGAATGCAAACACAAATATTACGCTATAAGACACACTCAAGATTACTATGCAGAATGTATTAGGAGTGTCTACAAATTAGACAACTCTGTAGACAGAAAAGGAAAACCACAATATAAACCATTAATGGAAAAAATCAACTGGCCAGAAAACAAGAAAATATGAACACAACATACACAAAATGATAAATCATGTGAACTCAGAACAACGAGATGACAGTGGTTACCGTTTCCCCCTAGGTTTGCGAAAGTCACAAGGATAGCTCACATCCAGCATTAGCAAGGTGTCAGGAAATGGGCATTCCTGCGCTGTTGGCAGGTGGGTGAACTAGTCTTGACTTTTTGGAAAGCAATCTGGCAACATCATTCTGCATGCACATGTCAACTAGCTGAATCCACCCGACAAAACATCACAATCTACCCACAGGGGAACAGGTTTTCAAGGGAATGGTATATACCCGCAGACTGCTTGCCCTACGGTGAAGGGGACTGGCATACACCTCCATGCACTGGCAGCGAGTGTTCTAAGCTAAAACAGCAAACTGTAGGGTATGTAAAATGTGTCCATTTATAACGTTAATAATGGCCATTCCCCAAAAGAGTCTTCTCACCAGTGGAACTGGATACTGTTCCAAAGTCTTATTGCTGTAAATTACCGTTTAGTCCTTACAACCCTCTACGGTAGGATGCTCATCTTTACAGATGAGCAGGGAGAGGGGTGAAGTACTTGGTCAGTCTCACAGCTGGTACACGGCAGCTGGGTTTGAACCTGAGCAGACCAGAGGCCCACGCTCTTAACCGCTATGCAGGGCCCATTTCCAAGGAAAAGAGGACTAGATAGCCCGGTATGAGCATGTACACACACGCCGACGTAACAGAGAAACTACAGAGCCAGGGAGATCATTTTCTCTAGTTCACGACTTTGACATAGAAGATGAAGGTAATCCAGCCAGTCTCCCGGGCTGGTATTTGAGCAGCCATCCAGCAGGCCTCTCTGTTTTTAGAACTCACAAAGGCCCAGGTGGCCAGTTTTTCTCATTGAACATGACAAAATAAACATCTTAAAAAAATCATTCTTCATATATAAAGATGATACTGTCTTACACAAGTCAGTCAGGTTTGTTTGTTTTTTTCCTGTTACCAAATTTGGAGCTAAACCATTACGCTTTCCTGACATGTGTAATCAAAAAAATTCAATTTTGAATCATCTAAAGTACAGCAGTCATCAAACAGGGTTTTTCCTGAGTAATGCCAACTTAATCTCACAGGGGATGAAATTGTGGCCTTGACATTATAATCCATCCACTTGAATTAACTGTCCCAGTGGAACATTCTGGAAAGGCGAATAAATAATCAAAATATTAACTATAAGAAAACTAGCAGTTAAAACTTGATTAGCCTCAGAATGGGAAGTCTGAATAAAAAAATAATTATCTACTTAAAAAACACAAAAAGTTTTTTAAATTAAAAGTATGCTGACTATAGATAACATACTGTATCGCTTTGTTGTGCAACAGAAACTAACACAGTACTGTGAAGCAATTATACTCCAATATAGATCTATTTTAAAAAATACTGTACTGTATATTTGAAAGCTGCTAAGGGAGCATATCTTAAAAGTTCTCATCACAAGAAAAAAATTGTAAACTAGACTTCGCTGGTGGCGCAGTGGTTAGGACTCCACACTCCCCATGCAGGGGCCCCGGGTTCCATCCCTGCTCAGGGAACTAGATCCCACACGCATGCCGCAACTAAGGAGCCCGCCTGCTGTAACTGACCCAGCACAACCAAATTAAGTTAATTAATTAAAAAAATCGTTAACTAGATGTGGTGATGGATATATTGTGACAATCACCTTGCAGTATACACATAGGTCAAATCATTATGTTGTACACCTAAAACTAATAGTGTTATATGTCGATTACAGCTGACCCTTGAACTACATGGGGGGTTAGGGGAGCCAACCCTCCACCAGGTTAAAAAAGTTGGCCCTCGTATCCTAGGTTCTGCATCTGTGGACTTAACCAACCGTGGGTCCTATGGCACCACAGTACGTATCAAAAAATCCACAAATAAGTGGACCCAGGCAGTTGAAACCCGTGTTGTTCAAGGGTCAACTGTGTACCTCAATTTTTAAAGTTTTTAATGGGGAGAGGATTAATGAGCATTTGATCTTACGGATATGTTTTTAAATATGAATTTAAAAAGAGGGGGCTTCCCTGGTGGCGCAGTGGTTGAGAGTCCGCCTGCCGATGCAGGGGATGCAGGTTCATGCCCCGGTCCGGGAAGATCCCACATGCCGTGGAGCGGCTGGGCCCGTGAGCCATGGCCGCTGAGCCTGCGCGTCCGGAGCCTGTGCTCCGCAGCGGGAGAGGCCACAACAGTGAGAGGCCCGCGTACCGCAAAAAAAAAAAAAAAAAAAAAAGATGAAGGCTGCAATTATTAAGGGGGCAGGGATGGACCCATCAGTGAAACAATCCCGAGATAAATCAGCCTGATACTGACCTGTGACTTTAATGCTCCTTCTGGATCAAAAATGCTTCTGCAGTTAACTGGAAATCTTAGTAGTGTTCCCATAGGTTTTGATGTTCTGCTATCAGTACTTTCATTTAGAATCATATATTTACTTAAATATTCATCCAAAACAATTTAGGATGAAACCATCTTTTTTCCGTTGCTTGTTATAGAAATCTAAATCTAATTTAAATACAAAGGAAACTGACTGGCTTTCATTAGCAAGAAGTCCAGGGTAGTTCCAACACCCACGTGGCTGGACCGAGACCTTCTCCCCATTTCAGCCTCCCCCAGGCTCATCACACACAGAGGGTCTCTGCACACTGTTGGTAAAATGGTACAGGGAGCCCCAGGGGCAGCTCCTGCTGGCTTAGCTCGTCCAGGAGAAACACTGCTTCTCCCATCTTTAATAAAGTAACCCCAGGGAAGGAGCATGGGGTGGGGTGGGACACTGAATGACAGACCTACCAGGTCACATGGAGGCGAGGTGTCCCCTAAATGAATCAGAAAAGATGTTTGGGAACTAGTGCCAAAAAATCGAAAGATACAGTTATGCCCCTCCCTTGCCAGTATTCTCACAATTTTGCCTTTTTATTATCAGCTATACTTTCCAATGGCATTATTACAAAAATAACTTGGATACACACTGTAAACTACATATAAGAGTGAAAAAGCCTCTTTATGTCAAAGCAGCTAAGCTTTCCAATTATGAAAACACTTGGGCTAATTTAACCGGACTGTAGGGCACATCACACATGAAATGTTGTTCCTCTCTGCAGTCAGGGCCATTAAAGAAAAAATAATCATAATTAGCTGTCTTTTTACAGCACTGGGGAGAGGAAGCAGAACAAGTCATTGGAAGCAGTCACCTGTGCTTTCATTTTCCATCCCCCACCTGGATGAACAAGTACCAGAGCACACAGGTCCGATCCGAACATTTTTTAATTAATAATAAAACTGTCGCATCACTTTGCAGAACTTCAGTACCAAAAGAAACCTCCCGAGACTCAAGCTTGTTACTTCTTCCTCTGGAGCTGGAGTCTAAAACATCGCCAACACTATTTACCTACCCTCCTCCCGCAGGTCCTCAATTGTGGAAGTCTTCAGGTCCCAGCTCCCACACAGTCAAGAAATGTAACACAAACACAACCAAGAAAAACTACTTCACACGCACCTCCTATGTGACACCCATTCTTCTAGGGGCTAAATACAGCAGTGAACAAGTTTCCCATAAAAACGTATGGACTCCACCTTCCCTAAGTTACAGCTATTGGCCACAGCACAGCCACATGGGGAGACTTCCAAGCACACTTGTCTACTGCTCTGGACTGATTTCACTTCAGCTTCCTTCAGCTTAATTCTTCCATTACTACCTAGGAACTCATCAGGCAGTAACTCTGTCCTACTCACTGTGAGGTAATAGCACCTTCAATGTTGGTATTGACACTCTGCTTATTTTTGAAGCTTACAGAAATATGTGGATTTTATGTCAGTGACTATTCACATTACCTTTCCCAGTGGGATATTCAATTCTCGAACGGCTAATTTGCTCCAGCTAAATGGGGTGGAGGTGGGGCCCGCCGGGGGCAGGAAAGAGGAACTGTTGATGAAAACTCCTTAAATCTCATCACTTTAACTCTAGTTTTTATTTTGATAATTCAACTCAAATCCCCGAATTTCACTCTGACCTGTAGACAATCACTGTCAAAGTCTAGTCTTGTTAATACTTCAAATATTCTTCCATCTGTGAGGCATACACAGATTTGACGTCTGCGTGTATGTAAGCATTTCAGAACTCGCGCCATGGCTTCTCAATGTTCATACCAACGCTCATCACCCTCAGGTGAGCAGGAAAACCAAGGTGGCCATTTTCTGCTTTCCTGGGACAGTGCTTCGCTAACTGCCACTACACCTTTCTAACTGACTTCCTGTATGTGTTCATTTAACACAGTGACTCTGTCCTGGAAATAGACGCTAGCAAATATTACCCTTGAGAACATTCACTTCCAGTTACTTTATAACTGGCTGGCATTTTCCAATATAAGGTTCACTATTTGGTCTCTCATATTACGTTAAGTGCACACAAGGGATGCACTCACGTGCTCTGCTCAGAACCAGCCTGCATCCCTCACCAGGGGTCCAGGAAAGAAGACAAACGTGCTCTGTACTACTGCTCAATACTAGTCCCTTACTACTTACAACCAGGCAGCCATCACTTAATTAAAACTGGACTTTAAAATCACCTTAATAGTTGGGAAAGTAGAACTTTTTAAACAAAAAGTAAAGCAAGCATCAATATCTAAATAAAAATAACAAAATGTGATACATGATTAATAACAAGAAACTTTATTGAAGTAACAAATTTAAAAATGGATCACTTAATTTAAAAGTGGGACTATTTTAATTTTATTCTTATTAAATTCATTCTTTCAAAAATGCACGTTATTTTTCAAATGATAAAAGGTTACTCTGTGACCTGACGAAGTAGAGGTGGGATGGCACCAGTGGGCCAATTCCTCTATGTGGGGTCTGAACATGGACTTTTAGATGTTGTTTTCTCTATTACATCAAACTGACCTCCAGTAAGCAGTGGAGAAGAGGGAGAGAAGGGGAGTGCAAAGCAGGTACTCAGATCTCTCTATAGAGGTTTGAGAGCGCAGACGGAGCACAATGAAATGTGGACTTTGTAACAGTGGCCTTAAGATGTGCTAGACCAAGTGTGAAAATCATTTTTTCTTATTCCTAACAAAACAGATGGCACACACTTAACTGTAAGGTCCTTCCTGCAAATGAGCTGCGTTACAGCCCACGTATTAGTCTGTTCCACAACCTCATTCTTGTGTGACAGAAAGAGAGTCAGGACAGAAATGTGCTCCATTAGTCTCCATACGGAAAGGTCACAGCGTTAATGATTTATATAAACCTTAAAGTCCTTGGTCAGCACAGATTTCCAAATCAAAGTTAAGTCATGAACTGTTTATAAGAACAACACTATACTAAAATGCTAACGTTTTCTTCCCAGTATGTCTT
The DNA here is from genome assembly GCF_949774975.1 of Lagenorhynchus albirostris. Lineage (NCBI taxonomy): Eukaryota > Metazoa > Chordata > Mammalia > Artiodactyla > Delphinidae > Lagenorhynchus > Lagenorhynchus albirostris. The sequence continues at coordinate 3,204,922 of NC_083111.1, forward strand.
CCTACAAAACGAAAAAATGGTCAAAAGTTTTCATTCTTTGCCTGAGCTGGGATTTAGGAAAAGCCTACTAGACTACAACAATGTTCTGCAAAAGTAAAATACACTACAAAGTCAAACAGGTAAATAAACAACAAACCAAACTGATTTCAACAAAGTCAAGTCATGTTTCCAAAAGTAAAATCTATTACGAACAAGTAATAAACATGTACAAGAAATTACAAGAAATGAGGATCACAGTTAGTTACAAATGCAAAATAATAACTAATTATCCCAGACTTGTGAATATAATAATTAAAATCAATTTCATATGCTAGTTGAAATATTATGTACAATTTAGATAAGCTGGTCAAGTATTATCTGAATACACACCATGTTTGATAAACTTATAATTACATTACCTCTTCTCCTCTTTTAATATTTGCAGGTACATGCCAATATAGGAAAAAATGTAATTTCCATTTGTGTATTAACTGAGAAGAATAACATTTTTACTGTGTATGTTTCAGATTGTAAAAAAGTTAAGGTACATTTTCCTTTAAGAAGGAAAAAAAAAGGTAAAAATAAACTGCCAGAAGTTTAATATCAACTTACTTATAAAAATGGAAAAAAAAAGTTTTGAAACAGATACCATACAATTATCATGTGGTCTCCTTACTGCTCTGCAACTACAGAAGGCATTTAAGGAAGGGATCCTATGTCAAAAACAGAGACTAACCCAAGGGATATATGTTACTTTAAAAATCTGATTTGCAGGAAAACTAGTTGGTTGGCCTAGTCTTAAAGCTAATTACAAAATCCATTTTCTTAATGGTCCAGGTGTTTTGCCAATTCTTCCAACTCAACAGAACTGTCAAAAAAGAAGAAATATTTTGTGAGACCTTTAAATACAGACAGTGGGGTGTATCCCTTCCCACATTTAAAACAGCATACACCTTAAATTGCTGAAGAAAGAGGCATTTCTAAAAAAGATGCTGTGTTTTCCAGACATGAATAGTCACCTATATTAAGTGTTTGGCTCTTCCAACTTAGAATTACTAGGAATACATAAATAAAGAAACAGTGTAAAATATTTTCTCAAGTACCTCTCTCCTTAATTTCAGGTTAAAAAAATTAATTCCAAATTTGAACTTCTAGAGTAAGCCACCGTAGGCATCAGCTTTCTACATTAAATTGAATTTTCTTAAATCCAACAGAACTATGTCAGCACTTAAGCAGCCAATTGCCTGTATTCAATACAAACTGCAATATACCCAGTCATCATCATCATCATCATCATCTTTATCATCATGAGGCATCATGTAAACAAATCCAAGAGCCCTCTGGAAAAGCCAGATTTGCCCAACAGGACTGAAAAAAATGAACATCCCTCTCTTAGACCAATTAAAAAACCTGCCAACTCAGGAAGGGAGACACTGTTTCAAGCCACGAAGACACTCTCAATACCATTAATCTCCCGGCCCAGAACGAATCTTTGTAATAAAATGTGTACTGTCCTCAAGCCCAGAGAAAGTGCCGAGAGCCAAAGTCTCACACTATACTCGTGAAGGATATTCTCCCATTGTCTGCCTTTTAATTCACTTCTGATTTTCAGAAAATGTTTTAAACTATAAGAATAATTCAAAATAAGCATTAGACTAAAAAGTCTAATGTTAAGTATAACTTAAAAAAGAAAAGAATCTTACACAAATTTCACAAAAGCTAATAAAAACAGCCAGCATTTTTGGTGCACCAACAATGACCAGGCACTTTAAATATATTATATCTACCACTCACCACACCCTGTAACGTGGGTCATGAGAACATCACGGTTCGGTAACACTAAGTAGCAAAGCAGTTCAAAGCCTGTTTGGCTCCAGGGAATATCCTCCTACCGTGTGAGCCCCACCAGTCCCACACTCCTAGTATCCCCACCTGTCTCAGGTATGATGTGTAATTCTTCTCTCAATTTTAAATTATATTTCTGTGGCTCACAAAAATCACTCAAGAATGAATCATTCAAATAACCTAACTTGCCTGTGCGGGGCTAATTCAAGAGAACACAGGCCGTACAAAGGAAGGCTTAGTGGAAAGCCTACGAAACCACGGCGGTGCTCATCTGGATTTCCTAAAATAAACACTAAAACCATCGGGCTGGATTTCAACAAGGCAGAGTAGTTTTTCCAGAACCAAAGTCTATAAAGACAAGCCATACACTTGTGCGGGTTTTCCGGAAGAACAAGAGTGGAAGCAGCTGACTGGATACAGTGGATACAGGACTGTGACGCTGTAATGCACAGTTAAGATTCAAACCTGTCATTTCTGAAGCAAGACGACATGAAGGTTGGCAAATTAAGTCAACCTCTTTATTTCTAGTAGGACGGCAAACAGTACGTTCCACGACAGACGCCAGCCACGGCCTTGCCCAGCACTGGGCAGCGTGAGCACGTGCACACACCGGGGCATCCAGGCAGCCCCCGAAGCAGACCCGAAGAGACCAGCCCATGGAGAACCACCCCATGTAAACAGGTGAGACGGGAACCCCAGGAGGCATGTACCTTCCACCGGTTTCCACACTCGTTGCAGACAACAAACGTTGTCATCGGTTCATCAGCACTCCGCGTTTGGACCTGTAGCAAAGTCGGGTGAAAAATACCACTTTTCACAATACTACAAAAAGTCCAACCTAATTAAGAACAGTACCACAGTAAAATGTATAAGAGCTCGAAACAAGCTCAGATAAGCGAAATGTCAAACACACACACGTTTCCAAACTTCATTTTTCTAAGTCCTTGTCGTTTCATCTTTTATCTGTTCATCTAAAGTCACACATTATACTACTGATAAACGGCTAATAAATATGAAAATTTTTCATCATAACTAAGAAGCACAGAAATGTTAATTAAAAGACATATCAATTTTCTCTTACAAATTAGCAAGGATGTAAAAATTACAAAAATATTTCATTATGACAAATATAAACTGCCACCAACCTTTCTAAGTTAGGCAGCAACAGAGCCTTAAATACCCGTCTTCTGTGACCTAGGAACTTGATATCTGATCTATCGTAAGATGGTAATTAGAAACACAAATAAAGATCTGTGTGCAGCTCAACATCACTAATCATTGGGGAAATGCAAATTAAAACCACAAGAAAATATCACCTCACACCTGTTAGAATGGCTATCATCAAAAAGACAAGAAAAAGCAAGTTGTCAAGGGTGTGGAGAAAAGGGAACCCTTGTGCACTGCTGGTGAGAATGTAAGTTGGTGTGGCCGCTGTGGAAAATGGTGTGGAGGTTGCTCAAAAAATTAAAAACAGAGCTACCATACGATCCAGCAATTCTGCATCTTGGTACACAGCTGAAGGAAATGAAATCAGTATATCAAAGAGATTATCTGAACCCATGTTCCCTGCAGAATTATACACAATAGCCAAGACATGGAAACAACCTAAATGTCCTTCAACAGATAAATGGATAAAGAAAAAATGGCATACATTCATGATGGAATATTATTCAGCCATAAAAAAGAAGGAAATCCTGCCATTTGAGACAACATGGATAAACCTGGAAGGCATTATGTTAAATGAAATATGCCAAACAGAGAGACAAATACTGTATGACATCACTTATATGTGGCATCTTAAAAAAAAAAAGCTGAATTCACAGAAACAGAATAGATGGGAGGACATGGGAAGATGTAGATCAAAGGGTATAAACTTTCAGTTATAAGAAGAATAAGTTCTGAGGATCTAACATACAGCATGGGGACTATTTTGTTAGCGTAGATCTTAAGCATTCTCACCAAATGAAAAAAAAAAAGAAAGAAAAAAATGTGAGGTGATGGATGTGTTAATTATCTTGATCTTGGTAAGCATTCCATGACGTATGCGTATATCAAAGCATCATATTGTACACTTTAAATAAATACAATTATATTTGTCAATTATTTTTCAATAAAGTTGGGAGGGGAGATCTGTGTACAAGGATGTTTGAAGAGTATACTTTTATAATAACACAAACACTGGAAACAACCTGAGCATCCAACAGGGAAATAATGAGATAAGTTAGAGTCTACCCATCTGATGGAATATTATACAGCTATTAAGATGTTTATAAAGGTTTAAAAAAACAAAGGAAAATGCTTACACAAAGTGAGGAAAAGTATATAAAACAGTTTACAGTATTTAGCTGCAACTAGGTTTTTAAAATATCCACAAAATACTACAAGCACCAAAATATAGAACATTGCCCTCTCTGGACGGCAGATTAATAAGTGATTTTAAATTTCTTGTTCATACTTTTCTGTATTTTCAAAATTTTCTATAAGTAGGTATACTTACAGAATAACAAATAAATCTAAACATTATTTTTATAAAGTGCTTAATTTTCTGTCAATCAAAAAATGCAATCCCCTAAGTCTCTCTAGTAACTGGAAACAATTAGTTGTTCTTTAAAGGGAAAATTTTGAATTTAGCGGATTACAGACATAGCACAGCCTATTTAGCAAATGAAATTAATGACAGTGAGAAAAAATTTTTTCACATATGCACATACAATCAAAACAACTATAACACAGCTCTTTTCAGTGGTTCAAGAACAAAAAGGAAAGTCAGTCACATCATATATGATGTGATAAATGAAGATAAAAGCCATCAATATGTTGCAAAAAAGGAATAAATATCTGGAAACCAGTTAAGCTAAAAGTACCCAGGCTCCGAGTGAGGGAGAGCAAAGAACTTTCCCTAAACTACATGATCCTGCCAAATAAAAAGAATTGTAGCCTGTTTATACACTAACCAATAATCCACTGCTTTTTAGCTCTTAGAGAAAAAACATGGCCATTTTATTAAATTCTATAATATTTCATCAATTTCGGTTTGTACAGCTTTCACAGTAACAATTCCTATGGAAGTGTAACTATTTCAACTTATTTTCAATTAACTGGAATCTGCTAGTATTAAGAATGCACTGTTATACTTAAGAGATATCTCCTCTCAAAAAATACCAAAATACTGGTAATTATCTTTACTACTTGTTTTAAAATAGGAGTTGCAAGCATTCTTAGTATGAAAATAAGACTCTATAAACAATCACAAACCTGTGTGTAAGTGCAGTTCTTCTTCTTGCATTTGCCACATGTGAACAAGTCCGTCTGGGTCCCACCTGTCTTGGCCATCTGATGCTCTCTGATGGCTTCTTTGGTCAAGTTTTTCCGCATCTCTTTGAGCTCATCACTGGCCATCTCCTGTTCGGAAGGTGGCAATACCACTCAGTTACGGGCATCTTCTATACATATGCGGAATGCTTTTTACACTCCCTTAGTTTAATACTAACAAGATCAAAATCAACTTTTAAAGTCTTAAAAAGTGAAAAATTAATATTTTTCCTCAAAGAACTCATAAGAGTTTGCTTACTCTTAAAATTTTTTCAAATACTTATAAGTCTGCATGTGAAAACTGGATTTAATTACTGTTCAAAGGCTTATAAACAATGTAAACCTGTAGCAATGAGCACCTCTCATATCCAGACTATGGTCTCTACTATTGCACCCACCCACCCCCACTACCGACAAAGGAACCAGAGGCCTCTGGAGGAATGTCTCGTTCCAGTTCTGAGTCAAGAAAAGCAGAAGATAAGTCAGAGTCATCTTGTGCCAGAAAGCACGGAAACCACCTGATTACTTTGAGTGAGTCACACGGACAGAGGAGCTACATGCAGGACCTCCCACTGGCCAGAGAGGATGATTTCTTCAGCCAACAATATGAATTACGGAAAAGACCAATCCCCACTGGATAAATAAGAAGTCACAAGTCCGTGACGACACTTAAAAAAAGAGAGCACAAACGTTTGCAAGAATGGCAACAAAAGCCCCCACTGGCAGTTAGTAGGGCGCCAACTCCTCCTTCTGATAACTGTTAACCAAAAGGAAAGAATTACACATTCACCCTGCCTTTCCTGTTCTAACCAACAGTGTAACCAAGAGCCTTCAACTCAGGGAAAGTGCTTATCAAAGAAATCTAGCTAATAAATGTGAAAGCAATGACACAATTTTAGAAATCTCTATTTTGCAACCCCTAATGAAATCACCAATTCAATGGATGAACACATAGATGAAAGGCTGATGGAGAACTTTACAACGGAGGGATCAGACTGTCAGTACACAAACCCCTGATCAATTTCCGCACCCTAAGAGTCGAGCAACAAAACGTGTCTCCTGATGTGATGCAATATGAAATAAGAAGGACCACTGATGAAATATTTATGCAGGAAAAGTTAAACCTGCATGTAACCAAGCCTATAGAACTAGCTTCCAGTTCATAGAAAATGAAGGGGACAGAAAAGTTAAATAACATCATGAGGAAGAAACAGGCAATTCATACTGTGAGATATACAAGAGAAAAACTGGTCTCTTCAACAGGTCAATGTTATGAAAAAAAGGGGGCAGGAGCAGGAGAAGAAAATGCTTTAGATTTAAATATGTACACACAAAATCTTAAGAGACCAAACTTAAGCTAACATCTAGACTTTGGATCCTGATACAAAATAAATGAACAATCGAACATAATATGAACATGAACTAGATATTAGATATACCAAGGAATTATCATTAGATTTGTTACATGTCATGATGCCAATGTAGTTACATAAGAAAAGTATCATATTTTTAAAGATATCTCTCAAGGATAGAAAGGTAAAAGGATATAATGTCTGGAATTTGCTTGAAAATAATTCAGGGGAGGGCTTCCCTGATGGCGCAGTGGTTGAGAATCCACCTGCCAAAGCAGGAGACACGGGTTCGAGCCCTGGTCCAGGAAGATCCCACATGCCGCGGAGCAACTAAGCCCATGCGCCACAACTACTGAGCCTGTACTCTAGAGCCCATGAGTCACAACTACTGAGCCCGTGTGCCACAACTACTGAAGCCTGCGTGCCTAGAACCCGTGCTCTGCAGCAAGAGAAGCCACAACAATGAGAAGCCCGCGCACCGCAATGAAGAGTAGCCCCTGCTCTCCCCAACTAGAGAAAGCCTGCGCAGAAACGAAGACCCATCATAGCCAAAAATAAATAAATTTATTAAAAATAAATAAATAAATCCTGGATGTCATTTCTAAAAAAATAGTGATAATAATAATTCAGGGGAAAAGAAAGAAAACAAAAAAAGGGATAGATGAAGAAGGTGACTAGTTATTGAAAATACTTGAACCTTAGGTGATGGATATATAGGATTTCATTATACTTTGTTCTCTACTTTGTGACAGTTTTAAATTATTTTAATGAGGTTTTAAAAAATGAATTTTAAAAATATAACATTTTTATTAGCTATATAGAAAGACAAATTCACTGTCTTGCATGCTTAGTCAGATAGTGAGACTGCAGACACACTGCAGCTATTATCTATGAACAGCTACATCTATAAATAGCAGACAATGAATTCCATTTTCTCCACCATTTTCTAAATAAATATAAGGAATAGTCAATAAGATATAACCAACTTTATAGTATTTAACCATGAAAAGAGCTTAGAGGTTACAAAGTCTGTTTGCAATTAGAGATTCGACTCTTTGATTCTAAATGGATCTACAATAAGTAAAAAACACTTTTGTTTTTAGACAATAATTTATTAAGGCAATCACCCAAAGATCACGGCACAGTTGTGAAAGGAACAAAATACTGAGGCCAACAGATTCAATCACCTTAAGTATTTGTCTGGTATACTGTATATATAAGTATATTAGAATAGCTAATAACAGTTTATTAATATGTAGTATTTATACAGTACTTTATGATTTAAATAGACTTTACACTTGATATCATGGAATACTGTCATAGAAATGTACAAATATACTCACCTCTGCCGTCATTCTAGCAAACAAGTCAGGAGGAATATTCCCACACAGCACATTTTTCCTTAAATTAGGATTCTTAGCATCCTTAAGATTTGATATCCTACTTCGTACTCTATTTTTGTATTTCATGTCCGTATTCCTTATTTCTTGATAGATAGGTACTAGGCCATTAAGGAAAAAAAGGTTAAGTTATAAAGGTAAGATAACTTTTTCCTATTCTGCCGCAATAAGAATTCCTGAAATTTCGAAGCAGTGTTTCCAATTTAGATTAAGTTAACAATAAGGCACTGTTTCTGCCTGATTTCTTGATCTGTAACTGGCAAAAAATAGTGATCATAATTTTATGCTATGAATGAGCAATACTTTCTCAATGTTTAATGCCAAGCAAGACACAAAGTAAAAGGGTTTCAAAAGGTAACTCAGATATGCAATCTGAGTGAGAAAACTTGAGAATAAGAGCTTGAACATACACATGCTTTCCCTTGCCCAAATCTGCATTCTACCAAGGATCCTAAAAGTCTCAAGAAGACTACACAGGGACTTCCCCGGTTGGCACAGTGGTTAAGAATCTGCCTGCCAAGTCAGGGGACATGGGTTCGATCCCTGGCCCAGGAAGATCCCACATGCCGCGGAGCAACTAAGCCCGTGAGCCACAACTACTGCACCTGCGCTCTAGAGCCCGCAAGCCACAATTACTGAGCCCGTGTGCCACAACTACTGAAGCCTGCGTGCCTAGACCCCGTGCTCCGCAACAAGAGAAGCCACCGCAATGAGAAGCCCACGCACTGCAACGAAGAGCAGCCCCCGCTCACCGCAACTAGAGAAAGCCCATGCGCAGCAATGAAGACCCAACGCAGTCAAAAATAAATAAATAAGGGCTTCCCTGGCGGCACAGTGGTTAAGAATCCGCCTGCCAAGTCAGGGGACACAGATTCGATCCCTGGCCCGGGAAGATCCCATATGTCACGGAGCAACTAAGCCCGTGAGCCACAACTAGAGCCTGTGCTCTAGAGCCCGCGAGCCACAACTACTGAAGCCCACGCCTAGAGCCCATGCTCCGCACCAAGAGAAGCCACTGTAATGAGAAGCCTGTGCACCGCAACGAAGACCCAACACAGCCAAAAATAAAAACAAATAAATAAATTTATTTAAAAAATCAAATCAAATCAAAAAAAAAGAAAAGGCTACACAGCACCCTGGAGGGCCTTCTGAGAGAAAATCTTTCACAGTAGCCCTGAGGGATCATTTCCTCCTTGGCTCAGCAAGAAGCTAGTTTAGCAGGTGGCTTTCTCAAGAGAACAGGCAACAGCAGGGGCCCAGCTCCAGAGCAGCTCCCTTTCTAACAAGGCCATTTCCTCAACCAGGACAGTCCCACAGTCACACTGTCACCTAGATGTTCCCTGTTCTCTGGACCCACGTGCAAGACCCCTCCCTCTCCCAGAGCCCTTCCCAAGGCCCCCAGCATGAACACACTCCTGTCCAGGATAATGAGCTCAGGGGATTGTATACACTTTGCTGAGTACCCCCAAAGATGAAACCCTACTTCCCATTTACTAGCATGTGTGTTTTCCATGCCCTTCTGCACAACTTCAATTGAGATGCTACGTTCTCAATTTGCAAGGCAGAAAAATAAAAATACTATCAGTACTATGTGTTTTACTTTTGAATGACAGGAAAACAAGAATAATAAAATGACATGGATAGCCCTCCCCTTTCCCATCAAAACAATCAAGATAGAAACTGAAGAATAAAACTTTGAATTCTTTACAGGAAGAAAAAATAATCTAGCGGATTTCTTAAAACAATTATGAATATACACGCAAAGGATATCTTCCTCGATTTGAGATCCTAATTCTTCCTCATCAGCTCCAATAGCGATGTAGTCATCTAAACACAGGCACAGAGAATTGTCATGAAAAAGTGATTATAACACATTAAAAGAAAATTTCAATACAGGGTCAGTTAAACTGTATTCCTATTTCTTCAACCCCACTTGCCCTGTACAAAGAATCCTTTCAGTTTAGTTCCATTAGAGTCTTGTGTCTCTACTACCCACTATGCTCCTCCTCTGGATTCACCTAATGTCCAAAGGGCTCCTGCATGGATGACTCCTTATCCCTCAGGAGTGGGGAAGTAATGCATCCAGCAGGCAACTCCTCACTTCACAACTCCATAAATTCTCGTTGCTCCAGCAGAGAGTAGAGAAAGTTATAAAGAACTGTCTTGTCTCCTGTGACTCAGGCTTCAATGCCAAGAAACCATTCATTTCATCTGCCAGTCACATATATGGACAAAATCAGAAGACTCCTATGCAAATATTCAAAGGGATAGAAGGAAATAAAAAGAAACTAGGAAGAAAAAGAAAAAATATATAAAGAGACAGTAAAGGAATCAGAGTAGAAAGGGCAGAATAAGGAGAAAACTAGGTCATACTAACTGTGGTTCAGTACAATAGAAAAAAGAAGGGATGAATTTGTATAGGAGGGTAAATATTTCTATACATGAAACTTTTAAAAGCAAAATTTTACATAAGAATGAGTACCTCCAAGTTAAATTAAAGCTCCCATATACAACTCAAGCTCTCTTTTCCACTTTAAAAAAAGTAGGAAATGAAATTATGAATATAAAACTTACTATATGTCATACTAACATTTAACAATGGGACCCAAATACAGTATTGTTAACTCCCAATCTTGAGGGTAGAGTACTTAGTTTGCAGATTAAACGTGAGGAGAAAAAAGATTGCGAAGAAAAGCTTAAATTACTACAAATCAGGGGAAACATCCACATATTAGAAGGAACCTATTTCTCAGAAATACACAGTAATAAGCAGAGGTCCAGTTTGCACCCTCCTCTCTGCCATCAGTAACCCCCATCACAGCAGGCCCTCCCTGAGCTGGGCACTGGCAAGCAGCTATCATCAGGATCCCACCGGGAGGACAGAAACAAGGAGGTGGACAGGGCGGCAGTGGCAGCCGTCAAATGACTGACCACCGAAACTCACGAGACGTACGCGAAACTCACCTCCCGTTCGGAGAGCCGCAGCAAGCATCTCCCTACACTTTAACCGCACAGAATCAGAAGTGCTTGGTGCCCGAGGAAAAGACGAAACGTAAGTGTCTCGGGCATTTGTCTCATCCTTTCTGCTGCTTACGTTGCCACTGGAGCTACTGAAGTACACGTACACGCACACACACACACCAAAAAGAAGTCAGGAAAACTCTCTTAAAGTGAACATCGTTACTATCACTCTCTAAAAACAAAAATTTGGGGCATAAATATATGAAACTGTATTTCAGTGACTTACATGAAAAAAAAATTGCCTGCATATAGATTAAAAAGTTAAAATTTTAGTAAAGATGACACAAATCTCATGTCTTTTATTTTTTTAACCTTGATCATCCTTTTAAACATTAAACAATATTTTTCATACAGAAAATACACATTACAGCTCAATACAACAACTGCAAAGCAAGGATCTTGGTTATGACAGGGGTAAAGGGATGGCACCAGAGAATATGACCGCTCTCGACCAAAAACAGAGGGGAAAATGCTTGAAAAACCCTGTTGCAACTAGACAACCAGGGAGGTTTACACATACAACACCCACTTTAGGATAAAAACCACGTGTAGTGAGAAGTAGTTGTGAAAATACAACAATGTCTCTTAATTTCTCCCCAGAAACATCAATTCAATCAGGACAGTTGAGCAATTTTTCCAGTCAGCCTAATCATTTCCACTACTTCTGATTAACTTCTTACATTAGATTCTTAGCAAAATACCTTGCTGACTGGTTTCAGCTAACTTTATCCCAGTGCAGATTTCTGCCACAAACCTTTCCAGATGAAGCCAGCCCTCCACCCCACGGATGTGAGTGGCTGCGCTCACAGACAGCCCACGCAGGCAGGGCGGCCGCTCTGCAGGCCTTCAGAGTCCTGCTGCCCGTCTCCCAGAGTGCCGTCTACACACAGGTCTGTGTCTGCGGCCACCAGCCCGAGCTTCTCACGGGCAAAGGTGAGCATTCACTCAGTTCACTCCTCTCTGGGGAGTGTGCCTCTCTGGGGGCACAGCACCCAGCTTTCAGCGCACACCAATGAGCACGCCCTGTTTACAAACGCCACTCTCGGCTCCTTCAAGGACGAGCTCACTCTGTGCCCGTGGCCCAACGCCTCGCTCGCCCCTGGGAGCTGCCAGGAGGACGATGGGCCTTCTCTCCCCTCACGTCACCACCTCTGGCGCCACTTCTGACATTCTAAGCAGCTAACCGCACCACTTTCTCCTTAAATCCTTACACCAAGGCGTAAAACCCTCCTCACCTGCAACTCACTTAGATCTAACCTTCTATCTTCCTTTAGATGATACCTCAGACTCATTTCTCCAATATTTTACAATTTTTCTTCACTGTTTGAATGAGTGAGAGTGTGTGTGTGTGTCTGTGTGTGTGTGTATGGAGATACCAATCACTTACCTCGTCAGACTTTGTACAAAATAATCCTATGCTTTTGTAGAAAGGCTCTATCCCTAAACTTCAATTACTTAAAACTGATGAAAATATACTAAGAACTTACTCCTCCTTCAATGTCTATTTAAAATATTTGTCTATACCTTTATATATTATATTCCAGGCATTAAATCATTCATTACTTTGAATGTAACACAACTGAAAGCATGTGTTAAAAAATCCATAAATTATGGCCTGTACTTTTCAAAAATATCAAGGTCATGAAAGACAATGACAGACTGAAGCATTACTCTAGATTAAAGGAGCCAGATATGATAACCAAATGCAATGTGACCCGAGATGATATTTTGGGAAATTATTTTTCCTTTGCAACAAAAGATATTATTGGGACGCATGGTAAAATATGAACAAGGTCTGCAGATCAGGAAAAAGTATCAGATTAATGTTAATGTTCAGATATTGATATCTGTATTGTGGCTATCTGTGAGAAAATGTCCTTGTTCTTAGAAAAGACACATTGATGTATTTAGCATTTAGGGGTATAAAGGGCATAATGTCTGTAAATTATTCTTGTCTGGTTCAAAATAAAACTCGTGTGTATATTCATTTATACACACATATGCAAATACATATATAAATATCACTGGGGCAATTTGGGAGTTCTCTGCACTATTCATACCATTTTCTAAAAGCCCAAAATTATCTCAAAATAGTTAGAAAAAAACTGAATAAACTTTATTAACAACTGGTGTTAATATCTTTAGCTTACCTTAGCTTACCTTTTTTATCATCAAGTTAGTTAGTACTTCTACATAAAAAAACAGTGTAGGGGATATTAATCACAGCTGATTAATAAAAAATGAGGAGTACGTTATCAATCTGGGGAAAATATTGAGAAGTAAATGGAGTTAAAGTAGGTGGCCTAAAATGTGCGTGTGTGAGAATCACCTGAAGGGCTTGTTAAAACACGTGGCTGGCACCACCACCAGAAACCCTGGTTCTGTAATTCCAGGGTAGAGCCCAAGAATCTGCTTTTCACAAAGCTGCCAGGTTTGCTCCTGGGGACCACCCTTTGAGAAGTACTGCTCTAAGTCAAAGTCAAGCCTCCCAAGAACAGAGGGTATGTATTTAATCTACTGAATAACAGGCACATCCCTGATCACGTCAGCATGGGGACACAGCACAGGTCACTGCATGTCACAGGAAAGAATAAATGCAAAGGCCTCTTAAGTGGCAAAGGAATAACTTGAACTCTTCATTACTGAACACGTTTTAAGTTCTTACAACAAACAGCTAAATTGGGAAGGAAAACAGAACCATGAAGAGGAGAAACAGATTCAGGGACAAAAATATCTAAAACAGAAATGTGGCAAATAAAGGAAGTAACCACATGAACCCTAGTCACGTAGTCAGTCCCCCCACTACCACCTCTCCCAGTGCCACCCCAGGGCCCATCCAACTACACTCGCCAAGTGCAATGTAAATCATTTCTCTTTTACGTAGTATCTTCTAACTCTCTTTTAAATTTCCAAGAAATCTTAGATATCTGGCTATATACATTTATACTGATTCCGTGTGATTGGAAAAAAGAAAGAGTACAGACATGGGATCAGACGACCATGGAGGAAGTGACGGTCAAATAAAACTATGACCTTCAACATAAATGAGTTTCCATAAAGTGAAATACCTTTCTTCTCTTGCTTCAGGGCTATTCTGTGATGTAACTGCAGTATCTTTTTTCTTTTCTTCAGAGTCTTTATCTGTTGATGGTCCATCTGAAAATTTATGAAATTCCTAAGTTGTTAGCACTTGTTTAAACAAAACAAGACAAAACAAAACATGGGACTGCTACATGTTATCAAGCTATTTATGCAACCAAAAAAACCCCCACTAAAATCCTAAGTTTTTAACAAGTAAATGAAGTTTATGCAAGCTATTCTATTAGCATATGTACATGGGTGCTCAGTCGGCATTCCCAAATAAACTCCTTCGTTTGGTGGGAACCATAAATTCATACGCCAGTGGTAACAAAAGGGAGAAAAGTATTCAGAACAAGGGAAGGAAGGAATATGGCAAAACATTAGCACTGTCATTTAAAATACTGAAAGTGCAAAGCATATACAGCTATATCGTTTTGATAATTTTTCATGAAGTCAAAAAATTTGAGGTGGTACTCAAAATACAAATAAATATTTCAGGGATAGTAAACAAAGAACATTTTCATAGAATACACTTCAGGATTATTAGTTAGGCCTACCCAGCACCTCCTCTACCTTGAAGAATCTGTAAACTAATACAGATTATTAATACTAATAGAGCACAAGCTTTAAGACTTAAGGAAGTGAGCAATTAGGCATGGGGAAATAAAGTACGTAAAATAGGCTGGGTCAAGGCAATACTTCAGCACTGAAAAGAAACATTCATGTTTAAATCAACCAAAACAGCCTTGAAGCTAGGTTCAGAAAATGTTTGGATCTACTGTGTAACCCACTTTGATCTACATTTTGATCCCGATATGAGCTACATAAATAAGAACTACACAAATAATTCCATTCTCCACATCCCTCTGTATAGAATACAGAAGAACAAACATCCAACTGTGTGGCAGGACCACCCAGGCAACTCTAAGCATGCCCTCGTGCTCAAGCTCCCATCCCAAACCATTCCATCCAAATCTCTGGCAGTGAGGCATGAGCGTCACCAGATGACCTAATACACCAACCCGGATGACACGGACTGACCGAGAATGGTCCCAATCACAATTCTAGAACTTCAGTTGTAAATGTTAGGGTGACCAAACCTGAAACACAATTCAAGTCCCTATGACACATGTCAGTTCTCACACACCAATTTTATTGCCCCCTTTATTCTATAATTCCCCTGGAAGGCCTAAACACACTACAGTATTGTGAGGTAGAAAACAAAGATCAATAATGACATTACAGAATATAGCAAGGACTAAGACGTATTCCCAAAGTAACAGGTAGAAAGCTTCGGAAAGGTGATATAACCAGGCGATACTGTCTAACAAGCGTCCAGTGATGGTGGGGGAGCAGTAAAGCAGCTCTAGTGCAGTGTGTACTGGGGCAGTCCTCTGAGAAGGCAGGGCAGTAGAGGTATGACCAGTCTTAAAAACATTCCTACTCTGTGAACAGAGTGCCGTGGGTAATAGAGCAGAACCCCGGGGAAGTGCTCCAGCGCTGGGCTCAGACTGTCTGCAGATCACATCCCACCCTGGCTACTCACTACCAATCCAGCTGCGCACAAGGTGCCTAATCTCTCAGTGCCTCGGCTGCCTCATCACAAAATGCGGGTTACAATAGCACCGAGCACACCGGATCATCAGGAGAACTAAACGCACTAATACAGGTCAATGCTTGGCATATCTTTTTTTTTTTTTTTTTTTGCAGTATGCGGGCCTCTCACTGTTGTGGCCTCTCCCGTTGCGGAGCACAGGCTCCGGACGTGCAGGCTCAGCGGCCATGGCTCACGGGCCCAGCCGCTCTGCGGCATGTGGGATCTTCCCAGACCGGGGCACGAACCCGTGTCCCCTGCATCGGCAGGTGGACTCTCAACCACTGCGCTACCAGGGAAGCCCAATGCTTGGCATATCTTAAGTATTCAAAACTGTGCTACCTGGAAGCAGTAGATCTTCCAGAAATCTAGCTAACAATCTAAAGAAAAAGTTTTAAGCAGAGAGAGATTCATCACCCAGTAGATTATTCTGAAGCCAATAAAAATGACCTATGATGATGGAAAAATACAAAAAAATTCCACTAAAAAGACAATATAGGGCTTCCCTAGTGGCGCAGTGGTTGAGCGTCCGCCTGATGATGCAGGGGACACGGGTTCGTGCCCCGGTCTGGGAAGATCCCACATGCCGCGGAGCGGCTGGGCCCATGAGCCATGGCCGCTGAGCCTGCGCGTCCGGAGCCTGTGCTCCGCAACGGAGAAGCCACAACAGTGAGAGGCCCGCGTACCGCAAAAAAAGACAATATAAGTATACAGAGCATAAGTAAAATTATAGTTGAAGCAAAATTCATGTACCAGGAGGAAAAAGAGGAGAAAATACAAGATATTAACTGACAGTTGTATTTAGAGAGAGATTTAATAAGGATGATTTTTCCCTCCTCCAACTCTCCAAATTTTATTTAATGAACATGTAAATCTTTTAGGATAAATAAAAACATTTTTATAGAAGAACTTGTACTGATATTAGATACCTCCAATAAGTATACAAGAGTAAAACTTCTTTAAGATTAAATGAACATAACTGCAATGTCCACTCTTTTCTCCCACAAAACGTAAACCATTCTTTCCAGAAATAAAAATGTACATATATGGTCCTTAATCAACTTTCTGTTGCTAATTTTAATTACTTTAGAATGTGGAATTAATTTAAAATTTAAATGAAATATAGAGTTTCAGTGTGTCTTTAAAGATCAGCCTTTTTAAAAAAGCTTTTTATTCGGAAAGAACTCAACAATTGCACAGATGTTATAAGAAAGTATTACAAACAGCTTTACTCAGACCCCCCCCCAACTGTTTAACATTTTGGTACACTTCCTTCCTCACTCATTCATCCCCCAGCCCCCGGCACGCACATACACACGCATGTGCAGACACATACACACTCACGCACCACTGTGTGCACAAAGACACATCTCTTTTGAACCACTGGAAAATGAGTAGCAGATACTATGCTCCCTTATCCCTGAATACTTCACTATGAATTCCCTAAGAATAAAGAAATTCATGTATATAACCACAGTAAGTAGATCCAGCAATGGTACAAGATTGTTTACCTACCCACTGACCTTATAAAATTCCGCCAATTATCCCAATAATGATCTTTATAGCAATGTTTCCTTCTGGTTAGGAATCCAATACAGGATCATATATTACATTAGTTTTCTTAAGATAAGACTTTCTAAATTTTATAGGCTTTACAATTTTTGGTTCCTAGTTTCCAAGTTCTTGTAAGTAACAAGTCTTTTATTATTACTATTGCTGTCTATGAAATTTTAAAAGCTTCGCTTTTTCTATTTTCTCTTCCATATAAGGCTGATAACTGCTAGGGAAATGGCTCATTCCAGGGCTGGGTTAGATAAGCCCAACATATTTTGTGATGCCAGAATGTCAGAGAGATTAAAAAAAAAAAAAAAAACACACACAACTGAAGGGAGCTTGTCAAAGGGACACAGGAACCAGTTTGAAGGGGTGCCCACTGGTCAAAGCTGGGACAATATAAATACCAAAATAAATATGAACAGTAATGGATTATAATCCATTATATAGAATAAGAATCCACGTGCCCACACTAATAATAGAAAAAGAACTGGGAGGTAAAAGGAGGGTTCTTTCTTATAGAATGATAACGTATAAATACTGAAGAAGTAAAAAAGCTAGAAAATCATAACTTTGCAACTGTCACTGTAAAGGGTGGTTTCGGCAACAATCGGTGGGTACTAACTGGGGCTGGGGCGGGGAGGGGGGGGGCCCGATGGGGAACAAGATGGTTTCAGGGTCTTAAAGTGACCACCACAGAACTCCTACTAGATACAAGAGGAAAAATCATAAACGATGCAGTGCACACCTCGGCTGGGTCTCAACCTTAACACCACCCTGCCTCTGCACGTGATACCTGGGAAAGACACAACACACGTATGCAGTACCTCAACTGTGGATGTGCAACCAGATCTAGTCATGAGAAAATGCCAGATAAACCCCAAATAAGGACATGCTATTAAAAACAAAGCAGGGAATTCGCTGGCGGTCCAGTGGTTAGGACTCCGCAATTTCCCTGCCATGGGCTCGGGTTCAATCCCTGGTCAGGGAACTAAGATCCCACAAGCTGCGCTGTGCAGCCCCAAAAAACAAAACAAAGAAACAAAAACCCACACACAACAACAAAGGGGGGAGGGGGGAGGGGCATGCGTTCTTCAAAAGTCAATGTACTAAAAGAACTATTCCACATTGGCAGACTAGATTACATGGTCCTGGACTGGGTCCTGTTCTGGAGGAGAGAAAAGCTGGAAGGATCATTACTGGGACAACTGACAAAACTGCAACATGCACTGCAGAGTAACGTACTGCACCAATGTTAAATTTCCTGAATTTCCTGTATTATGATTACATAAGAAAATAAACTTGTTCCAAGAACACACACACTTAAGTATTAAAGAGTAAATAAAGCATGACAGAGGCAACCTATTCACAAATGGTTCAGAAAAAATATGTGTGTGTGAGAGTATATACATACAGAGGAGAGAGAATATGACAGAACAAATATGGCAAATGTTAAAAATTAATGATCTAGAAAAAGGACACGTTGAGTTATTTTTATTATTCTTGCAAATTTTCTGTAAGTTAGAAAACTATTTCAAAAACCTTTTCCATAAGTGTCACACCTTCCCCCCGGAGGAAAATTTTCTTCTTAAAGAGGCAATTCAGTTGTAAATGTTGAAAAACAAGAAAGCTAAATCTGACTAGTTTAAGAAGTAGAACGCTCAAGGAAGTCAGACTAAAGCCGCCTCCCGTATTATAAGGCACTGATTTCAAAACATCTATATTCATTAAGAGAAAAAAAATATAACAACCCAATGTCTGAAGAAACCAGAACATCATAAATATATGTAATGGAAGATTGATTATACCTAATAACTTTTTCCAGGATTTGATGAGGGACTTTGCTAAAGATGTAACTTCTTCATCTGTGCTCTGCTTGCGAATAGCATTCACTGACATTCCGATTCTTGTGGACTGCAAGGCAATGACAAAAAAATACGTATAAGCGATTTTATTTCAGGCAATTCATTGTTTCCTTTTCTTCTTTCCCAGATGCCTGTTTCCATTTTAGAACAGAAAAAAAATCAATTATCTGAATTCTTTTAGTGGTAGACTGTAGACTTAAGACACAGACGTCTTCAAATCAAACATTAGATGCATCAAGGTTCTCATCACTGAGACCTGCAAGCATGTAACCTGCTACTAAAGTAAGGCTGGTTAACTAGCACAATGAAATCAGTCTTTCCCACAAGAGAAGAACAGAAGATAAAGTGTCTGTGTTTGTACACAAGGCAGGCTGATGCAACCACGGCTAACACACGCACTTTGCTTCTCTACATTCTCCTACAGATTACTCTGTACACCGCCTGTTGCAACTTGTAAGGACACCCAAACAAATACCACCACCCACAGAGGTTTAAACACCAGCACATAATCACAGATATTAAGAATGGATGTCACAGAACACAGATAATTTGACTGTGGCGACACTACATGCCCAGGGTTATGCTGGGAGCGTCCATATTCATTACCCTTCCTAACAGCCCTTTAAAGTCGAGATCATTATCCCTATTTTTAAAGATGAACAGACTAGAAGTATCAATAAATAACTGCCCAGCATCACACCACTACTAACTGGCAAAACTGGATTTTAATCCAGGTCTGTTACCTCCAAAGTCCATGCTCTTTCCAACACATCAACGGTTTTCAAATTGTGCTTAAAGAACACAAAGGCAATGACAGGCCAATTATGGATGATAAATTAAAAATGGTAAATTTAGTAAGTTCAGGTTGTCAGTAGACAATCTTTCAAAATATGGATATGGAAGAACAAAATAACAAAAGGAATTGTTAGTGAGAAAATAGAAAGAGAAGGGAACCCCTGCTATAAACTTTAAGGCCGAGAAATAAATGGGTCCTTAAGATTTCCTTTTAAATTATTCAAAGTACTCAACAAAGAGAATCGGGACAGTTGCTCAAGAGTCTAGAATATGTGTCTGGCTGGAGTGCCCTGTGTTCTCTCTTGGAGAGCTGAGCAAGGCGGATGAAGGTGCCACAGCAGAGAGACACAGGGGACTTATGACCCTAAAACTCCAAGATGATTTGAGATTAGTGTTTTGGGGATTTTTTTCCCACAGAAAGTGGCTTCTTTCTTGTAGAAAATAATATGTTCTTAGAACTCTTTTCAGTGAAGAAAAGACTTTTAGAACTTTAGAATGCTTTAGAACTTCTCTAAAGCACTACTTTGTTAGCTGGTGTAGCAGGCACTCAATGTAGAAAACCTTCCAGAGGCAGGTGCCTGGGCAGGCGGCACAGCTCAGTCTCGTCGTCTCCGAGCTGCCCCACAGGATGCTGCTAACGTGCTGACTGCTACCGCCCCGATGCCTGTGGCGCCCCTCCTTCCCCAGCGCCCGACCCCCGCCTAGAAGAAAACCCAATTTTGGCATGAGTGGAGGAAATAACTTGAGTCACTAATACAGTTCTGGAGCTTGGGATCAACACGGATTGGCAAAGAAAATGGGACTTTAGGAGGTGGTCAGAGGCGAGCAAAGGTATAAGATTATGAACAAACCGTGTACTGTAGAGTAACTGCTTTTTAATTATCACAGAACGTTCTGATCACTAAAGAGACCAAACCTAAGCTCTGCTTAAAACCTAAGAAAACCCATAAGAACACAGGGATCTGTAATAAACATGCTCACCTAAGGGAGAGATTGTCCAGTCAAGAATAATGAGAAACGAGGCTGTGGAGGTAGAGTGAAACACTAAGATTATTTGAATAAGTTTGTTTCTTCCTTTTAGGAGGTATTTTGGGAAGAGTAGAAGAAAGTAGAAAGAGGAAAGGACTATGAAGCTATCCGACAGCACTGCTCTAGGATATAAACTCAGCTACACAGCAGAATCTACATCTGTTTCACAGGCATCTCAAAACCCAATGGATCCAAAATTATCCTTTATCTCTTTACCCTTCCACCTTTATTTCCTTCTCATCCCAACCCCACCACATTAGGTTTTCTTGAATTTTGCTTTACTGTAAAATGGCACCATCTACCCAGTCACCACGGCAAACACCTCAGTCATCCTAAACTCCACCTTCTCCTTCACCCCCCCATCTGGTTGGCTACCAATTCTTGTAGGTTGTCCCTCAATAACAAGTACCCCTTCTCTCCGCTCCTACTGCTACGCCCTTAGTTCAGGCCCTCATCACTGCTCCCTGAGCACCTGCGTCTGTCAACAAGCTTCCCGATTCTTCCTCCCTGCAAACCTGGGCACGCACTCCCCCGCCCCCTGCCACCGGGCAGGATGCTCTCAGGACCGCAGCTGCAGCCTGCATGCCAGCCAGCCTGTGTCTTCAACCCTGCATCAGACTTCCTCCACCTGAACAGGTCGCACTGCTTCCACATCCTGCTTTCTCTGCTGGAATACCCTTCCCGGTCCTATCTGCCTAGGGAGAACCTATTCATGTTTTGAGACTCAGTTTACACTTTATCACCATATGAAGGCTTTCCTAAGCCTCCCAGGTTAAGGTTAAGGAATCAGATTAAGAAGTAAACTTCTTTGTGCTTCTTTCTTGCCCTACCTATAACAAACACAATAAATCCCCCATATACAAACCTTCAAGTTGCGAACTTGCAAAGATGCGAACGGGTGTTCGCATGTCCAATCACATAAGTTAGTTCTATTTGAGGAGGCACTGTTAGTTTTTGAGGCACAGGACCCAAACGCAGAATGGTACACGAAGGTTGCAGAGGCCGTTCAGAATGCAATCCAGTGCTACCATGTCATCTATGACGAGAAAAAAAGAGCTACTACCCAGACACCACTGGACCGTTTTTTCAAGAGGGTAGATAGACTTGAATCCAGCAAGGAACCAGAACCTGTGCCATCAGCGTCAGGCATGAGTGAAATGGCAGGTCGCCCTCCGTCTGCTATTGCTGAGGATACTTCAGCTCTACCATCGCCCACCTCCTCTCCCTCCTCCAGTCAGTAACTCTTCCTGCCTGTTCACTCGATGCCAGCCCCTGGATGCCAGCTGTTATACCGTGCTATTGTACTTTCCAAGGTACTGTACTCTAAGATTAAAAATGTTTTCTTTATTTTTTGTTTGTTTTTTTATGTATTATTTGTGTGAAAAGTATTATAAACCTATTACCGTACAGTACGATATAGCCGATTGTATTGGTTGGGTACCTAGGCTAACTTTGTGGGACTTACAAACAAATTAGACTTATGAATGAGCTCTTGGAACAGAACTCATTCGTATGTAGGGGACTTACTGTAAATCCTATACAGACGTCTATCTGGGCAACTATACCTTTCTGTTTGTTTACATGGCAGTTTTCCTCTACTAGACTTGAAGCTCTATGAGGGGGAAAGACCATATTTTATTCATCTTTATAACCCCAACACAATTTCTAATCCTAATAAAAACTCAAATGTTTGTTATATATATACATAAACTTTCCAAGGAACGAAGCAAAAAAAAAAAATCCGAAGTGTGTTATAAATGATAATCCTACCCAAACTCCACAGCCTCTATAAAACTACCCATCTCTTAAACAAACGGTGAGGTTACTGTTGTTTTCCATGTGGCTATCCCCACACAGAACTGCTGGGATAAGGCCACATCTAGGTGGTAAGGTACGGACACAAACTCAAGGTTATTCTCAGAGCTGATTTGCCAGAGCTGCTGATCCTTGGACAATCTGAACTGAGAAGACAGGACTTAATGACTTGCTTCCCTTCTCCTTCTTGGTTCTATTCTTAGAGGAGGCATTCTTAACCTTTTTCCCACCATGGATCCCTTTGGTAAACTGAAGCTTATGGACTCCTCCTCAGAATGCTTTTTAAATGGATTAAATAAAATACATAGGATTACAAAGAAAAGCAGTTATATAAAGTTAAAAATGTTTTCTTAAATGTGATACAGTAATATATGTGCTCCTTTATTGAAACATTTAAATAAGATCTAGCGTAACATATAAGAGCTACCATGATAATGGGCAAAAACACGCGTCAGTATATCTGAGGTTAAAATATCTGTGATTTCTTTCAGTCAGTCATAAATACTAATTCAACTGTGGTTTACTGCCTTCATAATTGAAAGAAATGCTCGATTGCAGTTAGATATTAGTGAAAATACATGTGATTTTTTTTCCTCAACCACGTACACACCCCTGTCACCCTTCCCTAAATTCTGACTTAATGGAATGGAAATATCAAAGGCGGCACTCATGGATAATAAGAAATGTGTAGTAGAAAATAGCCAGATTCATCTCACAATTCAGCTTCCTTTTTAACATTGTGACTTGTGTTAAAGTTGTATTTTTATGTTTTAGTCCAGCTGCAACATTAAGACTTGAGTAATGACTCTACACAATGACGACGAGACACCCGACTGTGCACAGGGCAGGCCGGCGCTGAGAGAGGGAGAAGAGCGAGTGACCCTTGCACCCTCACCCTCAGGCCAGCTTCACGCAGCACAGCTGGCGACCGCAGATCCAGAAAGGGAAATTTGGGAGATCAAGTCAGGGCCAAGAGTCCAACTTCCTTTCATAGTGAGTTTCACTCCCACTGTCAACCTCTGAGGGTATGTTTTATTCTTCCTGAGAAAGGCAACATTTTTCTATAATGGTAACTTAGTAGACTACTGATTTACGTTACCATCTCAAAAAAACAAGTTAATAATGTTTCATCATAACAGGAAAATACAAAAATACCTATTCAAAAATTATGATACATATTAACACATACCTGTAATAATTCCAAGGTCATGGGAATATTCTTAAGCTCCTTCAGTAAATCCAATGCTCCAGCCTGTAAAATAAAATAATTTCAAACTGAATTTCCCAGATAGTAAAGCAAGGAGTAACTAGAGATCTAAATTTATATTTTCCTATCCACAATTCACTACGGCTCACTTATTCATGTGAGGAGAATGGTATATAGATATATAGATGAGAGAGAGAGAGAGAAAGAGTTTTCCAAACAGGGGTTGCAACTCACTAGAGGATCATAAAATGCATTTACTGGGTTATAACCCACACCTAAGTGTTGTTTTGTGAAAGTTTACTTTCACCAGTATTTGTCTATATGTGCCCCAATTACAAATATAAAATGTTTCTTACTGTGGTGGTACAACACACCCCAAAATTCATGGAGGGCAGCTGCCTGGGGACGTGGGAATGGCAGCAGTGGGGAGGGTCCCCAAAATGCCGCAGCACCTTCAGCATTCCCGAGGGGCATCACTTCCCTGGAATTCTCACGAGGCCCCTGTACCTCGCTGCTCAGTCACAAGAACACTGCTGTCTACCTGATTCTTGCAAAGCAGTAAAAAGCAAATTCTAAAAGGAAATCCACAGTTAATATCTGCGTTAAGCTCGCAGGCCTGTCCACTGCCAGGTGCCACCTAGAATCAAAGGCTCCCACGTTAGCTGAGGAAGACGGAACAAACCTGGAAACTTATGGAGAGCGCTAAGGTTAAAAGGGGAGAAGCAACAGCGCCACCTGCAGCTTGTGGCCAACGTTCCAATCTGATATTCACTCCCATCGGCCATATTTCAGCTCCTCTAATACATCCACTTAATCAGTCATATTTCGTTTAGTCTAATAGTGACTTAATGTACTATATTTGGACAAATCATTATTCTACATACTACTAACAAAAAAACTATTAAACTACGGTAAACTTTTTTATCACCTCTTTTTACTTTCGCAATTCCTTCAGACTTGGAATTTTTATCATGTATCACCGTTTACATACAGAAAAAGAAAAATATAATCAAAACTGGCTAAGGCGGTTCTAAAACTATATCGCACTCAGAGTCTAATGCTTATAAACTGTTCACTGACTCAGATTCAATAATATCTGTCTTTAGCCCACAAAGAGTTGTTATCAAAACACTAGTAACGCAACACTTCACACAAGAATCCATAAAAGAGCTCAGAGCCACTAGCTCTCTGTGGGCACTGAGGTGCACGCGGGGCTCACTGCCTTCGCCCCCGCTTCTCTGCTACCATTTGGTCCCTCGAGGGTCGAAGAGCACTCCACTACTCTCTCAGATTTGCTTCCAAGCCACTGACACCTGTTCCGCAAATGTCGATGCTGGGTTTGATGCTCTGCCTGTGAAAGTACATCCCAACGGCCATCTGGCCAGCAACATGTGTAACTCATTCTGCTTTCTGAAATGTTAAAATATGAAAACTAGCACCCTACGAACCAGTGAAACACAGCACACCCAGGGAAAACAGAAAGCCCTGCAACATATCCCTCATATGCACCCTAAAGGAAGAAACAAGCATGGAACCTCATGGTATCAGTATATTTCTTAAATTTAAAATCAAGCAGAGGTTTCCAGTCAGATAATTTTTCCATTTAAAGTTGACAGACAGACTTGGCTGTAGAGAATAAAACAGTATTGACTCTTCTGGCCACAAACAGAGACATCATTTTAATTTAACCCAGTACCTCATAAATAAAAACTTAAGTTCAAAAGAAATTACGAAACAGACTATTATGAAGGATGTTAATGATCCACTGCTTACAGATTCCTTCTGATCATAAAATTCTATAATTTTTCTTTACAGGCAACTAAAAATAGTAAAACATTAGAGTTGTTAAAAAATAAAACACTGACTTTAAATTTACTATTAATTACAAATTTCTATAGGCATGACATTTTTGTGAGCGAGTATCTTCAATCCCGTATCTGCAAATCTCCAAACCAAAATCCTTTGAAAACCAAAGACTTCTCATTTCTTACAGATTTTCAGTAAACTCACTTGGCAGCAACATCTCATCTCAACAGTTGCATAAAGCTATTTATGTTCTACTTATCCCACTTAATGCGAAAATGCTGCATTTCACTACAGAAATGCTAATATCTGATTACTGGGAACTTCCCAGATCTCACTGAGGATATTATGAAATATATGATGTTTGTACTATATCATCTTTATAAACCTGAAAAATTTGGAATTCTCAAATATATCAGACTCTAAAGGTTTTGATTGCGAGATTGTGGGCCTGTATCCTTATCTACCATAGATGTTTTTCTTCTACCCATGTCTCCATGGTCTTTCTGAACAATTTCTGACCTAGGATCAATTAAAAAGGAAGACAGGACTTCCCTGGTGGCGCTGTGGTTAAGAATCTGCCTGCCAACACAGGGGACACAGGTTCAAGCCCTGGTCCGGGAAGATCCCACATGCCGTGGAGCAACTAAGCTCGTGCACCACAACTACTGAGCCTGCGCTCTAGAGCCCACAAGCCACAACTACTGAAGCCCACGTGCCTAGAGCCTGTGCTCCGCAGCAAGAGAAGCCACCGCAATGGGAAGCCCGTGCACAGCAACGAAGAGTAGCCCCCGCTCGCCGTAACTAGAGAAAGCCCACGCGCAGCAACGAAGACCCAACGCAGCCAAAAATAAACAAATAAATAAATTTATAAAAAAAGAAACAAACAACTATGATGATCTGTGTGAGTGAAAAGCGCAAAAAAGAGATGATCATATATTAATTCAGTGACAAAAGCTTTTGAGTGTCACTGTGTGCCAAGCGCTGTGGTAAACACTTTACATGCAGTATCTCATTTCATCTTTAGAGTAAGCCCTACGGAAGAAGGGAATCTTATCGTCCCCGTTTTAGAGGAGGAAATTAAAGCCCAGGTAAGTTAAGAAACTTGCACAAGGTCACATGATTACTAACTAGAAAAGGTGAGATTTACCCCATTCTGTCAAAGGACACTTATTGCCTCTCAACAAACACCCAACTAGCACCATATGCCAAGCTCTGCTCTGTGTTGAGGACACAGCAATGAGCACAACAGAAACCCTTTCTGACCTCAGCGAATTCAAAAATAGGCAGAAACCTTTGAGCATCTACTTCAAACCCTCAATTACACAAGAAAAAAACCTTAAACTCAGAGAAGGTAAGTGACTTGCCCAAGGCCACACTGATGGGTAATGTAAAGGGACAAGAATTCAGTTTCCTGACCCTTATACCACTGCTCTTTCCATTCCATAACCCCTCCCCCAACCCCCGCGGCAGTTCCGCTCTGTGAACTCCGATGAACAGCATTATCAAACAGTCCCCAATCATCACCTGCCTCTAAAGGTCAAGTCTACTAGATTGCAGCATCTCCTATAGACAATGATGCAAGAGAAAGAAAGATCCTACCTTAACTTCCAGAGTCAAATTTAGTTCATAGTACTGGCTAAAAAATAAATAGCCACCACACTACCATGTTACATAGGTGGTACTTCTACTTGTTATCAGAAAGAAGTACTTTTATAAAATATGGTATACTGGAAACCCAGCATATACAAGACTGTACAGGATACAAAACTTCTCTTCAAAGAGATGTAAGAGAGAAGGAGCAACATGGAATATACAGTTAAGAACACGGGCTATACATATATGGTTGATCTAGATTCAAATCCATGTTCTGTCATTTCCAAATTATAAGATATTGGAAATGTTACTTGGCCTTCTCAAGCTTCAGCTTCTTTATATGTACATGAGCATAATACGCCAACCCTGAGTAGTTAAAATGGTCAAATGAGGTAATGTAACACATATGAAGTATCAAATTAGAGTGCCTAACACAAAGGAGATGGTTGATAAGAGGTATAAAAGATACAAAAAATTGTCTGTTTCTACCATAACAATATTCTCAAAAAGCCATAAAGCCAGCATTTTAAGAGAGCATTATTTAAGCTCAATCAACTCAAAAACAATTCTTACTAAGAATTATGATGAGATTTTAAGGTCTAAAAAATTAAGATGCTACTTATTTTTTTAAAAAGGAAACAAATTATAAATGTTTGAGTCAGCAATATCACTATAAACTAGGAAATATAAATTTACTATGTCGCCTCAAATTTGTAGTTATTCTACACCAAAAGCACAAGCAACAAAAAAATATATAAAATCAACTTCATAAAAATTAAAAGCTTGTGGGAATTCCCTGGCAGTCCAGTGGTTAAGACTCAGTGCTTTCACTGCAGTGGCCTGGGTTCAATCCCTGGTGAGGGAATGAAGATCCTGCAAGCCACGCAGCGTGGCCAAAAAATGAATAAATAAAAATTTTAAAATAAAAGCTTTTATTTTTATTTTATTAAAGTATATTAGTGGTTGGGGTAGATATGGTGACGATGTAATGGGTTACTTAATGGACAGTTTCTATCTGGAGTGATGAAAATGTTCTAAAATTAGATAGTGGCAATAGCTGCACAAATCTGCAAATATATTAAGAACCACTGAATTGTGTACTTTAAAAGGGTGAACTGTATTGTACAGCTAAATAAAGCTGTTATAAAAGATTGTGCAGTCATTCTAAATTTCGATTTATGCTAATTAATCTAACCCTAATATGGAAACCAAAGTTTTCTTTCTAACCCAGGTACAATAAAGACTTAGAAATGTACATATTTCAGGTATCCCTGCTCCTAGGAAATTCTAACACCTAGTTTCAGTTTCTTTCTCTGCAATTTAATTCTACTCAGCCCTAAGCCTTCAGTGCAGAAAAAATACACAAACCTCAACACCCCACAAAATGTGTCTGTGAGCTTGAAAATTCTACGCTCTCACCTCACTCCTCTTTCTACAGTCTAGTGCTATAAATCCTTTACAAAGATAACCCAGAAGGTTTTTTAGCCTTTACCATATCCTAGGCACTGCCAAGAATTTCATATTCATCTAATCTTTACTAAACTATCTCCAATTCACTACCAAGAAAAACATTTTAGAGATGTTAAGAAACTTGCCTAAGACCACTCAGCTAAAGTTCAGAAGAGCCAGGATTTGAACCAAGATTAGGAGTCAAAGACTTGCTTATTGATAAAGTCAAAATGACAAGAAAAAAGCTATGTAAAAAACAGCTAACACCCTGGGGCTTCCCTGGTGGCGCAGTGGTTAAGAATCCACCTGCCGATGCAGGGGACACGGGTTCGATCCTGGTCCGGGAGGATCTCACATGCCATGGAGCAACTAAGCCCATGCGCCACAACTACTGAGCCTGCGCTCTGGAGCCCGCGAGCCACAACTACTGAGCCTGTGCTCTAGAGCCCGCAAGCCACAACTACTGAGCCCGCGAACCGCAACTACTGAGCCTGCGCTCTAGAGCCCGCGAGCCACAAGTACTGAAGCCCACATGCCTGGAGCCTGTGCTCCGCAACAAAAGAAGCCACTGTAGTGAGAAGCCCACACACCGCAACAAAGAGCGGCCCACGCTCGCCGCAACTTGAGAAAGCCCGCGTGCAGCAACAAAGACCCAACGCGGCCAAAAATGAATAAATAAATTTTTTTAAAAATACATTATTTAAAAAAAAAAGCTAATATCTGAAAATTTGGCACTAATTCACATGGTTCATCATGGCCTCAAAGCGTGTACTGTTTAAGATCAAGTACACACGTGGGGCAACACCCTGGGTAGTACCCGGTCAAGATATTGTTGGGGTATTTAGGGAAACCCGTCAGCCCCACGACAGCAAGTGCCCTGGTCGTACAATTGTACCCAGGCAAGGTTCAGATACAGATGCAAGGGTCTTCTAGAGATGCTGTAGTTGAACAGAGTAGTACTGGCTTTGAAGCAAAATAGATTTAGATTCACATCTTCATTTGGCCTCTTTGTAGCTATTAGGCTTAAGACAATTAACTTTCTAAATACTTCATTTTCTCATTTTTAGAATAGAGATAATGCTTATCTCAATAAACTGTCAGGAATAAATGAGATAAGGTAGGTAACTTAGTAGAATGCCTAGCTCAGAGTAATAGCTCAATAAATGATAGCTGTTTTATTATTACTTAAAAGTGACACCTACGGTTTTATTAAAACAATATCTAATAACAGCACTTAAACTTCAATTCATAGGACAACTATTACTTTTCAAGCAAAGTTTACTTTTTCACAGTATCAAAATAATATAAAAATTAACTCAGAGAAAATCTGGAAACCACACACACAAAAAAGAGAAACAAATCTACCATAATCCTAAAATGCCCAGAATGACTTCTGTTAAATTACTGAACACTTAAAAAGCTATTTATGGGCTGCTGATGTGCTCTGGAGGGCAGGGAGGGAGAGTCATTCAGACCATTTCCCTTTCTCTATCTCATTTGCCTATTTGAATTTCTGTAAGACAGACAGGAAAATAGAGGAGGAATAAAAAAAGAGCCAGTCAATTTTCCCTTTCTCTTGGGGGGGTAAGTTTTTACATTGGTGAAGTTTTGCACTACTAGAAATGTAAGATTTGAGAAGAACAATGAGCCTTGAGGACTATGTAGGAGCTTATCCTCATTCTCCTGCGGGCGCATTATGTGTTTATAATTTGAGAACTGCACACAAATACAAAGTGGTCTTCTCCATACTTGCTCACTAAGGAATTCCTCATTTCTAGGAAACATCTATTTCAAGGAAAGGAAACAAGCAAAAACACCTAGTGCACTATATGATTAAAAGGTACACATTTTATAGCCTGAGTTCGAGAAAAAAATTACCCAAGTAACAGCCTTTTTCCCTAGGAGCCAGCTTCTACTAGGGGAGTCCAGGGTTCTCTAGGCAAAGAAAAGAAACTTGCCAGTTTAACCGGAATAACAGAAACGTTCAGCCAATCAAATATACAGAACTCATCACTTGCAGTGAGGAATGAAAGGCCTGTATCAACAGAAAAAATAAATGGCACAGGCAACGTCTGGAACAGAAAACAAACAGGAAATACTTAAAAAAGCCAAAATTGCAAATACTGATTAACAGGGTATGAAATTACATGCTGGGCAATGCACCTGCTAAAGGAAAAGAGGAGCCGACTACGTCTGAAGTCTTAAGAATTCAGTGTTTAACACTACTTCTGCCTGCTGCCCAGCAGAAAACTCGGGTCCTGGCTTAAGCCACACTTCATTTAAGGAGGTGAACTGCTTGGTCTGATTCAGTTTCTTATTCTGCAGAATGAACGCAACACAGCTGTCGTGAGTCCCCAAAGATTTCTGCACAGATGCTTTGTAACTCCAAAGTGCTGTGCAAATCAGAGCGGCCCTTTTCTCCTTCACATTAGTTTGACTTAGAATTTCAGAAGTTTAGCTGAAAATAGACGACTCGGAAGCAAGGGACTGCAAGTGGCCCACACAGGTGGACAGAAATGCAGAAACTGGAGCACCTCCTACAAACCACAAGAGAACACGTTCACATGAACACATTATCAGTAACAGAAAACGCCGCTGGTATCAACCATAAGCCACTTCGAGAGGACCAACAACGACATGTGTCCGAATCCAGCCGGCAGCACAGCCTCGTCAGTGCGAGTGCCTTCAACACAGCTCCTCGCACGCCGCGGCCTAACGAGATGCACTTGGTCAAAAAAGTTTAGCCACTTGCCAAGTACACTGGCATAGTTTACCTTTTTTAAATTGCTAAGCAAACATGCAGGGTGGTTGGGACAATCGAGGGAATGTTCAGCCTTCTTCAGAAATAAGTTCCAGGAAATTCACATTCTGCTTTAACAGTTTCACGTCTAAAACTGATCACAAACCTCTGTTTGATGTTGTTTTCTCGATGCTGGCCAACGAGCCCAGGAAAGAGAACGAATGCTTTCAAACAGGGAGGGCTCTCTGCACTCTTCAGCTAAACCAACGAGGCTTTACCACCGTGACGTTTAAAATAATGAGCAGCATTATTGCCTCGATGGAGTTGACCAGGCTGCGCTAATCACGAGGGGCCTCGGGCGCCCAGGGCGGGTCCCAACGCCGGTGGCCGCGGGACCGGACGCCCTCCCTGGGGGCCCCCCAGGACCCCTGCCCGGGACGCGGCCGCGGGACAGGACGCCCCCCCCACAGAACCCCTGCCCGGGACGCAGCAGTGGGACAAGACGCCACCCAAGAACCCCTACCCGGGACGCGGCCGCGGGACACGAAGCCCCCCGCCCAGGACCCTCTCCCCAGAGCGCGGGCCTCGCCGCCGTCACGCGGCACCCGCCGCGCTCACCGCGGGCCGGGAGCCCCCTCAGGCCGACTGGCCCCCGCCCGCCGCCCGGCCTCCCTCCGGCCCGCGCCGCCCGCCGCGCTCACCGCGTTCTTCTTCTGCACCATCTTGTCCATCTTCTTGGCAATGCGGACCACCTCGTCCTCCATGGCTCCGGCAGCCCTGCCCCGCGCCGGGCCGCGGGGGACGGGAAGCGAGCGGAGCTGGCGGGGCGGCAGGCGAGCCCAGGCGTCGGCGAGGGCCCTCAGCAGGCCTGACCGAGGCGCTTCCTCACTCACGGAGCCCGCGGCAGCGGCGGCAGCGGCTGAGGAGGCGGCGCTCCTCCCCCACAGGCAGAGCCAATCGAGCTCCGCGCGCGCCGAGCAGGGGCCTCCAATCGACAGCGGACCAGCTGGGCAACGAGTCCGCCGGGCCGCGGGGCTTCGCCGGCTGTCGTGAAAGTGGGCGGGCGGCGCGGCCGAGCTTTGCGCGCGCTCCCTCCGGCCCCGCCCAGCCCGCCCAGCGGACCCCACCCCCTGTCCCCAGTCCCCCGGTCCCCCTTCCCCGGGCTGTGGCGCCCGCAGAGAGCCCCGGGACGCCGAGCCCGGCGGCTTTTGGACGCTGGAACGTGGGCGGCTTTTGCAGTCAGTCGGAACCCCAGCATTTTCCCCGCCGTCGACGGCTGCCTGGAAATCAGATTCCCCATCCCCCTAAATAGGCCTTTATCGTAGGAATGTGACCATTGTAAGCGCTTCCTCTTTAAAGTCGTTTGTAAGCGCCGTAAAGCCGGAGACCCAATCTTGTTTGTTTCCTGACTCAGAATGTTGGACGCAGTACCTTGAATACAGTTGAATAATAGTTGACAGTAACGTTCTCATCAAAGAAGTTAATAATCTCGCCTGCTCTGAAGGTCAGTGAGGAAGTTGACGTCCTAAAGAGTTATGACTAACAACATAAAGCCAAGGTAGAAAATTGAAATTATCAGTACTGGAGAGTATAGGCTCCTTCAATAGGTCTTTGCCCAAGTAACGCCCTTGACTACCATCTCGTGCAGTTTGCAGACCTATCCCCACACCCAATTTAACCATCATTAGTCAAAATTCACCACCTAATAATGTTTTTTCTATACTATGATGTAAGGTTTTGTTCTACCTCAGTTATTTGGGGGAAAGAGTAACTTGAACCATGTCCCTTTTTCTTTATTTCATTTATTTCTTTTCATTTTAAAATTGTCTTTTTATTATTGATTCCCAACTTAAATTGCAGTAAAAATATACGATTGCAAAGTTACTGGTTCTAAGGTATTTATTGAGATTTGTTTTATCAATTTTTATAAATATTCTATGTGTCCTGGAAAAGAATGTGTATTCTATAACGGCAGATGTGAAGTTCTATATGGGCCCATTAGCCCGAAATTAATTTTATTGTTCAAATACTTATACCTCAGTTTGTTGTCCACTTGATGCATCAGTTAATAA
Organism: Lagenorhynchus albirostris; assembly: GCF_949774975.1. NCBI lineage: Eukaryota > Metazoa > Chordata > Mammalia > Artiodactyla > Delphinidae > Lagenorhynchus > Lagenorhynchus albirostris. The sequence goes on from NC_083111.1 coordinate 3,238,431, forward strand.
TGAGTATGTACAAATCGCCATTTATGTTTGTAGATTTGTACATTTACTCTAATAATTGTCATTTTTGTTTTTTTCCGAAGAATCAGCTTACTATACTTTCACTGTGGTAAAATACACATAACATTGTCAAATGACAAAACTGAAACAATTTAGTGATGAATCTGATGTGCTTTATCCAAAGGAAAACAATCCATGGATTGGGGAGTACCTTGCCTCACAAGCAGTGGTGCACTTTTCCAGGGGTGTTGGGGGCAAGGGTTAGTTTTATAGAGCTTACAAAAGGCAACCTGGAAACACTTAATTTTGTTAAAATGGCAATGATAAATCTTCACGACCTTGGATTTCGCAATGGTTTTATAGGTATGACACCAAAAGTACAAGCAACAAAAGGAAACAGATAAACTGGACTTTGATAAAATTAAATAGGTTTGCACATCAAAGATTGCTATCAAGAGGAGAAAAGACAGCCCACCAAATGGGAAACAATATTTGCAAATTATATCTGATAAGAACCTAGTGTCCTGGACATATAAAGCAGTCTTAAAACTCAACAACCAAAAGACAACCTAGTTAAAAGTTGGGCGAAGGACTAGACATTTCTCCAGATGTATAAATGGCCAACAAGCACATTAAAATATTCTCAACACAATCAGTTAATAGGGAAATGCAAATTAAAGCTGCACGAGATACCATTTCACATTCACTAGGATGGTTAGAATAAAAGTATGGATAAAAACAAGTGTTGACAAGGATGTGGAGATAACGGAACCATAGTACAAATCTGGTGGGAATGGCATCAAAATTTGGGTGGGGGGAGAGATTTGCCATCGTTCCTTCAAATATTCTTGCTGCCTCTCTCTTCTCTCCTAGGACTCCATATACTTGATGGGTTCCCACAGATTTCTTAGGCTCTGTTCATCTTACATATGTAAGATGTAACCATTGGAGAAAACTGGGTGAAGTGTACACAGGACCTTTCTGTACTATCTTCATAATTCCCTGTCAATCTATGAATGCTTCAAAAGAAAAGTTGTGGGTTTCTTATATACAATGGTAGGGATGATAGAAGTTGAAATATTCTATGGTTCTCCTATTTTCGGAAAGTAGATGAGAAATAGTCATTCCATTTAAATATTCACAATGTAAGGTTAACTAACAAAGAATACAGCGATATGTAGCTTCCAAACTTGTAGGGGTGGGGATGAAATAAAGCTCAACTTTTCTGCATCCTCATCAGCATTTGGCATTGACATTATTTTTTATTTTAGCTGTTCTAATAAGTATATAGTGATATTTCATTTTGGTTTTTTCACTTCCCTAATGGTTTAGCGATGTTGAATGTATTTTCATCTGCTCGATTACCATTGAGTTTTGAGAGTTCTTTATATATTATAGGTACTGGATATTTGGGTATATGGTTTGTAGATATTTTCTCCCAGTCTTAATTTGTCTTTTCATCCTCTTAACAGGGTCTTTGAAAGAGCCAAAGTTTTAGATTTTGAGGAAGTCCAATTAATTTTTTTCTTTGAGGTATTATACTTTTGCTGTCTTATTTAGAAACACTTCAAGCCCTAGATCCTGAAGATTTTCTACTGGGTTTTCTTCTATACGTTTTATATTTGATGTTTAAGTCTATGATTCATTTTAAATTAACTTCTGTATAAGGTATAAGGTTTAGTTCAAGGTTCATTTCTTTGGCTTTGGATGTCCAATTGCTTCAGCACCATTTGTTGAAAGACTATCATTCCTTCGTTTAATTGCTTTTGTACCTTTGTCCAAAACCATTTGGCTGTGCTTGTGTGGGGCTATTTCTGCTTTATTTTGTTCATCTATGTGTCTCTCTCTGCCAATAACACATAGTTTCGATTTCTGTCACTGTATAGTAAGTCTTGAAATCCAATGGATTTCTCCCACTTTCTTCTTTTTCAATACTGTTTAATCTATTCTGGTTCCTTTGCCTTTCCATATAAATTTTAGAAAATCTTGTGTATAGCTACAAGAATCTTGCTGGGATTCTGAGAGGTATTGCATTAAATTTTCTATCCATTTGGGGAGAAATAACATCTTTACTATATTGAGTCCTCCAATCCATGAACACGATGTTTGTCTCCATTTATTTACATCTTCTTTGATGTCTTTCATCAGCATTTTATAGTTTTCAGCCTCCAAATCCTGTACATTTCTTAGGTTTACACTTAGGTACTCTTTTTTCCTTTTGGGCAATTATAAGTAGTATTGTGTTTTAAATTTTGGTTTTCACACGTTCCTTGCTAGTATATAAAGTACAACTGATTTGGGCAGGTACTTCATTTTTATCGTGTTTCAGCTCCCAAGTTAGTATTAGTTTCATGCAGTCGGTTTTGTTTAGTTACCCAAATGTTTACCACTCTTTCCCCATTCTTTGCATCTCTCCTTTCCTCTGGCTCATTTTTCTTCTGAAAGAACACCTTTTAACAGTTCTGTCAGTATTCTTTTTCTCATACACTTTCTATGACAAAGTGGTTTTCTTTTGCCCTCACTGTGAAATGAGTTGACCTCTGTAGAAGTTCCCAATTGTCCTTTTCTCTCCCACTTTGATGTTATTCCATTATCTTCTGACCTCTGGTGGTGTTTTTCTTAAGTATATGCTGTGTGACACTGAAAGCAGGCTCTCTCTGGTTGCTATTAAGTCCTTTTTCTATGGTATTCAGTTTTGCTTTGCACCATGAAATGTCTCTTTAGAGACTTAGTAGTTTATTTATACTCTTAGTAACATTTTTCTTCCTGAATCTGAGATTTCTTACCTTTCCTGAAGTCTGGAAAAATGTCAGTCATTTTATCTTCATATATTGCTTCTGTCCCATTCTCTTCTCTCCTGCAACTTCCATTAAACTTTACATTGGACCTCTTAATTTTACTTTTCTAGTCTCTTACCCTCCCCTTTTGCTTGCTGGGATTTCTCCTGAGTAAATTCCTCAGAGCTTTCTTTCATACACAATTTCACATACATACACGTCTGTTGTGTCTAATATGCAGGGTTTTTTTAATATTTATTTATTTGACTGTGCCAGGTCTTAGTTGCGGCATGCGGGATCTTTAGTTGCAGCATGTGGGATCTAGTTCCCTGACCAGAGATCGAACCCAGGCCCCCATAGTGGGAGTGTGGAGTCTTAACCCCTGGACCACCAGGGAAGTCCCTAGTATGCAGTTTAATTCATCCATTTGAATATTTTTTGTAGGTCAGATATTACAACTCAAAATCTGAAGAACAAGGAGTATGGGGTTTCAGCTTGGGAAGTTGATAAAGTTCTGGAGGTGGATGGTGGTGACCGTTGCACAACAATGTGGATGTAATGAACGCCACTGAACTGTATAATTTTAAAGTAGTTAAAACTGTAAATTTTGTTATATTTTACCACAGTAAAAAATCTGAAGAATAAAAAAAGCACATCCGGGCTTCCCTGGTGGTGCAGTGGTTGAGAATCCGCCTGCCGATGCAGGGGACACGGGTTCGTGCCCCGGTCCAGGAAGATCCCACATGCCGCGGAGCAGCTGGGCCCGCTGAGCCTGCGCTCCGCAACGGGAGAGGCCACAGCAGTGAGAGGCCTGCGTACTGCAAAATAAAAGAAAACATATCCAAGGCCGGCCTTCTCCCCTCCTTTCCTTACCTGCCTCATCCTCTCCCCCATCCATAACCACTTTTATTAGGTTCTTCTTTGCATCCTTCTCGCATTTGAGGTTTTCTTTTAATGCAAATTCTAGTCAAGTCAAATATATGGTCTTATTTCCTCCCCTTTGTTTTGTACCTTATTTCTTCATCAATAATGTATTCTGAATCCTTCCCAAATTAATAGAGCATCCTCATTCTTTTTTTATAGCAGTGTAACAATCCATTGTGTAGGCGGAGGGTAGTTTATTTAGCTGGTCCACTTTTATCCCACGTTGGGTTGTTTCAAATATTTTACCATCATAAACAATGCTTCTCCATTAAGATTTTTCACTTGAGTGGTTATTTTTCACTTCTAGACGTTTTCTTTTTCAAAGCTGCATTTTCTTTCTTTCTTCTTCTTTTTTATAAATTTATTTATTTATTTATTTTTGGCTGTGTTGGGTCTTCATTGCTGCAGGCGGGCTTTCTCTAGTTGCGGCGAGCGGGGGCTACTCTTGGTTGCGGTGCGCGGGCTTCTCATTGCGGTGGCTTCTCTTGTGGCGGAGCACGGGCTCTAGGCACGCGGGCTTCAGTAGTTGTGGCACGTGGGCTCAATAGCTGTGGTGCACAGGCTTAGTTGCTCCGTGGCATGTGGGATCTTCCCGGACCAGGGCTCGAACCCGAGTCCCCTGCATGGGCAGGCGGATTCTTAACCACTGCACCAGCAGGGAAGTCCCCAAAGCTGCATTTTCTGATACTGTGTCCTTCTCACTTGTCTGTTCTTTTCTCTGGTTGGTTAACTCTCTCATACCATCTATCCTTTTAAAGTTCCTGAGAGCCCAATGATCCCTTTACCTTTTGTGTCATCTCGTGTTCCCGTGTAGGTAGTTCTCTCATAGGCTTCATCCTTTGGGGGTGTCGAGCTCACTTTTGGCAGGGCTAAATTAACCAGCCTGGGTTGAGAATGTCACTCTCCATAAAGAATCTGTTTGGGGACTTCCCTGGTGGCACAGTGGTTAAGAATCCACCTGCCAAGGCAGGAGACACGGGTTCGAGCCCTGGTCCGGGAAGATCCCACATGCCACGGAGCAACTAAGCCTGTGTGCCACAACTACTGAGCCTGCGCTCTAGAGCCCGTGAGCCACAACTACTGAGCCCACGTGCCTAGAGCCCGTGCAACAAGGTAAGTCACCGCAATGAGAAGCCCGCCTAAATAAATAAATAAATAAAAAGAATCTGTTTGCCTCTTCCAGGTGCCCGAGGGTCAGAGCCAGTCTGAGGAAATTCTTTTTTTTTTTTTTTTTGCCTCGTCTTGCAGCATGCTGGATCTTAATTCCCCGATCAGGGATCGAACCCAAGCCCAGCAGTGAAAGTGCCGAGGCCTAACCACCGCACTGCCAGGGAAGTCCCCAAGGAAATTGTTGATATTAACTTAGAAGCTTATGTGTTTCCAGGCCACATTAATAGTATACATTCAAAATCCAAATATCTATGAGGACAAGCTTCTGGTTAAACAAATTCAAGTGAAGAGCTCCCTTCTCTCTCATTCAGAGCCCAAGCCAAAATAGACAAGCTTCCCCATCGCTTCCTGGCAGTCAGACTTTTTTCCAGTTCATATGACAAAGAGCGCAGCCCTTAAAAGGGTGCTAGCTTCATAACGGTGAGTAATTTCTGAGACACCCCAAGTCAAGTGTGCCGTGTGGGTTTTAGGTCCCTTTTGAGTTCTCTCTGGGTACCGCAGGATGCAATTTCTTTAGGGCAAGCTGATTTTTACCCTGGTTTATTTAGCATTTCTAGGTGTTTTGAATTATATGAAATATAAGTTTGTGCTGTATTTATTTAGTTATTCATTTATTTATGTTTAGAAGCATTTAAATTACCTCACAGGGGCACAGGGCAAGGCAGGGGACCACAAAGTAATTAAGGCACATCATTTTGAACCCTGGCTCTTACACATAATAGCTCTGTAACCACAGGCAAACAGTTCATCTCTCCAGGGATCAGTTTCCTCTTCTGTAAAATGAAGCTAAGGTTGATGTGAAGATTGTATGAGTAAAGGATATAAAATGCTTAGTACAGTGCCTGCCTGGAATATATTAAGTACTTAACGAATAAACAAATTTTCACTTTTTAGTAAATTTTACGAATAAAATGGTATGTTGTTAGGAGGGTGTCATGTATCTACTTCTAAAAAGTAGCAATAAGAAGAACTTCAGCAGTAGGCAAACCTCCCAATGACTCACATACATAGACACTGTCGTTACCTGTCGACAGACGTAAACAATACCATGCTCTGACCACATCTGATTGTGAACCAAGAGTTTCAAAAGGATGATGAAATCAAAGATTATCACGTGAAATATGATGCTGCTGTGAAGAAGGATAAATCTAAAAAAGAGCTGTTGATGAGAGCACTACAGTACAGAACTCTCTTACCAGGAGGGCAACCCCAAAATGGAACAAGCAGCCTCACAAAAAGGGGAGCTGTCACTTTATTCAAAAGCAGAAGCTGAAGGACTGCTTAAGAGGCAGAACAGACGGGATTCCTTCCTGGGAAGAGTTAGAAATCAGCAGTGAGATAAAAGGAGAAGAAACTACTTGGATAACTGATTTATGACACGAATTTAAAAAAATCCCATGAATACTACATGGAAGGAAAAGACAGAGCAAAACACCAAACTTCTTAAATAGGTTAGGAACACTGAAAATCAAACTGAAGATTTGTTCAGCTTGTTAATAACACTGAGGAATAGGAAGCCTGGGCCCCGCCTGGAGAGAGCCAGGCGGGGGCCACACCACCATCAAACTTCCCTCTCAATGTGTGTTCCTGGGATTACACTGTCGCTTTCCTCCTTTTCCTTACAGACAGCCATTCCAAGGAAACGCAAATGTTAAAAATCATATTCCAAAGAGCCAGTCACAGAAAAGTCAGAATTACATTTTATTTCACATTGATAGAAACCGTGAAAAAGATTTACATTTTCCCACGTTACAGCACGTTTCAATGGAATATATTTCTTGCCATAAATTAGATCTTGCTGATTTGTGTAAGTGAAACAACAGTTTACATTCTTCAAGATAAAAGCAAAATGACTTAGTAAATGATTGTTTAAAAATTGTAAATCCAGACATAAACGTATGGCTTCATTATTAACATCCTACACTGTCCATACGAAATCATTTCCATCATCAAGTAGCACCCATTTATAAAGATGCGTTCCTAACGGTGTTCTAGTCGGTTGGAATACAGCAGAAAAATTAACAACAGTTCAGAAATATCAGGCGTACATTTTTGCTACATATTAAACTGGGTGGTAACTACACCATATGTACTGAGTTCTGACTAACTTTTATTACCCATAAACTTGTTTTCAAATAATGTTAACCAATAATCTGAAAAATCTATTTAAAATCAAATAATTGCTACTTTCATGTTTGCACAGAAACTAACTTAAAAAGATCCTCTCTGACTACAGTGAAAATTTCAAATAAGTCCACTGGCAGATAAAAGTAAAGCAAATTTTTCAAATGGATTGTTCATTTCCTACAGCAGTCGGTTTCAAACATATGTGCAAAATAAGTAAACTAAAACTCTACGCTATGAGGAGAATCATCTTAGAACAAATCATCTTAGAAATGACAGTTTGTAAGATCAGTCTTAAATATTTCGGAACATACTAGAATATGACCTAATTATTCTTTCAGTTAATTACAGAAAAATACAACCACAGAATTATCCTCGTTACCTGTAACTCTGCAGGCCTAAGCTGCAGACAAAGGTCCAGTTTAAGAAGTAGTGTAGAAACTTTGAAGGGATGCCTGGCTTCTTTCTACAAGTATAAATACACTTTCAGTGCCGTCACATCTGTGATTCAGAATGTCAAATTACAGCACGTATTGACAGCAGACGTCCATGGCAAGTAGGCAATATTTGGTCTGTTATGAAGGATAAAAAAGAAGAAAGAACACTTTTCTTTTCTAGAGAGGAAAAAAGAGTATTAAATAGAAATTATATTCAGGAAAGAAAAACCTGGTCCCCAAAATAAGAGGGCCATTAATTGAAGACAGCAATATTTCTTTTTACTGACACTTAGAAGCATTATCCCTATTATTAGGAATAATGTAATAACACCTCATTCTTATTATGCATTATAATCATTAAGTACATATGAACACATATATAAAAATACAGATACTGCATGGTGACTAAGTAATTTGGGAGTAAGTCCAGAGTCTTAAGTCACAGCACGCATAGACTTTTTATGTCTTAACTGCTCATTTATACCTGAACAGGTTTTCATTAAGCATACTAATAATTTTCAAGTGATGTAATAAAAAATCTGGTTACAGTATTTTATTATTTTGCTGAATTACATATGAGAGAAAGAAGCTAGCTGCTTCACCTACCTTAATACTAATATATTCTGCATCATGTTATACAAATACATACATAGAAACTTAAAAGATCATAAATTTATCTATTTAGGAGATTTATTTAGTCTGTGTCATTGGTGTGTATTTGCAAAACATTTTAACACTGCAAACATCAGAGGTTTCAAGATCGGGCACAGAAAAAACTTTATACTCTATGACGATGATGCTGGTGTGCGCTTCTCCACAAGGCCTCTTAGTGACGTCAATCAATAGGAGGTAGGAGTTTATCAATGAACTGCTTGACATCCATCATTTCCTGTTTGGAATAAAGGGATTATTAATATGCAGTTACACCAATCAGAAACTAAATCCCTACTAAATACCACTAACCAAAACCACATTTTTACTACAATTATATAAAAGTGGTGAAAAAGAAATGAGGCACCGATAGAAATTAGAAGACATTTCCCACGATGATTATTATCGTAATTCAATGATCACTCTCACGTATTATGAAGTCCTATGAAAATGGTCTGCATTTGCACTGCTTGAACAAAATAAAACACTGGGGGTGGCGGGGGGAGAGGAAGGGGGTCTAAAAGTGACAATAACTACACAGAGAAGACTCGGTATGTACACAACTGCCGTCAACCAAGTGTCCGTGCCCAGCTTCTAACACTCCCTCATTAGAATGAGATGCGAAATCAACAGTACCAGATGCTTTGTGCCTTTCTGAAGGATTCACACACAACCAGCCAGCTGAGGCTGAGGGGAGCAGGTCCCCAAGGCAGGCCTGGAGAGACGCAGAGGTGAATCCACCACAGAGGAAACTGCTCGACACCTCCCGCGTCTGGCCCAGCTTTCTCACTTCCCTCAAACACATCTCCTGCTGCCACCGCTAGACCCACACAGGAGCATGCAGGAACCTTCACCCGCATCGCCTCCTCACTTGAGAAAGAAGGCACGGCACGGCGGTGGCCTGTCTCACCCGCCGTGTGGCCCCCACTGCGACCCCACCTCCTCCAGCTCCACCTCCTGTCCCGTCCTGCCCCGAACCGTCCTTCCAGTGTTCTCCAGTGTGAACAGTCTCATCCACACACACACAGCCGCCTGCGTCTGCCCCTTGAAGCCCCAGTGTGCTGACTCAGAGGCACCGAGTCTGGAGTCCTGGCATCTGTGTGTTTGTTAAGCTCAGGGGTGGGGGGTGGGGTGGGGGGGGCGGCGGGTGTGCTTTGAAAACCACTGCTCTGGACCTTCAGCCCCTCCCTCCTGGTACCCGGCGGGTCGCCCTCTCTGGATTCAATGCATCATCAGGGGCTCAACTATGTTCTCAGTAACGCCTAGAATCCCAGGTTCCCCATCTTTCTGGATAAGTCATATTACTACCTGCCTTCTCTGTCCCAAAGCAAATGATTTCGCCAGGCTGACAGGTGCAAAAAATGTTAACTTGGACTGTCTCAAAGCTTAGCAATTGATTTTTATTCTAGTCCTTTTCAAGCCTCCAAACCTATCCTGACAACCCTCATTCTTACGATCACCCGTCTCAGTTTTTCAGAGCACTTTTAAAAAACTCCTAATATAACACATATCACCTTCTGCTTTCTATATAGTTACTTGGATATATATCCTTCTCCCTATTCAAAATTTTCATTTTAAGTAAACTACTTTAGATTTTAACAAAGAAATGATTTTATTTGTCCTTGAATTATTTACAGTGTTTACATGTAATAAGAAATTAGTGAATGTCTGTTGAATTAAGTTGCATAAACTTTGATCTAAGTCCTACTAACCTATGGTTCAATGTGAATTCATTAATTAACTTCTTTAAATCCCCAAGCAGTCAAATGTTATTTATCTTGAAAATATCACATGCAAACAGTTGCAGACGTGTCCCTATAGTCACTGCTTCCAAACACTTACCTGTTGACATGAACTGTGCGTCATGCCTCCATAGGTTTTGAAGGTTACGTTGGTTGGATTTACCAATGTCTTTAGCCTTTCAGCAGTAAGAGAACCAAACATTAGGGGAACTAAAGGATCCGAATCTCCATGGCACTGAAGAATAGAAATGTCTCTATTCACGCCACTGATAGGACCCTGCAGAAAACAGAACAGGACTATAGGGTCATTCATCCAAGCGTGTGGAGCGTCATGCTCGGCACATACGACATGTGCTTGCTCACGTTACAGGTTATCTTTGGCCACAGAAATAAAATTCCTCCCATCCTTATACCCCCCCATCTCTTTATTTAGACTTTTATAGGACATATGATTACCCTGCCTTGTACTGTATGTTTTCCTAATGAATCAGTTCCTTGAAACACATTGTATCCTAATCATACGTTCGGGTGGCTGGACACAAGAAGTATGTTTTAGCTGAGTCATGTTCTTTGCAGCTCTTATTTGATTCTTTCATTTTATTTTTTTTTAAGAATGTGTATTTAATTACTTAATTAATTAATTAATTTTAATTTTTTTCCGCGTTGGGTCTTCGCTGCTGCACGCGGGCTTTCTCTAGTTGCAGCGAGCGCACGGGCTTAGCTGCTCCGCGGCACGTGGGATCTTCCTGGACCAGGGACTGAACCCGTGTCCCCTGCATTGGCAGGCGGATTCTTAACCACTGCGCCACCAGGGAAGTCCCTCTTATTTGATTTGAATAAGAAAGTTAATAAACAGCACTTACTATGTGCAAGACACCGAAGGGTGACTATATAGTGATAAGAAAAACCCCCTAGGTTTAAGGATGAATTTGAAAATAAAATAACACCCGCATCCCCCATGTGTACTATATATTGCTTTATACTGTTGAGTATTTAGAAATTACATTCTACACTAGAATTCTGCCACCAAGCAACGAACATACTGGGCATTCAAAAACATCATTTCTATGTGTAAAGAATAGCCCTAATTTTGATATGTATCTTAAAATGTACCAAAGACTTCAAATATAGAATTTATGACAGTAAGGGCTTCCTTCCTCCTTCCCTCTCCCTCCCTTTCTTCCTTTCTCTTTTTAAGGACTCATTTCTTATTCTATTCCATGCAACCCACGGTAGAGACAGTGCAGTATACAGGTAAAGCCTAGCGATAGTACATCACACAAGTCTACGGCAGTTCTTTTTAAAAACGGGTGACTGATGTAGACTACGGGCCTTGAGTGACACTGACGTGTCACCGTAGGTTCACTGGTTAAAACAAATGCATCCTGTGCTGTGAGATGCTGATGGGGGGCTGTGCGTGGACGGGGACGCGGGTATATGGACACCTTCTGTACTTGCCGCTCAATTTGTTGTGAACCTGAAACTGCTTTAAAAAATTAAATTTATTAATAATCATAACGTGACGGTGTCCTCAACATCATCTGCCACCCCTCCGCTCAGTGACGCCGCGCTGCAGGCGTGCGCCAGGCACCTGTGGAAAGGAAGCCCGCAGGGGCAGCCAACAGCTGAGAGCGGTGACGCCAGCCAGCTTCTGCTGTGTGGTCAGTGCCGTGTACAGAGACAAAGCTCCTCCCTGGAAAGACAACAGGGAAAGTCAGTGGGACACAAATTCTGCCGGCAGCAACGGGAGTGATGCTTGTTCTCAACGCCATTCATAAAAAAATCGAAGCGGGTGGCTGATGCCCAATACAATAGGCAAACTGGTAGAAACACATGCACGCCCCGCCGTGTCCACAAGGACCTGACTCTCCACGGTGAAGACCGTCGTGAGACCACAGCGACTGCCCAACCAGCCAACAGCAGAGCCCGCTGCTGCCCTGACAATGCCGTACGGAAGTTCCGAACTTATAGTTACTGTTTTCTTTGTTTTGGCTGCACCATGCATCAAATGGGATCTTAGTTCCCCAACCGGGGATCCAACCCACACCCCCTGCAGTGGGAGCGCGGAGTCTTAAGCAGTGGACCACAAGGGAAGTCCCCTAGAGTAACTATCTCCTCCTCAGCAAACACGTAGGACCAAAATCTGGTCTTAAACTGGTATTACTTTCCAAAACAAGAACTCATGAGAAGAAGCCCGCGGCGGACACCTCTGGAGCACTGGCCGCCAGCTCACAACACCCGTATGCTGGGGCCTGCGTGCCCTCTGACCCGTGCTGTTACCAAGACTGACTCTGCTCCCCTCCCAAGGACGACCCCACCATCTACTCAAGAACGGGAACCACTGAGGGATCCTTGAACATGGGGTGCGGCTGAAGCACCCCCGACCCAGGGACCAGGACAGATGCAGCGGCGGTCAGGAAGCGGCCGGCACGGCCCCTGCGCCGGGGTCGCTTTGTGGGAGTCCCTACCCTGATCTCACCCCACTGGGATTACGGGGAAGTCCGCAGGGCTCGACCACTGAGAATCTGTGACAAACAGAGGGAAGGAATTCTCCTGTCTTCGACCTTTTTATTCCATTGCTCGTCTGCTCCTGGGAAGGGGACTTACACCTGCATTTAGGCAGAGTTTCGTTCAGAGAGGTACAGAGTGTTAACTCAGGCCTAACTGCATGTGTACTAGCTATTTTAGAAAAATACATTCCAGGTTCCAATCAGTTTCCTTAAAAAATTGACTTTCAAGACATACTCTATAGGGTGAAGGCTATCACTGAAGAGAGAAAACTAAAAAAGGAAAAGAGCATGACACACTCTCTAATTAATCAATCATTATTTCTGGTCCATTCAAACTTAATTCAGCATTAACAGTAAGCAATATATCAGATTCTAGAACATCTTCTAAAAACAGGACTCCTCCATAGAAAAACGATGGAAACTACAGACTTCTAGATAAATATACTGATGACGCCGACATATCACCCAAACTTTTATCTTACCTGAGAAAATCCTCCCAAAATAATTCTGTTAGAAGGAATGCCATTCTTCACCTCTTGGTCTATCAAAGCTTTTACTAAAAATAACATAAAAGTTAAATCACCAATACTTTCAAAATTAAGCCCACTGATATAATTTAAATAGGAAAAAAATTAATAACAGAAAACCACAAAGTACATTAAAGGTCAAAACAAGTGAAAAACTTGGAGCACTCTATTAAAATACAAAACTAGAATGGATTTTCAAAAACTCAAGATTTTGCAGCTGTTACTTAAACTTAAACTGTTCAATTATTTGTTGCATAATCTGTAAACAAGTCTTTTCTCGCATCAACAGATGGGTACGGATAGTCCTTTATCCATGGTCCATTCTGCTCATATACATTTTACAGTTCTTTCTCTTCAATGAACCATAGGCATTTGTACCTAAAAGCTGTTATTTTAAAATCGTAGGTAGTTAAGTAGTTTACATGGTTTGTGACTGACGGTGTTTAAACAGTTCACTATATTATTTTAAAAAAAAGAAAAAAAGGCACAGTATACTTTTCCCTATAGCCAATAAACAATGCGGGAGAAAAATCAAATGAATTCTTTTGTTTCTGCAAAATACTCTGACATGCATCATTAACTGTATTACTTGATTAACTCCTAGAATTTCCTTTTTCTTTATAATACTATGTTTTTGATAACTGCACCTTTTACAAATTTATCTCCTCTCATTTTTGACATATGTGTAAGTTTCATCTTCTTAAGATGAAACTTGCCAACTTTATATTTCCTTTTTACCAAAACCCTGCTTTTATTAGAACACTGCAAAAACCCCAAAGCCCAAATTAAACGTTTTTTTCTTTTTGTATAAATTTAGTTCTTAGTTAGAATAGGCTGAAAAGCAAGCGGTACCCTGATGAGTGTGTGGAAAACGGGCTAGAGGAGAGGACAGGAGTAGAGAGGTGAAAGCCTTGCTGAGAAGCCTGAGGCTTTACTGAGGGGGACGCAGGGCCTGGGCGGGAAAGGAGATGCAGGTGGGCAGCAGCAGCCCTGCGCTGGGGAGGAGCAGGGAGCTGGGGCCACTTTCCCTCCGTTTCAAACGGCTTCACTCCTCTGGTTACACCAAGCGCTGAGATAAAGTTAAACCAGGTATGGTGACAACAGTCAGCTGTGGAGTGACGGGTCCTGATTCCAAGCCCTGGACGCACCCCGAGCCCTTTCTTCTTTGTTCACGGGCACATCTTCCCGGCCCCAAATGGAGACACCCCTCATTCCTAACTCTGGGCCTCAACCCGATTCTCTCCAATCAGACATCACGTCAGACACGAAGAATGCCACGGGCCAACCCTACCCGGGGAAGGGACTTTCACCCTGCAACCCACTGGGCCTGGCCGTCTGCGCCACAAGGCCCACCCTCCCTGACAACCCACCCCTAGACCTGACACGAGCTCTATTATATGTTGACAAAACCCTAGCTCTAGGAGTGTAGCATTGATCCACTTTTCGATGGTCCTAAAAGTCAGTGTCCTTGGTTTGACATTCCTTAATATCCAATATGTTTTGAATGCATCTTCCCTGTCTTAAAGTTAAGAGTTCTTCTAAAAAATAAAAAGATTTTTAAAAAGGAACCTACCTACCGTTTTTGGTTTTTAAATGAGTTTTGAAAATTTCCAACAAATGTGAAAATAGGAAGACCGTGCAGGGTTCCCTGGGTACCTATCACCTCGCGTCTGTAACGAACGCCTCACAGCCAGGCGTGCTGCATCGAGGCCACCACGTCATCACCCAGGTCGTGAGGGAGGCCGGCCTGGCCACCGCGCTGTCTACTTGTCAATGTTGCAGTACATACGAGTCAAAGACACACGTACTGCTGGGCATGGGCTAAAACCAGACCTCTCCCGGTAAGTTAGTGTTCTTTATGCTTTCACCCCACAAGTAAGCGGGGTTACCATGTTCATAAGCGAGGACGTGACTGGAGACCCTGCAAAGCAGAGCTCATACCGTTACAGGAGTGCCCAGTGAGATGATTTATAGGAATCGCCTGGCAGGTCCAGTAGTGTTCGAGCAGGGGCCCCTCACTAAAACTAACCATTACCATAATTTTCATTATATATCATGACATCATTGGTAGCCTTATCTATGTCCTTATTTCAAATCTCTTCAATGACAATAACTGGCCACAGCCATCAAACATGCTGCGATTTTCTCCACTGGCCTGCGTCAATCAAAGCAAAACGACGCATCCGACAGCACTCAAGCCTGACAAGTGCCGTTCCTCCCCACACGCCTCACCTTCACGGGCCATAATTAACGAGTCAAACAAGACAGTGAGCCATCAGAAAGGAAGGACAGCACCACCTGCATTTACATAGTATGTAGTATTTCATCAACAACAACAGCACGACTGAATCTACTATAAAACTTTTCTTACTTACCACTTTCTGCTGCCTGTTTAATTCCAGTTTCATCTTCCTGTGAATCCGGTGAAAGCCCAATGATGTCAAACCTGGAAAATAAGGCAAAATTCTAAAAGAATCATTCAATTCTAAGAATATCTACTCTTGATAAGAAGATGGTAATTTTAGAGAAAAAAGGCTAACCAAAGATATTCTCTAGAACATTAAACTCAAATGAAACTGTCTCTGGGGACTTCCCTGATGGTCGAGTGGGTAAGACTCCGTGCTCCCAATGCAGGGGGCCTGGGTTCGATCCCTGGCCAGGGAACTAGATCCCACATGCCACAACTAAGAAGTCTGCATGCCGCAACTAAAAGATTCCACATGCCACAACTAAGACCCGGCGTGGCCAAAATAAACAAATAAATATTAAAAACAAAAAACAAAAAAAACTGTCTCTGGAGGCCAAACGGTCAACTTAAATGCGTGAATGTGACATCCTGTAAGTTCCCCTCACGCCAACTAGATACAGATTGTATTAAAAAGTCACAGTACCATGTAATTTTAAGGTAGAAACACCTGGAGAATGACCTAGTCCAACCTGACACCTGACAGGAGTCTCAAACCACAGCCCTAAGATCTTTGGAATAAACGCCAGCCCCTCGCTTCCCTCCTAGTGCATCGTAAGTCGGCCGTCGGGAAAGAGCTACTTCACCACGGCACCTGCGCACGCGCGGCCCACACCTACTGCACACAGGCCACCTCCATCCACATTCTGCAAAACCCGTCACCACGCACTGCAGCGACCTCAAGCCGGAGGCGGGTGCATCTCCCTTGGCCCCGACTACCTCGCTACCCGCTCGGTGCTTCCACTGTGGTCTCGGGCAGCGCGAGGTAGAAGCTTTGCCCCGGGCAGGAGTCGCGCCAGAGCGGGAAGGGGGAGGAATCCAGGCCAAGGCGGGCGGGGCGCAAGGGTTGCCGGGCAACGTCCAGCAGATGAAAACGAGGGTGCAGGGTGGGTTCGAGGTGAGTGGGAACAAGCAGGGGACAAGGTGGCGGCAGGCTGGGGTCCCCAGGAGGCCTCAACAGGCAGTGCAGAGACGGGGGAGCAAACTCCCAGGGGGAACAACTACGCTTGACAGTCAGGTCTGAAGTGCGTGCCTTCAGAGATGCAACAGTTCTAGACGACAAAGCCCAGGGGATGCTGTGGGTGCCTGAAGCTGCGAGAGGAAAACGTCAGCGGAAAGAGAAGAGTCCAGGAAGTGACAAGCCGGTCAAGGCTTGTGAATGGGTCACTGACATTGGATCCCATAGTCACCTGAAAGGTAAGACGGTAGCAGGAGCTAGAGGGGAAAGGGAAATAGGAATCAGGTGTCAAAGTCATCAGTTTTGAACAGACCTGACGGCAGATCTCAGAGCAGCAGGAAGAAAGCATGGTCTGTAAGTGGCTCAGAGAACAAAGAACCGACTGTAAAGCACACAGGGAATGCCTGACATCACGAATGTCTCGAGAGGGCTCAGCAGGAATTGCTTTCCTTAAAAACTGGCCAGCTCTCCAGGAAGGCAAGAAGGTGGGAGGTGGAGAGGCCACGGCTTCACCAGAGTGGATGCCACACGGGCGCACGAACACGTTTGGGTACTGAAATCAACAAAGGTTTATCAAGCAGTGAGAGGTGCTCTCTGCAGTATCTCTATCCACCCACTCTCTCCTGTTTCTCTACCTGTTGGTGCAACTCCTTAAGATTTACCCCAAATCTAACATATAAAACCTGAAATAGTCGAATGAAGGTTAAATTTATATAACTTTGCAACTTAAAAATAATTAATTAAAAATTGCTATATGCAAAAGCACTTCTGATTAAAAAAAAGTATAAGTAAAAAGTTCTTATTGAATAAGTGAAGTCTTACTTACCAAGAAGGCATGGCCATGTTCATATTTAACGTTACAGGCATAACTGGTCTACATGGGGAAGAAAAAGAAAAGGAAAAATAAGTATAGTATACCAAAGTACAAAACCTGATAAATTCCATCAACTGAAGATGATTACTTGAGGCTCTCACAAAATTGAATGCTACAATTTGAATAGATGAGCTGCTTCACTGCACGTACACCTGCACAATTCTGTTCTCCACACCCTCCAAATGGTTCTCAAGACAGAGCCGCAGCTGGAATGGACTAAGCTTGGCGAATAAACAACATCTTCCTTCTTCAACATCTTTATTTGATACTTTCAAACCAGACACGAGAAGGAAAACAGTAACCAAGACAGATGGAAATTTCTGAGACTCTGACTAAGGGGCTAAGGACACAAGCAACTTACTGCACAGGAATGGTGACATCAATTCCCATAGGCTCAAATTATATTTTTGCTTATTTTCTAGTTCTTAGCTATGTACCTGCTTGTTTAAGAGACCTCTAAATAAATAAGGGAAATATAAGTCTTGCCTAAGTGTCCATTATACCCAACTCAATTCTGTGATGAAAAACTTGCTGGACAACCTGAATGCAGCTAGGTACAAAAGGAAAGAAAACCAAATACACTCTAACTACATCTCACCACCATCCTCCTGACTCATGAAACACGTTTACCTTAGAGGTCACAAAATCTTAGCAAAATTTCCACGAAAACATAAACTTCCCTAGGTTGGGAAATAGCCTTAAACTAAATTCAATCTTGGAGCCAATAACAGTGTAGCAGAAATTCCAACACCATCAAGAATTCTGTCTTGCAGACACAGAGAACAGACTTGAGGACACAGGTGGGAAGGGGAGGCTGGGACACAGTGAGAGAGTGGCATGGACATATATACACCACCAAATGTAAAATAGATAGCTAGTGGAAAGCAGCCGCAGAGCACAGGGAGATCAGCTCGGTGCTTTGTGTCCGCCTAGAGGGGTGGGATAGGGAGGGTGGGAGGGAGACGCAAGAGGGAGGGGATATGGGGATATATGTATATGTATAGCTGATTCACTTTGTTATAAAGCAGAAACTAACACAACATTTTAAAGCAATTATACTCCAATAAAGACAAAAAAAAAAGAATTCTGTCTCTGGCATGAGTCAGATTAATAAGGACACCGCAACCCTTTCAGGATAAAAAGAGGGGGGATGTTTTCTTACATAATCTCGTATTTTTCCTTTTTCACATTTATCGACTCTGCTGCTACGACCACTTCCGAGGATGAATTACTAAGCTATCAGCATGTATCTCACCCCACCTGTTTCTTCATGGCTACTGCTTCTCAGCACACTTTGACCTAAGACTTGCTCATCTGAGTGATTTTCTGAGTTTGCTCAAAACTTACTAGTTTCTTTCTGACACCGACAAATGTCTTCAGAATTCAAAACCAAACCTAACAGTCTCCAGAGTCTGTGCTCTTTCCACGCTGCATCACATTGCCTCGAACTGATCAAATTTAGGCGTGTTTTCAAGGTAGTGGAGATTTCTCCCAAACCTGATAGGTAAATCCCCTTCAGAGACAGCTCATGGATGTCCTGAGAACTTAACAGCACTTGTATGTCTACAAAAATTTTTCTGGCTGTGAGTTCATCTGATCTCCAAGAGAGCATTATTTTAAATTTCTCAACAAAAAGGATAAGAAAAAAATTCAACGTAACCAGGACACATTTTAGTTTCACAGAACTTACTAATCTTTATTTTGAAGCTGAACATTTAAAAGATAAAAATTAATTATATTCAAATGCTTTGCTGGAAAAGTAAAGCTATCACGATTGTTCCTCTCCAGACTCTGAATCCCAAGCCTGAAAACTGAAAACACTTACGCGTGCGGGCAGATGTACTTGATGTGGGCGCTTCTGATACCTGCAAAGGCTTCTGCCCACCCATGCCTGGTGGAGAAACCACAGGAATGATGCCATTAGATACTGCTTTAAATTCCAGTAAGTTAATAACAGAAGAGTAAATCTGTGAGGGTAAATTTCAACCCCTTAAAAGACCACCACCAACCTAGAAACAACCCAAAGCTTATGATTTCAGCTTCACCTGCGGATAAAAATGATCTCTCGTGATTCCTGAAGAGCAGTGTTTTCTCTTGCATATACTTCACTGGGCTTTATAATTTATAAAACACATTTTTTAATCTCTTTATAACCTCCCAACAATGTGCCTAACGAAGTAGGCAAGACATGATATAATTCATTTTATATGAAGAAAAAATTCTCAGAGGAGTAAAGTAAAGCAGCTGTCTGATATTTCTCCACGCTTACTACACCATTAAAAATAACCACCTATGGGACTTCCCTGGTGGCGCAGTGGTTAAGAATCCACCTGCCAATGCAGGGGACACGGGTTCAAGCCCTGGTCCGGGAAGATCCCACATGCCACGGAACTAAGCCTGTGCGCCACAACTACTGAGCCTGTGCTCTAGAGCCCGCGAGCCACAACTACTGAGCCCACGTGCCACAACTACTGAAGCCCGGCACGCCTGGAGCCCGTGCTCCACAACAAGAGAAGCCACCGCAATGAGAAACCCACACACCGCAACGAAGAGCAGCCCCCGCTCGCCACAACTAGAGAAAGCCCGCGCACAGCAACGAAGACCCAACGCAGCCAAAAAAAGAAAAGAAGTTGAAAAAGTAACTTTAATTAACGTTCTCTCCTTATGCGTATATGTACATATATATGGTCAAAACAGAATATGAGGCGTCATCAAAATCCTTCTGGCCAGAAATAAACTGTTAATCTTTCTACGTATTTCCTTCCAACTTTTTCCATGCATATCACTTGAGAAATAGATACAGATTTCACAAGAATGGAATGATACTATACATACATACAGCTCCCTGTGTCTTTACACTTGACATTACACCTGATACTTTCCACATTTTACCTCTATTAGAGGGTAAAATAAAGGTAACTTAAGACCTTTTTGGATTAAATAGTTTTGAAATAAATGTTAAATGCTTTTCTATTAACTACTTCTCTATTTTAATCCACCTTCCCCCAAAGTGTTAAGGAAATACAGAAAACTTAATAACATTATGAACATTAACACTTATGTAACACTGCACTGAGTCAGGCACTATTCTAGAAGTTATATATGGGTGCATGCATGTGCATATGTGTGTTTCCATGTGGGTTCGTGTGTGTGTGTATGTGAGACTTTAGTGTGAAAAGTACAAAACATGTTGAAAGAAATGAAAGAAGATCTATATAATGGACATCCTGCATTCTGGAAGACTTAATATTCTTAAGATGGAAGTGCTCCCCAAATGGATCCACAGTCAATACAATCTCTACGAGAATCACAGCTGGCTTTGCAGAAACTGACAAGCTAACTCTAAAATTCATTTGGACACTCAAGAGACCCAGAACAGCCGATATTGAAAAAAAAGTATTGTTGGAGGACTCACACTTCCCAATTTCAAGTTACTACAAAGCAACAGTAATAAAGATTGTGACACTGAAAAGACATACAAATCAATGAAATAGATTTGAGAATACAGAAATAAACCCTCACATTTATGGTCAGTTTATTTCTGAACAGGGTGCCAAAACAAATCAATGGGGAAGGAATAGTCTTTTCAACAAAAGTAACTGGAATAAGTGGAAACCCACGTGCAACAGGATGAAGTTAGACTCCTACCTCACACCACGTACAAAAATTAACTCAGAATATAGCAAAGACCTAAACGTAGGAGATCAAACTATAAAACTCCTAGAAGAAAACATGCAAAAATCTTTGTGACCTTGGACGTGGCAATGGTTTTTTAGACGTGAAGACAAAAGCACAAGCAACAAAGGAAAATACTTTAGTAAATAATAAACGAGTAGGAGTCTTGGGTTCTAGCCCCAACTCTGTCTCTATCTAGAAGTGTGGCCTCAAACAGTTCATTCAGTCCAGTGGTTTTCGAAAATGTGTTGCCGTCTGGGAACTTGTTAAAAAGTCTGCGTACACTGGTTCCTCGATTCCAGCCCAACACCACAGGCTTTTTCCTAGTTGGTCCCTCTTCCCGTATTCGTAATTCCGCGAGAAAGCTGGCTTCAGCTCTGGCAACTCTGGGCCAGCAGTGCAGGTTGGGACCTGCCTCCCCCCAGGTGCCCCACCCATAGTCATGCTTCTTGCGTGGGAACACCCCCTCCCCTCACAGCTGACCGTGACACCGGAAAGCACAGCTCTGACGAAGGGGAGCGGGGAAGGAGAAAGCCAGGCCCTCTTCATGGAAACCCCTCCCTCCCCTCCGTATATTCCAGGCTTCGCTGGTCTGTATCGCCCATCTGTGTGAGATTTTTCTAGGCCAGATTGTAAAAGTTTACAAAACAAAGTTTCAAAGGCAGAAGTGGTTAAGTGGGTCAGATCTTACTGAGAGGTCAAATAAGGAGAGGATTGAAAATAATACTGTAGACTGCCAACAAATAAATACCAAATGAAGGAATTTTTTAAAAGAGCATTCATTATTTGGCAACCATCACAATAACAGATCCAGACAGCAATCGTTAATGGGTGCTAAATCCACAGGTGAAAAATTGGTGAGAAACAGATATTTTCATAAAATCCAAGTATCTCCCCACAAAACACTTTTTAAGTGCAATTATATTTATTAATTTTACTGTGGAGAAACCTGGCAGACACTACCTTAACCAGATAATGAAACACAGTATCATCAGCAAAGGCACAAAAATCAACACAGTGTGGTCCCAGGACCACCACAGCAACCTCTGCGGTGTCCCTGCCGAAAGGGAGACGTCACATAAACCCAAACTGAGGGACATCCTACCTAGGAACTGGCCCATAGGGGAAGAGTGTCAAGGTCACCAAAGACAAGAAAATGGACTGCTCAGGACTGAAGGAGCCTCAGGAGACGTGACAGCTCAATCTAACTTGAGATCCTGGACCCAGAAAGGACACCACTGGGTCAACCCAGGGAAAGGCAAGTGGGGCTGGTGGATGTGATGGTAGCTACAGATCAGTGTTAACGGCCTGATTGATGGTTATACCATGGCTAAGTGGCCATGTCCTTGTACTTACAAAATACACACTGAAGCTCTATGGAGTCATGAGGCAACATGTCTGCAACTTATTCTCAAGCGTGTGAGAAATGTTAACAACTGCGTAATCTGAGTGACAGGCAGAAGGACCTCTAAATACTATTTCTGCAACCTTCATGTAAATTTGAAGTTATTTTAAAAGAAGTAGTTAAAAATTTTACATGACAACACAACGAGGGAATGTAACCCTCGAAGTAAATCTGTGAGTCCAAACTACACAAGTGGGGAGGGGCAAGCTAATAGACATCAAAGGAGTGGCAGGATTAGAAAATCACATCACAGTAACAACCTACTCCAGCAAGAATCATCCACAGACACGAAAAATATCAGGTGAAAGTCTGATGTACGATTTGCATCTCCCCACGACTCACTCTACCTACACAGGGAGAGTAGGTGCCGTAGAGAGACCCAGAGGAAGAAAGAGACCACCTTTATCGCGTGATCCAGGTCGGCATCAGTAATGGGACGGACCGTCCCACGTGCCTCCTGACGTGATGCAATGAACAGGCCGTACCATGTACATGGTGTTCGTACCAAAAATGCACAAGCTGAACGTCATCGTGAGGAAATGTCAAATAAACCTAAATGGAGGGACCAGTCTGATCCCTGCAGAAACGTCCATGTCACGAACGCCAAAGAGCCGAGGGACTGTTCCAGATTAAAAGAGACTGAAGAGCTGCAGCAGCTCAGCGCAGTGCGGCTGGGATGGAAGTGCAGGTGGACAGGATTACTGCAAAGGACACGACTGGGGCAGCTGTCAAGGTCTGTTAGACGACAGACTAGACCGGATAACAATGTTAAATGGCGCTGAATCTCCTGAATTTGGTAATTTTCTGTGGTTACATAAGAGACTCTGCTTGTTCTTAGGAGATACATGTTGAAGTCTGGAAATAAAGAATCATGGCATCGGCAATTTATTCTCCCAAGTTTTGGCAAACACAGTAACATATTCGATAGAGATCAGTGAATCTGAGTAGAAGGTTTTAAGGAATCTGTTTTATTCTTGCAACCCTTCTATAAATTTGAAAGCATTTCAAAATAAAACACTTTTAAAATGCTATCAAAAATAAATATGTATCTCTGGGTTGTTCAACTGTTTTTCACTCTCTTCTCAAGCATATGTGTATTTGAATTTTTTTTATAAGACAAATGTAACATTTTCATAATCATAAGACAAGCTGTTTTTATTTTGGAAGGAAAACTGATCTTAGGCAATATAGTTTGAACTAACACATTTTATTATACATGTTATGCATAGAAACAATTTTGTGGTCAGATGTGTTTCCTGCAGAACTTTCCAGAGCTTTAAACATGCTAGTGCATACCCAGTAAATCTTCTAGAGGAGACTATGCCGTATCATATTTCCTAGACACTAAGATATAATCTAAGTGGCACCACTGAAAAAAAGCCTTTTATAAAAAAAAAAAAATCACCACCACAATAAACACACATATCATAAGATGAATACCCATCTCAGTAACATAAAAATGTGGGGGAAATGACATATTAGAATTGAGAAAATATAGAATTATACAGGGTCCCCCAATCTTATTTGGCCATCAGAGACTTTTCATGAGAACACAGACTGCAAGACCCAAGTTCCCAGACAGCACACACCTTGGCTGGTCCTGCAAAAAAGAACCTTAACCAAGAAAGGCAAAGCTGCCCATTTCCATAGCTGAGTCGCTTAATCCCTATCATCCTCTATGGTAACCTGACAAAAGAACTTTAGTCCTCCAAAAAGTAACTCAAACATTGAATTGCCACTTGTCAGATCGGCTGGTTCTGAATTTCGTCATGTGCTCATGGAAGCAATCTAGCGTCAGCTTTCTTTCGTGTCCTCCCCCAAAGTAAATACTGTCAGAACTGGAGACCTCTACTTCTTTATATAAACTTAATTCTTAGTCAAGATGTCATGGCTGCTCTTGGTGTTTTTAATCTCACATTGTTCATTTTTTTCATCACTTTCACTCTTAACTTTGGTCTAAAGAATCTGGCTAAACTGGGGTCCACAGAGAATCTTTCTACAACTGAAGATTTTACCCCCTGGACTGATTCTTCAGACCCTGAAGCTCTCTTTATTGGGAAAGTTACAGGTGAACTAGATCCTCCCTGGGTCTCAGCATCAAGAAGGGTTTGGTGATAAAACAGAGCTCCTCTAAAACCTCTGTTTAGAAAAATAAATAAATAGTAAAGTAAGTCTGTCCTTTTCATAGGACTACCTGATGGCCAGAAACAGTCCTATAACCTTTCCCATAACTCCATGCAAGGCATGTGTCATGTACCTCTACTTGGGAGGCATAAAAGGATATTAGGAATCACTTTCAAGAATTAATCTGGCCCAGTGCCTCCTTGCAAAGATTTAATAGTTTCTTGGCTATCTTATCAAAATTTATCTTCACTTTTCCTCTAATTCTTCAATTTTGTAACAATGTTATAACAATAATTTGATCGAAGTTTCAAACAGATAACCACTGATTTAAATTTTAAAAAGCTCTCAATATAGAAAGAGACTGAGTGAAAGATAAACCATGTGGCTACAGTTAGCACAACAGAATGTGTTTGATAAGCCTCCAAACAAATCTTTGAGCTGCATTCCCTGCCCTTCAACTGATTTTTTCTTTTAAGGGAACATCGGAGCTCTCATTCAGAATGTTCACATTGCTATTATCTCACTTATCAAAATCAACTAGCTCTTCTCAACCTGCCCTGAAATTTTACCTCCTCTGGAAAGCTGTCACTTGCATCTCTACAAACATACCTCCCATCTCTGGTATCCACTACACACGGCAACTCAAGGAGGAGTTTGCAGTTTTAATATGTTCCAGACAGAGGAGGTGAAGAATGACAAAATAAGAGCATGAGGGGAAAATTCTGGAGGTTTTCAAAAAAAGAAAGGATTCTATCTCATGACTGGACTGTACCAAATATGACTATCAATCTATTTTTATACAATCCTAGAATTCTTTGCTCGTGTAGAGTTGCATGACCCGTTTCATTAGGGTACTAACAATGGTACCTACCCTGTGTCTCCCAATCCATGAAGGAAAATCACCTAGAACGGAAGAGGAACAATGAGTAAGCAATGCCTAAATAAACCCAGCGGAATGTTACACACTCCAGAGCCCCAGTTAAGGTGGAGGCCGGAATCACAGAACACTACCTTCAGCAAGTTAATCAATCTCTACAGACCTCGCGTAAGGGGCAAAAGCACTTAACGTCTCTCGGTGCATTTCCTAAGATAATTAACGTGGGATTTTAGCACTTAAAGAGGTCCCAGTTAGAAAGGCTTCTGGGCAAATGATCACATTCCAAGAAAAATCGTTTTGTCTCTTTAGGGTCAAACCATGAAAGTTCTCACGCGTACAGTATAATTTCTCCATCCCAAAAGGCAGCTTTCCGGCGGCTAAAAGTAAGTTTGAGATCCTCACGCACAAGTTTCCTAAGGAACAGCACCTCTGATCGAAAAGGACACTAAATCTTCAAACTTCTTTAACTGAGGACAGGGGTGCAAGGTGACACAATCAAGGCATCTACCTCATGCACAGACAAGGCAGCAACGTGCTCCAGAGCCACCTGGAGTTGGGGCGCCGTCCACTCAAGCGGGTGCCTCCGGGGTCCCGGGGCGGATCCGCGCGCAGGGCCCGGGGGATGCGGGGCCGGGGGCGCTGGGCCTCGGTGCCGCCCGCCCGCCCGCCGCGACCCCGCCCCCTCCGCACACAGCCCGGCCGGGCGGCGCCCACCACGACGCCCGACCCCCCGGACCGCACGCCCCGTCCCAGCCCCGGCCCGCCGCCCACCGGCCCGCGACGCGACCCCTCGCGAGGCCCCCAGCGCCGCACTCACCACGGCGGTGGCCTTCCGGACGGCGGGCACGATGGCGGGCAGCGGAGCCGACATGTTATTGCCGCACATACACCGGCTCCACCGACCGCGCGTCGGAAGCGGAAGGCGGAGCGGGCGCCTGGCCGCTGCCCAAGGGGGTGCAAGCGCCGAGTCCGGCCCGCCCACGGGCGCGCGCTCAGGCGCGTGCGCGCCCACGCCGCGCCGCGCCGGGCTGCGCCTCACCGTGCCCCGCCCCGCCCCGCCCCGCCCCGCCCCGCCGGTCGCCCCGCGCGTCACAGTGCCCGGCCGCCCGACGCCGCGTTGGCCGCGGCAGAGGGCGACCCGAGCTGACCTCCGGCCCGCGGGCCGCGCGTGCTCAGTGCGGGCGGCCGGTCTGGGGGGCGGGGCCGCGCGGTCACTTGCGACCCCACTCACTTGCAAAGGTCGGAAAGGACTGGACTTGGGGAGCAGCTTCTGCGGTATTTCTTCTGGGGGCTGCACAGGTGTGTAGTTTGGGGGCCCGCGCCTCGCCTCCTTTAAACTGCAAGTGGAGAGGGAAGCACTCAGTTGTCACCGAGTTTCCACAATTTGCTGATTGGTGGCTCTGGAGGTCCTACTGATTTAGGCCCCAGAACACATGACCCCATTCTACAGCGGTGGCCCGATGCCCATCAAATACCTGGTAGGGTCTGGGAGGGGCGGAGATGGACACACCTAAAGGCAAAATGCCCTGACCTTCGGAGGGTTACAGTTGACCACCGGAGAAAACACACAGTGAGAGCTGTGGTTCCGTTTTATTTGGGGACTCCCTGAGGGCTATGCCCTGGGACACCTCCTCTCAGCGCTGAGGACGTGCTCTGAAAAGGTGCGGCGGGGGGCGAGGTCAGTGGGTAGATGATTTTGGTCCAAGTGTGCATGCAGTCAAGCACGTGTCTCCCTAGAAGGTTGCTGCTAGTCAGAAGAGATTTAATGGTTTTAGTGCTTTTCTGAATGTGGGAAGATGCAAGAGTTTGGGTTCATAAAAATTTTCACCTGCCAGTATCTAATTATCTGAAGTCCTGTTCTGCCAGTTTTCCCCAGAGCACAGGGTACCTCATCCTGATCTCAGCCCTGAACTCCTTTCTGGAGGTGTTGAAGGTCAGCGACTGCAGTGGCTACTGACTTCACCCTTGTAGAACCAGGTGGCAAACGACAGTTTTTAGTTGTCACAATCTAGTGGAGAAACTTAGAGGATATATACAATCTGTTAAAAGGAGGATAACAGGCCCAAAATGGAGTCACTTGTGCTAAGCCCACATCATCCCCAAACTGAAACTTACTACCTAAACTTATTCCAGTTTCAATCTCTGGCAGGATGTAATCTTAAAGTCAGTCTGGAATTTCCTAGTCGGCGCTAGTGAGTTAATCAGCCTGTCTAGACCCCTTCCATCCCCCAAAGAAAAATGAAGTAATCTGCTCTTTCCTCGTTGCCACCCTCTTTCTGCCTTTAAAAGTCTTCTGTTTGTGCGGCTCCCCGGAGCTCCTCTCTCCTTGCTGGATGGGGTGCTGCCCCATTCATGAATCGTTGCATAAAGCCAATTAGATTTTTTTAATTTATTCTGTTGAGTTTTGTTTTTTAACAAACTTAGGGTGTCCAGTGTAAGGGAAGAGGAAGCTAGTGAACAAAGATCTTAAAAACAAAAACAAAACAACAAAATCTCCACTTTAATTATATGATAGCCAGAATGCTTGAAGTTTGGGGGTCTTATTCATACTCTCTTTTATTTTTTCCCCAATCATTCTTATACTGGATCTGAGTGCTGATAATTTTGTGGGCTCTCAAAAATGTTAAGTTGGTGCTGATTTCTCCAAAATAAAAAGGCTATTGGGATTTTCATTGAGATTCTCATGAAGCTACAGATCAATTTGAGGACATCTGACAACTGAGTCTTCTCATCCAAGAATTAGTGTGTATTTTTAGGTAATCTTGGATATCTGTCAGTAATGTTTTATTTATTTATTTTTAAAGTGTTTCTTTGTTTTTATAAATTTTTATTTATTTATGGCTGCGTTGGGTCTTCGTTGCTGTGCGTGGGGTTTCTCTAGTTGTGGCAAGTGGGGGCTACTCTTCGTTGTGGTTCGTGGGCTTCTCATTGCGGTGGCTTCTCGTTGCAGAGCACGGGCTCTAGGCGCACGGGCTTCAGTAGTTGTGGCTCGCGGGCTCTAGAGCTCAGGATCAGTAGTTGTGGCGCATGGGCTTAGTTGCTCCACGGCATGTGGCATCTTCCCGGACCAGGGCCTGAACCCGTATCCCCTGCATTGGCAGGCGGATTCTTAACCTCTGTGCCACCAGGGAAGCCCTCTGTTAGTAATGTTTTATACTTTTCATTGTATAGGCCGGAATACCTTTTGTCAAATTTATGCCTAGAAAATCCATATTTTATGCAATTGTAAATGGTATTCCAGTTTAATTATTTATTGCTAGATACAGGAATTTAATTTTTGCATACTGGCCTTGTATCTGAAATCTTGCTATACTCACTTAAGTTTTAGTAGCTTTTTTTTCTTTTTGGTGGATTTTTAGGCAATTATATACTTGAAGATAATTTCCATGTATCTGTGTATTTCCCAAATTTCTTTCATAAGTTCCATTGTGGTCAGAAAACATACTTTGTATGACTTCAGATTTTTAGTTCTATTGAGACAGGTTTTATGTCACAGCATATGGTCTATTTTGGAGACTGTTCCATGTGCATTTGAGAAGAATATGTATTCTCCTGTTGTTGGGCAGACTGTTTGATAGATGTCTATTATGTCCAGCTAGTTTTTAATGTTGTTCAAGTGTTCTATAACCTCATCAGTCTTCTGCCTATTTATTCTGTCAATTATTGAATGAGGGGAATTCAAGTCCCCAACTCTTATTGTTGAATTGTCTATTGTTTTCTTTAGATTCTGTCAGTTTTTGCTTCCTGTTAACAATTTTTATCTTAAAATCTATTTTTTCAGATATTAGCATAGCTGCTCCAGCTCTCTTACTGTTGCTGTTTATCTTTTTACGTCCTTTTACTTTGACAGCTTTATTGAGATATAATTTACAAATCATACAATTCATCCATTAAAGTGTACAATTCAATGATTTTTGGTACATTATTAATTTTGTAATTGTAGTGAAATGTATTTAACATAAAATTTGCCATATTTGCCATTTTAAAGTGTACAATTCAGTAGCATTAATTGCATTTAAAATGTTGTGCAATCTTCACCACTATTTTCCATCACTCCAAACAGAAACTCTGTAACTGTTAAGCAACACTCTCCATTCCACCCTCTCCCTAGCCCTTTGTAATGTCTAATCTACTTTCTGTCTCTATGAATTTGTTTATTCCAGATATTTTATGTAAGTGGATTCATACAATATTTGTCCTTTTGTATCTCACTTATTTCATTTAGCATAATGTTTTCAAGGTTCTTCCATGTTGTGGCATGTATCATATCTTCATTCCCTTTTATGATTGAATAAAATACCTTTGCAGGTGTACACTACTTTTTGTTTATCCATTCGTCTGTTGATGGACACTTGGGTTGTTTCCACCTTTTGGTTTTTGTGAATAATGCTTCAATGAACATTGGCATACAAATATCTGTTTGACTTCCTGCTTTCAGTTCCTTTGGACATATACCATCAGCTTTCAGCATTTGACCATGATGTGTCTGGGTGTAGACCTCCTTTCAGTCATGCTAAGAGTTTATTGAGGCTCTTGGATACGTAATGTTTCTCATAGTGTTTGGGAAGTTTTCAACCACTATATAGTCGATATTTTTCTGCTCCCCTCCCTCCTTTCCTTCAGTTACTTCCATTACACAAATGCTGGTATGCCTAATGGTCTCCCACAATTCTGTAAGGCCCTGCTCAGTTTTCTTCATTCTTTTTCTCTGTTCCTCAGATTGCGTAACCTCTAACAATCTGTATTTAAGTTCTCTGACTCTTCCATCTTTCAGTTCACACTTACTGTTGTGCCCCTGTAGTGAATGTTTGTCCAGTCACACCCTTGATGTTCCCTCCAGAATACTCTTTCTCATTTTTTGCAATATAGAAAGGCTGAGAAATTTCCAAATCTTCTCTTTTCCTTCCTTTTTCTAACATGCCCCTCAAAACTCTCCCAGCCTCTACCCATTAACCAGTTCTAAAGTCACTTCCACAATTTTAGATGTTTGTTAGAGCAGTGCCCTAATTCCTGGTACCAGAATCTCTATTAGTTTGCTAGGGCTACCATAACAAAGGACCACAGACTGGGTGGATTAACAGACAAATTAATTTGTTCACAGTTCTGGAGGTGAGATGTCTAAGATCGAGGTGTCGGCAGGGCTGGTTTCCTCTGAGGCCTCTCTCCGTGACTTGTAGGTGACTGTCTTCTCCCTGTGTCTTCACAGTCTTCCCTCTATACAGATTGGCTCTGATTTGGGACGCGGGTATAAATTTGAGAATTTATAAACCATTTAAGATCACCTTGGGAGAACATCTGCATAGAAACAATAAATTTCAATATTTAGAGGTCAGATGGTGTAGGAGGAGACAGTAAAAGTGAGAGAGGTCAGCCAGGATGGAAGAAAGAAACCAGAAATGTGGGCTATCCAGAAATCGAACAAGGAAAATATTTCAAGTGGGGGTGGCCAACTGCTCTGAGTGCTGCTAAGAACTCACTTTAGAAGATAATTTCTATTTTTTAGCTTTATTGAGGTACAATTAATATATACAAATTGTACATATTTAATGTGTACATTTTGATGAGTTTGGACATATGCTTACACTTGTGATACCATCACCACAATCATGGTAATAAACATTCCATCACCTCTTAAAGATTTCTTGTGTCCCCTTGCTTTGTTTCTTGTGATAAGAACGTTTAACATAAAATTTACCATCTTGGGACTTCCCTGGTGGTCCAGTGGTTAAGAATCTGCCTTCCAATGCAGGGGATGTGGGTTTGATCCCTGGTCGGGGAACTAGGATCCCACATGCCTCGAGGCAACTAAGCCCATGAGCCACAACTACTGAGCCCACGAGCCACAACTAGAGAGGCTGCATGCCACAACAAAAGATCCCGCATGCTCCATCGAAGATCCCGCATGCCGCAGCTAAGACCTGACACAGCCAATAAATAAATAAATATATATATATATATTTTAAAAAGATTTACCTTCTTAAGTTTTTAAGCACACACCACACTGCTAACTATAGGCACCATGTTGTAATGTTATAGATCTCTAGACCTTATAGATCCCTAGATCATATAGATCCCTAGATAGCATTCACTCTGCATACCTGGAACTTTACACCCAGTCACCAACAACTCTCCATTTACCCCACTCCTAATCCCTAGCAATCACCAATTTATTTTCTACTTATATGAGTTTGACTATTTGATACATGATATAGGTGGAATCATGCAGTACTTGTCCTTCTGTGACTGACATTTCATTCAGCATAACATCTTCCATGTCTATCCATGTTGTCACAAATGGTACAATTTCCTTAAATTTTAAATTGGAATAATATTTAATTTTAGGTCTATCCCATATTTCCTTTATCCATTTGTCTGTCGATGCACATGGGTTGTTTCCATGTCTTGGCTACTGTGAATAATGCTGCAGTAAACATGGAAGTGCAAATATCTCTTCGAGATCCTGATTTCAGTTCTTTTGGATATATACCCAGGAGTGGGCTTGCTGGATAACGTAGCTCTATTTTTACTTAAAAAAATTATTTTAATTAAAAAAAATTTTTTTGGCTGCACTGTGTGGCACACAGGATCTTAGTTCCCCCAACCAGAGATTGAACCCCCGCCCTCTGCAGTGGAAGTGCAGAGTCTTAACCACTGGACTGCCAGGGAAGTCCCCTATTTTTACTTTTTTGAGGAACCTCCATACTGTTTTCCAAAGAGGCTGCACCATTTTACATTTTTTTTTTTTTTTTTGCGGTACGCGGGCCTCTCACTATTGCGGCCTCTTCCGTTGCGGAGCACAGGCTCCGGACGCGCAGGCTCAGCGGCCATGGCTCACGGACCCAGCCGCTCCGTGGCATGTGGGATCTTCCCGGACCGGGGCACGAACCCATGTCCCCTGCATCGGCAGGCGGACTCTCAACCACTGCGCCACCAGGGAAGCCCCACCATTTTACCTTTTTATATTCTGATTAGCAGTACAAGGAGAGATTGATAATGTAGGAAAGAAAGGGGATATGAAAACTACAAAATTCTTAAGCAGGTGGGAGGAGTCCAGATCACAGGTGGAAAGACTGACCATTAGCAGGAGAAAAGCCACTTTCTTCTCTTTAATAGGATATAGAGGATGAATGCTGTTCTAGGGAAGGACTGTACATTTACTGGTGGGATGTGGAAGAAATTCTCCATCTCATGACTCCTTTTTCTAAAGTATAAAGGAAAATCATTGACAGAGAGAGAGGGAAAGTAGATACAAAATAGTCATCATGGAGAGTGAAAAAGTAAGTTTTCTAGAACACTGAGGTAGGATGACCAATTTGAGGTTTATGGCCATGAATTTAAAGAAAGTCTATCAACCTGAAAGCCAGTTCTCTGGGGCCAGAAAAGAGGAAAATACTGAAAACTGGTCTAGAAAGAGCAAATACAGTAATTGTAGCTTCTTATTTACACTAAATGATGATTGAAAGTGTACAGGTATATTGATAATCATGACAATGGATTAAATTGTCAGTAAATTGTTAGTAAATAGGCAGCTAACAGAGGTTGGAAATGAGAAGGGGCAAAGGAGTGACAGGGGAGGCGTGTCAGTATCTTCATCTTAGAGGGAGGAGCTCATATATACTTCTGAAACTTGAACATCCAAGAAGTAGTTCTTATATTATTTAAAGTTCTTATATTATTTAAATCACACAGTTTACCATGAGAGAAAATACTAGAAGGAAGTAGTTTAATATAGATCTTCAGCTATCATAAAACAAGTGAATGAATATACAATGTCAAAAGTTGATAAAAAACAATTAGTGTAGGGAAATTTTAATTTGTAAATACGGAGGCAATCACCAGAAGAAATGAAAACAGAAAGTTAAAAGTGATTGCCTATGAAGATCTCCTGCTTCTCAGTGTAGGCGCTTTTGTACAACTGCATTTTTTTCATAACAAATGAATGCATTATGTACTATGATAAAATCAAAACAAAAATTATCTAGGTGTGAATGAAGACCTTTGAGTCAGGACCAACCTTTGATAAAACTAGGTAATTTTTTTGAAGGTGACATTTATTTTCAACCCTTTTCATGCTCTCTTCTCTCTCAATATTTGTTGTTTCCCAGTATCAAAGCCATTCACTTCTTTCCCGCCCTTGACTTCCTTCCTTCCTTCACTAAGAAAAATCACATCTCCAGTTTTTTTTACTCAACTTTGATCTTCACAAAATTAGCCTATTCTTGGTCCCATTCTAAAAATGACTCGTCAGTAATAACTGAATCACTGAAATTCCTTTCCTCCTCCTGTTCCCATCCCTGCCAAAATATTATTTAATGTGTGACCTCATTTAGGGAGATGAGATGGGAGACTTTTATGTACATGCTTTTGTCTTGTTGTTTTTTAATCTCAGAAACAGTTGAGTTGATCTTTTTTAAATTTATTATTGTTTTATTTATTTATTTTTGGCTGAGTTCGGTCTTCGTTGCTACGTGCAGGCTTTCTCCAGTTGCAGAGAGCATGGGCTACTCTTTCTTGCGGTGTGCGGGCTTCTCACTGCAGTGGCTTCTCTTGTTGTGGAGCACGGCCTTCAGTAGTTGTGGCTCGCGGGGCCCTAGAGCGCAGGCTCAATAGTTGTGGCGCGCGGGCTTAGTTGCTCTGCGGCATGTGGGATCTTCCCCGACCAGGGTTTGAACCCATGTCCCCTGCATTGGCAGGCGGACTCTCAACCACTGCACCACCAGGGAAGTCCTGATGTGACTCTTCATTTCATAGTGTATTATCATTATGGTTCATACACAGTACCTTGTGTGATGAATTTATCCCCTTTTATTTTCATCCCCAACTCCCATTCTTACATCCTTGAAAATTTTTATTTTAATTAATTAGCTAAAAGGAATCAATCTATATTGACAGACTGTCAAAGCACTGGGATAGGTGGAGGAAGATTATTTGGGAGTGTATGAGAAGGAAGGCCTTCCCAATGGACTTCAAATTATAGCATCTTTAAAGGGTTCACTTCATTCTTTTATATAATGACTCAGTAGTCACTATTAACCAGGGCTGGAGTCAGGATGACTCTTAAATAGTTGCTGAGATGTTTTCTTATTACAAGGTCTCCTTAATGTGATTTAAACAGGGTCTAGGACAACACCCCAAGCATGTGGGTGCTTAATAAATATTATCCTGCAATGATAATGATGATGTAAAACTTCTGTAGGCTTAAAGATCGATGACTTATTCACCATACACCCTTAATTTACATTCTTACAACACAGATGAGACTCATCAAATTATTTTGACTGTTTTATATGCTTGGTCAACATGTTGCATATGGGCTAAACAAATATGTAGCCTACAATTATTACTTCCACTATCATTAACTGATGTCCACCAATAACATTACATAACGTATACAACAAAAAGCATCTACTTCACAGAAGTGCAGCACACTGTTTTATATTTCCTGTATCTCATTTATTCAATAAAATTTTTTTTCGATGATAAAAAATATTATTGGAACTAACACTCATCTAGAGCTCATTACTTAGTGAAAACAATGATTTTCTAGATAGGGGGAAAACTATGTATCTTTCTGTAGATTAGGACACATTTTGCAACATATTTTGCAATTTTCTTCCCAGAAGTATGAAATTTCTAACAGAAAGATGATGAAATATATTGAATTGAAAACTCTTAAAGGCAGGAACTAGCTTCTATTTTTTTCACTATATTTCTTTCTACACTTCTAAATAGTATGGACTTTTATCTTCATATTGTTTTATAGAACTCACATATTTGTATTTCTCTTGTAGTGCTATTTGTTCTACAAGAGGCCTGATTTTTTTTTTAACTTTTCAAAAATACTCATTCTTGGGGAATTCCCTGGTGGTCCAGTGGTTAGGACTCCACGCTTTCATTGCTAAGGGCCCGGGTTTGATCCCTGGTGGGGGAACTAAGATCCCACAAGTGCGTGGTGCAGCCAAAATAATAATAATAATTCTTGGAAAATCTCCCCTACTAGATTTCAAACAATCTGGGAGAAGATCCTGTTTGACTTCATCCATGTATATTTTTCAGTAACAAGTTCAGTGTCTCGCTCATAAATATTGCTTAAATAAAGGAATGAATGCAACTTTTTCTTTCTGTGTTTTTTGTGGGTTTTTTTGCCAGGTCACGGGGCTTGTGGGATCTTAGTTCCATGACCAGGGATAGAACTCGGCCCCAGCAGTGTAAGCACAGAGTCCTAACCACTGGACCACCAGGAAGTCCCCTCTGTAGTTTTTCACACTTGATTTAAAATAACTTAAAAAATGTTTAAACAGAGAAGTAGTTGCCCTCCAAAAATTTATTTCCACCTTCACCATTTGTGATCACCAGTAGGGATGAGCAGAACAACCCCCCAGCAAGACAGTGAAACATAAAAAGAAAAATAAAAGAAAGGAAAAGAAAAGAGCATGGTCCATATTATACTCACTTAAGACAAAAATAGGGAAGCCGATACTTTTGAGTGAAAATATTGTTATGTATTTTGTGCTACAGATATTCAACTTTATATCATAAAAAATACTACTTATGTAATAGGAGGCAAAGTGTGAATCCTGGCTCTGCTGCTTGCTATGAGACGTCGTTCAAGCTACCGCCCTTGTCAAGTCCGAAAGGTAATAACATCTACCCCACGAGGGGTTGTTCAGTTGATGAATCGAATGAGGGTGACTCAGCACGCGACTGACACACAGCCAAGCGCTCAGCGTGGCTCCTTCAGTATTAACAGCAAGTGAAGTTAGCATGTCTGTGACTTGGTCAAAGCAACACAGACGCACTCGGACAGGATGCAGAATTTGCGTCCTATTCACGGGTTGGTACCAGCCAGACACTGTAATAGCTCGACCCTGAGTATTATTTTCGAATCTCAAGGTTGCCAGCTAAAAGTCGGAACTTGCCATCTGCCTCTACAAGGATGAAGTCGGTAGCCACTGCAGCCGCTGACCTCCAACACCCCTTGAAAAGACTTGAGGGCTGAGATCAGGAGTAAGGCGCACTTTGCTCTGGGAAAACTGGCAGAACAGGTTTTCAGATAGGCATTTCCAGAAGATTTTATGAGCCCAAATTCTGGCATCTCCTTGTATCTAGAAGGGCACTAGAATCATTAACGGTGACATCTGCTCCTTGTGACCAGCAGCAAGCCTCTGCCAACATGTGTGCTTGATGACACTACCTCCCTTCACGTAAATCACATATATACTGACCTCCGGAGCAGTTCCTCGGAGCTGAGGGGCTATCTCCCATGCTATAGCCCTCATCTTGCCCCAAATAACAATTAACCCACAACTCTCCGTTGTGCAATTCTTTTCAGAGGACAGGGCGTATAATTGGCTCAGCTCCAAGCCGGTACTTCAGCGCCCAGGGTATCTTATTCTGGGCCCCACGTGGAGCTCGGAGAAGACCCTGCGCCTCTAAGGACCAGGCTGGGAGACACATCAGGCCAGTGACTCCAAGCCCTCTAACGCACGCACCGTTTTCAACGCGTGCTTTGTGCGGCGGAAGAGAACGCAGCACATTCCGAGCCAAGGTCAAGGCACGACCTCCCAAAATAGGATCCCATCCCCAACGAACTAAACATAAAGCCGGCGCACCGCGAAGACTACACCCTCGCACACCTGCCGCCACCGCGAATGCACCCGGCTCCCGGCATGCCCCGCGGCTGGCGGCGCGGCGCGCCTGCAGCACGACAGGGGCGGGGCCTCGGCCGTAAAGCAGTGCCGGAAATTACGTGACTGGCGGCCCGGCGTCCTTGCGGTTTGGCGGGAGCGCCGGTCATGGCCGGCCCGGTGCGGGGCGGAGGGCCTCAGGCCTTGGACCTGCTGCGGGCCCTTCCTCGTGTGAG
Organism: Lagenorhynchus albirostris; assembly: GCF_949774975.1. Lineage (NCBI taxonomy): Eukaryota > Metazoa > Chordata > Mammalia > Artiodactyla > Delphinidae > Lagenorhynchus > Lagenorhynchus albirostris. The sequence goes on from NC_083111.1 coordinate 3,275,530, forward strand.
CCTGGCTAACCTGAGGCCGAACCCGGGCTCCAGGAAACCGGTAAGGCTGCGGGCGGCGCGGGGGCCCTCGGGGTCGCGGGTCCAGAGGCGCTGGGGGAACCAGGGGCCCCTGAGCCCCTCTGCTTAGGTGACGCGGGAAAACTTGCCCACGTGGTCCCAGTTCTCTGTAAGGTTCAGGTTTAGAGGCTTAATTACGTTAATTAGGGCGGGGGAGCGAGGTCGCAGGAAGTACAAATGATTGTCTCATTTAAAATTGGGTTTAACATGGAGTGCTTTTCCATCATACCTTATCTTCATGGGAAAGTTTTATTACATTTGATGTCTCTTCTGCAAATCATTGAATATAGCTAGAAAAGCTGTCATGGACATACTGTCACTTTAAAAATCAATTTGTTGCTTTCCTGAAGTGACAGGATGTAAAGTAAGAAAAATATTTTCCTTATAAGTTGGTATTTAAATAAAACGCTATATATGGGTAACAATGGCATATTGACAATTAATTCCAAAATAAATGCGCTTGCGTATCATGCAAACTTTGCTTGTTGTGGATGTTTAATTCTACAATTTTTTTCAGTTCCAACCTGTCACAGTCTCCTTTTTTTCATCTCATTCTTGGAACTTTCCCTTTGAAACACAACTTGGAGTTTGGTTGCAAGAATTAGCTACATCTTCGGAGGCAGAGTTGCTCATGTGGAGTGTTTGGACTTCAGAGCAGCTAGGATGGTGCCTGGCACGTAGTGGGCTTGGCTAGTCGTGCTTGGTTGGATGAATGAAGGGCGTAACCAAAAGATACAGTGCAAAGGTGAAATGCAATTTTTAAAAGTGCATCTGTAGATCATAAAACATTCTTCTTTCCTTACAGGGAAGACGACCAAGAGGTCAGAGAAGAGGTAGGAAATGTGGCAGAGGCCACAAGGGAGAAAGACAGAGAGGAACCCGGCCCCGGCTGGGCTTTGAGGGAGGCCAGACTCCATTTTACCTTCGAATCCCAAAATACGGGTTTAATGAAGGACATAGGTAAGTTTGCTTTTCTTCTTAGTGTAAAATACCTAATTCTCACTGAGAGTTACCTAAAACTAGGTTGGTAGAAATTTAAATCCACTTTGAGGCAAACTTTCATTGCTGTTTCTCTGAACCATTTTTGGTAATGAAGTTTAGCCTGAATTGGGGAAAAAGACAGACATTGCACTGACTTGCAAAATGGAGATAATGGTGCCTGCTCGCGAGGTTTAGGGCGATTACATATATAAAATCTGACTCATTGTCGTCACCCAATAAATGGTAATCACCATTACTTTGCGTTCCATTAATGTATAATTTACATAGTGGGTTAAATATTTATTTGTCTAAATGAGTGAAGTAGATGCCTAGGCAAATAATTATTGGTGAAACAAAGTAAGTACTTACTGGTTTTGTTTCATTGCCCCCAAATCAAGGAATATTACATGTTTATGCCATACTCAGGGGTTTTATTTTGTTAAACCATATAAATTGATGGAGGAAAACCCAGGACAAAGCTCTAAGTTGATCTGGAGATCTTGCTGGAAGGTAAGTCTGGCTGAGTTTTCCAACTACTGTTACTTTCTTGTGTAGCTTCAGACGCCAGTATCAGCCTTTGAGTCTCAACAGGCTGCAGTATCTTATTGATTTGGGTCGAGTTGATCCTACACAACCTATTGATTTAACCCAACTTGTCAATGGGAGAGGCGTGACCATCCAGCCATCGAAAAGGGATTATGGTGTCCAGCTGGTAGAGGAGGTAAGTCTGAATTAGATTGTTTTTGGAGTTACATAGATGGCTATTTCTGATTTCCATATAATCGACACCCTGCCCGCTTTGTTTTTATCCCTTTTGAGTTGTCATAAACATTATGTAGTGGCGATCGTGTTATACTCGTGGTTTTAGAAAGCTGCATGCTGTTGGTGGCGGGAGGCAGGGGCGGCTCTGTTCCCTGGTCCTGGGATGTTCTTCTCCTGTGTACCCATTCGTACTTCTCCCTCACTCTGTCTGGTTCTCTGTTCAAATGTCATCCTAGTAGGAAGATGTTTTTGACATTCTTTATAAAGGAACATTCATACCCTCATACCCGACCGTCTGCCTTATTCTGCCCAAAGGATTTTTCTTTGAGTGTATGAACACCTGACGCTTATTACCAAGTAATGCATTTATTTTTCATTGTTTTTCCTCATTGTGATGTCAGTTCTTTGAGAGCAGGTACTTTGATACATTGCTGTATTTACAACATTGGAAATATTGGCTTGTGATAGTCACTCAGTATTTATGGAAGACAGAAATGAATCAAATCCAGTTCTAATTGTAGGGAAGCGGTTTTCTATTTGTAGAAGTTGGCCAGGAGTTTCATAAGCAAATAAACTTGTAGATTGTTAATCAACTACCTGTTTCTTGTATGTCAGTAATACGGTATGGCTGTGTAAGTAACTTAGTGTCCACTAGAGGGGAGCATTGTTTATGGGAAAACCTTTTAGATTCCTTTGAAAAAGTACACTTGTGGATAAAAGTTTTCCAAATAAAATGATTCGAAGAGAGAATACCAAATACACCATTAAACCTCAGTATTCTACTTGAGGCGAATAAGGGAACACAACTGTAGATTAACATATGGAAAAACCCATGACCTCACCAGACATTAATGCACATCCCAACAGCTTTCAGGCATGTGTCTATTAAACTAGCAAAAATCATTCTGAAATCTACACCAGGACATTGGTTGAATAAGTACAGTTATACATTATTTACAGCTCTGTAAACTGCTTGCCCTTTTCTGGATTTCAGATTTGTAGTAAATAGTGGATAATAAGACTCTTTTGCTCTTTCAGCACAACATTACCAATTTGGGAACAGAAGTCCTAAGGAAAAACAAAATTAAAGAAACCTAATTGATATAATGAAATGCTAGATATTCTTCTTATAACACTGAAAATGCTGGAACTAACCCCAATGCCCAAGGATGGGGAAATGTTAAACAATCTGTAGAATAGTAATTAGAAATCTCAAATAATATGGCAAGACTTTGTTTCATTGAGTCAAGAGTGCCATTGACTGTAAAAATGCCTACCAGTATCATAGATGGGAAAAATGTGAGAAAATGTGTCTTAGAATTGATGGAATATTTTGAAATTGGGAGCCAGCTTGTTTCAGCCATACCAGAATAGCAAAAAAAATTTTTATTACTGCAGAAAGAATGGTAGTGCCACCATCTTTTTATTTTGTCAGAATCTGTTCTGCAGTTAGAGTAAAATATAGCACATCCTAATGAAAGTGCCCAGACGGGACTTTAAAAAGTTGAGTACTGTTTTTATTTTTGTTGTTGTCTCTGCCCCTTTCCCTAGAGTGGCCCCTCCCAAGCTCAGATACTTTGTTCTTTTGCTGGCTCGAGTCCTCTTGCCCCCCTCTTTAACCAGCTCTTGGCCTCTTGCTTACTTATGGGTCAGGAAGGTAAGTTTTTATCTGTGTCACGTGGCATAATGTGGTTAGGAACGAAGGCGCTGGGACTAGACTCCCCCTGGCTTTGTGATCTTGGGCAAGTTGCTTAACCTCTCTGTGTTTCAGTCTATGTGTTGCCGTCTATGACATTGGTGTGGCAGTGATTCTGTTGGTCTAGAGTTGTCTTGAGGATTAAACAATCTGCTGTTGCTGAAGTAATGGGAATGTGCATTTATGTTGGTGCCCGCCAAATGCATAAAATGGAATTCTAGTCATCCCTGCTCATAGGGAATGAAAATTGGTAAAACAGGTTGGCCTAAAAAAATGTGGGAGAATTTGGTGTTTGATAGGACCTCAAAGCAGAGGTATTTAAAGTAGGAATAGCTGTCACGTTGCAGGCCCTTTAGAGGAGAAAGCACAGTGTAGACGGGAAGCCCATGTAATTAATTCACTTGTAGCCAAGCCGTCTCCTCACAGACCTTGTTTTGACGGGTGACAGGGTGCTGACACCTTTAAGGCAAAAGTTAATATTGAAGTACAGCTGGCTTCAGAGCTGGCCATCGCTGCGATCGAGAAGAACGGGGGTGTCATCACGACGGCCTTCTACGACCCTCGAAGCCTGGGTAAGCGTGTTGCCTCGGGGTCGCGTGCTGACTGCCACACGAGGGTTTGCTCTGCAGCTCCCTTGGCTTCCTGTTTGAGGGGTTTCTACTACTGGTGTGGCTGGTGGCGCTCCGCCTTCTCATACACCTCAGCCAGTGTGTCATAAAAAGGTCTTGTTTTTTAAAACACGGGGCTTCAATATGCTATTTCCCACGTTTAGAAATTCACTCGCTGTTGGTGATGCAGGAGTAACTTTGACTTTCAAGATGCAGACTTTTGAAAGTCAAGTGTTTCCATTTGCTTACTTAAGACAAACCTGTTTAATAAAAAAAAAAGTTTTGGGAATTAAGTTTTCCTCTTGGAAATATTTAAAAATTAATAATTAAAAGAATACCATTATTAAGAGAAAATCATTATGTATATAGGCAGTATTTGCATCTCTCTCTTTCTATTTAAACATTTTTTTTAGAAATACTGTGCAAACCTATTCCATTCTTTCTCCGTGGACAACCCATTCCCAAGCGAATGCTCCCCCCTGAGGCACTGGTAACCTATTACACTGATGCAAGGAATCGTGGTTACTTGGCGGATCCTGCTGAATTTCCTGAAGCGAGACTGGAGCTCGCCAAGAAGTATGGTTATATCTTACCTGATATCACGAAAGACGAACTCTTCCAAATGCTCAGCACTCGAAAAGATCCAAGGCAGATTTTCTTTGGTCTTGCTCCTGGGTGGGTAGTGAATATGGCAGATAAGAAAATCCTCAAACCTACGGATGAGAATCTCCTCAAGTACTACAGCTCCTGAGTTCCTTCCAAGAGAGCAGATGGTAAAAGAGCACCAGAAAGGGACCGAAACACGTGTGTTTCCCGTTGCATTTGCTTAATTTGTAATTCTGCAGATGTTGGTGTTTTCTGTGTAATCATCTCTCTCTTTCTTATCTAAATTAAAATAAAAATACAGTAAGCAAGGACTGCATAGAGGATCTGGTGGATCTGTGTGCTTCTGTCTCCGTTCTGAGCTCCCTGGTTCTCTGCCCAAGGAAGAGTGTAACTCTTAGTCAATTTCCGGTTGAGTCTTCCATCATCTTTCCATCCAGGTCTTGTCTTACTGTTGCAAATCAGAGTGGACGTGCAAGTGGGATGGGATTGCTTTGTTGGCTGCTTGGTCAAGGTCAGAGGGCTGCTAATGAACTGGTGAGCCTCTTACTCGGTAGCCGCGAGGAAGCGCTGCTGCCCAGTGTCAAGGCAGCAGGTCTTCAGCTTGGGATGATTAAGATGTGGGGTGTGAGTTGAAGGTTTAAGACTGGTGAGTAGCTTCTAAGCAGTTCAATATTTGCTAGCAAAATTGAGACCAGAACTCCAAGGGAATTCATTTTCTCAACTCAGAGCAGACAGAAATGATCAAGCCAGTATCATTTTTTTCCTTGAAGAAGGTAAATGTTCTAATTCTAATTGATATGATTTTACTTATAGACTTTGGAAACCTTTGTTTTTCAGTCATTTTAAATGTTTTTGAAAAAATGGTCAATGATTATATAAGCCATAAAAACAACTGGTCATGTGAAAGTTAAACTCAGTTAATTTAAAAGGTTCAGCAGTCAGTAAGTCTGTTGTATCTAAGCACGTGAAAGCTTAATTTATCCTGATGCAATTAAATCTTGAATAATTCATGATAATTCTTCAACAGTAGAAATAAAATGATTCCTGCTTGTTTATTTTATGAAAATAAAAAAATTTAAAAACCTAAACAGTGCATTATTTTGTTACCTTATCTACCTCAAATATAGCTGAGCTAAGATTCCGTTTATAAAGTAATTTAAGTACGAAGAGTGTATTTCAGTTTTTATCCAGGATTATTTAGTTTGGCTTGTTATTAAACCATTTCTTAGTACCCAGAACTTATAAGAATCACTACTAGCCCCATCTTCTCAGATAGTCACCTATGAATTTCAGAGGATGGGCAACAATTTAAAAACATGTTTTTATTTTTCAGAGACACAAGTGACAGGTGTTTTTGAGGGAGAGTGATGATAAAGCACCAGAAACCATCTACTTTTTTCTGTGCCTCTTTTTCTAAACATTTTGGCCATAAAGCCATCTTACATTTCCTATGCTAGGTATCTAAAAAGTTTTATTTGAATATTGTATATAGAAGAAGAGAGATGGTAGCAAAGAAGAATTCCAAGGTGCAGAGAAAACGTGTTTTTATTGACGATTACAGTGACTAAGAGTCAGGAATAGAATACATTTTCATTTTTTAAAATCACGGGGAAAAGTCCCAAAAAACTTTCTATCATTATAAAAGTAGTCCATGCTTGTTTTGAAGTTATGTAATACTGAAGTCTAAAAAGTAGAAGTCCATGTTCTCTTACTGTTGCCCATCCCTGACCTACTACCCCTGTTTAGTTTGTTTGGAGTCTCTTTTCTTTTTTTGAATCAAAAAGGCATAGCCTGCAGGGGGCTTCCCTGGTGGTGCAGTGGTGAAGAATCCACCTACCAATGCAGGGGACACGGGTTCGAGCCCTGGTCCGGGAAGATCCCACATGCCATGGAGCAACTAAGCTCATGCGCCACAACTACCGAGCCTGCGCTCTAGAGCCCGCAAGCCACAACTACTGAGCCCACGTGCCACAACTACTGAAGCATGTGTGCCTAGAGCCTGTGCTCCACAAGAGAAGCCACCGCAGTGAGAAGCCCGCACACCACAACGAAGAGTAGCCCCCGCTCGCCGCAACTAGAGAAAGCCCACACGCAGCAACGAAGACCCAACTCAGCCAAAAATAAGTAAAATAAATTTTTAAAAAAAAGGCATAGATTGCAAATAAAGGCAGTGACCTTACTTATTGTTACATCTAATACTGTTTCAAAGGCACTTTCCGTTAGGGAAGACTACGCCCTATTCTTAAGCCATTGCTATAGGATCCATTAGGCAAGTCCCTTCACCTTTCCCAACTGTAAAGTGCAGTGACCCATAATCTTTGTATATTACAAGCTCAAATACCATGACGATTGAGGTGTTGCCTTGGTGCTGAGGAAAGCTGCTTTGACCTCAACCTATTTGCACAGAAATGAACTTCCTTACATTTAAACACATCCTGTCCTGTGTCCGGCCTGAAGCAGGAGACAAGCCTGAGAGACCACTCATTTTCTGTGCAGAGTGCCAGCCTCGCTCTGGGTGGGCTACTGCCCCCCGGACGTGCTGCTAGAGGTTCTGTTTTGTGGTTCACTTTGCAGTTTTGTTGGAGGGGCCGGAGTCGCCTCGACAGACAGTTCTTCACGGGAAATGAGGGGGCAGTTAGTTGTGTGAAGGTGGATGACGGGGTCTCCTCGCCTTCCAGTCCCAGGATGTACTCGTGAGGCCCTTACGAGGGTCCCCGCACCACGTAAATGACTCAACTACCCTGAGCAGCAGTGAGGGTGGAAAAGGAGATGGGAGATGGCAGACGTCAGACTCGCTGAAGTTGGTCGTCTTGGGGGCCTGCAGGTGAAAGGAAGTCCGGATAGAATGATAAAGGGAAGAGTGAAAACAGGAAACAGCTGCCTGGTGACGTGTCACCCTCAGGGCGCAGGGGCTTAGGCACAAACAGCTGTATCCTGGGCTTAATCGAATAATCGTGCAGATCATTCTTGGCCAAAACAGGCACGTTCCACAAAATCCGTCCATTCTGCTTTATGAAGCCAGTCCTAAAATCACTGCGTAGCAGGGAGACTCAAGCTGAATTATGTAACAGTGCCGGGTGCTGCTGGTCATTTCCAAGGATGAAGAGTTCACATCACCTGGAGATCTAAGTAGAAAAGCCAGACGCCCTCCAGTCCTTTCCTGGTGTGTGGCTTCAGCCTGTTTTCAGTGTACGTGGCCTGTGTGGGTCCAAGACCAGAGAAGCTTGAGTTGATATGCATTGGGAAAGATCTTTTCATGCCTGGAAGTAGTAACTGGATTTCCTCGGTTTATTTTCCTTTTTGAATGTTACTTTATTCTTTGGAATGTGGAGCGGCTCTGCAAGGGCGGAGAAAACGCCAGACGGCAGCAGAGGGACCCAGCTCCGCGTGTGTCAGAGAACAAAGCATGCTCCCTGACTTTAGTTAGCGCAGATTCTGGTGGCCACGTCTGGGAGGCTTTGCTGCAGACAGTGTGCCAGGCGTGGCATGGTCTTGCACGTGTAAACTTCAGTGCTGCTTCAGGCCCCAATGGCAGCCAGATGACCTGGGGTGCATCCTTTAACTGCAACACCCTCTCCTGTGGTTGAGGGCTCACTGGGTTACCAGGGAGAGGCTCCAGGCACGGAGGCCAATTTGCAGAATTGCCAGGAGAGTTGCCCTGGGCTCAGAGGCCGGTACTAGCTGTGTGACCGTTACTTAACCTCTCCGAGCCTCGGTTTCACCATCTGAAAAAGGGGATAATGACAGATCCTAACGCATCCAGTGATGATGGGGATTGAAAGACGTCAGTGTTTGTGAAGCACTTACACTGCGCCTGACACAGAAGTGCCTCTGAGTGTTGGTGAGTCGAGCATCTATGTGGTCCGCCTCGTATGTGGTAGCTGTTGCATAAATGTTACTTCCTTTCCGCCGTACGATTCGTACCGTCTGCGGTCAGCATCTTGTCGATGAAAAGAAGGGCATGCTAAACTTCATTATTTTAATCAGGATCTGCTGAGAAAGGACATTTTGAGATGATCATATGGTTTTTATCCTTCAGTTTGTTAATATGGTGTATCACATTGATTGATTTGCATATATTGAAGAATCCTTGCATCCCTGGGATAAATCCCACTTGATCATGGTGTACGATCCTTTTAATGTGCTGTTGGATTCTGTTTGCTAGTATTTTGTTGAGGATTTCTGCATCTATAGTTATCAGTGATATTGGTCTGTAATTTTTTTTTTTTTTTTGCGGTACGCAGGCCTCTCACTGTCGTGGCCTCTCCCGTTGCAGAGCACAGGCTCCGGACGCGCAGGCTCAGCGGCCATGGCTCACGGGCCTAGCTGCTCCGCGGCATGTGGGATCTTCCCGGACCGGGGCACAAACCCGTGTCCCCTGCATCGGCAGGCAGATTGTCAACCACTGCGCCGTGTGCACTTGAGAAGAAGGTGTAATCTGCTGTTTTCAGATGGACTGTCCTATAAATATCCGTTAAATCTGTCTGGTCTGTTGTGTCATTTAAAGCTTGCGTTTCCTTGTTAATTTTCTGTCTGGATGATCTGTCCATTGGTGTAAGTGAGGTGTTAAAGTCCCCCACTATTATTGTGTTACTTTCAGTTTCCTTTTTTATAGCTGTTAGCATTTGCCTTATGTATTGAGGTGCTCCTATGTTGGGCGCATATTTATTTATTTATTTAAAATTTTTATTTATTTATTTATTTTTGGCTGTGTTGGGCCTTCTTTGCTGCACACGGACTTTCTCTAGTTGTGGAGAGCGGGGGCTACTCTTCCTTGCAGTGCATGGGCTTCTCATTGTGGTGGCTTTTCTTGTTGTGGAGCACTGGCTCTAGGTGCACGGGCTTCAGTAGTTGCAGCACACGGGCTCAATAGTTGTGGTGCATGGGCTTAGTTGCTCTGCGGCATGTGGGATCTTCCCAGACCAGGGCTTGAACCCATGTCCCCTGCGTTGGCAGACGGATTCTTAACCACTGCGCCACCAAGGAAGCCCGGGTCCTCTGCTTTGACAAATGGAGTGAGGGACCTGCAGAAGACTCTTTCCAACTCTATAAAGAATTGGAAAGAGAATTCTCCTTTTTTCTACAAGTGAGGAAGCACAGGCTTTCAACTAGACACACACACACGCGCGCGCGCGCGCGCATACGCATGCGCGCCCCTTAGCCATCAGAAATGAGGCAAGACTGCCACCTACTGACCACATGTGAGCACTTCGTGGGAATTTCCAGGTGTGATCTTGGTCCCACTTAATTAGGATTGTTAATTATTCATGATTTATACATTCAGCAAACCCGAAGTGCTCACACAGCAGGCCCAACAACAGGCACTGGGACTACTAAAGTCAGAAAGGCAGAGTGATCACCTTACACGCACCAGTAGAAGGGAATGGAGAAGCAAGTGAAGGAGAAATTGAATCCCAGAGCAGTAGGTGCTGCAGGTAACCTGCTCCCAATACTCTAGTTCACCTTTAATTTTGAAGGAAGTGGAAGCTGCCTCTGGGCACGGCAAACCCAAGTTCTTCCTTGGTGGCCGTCGGTGACAGGAGGAGGAGGAAATCAAAGCCAAAGTAGTAACAATGGTTTACACTGATTTTCACTTAGCTCCCCCAGAAACCTGTGAAGTGGCTTGCCAAGTTTCCAAAAACGACATTTATAGCACATTAATAGCACCGCCTAGCGTGTTAAGGACACAGAAGAGATAAGCTCTCACTTTCTGAGACTTTATATTAACATACACATTTGAAAACCAGCTGCAGACTATTTAAGAAAGAGACGCCCCAGGAGGTGTGCGCTCAGGAACTAGCGTTACCTGTGGTGGCAAAGTGGTTTAAAGGAAGAGATTTTGAATGAGATGGTTCTGCATGTGTGTCCTGAGTGGGCTGCTGACCCAGCAGGTCTGTTAAAGCTCAAAGCTTCAGCAGCTTCTCTTGTGAGATGGCAAGGTCCCTCAGATGGCCGTGGTGCTGGGTGTGAGAGGGAAGGTGTACGTCATCGGCAAGTCTGGGCACAATGGGGGTCCGAGAAGTGGGAGCACTTGTTATTTTGTGAAGACATTGTATGGACGGCTTCGGGGAAGAGGGTCCCCATAACACAGATTTCTCTCCTCGTGCAGCAGAGTCTCGGAGCACACACTTAGCCGGGGCTCCCTGCACCTGCCACCTGTCATTGCATGCCCACCTGCTTTAGTCTCTCACCTGGAGAACTCACCTACCTAGACCAGCGGGCTGGGCACCTGCTGTAATTTAGCCAATGCCAGCTGCCAGGGAGATGAAATAGAACATGGAAACGCTGCTCTTAGAACTGTTCACAGTAAGGCAGTGGGCAAGGGAATACGTGAGCATGTTCTTAGATGTTGTACTTACAAAATAAGGGTTGAACATTAAAGGGAATTCACTTAGGGCAATTGGTTTTTCTGCGATTAGTAATCAACATCACCAACACAACTAATATAGTGCCCCTTGTAGAAAAGGGGGAAAACAAGTCTGACTTATGAACTTTTAACATCTAAAAGGGTCTTTACATCTAATTACAACCTTCTATTTAGACAACTAGACTTATCATCAAATTCATGGAAATTCCATGAACGAGCAGCATGTGTATCCCCAGGGAGCTTGTTAGCAATACAGAGTTTCAGTCCTCACCTCTCACCTGAGTAATAATCTGCATTTTAACAAGATCACGGATAATTTCTGTACACGGTCAAGTTTGAGAAGCACTGGTACCGTTTATGGAGCTTGCGTGTTGCAGTACCGCACCTAGGGCACTAGGTGGAGCCATTTCCCCAGGTTTCTTATACTTCAGGGTGCATTTAGAACCACAGCTGTAAATCGTTTTTTGCAATAAAGTTCTTTTCCTCCACTGGAATAACATTTTGCTCTTTAAACAAAGAGAAAACAAAGAGCATAACAAAAAACGTATAAAGTTGTATTTGATGAATGATTGTGGAGAAGGAATATCTTTAAATTTCTCTATTAAGGTCTAAAATATTTTAGAAAGACGAGAACAATCATTGTTCTAAAAGTCCAGGCAAATATTTGAAAGTGATATGACATTATTTGTATTATCGCTTGGGATGGAGCTACAATAAAAATAGGTATATTAAATTGAAGAACTTTGGCTTTGAACTACAGGTGCTCGCCTGTGTATGTATAGTTTATTTCATGAAGTCCATCCATTAAAGAAATGACATAAATAAGCCATGATGAACCTTTAACCCGTGAAACCTCATCATCAAAGACTTCTAGTCAAGGTCACTGGTAAAAATGAACTTCCTGCTTCTTTTCTTTAGAATAAACAAAGAAATCTATAAATTCAGACTCCAGCCTTACCAGCTACGGGGAACCCTGCGGCTGGGCTGAGTGATACAAAGAGAGCTGGGAGCAGCCGCTTGCCCTGCACCCCTGGGCCACACATCTGCTGCCACGGGCCACCCAGCACTGGCAGCTCAGCCCTTTGGCGGGGGTGAGACCTGTGGTAGCTCCTCGGAGCTCTGGCTTCTCCACCTCCAGGTTTCAGGAGCGGGATCCTTGGAGAGAGCTTCCCAGTTTCCGTGGGGCCCGACTGCACTGGAGAATTCAGGGGACCTTTTCTACCAGCGCCTGGTCCCCCTTCCGTCCCAGCAGATACTCCCCCTCTAAGCTGCTGTTGTAAGATACAGATGAGGACGGCTCAAACAACCTGACAGAGAAACGAGAAATTCAGAGAAGTAGTTCGTAAGCGCGTGAAATCTGCACCACCTCACCAATGATGAGATAAAAACCAAAGAATCCGGGGCCGGTGAGCCTGTGTGGAGCTGGGCTCTCTTTTCCTCCTTAATGGGACTGCATTTGGGCACAGGCTTTGAGAGTGCAGCTGGATGGTATTTGTCAAAATACAAAATACGCATATTTTTAGGCTCAAAGCCACATTGTAACCCAGAAATGGTGTTGGAACACTAGAAGCCTGACGTCCTGGCCTGCAAATGCAGAGGGAAGGCAAGTGCCCCTCCTCCGCTTCCTTTTCCTGGGCGCCTGCCACCCAGGTCTGCCTGCGCTGCTTATTCTCATCTTACAGGTAAAACCGAAGAGCTTTGGTCCCTGTAGCCAATGACTTGCCAAGTCAGGATTTCACAGTATTCTTCAGATATTTCCCTTAGAAACACCGAATTGCACCAAAGCAAATGCAAGGGGGAGGGACCGGTAGTGGTGAAGGGTTAAAGGTCTTATATTTTTCACGAAGGATTGTGAAATAAAGGCCATTCCAGTTGGGCAGAGCAACCCATCAGCTGCCTCCCGCCGGCCCCCCCCTGGTCATTCATGCAGTGGGGGCTGGCCTTTGTTCCACTCGCTCCTCCGACGGCCCCTCCCCGGGGAGAGCCCTTCCCATCCCCCACCCCACTCTCACACGTGGGAAAGGTGTGTGAGCTGTCACGGTCCGAGATAGAATTCAGTGTTCCAAGCCCTGACATCACACAAAAGAGAACCAGCAAGGCCGTTCTGGGCTCCCAAGAACACTGGGTAATCACCGAGTTAAGCTTAAATAATTAGAGATGGAAAAAGTAGGAAAAAACAGTTATTTAGGCACCTGCACTGAACCCCAAGGAACATCCCTTCCTTGCTGGGGCTTCTTTGAGCCGTTCTGAGTGCTGGCTGCTGGTCATGCACGTTGAGCTTCATCCCGAGGACACGGGCTACCTGCAGGGCTGAAGAAACCAGGTTCACTTCTCCATCCTTCTCCTGGTAGCTCCCACCCCGATCTCAGGTTTCTTTGAAAGCACGCAAATGGTAGAGCAGTCAGCTCATTGTACCTTGTCTTCCGGCCACACTGCTCAACCTGCAAAACTCAGAGGAAAAGGCTCATCTTTGTAAAACATTCATAATTTGCTACAAGCATTTCTTTTTTTTTAAATTGAAATATAGTTGATTTACAATGTTGTGTTAGTTTCAGGTGTACAGCAAAGTGAATCAGTTATATGTGTGTGTGTGTGTGTGTGTGTGTGTGTGTATATATATATATATATACATACACACACAATTCTTTTTCAGATTCTTTTTCCTTAGAGGTTATTACAAAATATTGAGTATAGTTACCTATGGCTACAAGTGTTTATTCAAAGCAGAAAAGAACTGATGTTTATTGAGTGCTGACAATGTACTACAACTAGGTTCCCTATAGAAATGAACTCCAGGTCGTGACCACCTGCTGGGCCCCAGGCAGGAACGTCTGTCCTTCCTGGGACCTGAGGCACAGCCCGCCCAGCGTCTGGAATCCGGCGTGGTCACCAGGCCTGTCTTGCTGCACACGCTTGCTTGTCTTCCTGGTGGCGTGGAGGGTACACAAACCCTCGCTGTCTCAGGCAACAAACGTGTTGAGGGTCACTTGGAAAGGACCTTGTCTGTGCCCTGAAAGCGCAGCCCCCCCGGGGGAGGTCAAGAAAGCAGCACTCGGAGGGGTGTCTGAGGCTTGACGCCAGTCCAGGAGAAGACGGTGCAGAAGTGCTTTGCAGAGGGGCTTCCCTGGTGGCGCAGTGCTTAGGAATCCACCTGCCAGTGCAGGGGACACGGGTTCCATCCCCGGTCCGGGAAGATCCCACGTGCCACGGAGGAACTAATCCCATGTGCCACAACTACTGTGCCTGCGCTCTAGAGCCCGTGAGCCACAACTACTGAGCCCACATGCCTAGAGCCTGTGCTCCACAACAAGCGAAGCCACTGCAGTGAGAGGCCAGCGCACCGCAACGGAGCCCCATGCAGCCAAAAAATAATTAATTAATTAATTAATTAAAAACCAAAAAAACCCCAAAAACAACAACAAAAAAAGAAACGCTTTGCAGAAATGCTGCCGGTGGCTGGTGCCTGGGGTGACAATGACCAGACCAACAGGCCATTCGGAAGGAGATCTGGGCTCCAAATTGAGAAAGGTCCGGAAGTATCCTAATTTATTTTTCCTTTTTATGTCTGTATAAGACTGCCATGGTAAAAACCTGCATCTGAGAAGATCTAAGCAGGATTTTTTACCAAATGTAAAATAAAAAATTGGAGTGATGAGAAAGCGCTGCATCATAGTTTAACTGGCTGCGTTTTTCTCCTTCTTAGTGGCTCATAAAATAGCACATCTTACAGTTGACAACATTTTAGGCTTGTTGAAATACGGTGTTTTAGGTTGATTTTACATACGAGGAACTGAGGCGCAGAGAGGTTAAGCGACATGCTCAAGGCTGCACAGCCGGTTGCTGCTAAGATGTGGACAAAACAGGCCGCCTCCGGGCAGCCCCCCGCGCCGCGGGGTGTGGGTCTTGGCTGTGGTTTTGGTTTGCCTCCTGCTGCCCGGCTTGCCTTTGTTCCTGCCGTTTTCTGAACCTGGGTCTCCAGGCGGTCTGACCGGTTCAGTGCATACGTCTCTGCCGGCATCCACCCGGGTCAGCTTCTCTTGCTGATGGAAACGCCTTGAAATGGCGGCTGCTGTGGATTCACCAGGACTGACCGGACCCTGAGGGCACAGGGAGTGAGAACTGGGCTAAACGGGCTCCTTTGCATTTGTCTTTTCTTCTTCAAGTTCTGCCTCTTGGTGATGCCCTCCGGCCTCCCGTATTTCCCGCTGAAATGCAACCCTTGCGTTTTCTGTACCTTCTCTTCACGAGTAGCTGGATGCCATTGGGTGTTCGCAAAAGTTCCTGCCATCACGGTACCCAGACCGGACTGTGTACCTTGAGAGCACTCGGAGTGTTCCTTTGTAGTGATGCAGACACTTGTAAGTTTATTGTTTGTAATTATGTGTTTGCTGTCTGGCTTCCCCATTAGGCTAAGGTCACGGGCATAGGGGTCTGGGCTGTCTTAGGCCTGGTACCAGGTAAGCACTCAGAAACCATATTACTGAGCTGAAATTTCAGAGCCTGAGGGCCTCTGAGGCCCTCTGATCATATAGTGCTGGTGTACAGATGCAGGAGCAGGTGGAGGTCCGGGGAGAGGATGCGCCCCGTTCTCCGTCACCGCGGGGGAGGGGCTGGCAGCGCCGGGACCCAGACGTCTTCGCTCCCAGTTCGTAGTGCCGTCCGCCAGGCCTGGGTCTCTGTCTGGGACCCACTGTATACGTCCTTCCTGAATATTCTATAGAGAAGAAGTCAGCGCCAATTTATCACAGCTACACAAATGTGTCTGTAAACGGTATTTTGCGGTGGTTCAGCAGTGGCTTGGGGATTGACGAGGAGGAAGCTAACAGTGGGCGAGTGGAGCGGGAGCCCAGGCATCCCGCGTGGAGTGATACTGAGTAACAAGAAAACGCAGCCCGAGCTGCGGAAGCTGCCGCCACACGTGGCCGCAGTAGCTCCTCAGGAGCGGGGAGCCAGGCGTACCTCTTTGCCCCGTTCCCCAAGCCTCAGAATATGCGCTTTGCTCCTTCAGCAGGGACAGTGCTGTCTGGGCCGGCGGTGGGGAGTGACGGGGTGTTGCTGGATGCAGGGACCCGGCTCTAAGACATCTCTGATTCAGCCCCTGTTTGGATAAGGCTGGAACCTGAAATCCCCTCCCGGGGCCTTCCCTGGCGGTCCACTGGTTAAGACTTCGCACTCCCGGTGCAGTGGGCGCGGGTTCGATCCCCGGTCGGTCGGGGAACTAAGATCCCGCATGCCTCGCAGCGCGGTCTAAAATATAAATAACTAAATGAAATCCCCTCCTGTATGGTACCTGCAACATCCTTTCCCTAGACCAGGTCCCTGGAACCACCTTCCTCGGGCGGGTGTGCCCCCCTGCAAACAATGGCAGCTTGACCAGAGCACGCTGGACTAGGGGGGCGGGGAGCCCGGGTCGCCCACACTGTGGTCTGGAAAGGAGTCGTGCGTCCAGTCCTCAGATGGGGTCAGCGGAAGTGACGTCAGAGGCACACTGCATTGTGCCTCAGACAAGGTGTGAGAGGGGCCGCCCTTTGCTACAGTGGCCTGCCTGTAATTCCAGTCACACCGAAGGAGGAGAAGAAAGGGGCTCGGAGCTCTTGTCTGACACCTGGGACCCTTTAGGAGGACTGTGAGAATGCGGCCATGCCAAGACAAAGGGATGCAGTAAAGATTCGTGTCAGTGCTTGCCGTTGGTCACACTGGCTTCCTACTTGACCTGAGGGGCCTGGGTTCAGGGGATGCTCTGAACAGGAGCTCCAGGACGCCCACCTGCAGCCTGCCCCAGATGCTGTCACCTTCTTACGGAAAGACGGGAAGGACTCGGGGTGTGTGTGTGTGTGTGTGTGTGTGTGTGTGTGTGAGAGAGAGAGAGAGAGAGAGAGAGAGAGAGAGAGAGAGAGAGAGAGAGAGCCACAGAGACCAGGAAAACACAAGCCTAATCAAACCATCAAGTCCTAGTTTACAAGAAGGACAGGAGCTTATTAGCTACCAAGGGGATTAATTGTATGAATGGGAAACAGTAACCACTGGAAGCAAGTGGTAGTGGGGAGTCCAAGCTACAAGCTAGGGGGAGGGACAGGCAGGTGTGTTCTCAGGAGTCCTTGCTAAGCACGTGGCTCATTACAAAGACCTTCAGAAGGGCTGAAGTTAACCTTCAGCGTTGACGGGTCCCTCTTCTCTCATGCTAGACAGCTAGTCAATCCGTCACGGTTTCCTTATTTACAAATGGCACTCCGCGCAGCCTCTAAGCACGAGATTTTGCGGATGAGGATCCATGACACTTTCACACACAAAGGCTAATCGAGGTGTAGAGAGCAGTCTTTGGAAGAGAGGAGAGGAAACACCACCCTCTGGCCTGCGGTGACGCCTCCGTTGGTGGTAGGCGTCTGGACCACAGAGGAAGCTGCAGTGAGTATGCTGGCTGCCCCTGCCCTGGACCACTGTCTCCCAATCCGTAGAGGATGGCCTGTGTCTTCCGTGGATGCCAGCTCTGATGGTTCATCACCTCGTGGTCCTGGCTTCATTCTTAGTGACTCTTCTGCATGCTGGCTGTTGAGATAGGGCTGGAGACATAAAGCCTCGTGGACAGAGGCCTCGGCCTCCCCCGACACCATGCTCCCAGGTCTCCCGTGGAGCACAGCAAGCGGCCCTGCTCCTCTCCCTTAAGATGCTAAAGGGCCTTAGGGTCATTTGACGGCCTCCATCCCTCGCTTAGGAACCGCAAACTATTTGCTTTATAAAAGCCCTTTGTTCGGACTTCCCTGGTGGCACAATGGTTAAGAATCCACCTGCCAATGCTGGGGACACGGGTTCGAGCCCTGGTCCGGGAAGATCCCACATGCCGCGGAGCAACTAAGCCCGTGCGCCACAACTACTGAGCCTGCGCTCTAGAGCCCACGAGCCACAACTACTGAGACCGTGAGCCACAACTACTGAAGCCTGCGTGCCTAGAGCCTGTGCTCAGCAGCAAGAGAAGCCACCGCAATGAGAAGCCCGTGCACTGCAGTGAAGAGTAGCCCCCGCTCGCCGCAACTAGAGAAAGCCTGCGTGCGGCAGCGAAGACCCAACGCAGCCAAAAATAAATAAATTTTAAAAACCCTATGTTCTCTTAAAATCCTTTTTGGGTAAGCTTTTTTGTCACTGGTTTTTATGATGCTGCTGATGTACTCGGAACCCAGAGGCCAGTTCACTTTCCAAAAAGATAATCTCTTAAAAATGGTTCTATTTCTTTCTCCGGCTGTTTGGTGTCAAGATGACAAGTGGCTCGTAGGTGTGGGGTCTGTGTAGGAAGTCTCCGGCATGGCCACACTGAGAATGTTTATTGTAGAAAACAGGGAGCTTTTGCCCTGTGAGGTCACCTCCTCCGAGCCACCAGTGACTTTCTGATATTCTATCACAGGAAATTCCTGGTGGGCCACAAAAGCACTCTTCCGAGTGCAGCTGCAGAGAGAGAGAACATAATTGCTGCATTGGACAGTAAGGTCTGGGGACCCGGGTTCAGGGGTGGCCAGCACCTGGGCCCTGTGAAATACAAACTGGGAGGCTCTTTGTACAATCTCAACATAATCCAAGGAACAAAGGTCAGCTGACCTCTCATTGTAACACATTTCATGCAGAGAAAAAGGTACAAGAGGATGTCTTTTGTGTCCCAGTGCTGCAGTGGGGAATTATATTTAGATTGGGTTTCTTTGAGGCTGTAGTAACTGCCCACCTCCACCTCCATCTTTTAGCCAACACTTGCTGTTAATTATCCACATCTCAGCTTAATAGTTTGGGCAAGACAGTGGCGTGTTTGAAGCATCAGATTTTGAATGGAAAACTGTCTTACACCAGTGATTCTGGACCCAGAACATCACCACGTGCCAGTGCTTTCCAGTCTTTCTCCAAAGCCTCAGTTCCCTGCGTGACACAGGCCAAATCCCTTGATTTTCTGGGTCTCGGTTCCCTCATCTGTAAATAAGGGAGAGTCGTGCATCTTGAAGGCCTCTTCCTGTTAAGATCCTGGGATTCTAGACTATTATATATGAAATAGATAACCAACAAGGACCTACTGTATAACACAAGGAACTATACTCAGTATTTTGTAATAACCTATAAGGGAAAAGAATCTGGAAAAAAAATGTATGTAGAACTGAATCACTGTGGTGTACACCTGAAACTAACACAGCATTGTAAATCAACTATACTTCAATAAAAATAAATTCATTAGAAAAAGAAAAAGATCCTGGGATTCCAGGCCTTTCCATATCTCTTCCTAGCAGAGGAGCAGACATGTTGGTCATGCTGGCGGCTGAGGAGGCTGAACCCCATTCTTCTGGGTCCCGCCAGGACTTGAGAATGTTCCAGTGCATGTGCTTTTCCCTGGAACACCGTGGCTCTGACGGTGGTGTACCTATTAGAAGGAGGAACACCAGCCTGAAAGGACACTCAGGTTGAATTAGAGCTTGACTTCTCTGAAATAATTACAACCCCTTATCTGAGGTTTTTTCTGGGCTCCTTGAAGACCACTTCAATAGTGATTTTTTTCTGGAGTCCCGTGGAACAAACAAACGTAGGTTCTGCATTAAATCTTGAATATCTTCTACAATATGGTTTGAGTGCTTCCAGTGGGCCAAGTAGCTTGAGCTGGTCCACCTTGAAGGCCAAAACTTCATGTGATGTTTTTGAGATGCTGTCATAGGACTGGCCAGGAGAACTTAAAATGTGCCCATGATTCTCTCTGCAAGTCGGATGGAAGGCTGAGTTAGGGCATGAACTGGAGGGGCCAAGGCCATGACAGAGTCGGGAAGCAGTGAGTCCAGGGTCTCTGTGGTCTCTGCTGGCAGCCTGGGCTTTTGAGCCACCACTGGCAGCTGCTCCTCACCTCCCAGCAGCCACAACAATTCATGGAAATTAATAAATGCATTTATTGGGAGAGGTCATGGGTAAAACAGGAAAATCAGTCCCCCCGCTTCCCAGACAAATACTCCAGGATCGAGTTTCAATAGAAACCAGTAGCCTCCTTCACAGCACTGAGTATTAATAGCAAGCAGAAGCGGTTCAAGTTCTTAGGTAGTTCAGCAAGGTTAAGTACGCTTCTTGTGTTAGTTTAGTCAACAAATGCGTTTGGAGGAGGTTTGTCTCACAAAATACCGGGTACTAGAAATTCTGGAATATGAGGGGACTGCGTTAATGAACCTGGCTGTCCTCCCCTCAGGCTGTGGTCAGAGAGAAACAGAATTATTTTTGCTCAAAATTGACATAGAGTTCAATAGGGTGAGACTAGGGTGAGAAGAGTCTTTTCAATGAATGGTGCCGGAAAAATGGATATCCACATGCCGAAGAGTGAAATCCAACCCCTTCCTTATGTCACACACAAAACTAACTCAAAATAGATCATAGGCCTAAATGTCAGAGCTAAAGCTATTACATTTTTAGAAGAAAACATGAGAGTAAATTTCTGTGACCTTGGATTAGTCAATGGCTCTTTAGATATGACACCAAAAGCATAAGCAACCAAAGAAAAAATAGGTAAATTTGACTATATCAACATTTAAACTTTTGTGCTGCAAATGATATACCAAGAAAGTGAGAAGGTAACCCACAAAATGGGAGAAAGCATGTAGAAATCACATATCTGATGGGAAAGTGGTATCCAGAATATATAAAGAACTCTTCCAAGTCAACAAAGAGGTGTTACAGCATTTTTTAAATGGGCAAAGGATTTGAATAGCTGTTTCTCCAGAGAAGATATACAAATGGCCAATAAGCACGTGAAAAGATGTTGGACATCATTAGCGTCCCATTAGGGAAAAGCGAATCAAAACCACAAAGAAAGGGGCTTCCCTGGCGATCTAGCGGTTAGGACTCGGTGCTTCCACTGCAGGGGTGTGGGTTCGATCCCTGGTCATGGAACTAAGACTCCACGTGCCGTGCCGCGAGGCCAAAAAAAAAAAAACCCACAAAGAAATACCACTTCAAACCCACTAGGATAACTATAATCAAAAGACAACAATAACAAGTGTTGGCCAAGAGATGGAAAAAATGGAACCCTCCTAGATTGCTAGTGGGAATGTAAACTGGTGCAGCTGGTAAGAAAAGCAGTTTGACAGTTGATCAAGATATTAACCATAGAGTTACTCTATCTTTCCTCTTGTACGTGCCCAAGAAAATTGAAAACACACATCCATACATAAACTTGTACATAAAGGTGCACAGCAGCGTTATTCATAATAGCCAACACATGAAAACAACCCGAGTGTGCATTAACTAATGAATGGATGCACACCACGTGGTGTATCCACGTGTGGGGTACAGTGGATATTATTTGGCCATAAAACAGAATGACGTGCTGATACCTCCTACACCAGGGGTCCCCAACCCCTGGGCCGCAGACCGGTACCGATCCTCGGCCTGTTGGGAGCCGGGCCTCACAGCAGGAGAGGAGCGGCGGGCGAGCGAGTGAAGCTTCATCTGCCGCTCCCCCTCCGCTCCCCAGCGCTCGCATTACTGTCTGAACCACCCCCCCATCCCCTGTCGGTGGAAAAATTGTCTTCCACAAACCGGTCCCTGGTGCCAGAAATGTTGGGGACCACTGCCCTACACCATGGATGACTGCGCTGAGCTGCATGAGTGCAGCTGGGCACAGAAGGCCACGTACTGCATGATCTCATTTATGTGCACTGTCCAGCATAGGCTGGTCTAGAGAAAGAAAGTAAGCTGGTGGTTTTCTCAGGCTGGATCAGTGACTAGTTGGAGAAAAGACTGCTAATGGGTTTTGATATTTGGAGAGATGTGATTATCCTAAACTCAGACCACAGCGCTGTGAATAAATTAACACCATGTATATTTCACATGGGGGTAAATTATATCCGAATCCATCTTTAGAAGAATTGACATGTAGGTAGGTGGGTAGGTAGGTAGGTAGGTAGATAGGTGATGAGACGTTGTGATGTAGCTGCTGGCTCTGGGCCTACTGCACCCCACGACCCCCTTTCTCCACCTCTCAGATCCTGAACCCAGGCCGCCAAAGAGAGGCCTTTTCCCACTGGACTGTGACAAGGGGCGGGGGCTCCCCTACTCCCTCCTCCTACTCATCTGAGTCCCACAGACAGAAAAGAAGTCCCTCAGGCTGCTTTTGGTTATGGAGAAAATAAAAATATGGTAAATCACACCGAAAAAACTTACATACAGATTAGCATGGCTTTCTCTGCAGGGCTTAAAAGATGGCTTTTAGGTCCTCCTAGAGTCTTTTTAAAGTATAAATATTTGCACATTACAGATGTGACGCTCTGTGGCACACTGTGTAGTCCTTTCCCTGTCATGTATTCACAGTACGTACATACATATTGAACGTACGCTTTATTTTTGCTGTTCCATTCTTCTCTTTCGGAATCTTAGTCCCTTTGTTCCTCATTAATGTGATTTACTCTGGAATCCTTGTTAACCACAGCTGGTGGGGGAACCATGAGGACGCACCTCGTAGGGTTTCTTGCAGAGTGTGGTGGGACCCAGCTCCATCGGCTGACCTCTGACCCCACCTCCGCATCACACAGGGGACACGCTGCCCGGAGCTGCTCCCAGGGGTTCTAAGGCCTGTGACCGGGATGCCTGGGACGGGCCCCTTTGGTGCGAGGACTCCCTGTCAGCCTCACTGAACCTTTTCCAGAACTATCCTTCAGTCTCCCAGACTTCAACCGTCCTCACAAAACAGGGACCACATCACGTGGGACACGGCTCTTGATCGCCCCTGGCAGATGGACCGCACTGCACCCTGGAACCTCTCAGGGCTGTCAGTGCCACTGACACATTTTTGGGTTACGGTGTCATCCGATTCTGAGCGCGGCCTCTGCCAGCGCCCCGCAGCCCGTGAGACAGCGTCTGTGTTTGGCTTTCTGGACCATTTGCATCCTGACAATGGTGAGCCTTTTATCGCAAGAGGCTCTGACAGTCAAGTATTTGATGGAACTTCGAGCTCTGCGCCACTCCCAGGCATCCAGTGTGGCTCAGCATGGAAACAGCCTCCTGCAAAATCGACTGGAAACAACATGGGACTCTACGCCCTCAGCTGTTCCTGGCCCACATGCCTGAGGGAGAGGGTCCGGTCGCTGGATCAGGCAGTCCCCAGGAAGGAACTGTCTTCTCTCGGCGGCCTCCAGGGCAATGATCAGGATGAACAAGGTGGGGTGATCATTAAGACCTGGGAAGGGGTTCTCCTACTCGCAAACTGAGGACTTAGCCTCCATCGTTTTAGTGATGCTGGCAGAAGGCAAGAACCTGCTGGGTCAGAGACCAAGGACATGGCCACTCATGGCAGTAGCAGTTGGTCAGAGTCCCGCGAGCCTTCCCCACAGAGCAGCGTGGTGAGGGGCATGTGGAAGCTGTGCGTGTAGGGGTCGCATCCGTGAAAGGAACCCCAAGTTTAAGGAGCCCCGAATCTTTAATAGTGGACAACAAGCCTGCGTGCTCCTTGCCCTGGAGGGAAATGTTATTACCCCGGAAAGTTAACACAGCTGCCCCTGGATCTGGAGCGAGAGATTGCCTCTACCCTCCAAGGCTGTTTGCTGGACAGACCTTCTGGAAGAAGGGTCTAAAACAGAGAGCCAGTGCCTTTGCTCATAAGGCATGTAGCAAAGCACCCCAGGGGACTGTGTCTCAGTAGGTATCGAGACCTATTTTGAACATTTGGGGATTCTGCCCTTATGAAAGCTGGGTATGATGCTCCTTTCTTTCACCTAGAGGTAGCTTTGGCTGGCCTGGAGGTGCACTCTCTGGGGGCAGCCCAGGCAAAGGGAGGCCTTGAACTTCCTTCTGGTTCAGCCACGTGGATTCTCTCGTTGGGTTAACGTGGCCCTAGATCATGAAGATAATGACCACATGCTTGAGGACCCTTTTTCCCAATTCCTCCTACCGTGGCCTGTCTGGGGACTAAGGGCTGTGATGGACTGAATGGTGTCCTCCTCCCCACGGTTCATATGCTGAAGTTCTAACCCCTGGTGTCAATATATTTTTAGATATGGCCTTGAGGGAGTTGAATGAGGTAAATGAGGTCATAAGGGCGGGTCCTAATCCAATAGGACTGATGTCTTATAAGAAGAGGAAGAGACACCAGACCTCTCTCTCTCTCTGCACAAGCACAGAGGAAAGGCCATGTAAAGACATATTGAAAAGGCATCTGTCTGCAAGCCTAGAAGAGAGGCCTCACTACAAACCAACCCTGGCACCTTGATCTGACTTCCCAGCTTCCAGAACTAGGAGAAAATAAATGTCTGTTGTATAAGCCCCCCAGTTTGTGGTATTTTTTTACGGCAGCTCATGCTAATAAATGTGTTCACTGTCCATTTTATAAACATGCCCTGGACTTCCCTGGTGGCGCAGTGGTTAAGAATCCTCCTGCCAATGCAGGGGACACGAGTTCGAGCCCTGGTCTGGGAAGGTCCCACATGCTGCGGAGCAACTAAGCCCGTGCGCCACAACTACTGAGCCTGCGCTCTAGAGCCCACGAGCCACAACTACCGAGCCCGCGTGCCATAACTACTGAAGCCTGCGTGCCTAGAGCCCGTGCTCTGCAACAAGAGAAGCCACCTCAATGAGAAGCCCGCGCACCGCAACGAAGCGTAGCCCCTGCTCGCCGCAACTAGAGAAAGCCCGCTCACAGCATCGAAGACCCAGCGCAGCCAAAAATAAATAAATAAAATAATTTAATTAAAAAGGACATAAAAACATGCCCTGTTCGTCTTGCACTTGACCCTCCCAGAAAAAGGTCTTGGTGAGAGGAGGGGAACATTTAGACCAGAGGTGAAGTTACAGGTGCCAGGCCGGCCACACCGATTTTGCACCAGTAGAGGGACAGCACCTCCCAGGCACCTGGGGAGGGGACCGTGGACTTCAGGACTTGCGGGGGCTTGAGGGACATCAGTGATCGTTTTCGGAGCCTTTCTCAAAAAGGAAAATGGCCTAGTGCAGCTCCTTTACACTGTCTGGAGGGAATCAAATTTGAGACTGATTGGGTCTGCCATCCTCCTCCAGGTGACTTTGACCATGAGTGCGCACTCTTTACTGAGAAACCTACTGGAAGCGGCAGTGGGGGGCCCTCACATGCAAAAACAAAAGCATCCTCCTGACACCACTGGATGCCTTCCCCACCCCCACCCTCTCCGTAGCCACGGCTCCACTGTTCTGCAGGCTGAATGGATACCGCTGCTTGGGTGGTGTATCCAAACAGGACAGGTTGCAGGGGATGCCCTTCCTAAAAACAAGGACTGGACTCAATTTTTCAGACTGAACTGGGACCCACAGACCTACCAGCTGGCTCAGATGCTGCATCATTGGCGTTGTCCATCTTGTCACAGAAACCCGGGGTGTGGGTCTCATTGAATGGCCCCAACAATTGTGAACTTCTCTCCAGGGGCATGGCGTGCACTTCCAGTGCTGTATGTCTAGTCTGGAAGCCAGGGGTTAATCTGCCTTTCTTATGAAGACACAGGGACCTGACCCCTAGGAGTGGTCCTGGGAGACCTGCAAGTATTTAAGAAAATACTACCCGGAGATCACATAACACTCGGACAGCCGTGGAGCCCTCCCCCAAAGCGGCAGTACGTTGGTCCTCAAGGGAGCGCCGTGGAGGGATGTTGGCTTCTTATTTATGTGCCCCTGTGAGCAGTTTCTCCTACAGTGGGAAGCATCCGATTAGAAAAGGTGGTGTGGAATCTGCCCCTGATTTTAGCTGAAGCAGTCAGTGATATGACCTCATCCTTGTAAGCCGGTTACGTCGGTCTAAACTCATTGGTCAGGGTTGTTGTGGCTGATAGAATGCCCTAGACATCCTCCTTCTGTACCTGGATTAATGCCTTGGGCCAAGTTAAAAGAGCAACACAGAAAGTTAAGGAAAAAGCCACTTGGATTTCTCTAAGGCAGACCCTGATGGTTTGTGAGATTTGTTCAGCTCGTTGGCTCCAGGGCCCTGGGGGGCACGGTTGGGGTCAATACTGCAGGCTGGCCTCACCCTACTGCTCGGACCCTGGGAGGCAGTAGCCTTAACTAAGGGCCATGAGACTACTTGAGGGGGTGTGGTCCCAGCCTCTGCTAGTCAGATAAATTGGAGTGGATGACAGTGGTATTTTTATAGGAGTGTCTACTAGGAACCAAGATGGTGCAGAAATGAGGGGTGGGTATTGTGTGGAAATAATTCTCTGTGGGTCTCCTGAGTTCCTGTAAGTCATGCCAGCGGAAGTACTGACTTACTGGACTTTGAGTAAGAGCGAGAAGCAGTTGGAAGGTTTGGGCGTGATGAGATTTACGCTTTGGCAGGATGGCTCTGGAACCAGTCCCGAGAGATGAGTAAGGGGGCAGAGGAGAACGCCAGGTGGTCACTTGGGGGGCTCAGCCTAGGTGTCGGGATGGACCTTTCAAGAGGCGGTTGGACTATGTATTTTGAAGGTAGAACAAGCAGAATTTGTTGATGGATTAGATGGGAGTGTTCGAGAGAGAAGCACAGCTGTCTTGTGGGATGGCCTGAGCTTTCAGTGCCGCGAAGCTTGTGATTTGTCAACTAATATAAGTACTCAGTAACAGCAGCCTCTCTGGACACACGGTCCTCGTCTGCCTGGTGCCAGAGGAGGCATGTTACTGCCCCTGCCATTTGGTAACTGAGATGTCACTTTCCCCGGACGCCTTTCCTGATGCCTTTGGGCAGGCTAGGTGTCTTCCACGTGCATCCGCCATCCCCCCTCCTTTGCACGTGGCTGCTTGTAGCCGAGCCCCGTGGACGGTTACTACCACTTCTTTTCCCCTGCAGCCGGCCGGCCTCACCTCCCCTGTTCATTACTGAGCCCTCTGCACCCAGGACCACATCTGCAAGACAGCCAGCATTCAGCCCAGACTTGCTGATTATTGGTAACAGCTTGATAGTAATAATGTCGTGGGAAAAACGGTAGTTCCTTTATCTCAAGAATGGAGTTCGGCGTTCCCTCACGGGGGCTCCACTTACACTGAAGAGGCGGGGACAGGTAGCTCTTCTCCCTGGCTAGCTGTGGCCCAAATACGAAGGGCCAAAGACTCATGGCTCTTTTGGTATTCATTTTTATTTAAAAATATTTCAATAAGATGTTATTTATCTTAATTACTAAGTTTTTTGGTGTCTGGGAAATGACTGTATTTTGTGCCCTGAAGGTGCTTCACCCACGTCATCGTTCCCCTGCTGGAGAGGCAGGTCAGTGACAAGAAAGGTGATGTGGGCTGTGGGTTTGGGGCGTGACGTTTTTCTGAGTGTTACATGGAGAGTTTTTTGTTTGTTTTTTAATTTTTATTATTTTTTATTTTGGCCGTGCTGTGAGGCTTGTGGGATCTTAGTTCCCCGACCAGGGATTGAACCCAGGCCCCCTACAGTGGAAGCGTGGACTCTTAACCACTGGACCGCCAGGGAAGTCCTGACAATCTTTTTTTTAAATATTCTTTTACATCATAGTTTGTCATAGACTATTTTTTTAACATCTTTATTGGAGTATAATTGCTTTACAATGGTGTGTTAGTTTAGTTTCTGCTTTATAACAGTGAATCAGCTATACATATACATATATCCCCATATCCCCTCCCTCTTGCGTCTCCCTCCCTCCCTCCCTATCCCACCCCCTAGGTGGTCACAAAGCACCGAGCTGATCTCCCTGTGCTATGCGGCTGCTTCCCACTGGCTATCTATTTTACGTTTGGTAGTGTATATATGTCCATGCCACTCTCTCACTTCGTCCCAGCTTCCCCTTCCCCCTCCCCGTGTCCTCAAGTGCATTCTCTATGTCTGCGTCTTTATTCCTGTCCTGCCCCTAGGTTCTTCAGAACCAATTTTTTTTTTTAGATTCCATATATATACGTGTTAGCATACGGTATTTATTTTTCTCTTTCTGACTCACTTCACTCTGTATGTCATAGACTATTGAATATAGTTCCCTGTGCTATACAGTAGGACCTTGTTGTTTATCCATTCTGTATACATTCTGTATATTCTGTTGTTTATCCATTCTGTTGTTTATCCATTCTATATACAAATATCCATTCTGTATCCATCTGCTGACCTCAAGCTCCCACTCCATCCCTCCCCACCCCCCTCCCACCTTGGTAACCACAAGTCTGTTCTCTGTGTCTGTGGGTCTGTTTCTGTTTTGTAGATTGGTTCATTTGTGTCATATTTTAGATTCCACCTATAAGTGATGTCATACGATATTTGTCTTTCTCTTTTTGACTTTCTTCACTTAGTATGGCCATCTCTAGTTGCATCCGTGTTGCTGCAAATGGCATTATACAATAGATTAATATTTCTTATCTCACAGGGAGATAAAGAGGCTAATCTGATACACATGTATATTTGTACATAGTCCTATGTACAAATGCTCAGGATACTTTAGGTCCCTCCCTTTGCCAAACTCCTTGGAAGTCAGGAAGGAGAAGCTGGCACTGTAATTAGGTTTGGAAGGTAGATCTGCTCATCAGCGTTAGGTACCCAGAGGGCCGGAGGGGGGCTGGGACACAGAGGCTAGCTACTATTTTTCTGAATCTCAGTGGCTGCCCACCCTGAGCCCACACGATATTAGATCTTCAAGCAGACACTGGGCAGGCGTCCCAGACCCCACAGATATCCTCAGGTCAAACAGGAAACTCCCTCCGGCCGTCGGGTAGGAGGGGGGAAAAGTGCTGAGTCATGACTTTGTTTCCTTCTGATTCTGTGTGGTTCTTATCGTGTCCTTCAGGAAACATTCCCACACCCAGCTATTAATAATGATGATGAAATGAAGTGTCTGACTCCATGGGACTCGATCCGGGGTGGAGGTGAGGGTCACCTGCCCGGCTGAGCTACCCCTGTATCAGTCCAGGAAGGAAGGGACCTCTCTGGAGATAGCAGGGCGCTTGCTGACAGGCCTCAGCTTCACGCAACGGTGCGACCCCGGCCTCCCCGAGGTCGCGGCCGGGCGGGAGTGTGGATGTTGTCATTGGCAGCTTTTCTCAGCCATTTCCAAGATCCCTTAGTGGGCAGAGAGCCGGCAGAGACCTGGCATCTAGGGCCTCACAAAGCCCGGGATGCTGGCCCCATCGCATTGCAGGATGAAGTATTTGTTTAGATTAATAGGGAGCTCCACTCACAGCCTCACAAGGTTTGAAATGTCTTCCCGGGGGACTTGCTCTAACCCTTTATTCCCTCATCCCCCTTTTCCGTTAAAGCACGAGATTTCACTGATGCAGGCCCGTCCCTTCCTGTCCTCCTCCTCCTGTCCTCAGGTCTCCTCCGTGGGCCTGACCAGGGCTGACAAGTGGGAATGGTGTCAGATAATGATTTCTGTTTGGTGCCTAGAACTTTCCAGAAATTATGGTCACTCGAGTGAATCACAAGAGAGACGTTGATTCTATTTTTCCTCTCAAGAGGGCAAGGACAGTTATGGCCCTGCCTCTCTGAATAGGTTTTCTTAGGCAATTGCGTTATTGGCTTCAGAAGCTCATTCTTCTACCCACAGCCTGAGTGGAAAACTTCACTCAGGTGATGGGATATATAGTTTGCTCTCATTGCCCAACAAATTCAGATCTCATCGACATAAAGGAAAGTTTATTTCACCTATTTTTGGTCCCTTCGCCTGATCGAATTCATACTTGAGGAGTTTTAGCAACAGAATTTAATTTCCAGCATTGAGATCAGGTTGATGATTAACTCAAGGAACCCAGGAAGAATTCCGGTTGCAACCGGTTACCACAAATAGAGGCGTCAAGCTTACTAGAGCAATAAACCCGGGGCAGTCACTCCACGCCCGCGCCTGCACCGCTCCCCACGGCAGCCGGAGCCGCGTGTGGCTCTTTAAATTTAAACTAGAATTAGGTAAAACTAGAGAGTCAGTTCCTCTGTCGCGCCAGGCACATTTCATGTGCTCACCAGCTCCATGGGGCTTGTAGCACCTGCATCACGCAGGCAGACACGAACCTTCCCACCGTCGTGGAAGTTCTCCGGGACAGAGCTGGTCCAGGCTGTTCCGTCACTGACATCAGATGAGGTGGCGCGTACGCCATGAAGGGCAGCACACGCATGTCGCTTGTAATTAGGGCGGACGCAGACGGGATTCCAGATTTCCTAGACAGAAGTGTGATGGGATAACGTGGCTCTCGGGTGCACGTCTGAGCGTTTTACGAGTCAGCTCTCCGTCCCGCTATCATCCGCAGCGCTGAGCACCCACGTTTCCTGGGAGAAAGGGGAGGAAATCCCTGTCACTGTAGCTCCCGGATTCCCAGGTGGTCCTCAAACAACCAGCAACCCCCCTTATAAGCCTCCGGGGCTTCTTTCCATCCAACCCTGAGCCTCATGTTCTACGGCGGCACAGAGCCTGTGGGGGGCACGCAGCTCTGCTCCCCCCAGCCCCACCCCACGGTCATCCCCACAAGATGCAGTGGAGATGGTACCGCGAGGGGAGGGCTTCCACCTGACTCTTACCTGTGTCACATCTTAGCTGTGTGACTCTGCCAAGTTCCTTCACTTCCTTGAAGCAAAGCTTTTGTTTTTGCTTCCTTTAATTTGTGTAAATGGGGATAAGACATTCCCTCGGCAGGACGGTGGTAAGAACTGATGGAGCTAATGGGCGTGAGATGCTCAGCACAGACCCGCACACGGGATCCAGTACATTAGGGCTGCGATGAGCAGCGGCTGTATGGACCCAAGAGCTGTCCTCAGTTCTGGGAGAAACAGTGCTTTTCTTTCTCCTGTAAAACAATGTAAGACGCTCAGATACTTTGTCGTCCAGGTTTAGGTCTGTCTAAACATCTGTGGGATGTGGCTGAGCAGCTTCAAGTAAATGTACCAGCGGCAGTGTGTGTTTCTGTAAACCCTGTTGACCGTCTACCTGACAGCCAGCCTTCCCCCCTTTTTCCTTCGGTAACAGAATCCAGATTTTGTTTCAGTGTCTGGTGTCCAGGGCTCCCTCCCCAGGCCCAGAGGGTTGAATCTTGATTGGTTCAAGTGCTCAGGTTAATATTATTTGTCTTGCTGGTGACGTAATTCTGAGAAGTGAGACCCAGAGAAAGTGTGGGGGAGAGGCAGATCCAAGGATGATTTTCTGTCCATGAAAATGAAGGAGAGACACATGGAGACGCTGGACCCTGTTCTTTCACCCAATGTGCCGTGTGTAGTGACTGGAGCTATTGCCCTCTTGTGCCTGTGAGGGAACAGACCCGAGGACAAGGCCAGCGTGCCTGGGTGGCAGCAGGGGAAGAAGGAAAGACCCTAGTCCAGAAGGACATCTCAGCTGTTACGTTAACCAACCCTACAAACACCCTATTTCTAGAGCTCTTAGTTAAGCCAAATTAAAAGTTGGAATTTTCTGTTATTTGCTGCTGACAGCAGCCTAAGGGACACATAATACAAATAACCAATACGTTTGCACTTTTAGTTACATGTGTCTTATATTCCAGACTCAACCCTGTGTCCTTCATCTTTGTACAATCTCATGGCATCCATCTCGGGGTCCTGCATGTAATGAGCACTTAACATGTAGTTGTTCAATGAACACGGACGTGAAATACGGCCCCTGAGGTTCCAGACGACTTCCAACGGACCGACCACCCCAAGACAGCAAGAGTGACGGTTGGTGGGGAGGCCAGGCTGAAGGTGATTACTTGGATGGACTCTACCTCGTCCTATTCTATGTGGTGTATCACCCTTCTAGGAACTCTGACTTTGACTCTTTCCACATCGTTTAGCCCTCACATCCCAAGCGTTGCCAAGCTCTGGTCATATTACTTTGGCCTTTCAGCTTATCCAGGGTAATCAGGTTTTAGGGGAGAACTGGCTTACACTGTCCAAGCAAGTGAAATGGGTCTGACACAGAAAGGCCATGTAATTTTTCTAATGGGAGCTGTGTCTTTTCAGGAGGGACATTTATTAGGGAAATGAAATCAGGACAAAAAGGCTGCCTGGTGCATGGGTGGAGACAGAAAACGAAGGAGCCCTCTTGATGGTCAGTCCCCTGGATGCCGGCTCCTGGTCTGGGTGGCCCCTTCGACCCCACTGCCCCCTTCTCGCCACGTCCCCCTGCAGCTGCCCCCCGGGCCCCCCTCACTGGGGGTGTGGCTACAAGAAGACGTGAAGAGTCCTCGGTGGACTCTGGGCTTTCTTTTCAATTAGTGATCATTTCTGATGATCCGCATGTGTATCCTCACTCTTCTCACAACGTCAGCGTCTCGAAGGCTGTGTGTTGGCCACACAACAGGCTCCCCCCGACCGAGCATCATCGCCGTCCACCGTTCTTACCCGTAGGCTCCTGGGCAGTGAAAGTGCCGGGCGGCTGAGCTCCCTAGTAGGGTGGTCCCCGGGGAGAAAGGTTCAGTAGGGACGGATGATTTTCTGTGGGGCGTGAGGCAGAGGGTTCGCGTAAGGTTGTGAAGAGCTGTGTGGTTCTTTGTCCCAAGCCCTGTGTCCTTATCCCTGGCCGGCAGCTTTCCGGGTTCCTGCTCTCATCTGAAAAAGGGAAGCAGAGTTTTCAAGATGAAATCTCACTGGGCTGCTGTAAGTGATTCCATCTTTGTAGCAAGAGATTTGGACTCCTTCATCCAGATGAGAGAAGAAAGAAATGAGTGAAAGAAAAAAAGAAAACGTACCCGGGAGGGGAGTAACAGAGAATACAGGTCAGGAAAGAGAGCTTAGTGATGGAAAAATGGAAAAAGAAGACAAACTAATTAGTTAATGTATAAAATAGATAATCAACAAGGACCTACTGTATAGCACAGGGTACTCTACTCAATATTCTGTAACAACCTATATGGGGAAGAATCTGAAAAAGAAAGAAAATATGTATAGGTGTAAATGAATCACTTTGCTGTACACCTGAAACTAACACAACATTGTAAATCAACTATACTGTAATATAAAATAAAATTTTAGAAAATTAAAAAAAGAAAGTAGTTAGAGGCTTACAAACAAGAAAGAAATAACCACAACACTGAGAGCAAAGAAAATTCACTTACAAAAAGAAAATAAAAATGATCCATGAAATAGAAAAAGAAAAACAACTAGGTATAAACCAAAGTGAAGAAAATTGTGATATAAAAGAAGGCTGACATATGTCAACCTGACCACTTTTACTAAAATAAAAGTACATTTTCAGCATGCATTTTAAGCATTTAACTTTTTTGCTGATACTATAAATATAGTGAAATAGCTTTCTTGATGTTACAAATGACGGTTGCCTGCCATGCCTTTCACCGTCCTTTTCTTTACAGAACCTAGAATATCAGAAGTGAAAGAGGCTTGGAGAATATCTAATGTTTGATCACTCTGGAGGGAAGGAAACCTCAGTCTGAAGAAGTAGCTTGTCCAGGTGGTGTGGCTGGGTGACACAGGAGAGCCAGGACTTGACCTTCCCCGAGGTGGGGCTCCCAGCCGCTCTGGTGGCCGCCAGGCTCCCCCTTTCCCTCTAGCCTCCCAAGTTTCAGACCTTTTCCTGTGCCCCTAGCTAGTAAAATTTAGTTGGCCTGAGGCTCATTCTTATTGCGCCTTATGAATTTAAATTAGTATTAAAATTACTAAAGAAGTAATACTCTAACGTGAATATACATCAGTATGGAAACAGTTACTAAATAGTTAACATTGTAACATATTACAACTTCATAGCTAATATTTATAGAAATTTCACTACGGGCTGAGTATTATGTTCAATGTTTTACATGTATTGACTCATTTAATCCTTAAATGAGTAACAATATAACATGGTAATGATGGAATTATTGACAACGTAGCTAATATTTATAGAAATTTTACAAAGTGCCAGGTATTGTGCTCTTATGGGTTGAACTGTGTCCCCACAAAATGCATATGTTGAAGTCCTGACCCTCAACACCTCAGAATGTGACCTTATTGGGCAATAGAGTTGTTGCAGATGTGATTAACTAAGATGAGGTCATTAGGGTAGGTCCTAATCCAATATGACTGGCATCCTTGTAGGGAGGGCAAATTTGGACACAGAGGCAGACACAAATACAGGGAAGAGCAAGTGAAGAGACACAGGGAGAAATGGCATCTGCAAACCCAGAAGAGAAGGCTGGATCCTTCCCTCGTGGTGCTCAGAAGGAACCAACCCTAAGAACGCTGGATTATGGACTCCGGCCTCCAGCACTGTGATACAGTAAATGTCTGTTGTTTAAGCCACCCAGGTTGTGATGTTTTGTTACAGCAGCCCTTGCAAACTAATATAGTACTAAGAGTTTTACAGGTATTAACTCATGTAATCCTTACCATCAAACCTATGATGACATCCGTACTGAAGACTGACAGGGAAAAGTTAGATACCGGTAGAAGGAAGCAGTCAACCTAATCCAGAATGCGGAAGAGTCCACAAGATAAAATGATACGCTTTCTCCAACAAAGCAATGTTTTGATTTAAATGGAGAGAGAGAGAGAGAGAGAGAGAGAGAGAACTGTTACAGAATAAACATGGCTTAAGATACGTAGTAACCATGTTCAGCGTTTGGAGCTTATTAGCATTCCGAATTAATAAACCAACTGTAAAAATACATCTTTGAGACAACCAGGGAAACTGGCTATGGACTAGATATTAGATGATGTTAAAGAATTATTGTTAATTTTGCTGGGTGTGACATGGCACGGCATGGTGGTGATGTTAGAAAATGTATAAACTAATTAGCCAGAGATGGGAAAAAGCCTTGATACCTGGGATTTGGTTTAAAGGAATTCAGAAAAAAATATTTGGGACTAGGTGATGCACTAATTTCCATAGTTCATTCTACTGTTCCCTCTACCATTAAAAGTATGTTTGAAAATGTCCATAATAAAGAGGGGAAAAAAAGCTATGGGATTCTACTATTGCTGTTTTACAGATGAGGAAACTGAGGCTAGGAGAGGTTGTTTCTTTTTTTAATCCATTTATTTATTTATTTATTTATGGCTGCGTTGGGTCTTCATTGCTGCACGTGGGCTTTCTCTAGTTGTGGCGAGTGGGGGCTACTCTTCGTTGCGGTGCACAGGCTTCTCATTGCAATGGCTTCTCTTGTTGCGGAGCACAGACTCTAGGTGCGCGGGCTTCAGTAGTTGTGGCATGCAGGCTCAGTAGTTGTGGCTCACGGGCTCTAGAGCGCTGGCTCAGTAGTTGTGGCGCATGGGCTTAGTTGCTCCGCAGCATGTGGGATCTTCGTGGACCAGGGCTCGAACCTGTGTCCCCTTCATTGGCAGGTGGATTCTTAACCACGGTGCCACCAGGGAAGTCCCTAGGAGAGGTTTTGTAAGCGCCTTGGAAGAGCTGAGCTGTGACCAGTCAGTCTGGCCCCAGAGTGTAATTCCAAACAGGTATTTAAAAGTATTAATATTTAATGACAACGTGGTAAATATTTCCTATCCATTCAACGCCGGTCTTCTGAGATGTGCCTCCCTATCTGGGTATATCCCCATTGGGTACGTGGGGACGAGCATCCCCATTTCAGAGGTGGAAGCAGACGTCAGAGGTGATTTGTGAAAGGTCACATTTTCACTGCAGAAAGTGGAAACCAAGAGTGGAATCCAGATTTCCTGACTTCTGGTCAAATGCCAACACCAGATCGCGTGGCCCGAGTGCTTCGCGTGTAAGAGGAAGGAGTTAGGGCTAGGATTTCTGGATTGCGGTCCCCCGTGGATGCTTCCCCTTGGTCAGGTCACTTACTTCCGTTATGGGCCTCAGGTGTCCAGCGTATGAAATGGAGAGAAGGGCCTCCACCCCCATGCCTTGCCCACGGTGCCAGCCCTCAGGTGCTGAGACCTGCAAATATGCAAATAGGATGACCCACCGGAAGAGAGGGCGGTGAAGAGCAGAGACGCCGGCCTCTCCTCTCTAAGCTGGATCACGTATCAGGTGGTGTACAGAGGAAAATGTGGTCAACGGCTTCAGAAAAAGACCATTTAATGTGGAGGCAAAATGGGGCTTCGGGAGGTTCCCACAATTGCCAAATCATCAGATTTACACTCCTAAAATTTCAGCCTGAGATAAGAGTCAGGGCATCCCTGGGCGACTTTCTCCTGGCACTGTTGTGGATTGTGGATGGTACCCTTTTAGCCCCAACTTCTCAGAAGCAGCCTGTGTTATCCATCAGGGCCTGTCCATCCAGTTCAAGTTCACGGTGATAAATCTCGAGGCCTCGGAGGGTCCTCACAAAGGTGGGTGTGGTCTGCTGATAGCATGCATGATTAAGTGCTTTCCTGTGTCAAATATAGCCGTAATATACCACAAACAGGCAGTCGAGTTTTATACAAACTGATCTGGCCGCTATCAGCTGCTCTGACATTTTATACTAATACTTAAAATAAATCTAGAAACAGGAAAGAAAGTACAGAATTATTGTTTCAAGCGGGCTGTGCGAGCTTATCTTCAAAGTGGCAGAGCTTCTATTGTGTTCAGAGGACGGCTCACTCCACTGGCGTAAAGGTTAGTGGCCGCGGCCGGTTCCCACGTGAGAGCTGGCCCAGGGCTCCATCGTTTTCCTTTCCTTCGTGTTCACCTGGGGACCTCTCAGTGTACCTGGAAGCGACAAATACTGTTTAGAAACTATTTAGAATTTCTCCTTAAAATCAGCCAAACGATCATGATGCTGAGGGTCCTACGTAAACCTTGGTCTTGACCTCTACATCTTTGCATGTGTGTGTTTCCTGGAAACAAAAGGAAGCTTGTGCTAGTCTGGATTTTCTTTTTGGAATGAGAGCCTGAGGGAGAAGTGTCCCATGAAATTAGGTTTAAAAACCGTAATTTTTTCTAAGAGAACATAGAAATCATCTCTCTCATCCAGTAATTCTCAGCTCCTGCAATGCATTGGAACCACTGGGGGAGTTTTTTAGAAATATTGATCCCAAGGACCTACGACCAGAATCCAGTTTAAGAGTTCTGGAAATTTCTAGGGGCATTGGTGTGTTTAAAAATCTCCCCAAGGGAGTCTAACAGGCAAAAGGGTGGAGAAATACTGCTTATTCCAATGGCTCATGAGACAGAGTGGCATCCGAGGCTCAAAAACGAGGGGCAGCTGGGGTCCCACAGAAAGCGTGAGGACAGAGCCGGGCCGGGACGCAGCGCTCTTCTCACTTTGTTCTGTGCTATAATTTGTCAGTACCCTTAACTGAAATAAATCTAAGAATGGATTGAATGCTAAATACTTAGTTTGCAACCTTGGGGCTGGGTTTCTTCCTCATAGCTTTATTTCATAATTCAAATTTCTTTTTTATTGTAGACATATCATAGGACTTTATTTTTATTTTATCATTTCTGGAAACTCCTTTATTTCTCGGTCCCTCCTTCGTCTCTCATAACAGTTTCATGTAGATTTAAATTACGAAAGACTTCAGAAGGCGGACGCTGTTCTTCACTCTGTAAAATCGAACCAATAATTAAAAATAACATAGCAGAGAGGACAGAGTGGAGCTGAGTTACGCTGGGTGGCTGCGTTGAGGACCACTTCTGATTTTATTTGTATGAATAAGAAAGCTTATTACTGCACGCATTAACGTCCTCGTTTTTGGTGAATATTTTCAAAATTATTTTTTACGTAGTAAAAAATACTTGGTAAACAAAGCAGTGTAGTATTTGATTATGGAAATTACACTTCCAGGGTTTTCTGGCTTAGTCCTATTTTAAATACCCTGTCTTGGGAATTCCCTGGCGGTCCAGTGGTTAGGACTCCGTGCTCTCACTGCCGAGGGCCCAGGTTCAAGCCCTGCTCAGGGAACTAAGACCCCACAAGCCACGCGGCACGGCCAAGATAAGTAAGTAGGTAAATAAATAAACACTCTATCTTTAGAGTCCCATAAAAAGTAGAAAGGACTTAGAAGTTTCAATAGTTTGGTATCCAGGTGATGTCCCTGAGATCATACTTGAAGTGTGAAAACTCCTGGTCAGCACACGTGTTCCAGTTTCTGGCGTGGGAAAGATGGTCACCCTGGAGATACCTCCGTGATGCTGGTGGAGCCTGTTCGGGGCCCTAAGACTGAGGCGTGGGGCACTGCTGGCCTGCAGATGAGGACTCCTCCTCACCCGTGTGGAGCAAGGGCTCCCGGGTCCAGGGCGACAGCGCGGCGCGGAGGCCCCGGAGCTGCTGCCCCATGAGCTTGTCCAGATGGCACATCTGGAGAAGCAGCAGGAGAAGCCCAGGAGGCTGCCTTGGGTGGTCAGGACCCAGCCCCGCTCTCCGTCCCCTTTGGGCCTGTAGCCCCCCGCCCCCTGACTCTTCCCTTATCACTCGCTCTGCTGTCTCCGCCCCCGTCCTGTGTGCTCTGGGTCCTCACTGTGTCCGGAGTCAGGCCTGACACCGCCCTCTCCTGTCGGGCGTCACAGCAGCCTCTTCTCTGCTGTCCTGCTTCACCGTCCTCCTCTCCCTGTTCCTTATTCTCCTACAGCACCTGGTCACGCTCCTCTCATACTCAAGAACCAGGAGATTCATCTAAGACCCCACCATCTCCTCCACACACTTTCCAACACCAGCCCTCGGCCTCACCCCCGGCCTTTCTTTAGGTTCACCCTCTACACCCCAGGATCTCAGAAGTGGCACTAGGGATCACAGATGTCTGCGTTCTGACCCCAGAGGCCCTGTTCATTAATCTGAGGGTCAAACGTGAGCCTGGGGACTGTCCTGCGTCCCCCCAGGTGACTGCAACGGGCAGCCGAGTTGGAGGAACCTCCGCTCAGAGTCTGTGAGCTGCTCCCCTGGCCTTTGCACAGGCTGCTCCCTCGGCCTGAATGTCCCCTCCCACCCTCGTCTCTTGGCCACCTGTCCACAACTTCCTCGCAAGAGGAGGCTATCAGAGAGTTCAGTGTGAGCGGCTGGGCAGGGTGGCCAACGGGAGATTCAAGGGAGATTCCACACTGAGAGGGCCAACAGATCATCATTTTGTAAGAATATGAGAGGAAGGGCGTTATGTGGAGAGGGGCCCTCCCTCCTGGAAAATGGGCTTTGTCTCTTAATTCTGGCTGGCTGTGCTTCCAGGCCACGTCTTATAATACAAAGGAAGATTAGAAACGAGATTCTTTGGGGAGCTCGGAGGCCATTCCATTTGTGAACTTCCGTGTCCTCTACAAATTCTTCGCATAGCCTACTTGCTCATGCGCGACTCTGTCCCACCACTGGGTGTTCCAGCGACACGGGTCCTCAGGCCCCCAGGTCTGATTTGCCTCATTGAGGGGGAGCGATGGAGGCAGGGAGGGTCTGTTAAAACATCTTCAGGAACTCTACCAGTCACAAGCATCACGCCCCAAAGATAGGATCGCAAATTGGCTTGGACCACCCTGTTCTCTTTGTACAAATAGGGAGCGATTCAGTTGATTAAAGCAGCTTGAAACTGATCATTTCCTCCTCTGACCATCTAATGATATTTCACACTCTTCCTCCCCTCACGAGCATCTTGGACATTTTCTTCTTCTGATCCATGCAAGACCTTACGGACTTGACTTTAGAAGACTGTAGAGGAAATTTAAACAGAAGCCCAAGTTCATGGAAATACAGGACAGTCTTAGGTCAATCCCAGTCCCAGCCCCACTGTATGCACCCTGATCAGACGAGACGCTATTCAAGTCACTGTGTGTAGTTCCCAGGAGTAACAGTAAAGAACACGCAGTCTGGATTCATTTGTGCTAGCTGCACTGTGTACTAGTGAGCGACCTGAGCACATTCTAGCCTGTCGACCCCAGTTTCCGCTCTCAGAAACGGGTATGATACCCAGAGTTTGGTATGAGGTTTAACCCGGTGGTGCCCCGTGAAGAACTTACCCGGCACTTGGTAATAAACGTAACTTGAAAAAAGCGATTAGGATTTTGTTTTTCCTGGCAGAGTCTTCATCTGGGCATCATTGCACCACTTTCTTTAAATAGATTAGACTAAATAGTTCTCACGAGTTAAAGGTGATACAAGAAAGAAAGAAGACCCCCTGCCCAAGGTCAAGTCCTGGTGTCACAAGGGGCCATCTGTGCCTGACCAACGCAATCCTCAGAACATGCATTTTACACCTAGGTCCCTCAGGAGAAGATGGATTTCAGGCCACAGAGGGGCCCCGGGTCACAGAGCTGGTTCTGAAGCAGGGCTGGGACGAGCTTTCCAGGTACCCTGTTACCCACACACCTGGCTTCCAAACTGCCTCGGGCATGGCTTCCTTGATCACCTAGACCAGGGGCTAATTTATCCCATTGCACCATTTACCATCCCATGGTGCCTGAATTAACCGGATGTTGAAGCACTTATCACTTCTGAAAGGGCAAATTGGTAACAAAAATATAGGAGAACTTTTTCGTAAGGACACCTTTACTGTGCCACGACATAACAGCTACCCCTTGAAGATCAGGTGTGACTTGCAGAGGGAAAGGGGGAGGACTGACGTGGAGGGGTAGGAACCTCTCCTCTATGCCTGGGAAATAAAGCATTGCACAGTTATTTCCAAAGAATGGACTTGCAAAGTTACAGCGTTTAACTAAACAGACACTCAAGCTTCTAACTGGACAAGAGAGAAATACTGAATTTTGTACCTCTGTAGCCCTCAGGTGTGGCGGAGATGATGTCTCTGTACTGTGTACGGAGAGGGTAAAGGGACTTGTAATCAAGTCATTGCTTAGCAGCATGATCAGAGCTGGAGAAATCCTAGAGCTACTAGGAAAATATTTCCAAAAAAAGAGAAGAATTCACCAAAAGAAAGACTTGAGGAACTGTAAGACATTTAGGGCTAATGATATATGTACCAGCATTGTCCCTCCCTGCCCCCCACCCCAAGGTTTTCTTCTTTTAATCAACTCACAAATAAGAAGCCCTGGATGACAAACTGGGTCACCCGCCCACCTATGATTTTTACACAATCTCAGACCAGGTTTTAATGCCACTTGTCTTTAGTCACCCCATCACACTGACAGAGTCCTTGTACGTGGAATCTTGGGTCTAGCAGCCGTGAGCCTCGGGTGTAATGCAGACCCCACCTGTGAGGTGAGTGTAGCTCAGGTGGTCACACTGACCAAACCAGGCACCTCCTCAGCCTGAATGTCACCAAATGCCTTTGAGGTTTCTCACGCAGAGGGTGGGGCCTGGCTGGCATAGTGATGACATTGTTCAGGGATAGAGGTGGATTTCTCTCCGGGTCTAGGGGATTGCTTTGCTGTGACACCACCTGGAGGGCCAGGACAATGCTTCATAAAGCTTAGACCTGCAGCCGTAAACTGGACAGAACCTAAGCAGATAACCTGTGGGAAGGTCCTTCACCTGAGTTTCTCAGTACCTGTGGGGAAGTCACTGTGAGATTAGAAAATGTAATTACATCTGATAAAGTGACTGCCGAGACTTTGTTTGAGGAGGGGGCTTTATCAGACCTATTGTGTGAAGGTTAGTGGAGGTGCGGCGGATCTCCTGCCACTGCTCTCTCACCTCCGACAGATGAAATCTCATCATATTAGAATGTTTGGGAAGTAGCTCAACAGTCCTTAGGGCTCCAGCACGTTCTGATTGACTCCATTTGGTCTCAGCTGGCCGTGGAGCCCTGCAATCTGCACCCGCGTTGCTGTGTGATTCTTCTGCCCATGCCAGGTCCAGTGGACTGTCCAGGTTCTCTCCCCACTCCCAGCTCCTCCGCACCTGAACATGTGCCTTGCAGAGGACTGGCTTTGTTATCTCACTGCTCTGTGTCTCTGATTCTCTCCCCCACTAAGATGGAAAGGCCCTTAAAGACAGGCATGCACTGACTTTGTATTCCCAGAGCCTAGCACAGATTTTGTTTTGTAAGAGTCAATCCCCACATGATTGCTGACCTGAACTCAACCTACTCAGAGAAATCTTGGGTTTTCCCGTTGGTGGATATTGGAAAGGCGGGTGAGGGTTGAGTGGACCAGAGGAATCCGTGAGGACCCCCCTCCTGCCCCTGCCCCTGCCCCTGCGGGCGGGTTTACTATTTACTAAACCCCAGGGTTAGGGGAGGGGGGGATGGGTGGGTGGGCAGAAGCAGAAGAGAAAATCCACGTCGTGAGAGGTCACTGTTTACTCCATGTTGACTGGATGGGCTCCTCTAAACTCCTCACTTCACAGATGGGGAAACAACTCACAGGAAGGATTATCACTTAACGTACTTCTTTCTACAACGACCTTCGTGACAAAGGTTCCAGGTGACATCAAGTCACCCACACCCCCTAAGTATTCACTGAGGCTGGTGAATAGGACCAGGCTTACCTATAGATAAAGTACATGTTTCTCTTCTTTTACAATCAGGTAGGAAAAAGGATAACACTCTAATGAATCAGAGGATTGGGTTTTAGATCTGAAGAACTGGACCCAGAGAGTCTTAAAAATACATAGCAGAGCTAAACACATAAAAAGCAGATGCTTTACGTTAAGAAGATCAAAACATGACTTAGAAAATGTCGCCTACATCTCTTTCATCCAAAACTAGGTTTGATCAATGTCCTGTTAGGAGAAATGTGGGTTATGGTTTGTGTCCCAAACCTCCTCCACCCTCAGCCTATTTCCACCTTTTCCACCGAGCTTCAACCTAACGGGCTCCCTGCTAAGCCCGAGTAAGTTGTCGGTCCTCCGGGCACCCTGACCCCCGTGGAGGAAAAGAGGAAATACAGCTTCTGCAAATACGGAAAGCAGTTCTCAACTAGTTCTCAGTGCGAGTGGTGCGGGAGTGCGGTCAGTGCTTGGAAGAGGCACACTTGAGCGTGCAAGCCCAACCCCCAGCCTTCCCTCAGTGTTTGTTAATCAACCCAAAAGACACATAACTTATTTTTATAAAGCACTTCCACCTACATTAGGTCTCTTTGTATCGTCGTGAGGACACTAGGACAGTCATCACCCCCATCTTGTAGTTGGGGGAAGGGATGCAACAGAGAGATGGAGCAGCAGGCCTGTGGCCGCCCAGGGCAGGCGGCGTCAGAGCTGGGATGCTTTCCTTGCGCGTCCACGCCACAGGCTCCTTGACCAGATAGAATAGTGTATTTTAGACTCTGTAACTCACCCCTTTTCAAAGGAATCAGCCTAAGAGACCCCCAGCCTCTTCTTCCTGTTCACCCCACGTCCAGCAGGGGTCTTGTACCAAAGCCCATCTCTACCAGGATCCTCCGAGCCAGATAGGAAGGAAAAGACAAACGTGCGACCCCGGAGCACGTGGCAATGGCAACATTTTCCCTTCTTTGAAACATCTGGGTTTTCATTTCTTTGCTTCTCTGTAGAAACCATCAGCAAGCAATGCAAAACCTCCCCATTAGAAGCCAGCACCTTCCCCATCTGGGAGGTGAGATAGGAAATAGATGATTTCCAGGGAATTTTCCATCATTCCAGTGCCTCCTTATTAAACATCTCCAGTTGGCTGGTTACCCAGTCCTTGTGCATTTGTGGCGAGATGTCACGTGACCCAGAAATCTGGGGCAACAAGAACACTCTTTCGCCATAGGGGTGGTTGTTTCAGTGCAGGGATGTTAAAATCCTCTTGGTACTAATTCCCATTCCAGGCTTATTTAAAGCAAAGCAGTCTCTTGCAATTGAAGTTGGTCTTCAAATTCCCTTTAAAATGAACGTATCAACCCACCCGCTGATTTGTATAAAGCCCTTAAGAACATCTTCCATCCGTGTGAAGCATCCTCATGGTTCCACAGGTGGCTTTGCAGATGGGCAGTAGGGTCGGCAATTCTA
The DNA here is from genome assembly GCF_949774975.1 of Lagenorhynchus albirostris. Lineage (NCBI taxonomy): Eukaryota > Metazoa > Chordata > Mammalia > Artiodactyla > Delphinidae > Lagenorhynchus > Lagenorhynchus albirostris. The sequence goes on from NC_083111.1 coordinate 3,319,220, forward strand.
GAGATAGTTTTCCCCTTGTTATCTCTCTGGAAATATGTGCTCTAGTCTTTACATTTAATAAAGTCAGAGCAAGGTGAGAGATTTACAGTGTCCTCCAAGCGGATCAAGGAGCCTGTAAACCATCCTTACTTACATGGCCAGCAGCATGGCAACACAGGCAGTGAGAGCAGAGCCATCCTCGGGGTACAGTCCGGGAGACTGAAAGTGAAGGCAGAGATCTGGAAAACTCGCATTTAACCAACTTGTCTTTGCATGGCCACAATGGGACATTGTTAGGCCTGGGTTCCATGAAACAATGGGCTTCGATAGGACATAAGACCCATTCAGAAGGACAGCTACATCCTATCCCTTCAGGCAGTCCGAGTGCCCTTTCAGTTTGTTCTTGCTACACACAATGTATGTGTAACAGATTATTTGTCCTAATTCTCTTCCTGCCCTCCCTCCCCCATTACTTTACTTCTGCTCCAGACTTCCAGTGAGTCCAGGGTGGTTTTTCTCTCTGGAAATGCTGGGTCATTTGTCATGGGATCCTACTGCTGAAATACGCAGCAGCATTGCTTTTCCTGGTCACTTAAAAATGAGATGAGTACATTGCATGAATGGGTTCTAAGGACAGGTCGGTTAGAATGTGTTTGTACCCCAATTTCTCCAAGTGTGAAATCAGCCCCCAGATCAAATTCCTGGCTGTACATAAAAAAGAACGAAATAATGCCATTTGCACCAACATGAATGGACTAAGAGATTGTCATACTGAGTGAAGTAAGTCAAATATCATATGATAAGACAAATATCGTATAATACTGCCTATATGTGGAATCCAAAAAAATGGTACAAATGAACTGATTTACAAAACAAACAGAATCACAGATGTAGAAAACAAACCTATGGTTACTGGGGGGAAAGGGGTGGGGGAGGGATAAATTGGGAGATTGGGATTGACATATATACACTACTCTATAAAATAGATAACTAATAAGGACCTACTGTATAGCACAGATAGCTCTTCTCAATACTCTGTAATGACCTATATGGGAAAAGAATCTCAAAAAGAGTAGATATATGTATATGTATAACTGATCCGCTTTGCTGTACAACACAACATTGTACATCAACTATACTCCAATATAAATTTTTAAAAAACCAGCCAAACAAACAAACAAAAATCCTGGCTATAATCAGATGAAGAATCTACTATTTGGTAACAAAGGGTCATTCTCATTTTTATAGGGGAATGCATGACAAATATAAAGCATCAAAGCCTCCATAATTCTTGCAAAGAATATAATCTACTAAAGAGAAAAATGAAAAAGAATAAAACTATGGTCATAAAGAGGCCTGTTGTAGCATAAACCTGAATATAATATTCACATCCAATATTGTAAAACTTTTACATGGTGGCCTGTTCTGGAGCTATTTTATAGGATAATGTGAGATCTGTGCTGGTAAATGAATAATGTCACATAAAAAAGTAGGATGTAAATAGTTTAATCCTTGCCGGAAACTATGAGAAACCATGTCTGCAGGTGGGCAAAGACTGCAGGATAACAGCTAAAAACAAAAATAGTCACAGAAGGGAGGAGAATTATGGCTCTTCAAAATCTTTATTTTTAACATTTTAAATCATTTTATCAAGAAAAACGTTCCAGGGCTTCCCTGGTGGCTCAGTGGTTGGGAGTCCGCCTGCCGATGCAGGGGACACGGGTTCGTGCCCCGGTCCGGGAAGATCCCACATGCCGCAGAGCGGCTGGGCCCGTGAGCCATGGCCGCTGAGCCTGCGTGTCTGGAGCCTGTGATCCACAACGGGAGAGGCCACAACGGTGAGAGGCCCGCGTACCGCAAAAACAAACAAACAAAAAAACGTTCCAGTGATAATAGGACAATTCGTGTGGGGGTGATAATTTGTTCAAAGGGTCTGGAATCCAGTTCATTGCCCGGGATACTTTGCTTTAGTCTTGCAAGTTACATTTGCCTCCGCCATATTCCCAGCGATGGCCAGGACAGTGGGCCACATCCTGCCTTTGAGTCATCACCCAGGACTCCTGGAATGCACAGTGAGGGGCCCCAGAAGGAGGATTACCTTTCCTCCTTCCTGGGAAGTTGTTACAAGGGGAAAGGAGAAAATTAACAGGAGTCGGTCCATCCAGATAACGCCCTACGAGTGTTATCTCCAATCCAATGAGTATTAGACATTCATTTGCGAGAAGGGGAAAATGGGATTCAGATGTTAATTAAATACTCAAGGTCATTCAGTGAGCAAATAGATATGGCAAGAATTTGAGCCCAAGTCTGGGCTGCAAAGGCCACATTCTTCCCATGATACGACCATGCTGTTTGCAAAGAGCACACCTTCCTCTGTCCCAAATGCAATGCAACTCCATTAGACCAGAGAAGACTCTGAACATCACGTGCCCTGGCCGGGAGGGCAGTGCCAGCCTGGGTAGTGATCAAGGGTGCTGCTACACTAAGCACTTTCGTGTATATTCTCGCCTTCACCACACAGCCAGCCCCATCTTACAGTGCAAGCCGAGGCTTAGGTTAGCAGCTTGCGCTGGGTTACACAGGATTTGAATGTCTGGCCCCAGAATATCAGAAGTGCTAAAAAGAAACACCAGTAAAACACATTTTCTGCATTTCTCAGATCTAAGGCAAATCAGAGGAGAAAGATATAATCAAGAAACATAAAATAAATAAATGAATACAAAGACTTCCTTCCTTTTTAGCTCTAGTTCATCAAAGAAGGTGTTAAAGGGTGGATTCTCTGAGGGAAGTGCCTGAAACTTATCTGGGAGATAAGGTAAGGGTGGCTTTCCTTGGGGTTGAAGCTCACCTCCTCCCAGCAAGCCCAGTACCTCCTAGAAATGCACAGTTAGCACCCCCATCTCCTCCCTGGGAAAACCCAATTCCCTCATTTCTATCCTCCTGTAGCTCTTACCCCTTTCACGCAGAATGCTTTGTCTTATTTTTGTTATTTTTAAAAATTTATTCTGTTGGGTATAGTTGATTTACAATGTTGTGTTGATTTCTGCTTACAGCAGAGTGATTTAGTTACACACACACACACACACACACACACACACACACACACACACACACATACATTCTTTTTCCTATTCTTTTCCATTATGGTTCATCACAGGGTATTGAATATAGTTCCCTGTGCTCTACAGTAGGACCTTGTTTATCCATGCTGTATGTAATATTGAGAGTTTGCGTCTGCTAATCCCAAACTCCCAATGCATCCCTCCCCCACCCCCTCCCCCACCCCCTCCCCCTTGGCAACCACAAGTCTGTTCTCTGTGTCTGTGAGACTGTTTCTGTTTTGTAAATAAGTTCATTTGTATCATATTTAAATCCCACCAGTAAGTAATATCCTATGGTATTTGTCTTTCGCTGTCTGACTTAATTTCGCTCAGTATGATTCTCTCTAGGTTCATCCACGTTGCCTTATTTTTTTCACTTTTTGGCTGAGTAGTATTGCATTGTATGTTTTACTTTTTTTTTTTTGTATGTTGTACTTTTAAATGAAAAGGACTGGCCATCTGTGGCAGAGCCCGCAGCCTTGTGGTCATGCCAGCCCCCGGTTTTCTGAGGCAGATGACAGGGCTGCCCAGGACATTTGAGGTGTGAAGGCTGACGACCCAGCCCCTCCCACTTCTAGGCTATGCAGTCAGAAAGCCTCACCCAAGGGGTCTACCACACGGACGCTCAGGCCGTAAACATCATTCGGCAAAGCACGTAGAAGTGGCCTCACCTCGCCTTGTGTGAAAAGACCGCTCGAGGGACACGCAGCATTCCAGCAGTTTCGAGCAGAGGGCGGCATACCGAGTCCTGGACCAAATTTTTGTAAATGGAGTTTTATTGAAACAGCTACACTCATTCATTTAGGTGCTGCCCGTGACTGCTTTCCTGCTATGACGGCAGAGCTGAGTAATCTCAGCGGACTCTGTGACCCACCAAGATAAAATACTGACTATGTGGCCCTTTACTGCAAAAGCTTGCTGGCCTCTCCTTGAGGGGCTGCATTTGGAACCTTTCTGGTTGGTACTAAGCAATCAGAAATCCTCCTAAAGCAAAGGTGGGGCACAGACCCCGCAGGGACCTATAGCCTTGGGGGCCTTTCTGAAGGATGCTGGTGACAAGCTTCAGTATCGCTAGTCCCTGTTCATGCAAGGATGGGCAGTGTCTAAACCTTAAAAAAATTTGATGATAAAATGCACATAAAGGTTACATTTTAAACCATTTTTAAGTGTACAGTTCGGTGGCATTAAGTCCATTCATACGGCTGTACAACCACCACCACCATGTACCTCCAGAACGTTTTCATCTTTCCAAACTGGAAGTCCCAACATTTTACACCAGTTCTCCTGTCTTGAATGTTTTAGCCAGTAAGAGCCCACTTCTCACATTCATTATGATAATTAGTAAGTCACTGGTGTCGGCAACGAATACCCATTTTTGATGGTCAGGATGCCAAAAAGCATAGCCTTACTGCCAGCTGGGATCTGCGGGACAGGAGGCTGGAAGCTGCCTCCGGGTGGTGTCTAGGATGTGCAGCTAGTGGACGGCCCCTGGGGCATGCGCTCCTGATCACACGTGCGGGAATTCAAGCTGAAGCTAGCTGGCGCACACACTTGCACACTGAAATAATTTAAAGTAAGTCACCGACGCCACTACAACCAGCACAAAGAGTGATCCTGGATGCTGAGCAGGGGCTCAGTAAGTATTTACTCGGGAGAAAATAATGGAAAGAATGAACAAGAGGGGAGAAATTGGCTGTCGTGAGTCACAGTCTTAGGAATCTGACACTTGGCATTTTGTGGTTCTGTCTTTCAGGAACACGATGCTTTTCATATTCTCCCAACACTGATAAGAACAATGGTCTTGGACTGGACATTGCCTAGGGGTGTCCCCAAGTCCTGCTTTCCTAGAATTCTCATGTACAGTCACCGCCCGTCTCTCCTGCCCACCCAGCTTCCCTGATCCCCGGTCATTTCTCGGATTTCCAGCAGAGCTGAGTGCACAGGAGGATGGGGTCACTTCCCCCGGTCTGCAGCACAGACGCGCCACGGAGCAGTGGCCAGGGTGTGAGCTCTGCTGGAAGTTAAGATGTGCTGAATGGTCGCTCTCTCCCCTGGTCCCTTTCCCCTGATGGAAGACATTTTCACACATCGAGGTATGGGGAAGTCATTCTGGCTTATACATGACTTAACTTAAGCTTAGTGCTAACAAACTAGGGAGCGTGTTTGTGGCCTTTTAAACGTGCATCGTACATCTGCTTTAACCATTAAAGAAAAGAATGCATTTAAAAGTCAAAATGGAGTAACTGTGGTTCAGGCATCCAGAATGGAGCCTGGTGGTCATCATGGATGTGGCTTCAGATACGTTGTTCGTGCGTCACGGAGAACTTGAATTTTGAACTGTATCAAACTCAAGGACACCACCAACCGTTTTCAGAACACTATCTGGGGACAGCTGCCAGCTGCCACCTCAGGGTCTCGAGGTCTCCCCTTGAGTGTGCAACCACTTCAGACCCCACCCGATCCTTGCTTTTAACAAGCACCCTCACTTCTTCCCAGCTCCCATTATAATTCTTGAAAAACAACTTACGTTACCTAATTCTGCGGTTTTTGCCTTTATAAGCTCGCCCCATTTTGTAGCTGGGCAGGACACAGTTCAGGTGCTTCTTGAATCTGTGTCTCCTGGGCTATAGGCCTCGTTTTGGCTCAGACCAAACTCTTTTCTATTCCTTTGGTAGATTGCTTGTTGATTACTTCCGTCGACAGCCCCAAATCTGGCCACAGGCCCCTGGGAAAGGGGGAGGTGAGGAGAGCTGCGTGTGCGCTGTTACACTGTGGATGGTATGGGGGGCGTGGATTTACGGTTGGAGGAGGGGAGCCAGTGGCTGCACGAGGCCTGAAAAAGCACGAGGGTGGGGACTTCCCTGGCAGTCCAGTGGACTTGGTGCTTTCACTTCAGGGGGCCCAGGTTCAATGCCTGGTTGGGTAACTAAGGTCCCACAAGCCACAAGGCACGGCCCAAAAAAAAAAAAAAAAAAAGACCCCACCAGGGTGGACACTCCCACAAGCAGATGGAGAGATCTAGGAGCTAAGGGGTGCGCAGAGGTGTCCCAGAGCGGCCAGTCGCACACTCTCTAGAGGCAGAGGTCCCCCAAGCCTCCTCTCCACATCCCTGTGGCTAGAATGTTTGGGAAACATAGGGTACTGTCTTTGCCTGGATTGGCTGGGGTTAAAACAGAAAGGAAGGCACAAGTAGAATGTAGCTTCTGCAGCAGACGTTTAAATAAGCCTGTTGGAAGTTGGAAGGGACTAGGGAAATTTACTGGAATGGAGTTGGTCTGGGGACGCAGGCAGGAAGGTGGCAGTGACAGGGGACATTGTATGTAAATGTGGGTCGGCAGGTGGGTCACTGCTCTGGATGTTGGGTGCCCACCCTCCGCCCCCTTCCTTCACTGCCTGGGGCCTCGCGGGTCCTGTGAGGGCAACCACTTTGTTTTTCTTTAACCACAATATTCACGAGGGCAGAACTCTGGTTCTCGGGCAGAGTTAGACTCACTGGTTAGCCGTGGGCTCGCATCCTCCTGTCTTATGATCAGGACCCTGGGATGAGAGTGAGTGATTTTTTAAAATATTAATTTTGACATGAATTAACTTGAGATTTACCTTGTCTTCAGCGTTTGATCCTCTGGGCTACGGTTGGTTCCTGGACTTGCCTGTCCACACCATCACAGCGCTTAGGCGACTTGGATTCATATAATCATCTACCTCTCTGTCCTCCGATAATCACCTCAAGTTTCCCCTCCCTTTGACTTAAGTTGGGGAGGAGAGACAGAGGGCGAGAGAGAGGATGCTGTGTGATGGGAACCAAGTTTTTGGCATGTCTCTTTAAAATCGAGTTGAATATTAACATTGACTTCTGACATGGAAGTATTTATATTCATTATGATATTAAAATTAATGGCTAGTTATACTTTTTTTGTTTGTTGCTGAAAGCTACAGAGAAGCCGACAAGACCGTTCCGGCATGTTTGTATTATAACTCTCCTTTGGGCAGTTGCTGTTACAGATTAGTGAGGTAAACCAGCTGGGTCAGCTGATGTCCTTTTTTATTTTTTCTTGTTTAAAAAGTAAAAGCTGGAGAAGAGAGCTGGCTACCTCTGAGGCTGTTGAGATCCTGTGCACTTTTTTCTGGAAAACATCTTCATTGTTCAGGGTGAGAAGTTGAAGGTTTATTTTTGTGCATCTCTGTTTTTAGCTGCAGATCAGCGCTGCTGGCTCACGGTGGAAGCCCCTTTGTATGAAACATCCCTTATTGCATCGGTCCCTTGAGCATAGCACGGGCCAAATCATCATTCCTAATAGGCTGGTTGATGTTGGGGGAGAGGAAACATCTTGATACATCCCTGAGATGTGTTATGTCAGAGAAAGTGTGTCACAGATCCTCGACAGCTCACGCAAGGGCACCGGGAGGGGCGCAATGCCAGGGGCCTGGCATTCCAGCTCACTTGCCCGGGGACTGTTGTCCATCACATCTCATTACCCAACTGTGTCCACTTGGGTGCCATTTTCTCAAAGACACTTACGCAGTGGTATTTTGTAACGACGTCAATTCTTTTCCTGTCTGACCTAGAAGATTACGGTGACTCAACGCTGGCTGGTCAACCTTAAAGATTAAATCGAGGACATTGGCTTAATGATTTTAACAGCTTAGTGTAAAGGATTTCCCAAGTAGGAGAATCATGATATCAAATATGATTGGGAATTTTATTCAATCTTAAAGAGAAAGTAAGTAGCACGGCTGAAGGCATACTTAATGATTGTATTTCTTAAAGAATAAGCTTCACATTTTAAACATTTTAAACAGAAATAAGGATATAAGAGTCTTAGGAAGAATCAACATATGCTACATTTGTAAAACGCTCTACAATGTATTGTATGTTGACAACTATGCCAGAATCTTTGCTATTCTATGATGATGATAATTATTTCCTGAGTTGAATTCCTTTGGGTAAAACTTTTATTTATTCCAGTTCAGTGTTTTTCAAATATTCATATGCTTAGGAATCTCAGGGGAGCTTCGTCATAATACAGATCCCTGGGCTATGTCCTCAGACCTCAGTAGGTCTGGGCAGCTGGTTGTCGAGCCCCAGGCTACCTTGCCAAGGTGTATCTGAGTACTGGGTGTAGCACTCAGGTTAGATGGAAGGACTAGGGTGAAAGGTAGCCTCCTCCTTGCCTCATAGAATGTGGTTTCCCTCAAATTTAGCAAAGTCTTATCCTTTTTCTTTGAGGAGAATCAGGTCAAATGATTTTATTTTTAAAATACTGGGTATAGACTCTATGGATGAACAGAGAAGTAAGACAAATGTTGACAATACAGAAATTCCTTTTCCTTTGGGATTTATTTTTCCTGCTGCTTTTTTTGGAAGGCAACAATCATTTGAAACTTCTTGAGAACGTTATGTAAGATGACTGATTCCATCCTCTGTGCCTTCTGACTCCTAACCAACTGCCTACTGGACTTGGATACCCACAGGAACCATAAACGTGATGTGCATAAAAGTAGGTGTACTGTCAAAATCCCAATGGCATTTTTTGCAGAAATAGAAGAAAACAAAAAACAAAATTAATATGGAATCAGATGACCCCAAATACCAAAAATTTTTTTGAAAAAGAAGAACAAATTTGGAGGACTCAGACTTCCTGGATTCAAAACGTGTTACAAAGCCATAGTAATCAAAACAGTGCAGTACTGGAATAAAGATGGACAAATAGACTGATGGAATAGAATAGACAGCCCAGAAATAAACCCTTGTGTATATGGTCAAATGTCTTTGACAAAGCTGTCAAGGTCATTCAGTTGGGAAAAGATGATCTCTCCAACAAATGGTGATGGGAAAACTGGATGTCTTCATGCAAAAGAATGCAGTTGAACCCTTTTCTTACATCAAGTAAAAAAAATTAACTCAAAATAAATAGAAGATCTAAACATAAGACCCAAAACTATAAAACTTCTAGAAGAAAACTTGGGGGAAATCTTAATGACATTGGATTTGCCAATGATTTCTTTGATATGACACCAAAACAACAAAAGCAAAATAGACAAATGGGACTACATCAAACTTTAGAACTTTTGTGCATCCAAGGACACTATCAACAGAGTGAAAAGGCTGCCTATGGAATGGGGGAAATATTTGGGTTGAGCCAGCTCAGCCCAGCAAGTGGAGGGCTGAGAGACACAACACCTTTACTGGAGGTCAGCGTGGAGTACACAAGAAAAAGGCTTTGGTGCGTGTGAAGGTCACTAGGTCACAGGGTGGGTAAGAAAGGAATTTGAGGCAGAGATCAGCCTTATCACACTGATGCACCTGGTCACCTGGGCTGAGTGTTCACAGCTTGTTTGTGGAGTTGTTGAGGCAGCAGGAAAGTATGAAGTTCAAGAGTTTACAATATAATTTGCAAATCATATATCCAATAAGGGGTTAATATCCAGAATATATAAAGAATTCCTACAACTCAACAACAACAAAAATCAAATAACAAGATTAAAAAATGGGCAAAAGACTTGAATAGGTATATTTCCAAAGAAGATATACAAATGGCCAAAAAACATTTGAAAAGATGCTCAACATCACTAATGATCAGAGAAATGCAAATAAAAACCACAGTGAGATATCACCACACACCAATTAGTATGACTACTATTAAAAAAAAAAAAGCCTAGGAAATAGCAAGTGTTGGTAAGGATGTGGAGAAATTGGAAACCTTGTACACTGTTCGTGGGATTGTAAAATGGTGCAACCACTATGGAAAACAGTGTGGCAGCTCCTCAAAATGTTAAATAGAACTGCGATATGAGCCAATAATCATATTTCTGGGTACATACCCAAAGTAATTGAAAGTAGGGTCTTGAAGAGATATTTGCACACCCACGCTCATAGGAGCACTTTTCACAGCAACCAAGAGGTGGAAGCAACCCAAACGTTTATTGATGGATGAATGGAAAAACAAATGTGGTATGCCCATACAATGGAATATAATTCAGCCTTAAAAAGGAAGGAAATTCTCTTGCATGCTACAACACGGATGAGACTTGGGGACATTATGCTATGGGAAATAAGCCAGTTGCAAAAAGACAAGTGCTGTACAGTTCCACTCATATGAGGTACTTAGAGTATCAGATTCATAGAGACAGGAAGTAGAATGGTGGTTGCTAAGGGATGGGGGTGAGGAGAGGAAGAGTTACTGTTTAATGGACAGAGTTTCAGTTTTGCAAGATGAGAATGTTCTGGAGACGGATGGTGATGATGGTTGCACAACAGGTGAATGTGCTTAACACCACTGAACTATATACTTAAAAATAATTTCGATGTTACAAAGAAAAACAAACTAGGTGTATCGTTTTCCCTCTGGGACCTCCTTCTACTGTGTATCATGGGAGTCTTTGTTGCAGGTCACCAAAACTAGCTCTAAACGATGTCAGTAGAAAGGGAATCGACTACACATATAGCGTATTTAACTGTCGGCAGTTGCCCAGCTTTTCATATCCTAACACATCACATCAGAAACCACCTTGCAGTGGATGCGTTTGTAGTGGATGAGGTAGGCGCTGCCCACGTGCTCTGTCAAGTTCATCTCTCAGAGTGCTGACAGAGGACAGCTCTCAGCTGGGGTCTACCTGCCTCACCCTACGCTCAGTGACTAGTCTACGTGGGGTTCAAAGCTCTGCCCCCCACCTTCACGCGGGCAGACTCTGTAGGGCCATCCGCCGCTGGGCTCCCTGTGGGGCTGGTATATCTCCTCGGCGCTCCTTCACTTGCCCCTATTGTTCTGGGGAGCCTTCCCCAATCAACCTTCTGCCCTCAAATCTCCTCAGAGGCTTTTTTCCTGGGGCACCTGGCCTGAGACAGCATGTCACCATTTGATTGAGAGTCTCTTTTTCTTTCTTAATGTTCCATAAAATGAAGGTGTGACTTACCACTGATGGCATCTTAGAATCCATAAAATAAGCTGGGAGTTAGCCAAGTGCAAGAGTGGGAGAGGTGGAGAAACAGGGAGCTGGTGGAGACCGGGTCTCAAAAGGCCTTGGACGCCATGCTGCTGAGTGGAGACTTTGTTTTGAAAGAACAGTCTGCCTGGTTGAGGGATGGATGGAAGAGGGGAAAGGACAAGGGTTGGGTCAGAGGAAGCGGAACCAGCAGCTGAAGGAGCGCGCTGCAGGGGATGGTGAGGAGTGAAGGTACACAGGGTCCTTACAGAGGTGGAATCCGTGAGATCCGGTGACGCCAATGGCCGTGCAGATTTCTGGGAAGGGAAGACTCTGGCTTGGGGACCATATCTCAACAAGCCCAAGATGTGATTGCCTACAGGGCGCACCATGATTTTATATGCCGCTGACAACGAGAAACAATGTTCCCAATTCACCTATGAATTGCGAGATGTATACCACTCTCAGGTATATCCTAAGTGAAAAAGTGTTCCTATTAGAATTGAAAAAACACAGTACTTGTTCTCTCTTTCAAGTCAGCTGGGAAGTTTTCCTGCCTCCCTGAGACTGAGTGAGGCCCCCTCTGGGTGCTCTCGTAGCAAGCGGCATGCTCAGTCTTATTGTATTAGTCCTGTTAATCTTTTTTGAACTTCATGAGCCAACATCCACGAAAGCCTAAGCTGTGATCGGCTCTCTTCTAGAGTCAGGGATTCAGCAAACGGAAACAGGAAAAACCCCGACTGGATGGCCCACAGCTGTCTTGCTGTCTCTTGTCCAGTCGACCTTGGCCTCCTCCGCAGAGTGTCGCTGCAGACCCAGCAGCCGGTGTGGCTCCTGACGCGTGCCGCGTGCGATAAATGCTTGCTGTGAGAATGAATGAACGCATTAAAGGGCTTTTCCCTTGTAGCGACTGGTCCAGTAACCCGCCCTGAACCAGACCTTTATCTGCTCGCCATTCTCTGAGTTATTCCTGATTTTGTCTTTGCTCGGCTCCCCCCTTAGTCTTGAACACTCACCCCTTTTCTCTCCCCTAAACCTAACCATACGAATACCCACTTCAGATCCCCGTTTCTCCTGGAGCTTCTCTTGATTGCCATTGTTCACAGAGATTCATTTCTTGCCTCCTGTAACAGTTATGACTGGCGCCGTCTAACTTCTGACGTCTCATTTATTATGATGGAATCGTTTACTTCTCGCCTCTTAATCACATGGGAAGTTCTCCAGGGGTGGGAATTCTCTAACATATTTATAAATTCTTTTGCCTAAACACAGTCTATGGCAGATAGAAAATGGAAGTAGCTTGGTGAACCAATGCATGGAGGTTAATTTACTGGGAGGGGTGGGAAGTGTTCCTGAGGCTTTTTGAGTGGGGGAATAAAAACCAAACGAGGCCGGGTGATAGACAAAAAGTCATTTATTGACTTCAATTTTTATGAAAGTCATGATCTATGTAGCCTTAAAACAGTGCTCAAAGGATGGCACTGACGAATAGCAGTCGCTTACCTTTCTTTACCCCTGGCTCCACTCCCCAGGGGTGACCTCTTTCAATTCTTTCAACTAATTTTTTTCCCTAAAACACCTCCAGATTTCTAAATTACACGCTTCTGTGTTGTTACTTCTTGGTGGATCCGTTTGGTACACATGTTTCTCTTATACTAGGGGCCTACGTTCCCTTTTTTCTTGGTTCATTCCCTTGTTTTACTGAAGGACATTTTCCAATAGCATCCTAAGAAGGTCTAGATGAGAATGCTTTTTTTAAATTAAGACTGTTGTTTAGAGTGGGTTTTTTTTTTAAAAAAATATTTTTTTGGCTGCGTTGGGTCTTCATTGCTGCACGTGGGCTTTCTCTAGTTGCGGTGAGCAGGGGCTACTCTTCATTGTGGTGCACAGTAGTTGCAGGCTTCAGTAGTTGCAGCACACAGGCTTCAGTAGTTGCAGCACACAGGCTTCAGTAGTTGTGGCTCACAGGCTCTAGAGCGCAGGATCAGTAGTTGTGGCGCACGAGCTTAGTTGCTCTGCGGCATGTGGGATCTTCCCGGACCAGGGCTCGAACCCGTGTCCCCCGCATTGGCAGGCAGATTCTTAACCACTGCGCCACCAGGGAAGCCCCTAGAGCAGTTTTAAGTTTATAGCAATATTGAGGTGAAAGTACTGAGATTTCTTATATAACCCCTGTCCCCTCCACATGTATAACCTCCCCCAATATCCGTCCCCCCACCAGAGGTACATCTGTTACAGTTGATGAACCTACGCTGACACATCACAATCACCCAAAGTTCATGATATCCATGGTCTCTTCCTTCTTTAATCCTTTTCATATCATACATGGGATATATGACAGAAAATGTATATATTCTCTTCTCTCTTCGAGGATATTAATTATGGTTTCTTCTGCTCTCTGCATTGTCTTTGAATCTTCCTTTCCTCCTGTCACTCCTCTGTTTGTTTTGGTCTTGGTGACGAATATGTTCCATTGACCCCACCAACCTACACTGAAGGTCATACAGATTCTCTGCTTTTTGCCACGGAGGTGGCATCAGTAGGTTCCTCTGCCCTTGAGCTTCTGTTTGGGCTTGGCCTGTGGGAGACTCGGACAAAGGAGCATGAGTTGAGGGACTGATTCCGCCAGGCTCCTCCCACCCGCTGGGGAAGCCGAGATTCTTCTCCCAAAGGCCACAGCTCCAGAGCAGTGGCCTCTCCAAACAGCTACATTCTCCAGATCCTAGCAACCCCTCCCTCCTACTGAGCCACTTGTGGGCACTGCCTACTTTTGTCAACTGTCACCCCATTAAATTTCCTTTAAATGTCAAAGTTTGAGTGTGCCATCTGTTTCCTTCCAGAACTGTAACAGATGCGGTGTTTTTCATGACGATTTCTTGAAATGCACACTTTGGCCATCGCTTCACAGCTAAGAGTGAGGCAGTGAGATGCTGATGGGAAGACCCTCTGTATTGTCGGGGCTTGTCACCCGGTGGGCTTCATGTAAGGAAATACCATCCTCCTTCCACTGTGTCTTCAAAAATCGCTGAGCTTTCTTGACTGCTCTTATCTCTTTCTCTCCTTCTTTCTATAATTTTGGGTCAATATTTTTTTAAAATTCCTTTACTGTCATTTTGACAGGGTTTTAGAAAAGAGATGGATGTGTATAAATGACATTTTTAGGAACAGCCAAAGGAAAAAAAAAGGAATTGTTTTTCTTTGTAAGCAGAGCAAGAGGCAGTAGAGCCTGCTGGTTCAGAGCCTGGATCCAGCTGTGTGGCTTCATTTCCTCCCCTGTGAAAAAGAGAAGAGTGTAAGCAAGCATTTTCTTTGGAGAATTTCCGGGAAGATCAAATTAGTTACTATTATCAAGTGCTTCAAAAAATACATGGTACATAGCACTACCTGTAAAGGACAGTGCAGCACATTTGCTTTAAAAATGTTCTATTAGTTAAACGGTTGCTAGCAATGGGACCCAGGTACAGGATTCTGAGATTCCTCAAAGCTCCACTGGAAGCTGGTTCTACCAGGAGCTAGGGTTTGGCCAACTCAGTGTCAGAGGTCATCCGGGGTCACAGCATGGAGCTTTCAAACGTTGGCCGGGAGCAGCAAGAGGAAGGTGGGCAGAAAAGTTCTGCTGCCCTTCCCTGGGGCAGGCACGGAGGAGAGGGAAGTAGGGGCTTGGGAGCCGGCAGCCTTCTCTGGTCGCACCAGGCGTTCCCACGCTGCTGCCTTAGGCCCAGGCTGGAACACACAGTGTAGGCAGCACTGCCACCTGGAAGGGTAGGAATCTTCACAGAATGCCCTAGAAGAACTCACCCAAGAGACCAACTGTAGGAACAGGAAGCAACTATGCACTTGCAAGATCTCCTGCGTAAAGCAGTAATACTGTTAAAAACACAGAAAAAGGCTTTAGAGAAGGTCGATCCACTTATGTTTACGCTGTGCTGAGCATATGAGATAAGCCAGGGATGTCTTAAGAAACAGACACAAAACCCACTTAGAATCCTCAGAGCAGTAGGTGAGTCACTGGAAACGTGGCCCGCTGCACTTATAAAAACCCTGGCCTCTCTAATTGTCCTGCTCATTTGTCCAAGAAATATTTCCTGAGCGCTAACTGTACGAAAGGCAGTGTGACAACGTCACAAAGAAAAATCAAGCCCCATCCTTCCCCCTAGGGGCTTCCCATGTAAATGAGACGTTTGCAAAAATCACAAAATCCAGGTAACAGATGATGAGCCATAGTTACCTGATGCAGAATTCAGTGGCAAAAGAAACAACTGTGAACTGAGCCGATCTGTGAGAATTTGGGGAGATGGGACCCAACCTGGGTTCTGGCCTTTCTACTTCTGTATGCTGGTGGCTGTCTCATCCTCCCCTTGGGCTATGTGCCGCGTCCAGGTCCCCCTCTCTCCCTCCAGGCCCTACAGCAGCTCATCCCTTGCCTTGGAATGCTTTTTCTCCTGCCCTTTCCTTGGGTGGCTGACACTGGGTGCTACCCACCTAACCTTCAAGTTTCAGCTTCAAGGCCAACTTCTCTGGGGGCCTCTCTGACCACCCGGGACTTGCTAAGGAACGTTTCCCCCTTCTTATAATAACTGAGCAGCTGCCAGACAAACAAAGTATTTGCATCTTTATTCAATTCAATTAAAACAGACGTGCGTGGTATATTATGTAGCAGTCACTGTACACACACGATCTTAGGCAATGTGGGGTAATTCTGGATATGACGATGCTCAACTCTTGGCAAACCATGCACGGTGCCAGGGATGCCCAGTATAGATTGAGTCTCCTAGACAGAAGGGGCATGTTTGACACATTCTTCCAGCATCCCTGCCCACCCCCGCCTTCCTCAGCTCACTGTCTTGATCAGCCGGATGTCTCGCTGGACGGCGGGCTCCGTGTTGCAGGTCTGGTAGCAGCGCTCCCACAGGGTACCCGACACGGATGCGGGCTGGGGGCGCACAGGGAGGGAGGACCACCAAGGAAACGCGTGCGTGCGCGTGCGCGTGGATGTGTGTGTATGTGGCGGGAGTGCGTATGTCCACTGGGACAGGTCGAGTTCAGGTTTGTACCCCCGGGAGAGAGCGACACAGCTGGCAGTGTCCCCGCTGGCGGCCATGGAAAGTGCGCAGGGACCGCAGCTCCGCGGACCAAGGCGCCACCTGGGCTTTAAAGGGCTCCCACCTCCGTCCTTGAGGAGCTGAGCGCGGCCTGGGGAACTGAGGTGGCAGCAGCGGCGGCAGCATCACCGAGCTTGTTGCAGAGACTCTCGGACTCCACCCCAGACCGGCTGGAGCCTCTTCACACGCTCCCCGGGGGATCGGCGTGCACCTGCGGGTGGGAAGCGCAAGGGCTCCGCAATTCCACGCACTTGACATTTTGCCCCATCACTCCTGACTGCAACACTCCCAGTGTTTTCAAGTGATGAACTTTTCATAGCCTCTTGCAAATTGTTGAAAAAGAGAAAAGGTTAAAAACAAGAAAATAGTTATCCTGCAGAGAGCGGAGACCTTTCTCAACACTGGCGGTGTCCTTGGAGGGGCTGCAGGGTGTAACCACGGCCAGGTCGAGTCCACGTTCAAGATTCCAGGATGTGGGCGTGCAGCGGCTGGTGACACAGAACCTGGCTTGAGGTACGTTCCAGCTCCAGGAATTTTATACATTAGCTTCAGTTCAGGTCAGAATCTTTCCTCATGAGAATGAAATGTTTTATTTTAGAGGTAAAATATTAATTTTTCTTTAATAAATTTTTATTTAAGAGTCGTTTTAGATTTACCGACATACTGTGAAAGGAATACAAGGAGTTCCTAGACATTCCATATCCAGTTTCACCTGTGTTAACATCATAACGTCCGTGTACATTTGTCATGATATTGTGACGTGAACGATGTGAATGACCCAATATTGATACATTATCACTAACTAAAGTCTACCCTTGATTCATATTTCCCCAGTTTTCCCCTAGTGTCTTTATACCGTTCCAGGGTTGCATCCAGGATCTCATGCTACATTTAGTTGTTGTGTCTCCTCAGGCTGTCTTGGCCGTGTCAATTTCTCAGACTTTCCTTACTTTGGAACATATTAATTTTAAGAACTCTTTTATTTTTGGAAGACTCCTTATTCCTCTAGCAGAGCAGAATCCTACTAAGTGAGTCCATATAACACTTCAAATCAGTTGTAAGAAAATAATTGCCTGGTTATGAGCTCCTTGAGGGTGGGTCTGACTTCTTGTAGTCAATCCACAACCCCAGAAATTAGCACTAGTCCTATTCCTGGCACAAACTGGTGCCCAGTACATGATGTAGCCAGTGCCTTGGTTTAGTTTTTATTATGTTCCCTACTAGGTATGTGCAGACTGGGGTTATAATGACCAGTGGGCTAAGGTCCATGCTCTTAAACATCTAGAGACAGAGGTGGAGACAATTAAGTAGATAAAAAATATTTTTATTTGGGAGCCTTGCTGGACCCACGTGCAGAATTCAGTGAGCACGATAGTGATCATTTTTCTGGTGGCCCATGGGAGTTAAGCAGAGTCAGGAAGGCCTTTCAGGGAGAGCTGAATCTTTTTTTTTTTTTAATATTTATTTATTTATTTGGCTGCGCTGGGCGCTGGGTCTTAGTTGCAGCATGTGGGATCCTTTAGTTGCGGCATGTGGGATTTTTAGTTGCGGCATGTGGGATCTTTTAGTTGCAGCATGTGGGATCTAGTTCCCTGACCAGGGTCGAATCTGGGCCCCCTGCAATGGGAGTGTGGAGCCTTAGCCACTGGACCACCAGAGAAGTCCCAGAGCTGAATCTTGAAAGATGACTTGGTGTTCAGCCAGCAGAAATGGGCAGAGAAGTCTTGTATTAGTTTATTTTCATTTGCTTTGGTAACTGATATTTGGAATTATTTTGGTTTAGATTTTGAGACTGAATCTGCAGTTTCAAACTATCTGGTAACCTGTAGCTTTTTGAAAATTCATTTACTTTATGCCAAAATGTAACTTCCCGGTTAAAAGAGGAAGGAAAAATAAGAAGTTGCCTTTTGAGTAATGCTGCTTAATAGAACTTTCCATGACGATGAATATCTGTGCTGTGTCATACGGTAGCCACCAGCCACACATGGCTACTGGGCACTTTTAATGTGGCCAGCATTACTGAAGAACAATTCTAAATCGTATTAAATTTTAATTAATTTAAGTTTAAATAGCCACATATAACTGTTTCTATCATATTGGGCAGTGCAGCCTTAGGACACTAACAAAGATCTACTGGGCATCACAGTTTAACAAGACAACTGAATTCAGGGGGAAAATTGGATTAAGACTAGATGAGATGTAGTTTCCTTGAAATATTGAAGGTTTTTAATATCAAGGGGAATATGACCTGGACAAATATTATTTTCTATGTTCCCCAGGGTGTTTTGCCTAAGTGCCTGGAATCCTGCCAACTGTTGTATAAAAGACTTTTCTGTGAACAACCTGCTGTACAATTGGGAGGTGTTGTTTACATTGGACAATTCTGTTTGTTTTCCGTTGAGGCATTTTATTTGCACATATGTGTTAGATCCCTAGAAAAGGAATCCCAGGATTTTCCCTCCTGTGTATGTTTCTCTTGCGTCTTCGTGGTCCATGATGCCAGCTGAGGTTGTTAGGACAGTGAAACCACACTGAAAAGATGGAAGCAGGTTGTTCTGCCATTTTTCTAGATCTTTGAGCTGCACATCAAATCTGGGGCTGATCGTGCCACACTTGTGTAACCTGCCCGTGAAGATCACAGCAGTTTTCCCAGCTCTGTGGTCATCGGTGATTTCAAATTTGCCAATGTAACCACGTTTCACCATCACAGTTAGAAACCAGACGATGGTTTTGGAGCACAGCCTGATAAGAACCTGGCATCTGCCTCTCTTTTAGGAATTGTTGATGGTCTTGAGAGCATCAGCCAGGACATTCATGCCCACCGTTATGGCGGCATTCATGCCCACTGTTATGGTTCATGCCCACCATTGTGGCGGCATTCATGCCCACTGTTATGGCGGCATAGAAAGATGGTGGAGAGAGTGCTGGACGATTCTGATTATCCATCTGCACCAAGAGGTTTGCAAGTTGTAAATACTTTGCAATTTTAAACCATAGGTATGGATTAACATTGTCCAGCAGGCGTTTGTGAATGGCAATAGAAAATGCAGACATAATAGGGAGGAAGGAAAATGTAACAAGTACTTGCTTTTTGATGGCTTGAGGGGTTCAGAAGTCTCTCAACAAGAGAGTTACTCTTCTCGAGTTTTCCAGGCCTTTTAATAGGCTTTACAGTTTTCAGTCTTATTCTTCTTCTCCGAGCAAACTGATTTTGGCCTAAATCTTAGCAACTGTGGAGAAATTAGTGATTGTATGTTATCGTGTGTTGTGTACTTTATCCATACCCCTTTCTTACTTCAACAAATGATGGCGCATTGGTTAACGTAACTCGGTGGCCCCAACGTTGTTTTAAACTCTGTGCACTGGAGAGAAGCCAGGAGCACTTGTCTTCAGGTAAGACACACTCTCTGGGACAGATGTGGGGCGAGAGGGGAAGGGAGGAGGGATGAGGAGAGGGGAGGGGGCCTTCAGGAGGGGGTCCTAGGGAGAGGCTTCTTGCGAGAAGGAGAGGGACGGGATTTATATGGGCAGTTTCTTCAACTTTACAAAGGACTCACAAGATGTGTTCATACGTTTACCTTTACAGCCTTGGAGACACAGGCAGAAGAGGTTGCTTTGGGAAGAACTGTGTGGTTGGGCCGATCCGATAGGAAAAGGGACTGACTTTTCACAGTGTGTCTTGCCCTTCCCTTTGACTTCTGTTCTCTGTGCAAGTAGTATCTTTTCAAAACATAATTTCATTTAAAGTGATTAAATTTAAAACAGAAGGAAACAGGAAAAGCTATTCCATTATTAACATCTCTTGAATTACGTGATACGTATTCCAGTACATGGCCCACATTTCATTCCCTGTGGTTGGCATAGACTTACTTCCTCAAATGGATTTCTCTTTGAACCCAAGAGAAGTGTTCTCTGGAGTCATCTCTCAGGTTTCTCCTAAGCTAGAGGGTACCATGAGGAGACCATCTCCCCTTCTCCCTGTGACCTTTCCCTAGCTTCACGGCCATCGGCCATCATGCACGGTCTCATTTCCATGGCTATCTGATCCTGCGCTGGTTTCCCAGCTGGGTTACAGCTGGGATTGAACAGTGGGCCTGCCCTGCCCTGTTAGCACTGCATCTTCATACAATGCCTCCCTGTTGGGACTTAACAACCTTTGGTGTGTAGGACACTTAGCAGATGCTCCCTAACTGTAGCTACCACCATACATACCAAGTCTATTAACAACACACATTTCCAAATACTGCATTTCCAATTTCTAAATTTTTAATTTATCGGAACTATAGTTGGTGCAACAATATTTCCATAAAGTAAGAGTATCCGGAGAGTGCTCTATTTTCTGTGCCTATTTTGTGAACTCTACTTCAAGTAGGCTTTTGATGCATTTTTCACTTTACATTTACTAACTAAAAGGAAGCTAGCCGTATCCAGTGAAGGACTTTAAGATTTTATAATTTTGTAAAGAAAACAAGCACTTAGGTAGACATGATTATGACTAAGTAACGTCAAAATAATAAGGCTCGACTTTGGCAAAGAAATAATTTCCCCCAAACGTGGGAAATTTCTAATGAGTAGTTTGTAAGAAACCTAAGCTGTGAATTTATACATAAAGATTCTGTTTGAACGAATCTCAACTATTTTACTTACAAGTTGAGAGTAAAGGTACCAGGGAAAAGAGGTTTTTTTATTTTTTAATTTTAATTAAAAAAAATTGAAGGATGGTTGCTGTACAATATTATATAAGTTACAGGTGTACAATATAGTGATTCACAATTTTTAAAGGTTATACTCCATTTATAGTTGTTATAAAATATTGGCTATATTCCCCGTGTGGTACAATATATCCTTGTAGCTTATTTTATACCTAATAGTTGGTACCCCTTATTCCCCTATCCCTCTATAGGGATATATCCTTCCCCCTCCCCACTGGTGACCACTAGTGTGTTCTCTATATCTGTGAGTCTGCTTCTTTTTTGTTATATTCACTAGTTTGTTGTATTTTTTAGATTCCACATAAAAGTGATATGGAAAGAGGTTTTTATCTATCTGTTTATTTAGGCCTCGCCTTGAGGCTTGTGTGGCTTGCTGAATCTTAGTTCCCCAACCAAGGATGGAACTGGGCCCCTGGCAGTGAAAGCGCTGAGTTCTAACCACTGGACCGCCGGGGCAGTCCCTAGAAAGAGGTTATTTTTAAAAGTGAAATCCGATTGTATGATTGTAAATTCAAAGAGGAAGACTGTTCCCCTCGAGAAATTCTGAGTTCGTACGTACAAGGAAGCTAGATCTTTAGGTTTTCTTTCTGTTCTCCGAGCTGCCAGTCGTTGCGTCCGGCCAGACGTGCAGGGTGACTGAACTCTCATCTCCCGCTCCTGTCCAGTCGAGTCCAGTGGCTTTGCCATGGCCCAGCGCTGCTCTCTCTAAACACTCTTAGTGTGCCCCCCCCTCCTGCCCCGAACCAACTCTTCCCAAGCCCTCCCACAGCCTCTGTGCTTCAGTTGGGTCATTTGTCACTGTCCCCATGGTACGTAATGATTCCCTATTGTAGGACCGCGGGCAGTCCTCGCCCGGAGATCTGCCCTGTTTCTCCCCAGTCCCAGTTCTAAAGCCCCGGCTCCACAGCTCCCTCTGCCAAAGAGCTTTCCCTGATGGCAACAGCCCGCACTCATCCCCGCTCCGTGTTGCTCCTGTAATATGTGTGATCCGCCAGCACTTAGCTGCCGATTACGTGGTGTCAGAATATCTTTGTATTGCCTCTGGTATGTCCTGCCTTCCCCTTCCAAGTAGATGGCACTGTCTCTGAGGGCAGACACAGTAGTTAAATTGCGACTATATTCCCGGTTACTTCTTGAACGTACTCGTGACATTGTAGCACTCAATGAATTTACTTTTGGGTACCTGTTTTTTCTTACTTTAAAAGTAATAGCAAATCCTTAGAATAAATTCCTTAGCATGGGTTTACTGGATCAAAGTATATAAACTTGTTGCTGCCCTCCCCCCAAAAAGTAAAATTGATAATGACACATCACTAGGACAAGGAAGTTTGTTTGGCTTCCTTGTAGTGTTTTGTTTTGTTTTGTTTAATTAATTAATTTTTTTACTGAAGTATAGTTGATTTACAATGTGTTAATTTCAGGTGTACAGCAAAGTGATTCAGATATATATATATATATATATACACACACCTATATATATGAATATATATATATAGAATGAATATACATGAATATGTGTGTGTATTCTTTTTCAGATTCTTTTCCCATATAGGTTATTACAAAATGCTGAGTGTAGTTCCCTGTGCTGTACAGTAGGTCCTTGTTGGGTATTATGTTAAATATATAGTACTGTGTATTTCCTCACAGCATTTTTCAAAAGCACCTTTTGATATTCTTGTCATCAAATATACATACAGCTTTTTGTCTTGCTTTTTTCATTTAACGGAAGGAGTACTTTTTGATTAAGAAAAACGCATTAATAAGATATTTGCTGACCACCTGCGACGTATAAGGCACAGGAGGATAGGAGGATATTTGTTAGGAAGGGAGCGGCTGTCAATGTGCAGCGTTGTCCGTGTTGGAACTAAGAAGGCCTTGAGCAGTGAACAGGCTGTGAGATGATGCGGGCCGTCGGCACGGACTAGATGAGCAGCTGCTACGTGCTGGGCCCCTTCCAGGTGCTGGGATCTAGCATGAACCAGTGGAAGGTGTGCATAGGGAGCCTGCCCTCCAGTGGGGAAACAGACATGAAACAGACAGATGGCCATGATCCGGCCATAGGAAATAAAGCAGAGTAAGGAGTTAGAGAGCGAGAGGGCTGCTATTTGAGCTGATGGAAGGAGGGAGGGTAATGAATAGCGGGGGAGAGACCTCCAGGAAGAGGGAACGGCAGTGCCAAGGCCACAGGCCAGTGAGGCACAGCATGGAGGCCAGCGTGGCTGGAGCTGTTTTCGGCCCTAGTTCTTTTTTTTTTTTTTTGTAAAGTCTATTTCTTAAAAAAAATTATTAATTTAATTTATTTATTTTGGGCTGCGTTGGGTCTTCGTTGCTGCGCGCAGGCTTTCTCTAGTTGTGGCGAGCGGGGGCTACTCTTCGTTGTGGTGCTTGGGCTTCTCATTGCAGTGGTTTCTCCTGTTGTGGAGCACGGGCTCTAGGAGCGCGGGCTTCAATAGTTGTGGCGCGTGGGCTCAGTAGTTGTGGCTCATGGGCTCTAGACCACAGGCTTAGTAGTTGTGGCGCACGGGCTTAGTTGCTCTACGGCATGTGAGATCTTCCCGGACCAGGGCTCGAACCCGCGTCCCCTGCATTGGCAGGCAGATTCTCAACCACTGTGCCACCAGGGAATCCCCCGGCCCTAGTTCTGTTGAGACAGATGTTTAATTTGTTTAGTTTCAAGTAGATGCTTTATAGACAACAATATTTAATATAATATGATGAACATTCAGTGCTTTACATATATTATCTATAATTGTTAAAACAGCTACCAAGACTCGGTGTTTCATTTTGGTATTTATGGTACGATATATATAAATTTAAAAAAACAAATATTACTCCATATTGTTTATGAATAGAAACAATAGTTAAAGTGTAAAAACATGGATGGGGAAGATACATAATTACCAAATTCAGGTTAGTAGCTCCCTCTGAGGAGGGAGGGAAGGGAATGGGGTTGGGGGATGGGGAGTTTTCAAATGGATCTGTGATGCTCTATTTCTTTTTATTAAGCTTGTGATATATAAATGTTACTGAATATTCGATTTTTGTTATTACTTTTGTGTGTTACATATATGTGTGTGTATATCACAGATTTAGACTCAAAAACAATTCTGTCTAACTTCAAGCCAGCGCTCATTTTAGTTGCTTACTTCAAAATGAATAGCCCCTACCAGAGAAAAGCTCACAGTAAAAACTACCCCCCAGCCCACACTCCCCGTACTCAGCAAGGTAGGCAATGAAAATGGTCTCCCAGATCCCATTTACAGAAGGAGAATCCTCTTCCTCTGAACCAGCCTGCCGTGTAAGAACGTCATATGACGAGGCAGTGTGATCACAGAATGGTGGGTGGTGGCCTTGCCCGTGAGCTAGTGCATGGGGCATCACCGCTTGGGGAGAGCGAGTAAGCTGTTGCCAGCAGCGGCTGGGTCTGGGTGTGAGCCTACCGCGCACCATCCCGGCCACGAGGGCGGCGTCCGCTCACACCAGAGCTGCTGTCTTTCCTTCAAGCCACTGCCCAGAAATTGTTAAGAGTATCAGCGACAGTGCCTCCGATTCTTAGGAAAACATCTTTATTCTCCAATAACATAAGGGTTTCTGAAAAAACGTTACATGACTGTCCTGTCTAAGGTATCTGCTCAGGGAAATGGGAGCGGGGGGTGGTGGGATGAACTGGGAGATTGGGATTGACATGTATACACTAATATGTATAAAATAGATAACTAATAAGAGCCTGCTGTATAAAAAACAATAAAATACAATTCAAAAAAATAAAGTATCTGCTCAGATACTTTAATTAGCAGCTCTCACATATACAGACAATACAAAAATAGTCTTTGGTGCTCTAGGAACCTATAGAAGAGATAACATCACACCGAGAAATGCAGTTAAGTTGAAGCTTGAAAGACATCATATGAAAAGCATCTGGCTTCTGCCTTAGCTTGTCCTAAGTTAAATAAATAAACAAGCTATCTGAAGTAGCTGCCCCTAAGGCAGGAGAATAACAGGCAGAAATAGGCTAAAATAATCATATGGTAGCTTGGATTTTTTAATTTTTTTTTGAGAGTTATGTTTTCTTCAGCGGAAATTTTTAGGACTTCAAGCCCGGGAGGCAACATCTCAAGTAACCCTGAGAGAACTGGGTAGCTTGGATTTTTAATTTTATAAGATAAGCAGTGGATTTGCTACGTGTTTTTTTTAAAAAGAGATTTCAGGATGGCAGAATATTATTAAAAGTTATTGCAGGTGAGGAGTGGAGAGGGTGGGGCAGTTATATTTCACTTTAAAAGTTCTCTTTTGGGCTCCCCTGGTGGCGCAGTGGTTGAGAGTCTGCCTGCCGATGCAGGGGACATGGGTTCGTGCCCTGGTCCGGGAAGATCCCACATGCCGCGGAGCGGCTGGGCCTGTGAGCCATGGCCGCTGAGCCCGCACGTCCGGAGCCTGTGCTCCGCAGCGGGAGAGGCCACAACAGTGAGAGGTCCGCGTACAAAGTTCTCTTTTGCTTGAATTTTTATAAAATCACAATTTTTTTGTACAAATAGCTTTAAAGAGAGTGACTGCATCTCTTTTATTAATGGAGAAAAACAACACGTCTTATCGTCACTTAAAACTTTAATTATTAAAACCATGTTTTAATTCTCAGAGTTATTTTGCCATACGTGTTTTATCCCCACATGAAGAAATTGGGGCACAAAACAGAAGATAATTTGTCTAAGGCACCAGGTTGGTGATGAAGCCAGTACTGAGACTTGAGTCTCCTGTATCGTATTTTTTCTTTCTTTCTTTTTTTATGAAGCATAGTTGTTTTACAATATTGTGTTAATTTCTGCTGCACAACAAAGTGATTCAGCTATAAATATATATACATTACTTTTTCATATTCTTTTCCACTATGTTTTATCATAGGATATTGGATATAGTCCCCTGTGCTACGAGTCTCCTGTATTTTAGTTGAATTATATTTTCTTACTAGATTCTTCTGATCTTCAGGTGCTAATTAAATTCTTCTCTGAGAAGAAAACAGCTGTAGGAATCTGAAAGTTCCCAGAATTTTATCTGGAATGAATTCCCCTCACCTCAGTGTTCTGTTCAAATTTCAACTATATAAGTAAACTTTATTAATATATTTTCCTCCATGATTTGTTAAAATTGTTAAAATTTTCTTCTGTGTTTTCAGAACCAATTTCTGATTTGCCATTTATCATAACCAAGATGTAAAAGCAAGAAGATTTTTTAGGACTCCAAGTTTTTTTTAATAAAAGAATTTAAAAAGGCAAAACAAAACACAAAACTTTATAGCTGAATCACATGTGATCCATATGTATTTTTTAAGATACATTTATTTATTTATTTGTTTTTGGCTGCGTTGGGCGTTCGTTGCTGTGCGTGGGCTTTCTCTAGTTGCGGCGAGCAGGGGCACATATAATGCCTAAAACATATAACACCAGGCATGTTTCTAAATGCTTGGTATATATTAATGTAATCAGTCCTCCCACCAAGCGTATGGGGCATCATTGCTCTCACTTTATAGACGGGGGGTAGGGGTGAGGGTTGCGCTGTGGCACAGAGTGACAAGGTGACGTGTCACCACCCACTGCCCGAGAGCTGCAGGGCTGGACTTGAACCCAGGCAGTCTGCCAGCTGCTCTGACCACTGTACTCTAGCATCTCTCTAGAAGGCAAAGCTCTGGGGTTTACAAAATCTCCATTGTTCCAGGTGATTCTCTAATAGTCATTTTCAAACTTTTCTTTGGGTTCACAATTTGGCCAGGATCACCTACGTTTGAGGGACCAGGTCTCTGGGATGCAGTGATGTGCACCTCTGAGCACTCTGGATTTAAACAATGCTATTCTCCTTGTTCTCCTAGCCATAGGATGATTTTTAGTTCCTTATTTATTCTCATTCACTCAGAAACCAAACTTGAAATGTACTAAGTGCGGGATGAAAAGAGTGTTGGCGGGTTTCAAAATTCAGCCCAAGGCTCCTGCGAATGTGTAAGCTCAGAGTTTCCCTCCCACAGGTTCCCTGCAACCCCTCCCCTCTGTTTAGAAAGCAGGTGCTCCCAGCGAGGGCCCCATCAGATGCAGATTTCTGGTTCCAAGTTAAGGCGTTGTTTTCCTTTGCGCATTACCCATCACCCAGCCTTGAGCTATCTGGAAGGACCCTCCACCTCCAAAGAGAAGGGACTTCGTTTTCACACCCACCTGGCTAGTGATGAAAGCAGGATAAGAGGTCCTTGAGGGATCAGATATCATGTGACAGACCTTTAGAACAAACATTTATGGAGCCCCTATTTTGTATAAGCAATTGCAAAGAGCAGTCTCCTCCCAATAAAGGGTGGTAGACATCTTAAATCCTGCTAATGAAGTTGAACAGTGAGAATTGGGACAAGGCTGGGGGGAGTGGGAGACGCTGGCTAGAGGATGGTCAGTTTGCCCTGATTCCAAACAAATTTAGCATGCCTGTGAAGGAATTGCCCTTCGCTTTCCTCCACTGAGGTGTCTGTAACCTGGCCCATGGTATTCGGGTTATTCAGGCTAATGTGAGTAACCTAAGGCTTTTGTTTAGAGCTTGCAAGTCACTGTGCTCAGTTTTCCAAAAGAAGTTTCCATCCTTGGCCTGGTTAAACTCCCCCCCCCGCCCCCCCGCCCCCCATGGCATCAGGCACTTGACAACATGGTGAGAACTCTTCAGGTCTTAAAAAGTCTCTGGTTGATCTGACCTGGGCTTAAAGAAGTCATTCATCATTCTTGGGAACGGTGGCATTGAGTCCAGGAAGACAGCTACAGGGGGCCTCAGGGGGCCTGCCCCCTCCTACCACCCCTGCTCCAGGCCTGGGCCAGCTGGTTCACTCCTGCAAATGTTAGGAAACGTGAACTATTAAAAATGCAGACCTGGAGGAATGGTCCCGGGATGTGACTCACTCTAGGTGACTTGTTTCAGTGGTGGTTCCCGTGGAAACCTGTCATACCTGTTCCAGCTCCAGTGACCCTTCTGCCCTGTGCCAGGTCCTGCCCCAGCACTTGGTGAGGCATGACCGCCACCACTGGCCAGAGAGGGAAACCCAGGGGCTCCAGCCGTGCACAGGGCAGAGGTCCCAGATCTTGGAAGCTGTTGCTTACTTTTAGGTAGGTTTTAATTTGCCCCAGTGAGATGTTTCTTAGCTGTGTAGGGATTTGCGTATTTGCTTAAAAAGAACTGCTGTCAATGTTGAGTGAACGAGTGTGTGTGTGTGTGTGTGTGTGTGTGTGTGTGTGTGTGTGTGTGTGTTTGCCTTTTCCCAGCTCTGTAGTTCTCCCCAACTGCATCTTATTCATTCTCACCTGTTGTTGTTTGCTTGTTACTGTTTTGCTAGTTCAGGTTCATTTTTTCTCAGGGTTGATGTACCACCTATGTTCAATTGCAAGGCAAAAATTGGTATTGTGAACCTGAGTAAATCCTGAAACTGCTTTCAAATAGAAGTATTTCATGTTTACCACAAATGTTAATAGGACTTCTTTAGGTGGAAAAGAAATGCAGGTTTTAGTCTGCCAAACCTTGGGAATCACTGAATCGTGGAACTTTCTTTCTTTCCTCCCTTTCTGTTATTTAGTAAAAATAAGAAGAAGGCTTTTTCTGATGATGAATTTTGGAACGATCCCACCCACTTTTGAATAAGTTATTCTCATGTTTGATTCTTCTCTTGGGAGACCCGTAGTCTCTCTCCTTGGGAGGCAGTAAGGGAACCTCAGTAGAAAGCAGTACGTATCTGTCGTTTTCTTGAAAGTCAAAATTAGGTCTTCTAGAAAACGGTCTTGTAACTAGAGCCAGAAATGATGAAATTAGTAGGTTTAAAAAATATTGTTATGGATTCACAGAGATAGAGGAGAAGACAGTTACGTGGCGGGCAGGTGGAATGAGTGAGCTGGACAGCTGTGTGCTTGGATAACAGAGCCAATCATCTCGCTTTGCTACCCACTCCTAAGCCCCTTCCTCCTTGGCCTCTCCAGCTTTTCTGTCTTTGCTACTTAAAATCCCCCTCAAAGGCTTCTCCTAGTCTGTACTTTTTACAATGCAAAACCTTTTCACATCACTTTTGGAGTCTTTTTTTGGGAAGCTCAGTAAAAACATTCTCCTGGATTTTGGACCTACTTCTGAGGGCTGTGTCCCTTTATCTATGATGTCATCAAAGCCTGGACACTGGATCAATATTTTAAAAAAATTTATTATTTTACTTTTGGATCAATATTTTATTTTTTAAAAAAATTTGTTTATTTTATTTATTTAATTTTGACTGTGTTGGGCCTTCATTGCTGTGCGCGGGCTTTCTCTAGTTGTGGCAAGCGAAGGGTTACTCTTCATTGCCGTGTGCGGGCTTCTCATTGTGGTGGCTTCTCTTGTTGCAGAGCACGGGCTCTAGGTGTGCGGGCTTCAGTAGTTGTGGCTCGCGGGCTCAATAACTGTGGCTCGCGGGCTCTAGAGCGCAGGCTTCAGTAGTTGTGGCGCACGGGCTTAGTTGCTCCGCAGCATGTGGGATCTTCCCGGACCAGGGCTCGAACTCGTGTCCCCTGCCTTGGCAGGTGGATTCTTAACCTCTGCGCCACCAGGGAAGTCCCTGGATCAATATTTTACACTATATCTAACAAAGCCCTTTGCGTCCGTTGGTTTATTTTTTTTGGTGTTTGGCCAGTATCAAAGTCTGTGGAACAAAAGACATATTAGTTACTTCAGTAAGCAAACAACATACCCCATTATCCCTTGATTTAAAAAAAAAATTTTGTCCTGGTGCTTAACTGTTGACTCTCTCAACAACAATGTGAGTAGTCCTTCCATGTCCTCACTTTCAAGAAGGACAGAGATGTTTAAATGAGCCTTGGGATAAAATTTTGATGTGATGACAACTTGCCCTCAAGTCTTCTACTTTTTTGTCCTTCTGGAAAATAGAGATGTCAGTTCACGTTTTTGGGATATTGTCTAGTATTGCTTAAATTTTTTAAAATAAATGTTCTCTTTTGTGAACAGTTTTCGATTTACAGAAAAATTGTGGAAACACTGCAGGGAGTTCCCACAAACCCTGCCCCCCCATCACTGACAGGTTAGTATGGGATGCTTGTTACCATTGTGAACCAAGGCATTGTTATTAGCTAAAGTGCATACTTTATACCGATTCCTTAGTTTTCCCTAATGTCCTTTCTCTGTTCCAGGATCCCATCCAGGATCCCGTGTTACGTTCAGTCACCCTGTGTCCTCAGGACGTCGTGGTGGTGGCTGTCCCTCAGACCTCCCTTGTTTTTGGCGTCCTCAGTGGTCCTGAGGAGTGCTAGTCAAGGGTTTCTGTAGACTCCTCCTCAGCAGTTCCTTCCCTGTGTTTCTCATGATTAGCTTAGCATGGGGATATGGTTTATAGGGAGAACCCAGAGGTCAGGTGCGGTTTGCATCACGTCACGTCTTGGGCGAACACTCTTGCTGTGACACCACTGTTGCTGTTGACTTTGATCTCCTGCCCAAGCCGTGCTGGTCAGAATTCTCCACTGTAAGGTTACTTCCCCCACTTTCCTCACTGTGCTTATTGCAATTAAGCTACGCTGTGCAGTGAACTCTTCAGGGATGGAGGGTCACGCTTCACCTCCTTCAGGGTGGAGTGTCTGCCTAAATTGTCTGGAGGTCTTCTGCATGAGAGGTCTCTTCTCCCCCATTTATTTATTATTCGTTTGTATCAGTGTGGACTCGTGGGTATTCATTTTATGCCTTGGGTTATAATCTGATACTGACTTATTTTATTTGGTGGCTGAAATTGTTCCAGCTTTTGCCATCAAGAGCTCTCTACTGGGCTCCTTTGGCATATTCCCATCAATGTGGGTTTTTTGCTTTTGTTTTTCAAGCATTTCCTTATTTCCTGGTACTGTGGCGTCCTCCAGACTTATCTTGTATATTCCCTGCCCCAGTCCTAGAAGCAGCCATTTCTCCAAGAAGCTCTGGTTCCTCGTATTGGTGAGTGGTGTTAGAAACAAGATCTGGGCGTTTGGCGTGCTTGTCAGTATTGGGGTATCATTGCTTCTAGGCTCTTGTAGCTGAGAGAGCAAGGAAACGTCTGTGTGTGCACTAACCTGTGTGTATACATATATCTGTAAGCATTTCTGTATGTGAGCATCTATATCTATACATAAACTAGATGTGAGTTCATCCTGAAATCTCCAACAATATTACCATGTTGGTTACTCTGGTGTCTTCTTCTTGCTTCTCTGTACATGCCCACTCCAGCAGTGACAAATACGACCCCCCGACCTGCCATCCATTTGCTTAATTGTTCAGTTCAAGTGTACATGTATAGCGGTATCAGAATTGTTAACTTGCTTTCCCATGGGGAGCCATCTTATCAGAGTACAGTGCTCTACCCAGTTTTATTTGCCTTTAATCTTACAGACTCCACTCATTTCCAAAGTTACTTAGGTCAGTACCTTCCCCCCCCTAGTCTCTCCACCCGTTGAGTGAGGTAGATTCATTCATTTGTAATACAGTTCAAATCTCTTGTCATGGTCTGTATTCCATTCTGGGACACCCCACCTCCTAAATGATTTTTTTTAAGTATTTTAAAATAAAAACTACTATGTAAGCAAATATGATTTGGTAAGTCACATTTTACAGTACAAGTTTGTTTAATTGGTGCATAGCCTCTTTATGATCTGAAAATTCTAAAGAATAAATTATTAGAGAAGCAACCCAAAGTGATTAATTTAGCATTTATTGAACACTTACTATGGAAATGGGTAGAAAAAACAAGTTTATCATCTAATAAGTGTATGCATTACTTGTAAGTTGAAAGAAGCTTAAAATAACGACCATAGATAAAGTTGATGGAGAAGATATATTTTTTGTTAGAAATTTGGGAGAAAAACTTTTTATTTAACCATGTATTATTATCTTAAAAGAAAACACAATTGGTATAAAGGATATCCATTTTTATATTCCATTTTATATTCTTAAAATAACATAGTATTAAATTTGACAAAAGCTTTCTTTCAGTGGGACATTTTAGGTGGTTCTGAACTCCTGCCCCTCTGCCCTCTCATTGCCTGAGTTGCTGCGTTAAGGCCAGGTTAACCTCTGTTGCTCCTGCTAGAAGCCCAGGGAACTCATCTATCTCTGATTGTCCAAGTAGGTAATTCCTTCGTCCTCCCTGGGATTTGGGTTGGGTCAGCGTGATTTATGCTAGTAGGTAATTTTATTCACATTTCTTCATTGTTTCAGAAGGCTGAAGTTGAGTAATGATGTCACCTTTAACACCAGCAGGCCTATTTAACCCTACATTTGGTTTATTTAAGTTAATACCATCCGGTCCTGGCCTGTTTTGATTTTTCCGAATCTTTGAACTTTGCCCCCTCTTTCTTCTTGATAAACCTGGGGTCTGCCCTTACCATCCTGCTTGGTCTCTTGAGATTTGCAAATTACAGGTCTAATTTGGATTAGAAAAGACATTCCTGTGCATCTAAAAAAATCTCCACCCAGCTATTACTGATATAGTCACGGAATAGACTTGAAATCACCAGTTACAGGATAAAGGAAAGATAAATCAGTGGGAGTTGTGTCTCCCTGTCATGAAACCTAGTTTTTGACCCTGAGAGTTAGGAAGCCTGACAGTCACTTGCCGCTTTGTACTTGGTCTTTAATTCCTGGTGTTGGTGTCAGGGTCCAGGCTGTTCCACGTGAGCGCCCGGCTTGCTTTGGCCTGGAGGGTGACCTCAGAAATGCTGACCTGCCAGGTATTCATGTGAGTGGTGTGACCACTAACTGGATGCGTTCCCAAAATGTTCTTAGTGTCCCACAGTCACCTTCAGATCTGACTCATTTGGGGCTGTCGCTCGGTGAGGCCAGAGCTGTGGATTTGAGGCAAAAACCCATGAGGCCTCAGGAGTCAGGCTGTCATTTCTGTCTGTCTGGAAGCCAGTATAAACTCAGAGCAGGTTTCCACCCTAGATCCTCAGGGGAGAGAAAAGTGAGTTCATTCACGCTGCATCGGTCCACAACAAGAACTTTTATTACAGTAAGAACAGGTGGTCATGGTAGGAAATCAGAAAGTGGAGCAAAAATAAAAACTAAAACCTATCCCGCTCCTTCACGTCAGCTCGCTCCTCTGACACTTGTGTGTATCCTTCTGCATATCTTTCTATATGTACAAGTAAGTCAGTATTATTATTTTTATCAAAATGACATCACACGGTACACACTTTTTTGTGACCTGTTTTGTCAGCCAGCCGTTCCCATTTCAGTCGATTTTTCAATTTTCTTCTAATGGCCTCTCCAAACCATACTCAGGTTTCCCCCCAATGTCCTGACTGCTGGTTTTGCAGATAAGTATCCAACCTGATGTCCTGCGTTGCACGTGGTTGTTATATCATCTGTGTGTGAGGAACAGTTTCCATTTCTATCAGCATTTGCCAAAACTGAATGTTGTGTTTCATCAGAACTGGTGCTAACCAACTCAGATAAACACCATGAACTTTGAGGGACCTCGTACATCAGACCCTAACTGGCTCTCACTGAACACTGTTTCTTGGCCAATGGACGATGGGGCTTTTTTAACCCGTCTTTTACTGTAGACTCTGTCCTCCTCAGAGTGCTAACCTTCATTCCTTAGTTAACGTAACCACCACACCTAGCCTCCACCATCTTCAACCCCTGACTTTCCCCCTGAGAGAACTACTCAGTAGATTTCTTTATTGCTGTGTGTTTCCTTGCCTGGCCAGGAAATAATAACTTGACTTTCTTCCTTTCTTCCTTTCTTTCTTTCTCTTCCTTCCTTCCTTCCTTCCTTCCTTCCTTCCTTCCTTCCTTCCTTCCTTCATCTTTCTTTTTATTGAAGTATAGTTGGTTTACAATGTTGTGTTAATTTCTGCTGTATAGCAAAGTGACTCACTGATACACATATATACATTCTTTTTTATATTCTTTTTCCACTATGGTTTATCCCAGGATATTGAATATAGTTTGCTATGCCATACAGTAGGACCTTGTTTATCCATTCTATATGTAATAGTTTGCATCTACTAACCCCAAACTCTCAATCCATCCCTCCCCCACTCCCCCTCCCCCTTGGTAACCACAAGTCTGTTCTCTATGTCTGTGAGTCTGTTTCTGTTTCATAGATAGGTTCATTTGTGTCATATTTTAGATTCCATATATACGTATTGGTATTTGTCATATGGTATTTGTCTTTCTCTTTCTGACTTACTTCACTTAGTATGATAATCTCTACTAGTTGAATCCATGTTGCTGCAAATGGTGTATTTTCTTTTTCTTTGATCTCTGGTGGCCTTTGCTTTATTCTTTGAAACCTGCAATATTAAAGAAATTAATTAGTAAGCTCTCAATGCCAGTATCAGAATTATTCGGCACAATGAGTGGATCAATGCATAGGTACATTAAGTTGGGCCATTTGGAGACCCGACCTGGAGAAGGTGGCTCAGGCCAGGTGCCTGGCTTCCCCATTCCAGGGCTCACCTGATGCTAGCTTACCTGTTGGCTCCTCCCCCAGGGCTGCATGTTCCTCATGGTCTATTTTATCACATTTTCAATATGGGGGATTCTAGGTCTGTTTCCTTCTGTGTTTCTTTGAGGTTGGATAGGATTGTCTTAGAAACAACTCTTCTGACATTTGTTGATTTCCCCAGTCTGCAGGGTTGCCCGCATGTCTTAGACAAAAAGCTGGATTTTGGAGCCGTCCACAACAATGAGTAGAATTCACAAGGCGTAGGCTGGGCCTCCTGTGACGTAGAACTTTCTGAGCTTATCAATGTCCAGGGTCTCAAATTTTGTCTTAAAAGCCCTTCGTTTTAGTTTGACAAGTCAGTGTCTCTAATTCCTTTTTCCTTTGATGTAAAAACATCGATTTATTTCTAACTTTTGAAGTACATATTGCAAATTGTAGAGCCATGAGTCAGGGGGTTGGGTGTCCTCTGTATCTTCATGGACACCCTGTATCCCACTGGACAAGGTGCTCACCTGCTCCACGGTGTAGTTTCCTTCCTGTGAATGGAGGTAACACCCCGTGCCAGGATCATCCCTAGGATTGAAAACCAGAACCGCGTGAAAGCGGGGGACTGAGTGAATGCTTTATGGACTGAAAATAATTTATTATTCTAACTTGCATTTTCTGTTATCTTTTAGAGCGAGTTATTATAAATTATCCAAGAAAGAGTTGGCATGACTCCAGTTGTGGGGGAGATGAAAAGCAGAGGCAGAACTTGTTCTGGTTCTAGCCTCTTTGGTTCAGGCTCTGCAGGGCTTTGAAAACCTTTGTGTCTGCCCCGCAACAGAGCCGTCAGGTTCCCTTGAGGAAGGTCCAAGTGCCAGAGAGCCATCTATTGAGATCACTTTTCATTACACGCGGAGCATTTTGTATTTAAAATAGTGAAACTATGGAATAAAACATGTCAGTAGGAGAGAATAGCATTAATGACAATCATGATTATGATGGTAATGGCTAATTTTGTGTGTGTACTAACTATAGTATCGGGCACTGTTCCTAGGGCTTTACGTATATTAACTCTTAATTCTTATACTGGCCTCATTAGGACAACACTATTATAATCATCTAAGCTGGTACTTCTTTTTTCTGTTTTTGCTTTATCCTTTTTTTTTTTTAACATCTTTTTTGGAGTATAATTGCTTTACAATGGTGTGTTAGTTTCTGCTGTATAACAAAGTGAATCAGCTATACATATACATACATCCCCATATCTCCTCCCTCTTGCGTCTCCCTCCCTCCCACCCTCCCTATCCCACCCCTCTAGCACTGAGCTGACCTGCCTGTGCTATGTGGTAAAATACACATGACATACAGTTTACCATTTTAGCCATTTTAAAGTATACAGTTCAGTAGCACCAAGTACATTCACATTGTTGTACAACCATCACTACCATCCATGTCCAGAGCTGTGTCATCTCCCCAAACTGAAACTCTGTCCCCACTAAACACTGACTCTCCATCCCCCTCCCCCAGCCCCTGGAAGCCACCATTCCACCCTCTGACTCTATGAATATGACTACTCTGGGTGCCTCAAGTAAGTGGAATCATACACTATTTGGCCTTTTGTTGTTGGCTTATTTCATTCAGCATAGTGTCCTCGAGGCGTACCCATGTTGCAAAGTGTGTCAGAATTTCCTTCCTTTCTAGGCTGAATAATATTCCATTGCATGTAGAGACCACATTTTGTTTATGCATTCATCCATCAGTGGACATTTGGGGTTGTTTCCACCTTTTGGCTGTTGTGAATGATGCTGCTGTGAACATGAGTGTACAAATAAGTCTTTGAGTCCCTGCTTTCAGTTCTTTTGGGTATAAACTCAGAAGTGGAATTGCTGGATTATATGGCAATTCTACATTTAATTTTTGGAGGAATCGCCATTCTGTTTTCCACAGTGGCTGTACCACTTTACATTTCCACATGCAGTGCACAGGGCTTCCAATGTCTCCACATACTTGCCAATACTTATTATTTTTTAGGCTGGTAATTCTTGATAAATGCCTAGAAACTTGATGGAAATGGAGCAGAATCAAAGCAATATGATATTCATAAACACAAATCTTTACAGTTTCATATATGGGCAAGGCATAACTTTAATGGTTGATTCTTTAATTTCTTTAGATATTTGACTGCTGCTGTGACCATTATTTTTAATTAATTAAGACACCTTCAGGGCTTCCCTGGTTGCGCAGTGATTGAGAGTCCGCCTGCCGATGCAGGGGACACGGGTTCGTGCCCTGGTCCCGGAAGATCCCACATGCCGTGGAGCGGCTGGGCCCGTGAGCCATGGCCGCTGAGCCTGCGCGTCCGGAGCCTGTGCTCCACAACGGGAGTGGCCACAACTGTGAGAGGCCCGCGTACCGCAAAAAACAAAACAAAACAAAACCACCTTCAGTATACTTGGGGGAAAGACACAAGGTTTTAATGCTGAAAGTGGCTTAGATTAACTTTAATTATTACTCCTCCATAGACTGAAGAGAGCTCTGTGACTTCAGGCAGGGAGTTGGTCTCATTCATGTGAGATACTAACTATTTTGAAGTCAGAGCTGAGCATAGTTTTAGAAAAATGAAAAGTTTAACAAAAAAGACATTAAAAGGTTTGAAAAAAAGATCCAAAAGGCTTTCCAGACATCAAACAGCTCTTACAGATCAGTTGACCCAAATGAAATAGCCATTATTTCATTATTCATGGGTGAAAGTCAAAAGAAAAGAGAATGAGACTTCATGAACAGAGAGGCCCTATTCCAGGAAGTTTGCTCACCTGGATGCTGGGTATGTATTTTTAAGGCATTTGATTTTACTTTATTCTATCTGTGGTATTTAAGCCCCTCCGAGATGGGGACCTCTATTATGAATTATTTCAAATCATTCTGCAGCTCATTATTGGCCATCGAATTCAGAAGTGCCTCTTAGACACCTTGCCCACTTCCTTACTGAGTTATCTTTATGTTTCTTGTTGATTTGGAATTCTTGTTATTGGCCCTTTGTTGTTTATGTATGTTGCAAGTATCTCTTACTCTTTGGCTTATATTTTCATTCACTGATTTGTGCCTCTGATAAGCAGAAATTCTTACTTTTAATGTAGTTCAATGCGTACAACCTTTTTCTTTCATCATTTGTGTTCGTTGTGTATTTAAAAACATCTTTCCTTACCACAGGCCATGAAGCTACCCTCCTGTGCTATCTTCTAGACATTTTACTATTCTCCTTTCATATTTTGATCTAAAATCTTTTTGGAATTTAGTTTTAGACCTGTTGTGAGATGGGGTTGAGTATAATTTTTCTCATATGGCTGTACCATTGCCCTGGCACAATTCAGCAGGAAGACTGTTCCCTCCTCACCCCCCTTGCAGTGCATTCCTTCCCAAATATCAGAGGTTGGATACATGAGGGTCTCTCTTTGGCTATCGATTCTAGTCCACTGGTCGTTTTTCCTATCTTTGTGGCAGCATCACACTGTCTTGATATTGTAGTTTCATAATGAGTCTTCATATCTGGTAGAGCAAGTCTTTTCACCTTGTACTTCTTCTTCAAGATCTTGACTTTTCCTAGTCCTTAGCCCTGTATTTTAATTAGTTTCTCAAGTTACACACACACACACACACACACACACACACACACACACACACACGCCATGGGGATTTTGACAGGCATTTCATTTAATCTGTGCAGGATTTGGGGGGAAGAATTGACATTTTTACAGCATTGAGTCTTCTAATCCATGAACATAGTATACCCCTCCATTTATTTATCTCTTCTCCAATTTCCTTGAATAATGTTTACAATCTTCTGTGTAGTTGTCTTGTGCATTTCTGTTAGAAATATACCTAGCCGCTTGATGTTTTTATGCTATTGTAAATGGTATGTTAAAAATATTTTCTAGCTCCTTTTACTGATTTAGAGAATTATCATTGATTTCTGTCTACTGACCTTGTATCCAGCAACCAATCTTACTTGCTTTTTAAAAATCTTTTTATTATAAAAACTTCCAAGCATATACAAAAGTAGGTAGAATAGTATAGCAGACTCCCTAGACATCTCACGCAACTTCAACCATTTTCAAATCATACAATCCTATTTCTTTTACCCACCTCCTTTTTCCAAAACACACGAAATATTTTCTGGGAAGTGCGCCCCTGATGTCCTACTATTTCACTTGTATCTATGTCAGAATTAATTGAATTTATTAATTCTAAAACTGTACATGTAAGTCTCTTTGGATTTTCTTCACACAAAGTCATTATTCGTAAATTAGATTTGTGTTTCTTACATCCATTACATATACATTTTCCTTACCTCTTTTCCTTGCCTTGCCATCCAGTTTAGACCACCATCACAGCAGAAGTAGTGATAGCAGGCGTCCTTGTCTCGTTCCAATCCCGGAAGGCAAGCTTTCAACATTTCACCACCACGTCTGGTGTTTGCTGTAAGGTTTTCGTAAATACCTTTTGGTTGGCGAAGGAAGTTCTTCTCTATTTTTAGTTTGCAGAGAGTTTTTAGTGAGAATGGATGTTGCATTTCCTCAACATGTTTTAATGCCTATATCAATATGTTCATATGAGTTTTCTCTTTTATTCTGTTAACTTAGTAATTATTTAATGTAGTGATTACTTGGTTGACTAAGTGAGTTTTGAATCTTAAAAATGCTCTTGCATTCACGGGATATGCTTAGTTAAATGCAAAGTGTTATTTTTCCATATTGCTGGAATGAGTGTATTAATATTTGGTTTAGAAAATTATGAGTGAGATGGCTCCATAATTCTCCTTTTTTATAATGTCCTTGTCATTTTTTGGAATTGAACTTATACCAGCCTCCTAGAAAAGAGGGGAGTGGAAGAGTTCATGTTTAGAAGAAGGTTTCAAGATATGAAAGAGCACAACTCAAAAATTTTTCATTTCCTTCTGGAAAGCATGGAGGCAAAGCACGTTTTTGTTGTTCTTTGTCTTTTAATCAAACCTTGAGAGGTAGTGGCTGACTGTGTCAGCCTGTGAAATAGCCTCTTGGGAATGCTCTAAAATCTTCAGAAAAATAGACCTGCAAAACTCCTCACACCTCACTTTAAAGCCCAGGTCTGATGATGTTAGCATGTTGAATATACCCATTATTTGCTAGTTGAAGACTGCAGCAGCGTGCACACATGGGGGAAGACTTCAGCATAATTTAGTACTTTCTCTCCCTTGGTCAGGACTGAATACAGATCTATTAAATACCTCAATATTGATTCTTTTTTAAAAATTGTGGTAAAATATACATAACCTAAAATGTACCATCTTAGCCGTTTTCAGGCGTCCAGTTCATGGTATTAAGTGCCTTCACACTGTTGTGCAACCGTCACCACCATCCATCTCCAGAACTTTCTCATCATCTCAAATTGAAACTCTGTACCCATGAAACCCTAACTCCCGTTCCCTCCTCCACCAGCCCCTGGTACCCACCATCTACTTTGTGTCTCTATGAATTTGACTGCGCTAAGTACATCATTTAAATGGAATCATTAAGCCTTTGTCCTTTTGTGACTGGCCCGTCTTATTTGGAAAAATATCCATGAACAACAGAACAGACTCTGGCTTGTGGAGGGATTAAAAGTTTGATGAAGGAGCATTATTCCAAATAATGATCACATTTCCTGTTATTGTTGTATCATAAAGCCAGTAGTTTTCATTAATGACTTGTAGCATCTAGGGCAATGGGCCCAACGGTAGCGTGCATTCTGAATTCTCACTTTTCTAGTGTAGCCAAAAAGTAAAAGTAGGAGCTGTGGAGCCAGACACTGCTGAGAGTGAATGGAGCTCTGTTGCTTAGTCGCTGTGTTACCCCAAGCCACCGACTGCCCTCTCTGTGGAGTAGGCTTGATGCTGCAGCGCTTAGCGTCGTGTGGTCACTGTGGGATGTGGAAAGGGCCTCCTCTGGTGCCCTGCGCAGGTGACCTCAGAGGGAACGACGTGGTGCCCCCGACACTCACCCTGGAGGCTCCCGAGCTGGAATTCCTGCCCCCGGCCCCCATCCGCAGCAGGGGCCGGCTGGGGGGTGGGGAGCCCGGCCGCTGTCAGTATCAGCCCTCGACAAGGGTTGTTATTTTTCCTGTCATGTTTGTTGGGGTCCAGCTCAAGTTTGTTTTTCTTGCAGAAAGGCAGGAAGGCCAATTTGGAACACACACAACTCATGTCATCGGCGGTGGCTCGCCCAGTGCCTGGCATTGGCTCCCTGACAGTTAAAAGGCGCAGGGTGGGCGAGCCCAGCAGCCAGCCCCAGGAAGAAGGAAAAGGAGGGAGAATGTGAGATGCTTATCTGCTCAGGCCTGGGGGGCCCCATTCTTCTCCCCCTGCTCCCCACCCCCCCGGGGACTCCTGGCCTCAGCGCCACAGCCTCCCGCCCGAGGCCTCCACGCTCCGTCCACCTCTTCCTCTCGCTGAATGCCCGAGGAAGCATCCCACCCTAAGGAGGGGAAAGTCTGCATCAGCAGAGATCCACACCACAGCCTGGAGGGAGGCAAAGGCAGGAAGAGGGAGAAAGAGCAGTTTCCATTCTGGACCCAAGACAATCGTGCGGTTATTTGAGAAGAGCTTTTGGTGTTTTTCCACCCCGACTTGAGTAGCGAGCGTCGGGAGTCTCCTTAGAGAAGCTTTCACCGCCCTTCAGTGTTAGGGTGTAGGATGGAGTGATGCTGCTGGGTGTGTGGAGACCTGATGGGTGTCGTCCAGTCCGAGCGGGTAAAGGTGCTGGCTGCTCTAAGACCCGACCACAGCCTCACAGCTTAGTGAGGGGGCAGCTTCTTCCAGGGCTGGTGTAATTACAATTCGGTAAAATTGGAAATTAAAAAGTATATATAAGCAACGAACACTTCTAACATATGTCCTCAGTAACTAAGGCTCCCTCAGTCAATCTATTAACAGATATTTTGGGGAGTCAGTGTACTTCCAGGGTATTTAGCTCCTGGAAACGTCTGTCTTCTCACCTGTAAAATGGCAAATGTTAGGGTTTGCTTTGCAGGGTTTTGAAAAGATCGGAGAGACCGTAATTCCGAACATCTAGTAGTCTCCCAACAAATGACAGCCATTTTTATGATTCCTATGTGTTCATCCCTTTAAAAAAAATTATGTTGGTTGCAGTTAGAAGAAAAGCTAGAATCACGGTTTTAGAGCAATCTTTGGAAAATCACACTTTACCTGGTGGTGTAAGATCAGCACATTAAACATTCAAGAAGTATTTGTTGAATAAACTAATACCTTTAGGGATATTTCTCTTTTGCGTATTTCATCTTCCAGCGGCGCAGTAAGGCAGCAGCCTTGTTTTTCATTTCCTTGAGAGAAAATAAATCTTCCATGCAAGATTTCTGTTGTGTTGAAGTTTCTGTTTAAATGGGTTCTACATGCAGTCCTTTAACACGTTTCACTTGCTTATCAAGCCGTTCACAAATCCTTCACCAGATGCGGTGGATCACGTGTCCAAAGACAGCTGAAGCTGTATCCCACACCCTGCAGGGCTCTTGTTTGGTGTAACCGGTCCCTCATCAGGAGATGATGGCTGTTTCTCATCACTTGGAATCCAGGCTAGCCCTGCGACTGCTTGGACCGATGGATAGCCATGGAAGTCGTGTTCTGGGGCGGCAAGCCCAG
The DNA here is from genome assembly GCF_949774975.1 of Lagenorhynchus albirostris. Lineage (NCBI taxonomy): Eukaryota > Metazoa > Chordata > Mammalia > Artiodactyla > Delphinidae > Lagenorhynchus > Lagenorhynchus albirostris. Next base: position 3,361,150 of record NC_083111.1, read on the forward strand.
GCGTGAACAAGGAGGGACAGTTTCTGTCTTTCTGTCCTCGGAGGTCCAGGAGGTCAGCAGTCTGGCTACCAGCTAGACCCTGCAGAGAGGGACATGAAGAGGGAGAGGGCCTGAAACTGTATCGAAAGAGAAGTCCAGCGGTTCCACGTCCCAGGTGAGCCCAGACCCTCGCTAACCTGCTGCGCACATGTATCCACGTGCAGGACCACAGGAAAGACAGCGGAGGAACCACCTCTCCAGCCCAGGCTGCAGAATCAAGAGCAAATAAATGGTGACAGTTTTAAGCTACTAAGTTTCGGGGTGTTTTGTGATGCACACAGATAATCAAAACATCAGATAAACTAATGTTGAACCTCTGTTGGATTATTTTCCGATGTTGAGTGAGAATGGTTTTTGGTTCATACAACTTGAGTTTATAAGTATTATCTTGTGAAGAGTGTATACTTGACAATTTTACAAGTGCTGTGTTTTTCTAGATATACCAATTAGATCATTCTTTCTTCTGTTTTAATTCTCCATTTCTTTTTCCTGGTCATGTTACATTAAATTACAGGGTATTTTCGACGTGTTGGTCGAAATATTGATCATAGTAAATATTGGGCATATTGAGATTATTTAATGATTGTTTCTCAAATTACTTGGGAGTATTTAGTACCTATAAGCTCCCTCAAAGTAGAAGATGAAATTGCTTTGTAATTTTTCTGCAGAAGTTGGAAGTGAATTTGACTTGTTAACTTAGTAAATGGTGCATTTATCATTGTTTTCTTTTTTTGTTTTATTTTTGTGATTGTGGTTAAAATACACACAGAATTTACCATCTTAACCATTTTTAGGTGTACGGTTCAGGGGCATTAAGTACATTCACATTGTTGTGCAAGCATCACCACCATCCTCTCCAGAACTTTCTCATCTTCCCAAACTGGAACTCTGTCCCCATTAAACATTAACTCCCTGTTTCCCCCTCCTCAGCCCCTGGCACCCGCCATCTGCTTTCTGTCTCTATGAACGTTATACTCTAGGGACCTCACGTTAATGAAATCATACAGTATTTGTCCTTTTGTGACTGACTTATTTCACGTGGCATTAACTCAAGGTTCATCCATGTTGTAGGATTCATGTTCTCCTCCTTTTAAAGGCTGAATAATATTCCGTAGTATGGATGGACCACATTTAGTTTGCCCATCATCTATCAGTGGACGCTGTGTTTCTTCCACCTCTTAGCTATTGTGAATGATGCTGCTATGAACATGAATGTGCAAATATCTCTTTGAGTCCCTGCTTTCAGTTCTTGTTTTCCTCTTAAAAAATTTTTTTATTGAGGTATAACTGACAAATAAAATTGCATACATTTCTTGTTTTTCTCTTTGAAGAAAAAGCATTTTATACTTGGTTTCTGCTTCCCATTGACCTCTCACTGGTTTTGGGTTTGGTTTTGTTTTTGTATCAACACATAGTTTATTCTGTAGCACTTTATAAAGCTAAGATACTTAAGTGAACTTATTAATATTTAACTTCATTAACATTTTTTTTTTTTTTTTTTTTTTTTTTGCGGTACGCGGGCCTCTCACTGCTGTGGCCTCTCCCGTTGCGGAGCACAGGCTCCGGACGCGCAGGCTCAGCGGCCATGGCTCACGGGCCCAGCCGCTCCGCGGCATGTGGGATCTTCCCGGACCGGGGCACCAACCCGTGTCCCCTGCATCGGCAGGCGGACTCTCAACCACTGCGCCACCAGGGAAGCCCCATTAACATTTTTTTTAATCACTGAGTTTCTGTGACACCCTGAGCTAGTTACCTTACTTCTCAGAGACTAGGTTCCTCATATGTAACAGTGGGTAACAAGACCTGGGTACGGCTGGCGGTGAGGATGGAATGAGCTGACGTGTGTAAGGGGCCGGGCACGCGGTAACGGTGCTCAGTCAGGTTAAGTCCTCTTTCATCCCCTACCCCAACTTCATTCAGGTGTAATTGGCAAATAAAAGTTGTGTATGTTTAAGGTGTGCAGTTGATGTTTTCGTATATGTATGCATTGTGAAATAATCACCACAATTGAGCTAATTCACACATCCAGTTCCTCACAAAGTTCTCTTTTGTGTGTGTGGTGAGAACTCTTAACTCTCAGCAAATTTCAAGTATACAATGCAGTACTGTTAATGATAGTCACCTTGCTGTGCATTAGATCTCCAGAACGTATCCATCCTGCATAACTGAAACTTTGAACCCCTTGACCAACATCTCCCATTTCCCTGCGCCTCTGTCCCTGCAACCTCATTCTACTCGCTGCTTCCGTGAGTGACTATTTTAGATCCCACATATAAGTGATATCATGCAATATTTGTCCTTCTGTGTCTGACTTATGTCACTTTAGCATAAGGTCCTCCAGGTTCATCCACGTTGTCGCTAATGGCAGCATTTCTTTCCTTTTTAATGCTGAATAATATCCCATTGCGTGTGTGTGTGTATACACATACATTGTATATATATGCTTCTTTGCCTGTGAGATACCTATATAGTATCTGTCACATTTTCTTTATCCATTCATCTGTTGACAGACATTTAGATGGTTTCCATATCTTGGTCCGTGTGAATAATGCTGTACTCCATGCTCATTGGGAGAACAGCTATCCTCTTGAGATATTGATTTCATTTCCTCTGGATGTGAATCCCAGAAGTAGGATTGCTGGATCGTATGGCAGCTCTACTTTTAATTTTTTGAGAAACCCTCATACTGTTTGCCATAATGGCTGTACCAATTTCCATCCCACCAAGAGCACAACAGGGTTTCCTTTTCTCCACATCCTGGTCGACACTGTTACCTTTTGTCTTCTTCACCTTGGTGTGAGGTGATATTGTGGTTTTGATTTGCATTTTCTTGATGATTTGTGATGTTGAACCTTTTCACATACCTGTTGGCCATTAGTAAGCCTTGTTTTGAGAAATGTCTATTCAGGTCCTTTGTCCATTTTAAAATCAGGTTATTTGTTTTTTTGCTACTGAGTTATATGAGTTCCTATATAAATATAGGATAGTAACTGCTTGTCAGATGCATGGTTTTCAACTATTTTCTCCCATCACGTAGGTTGCCTTTTCGCTCTCGATTTCTTCCTTTGCTGTGCAGAAGCTTTTTAGTTTGATGCAATCCCACATGTCTATTTTTGCTTTTGCTGCCTGTGCTTTTGGTGTCATAGCCAAAAAACTCATTGCCCAGATGCATGTCAAGAAGCTTTTGCCTTATGTTTTCTTCTTCATTTCTTAGTTCTAAGAGTTACTTTGCTGCATCTTTAGGATCTTCTGCATATATGATCATGTCATCTGTAAACAGGTAATTTCACTTCTTCCTTTGCAATTTGAACGCTTATTATTTCTTTTTCTTGTCTAACTGCTCTGACTAGGACTTCCAGTACTATGATGAGTAGAAGTATTGAGAGAGGTCATCCTTGCCTTGTACCAGATCTAGTGGGAAAACCTTCCTTGATTATAATGTTAGTTGTGGGCTTTTCATACATGGCCTTTATTGTGCTGAGGTAAGTTCCTTCTATACCTATTTTGTTGACATTTTTTTTTTATCAAGACCTGATGTTGCATTTTGTCAAATGCTTTTCCTGTGTCTAATTGACATGATCATGTATTTTTTCCCCTTCATTCTGTTAATGGCATGTATCACATTGGTTTGTGTATGTTGCACCGTCCTCACATCCCAGGGAACATCTCACTTGGCTGTGGTGTATGATCCTTTCACTGTGCTGCTGAACTTGGTTTGCTAGTATTTTATTGAAGATTTTTGCATCTACGTTCGTCGGGGATATTGGCCTTCAGTTTTCTTGTGTCTTTGTCTGGCTTTGGTATCAGGGTAATACTGGCTTTGTGAAATGAGTTTAAATTCTCACTGGTTTTTGATCTTGATAGAGTATCCCATTTTTCTATACTTTTCCCTCTCTAAGCCCAGAAAAGCCATTTAAGTCATAAGAGAAATTTTCTTCATATGTATGAATTAATTTCCATTTCATTTATTAACAATCTACGTCCTCTTACTTCTTGCTAAAATCATGATCCTTCCCTCAATTTTAATTAGTCTCCTTCTCTGCTGTAAAAAGTTGATTGTGAAATTGAGAGCCTTGATACAGTGGTAGATAATAGATGTTTCCTATGGAAAGAATAGCCTGTGGTGCTGACAGTGAAGTAAACTATCCTTCAAACCATCACTTTAGCAGGTTCTCCTTTTCATTGTGGAGAATGGAGGGTGGTGTCGCTTTCCAGGGGGTGGGGTGGGAGGATGAGACAGTGGCCCTGGGAAAGGTGCTCTCCTGGACGGGAAGGGAGCTGGATGGTGCAGTTCGATGGCATACTCTACAGCGAGCAGCGAGGACTCAGCTCTGACGGCATCACTGTGTTTGCCCACGTGGCATTATCCATCCTGGTACCTTCTCGTCCCAAGTTCAGATCTTTGGCTTCATGCTTCTTTCAGCCCATCCTGAGGTGTCCTCTGCAAGACATACAACCATCCAGACATCAGAACCTATTTAACACGAAAAGATGTAAACTTGTCAGGTTCCTAAGCTAAGTTTAGGATTATGCCTTTTATTTAGAATTCTTGGCAAATAATTTGTTTATAGGGAGAAACAAAGTGTAAGACATTAAAGACTCGCATTGATGTTAAAGTACCTCCTCCCTAAGTAAAGCTACAGTAGGTTTCAAGTTCATAAATGATCGTAGGGTTAGAACCTTTTAGTATCTTGTTAAAAATTCATAATGGCTATAATTAATGGGTAAAAAGTATAGCATTTACGGTGTAAGATTAGTACTTAGTAGGTTACTGCAAGTTCTTTCTAGATCACGAGGCACCCTGGCTATTTGCTGTCTCAGACATCTCTTCGGTCTTTCTACTGGAATGGATATACATGAGGAGAAGATGTAACTTCTAGATTATAGGTCACGTTTTCATAATTCTTTGCATATCCAGTACTTTTTCATTGTATGCTGAGCATTAAGGAGGATGTATGTTCACAGCTTTTAGATGACATCACCTTTCTTTTTTTTTTTTTTTTTTGGCGTACGCGGGCCTCTCACTGTTGTGGCCTCTCCCGTTACGGAGCACAGGCTCCGGATGTGCAGGCTCAGTGGCCATGGCTCACAGGCCCAACTGCTCTGCGGCATGTGGGATCTTCGGGGCACGAACCTGTGTCCCCTGCATCGGCAGGTGTACTCTCAACCACTGCGCCACCAGGGAAGCCCAATGTCACCTTTCTTTAAAGATGATTGAGTTTTAATTTACAACAGCCAAGACATGGAAGCAACCTAAACATCCAACAACAGTCAGGTGAATGGATAAAGAAGGTGTGGTACCTATACACAATGGAATATTACTCAGCCATAAAAAAGAATGGAATGAGGCCATTTGTAGCAACATGGATGGACCCAGAGATTATCATACTAAGTGAAGTAAGTCAGACAGAGAAAGACAACTATCATGATATCGCTTATATGTGGAATCTAAAAAAAATGACACAAATGAACTTATTTGCAAAGCAGGAACAGACTCACAGACAGAAAAAAAATCTTACGGTTACCAAAGGCGAAAGCGGGGGATAAACTAGGAGTTTGGAATTAGCAGATACAAACCACTGTATATAAAATAGATATACAACAAGGACCTACTGTGTAGCACAGGGAGCTATATTCAATATCTTGTAATAACCTGTAATGGGAAAGAACCTGAAATACATACATATATATATATATATATATATATATATATATATATATATATATATATATATAACTGAATCACTTAGCTGCACATCTGCAACTAACACAACATTGTAAATCAACTATACTTAAATAAAAACAAGCAAACAAAAGGTTATTGAACTTTATTCTAGCAAGCAGTTATTAGTGGGGTCTCTCGATCCTACCAGGTGGGTCTGTTTCTGTTTGCCCTTTGCCCTAGGGTCTGGCCCTTATTCTGGGGCACGTTCTTTACTCAGAATCCAGCATCCGCCAGCCCTGAGTGACGTGGGGACCCCGTGGAGCTCTCCTCTGCAGGACCTCTGAGAACCTGCTCTGTGCCGTGCAGTCCAGCCTTCAACCCAGGAGCAGGGCAGCGCCCACGCAGGCTTCTGCCACCCCCTTCTCCCTACTACCCGTCGCCACAAATTCCAGCTCCTTCCCTGCCCCAAACGCCTCCATCTTCCCCTGCAAGTTGTAGATGCCAGGGCTGTGTGTTTGGGAGTGTGATGTGACCCCGGGCTGAAAGCCAGGGCAAACTGGGGCTCATTTCGGGTATTTCCCTTTTCTCTAGGATTACCACCCTCTGCTTCCTGTTGCCAGTGCTGGAAAACATTTGGTTTATATATCAAGTACCGTTTAATCGTCGTCTACAGTTGGAAGCTAGGGCTGGTTCAAGGTACTTGGTCAGAATGGGAAGCTGGACGTCTGAATTTCGGCAGAAGTAGCAAAGCTTTTAGAACAGGAACCCCTGAAGTCCGATTCAGTTCTGCGGCGAATATGATTTTTACACTATTCTGTATAGCTTTATGGTCTTCTGTTTACGTAAAATGGTAACCTTTTATAGCCTGAAGGTATTTAAAAAATCTTTTCAGCTCTTACTTTTAGAGATGAGAAAACTGGGTTCCCAAAGGGTAGAGGTTTGTTAAGGTCAAAGGCCAGGGGAAGGGCAGAACTGGGTTTCTTTGGTTCTCTTTTTGGAGAACTTTGGTGCTTCCTCTGCTCCCTCTCTGTTCTTACCTTCCAGTTTCTCGTCTTCTTTGGCTCTTCTTGTTGGAAAGTAATGAAGAGCCAGCTGCTGTGGGAGACGGGGATGAGGTTTTCAGAGTCCCAGCCAGCCTCAGAATCACACAGCAGTATGGCAGTTCCTCAAAACAAATTAAACATAGAATTACCATATGAGCCAGTAATTCTACTTCTGGGTATATTCCCAAGAGAATTGAAAGTAGGGATTCGAGTAGATTCTTGTACATCCATGTTCATGGTGATGTTATTCACAACAGCCGAAAGGTGGAAGCAACCCAAGTGTCCGTCCATGGATGAATGGATAAGCAAACCTCCTCTGTACATACAATGCGGTATTATTAAACCTTACAAAGGACGGAAGTTCTGACACAGGGTCCAACATGGATGAAACTTGAGGACTTTAAGTGAGTGAAATAAGCCAGTCATAGAAAGAGAAATACCTCATATAAGGTGATTCCACTTATACGAGGTCCCTAGAAGAGTCAGATTCATAGAGACAGGAAGGAGGATAGTGGTTTCCAGGGAATGGGGTGAGGGAGATGGGAGTTACTGTTTAATGGGACAGAGTTCCAGTTTGGGAAGATGGAAGAATTCTGGAGATGATTGGCGGGGATGGTGATACAACAATGTGAATGGACATAACGCTGCAGAGCCGCACACCTAAGAGTGGTTCAGGGGGTGAACTTTATGTCATGTGTATTTTACCACAGTTAAAGGAAGAACTACCGAGCAGAGGATTGGGGGGGGGCTTGGAGCTGAGAGATGTCAGTAACAAGCAGAATCGCTCTTAAGCATAATTCTTGCCTAAGCCTGCCGCAGCTTAGCGTGTAATCACTTTCTGTAACTGTGTTAATGTTTTTATTTTAAAGTTAAAAAAATTATTTTATTGAAGTAGAGTTGATTTGCACTGCTGTGTTAACTTCTGCCGCACAGCAAAGTGACTCAGTTACACAAATACACGTTCTTTTTCATATTCTTTTCAGGATGCCTCCTCCCGAACCGGGTCGGGTTCCCAAGTCCTAAAGAAGGAAGCACAAAGCCCTTCACACGTTACCATGTGAAAACACGCCAGGCCCTAGGCACATTATGTAGAAACGACCCAACTTTCTGGGTGACTGACAAAGGCAAACTGCATTTCAATCCAGTGGACGCTAGAACAACATGGGTTTGAACTTCGCAGGTCCACTTACATGCAGACTGTTTTCAGTATATAGCCGCTATCGGTTGGTTGAACCTGCGGACGGGGATGCGGAAGCCGGATACGGAGGGCTCTAGAGCCTCTTCCAGGGCAGCAGTGAACCAGGAGAGTAAACCAGTAAACCGTCCCTGTCTTGTGAGCCTTCCTTTCTCGCGTGGGAGGGGAACCCTCCCTGGAGGCTCATCCTTGAGCCTGTGGAGGAGGGTAAACGAGTAGTGGAGCAGCTGGCGTCCCCCGCCCCCGCTGTGTAGGAAAAGGAAGCCAGAAGGGGGGGGCGAGTGTGTGTGAGGGGCGAGGGGTGATGCAGCGTTAAAGCAGGTGGGGAGACCCAGGGAAGCGAGGGGACATCTGCACACAGAGCCCCCAACGCCCCTGTGCATTTGAGAGCGACAGGGGGCGAGAAACTAGGGGTCCCCAAGGGGCGTGGGGGGCAGTTTCTGGAGCCCCTGGATGGATGTGGCTTCCACGTGGGAGGAATGGGAGCTGCTGCTCCGGGGACAGAGCACGGGGCCGGGGTGGGGCAGGAGGGCACAGCGGGCTGGTCCAGGGCCGGGAGTGGAGGCGGAAGCGGTCAGGCTCTGGGGATCTTCGGAACCAGGGGGATTCCTTCTTTGGATCCGAGGTGGGGAGGGAGATAAAGAGAGGATTCTGAGCTGATTGCGCGAAACCTGAAGTGAGTGCTTTTCTCGCTGCTCTGTGCATCCCTGCACGTTTGTGAGATTCGTGACCTGTTATCTAGAAGAAGGAAGAACGGGACCAGGCAGAGGGGTTGACATTAGAGAGGACACTGTACATCTTGGCGGGGTGCGGGGGCCGGTTAGAGACAGCAGCCGCGGTGGAGCTTCGCACCAGGTAGTGCTGAAAGCCCGGGATTGGATGTGTCGAGGAGGGATGGACGAGTTGCAGAGAAGGTGAGGCCAGAGGATCCTGGGGTGCCGGGCACAGCAGGGGAGGAAGGGCCTGGTCTGGACTCTGCTTGGGGCCCTGGCACATTGCCAACCTCTCTGACTCTCCGCTTCCCTTTATAAGGCGAGGGTAGCCCCACCCCGGCTGTTCTGAGGAATGTGGCCCAGGGACCTGCTCACCTTGGTGTCCAGTTCCTGTCTCACCTGTCCTAGCAAAAGACCCAGCACGGCTCAGAGAGCCCTTCCGAGGCCCAGATGAAAGCAGCCTCTACAAGAAGCCTGGGAAAACTACACAGGAAAATTTCCACCCGGCTTTGCCGCTCCCTTTCTGAGCCTCCCACTTCGCTGCTCTCAGAGGCCGGTCATCTTTCAGAGACCCCCTCCCTTAGCTGGTTGCCCATGGCCCCTTCCCCTCCCCCCTTCTCAAACGTAGCTGGGTTTCTGTTCCAGTTTTGCAAATACCATTCTCCCCTAGGTGCCAAGATAAACTGGCCGGAGGGTTAATGTGTTAATGGTGCTGGCGGGTATTTGGTTAACCTTCCCAGTGGAGCTCCAGACCTGCGGTGGGGCCTCACTTCCCCCAAGTTGTCGCTGCCTAAAAACCTGCCGCTTTCCATCTTTCCGTGGGGGGCTGGGGGCAGGTGAGAAACCAGGAAGCTGAGATTTCTGAGAGGATCTAGAAAAAGCGCAAAGATCATCTATGTGCTGTGAAGCGGTTTTCACGCACAAGTGATAAAATCATGCTGTTCTTGAAACTAAGATGCTGGCATCGAACAAGCGCAAATGTGGACCAAGGATATGATTGTCTCATCCTGATTCACAGCAGAACGGCCCGCAGTAGCCTCACGTGGCGCGGAGGAGCGGTGCTCATCCCGCCTCCCTGTGCTGGGGAGCGTCGTGAGACTCCGTCAGTTAGTGCAAGAAAAATAACCAGAAGGTGAAGTGTCTTCTGATAGGATTTGAAACGTTCTTCCAAGATACACAGATTTAATGAAAAGAGGAAAAATTTAGTGAAGATAACACCATCATTGGAAAACAAAGCCTGTTTCTAGGGAAGCAGCAATATTTTCCTTTTTAATAGAAACAGAATGTAACAGTGAACTTGAGAATTCCAAGCCTTGAACTCAAGAGTCAGGAGTTGAGTAAATTCCATTATTTTTATAGATTTAACACATTAACTCAGACGTCTTTTCTTGGCGAAGCTTAGGCATTCTGAAATCATAGATTCTTGCCATTCAACATCTTGAATTTCCTAAATTCTATAAAAGTCATCTTTGTTTTTCTTTATTATTATTAAAGAAAAAAAAAGCTCATGCCTCCCAAACTTTAGAAAACACAGATAAACAAAAACAGGGCTTCCCTGGTGGCGCAGTGGTTGAGCGTCCGCCTGCCAATGCAGGGGACACGGGTTCGTGCCCCGGTCCGGGAAGATCGCACATGCCGCGGAGCGGCTGGGCCCGTGAGCCATGGCCACTGAGCCTGTGCGTCCGGAGCCTGTGCTCCGCAACGGGAGAGGCCACAACAGTGAGAGGCCCGCGTACCGCAAAACAAAACAAAAAAAGACAGATGACCCCACCCCTTTCGTAAGTGGGTTGACTGTGGACCTGAGACAGTTTCAGTTATCATGTTGGTGTTCGTCCTTGGAGAACTTTTCTCTGAGAACGTTTTCCTCTACAAATGGGATGCTACCTTAACATGACGTGGGACCTTGCTTCTCCCACTGTGCACTGCAGCCCTGCCCAGGTCAGCCATGTGTTGCCACAGTGGTCTTAGGTGCTGCCTGGCTTCTGGGCTGGGCTGTCAACATTAGCAGAAGGAATGAACTTCCAGCTGTAAGATAAACAAGGACTGGGACATACCGTCCAGCTTGGTGACCATGGTAACACCGCTGCATGGTGCAGAGGAAAGTGGTTAAGAGAGTAGATCTGAAGCATTCTCATCACAAGGAGAATTTTTTCTTCTTTCTTTTCTCTTACTTGTATCTATATGAGATGATGGGTGTTAGCGGAACTATTGTAGCAATCATTTCACAGTATATATAAAGCAAACCGTCATGCTGGACGCCTTGAATTTATACAGAGATGGATGTCAATTCCCAATAAAACTGGGGGAAAAAGATGATTGACAGAGTCCCTGCCATGACAAAGCTTATAGTTTAGTGAGAGATCAAGAAACGGGAAACAAATACTCCATGCAGTGATGTAGAACAGGCCTGTGATAGAACCATGGCTTTTTGGAAGGAGGGATATTTAAGCTGAGCCTTGAAAGGTAAGTCAGAATTAACCACATCAAGGGCCAGGGAGGATGTTCCAGGCAGAGGGATCACAGGAAACCAGGTGGAAAAAGGTGTGGGTACAGCCAGTGTATCGAGCTGGGGAGGTGGGTAACCCCCGTGCCGGGTCAAGGTCAGAGTTGATACAAGCACTGTAAAGTATGGCCAGGAGCTCAGATTTTAACCTAAGTGCGTTGAGAAGCTATGACAGGGTTTGAGCAGGGGAATGACAATCGGATTTGGGGTTTGGAAGGATTATTCCAAAGGGCTCGCCAGAGTGTGACGATGACACCAGAGGCTTCTGGAGTCTGGAAAGAGGAGACAGAACAGACTGTGTCAAGAAATGTTTAGGAAGCAGATGGAAAAGACTTTCACTGTGTTGTAATGGACATGGAGGGATATGGGCACAGTCGCTTAAGAAAGGACTTGTTCCCCGGCGGGCAGGGCTGTCAGCCACTCTTCACCACCTTCCCAAGGCCCTTCCTGGCAGGATGTGACCCTCACATCCAGGGACGGACCGAGGGGGCCACAGGGGCCGTTCCTCGGGGGCTCCTCAAGGCTGTTTCTGGGTCTGCAGCACAGCTAATGTGCATCTCTGCCCCGTCCTGCCTTTGCCTCTCCTGGGGGCCACCCACCCCAGGGGCACCGGGAGGGAGAGAGACGGAGGAGCACGTGTGGCTTCAGGGGTTCTGGTGGCATCGTTCACTGCGACCGAGAACCCACATGGCAGAACCAGCCTTGGAGGGAGGGAGGCAGATGGTGAGTTTAAGGTGAGGCACGTGACCTTGGGGTGCTTGTAGCCTGTTCCTATGGAGACACCCAATGAGTGAGTCCCCTGGCCCTTGGTCTTGAGGCTGAGTGTGGTTTGAAGCTACATGGTCACAGGTGGATCTTTCTCGGTCTTTTCCTGGCATCTCTACGCTCATGCTATGCTGAAATATCAATACTTTCTTGAATATACCCTGCTCTCTTTAACCTCTGTTATCTCTGCCTGCCTGGACTGTTTTTCTTTCCCCCTCACGTTCTTCCCCTCCTTAGTTTCTACTCATTCTTATGATGACGTGACTTCTTCCAGGAAGTCCTCCCGAATGCATACTGATCTGGTTTAGGAGCCTGACTGACATACTCTGACCCAGAGCATCCCATGTCCTAGCACTTGTCATGTGATGTTATAATCGCTGATTTTCTTCTTTGTATTCTCCCCAACATTTATGAACTTCATGAGAAAAGGGACTTTGTCCAACTTGTTGAAAGCTTTATCCCCAGCACCTCCTGTGGCCCTGACACAGGAAGTGTCAATAAGTAATTGTTGAGTGAACCAATGATAATTGAAGGAAAAACTTAGAAAGAAGCGGAGGAATGCCCAGGCTGAATGCAACGTCAGAGGTAGAGAGTAAACAAAGATACTAGGGAGGCGTGGCCGCGAGGTAAGGGTAATTTATTTACTAAATTAACCAGAATTTATTAAACTAATATGATTGGACATTTAGGTCCCCCCAACATTTTCTTAAAGATTGTTATTACAAACAATGCTATTATAATTATGCTCTTCTCAATACAGACTTTGTTTACATTTTAAACTATATCCTTAGGATAACTTGATAAAAGTGGAATTTCTCTGTCAAAAATTTTGTTATTAGATTTTTAATATCTATTAGTGACAGTTTACCCATCAGAAACATGTTTTATTTTTGTGCTTCTTCCCAGCCCTGAATTATTTAACGTTTTTAATATGAAGCTCTTGCTTATTTGTTTATTACATTTCAAAAATTGTGGTAAAACATACATAACATAAAACTGACCATTTAAACCATTTTAAGTGTACACGTCAGGGACATTAAGTACATTCCTAATGTTATACAACCACTACCACTGTCCATTTTCAGAACTTTTCTTCATCATCCCAAACAAAGCTTGTGTGTAATAAACAATAACTCCCTATTCCTCTCTTCCCAATTTTTGGGAGAATTTGTTGCACGCTTAGGAAGAAATTTGGGGTTTAATTGCATTTCCATCGAGCAACAGAAATGTTATTTAACTCTTAGAAATTTCTGATTCTGCCGTAGGCCAACCACTGAGGACATGGTTGACCACATGCCATAAAATAAATAGCCTTTGGGAAGAGCATCCTTTTGCAATACTCAAGAACTCCTCAACCTGAGAGATTTTTCATCTAATTTGAAATAAGCAAAGATCAACTGTTTAGGATTTGGGAAGCTGGTCCTAAACTGGAAATAAGACACAGGAGGGTTCTCTTTGTTTTTGCAGGTGAAATTCTTAACCCTAAGTATTGATGAGGTGGAGCTTCCCTAAGTGGTAGCAATTTTAATAAAGAAAAATTTAGTTTCTGCTTTGAAATGATTTACCAGAGAAGAGAGATCTGTGTCGATTTTTACAGCTCCACAGCACCTTCTGGGATGCTTTCATGAAAAGTCAGAATAACCCGAGATTGAGATGCTCTGGGATGGAGAGGAGCCCCTGTGGGAGACCTGATGGGGATCCCGAGATTAAGGTGTGTCCGGAGACCACTTGGAACAATGGCAATTTGCAGCTTTGCCAGTTCCAGGCCCTTGCCTATCTTACACTGCGAAAATTACTAAGCGAAAAGGAATTGTATTGAAACTCTGGGCAAAACAGGAGGAGAATTTATGGAGGATTAACTTTCTTTCATCTTCTTACCTTTCAAATAGGGGAGCCAGCCCAACAAACTGAATTAAGGGGAGGAGCCTTCCTAAAGCCTTTGAAGTTTTTCTTTGCAAACAGAGCTGAATTTATCTGAACTCTTTCCCTTCAAAGTAAAAGCCTTATAAGCAGCCAATTTTCTCTTGCATTCCTTGCTCTTTGTGAAGTAACAGAGGGCATACGGTAAGAAAGAGGATCTGATGGGGGTGCGGGCCAAGCAGCCCTCTAGAACATTAATAAATGCTGATGAGCTCATATAAATGACAGAACAATTTTTTTTTTTTACGTTTTCCTTCTACACTCTGGAAGCAGCATTAAAACCTTAAAATGGTGATAAGGTTAACAGGGGAAAAAAAATCCAAATAATGATATGACCTTAAGATGTTTGCATCTCGCTTTATTTAAATTCACCCAAAGCTGTCCCATGATGGGCCTTTCTGTGTTAAAGTCTCTGAAAAAATAAACAACGAAGTTGGGTGTTAAACGTTTCAAAATCACCATAATTAATGTCTTACATAGGTCACCAGTTGCTTTTTTTTATTGATTGAAAGATTCTTTAAATTCTACACTGCTTTACAATTTTCAGAAGTTTCACACACATGATTTGGTATAATCCCATAATAACCCCTCTTCCCCTCTACCCCTCTATTACTGCTCTATTGCCCCTTCCTTCTCCCCACTGGTAACCACTAGTTTGTTGTCTATATCTGTGAGTCTGCTTCTTCTTTGTTTTATTCACTAGTTTGTCATATTTTTTAGATTCCACATATAGGTGACAGCATACAGTATTTGTCTTTCTCTGTCTGACTTATTTCACTTAGTATGATATTCTCTAGGTCCATCCATGTTGCTGCAAATGGCAAAATTTTCCTTCTTTTTTATGGCTGAGTAGTATTCCATTGTGTGTGTGTGTGTGTGTGTGTGTGTGTGTGTGTGTGTGTACTACATCTTCTTTATCCATTCATCTGTTGGTGGACATTTAGGTTGCTTCCATGTCTTGGCCATTGTGAATAGCGCTGCTATGAACATCACGATCAGGGTGCATGTATCTTTTGAATTAGTGTTTTTGATTTTTTCGGTTACATACCCAGGAGTGGGATGCTGGGTCATATGGTAGCTCTATTTTTAGTTTTTTTTTTTTTTGTGGTACGCAGGCCTCTCACTGTTGTGGCCTCTCCCGTTGCGGAGCACAGGCTCCGGACGCACAGGCTCAGCAGCCATGGCTCACAGCCCAGCCACTCCGCGGCATGTGGGATCCTCCCAGACCGGGGCACGAACCCGTTCCCCTGCATCGCGGCAGGCAGACTCCCAACCACTGCGCCACCAGGGAAGCCCTGTTTTTAGTTTTTTAAGAAACCTCCATACTGTTTTCCATAGTGGCTGCAGCAATTTACATTCCCACCAGGGTTAATGTGTATGGGTTCCCTTTTCTCCACAGGCTCACTGACATTTATTTGTGTTCTTTTTGGTGATGGCCGTTCTGCCAGGTGTGAGGTAGTATCTCACGTGGTTTTGATTTGCGTTTCATAGATCACCAGTGCTGATGGCCACCCTACAGCCAGAATACTTTCCGCATTAAGAGTGTGCCCTGCAGCGGGCTCACAGCAGCCCGGGTTCCACCCCGGCCCTGCGGCTGTTCTGCTTGCCCTCTGCACAGCCTCTTTGGGACTCGCTCCCTCCTTTGTTTAGTAGGGGTAGGAATGCAGGGTAGCTCAGGAAGTGGCTCCTGGTAGGGATGGGGGGGGTGGCATGGGATTAGCGGAGATGTTCACTTTATGTGCTTTTGCAGTGCTTTGCATCAATTTTCTTTTACCAAGAAGAAAAAGAGAACCTGTGGGTTAAATGAAGCCGTGTGTGTGTTGGCGGTTGGCTCACGTTTACAGGATGACATTGGATGTGCTCCTAGCTGGGAGGCTGCTGGCGGGTCTGCTGTCCGCGGATCCTGGGCAAGTGACAGGACCTGTCGGATATCCCCCTCCCTAGGGGTAAAGTGAAGGGTGTCGACCAGCCCTCTCTGCAGACCCCGATGCTCGAATCTCGAAAAGCAAACAGTTGTAACACTCGGAGCTGGACTCTGGAAAGCAGGAAAGGATTGGGAATTCTGTGGTTGGCTGGGATCAGAAAAGGGGATCCAGTCTACCCAAGGCAGCGAGGCAGAGAGCTTTCACAAGCAGCCTTTTGGGCACGTTCTGTGCGCTGGGTCAACCCAGGCAGAGGTGGCGCCGGCCAAGCTCGGGGCCCTCAGTGGGCAAGGCTTTCATTCTCCAGATGTTCTTCCCTTCTTTATGGGCCCTCACCTCCCCACTGGATGTATGTATACATGCACACTTTTAGTGCTGTTAACTTTTTTCTGCGTCTAACATTATTTTCTAAATAATTTTTCATATTTTAGAATAGTTTTAGATTTTCAGAAAAGTTGCAAAGAATACAAGATGTACATGTATCCCTCCCACCCAGTTTCCCATTGTTTATCGCTCTGTGTGTGTGTGTGTGTGTGTGTGTGTGTGTGTGTGTGTGTGTGTTTCCTTTTCTGCTTGGTTTTTTAGGTACTGACTAGTATTTCACCCCCAGATGCTTTGGCACCTACATCAATGTCACCTCAAGAAGTTTGGGTACATCAAGTAAACTATGAATCTGACCTCCTGGGAGAGCCCCTCTGGATCTGCTCCAGTCCTGACTGAGGAGTCTCCTCCCCTCTCTTCTGTGCTGGATTTCTGGTTCCTAAAACCCCTATTTCTCTCTTCCTTGGTTTACTCATTCATAAGCTTTTAAAATAGATTTCTGAGAAAAAAATACACCGCCAATAAAATTTTGCATGTTTAAACATGTCTGTATTCTGGCCTCAGGCTTGATTGATAAGTTGGCTGCGTATAGAATTCTCCTTCTAATTCCAGCACTGCTGTTGGGATGTCTGAAGCCATTCAGATCACAGTCCTTTGTGTGGGGTCTGTTTGTGCTTTATTTATTCTTTCTTTCTGGAGGTGTACTGGATCTTTTCTTTGTCCCCAGTCTTTTCCCATATATATTCCTTTTTTTAATACTACCTGTTCATGTTCCATGGTTGCAATATCTTCTCTTAGTTAATATTAGTTTGGGGGAAATTTCTTCCCCCTGCATAGGGTCTTGTTTCTTCCAAGTAACTTTTTTCTGTTTGTTTTGGTCTCCTTCTCTCACTCCTTAGTCCCTCGAAGCCCCTTCCTCCTTCTCTCTCTCTCTCTCTCTCTCTCTCTCTCATGCTTTGATGATAAACCGTTTCCTCAGATATTTGGTAACCTGGTTGCATGCTCATACGGGGGAAGACTAAAAAATAGATTGGAAAAAATGGTGGATTGGATGCTCTGATGCTGAAAGTCTGCTGTCAGACGATGGGTCTGGGCGGATGAGCTGCGCTGTGCAATCTTTCACGTGTATCTTTTAGATGTTCCCTCCAGGGCAGGTCCTGCTCTCTGGAGAACACCTGCCGTCCTCTGCCTGGAAGAGGGAGCCTGCCTGCTAGCAGGAGGGTGCTGAGTGGGGAGAGGACCAGGGCCTCAGCAACCAGTCCCCTGGTCTCAGGGTTGTGGACTCACCTCGTGCTTGGTTTTCGCTCTCCTCAGAGAATAAACCTCCAGTTTTTGCTCTGGTGGGGAGACAACTGGTGATCCCATAGTTGCTCATGTAGGCTTGCAATCAGTCCTCTTTATTCGGGGGCCCTTTCACGCCTACTTCCAGAGGTCTTCAGTGGGGCAGTTCTGGAGGCTTCAGCAGATTAGTAACCCTCTTCGTAGGGTTGCGTCGCCTTGGTCTGCTTCCTCACATCCAGCGTTACTGCTGTTACCGCCTCTCTGTTTTCTCCTTTCTTGTGGATTTCTGTCTTAACAAAATCTTGTTTCTGTCATTTTAGTGGGATTTCAGTAGAACCAAAAGTAGATTCATACCCTCCACTTGCTGCCTTTGCTGGTCATACGCTTCGTTTTTATTGTTGTTGTAATTATTATGACTATTTTTTTCTCTCAATGTCTTTTCCTTTCATCACTTTATCCTGTAACAAAGCAGTTAGGAGAGAGTTTGCCCAACATTTTAGATAAACCGTCTTTGAATTATAGATTTCAAACCATTCATCCGACAAAAATTATTCTGATTTCTTCATTTTGATGACACAGAGACCAAGGAAAAGAAAAACGTAATGACAGAGCAGAGCTGAGAAGGTGGCCGGTCAAATGTCTTATGCTATTCAACAAACTTCCATTCCAAGGGCAAATTTACGGCCACACTTGCATTCCACAGAAACGGTGCTTGCTGTCAGTAGGGTCAAAAGTCCTCGTAACATATACACGTATCTCTTCTTTTTCAAATTCTTTTCCCATTTAGGTTGTTATGTAATATTGAGCAGAGTTCCCTGTGCTGTACAATAACATGTATGTGTATCACTGAGTCACTTTGCTGCACACCTGAAACTACACAACATTGTTAATCAGCTGTACTCCATTATAAAATAAAAAGTTAAAAAAAATGTCCTTGTAACAGAATAATCCCACAGCAAAAATGTTTTTAGGCAACTGTTGGCCTAGTGGAATAATGTAGCATAAATCCCGTAAAGGCAAAAGTCGGCTAAAGCTTGTTGACTTGTGTTTTCAGCAACATCCTACTTCTGAGAATGGTGGTGAGGTGGTGATAAAAATAGTATTTGGGGGCTTCCCTGGTGGCGCAGTGGTTAAGAATCCGCCTGCCAGTGCAGGAGACACGGGTTCGAGCCCTGGTCCGGGAAGATCCCACATGCTGCGGAGCAACTAAGCCCGTGCACCACACCTACTGAGCCTGCGCTCTAGAGCCCGCGTGCCACAACTACTGGGCCCGCGAGCCACAACTGCTGAAGCCCGCACGCCTAGAGACCAAGCTCCGCAACAAGAGAAGCCACCACAGTGAGAAGCCCGTGCACCACAGCGAAGAGTAGTCCCCACTCGCTGCCACTAGAGAAAGCCTGTGCGCAGCAACGAAGACCCAACGCAGCCATAAATTAATTAATTAATTAATTTGAAAAAAAATATTTGGAACATATTATGAAAGATGAGATCACTTTATGGTCTTAACTGTTACCGTATTACTTTGATCATAAATGCTTCTCCACAATACAAACGGAAATCTGTAAATAACCCTGAGTTCCTTGACACTGGGAGCTGCTGTTTACTTTTTGGCATCTAAAGAAATCACTCAGTTTATGTCAAGCTTATGGTTTCCTTGATTTCCACCTGAAACTTGAAACCTTTCGAGAACTTGGAGGAAAACTAAAGACGACGGCACCCAAATTCAGAGCGATGCATCTTCAGTGAGATCGTAGCAGTGTCGTACTTTGAAATGGAAGTTCCTGCCTCCACATTTATTCATATACTGGATAATTAAGCCGCTGAAACGAAAGCAAATAAGAAAAAATAGGAAAGGACACGAATCAGGAAACAGAGTATTTAACATCTACAGAGTGCCTGTTACATGCGAGGCATTTTCACGTGCCTTGGTGTAGGCTGTGAAGGTACCATGTTGAAATCTTCACCATTTTGTTTTCTTTGTTGAACAAAAACCTTAAAAGGGCCTATAATGTAGGCAAAGTTCTAAGCTAGGAGTTTTCTGTGAAGAATACTCTTACTATATTAGGTAGCCACTATCTTTAAGGAAATTACATCTGTGTGTGCACTTACTGTGGCCACGTGCTCTGTTGGGAGCTTGCTGTGGAGAAATGCACATGTGTGGTCTGTCCTCATTTTCACAGATTCTATACTTGGGAATTTGCATACTCGCTGATGTTATTTGTAACCTCAAAGTCAATACTTGCTGCACCTTCCCAGGCGTTCACAAACACGCACAGAACAGGGAAAATCTGCATTTCCTGATGGATCTGTTCTAGCCAAGGTGGAACGAGCGATGCTCCGTCTTCTCGCTCCAGCTCACACTGTCAACAAGTGTCCTTTTCCGGGTCGATTTAATGCCACATTTTCACACCTTTGTTGGTGATTTCACCATTGAAAATGTCCCCCAAGTGTCGGGCTGCAGTGCTGTCTTGTGTCCTAAGTGCGAGAAGGCCGTGATGTGTCTTATGGAGAAGCTTCGTTCAGACATGTTATGGTGCTGTGGTCCACGAATTGAAGTTAATGACTCAGCAATATACATCACATAGAGGTCTTTAAACAAACACACGTAAAACAAGGTCATGTATTGATCTCCTGATGAAAATGTTCTGACTAGAGACAGGGGAGAGACCTGTATTTCCCCAAGGAGGATTTACAGTGTTGTGTAATTCAGTGTTCGCAGTGACTTCATAGAACACAACTCCTGCGAACAATGAGAAGTGACGTGTGTGTGTACATACCTACACACACACATATACTTCATACACACACATAAAGCTCTCCTCAGGGAACATAAATCTCATTGAGAAGCTAAAATATAAAAATAAAAGAGGCAACGCAAATAGAAGCATTTGAGTGACAACTTGAGATTAAAACGACTTAACAGCTGAATGGAGACTGAACTGATGTAGTAAACTAATTCTTGGAACCCAAGTAAAACTCTTCTGCCAACAAAAGGGAGCAAAGACACCCACTGCTTGGCCGCTTTCTGCTTATTTTTCAGTCAAACAAAGCCCTATTCAAAGTAAGGACAAACGTACCCATGTTATATAAGACTCTTCCTCGCAGAGAGATTTCCCTCATTTTCCTCTGTAGATCTCTTCCTGTCTTCTAGGCAGTGCGATTACAACCGCTGTTTACTGTCTTCTGGGCTGGTTTATGCTCCCTGAAAGTGACAGATTATTCTGCTGGTCATCTACATCTGATCTGTCTTTCTGCCAATTTTCAATTCTTGTTCTTATTTAGCAGCGGACTGAAGTGTTGAGGTGAAGAGTTTAAAACCAAAGTTTGTAACTATCAGATGAAAAAGTTACCTTACAATGGCCATTCTCGGAGAAGGGTGACACGCACTAGGGTGACTTTTTCTATCATGAACTTGAAGCAACTTCAGAAATTCTGGCTGAACTTTAGCCAAGAGCTAGTTTCATCCAACTCCTTCCTGAATTTTCTGAGACTCACAGAAGAGAGTTCATAGCTTAGATATAAAGATACAGTGAGTCGATTAATTCACTCTTTCTAGGACTTGATCACTGACCCACAGGCTTTGTTCACGGAGAAACTCTCAATTGTTTATTCTTTTTTCTTTCTCCACCTCCCCCGCCCCTCCTGCTTCTCACCCTCCTCTCTTCCTCCTTCTTTTTCTTCATCTGCACTCTTATGTTATTTCTCCAGAAGCACATCTTAGCTCCCTTTGGCTTGCTGTCTCTCCTCCCCCGTCTCTCCCCTCCCAGTGGGTTGGTTCATCAACCCGGTACCTTTACGCTGGAATAATTAACCCTAGGTTTCCCCCAGGTTTCCTCTGTGCCCCCACTTTCCCTAGTCAGACTCCTGAGGTCCCTCCAGTCAATTCCTGAAGTCATTTTACTGGGTGAGAACCTGTCTCCCACCCAGGCTCACCTGGTCTTAGCTTTTACTGGAGCATGTGTCCTGCCAGAGCCACAGGTAGTCTAAGGAGAACTTAGAACAGCGTACCCACGTGAGATCCTTAAATGCCCTTGGCCTCAGTGGGCCTGACTGGGAAGAGGAAGTCCCTTGGCCACAAAACAGTGAGCAGGTGGCCTTGGCAAAAGTAGCCTCCACAATTGTCCATTTTCTTGGTGGTTGGCTGCCGTGATGCGAATTCAGTGTTGCAGCAGTAGACTGATGCAGTTACTCTAAAAAGCACCAGAATCTGTAAAGATAGTCTATAGGAGAAAAAAGAGGGCTTCTTAAAGGTATATAAGGACTGAAATCACCAAATCCAACTCTTACATTTTACAAATAAATTCTCACTTAAACGATTACATTAGAACCAGGACTGTAACTCAGGCCCACAGACTTCTAGCTTCCAACAAATGAATCAGTGATTGGCAAATGTGTATTTGGGTTTCATTACTAATTTTTTTTTTTTTTTTTTGGTCCACGCTGCCCGGCCACGCCCACAAAAGGGCTGAATCCTGACCACTGGACCACCAGGGAACTCACTCATTATTAAATTTAATCCTCTTCTTTCATTAGTCAGTATGGCAAATGAGTGTAATTACTTTTTTTGTAATTAGTTTCAACTTCCTTGCAAATAGATGCTTTTCACATGTTCATCAGGGTATAATTGACCTACCATAAACTGCACATATTTAAAGTGTACAACTTGATAAATTTTGACGTATGTGTACATTCATGAAACCATCACCACAAAGCCAGAAAATGAACATATCCATTTACCTTCATGTGTTTCCTGGAGCCCTGCTGTAATCCCTCCTTCTTCACCCTTTTTGATCCTTCTCTGTCCCCCATTTTTGGCAACCGTTGATTGTTTATGTCACCATAGATTAGCTTACATTTCCTATGATTTTTATCTAAAGTGCAGCAGCTACTTATTTGTGTCTCTCTTTTTTCACACAGCACAGTGTGTTTGAGATTCATAGCCTGAGTCAGTACTTCGTTGCACTTTACTGCTCGGCAGTATTCCATGGTATGGATATACCACAATTTGTTTGTTCCTTCACCTATTAACGGACATTTGGGTTACTCTCTTTCGGGGCTGTAGACAGTTTCTTAACCTTGGTACAACTGACATTTTCAGCTGGATAATTCTTTGTTGTGGGGGACTGTTCTGTGCATTGTAGGACATTTAGCAAAATGTTTGGTCTCCCTGATTATATGCCAATAGCACCCCCAGTTGTGACAACCAAAATGTCTCCAGCTGTGGCCAAACATCCCCTGGGAAGCAAATTCACCTCCAGCTAGAACCACTGGGGCAGCAAATAGTGCTGCTATGAACATCCAAGTATAAGACTTTGTACTGAACGTATTTATGCTCTCGTTTCTCGTGGGTGAATGTGGGAGTGGAATAGCCAGGTCACACAGGTGTATGTTTCACTTTTTAAAAACCTGTCAAATGGTTTTCAAAAGTGACTGGAAGTTCCCACCAGCAGTGCATGAGTGTTCAAGTTCCTCAGCATCCTTGCCAACACTTGATATGGTCAGTCTGTAAATTTTGGACATTCTCATAGGACTGAAGTGGTATCTCATTGTAGTTTAATTAGCATTTCCCTGACGACTAACACTCTTGAACATCTTCATATGCTTATCTTCATTGGTTGAGTTTCTCAGGGATCACTGTCCTTCATTGCCTCATGGCCAATGTCTTAAAAACCATTGTTTCATGTGTTTTGTCCAGTTCTTCAGTTGTTTCTGGTTGAGGGTAGATCTGGTCCCTGTTACTTCATCTTGGCGGGAAGCAGGATTCTCAAAACCTGCCCGTATATATTTTTCTAGCAGTTGCTCACAATAACACAACCCCTGCTGTCATCATCTTCTCTTTTTCTTCCATTTCAAATCCTTAGACTTTTGATTCTCTTGCATTTGGCTTTGAAAGTTAACTTTGCTTAATGAAGAGTTGGTGTTTGTGTCTTGTGTTTTCTTTCCTCATCCTTCTGCAGTAACCTTTGCTACGACATCCTGAAAAAGTTACCAGGGTAGCTAAATGATGTTCACAAATTTGGCAATCAGGATACCTAAAGGGATTAAGAGGACAAACGGGAGGGATGGACAGAGACTGAGAATACCGTTTCATTCCAGGTAGTTTTCCTTCTGGTGTCTTAAAAGTTAACTGGCATAAAATAAAACAATTGATAAAATGGGTTTTATTGAAATTAAAAACTTTTATTCTTCTAAAGAATAAAGGTTAAGGCAAAAATATGGAAAGCCATGGATTGGGAAAAAGTATTTGCAACCTATACAAACTTTATACAAGTTATGCAACTTAATAATAACAAAGGTCAAAGGTTTGAAAAACACTTCACAAACAGAGACATACGAATGGCCACTCAGCACATGAAAAGAAGCTTGTCATCCCTAGTCACCAGGGAAATGAAAATTAAAACCACAGTGATACTGCTACACATCCTCTGGCATGGTTATTATTAGGGGGACTGACAGCGTCATATGTCAGGAAAGACGTGGAGGAACCGGAACTCCCATATGTTGCTGGTGGGACTGCAAAATTGTATAGCTGCTTTGGAAAACAAAATGTATGATTTAATTTATACGAAATCCCTCCAAATGCAAACAGCTCTAGTGGCTGAAGGCAGGGCAGTCTGTGTTGGTAGTTACACAACTGTATACAATTGCCAGAGTTCATCAAACTTTACACTGAAAAAAGAGAAATTTTACCGTATGTCAATTATAACTCAGTAACGCTCTGAGTAAAAGTAAACTGGTGATATTGACATTGGAAAGATAGATGGGGAATAATTATTTTCTGTAGTAAATGGTGTAGCAGTGTAGCTTCTTTCTGACCTATCATCTCATTCAATTTTTAGACTTCTTTGCTCCCTGTTGCTAGGCTTTTTTTTTTTTTTTTTTTTTTTTTGCGGTACGTGGGCCTCTCACTGTTGTGGCCTCTCCCGTTGCGGAGCACAGGCTCCGGACGCGCAGGCTCAGCGGCCATGGCTCACGGGCCCAGCCGCTCTGCGGCATGTGGGATCTTCCCGGACCGGGGCACGAACCCGTGTCCCCTGCATCGGCAGACGGAGTCTCAACCACTGCGCCACCAGGGAAGCCCTGTTAGGCTTTTTTAAGGAATGTTTTGAAGAAAATGATATAAAATCTTTGAAGTACATTCAATTTTTAAATGAAATCTTCAATATAAACCTACATAAATCACTATAAACATGCTATAAATCAACAGCAAACGTGCAAACGTGATTCACAATTGAGGCTGAGAAATGCAGACAGAACACAGACTCCATGTATTTACTACTTTTGCGTTACGAATGCGTGCGTTAGACTGTGATTTAGCTGCTCTGGTAAAGCACTGAAAACACGCTGGAAGAAAGAGCACTACTGAAAACATGTTCTTTCTGCACTGAGGAATATTCAAATCGAAGCCTAATTTGACAGCTCAGTGTTACTGGTCCAATTATGAATAGTGGTGTGTTCAGTAGTGACCTCTTTTTCCCTTGGGTCTTTGAAACCTGAGATCCACTTTGATTTTTTGAGCCAAAATGTCCACGAATGGAAATACTGCCAGAATTATGCTTAAAAACATAGGCGGTAAGACCATGGAAACACAGAAAGAAGTGCCTTGAATTGTAAATTGTAAAAATTGTTAATTGTACACTGCAGAGGGTTTTGTTTTTTGAGGTACGTGGGCCTCTCACTGTTGTGGCCTCTCCCGTTGCAGAGCACAGGCTCCGGACGTGCAGGCTCAGCGGCCATGGCTCACGGGCCCAGCCGCTCCGTGGCATGTGGGATCTTCCTGGACCAGGGCACGAACCCGCGTCCCCTGCATCGGCAGGCAGACTCTCAACCACTGCGCCACCAGGGAAGCCCCTGCAGAGGGTTTTTAAAAACACAATTTCTGGAAAATCCCTTGCTTTTCTTTTGAAAAAAATTTTTATTTTATTATTTTTTATTTATTGAAGTATAGTTGAGTTACAATGTTGTGTTAGTTTCTGCTGTACAGCAAAGAGATTCAATTTTTATATATATATATATATATATAATATATTCTTTTTCGTTATTCTTTTCCGTTATGGTTTATCACAGGATATTGAATATAGTTCCCTGTGCTATACAGTAGGACCTTGCTGTTTTTCTATTTTATATATAGTAGTTTGTATCTGCTAATCCCAAACTCCTAATTTATTCCCCCCTACCTTTCCCCTTTGGTAACCATAAGTTTGTTTTCTATGTCTGTGAGTCTATTTGTTTTGTAAATAAGTTCATTTGTATCATTTTTTTTAGATTCCACATGTAAGTGATATCATATGATATTTGTCTTTCTCTGATTTACTTCACTTAGTATGATAATCTCCAGGTGCATCCATGTTGCTGCAAATGGCATTATTTCATTCTTTTTTGTGGCTGAGTAATAGTCATATATATATATGACTATGATATATATATCACACACCCCCACATCTTTATCCATTCCTCTGTTGATGGACAT
The DNA here is from genome assembly GCF_949774975.1 of Lagenorhynchus albirostris. Classification (NCBI taxonomy): domain Eukaryota; kingdom Metazoa; phylum Chordata; class Mammalia; order Artiodactyla; family Delphinidae; genus Lagenorhynchus; species Lagenorhynchus albirostris. Next base: position 3,386,987 of record NC_083111.1, read on the forward strand.
TTAGGTTGCTTCCATGTCTTGGCTATTGTAAATAATGCTGCAATGAACATTGGGGTGTGTGTATCCTTTCAGATTATGGTTTTCTCAGGATATATGCCCAGGAGTGGGATTGCTGGATTATATGTTACTCTATTTTTAGTCTTTTAAGGAACCTCCATACTGTTCTCCACAGTGGCTGTATCAATTTACACTCCCACCAGCCGTGTCGGAGGGTTCCCTTTTCCCCACACCCTCGCCAGCATTTGTTATTTGTAGACTGTTTGATGAGGTGTGAGGTGATAGCTCACTGTAGTTTTTTTTTTTTTTTTTTAACATCTTTATTGGAGTATAATTGCTTTACAATGTAGTTTTGATTTGCGTTTCTCTGATGGTTAGTGATGTTGAGCATCTTTTCATGTGCCTGTCGGCCACCTGCGTGTCTCCATTGGAGAGATGTCTATTTAGGAACACCCCTTGCCTTTCTAATCTGCAGTGCATATAGAGCAAGGTGCAGGGATCTGATGTCCAGTAACGGTGCCCGTAGAGACAGGGCGTGTGCCTGCATTTGAATGTCAGAACAGTCCCTACCTTCTCCTCCTGCCTTCTCCTCCTATGCTTCATCTTGACTTCCTGACTCAAGTTCAGAACCCTCTCTGTCTCTTTTCGGCAGATATCTAAATTTCCTCCAGAGTCAGATATCTTCTTATTTTTCCTAAGTGATAATAAACTATTTGTTAAAAGCCAGCTTATGGGGGCTTCCCTGGTGGCGCAGTGGTTAAGAATCCACCTGCCAATGCAGGGGACACGGGTTCGAGCCCTGGTCCGGGAATAACCCACATGCCACGGAGCGACGAAGCCCGTGTGCCACAGCTACTGAGCCTGCGCTCTAGAGCCCGTGAGCCACAACTACTGAGCCCGCGTGCCACAACTACTGAGGCTGCGTGCTGCAACTACTGAAGCCTGTGCGCCTAGAGCCTGTACTCTGCAACAAGAGAAGCCACCGCAATGAGAAGCCCACGCACCGCAACGAAGAGTAGCCCCCGCTCGCCGCAACTAGAGAAAGCCCGCGTGCAGCAATGAAGACCCAGTGCAGCCAAAACTAAATTAATTAATTAAAAAGCCAGCTTATGGGGACCCTGTGAAACGTGCCTTCTTCAACTCCCCTGGGCAAAGCTTGCATTCGTATCTAGACCCATGTGCAGTTTGACAAGTGACTACACAACACCCGTAAAAAGACCACCCAGGCCCAGACATAGCACATTGTCAGCTCCCCAGAATCCTCATGCCTTTGCTTTTCCCCCCAGAGAGGCAAAGACTGGGTTCCTGTTTTTCTTTATACGTTTTACTACTTACGGTTGTAGCCCTAAACAAGACAGTTGAGTTTGGCCTTTGTAAAATTTCAGCAAGTGGCACAATTGTGTCTGCGTTCATTTATGCTCTGACTGCTCCCTCTGTGTTAGTAGGATTCATCTGTGCTGTCAGCAGCAGTGCCTGTCCGTTTCATTGCCACACACTGTTCTACTGTAGGACATACCACCTTGTGCTCACCTGCTCTAGAACCCATGGGATGTGGCTTTTTCTGATTTTTGATTATTAGAAGTAAGGCTGTCATGAACCCTTGCATATGGCCCCGTGTATGTGTGTAAGAGTTTCCCCAACTGTATGCGCAAGAGTGTCATTGATGGGTCACCCTGTAGGCGTTATCTCCTACCTTAGAAGAGAACATTAAACTTTTTTCCAAAGAGGTTTTACCAAATTACACTCCCACCAAATTAATCAATATTCATTGATCGCCTACTGTGTGATTCAGGTCTTGAGGGGAAAAGAAAAAACAATGAACAAAACAAAATCCACGACCTCATTTGGTTAACATTCCAGCAGACGGTGACAAATAATAAACAATGACGTAATATTTCCAGTGGAAAGAAAAATGGAGCAATAACACATGGTAAGGGGGCAGAAGGTGAGGCTGGGCTGCCCCTTTAAACATGGTAATCGGAGTGGACTTTCTGTCCTCCGAGGAGATCAAGGTCAGACTTTAAGAATTGTGCCCTTATGTTGGTTTAAATTTCCATGTCCCTGGTTACTAATGATGTGGGTATTTTCATATATTTTCTTGGCTATTTGGATTTCTCCTTCTGTGAAGGGCCTGTTCAAGTCTTGTCCATTTCTGTATCATCTTCCCTTATTTTCTTATTGATTCCCGAGAAGTGTTTCACTGTCTTACTGGTGTCTCTTGATGAACGCAATTAAAATTATGTCATCAGATTTATCAGTCTTTTCTGCATGAAGCTGAGCATATTGTTGAGTTTTTTTCCCTCTGACTCGCTTTTCCTGTTTGTAACCCCAGCGCTGATGCACCAGCTCTGTCTAGCGGGCAGTACACGCTCAAGATGCCAGACAGTGGTTTCCAGTGGCAGCCGAGGCCGCTGAGCCGTACCCTTGACTAGCCTTCATTCTCCCAGGGAAAATGCCGAGTGGTGCCTTGCTTTCTGAGCGCCCTGTGATGGTGTAGCCCGCTGTGCGCTCCCTCCAGCTTCTGTGCCCTGGAGGACGCTCCCTCCGCCTGAGAATCCCCTCCCCTTCTGCTCTGTTGCTTTTCTCCCCACCTCCTTTGGGAAATGCCCACCCACCTGGAGTCTCTCTTGGTTGCCATCCCCAACTGGGGCTTGGGTTGGGACCCCCTCACTGGTCTTTCTCTTGCGCCCATTCTATTCCAGCTCTCACTGCAGTGCATACAACGTGTAAATATCTTAAAAAAGGAGTATATTTATTAGCACTCTGTAGTGGGTACTCCATAAGGATCAGGGCAGCCAATTAATTCTCAGGAGCCCAACGCCCAGCACAATACTTAGCATCTGATGGACAGCCATAAATGCCTGTTGATTTGGAAATTAACTCTGAAAAGCATTGTCAAGGTCAAGGGCCTGATGCGTTCTGTTGGCTACTGCCTCGTAGGCTTGCCATTACTGTATTAAGTGAGAACTTTCTCTTGCTACCATGAACTCATACTAGGATTTCTTTCCCAGCATAAAGGGGCAGGTCGTGGGTTGGGGGTGAATGGAGAACAGTGAACACTGGGGAATCTGCTAGGATCACCAGAGGTCCTCAAAGCTGGCGTCGAGGCTCGCTGAAGCCCATCGTCAAGTCCTCAGGTGCAATCTCTGCCCCGGGTCCCAGAAGAAACAGCTGCTTCACATTCTGGGGAGACTTACAAAGCCTGACAGAGGCTGAGAGTGAACGCCTGTGCGGCTTGGATGAATCTGAATCAGCCACCGTGCGAATGGTGTGCTATTCGTGCTGTTTATCTTTTAAAAATAGGGTAGTGGTTACACAGCTGAAACGCCAAGCCTGCCCAGCTCCACTCTGCTCTGCCCGCTCCCAGGCTGACAGCACTTCCTTCCTGGCCTGAGGGCCTTCCTGCCCTGCCTAACCGCACACAACACTTGACACAGTGCTGGAATGCACTTAAGGGCCATACATGGAAACTGCTTGCTTTCTGCATTTACAAACAACCATCATCTACAAAACGCTGCCTTTATTTCCAGACTTACACTTTCTTTACTCTGTGGGATTAGCACAACTCCAGAGGAGCAAGAAAAAAACCCCACTTTCCATCCCCGGCTCTCTTTCTTCCCTGAAATTTTAATCTTTAGCTGTTGAGCAAAGGACATAAATAATCCGTGTGGCCTCTGTGTGCATTCAGGCAAGACAGAGCGGCTTTGGGATACGGCTTCCCGCACAGAGCGATTATACACTTTATTCGACTTCCTTCACTTTATTACGTCTCCACCTTAAAGAAGGAGGGGATGTTTTGGTCGTGAATGCTGTTGTATGAACAAGTAAACTTTTATCCTGACATCTATTAAGTGTTTTAGCACGTACAAAGGCTTTTTTTTCCTCATCATCTGAGATCTCCTGATGCACTTCCTTTCTCCCATCAAATTTTCGAGGTGGATAGGAGATAATCCTTATGTGGAAAGTGAAGATGGGGAATGCCAAATCCATCAGAGAAAAATGGGGCTTACAAAGTGTTTAAGGCTTCATTTTCTGAGCTCTTTAAATTTTGACGAAGTTAGTGCAACAGAGAGCATCTCAGGGAAATAGAACACGAATAGCTCTCTGCTTTGCAAGGCAATAAATAAAAGCTATTTTGAAAATAATTTAAAATTTGGTATGGTGCTGATCTGGAAAATTCAGGGGGTTTGTGGAGGGGAAAAGCAGTGTAAAGGAGGTTTCTGGGAGTGTCCTGGCTTTCTAAATTCAACGGCTTTTCATGAGCTCATCAGCCTTCTTAAGATATTATGATCTTTTGCCCAGGCCGGGGGAATTTCCTCAGATGTGAGCAAAGAGAGGGCTGGGCTGTGTCCTGTGAAGACTTAATATTGGAAACATGAACTCTCTTGGAACCTTTCCTGATTTTGTTTCAGAGGAATTCCCCCTTGAAGAACAGCTCCTGTGATGGAACGCAGGGGACAGAGGAAACCTTTTGAAATCTATTTATTTTTTAATTTGAAAGTGGAAGAGTTCCCTCCCCCACTTTGGAAACTACTTAAGTAAGAGTCAGGGAAAACAGTTCGAAGTCTCTTTTTTTCAGGATGAGTAAGTTAAACAAGTGAAGGGTACTCGAAAATACTCATTCTTTACATTACTCAGATGCACACGAAAACACTCATTAAAGTGCACCACCGTCTGAGTCATTATTTCCAAGTGGACCTGATTCCATCATGCAAGGGTGACCCCATAGGTGACCGTAGCCCAGGGCTTTACTGATGCTTGAAGAGTGAGGCAGCTTTAATTAAGCTACTACGTGTGAACATAAACTCCCCTGTGACATGTCATAAAGGAGGAGACTCTGACCCAGAAGGATAGGGTCCGACTCAGGGCTGGAGGGTGAGGAAAGGCTTCTCTGTGGGGGCCAGACGTGGGTGCACCCAGGGCAGGAATGAGGGGGGCCGGACAGGGGTGCACCCAGGGCAGGAATAATGGTGGGTGTGGGAGATCGGGAGGGAGCAGGGCCCACATCGTGCAAGGCCTCCTAGGTCATGGTAAGAGTTTTGGTTTTTCTTAAATTGTGGTAAATATGCATGACACATAATTTACCATTTAACCATTTGTAAGTGTGCAATTCAGGGGCATTAAGTACATTCTCACTGTTGTGCAACCGTCACCACCATCCACCTCTAGAACTATTTTCATCTTGTGAAACTGAAACTCTAAACCCATTAAACACTCACTGCCCCCCTCCCCCCTCCCAGGCCCAGGCAGCCACCAGTCTCCTTTAACCATGAATCTGAGCCTCTAGATGTAGGTCAGGTAGGTGGAGTCTTACAGTACTGGTCCTTTTGTGACTGACTGATTTCACTCCGCGTGACGTCCTCAAGGTTCATCTGTGCCGGGCTATGTGCTAGAATTTCCTTCCTTTTTAAAGCTGAATAATATTCCATTTTACGTATACACCGCGTTTTGTTGATCCTTTCGTCTGTCAATGGGCCTTTGGCTGTTGTGAATAACGCTGCTATGGACAGCATTTCAGTGTAATGCTGTCAAACAGGGAACAACAGTGTACAAACATCTGCTTTGAGTCTCTGCTTTCAGCTCTTTTGGGTACATCCCCAGAAGTGGAATTGCTGGATCCCCATGGTCATTCTATGTTTAACTTTTTGAGAAACTGCAATTCTGTTTTCCGTAAGAGCTGCACCATTCTGTGTTCCTACTCGCAGTGCAGAAAGGGTCCAATAGCCCCACTTTCTCGCCAACACTTGTTATTTTCCTTTTTTTTGTTTTGTTTTTTTTTTTGCGGTACGCGGGCCTCTCACTGTTGTGGCCTCTCCCGTTGCAGAGCACAGGCTCCGGACGCACAGGCCCAGCGGCCATGGCTCACAGGCCCAGCCACTCTGCGGCATGTGGGATCTTCCCGGACCGGGGCACGAACCCGCGTCCCCTGCATCGGCAGGCGGACTCTCAACCACTGCGCCACCAGGGAAGCCCTGTTTGTTTGCTTTAGTTTCATAAAATTCATCTTAATGTGTGAAGAAGTGTTTGGAATTTTTAAGTTAGAAGCCATTGAGTGATTTTTAACAAGGGAGTAGCAGAATCCTCTTTCTTTTTAAAATAATCACTCTAAGTCAGAAAGAGAAAAAAAATATCGTATATTAACGCATATATGTGGAATCTAGAGAAATGGTACAGATGAACCTATTTACAAATCAGACATGGAGTCACAGATGTAGAAAACAAACTTATGGATACCAAGAGGGGGATGGGGGGTGGGATGAACTGGGAGATTGGGATTGACATATATACACTACTATGTATAAAATAGATAACTAATGAGAACCTCCTGTATAGCACAGGGAACTCTACTCAACACTCCGTGGTGCCCTAAATGGGAAGGAAAGCTAATAAAGGGGGGATATATGTGAACGGATACCTGATTCACTTTGCTGTACAGCAGAAACTAACACAACATTGTAAAGCAACTATACTCCAATAAAAATTTTAAAAAATAATGAAATGAAATGATCACTCTGGCTGCTTGATGGGGGATCGGCTGCAGGGGGAGGAAGGGGCCAGTGGGCAGTCTAATTATGAGAGTATTTTGGTGTCCGGGAAAGGGATGCTGCTGGCATGGAACAGGGGAGTAGTTCTGAATAAGAAAGTTATGCAGATGTAAGATATACCTTAGAAATAAAATTTATGGGTCTTGAAGATGGATTGGATGTGGGCGTGGCTGAAGAGGGAGAGAAAAACCAGTCACGGCTTGAGGTTTCTGGAATAAACAACCAGGTGGGTATTGGTACTATTTTTAGAGATGAGGAAGATGGGGTTGGGGGGACAGGTCCCAGGAAATCAAATGCCCATAAAATATTCAGTGGAAGCATCAAGAGACAGAACATTGGATTGGTAACACTGAGACTGGGGAAACCCACTCAGAGAGGTTGAGTAAGTAACTTAAAGTCACACAGCACAGAATACAATGGCAGAGTCAAGATGCAAACCCAGGACTGTCTGACTACAAAGCCTGGTCTTCTCCATTCTGTGTCACCACCTTCCAGGCAGAGCAGATCAATCTTCAGGAATTTGGACCAATGACTGCATTTATCCACTTTGGGAAATCTCTAGTAGTAAAAAGGGGACCCCTCATACAGTAATAAGTGTGAAGTTTAGAATGGAAGTCTTGAAGAGCTTTTGAGAATAAATAAAACAACATATTTGAAATGTTGCTTGTAGAAATGGTATTAGCAGAGTTTAATAAATGCCGTTACTTATCACTGGGAAGCAAAGAACATATTTAATCTCCTCCAAAGACTGTGGCATCAAAGGTGGTGTTTTACTCACACTGCACAAGAAATCTAGACTCTAGCTCTGTATCAGGTGCTCAGCACAGACATATTCACACAAGTGAAAGGATGCTAACGTGATAATAATGATGGGCCAGAAGGGAAGAGTGATTAGAGCGCAAAGCTTAGGAACAGAGGTTCTGAAATTAGACAGAAATGAGTTTGAACCCATCTGCTACTTGTGTGTCCTCAGGCTGGTCTGTAACCTCCCTTCCTTTGGTTTCATCATCTCTCAAAGGAAAAATATGATACCTGAATTCGAGGGGCATTGGTGAGGGTCAGATTAGACGGCGCATGTCAAGGGCTTAGCTTAATACTGGTTACTTTAAAAATCATTGTTACAGTGATGTTGAGTACATGCTTTATCTCTGGAGAAAGGCTGAGCGCCCTAGAAAAAGGAGAGGTTGGTGTTCAGCATCCGTGTCAGGGAGCGTAAGGGGATGGCTACATTTATAGTTAGGGAATAAAATGGTGCTTTGTTCCTAAATGTCCATTTTCTTGACAATTTAGTGACATTTCATTAATATTTTATAGCGTTTGGAACAAATTGGGAAAACATTCCGTGTGTTTTTCTACATATATTACCCACATAATTAATGCCTTCGGAAGCATCAGCTAATAACTTCATAGTTTTAAAGGCTTAGAATTATTTAGTAAAGATAGATGGCATTTTTTTTGGGAAATCCTCTTTGGTGATAGTGGAAGGGTACAGGGCAAAAAAGCATTGGATTTGGCCCCAGGTAGACCTTGGTCTGAAGCCTAGCTCTGCTTCTTAGTTAGCTGTGTGACCCTAGAGAAGTTACTTAACCTTTCTGCAGTTTTTCTTCGTTTGTAGAACGGGGATGAGCATACTCCTCTCGTGGGAGGCATGTGAAGCACTCAGTTACAGCTGAGTTCCTTTTAGCTATCAATAATGTTAGCTATCTTTAATTTATTTTCTTTTCTCTTTTCCTCTTATGCTATACAATACGTTTTGCTACCAGGTGAAAGGATGTAGGTAAAACATTACTGAGCACAGTAAAGTAAGTTCCATGGAACCTTTGAGAAATCAAGGATGTCCTTCTAGCTCTTGAGTCCACTTCCTGAAATAGCTCCTTGACCATCTGTAACCCTCCTGGATAGAAGGGACAAATGGAAACAGGGGAGGAGTTCAGCATGGCTGTTACCATCACTTGTATGGTTGCTTTCTAACTGGTTTGCTTTGGAAAGACTTTGGAACCTGGGAGGTTTCACCCCGTATTGTGACGAGACTTCCCGATGAAAAGCATGAATGCTCTTCTGCACAACTGGTAGCACTTGACCTTTTCTGACTCTCTTCCCACTGTCCTAACCTAGTACCTGGCTTTTTGCATTAAAGAGCAGAGGGGCACGGAGCAGGGGTTGGCACCGTGTGGGCACCGACCAGTGTGGGGTGACTGCGAGGGACAGGGCACGGCTGCCTGTCAGCGGCTGGAGGGCGAGTGGCTGGAGGGTGAGTGGCTGGAGGGTCTGTGGATGGAGAGTCTGTGGATGGAGGGAGCAAGAATTGGCTGCAGAGTAGAGATGAGTTCGAAGTCACCAAGCAACCTCCAGGTGGTTGGAAGTAGGGACTGGGGCTGTGGAAGGTTCTGGAATTGGAATTATGGAATGGAATGGTGGTCCCTGCATGGAGGTGGGGAGACAGAGTGTGGGCCGGTTAGGAGCCCTGTGGAGGAAGAATTTGGGACTGACTACGCTTGCGGGGTCGGAGAAGAAAAAGGAGCCAGAAACGCTAGCAGAAGGATGTGGAATTCCAAGCAGAAAAGGGCGCAGGGTTTCTGCGTGCTGGAGAGGCCAGCACCGAAGGTGCCAGGTTGGGGATGGACGGCAGGTGGTGGCACCTGATGACTCTTGAAGGACCCGTTTCAGAGACTGACGAGGTTTCATCCTCAAATTAGAGGGACATGAGACATTAACTTGAGGGGTTGGTGGGAAGGAAGCCTTTAGGAGAGTCTTATTTTTAGTCTTTGGAGAAGGATCTGCAGCAAATTAAATCTAACCGAATTATGCTTTTTTTGACAACTGCCTCAGATTTAGGCGCTCCCGTGAGCAGATTATATAAATACTGAGTTTTTATAATTGCAGAGAAATGCAGAATACTGCTTACACCAAAAAGGCTTTGAACTACTAAAATGTTTAAAAAACAATGTGAAATTTTCTCCCTATGTTTTAACTTGACCTAACACCCCCAAACTGAAATGCTTTCCAAGTATTCTCAACCAACTTTTGGAGGGTATGTATTTGTTGTTTTAAAATTTACTTTAGATTTTATTTTAAAATACATTTGAAAGTTTGTTTACTGAGTTTGCAGTGCCTCTTCATTTTGCTGTGTCTGATGCATGTTAGCTTTCCTGCATACTAATAATGGACCTTCCATGGCTTGTTTGGGGCTTACGAAGACAGCCGAGGAAAGTTCCCTACATCAGTGCAGTCAAATTCTATCAGTATCAGTTTACTCTTTGATAGAAACATGAAATTTTTGGTAGCATATGAATACTTAATAATTATATGTATTGTATATATTAAAAGTTAAGATTAATGTAATGATCTGAAAGTTATTTTATCATGAACCTTTATTTTCTGGTTCTTTGACTCTCAAGTCTAATTTTCTGTTGCTGAAGAACCGAATACTCTAACCCATTGGTTCCCGGATTTTTTAATTTCACAAACTAGTAAAATTTTTAATAATTAGGGACTTCCCTGGTGGCACAGTGCTTAAGAATCCGCCTGCCAATGCAGGCGACATGGGTTCGAGCCCTGGTCCGGGAAGATCCCACGTGCCACGGAACAGCTAAGCCCGTGCGCCACAACTACTGAGCCTGCGGTCTAGAGCCCGCAAGCCACAACTACTGAGCCCACATGCTGCAACTACTGAGCCCTCATGCCACAACTACTGAAGCCCATGCACCTAGAGCCCGAGCTCTGCAACAAGAGAAGCCACCGTAATGAGAAGCCCGCGCACCGCGACGAAGAGTAGCCTCCTCTTGCCACAACTAGAGAAAGCCCGCATGCAGCAACGAAGACCCAACACAGCCAAAAATAAATAAATAAATAAATATTTAAAAAATTATCTTTTTATTCCAGTGTCCTTGTTTTTCATTTTGTCTTGGATCAGTCAAAACTTTGTCCTGAGACTGGAACTATGTTGCACACTGGCTTTTGAGAACCTCCATCTAATGCACTTTCCAGTTACCTTTATTTTATGCATTTATTTATTTATTTTTATCTTTTTTAAAATTTAATTTAATTTTATTGAGGTATAGTTGATTTACAATGTCGTGTTAGTTTCAGGTGTACAGCACAGTGATTCAGTTACATATATATGTATATGTATAGTATAGATCCCTCCAATTCCTTTTTTTTACTCATTATTTTCTTTCTTTTTTTAAAGTTGGAGTATAGTTGATTTACAATGTTGTGTTAGTTTATACAGCAAAGAGAATCAGCCACACGTATACATATATCCCCTCTTCCCTGGATTTCCTTCCCATTTAGGTCACCACAGAGCACTGAGTACAGTTCCCTGTGCTATATAGTAAGTTCTCATCAGTTATCTATTTTATACATAGTATCAATAGTGTATATATGTCCATCCCAATCTCCCAGTCCATCCCATCCCCCCTCCCTGCTTGGTATCCATACGTTTGTTCCCTACAGTCTGTGACTCTATTTCTGCTTTGCAAATAAGTTCATCTATACCATTTTTCTAGATTCCACATATATGCGTTAATACACGATATTTGTTTTTCTCTTTCTGACTTACTTCCTCCAATTACCTTTAAATGAGTACAATCTCAGGCAGGAGGGCAAGAACCTTGCTATACTTTCATCCCCTCTTTTGGAGAAAATGACATACTACAGAAACTATTAGTTCTTAAGAGAGGAATTGTTATTTCCAAGATTGAAGTGATACAAGGTTTCAAGAGATTCACCTCTTTCCCTTTTATCTGTCCTTGTTTATATTGATGGTCAGGTTCATATAAGGAAACCTAGCCTCACAGCACTTTCCTTTCCAGGGTGTTTGTAATGCTCGTGTGTGCCGGAATGCCTGAGTTTATTAATATGCATTACACATTGTGTTTATTTCTGTTTCATCAAGGTTTTGCCAGATTCTGGCCTGTCTGTGCGTGATAGTGGCTGTGTTTGTGTATGAGCACAGGGTCATCTGATAACAAATTGTCGCATCATGCGATTAAGTGATGTTTAAAATGGGTGCCGGCCAGAAGAATCTGACTCCCAGCTCACTTTTAGAAGGTCCAATCAACAAAAGAAAGTTCAAGGTATCTTGGAAGAGGTCACTGATTACAACCAACGTCTTGATCATCCTGGACCTGTTCCTTCCTGCAGAGACACAATTAAAATCATGTTGTACAGTAGAAATTTTTCATCGTTGGAGGAGACACTTTTTTTCCAGAGGTAAATCAATGTAAAATCTGCCTCCTTTGCAGGAAGATAAAAAGGAATCGTTTTAGAAATCCACTCAATGAATCGTTGAGGAGTTGATGCTTTATAACCTGCTTCAGTTCCCAGAAGCTGTTTATCATGACTTCCCCTGCCGTATACAAGGCCACACGGGCAGACTGTGAGCATTGTGGAGGCGGGGATTCTGTTTCATTTACTTTTGTATCAGTTTTGTGGCACATAGTAAGTGCCTAGTAAATTCTATTAAAACACTGGGTGAACGGGGCAAGTAAATCCAGTTACTGGGCAGGAATATTAACTAAGACTCCAACTGATTTGTAACACTTGCACTACATTTTGTTTGTTTGTTTTTGTTTTACACATTTTTAAAATTGAAATACAGTTGATTTAGAGTGTTGTATTAGCTTCAGGTATACAGCACAGTGATTTCGTTATATTTAATATATATAATATATATTCCTTTTCAGATTCTTTTCCTTTATAGGTTATTACAATATATCGTTCCCTGTGCTATACAGTAGGTCCTTGTTGTTTATCTATTTTATATATAGTAGTGTGTAAATGTTAATCCCAACCTCCTAATTTATCTCTCCCATATTCTTTTGTATTGATATCTAATCTCTCTGATTTATCAGTGCTATGATCAGCAATATAACTGAATTAGTCTGGAAAGTGTCGGGAGAAAGTTTTGTCTGATAACTAAAGCTCAGGGACAGTGTCACTATTCTCACTATTGGTTTTGTGATCCAGGAAAAAATTCCAAAATTAAAGTTTTTTTCTTATTATTTTTTGGCCTTGGGCTTTTCTCCTCAATGCTATGGGTGTATCATCTTGTTATAAGTCCGTTGAAACTTAAGAAAATGTGCAAAAGAAATGAATTTGCGCTCTTTTCCGTGAAGTCTGGTAATTTTAGCAATCCGTTGCCTTATGAGATACAAGGCAACTCTGCTTCCTCTGTAGTCTGTTTTTTCTTCCTTTCTTTCAAAATAACCTGCCATCTTTCCAAAATAAACATGAAGGGGAAATACATTAGTGGGTATGTAATCACCCAGATATCTGTAGTGGCATGCCTGTAAAAAAAATAGTAAAAATAAAATAGTCATCAGAAATGTATTCTGGTTTTACAAGACTAGTGAGCGTTCTTGTCTTTTCTTTATAAGATTTTTAAAAAGAAACATTTATATTCACGTAAACAGTTGGCTAAAGTGAAAATTAAATAGCTATCTGCCTAGAACTTACTGTCTCATAATCTTAGATTTCTTAGGTTGCGATTTTGGGTGAACATCATCAGATTAGTTGTTTTACAGAGTTTTAGCATTCTAGAATTACAGTATCATGTTCTATTTCTATTCAGTATTTATGAAGCCTCATTCTGACGATCTTATCCAATAACTATGTTATCCATACAATTACCTTCATTGTAGGTCTTAATCATAAAATCCATATTTAACATTCATTTTTAGATACCTTGAATTTAAACATACTTTTACAATTCCATTTATTTAATTTAATTAATTAATTAAATTTTTTTTTTTACGGTTCCCTTTAATCCTGAAGGGTCAGGATATTTAAGAAACTGTCTTGCTCAGAAGACTTCACCGAATCCAGTGAGTCTGGTGATTAATGTTATTACTTTCAGTTTATGGTTCAGAAAATAATGATCACCCTCTTCTTCCTTCATCTCTTCTTCTTCTGCACCCTTTCCATCAGCAACAAATAGTTAACATCTATTCTCAATGCTGTGCAATGGGGATTCAGAGTTTCAGCTTCTGTCCTTAGATCTCAGAACAAGAAGTAGACGTAGGAGTCAAATCCTGGTTCACTGTCCGTCATTAGCATGGCCAGGACAGACCGTTAGAAGCACAGCATATACTTATTAATAAAGATCCTGTTGTCTTGGAGCCTGTGCTAATTCGTAGGGAGCAAAGCAGAACTATCTGTGTGCAGCCTACCAAGTTGAGGAGAGAAGGTTTGCCACACGGTTTCACTGCATTGCGAGATAAGTGTTTATTCCTCTTAGGCAAGTCAACCGCTTTTGCTCAGACATGTGTTTATGAGGCCTGAAGATGCTAATTACAAATCATTCTTATCTGTCACTAAAGTCACCAGGAGGATTATTTGTAAACTGTCCTCAGACAGTTTCCTTAGATTTCCTTACTTGTAAACTGTCCTTAGATTCCATGGGAATCTTAAAGCTAAAAAAACAAATTACAAAAAAATGCTTCAGTTTAGACCAGCTGCACCCCGAAATTTCAAATTACCCTGAGCGTAACATGTGGAGTGTATAAACCTCTTCCCTTTGGGTGTTGATTTATTATGACTCACATGCTAACAAGAGCTGTTCGGCCAGGACTCTGGAGGGAGAGCCCCTGGGAGTGAGATCACGGCCAAGCCCCTGCATGGGTGAGGGGCCTGGAGGCCTTGGCGATGGGCTGGCGTTAGCCATCATTCCTAGTGCCTCTCTACCTAGAATGGACAAGCCTTCTCACTATGGGGCTAGGGCTTGACTGGGGCTAGAGGTGGGGTAGGAAGGACAAGTCATCGCTGCCCAGGACTCAGGAATTCCATGTCATCATCCTTTCTCTGGACAGCTCGAATGGCTCACATCACCCAGCCGGTGGAGATAGCACAAAATCTGAAGAAACAGGAAAGAAAGAACAGCAGCGTATGCCTGCATGGCTTGTTTCTGTATGCAAATCAGGGCTGAGCCAGGTCTGGAAGCTTTCCCGCAGATGGGTGACCAATTGGTTTCCAACTCTCCATGCTGGGGTTGGCTGTTCCTTGGGCTGCCAGACTCACTCCCAGGAAGCAAACTCATCCACAGTCACTGGAGCTTTAGTCCTTGGATCGTGACCGAAGCTTTCAGGGCTCAAGAGGAAAAGTTCAATCAAAAACGTGTAGCCACACTCTCTCAGGGCAGAGCCGGGGAGCATTTCTGACTGCATCTTGGAACTGGGCAAACCAAAATGCTCCGTTTTAATTAGAGGGCGAGGGGTTGGTATGGATGGAGCTAATTCATTTCCCCCAAATTGCCAAGTAGGGAAAGTTCAGTATTGGAATCGAAATCCCAGGCTAAGGGGTCAGCCTGCCTGCTTGCACACTGGCTCTGAGACTTGGGCCGGTTACTAGACCCATAAAAACGGGGCGAAGAACAGTGATACATCGAAAGGTTCTTAGGAGCTTCCTCTACAGGATTGAATGAGTTAATATCTGTAAAGTGCTTCCAACAGTGCTTTGTCACAGAGTCAGCACTAAACAAGTTTATTTATGTAAACACAGGATATTATCGCTGTTTCATGTTAGAGTTGCAAGATTAAAATGAAGAGGAAAAAGAACTTTGTGAAGTAACTGAACAGCTAATATTTTATGAGAGCTGGTAAGATAACTAATTTTTCCCAGTTTTATTGCGGCATGATTGACCGATCAATATATTTAGGTTATACGATGTAATTTTTTTGAAAGGTGTACAATGGGATGACACCTATACATCGTGAAATGATTACCACACCAAGTTGATTAACACATTCATCACCTCACAGTTACCTTTTTGTGTGTGTGTGGTGAGAACCCTTAGAATCTACTCTTTTAACACATTTCAAATATACAACACAGTATTATTATTATTATTATTATTTTTTTTTTGCGGTACGCGGGCCTCTCTCTCACTGCTGTGGCCTCTCCCCTTGCGGAGCACAGGCTCAGCGGCCATGGCTCACGGGCCCAGCCGCTCCGCGGCATGTGGGATCTTCCCGGACCGGGGCACGAACCCGCGTCCCCTGCATCGGCAGACGGACTCTCAACCACTGCGCCTCCAGAGAAGCCCACAACACAGTATTATTAGCTAGAGTCACCCTGCTTGTACATTAGATCCACAGAACTTATTTGTCTTATAATTGAAAGTTTGTACGTTTTGACCAACATCTTCTCATCCCCTCACCCCCAGCCCCAGCCCCTGTAACCACTGTAGATGTAGAAACTCTCTGCTTCTATGAGTTCAACATTTTTAGAATCCACATACAGTGAGTATTGTCTTTCTCTGTCTGGTGTATTTCACTTAGCATAACGCCCTCCAGCTTCGTCCACAAAGGGCAGGATTTTCTTCTTTTTAGGCTGAATCGTATTCTATTGTATATTTTGACCACATTCTCTTTATCCATTCACCCACTTACAGACACTTAGTTGTTTCCATATTTTGGCTGTTGTAAATGCTGCAATAAACATGGGAGTAAAGATATCCCTTTGAGGTCCTGATTTCATTTCCTTTGGATATAAACCCAGCATTGGGATTGCTGGATCATTCGGTAGTTCTATTTTCGGTTTTTTGAGGAAACTCCATATTGTTTTTCCTAATGACTGTGTCAATTTACGTTCTCACTAGCAGTGCACGAGGGTTCCTTTTAGGAAGAGAACTAATATTGAAAGTGAACTAATGCTTGCCAAGCACTGTACTAAATCTGTTACAGATTTATCTGGTTAAATCTTTGTAACTCTTAAAGACTCATTTTGTATGTTTTTAAAGATCTCATCCACAGTAGTATTTGAGTAGATTACATAAATTCAGAGTGTAAAATTTTAGTCAACATAAAGAGATAAGGGCGAGAAAAGCAAAAGCTCAGAGTAGCAGGTCGAAGAACGTGGCGAAGACGCAGAATCCTCTTCGGAAACGAGGATTCTGAGGCTCTGAGAAGCCGTGTGTTCTCCGGGGTGTCTGGCTGGTGAGGCCGGTCAAGCTGGGGTGGACGTCCCATGTCCCATCTCTGAGTTCTGAGGCAGTTTAGAGTGGCTTCACCAGTCTAGACGAGCTGAGAGAAGGGAACAAAGACAGTAGAGGCCAAATAGAAATGCAAAACAAGCAGGATGGAAAGGGGCAGGAAGAGTAAGTTGTTTGAAAGAGGAAGGAGGGGAAGAAACAGGAGGTAAACTCACGTTCACTTGGCCGTTGGTTTGTAAGCTGAGGGGCCGGGGAGGGGCGCGGGGCGTTGCCTGGGGGGAAGTGAGGCTCAGGTGAGGAAAGGGATGGGGATGCTGCTGTCCAGGTCAGCTACTGGGAGTGTCTTTTGCTTAGAGAGGGCATCACCACGTCCTGAAGTTTACCCCTGGCGCCCCCGGAATAACAGTCAGCTCCCTAGTACTGGAAACTGAGGTCCTGGGCCTCTTTGAAAATATGATTTTGAGATAGAGGGATGATGTGATTGTATCAGAAGCACAGATACATCCCATAGACATCCGTCTATTCCACTTCTAGAGAAGCTGGATTCTGGGTCTCAGAGATCGTGCTCACCTTCCTCAACAACCATACCTAGCCCTTACTATTTACATGCCAAGTACTGGCGCCTGGGTAAAAAGGTTAATACGGCGTAATCTAGAAATCCACAGCTTGGTGGAGAAGACGGACGTGAAGCTGAGACTGAAAATGCAGTGTAGTAAGTGCTCTTTGGGGGAAGTGCTTTGGGGGTCCGGGGCTGGAGCGTCCCACTCTGCCTGGGGGCGCGTGCCACGGTGTCTGTAGGGGAGAGCATCCTTCTCTGACTCAGGAGGGACGGGCAGGCACGTGCCGGGCAGGGAAAGAAGAAGGGAACCGCAGACGGAGAGTGTTGTGGGCAAACGCAGGGGGCCCCAAAAGTGGACCGCGAGATCCGTCTGCCCGCTTCCAGGCCGAAATGGGGAGGCTGGACGAGCGGGTAGGAGAGCGGTGGGCACTGAGCTGGAAGGCCACGTCTAGCCAGGTTGTCAGTGACCTTCCATGTGGAATTCTTACTGGAACCCTGCTTGCTCCAGAAAGGATCCAGGGCCGCCCGTCCCGGTGCACATAGATTTTCCGTGGGCGGCAGTTTCCGGTAGAGGTGCGACGGCAGTGGCATGACCATCGTCCCCCAGCCCCTCTGTGACTGCGTGGGCGATGGGCTGCAGGGTCAGAGACCTGAGGAGGCCTGAAAAGGTCCGTGGAGACAAGGGCCCAGCGTGGCAGGAGGCCGCGGGGACGGAGAGACGCACTCAGATTTGAGGCACGGTTGTTAGGTTTTGGTGACAGGCTGCGCAGCCAGAGAGGAGGGAATTGAGCGGACACCCGGGCTCGCAGCTTCGGGTGCTGACCGGAGAGCGGCCGCGCGCATTTCGGTTTAATGGAGGGGAATTTAAGCTTAGGGTAGGCGTGGAAACTCTTTCCCAAGAACTCCAATCCTGTTTTCAAACCTTCCAGCTTAGCTTGTTGTTCTAGAGCATCACTGCACCACCAAGCTGACAGCATGTGGTGTCTGGCGCATATTAGCTGGGTCATCGTGGGCAAATTGTTCACTTTCTGAGCCCTTATTTCTTTATAAAATTTGGATACTGTCTGCTCTCAGAGACTTGGGAATTCAATTGGTAATTTACATGACCCAAGAGATGGGGCTCATAGTCAGTTCCCCTGGAGGGAAGGAGGAGTTTTGAGGAAAGGAGAGCTACGCTGTCAGTGGCGGGTGGAGCTCTTCTCCCCTCGCCCCACGCCTTCCTCCGTCTCATCCTCTTTCAAGGTGGAAGGAGCGTCAGGATGCTCGATGGTTCGCCACCGTCAACCTGCTGGGTTTAAGGGGCTGGCGCCTCTAGGTTATCTCACTTTCACAGGTGTGCCCTGGAGGTGTGGGCAGGGTGGGACTAGGGGGTGGGCGGTTGCGCGCCCCCCGAGTTTGTAGAGGATCCTTCCACGGGGGCTGGAATTTTAATCTCTCCTGCCGTGCGGTCAAGGCTAACACCTTGCCCCTGCTGCCGGCTTCTGCTCGGCCTGGATGTCCTCCGAGCAGCAGGTGCGACGAGGGCACGGCTGGGCTGCGCTGAAGTCGCCTCCTGGGAACGGCTTTATCTGTGTCCTTTCCAGCACGTAGGCTTTGTAAATAGACCGGAGTCCCCACTTCCCTGCTTTGTTAGCGTGTGCTATCATCAGGGCCTGGAACCGCCGGGCCTTTCTGTCAGAGACACTTGTTTATGTGTCGTCTAGAAAGCCAGCCACTGCCGGGAGGAGGCCGGCTGGCACGGGGCGTGCGTCGGCAGTGCAGACTAGGGGGTGTCTTGTCTCCCCGTTTGATTTGCCGGCCTGATGGGAGCTCAGTGGTATAAAGCGAAGTGAATATTATCAGCTACATTTTCGCAGACAAACAGATGCTAAATTGCTTCCAGTCTTCCGGTACACTGCCACGTTTCCTATTCCTCTGGGAATGACCTTCTCAGCTGTGTTCTAGAGTCAGGATTTAAATCAGGTGTTACCCACCTCAGACCAGATACCACTGCCAGAAAAAAAGAGGGAAAAAAAGGAAGATAAACATTAAAAAAAAAAAAAAGGGGGGACTGTCAGGCTGGACAGGGGTATCTTTTGCAAGGAGGGCAGAATAAAATACCCTCTTTCCTTTTTATTGTGGTAAAATACACAGAACATAAAATTCATCCTTTCAACCATTTCAAGGTGGCACTTGGTAAATTCACAAAGTTGCACCACCATCACCAAGTTCTAGGACACTTTCGCCACCACACCTGCCCTCTCCTTTTTAAAAGCTAGGATTCCATCTGCCTAATAAAGAAATCAAACAACTTCAGTCAACCAGTGATCATACCAATCAGTTCCTTTTCTTCTCAGCCGTCCACAAGTAACCACGAGCTGATTGAACTCCTTGCTGTGGACCTTTACGAAAAGATTTAGCAAAGTACGTACTATATAGCTTTAGACATGGACAGACATATAGATATTTTAAACACTATTAGAGAAATTCTTATGTGGATAAAATATATTGGCAATAATATTTGTGAAAAGATGGGCAGATTTTATGGACTATATCAAAATTTTCCTTAGTTGGATGGAAGGTAATTTGACATGTAGACTATTTGAAGAAATCTAATTCTATTGCTTTTATGTTCATAGAGCATCCCTACTAATAGAAAAGGGAAGGAAGGGATACATTTGACTATTTTACTTAATAAACAGAAAGATGTACTAAACAGTGAAATAAGCCAACAAAAGACAAGTACTGTATATTTTCACTTATATGTGGAATCTAGAAAATAAACCAAATGAACAAATATAACAAAACTAAAACAGACCCATAGATACAGGTAACAGACCAGCGGTTAGCAGATGGGAGAAGGTCGAGGGGAGGGGCGAAATCGGGGAAGGGGATTAAGAGGTACCAAGTACTCTGTATAAAATAAGTTACAAGGGGCTTCCCTGGTGGCGCAGTGGTTGAGAGTCCGCCTGCCGATGCAGGGGACAGGGGTTCGTGCCCCGGTCTGGGAGGATCCCACATGCCGCGGAGCGGCTGGGCCTGTGAGCCATGACCGCTGCGCCTGCGCGTCCGGAGCCTGTGCTCCGCAACGGGAGGGGCCACAACAGTGAGAGGCCCGCGTACCGCAAAAAAAAAAAAAAAAAGTTACAAGGAGGTAATGTATAGTACAAGGAATATAGTCAATATTTTATAATAACTTTGTATGGAGTGTAATCTATGAAAATATAGAATTACTATGTTGTATACCGAAATTAATATAATATTGTAAGTCTACTATACTTCAACAAAAAAATCAATAAAAATAAAGATGTTGATAGGTAGATAGGTAGCTATGGATATACGATAATATTCTTTATTATTATTACCCAATAAGGAGGAGACAGAGAAACAGTATGACTATCACACTGATGGTTTGACGGCAGGGTTTGCATGGGATGATTTTCCAGGGCCTCTTCCCGCTCATTGAAGCCACTTTTAAGCAGGCCGCACCTTTCCTTTGGTCACTTAAAAAAATTGGGACTTCCCTGGCGGTTCCAGTGGTTAGGACTCGGGGCTTTCACTGCTGTGGCCCGGGTTCAATCCCTGGTTGGGGAACTAAGATCCCACAAGCTGTGTGGCATGGCTCCCCAAAGATCATAATAAATAAAATAAAATGAAATGTACAATTCTTTGCTTTTTTTTTTTTTTTTTTTTGCGGTACGCGGGCCTCTCACTGTTGTGGCCTCTCCCGTTGCAGAGCACAGGCTCCGGACGCGCAGGCTCAGCGGCCATGGCTCACGGGCCCAGCCGCTCCGCGGCATGTGGGATCTTCCCAGACCGGGGCACGAACCCGCATCCCCTGAATAGGCAGGCAGACTCTCAACCACTGCGCCACCAGGGAAGCCCAATTCTGTGCTTTTTTTTAAAAAAAATTACTAGTAAATACTCTCATGGGAAGTGCAAAGTTAAATTTCAGTGAATCACAACAAATTCCAAGTTATTCAAGCCCCAGAGGTCACTAATCAGCAAGTGCCTTGCAACTGCTCTCACTGACGGGCAGCTTTGCAGCAACATGATCTCATCTGGTAGAAACCACCCTCATTGCCTTCTTTACAGGCTAGTTACAGAGTTCTAGTCGTAACATGGGTCAATATTTCTAACAAAGGGACATATTAAGGGAATTTGTGCACATGCCATTCTGTTTTCTGTGCAGTACTGGACGCCTGGTGTTAGGGATGCCTTTGCAAATGCACCTTGCATCCCTCAGGGATCATCCTTTTTAGAATTCGTGGACCGCCTCTCCCCCTTATCCCTCCATATCCTGCTTTTCTGAGTGGTAGGATCTTTTCTTCAGTTTTGGGGCTAAATTCACCTCTTCTTTTGTCACTTACAAGCTCTGATGAGATTGAACTGCAGCTTCATGTTTTGTCAAAGGGGACTGTCTACAACGTTATATATTAAACAGATGTGGATATATAGGAATATAGACTTATTTGTAACAGAAGCAAATACAAGAATTGACTAAACTAGGTGATGGATTCTAGAGTGTTTCTTATGTTATTCTGTCTATAATTCTCTGTGTTTATATAGTTTCATTCTTTGAAAAAAATATGAAAAAATGTATTCATCTAAGTCCATGAGGCAGAGGCTTCCGATTTTTGAAATTAGAGTCAGAACTCAGCTCCGTTGTATCAGAATTTGAAGTTATACCTTCTTTCATGTGCACAGTTTACTGGCGATATTATCACACAAAATGGGCTCACGGTTGAGTGAGCTTGTAACTATTAAGTCAGCTAGACACACATAAGCTCTTGTCTCCTTGAATTTCTTCCTGGAGATGATACCCACGCTCCACAACCCGCCCTCTTCCAGGAAGACTTTCCCACAGTCCTACCTTCCCCTCTCCTTTCTCCATCAGCTTCAACGATGACTTGCTCTGTGACCTTAGGCCATTTACGCAAACTTTCCAAGATGTGCCTGAGTATGAAGGGGAGATGATAGTAGAACCACGCTCCTGAAATTATTCTGAGGCTTAAAGGAACGAATGTATGGAAAACGCCTGGCACAGCTGCTGCCTAATGGCCGACGCTGCTAGTGCCGCCTCCTCTCATTCATCATCTGCCTCAGCGCGTGGTTGTTTGTCGAGTCAGATGCTATCAAACCGCTGAGGCCCGGGGCATGATGTGACTTCATAAATAAGCTCTTCAAGGGAGATTTGCTCACTAAGTTGGTACACATGTCCACAGACCAGGTTATCATGAGAGTTAGGGTATGAGCAGACAAAATCTATGATTCTCAAGATTTCATCCTGAAACAGCCCTGAAGAGACGGAAGACTTTAATGAGAGGTGACTAAGTCTCCATGACGATGTGCTAAGATTTTGGCAAGTTTTTTTTTTAACTGTGGAAAAATAAAATTTACCATCTTAACCATTTTTTAAAAATTTTATTTGTTTTATTTATTTATTTTTGGCTGTGCTGGGTCTTCGTTGCTGCGCGCGGGCTTTCTGTAGTTGCAGTGAGCGGGGGCTGCTCTTTGTTCCGGTGCGTGGGCTTCTCATTGCGGTGGCTTCTCTTGTTGTGGAGCACGGGCTCTAGGCGCGCGGGCTCAGTAGTCGTGCACGCGGGCTCAATAGTTGTGGCTCGTGGGCTCTAGAGCGCAGGCTCAGAAGTTGTGGCACATGGGCTTAGTTGCTCCGCAGCATGTGGGATCTTCCTGGACCAGGGCCCGAACCCGTGTCCCCTGCATTGGCAAGTGGATTCTTAACCACTGTGCCACCAGGGAAGCCCTCATCTGAACCATTTTTAAGCATACAGTTCACTAGCAATAAATACATTCACGTGGTTGTGCAACCACGATCTATCACCAGAACTATTTCATCTTCCCAAACTAAAACTTTGTACCCCTTAAACACTGACTCCCCCTCCCCCAGCCCCTGGAGCCCCCCCATTCTACTCCCTGTCCCTGTGAATCTGACTTCTCTAAACTATGTTCCTCATTTCAGTAGAATCACATGGAGTTGGTCGTCTTCATGACTGTCTTGTGTCACTTAGCATGTTTTCAAGTTTCATCCATGTTCTAGCCTGTGTCAGAATGTCAGGCCTTCCTAAGGCTGAAGAATACTCCACTGTATAGATGGACCACATTCTGTTTATCCATTGATCCATTGGTGGACACTTGGGGTGCTTCCACCTTTTGGTTATTGTGAATAATGCTTCTATGAACATTGATATACAAGCATCTCTTCAAAACATTGCTTTCAGTTCTTTTGGAAATAGACCCCGTAGTGAATTGCTGGATTGTACGGTAACTCTGTGTTAACTTTTGAGGAACCACCATCCTGTTCTCCACAGCAGCTGCACCATTTCACTTCCAGCCATGTACCAGGTTCCAACTTCTCCACGTGACTTCCAGCCCTTTTGGCAAGTCTTTTGCCTTCTAAGGGTTTGATAATTATCAAAGAAATAACATGGGATCAGTAGGTTATGATGGTTTTAACCCAACCTTTATCAGTGAATCACACCTCCCCCTGAATTCTAGCTTTGCACCTGCAAAAGCGGTGTAAGTTTGGGCAAGTGATGTGACTTGTCTGAACTTCAGTCCACTTAAGTATAAACCGAGGATCACAGCGCTTTGTTCATAGGGTTGTTATGGGGTCTGAATATGAAAATCATTGTGAAATAATGCCATTTGCAGCCACATGGATGGACCTAGAGATTATCATACTAAGTGAAGTAAGTCAGACAGAGAAAGACAAATATCATGATATCTCTTATATGTGGAATCTAAAAAAATGACACAAATGAACTCACTTGCAAAACAGAAACAGACTCACAGACATAGAAAACAAACATGGTTACCACAGGGGAAAGGTGGGGGGAGGAATAAATTAGGAGTTTGGGATTAACAGATATACACCACTATATATAAAATAGATAACCAACAAGGACCTACTGTATAGCACAGGGAACTATACTCAATATCTTGCAAAAATCTATAACGGAAAAGAATGTAAAAAAGAATGTATATATTTATATATGTGTATAACTGAATCACTTTGTTGTACACTTGAAACACAACATTGTAAATCAACTATATTTCAATTTTTTGTTGTATACTTGAAACTAGCACAACACTGTAAATCAACTATATTTCAATAAAAATTAAAAAAGGAAATCATTGTGAAGTACTTACACAGTGCTGGTCACACAGAACTTAGGAAATGCAACCTTTGTTACTATTTTTGAAAGTTTCTTTTCAAGAAAATGTTGATTATTTAAGAATGCCATCTTTTGCTAGTTCAGTTAGTACATATTTCCATTTTTGGAATGTTCCTTCATTCTCCATGTGTACACACATATCGGTGTGATACTTCAAATATTTCATTTTGGTCTGATCTGGAAGACGAGAAGTTGGTATAAGATTAGAGTAGTTCCTGGAAACAAGTTACCTTAAGAGGAACTACTTGCCCTGTTTGGAATGGTGGGAAGATAGGGTAACTTGATCCAGGGAAAGACACTTCATAATGAACTCTTGGAAAGAAAACAAAGTTAATACTGAGAACAGAACGTTAATTCTCCCTTCCTCAGGATCATAGTTAGTTCTTCAAATCTTAGAATAATTAATAGAGAACAGACATCTCCACATGGAGAAATAGAGGTAACCTGAATTACATCCCTAAGCAGTAAACTGTAGAACTGGCAAAGGAAATAAAAGTTTTAATTTCGAGTGTAAATTTGGTCTCAATTTTGCTATTGTCCTTTGATCTGGAACAAGCAGACAGTGTTTTTCCTTAATGTGGGGCTTGATCATTTTATATAACATATACGAATCTTTTTCCATTAGTAAAATAAAATTCTATTTTCTAACTTAGGTAATATTGAGGAAAATGGCTATGCTGTACTAGTAGAAATTTTCTTAAAAAGTCTTCAAGTTAAGTATTCTATCGATACACTCAAACACATATGTGTTTGCACACGTATGCTTTAGCCTTCGGGAAAGAAACACGGATAATAGGATCTGTATAATGCCTATTTTTCATCTTGAATTTTGGAAGTGATATGTTTCAAAGAATCCTTGTCTTCTCCATTTTCTGGTTCTATTTGGAACAATGAAAGTACAAATACTTTTTGCAAACATCTTTTAAGAAAGCTGGAGGAGGGTCTCATTCTAGAAAAGTATAGCTCGAAACCAACGTATCAGACCTGACCCAAGGGTTTTGTTTTCTGGGTTTTGGTTTTTTTCCTTTTAAAAGCACGGTTTCCAGTTCCAGAAGTTCACTGAACTTTCTTAAGAAAGATCAGGACACAGAATTTTCGTGAAATCCCCGAAAGGTCCTTTAAGCAAACTCCACTCCCAGCCCTGGACGGAGCACACCTACGACAAGCTGAGGTCTCACTGACCCCATGGAAAACGACAGGTGGATACGCCTTTTGTTGAGCAGCCTCTGATTCATTAATTTAATTGACAGTAATTCTGAGTGAGATTTATGAAGGCCACAAAGTAGAGTTAGTGAAGCGCACGACATGTCACCGTGCCCGCTTCGGGCTCCGCGATCGCCATGTCCCTCCCGCACTCCCGCCCGCACCGCTGGCTTCGGCAGCTGTTTTCTCCTTCACGAGGCTTCACACGGAGCCACGGCCTCGCTTCAGCCGGGTACCCACGGGCCCGGACCCACTCCAGCTCCACCAAGCGCCGGGGACGCGTTTCACTGCCCACACTTTGTTCTCCGTGTAGGCACCACGCTCACACACACCACATACACCATCTATACCACACACACCACACACACACACACTGCCATCCCACACACATGGCGTCTCGGATGCAGCACCCGCAAAACCACTTGCCTAACTTTTAGACTCTCACACCTCGTGATCTGTCAGAGCAGTTATTCCCCCGCCCAGCTCTACTTCCCCGTCTTTAATAAAACAGCACCGTGTCAGCCCTGGCCTCTGGGCACAGTGCCCCTTGCTGGCCCCAGGGCAGGGTCTTGGGTTGAGTCATCCAAGCTAAGGAGACCTGGCTTCTGCTGCGACTGTTGAGAGAAAAGCACCCTCCCTTTTTCAGCTGGGTTTGAGGTTGTGAGGCATAATCTTGGAGTTGCTGGAAGCGACCTGCCACCACTGGGGAACGTCTGCTGGAGAGCGGAACCCACCCAGAGGAGGTCAGGGCTGTGACCTGGAGCCCAGGCCTGGGTCCCCAGCAGGGCCCTCCCCGCACTCCCCACTTATGACTCTGAAGCTCCACGTTCACTCAAATCAGTTTCAGTTGGATTTTCTGTCACTTGCAATCTGAAAAGTCCTGAATAATCAAGGATTTTTAGGGAAAATTAGTTATCTTTCTGAGTTTGCATGCACAGTATTCCTCCAGGGCTGACATCTTAACTTGTGTGTTTAGTAAACAGCTTTTTTTCCACCAGTAAAATTTGTATTTGCAACCCAGGTGGCAAAAACTTTAAATTATAGAAGTTATAACAGAGTATATTATGATATCTTGGTATTAATAATAAATAGAAATATTTTTGTTTTGACGAATATAATTTTTGTTTAGGCGTTTTAGTTATTATGTCTAGGTATAAAGATAAGCATATAGCCAATCATGAAAAATATTAAAGGAAATGTTTAGGTTTTTTTTTTTTTTTCTATACGCGGGCCTCTCGCTGCTGTGGCCTCTCCCGTTGTGGAGCACAGGCTCCGGACGCGCAGGCTCAGTGGCCATGGCTCACGGGCCCAGCCGCTCCGCATCTTGTGGGATCTTCCTGGACCGGGGCACGAACCCGTGTCCCCTGCATCGGCAGGCGGACTCCCAACCATTGTGCCACCAGGGAAGCCCTGTTTAGGTATTTTGAACTAGAAAGATGATTTATTAAAGACAAGAGACAAGTGCTATCTAATGGTAAATGAACAAAGCAAATCTATTAACATAACAGTGGGGAGCCCAAATATGAGAAAAATAAAATATTTAACCTCTCGGAATTTTTAAAAACAGCAATAATTACAATAAAGAACTACTGAGTATTTCGATCAATACCTAATATTATTACATCTGTCCTTTTAGTATTTTAGTACACTGGATGTTATGTATAAATATTTATTTTGAATAAGAAAGAAGCACTACAAATTACAAATTTAAAAAAGTTAACTGTGCATCACAAAAAAATCACCAAATCCAAAAACAACCCTCACATAGTTTATTAACTAATTGTTTGACATACCTCTATGCCTTCTTTCTATGTTTTTTTGGTGACATGCTCATTAAATGGCTGTCTATATAACATTGATTTTGTAATAACATTTTCTATAGAGAGAATATAAAGATGAATCAGTCTTTCTTTCAGCATGATTGACCGATTTTTTAAAGTTTTGATAGTGTAGACAAATTTCCTTCAGTTTCACAACTTGTTATTGACAATGTCATGTAAATCTTTACAATTATTGTCAAATTTTGGAACACCCCTATCAAGTTTCTTTCATTTATGAGTGTAAGATATTAAGGCATGTCCAGTTTTCTTGTAAAGTAACTACTTTTACCTGTGTTTAGAATTGAAAACAGGCAGTCAGTTTATCACTAATGTTCTTCTTGTAGTGTTTTCATGTTATTTTAGATCATCTTCCCTGATATCAGTGTCATAGCCAGATGTAGAATGTGTAAGGCCACTCGGGCACCATCTGATGAAATGTGATGGAGGAGAGGCAGAGTGGAAAGAGGCAGAGATCTTAACTGATTGCTATGAAACATCTTATTTTTTCAAAGTAAAAAAAAGAAAAGACCAGTTGAAGACAATTGACCCGTTCTAGTATTTTGGAAAGGGCCAATGTGAGTGGGAAACCCTAAAACTTAATTTCATTAACTTCAACTAAATTCACCTCTGGGCAACGCTGGAGATTTGACTGAGTCGGGCTAGATCTCCGTCTCGACAGCTAGCTAGAAGAAGGAGACAGACTTCTTAGCTGAAGTATTTTTCTACAATCCCTGGGAGAAAGACCATTTATACTTCTAGTATAAATACAATAACATAAGCAATTGCCTGGCCATTTGCCATGCACTGTGGTCACTCCTTGAGGCTGAAATAGTACAGATACCGCCTTGGTTCCACTGGCTCCATTAGTTGAAGCTGAGAAATTACTTCCTCTTTGGCTGTTGTGAAAGCTGAACCCAATACCCCAAGTGTACCTGGGAGCATATCGTTTTCCAAAGCCTTCGTGAACACTCAAGGGACAGATGATACCTCTCTGGGATTCTCTAGAATTCTTTCGTCTTCCTCCACAACCTAATTATCCATCTTATAAGATTATAATGTATAGATCTACCTGTGCTTTCACTTGAACCCAACCCCAGTTGAAAAGAGAAGGGCTTTCCATTGCGATACACTGCCTTGAGGTGCAATCATCTCTAAGCCATCAAAAAAGAAACCATTTGAAATATTGTTTCCTTTATCAAGTCAATGTCTCCACCTCTGCATTTCATGAAGAGATACTTTCAATGAAATTTTACCTTCGTATTTAATAATCATTTATCAAAATTGGGAAATGTGTTGTTTTGCTCAGTTATATTCTAGCAAAATTTGTATCGATTATCCCATCCAGGATAAATTTTTTAAAACTTAAAACCACCTGATCACAAGAAATATTAAAGACATCAGGTTTTAAAAAATTGAAGTAGAGTTGATTTACAATATTGTGTTAGTTTCAGATGTAAAGCAAAGGGATTCATATATATATATATATATATATATTTCAGATTCTTTTCCATTATAGGTTATTACAAGATATTGAATATAATTCCCTGTGCTCTACAGTAAATCCTGCTACTTACCTATTTTGTATATAGTGGTGTGTATCTGTCAATCCCAAACTCCCAGTTTGTCCCTCCTCCCCTTCCCCTTTGGTAACCACGTTTGTTTTCTATGTCTGTGAGTCTGTTTCTGTTTTGCATATAATTCATTTGTATTATTTTTTAGATTCCACATATAAGTGATATCATATAGTATTTGTTTTTCTCTGTCTGGCTTACTACACTTAGTATGGTAATCTCTAGGTCCATCCACGTTGCTGCAAATGGAAGTATTTTATTCTTTTTATGGCTGAGTAGTATTCCATTGTATATCTATGTCTATATATGTGTACCCCACGTCTTCTTTATCCACTCATCTGTCGATGGACACTGAGTTTGCTTCCGTGTCTTGGCTATTGTAAATGGTGCTGCAGTGAACATTGGGGTGAACGTATCTTTTAGAATTAGACTTTTTATCTTTTCCGGACATATACCCAGGAGTGGGATTGCTGGGTCATATGGTACCTCTATTCAAAATATCAGGTCTCCACGTATGTACATGTTTTCCAGGGACACATGATGGGTGATCAGTAAAATAAATTCTCAAGCAAATAAGTATATTACATGAGGATAAAATTCTGAAAGGGTTGTGGACTGGAAAGGTGACTTTTGAGTGGAAAATGGACGGTTGTCAAATTTCTGAGGGTTTCTGAAAAATCTTTTTCCCGTATTTAAAGCAGATAATGAAGGTTACAGATGACTGTGGTACTAGAATTCCCCCGTGTGCACTGGAAAGTGAGGTAAAGAGTTTTATTCACAAATTTACTTTTTTGTTGATTAGTTCAGCTAGCCTTTTTTTAAATTAATTTTTATTGGAGTATAGTTGATTTACAATGTTGTGTTAGTTTCAGGTGTACAGCAAAGTAATTCAATTATATATATATTTTATTCACAAATTTAAATGTTCCCAATACACTGGAGGTCACATCCTTTGCAACTATTTAAATTTAAGGTTAAAATGTTTGGATGGCAACGTATCAATATACAAGGGCGGGAGTTAGTTTTTCTCAGTCTTTAAAGGGAGTGGGTGTTGTCATCACTTTGTAGATGAAGCCATCCTATGAATGAAAGGAAACATCCCCTGGACATTTGGTTTAACATAAACCTATAGAAGCTCAGCCTGAAGAACTGAAAATAGAAGTGACCCTGCCGTGGCGTTGCCGCCGCAGAGGTGCTATTTAGAGCCAGGAAAAGTGCCGCTCGCGCCATACAAAGGCCCCCGATCGATTGTGCGCGCTCACTTCCGCACATTGTTGAACCTCCAGAAGCTGCTGCAAGTGAGGGGGTGAGTCAGGCCCGAGAGGCGGGTTCCAGGGCCTAGATAAGGCATCTGGAAATCTCTGCGAGCCCCGAGGAGTGGTGAGGCAGCCACCCACTCTATCGGGGTTGCCCCGGTGGCCCTGCTGGGTCCTGGGTGCCTAAGTGAAGGCAGGTCTGTTCCAGGCCACGTGACTCTGCACAGTCTGAGACCAGCTCTCGGCCTCAGAAGGGGAGTCTCCCCACGAAGGGAAAAACCCAGGGCCATGCCCGGCACTTAGAAGGAACAGATACCTTCTTCCGGGTGTGAATTCCTTCAACGCAGCCTTAAAGATACATCCCCACAGGTTACAACCCAGACAGCATCTCTTTTTTTTTTTTTAATCTTTTCGCGGTGCCTCGCAGCCTGTGGGATCTTAGTTCCCTGACCGGGGATCGAACCCGCGCCTCCTGCAGTGGGAGCACGGAGTCTTAACCGGTGGACCGCCAGGGAGGCCCCTGCAGACAACATCTTAATAGCCTGTTGTTTTCTCCTGGAAGTACGCCAGCAGCGAATACATGAGCTGACTACCTCCCCGTGCCTGTGGGGTGAGCCTACGGCCTAATTGGTCCAGCTTTCCAGGACGTCTCCCCGCCTGAGGGCCAGGTGATGGCAACAGAACCCCTGCTGGAGATTCATCTGGAAGGCTCACAGACACCTTCACACCCACGCGTCCCAGCAAACTCCTGCATCTTGGCTGCTCTCCCGTCAGCCGCCCCTGCTTATTCAAGTCCAAATGCAGAGCCATCTTCCACCTCTCACTCTCTCCGTCCCATATCTAATAGTTTATGTATGTATGTATGTATTTTTATCGTAGTAACATATACATAACATACAATTTACCGATTTAACTATTCTGAGGTGTACAGATCTGTGGTATTAAGTAAATTCACTGGATCGTACAACCGCCTGCACTCTCCATTTCCAGGACTTTTAAAAATCATCCCAAGCAGGGCTTCCCTGGTGGCGCAGTGGTTAAGAGTCCGCCTGCCAATGCAGGGGACACGGGTTCGAGCCCTAGTCCGGGAAGATCCCACATGCCGTGGAGCAACTGAGCTCGTGAGCCACAAGTACTGAGCCCATGAGCCACAACTACTGAAGCCCGTGCGCCTAGAGCCCGTGCTCTGCAACAATAGAAGCCACTGCAATGAGAAGCCCACACACCGCAACGAAGAGCAGCCCCCGCTCACCGCAACTAAAGTCTGCAGCAACAAAGACCCAATGCAGCCAAAAATAAAATAAATTTATATATAAAAAAAATCATTCCAAGCAGAAACTCTGTACCATGAAACAATCACTCCCCATTCCTCCCCACTCCCTCCAGCCCCTGGAAACCTCTGTTCTACTTTCCTGTTTGTGAACTTGACACCTCCAGGTATCACACATGGACTGAATTGTACAGTATTTGTCATTTTGTGGCTTATTTCATTCAGCAGAATATCTTCCAGGCTCATCAATGTTGTAGCGAGTATCAGAATTTCCATCCTTTATAAGGCTGAATCATATTCTATTGCATGTGTAGACCATATTTGTTCATTCCTTCATCTGTTGTGGACATTTCTAATAGCTTCTTAATCTTATTAATTTACTATTTTATCACTACTCCATTACTCTAGTGGACACAGAATTTCCTTCATTTCCTAGTTTGTCTCTATCTTAAAAGTCTCCTCTTTCCCGTCCATCCCATGCACCATCTGAATAACTCACCTAATAATTTCACTCTATTCTTCTATGCATCCCAAATCCTTGCCCCTCAGTGGCCTGGGCCCAATCAACCCTTCTTATATCTCATCTCACTTTTTTCACTAGTCGTCCTCTACTTACCAGGCCAAGAGGCATTTACTGGATAAGTACCGGTGTTGGGCACAGAAACAGAAAGTCAGGAAAGATGTCCCTGGGCCATCCACCCTGGAGATCTGGAACACGGTGTGAGAACTCTCCACCTGCGCCTCCCCACACCTGCCGCATGGTTCCTCCACCCCACCTGCTCTCTGGACTGTTCTCCTGCCCCCCCCCATCTGTGAGCCTTGTCTCCTGCGGGATCCCACCCCATCGGTGACGAGAGGCTCGTGGTAACGAGCATGGATCCTGGACTAGACGGTGTCCTTGGACACTGGCCCTGCCACTGACTAGCTTACGCTGTGGGACACATACCTCCTTTGTGGATGGTGCTTTTGGGTCCACAACTGTCAACAGGGCTCACAGTCAGGGTGCCCCTCCCTGGGTTGTTGAGGATTAGTCCAGCGCTGATCACGCGAAGAAGCTAGAGCAGCGCCAGGCTGCAGAGTCGTCACTGCACTGTTACCTTTCTGAGATTATCCTCCACGGGGTTGTGAACTTTAGCTCATTTGTTCAGTTTCTACTCTCAAATATCTTCAAATGCCGTGTTATGAGCTAGACACAAGGCGTATGTATGCTGCTAATGAAAAGACATTGCCTCTGCTCCTCGGGGATTCCTAGTATTATTCATGCTTCTCTTCGGAGCCCTGTGATCGCACCCTGCACTCCTCCTCCTCCCTCCCTCCCTTCCTTTCTTTCCTTCTTTCCTTCCCCCCACCTCCTTCCTTCCATCAAATACCGTCGGTTGCTACCCTATGCTGGGGATATGCCTCTGCGAACTGCGCGGTCGCGCTTTCAGGGGATGAACTAATGGAGAAGGCAAGTGCATAAGTGAATAAATCATATGACGCAGGAGAGCAATAAACCCGGAGAAATCCAGAAGAGATAGCGTGTGCTGCTTGGCCGGGGCGGCCCCCTGAGCACTGGTCCCCTGAGCGAGGCCTGGGAAGGGAAGGGTCAGCTCTGCCCGGATCTGCGGGAAGAGCCATCCGGCCGAGGGCAGGGGGCGCTGTCTGAAGGGAAGTTGGGATGGGGGGGAGGGCAGAGGGAGGTCGCCGTCGGGCTGGTTCTCGAAGGTGTCGTCAGGGCTTGGGTTTGATTCCAGTACGATGGGAAGCCTCTAAGGGCGCAAGCGACATGGTCCAACGCGTACTTATAAAAGCCTCCTCTGCCTGCAAGAAGCAAGTGGAGAAGAGTCAGAGGAGGAGCAGCAAGACCAGCTGCAGGTGCGAATCAGGTACCAGCGCGACCGCCCGGTGCTGCTGCTGACCCTACAAGGCGGCTCCTGAGCGCCGGCCTCTAGCTTCGGCCTTTTCTTTTTTTTTTAAAAAAAAAAACAAATAAGAGCTAAGTTGATACTGTGTTGTCAGAATCAGACCCCGCAAATCTTAATCTTGTACTAATTAGAAGGGCGAAGTTCAATAGGAAAATATGTCAAGAAAATTTTAAAACACGTTTCCCACAAGAATTTTTATATACCAGAAATGGAGGAGACAACTTCAGTCCTTTCATCTCTATTTGATTCAACATAGTGTTGATGTAATTTAAGTATCTCCTGGGGTGAGTTTTTATTGTTTCTTAAAAGCAATTGTTTTCATATTTCAAACATCCTTCTATTAAGAATTTAAGTTGTAATTTTTTTTCTATTTTAAACTAACAAAGAGCCAGTGAACGCATATTCAGTATAAGAAGTAATTAAAGAGAGCTGACTGGGGAATTAAAAAAAAAAAAAGTTGTGACACAGTACTTTTTGAATTAATATTTTAGATCTATTAAATTATGTTGGACCATTTAAAAGGAATTCCTGTCTCTCCTGTAAAATCGTTTATTTCAGGTATTGGTAGGTTACTAATCTTAATCTTTTACTCTTCTCTTGTCCCTTAATCCACGTGAAGAAAAGGGAAAAAGAGAATTATTGATTAGCCAAGCTAAACATCAAAGGAATGATCTTCCCCACAAACCAATCCTTCCATTCTCTTAATTGCTTTGTTGATTTCTCCCAAACCTTTATCTACTGAACTGCTCATTCCTAAAGTCTCAGGTTTGTTGTCGGAAATTTTTCCCTTTTGTGTTTTTTGCTACAAGTTATTATCCAGCTAGCGGTTCTTGGAAAATTGAGTATTGCTGCCCGGGTGAACAGTGCAGGTAGTATCAGATCTCAGAGACTCAGTCCCACCTCGTCTTGGGCATTGCACTGAGTAAGGCCTGGACTCTCAGGTCCTCGTTTCTTTAGAGAACACACTCATTTCCCAACGAACACAAGTGTCATCGGTTTGCCTTTGTTGTTTCTTCTTTTTTAGAAATGAAATTAATGTGATGATAACCTCTTTCTCCCCAGACCTGGGTATCGACGACTTCTGCTTCATTTTCTGGCCCCTCTTCTAAGTTCTGAAGACACTACCAAAGGCGGGTATTGATCAACAGGCTGCCTGTCACTTCCTTGGGCACAAAGGACACAAACCCTGTCACCTCCATGCCCCAGAATAGACCTAAAGGTAAAGGGTCAGAGATGAAAGGCTTCTGATTAGTCCTCCTTTGTAACCAGCCTCTTAGGAAGGCTGAGCCTCTGTTTACACCTGTCCTTGGAGTTTAAGATGGAAAACTTTTACTCCCAGGTCCATGCATGGATGTTAGTGAAGCAGAACGCTTATCTTTCTCAGTTTCTTATGGGGGGAGATGAGATGGATTGCTTGTTGCTAAGGCGGTTTGCCTTTTTAGGTAAAAAGCGTATGCATCCTGGGTCTTCCGTTTGTTGCCTACACTGCTGAGAATTCATCTGTTATAGAAATCTTAACACTTTAGGTGTTGGCTAGAGAACACCCAAATTAATTTCCTCTGAGAAAAGAACCTGAGGGATGCCTTTTTCTTTCCTCAGGTGGCAAGGATGTCATTGATTTCATTGTTAAACCAGAGCAGAGAGGGTCAAGGGGGTTTCGAGAAGCTGAGAGAAAGAATGCAAGAGAAAAAGTCATTACTCATCCACATTCACAGAGTGGCCGATGAAAATTCAGGAGGGCAACTCTGAACCTCCCCCTGGAGAAGAGAAACCTTCTTAAGTGGCCTTGGCTTCACCCAGCCCCTTTTGTTTAACTCAATGACTAACCTCTAAAAGCAAGGTCGTGTCATGAAATTCTGGTAATCCTTTGTTAGTACTGCATGGATGGTCTCTCCTTCCCAGTCCTAGCTTATTGCCTGGAAGCAGGCATGCAGTTCCCGTTTGAATTACACCAATCTTCTCCTTTCCTCTCCCTGCCCCTGCTCACGCCCTGGCCATCTGTAGTCTCACCGTCAAATAAGGGCAGTTGTTTTCATACACGTCTCCTAAGTTCTCTCTGGTCTGTAGAGCTGTGAACGTGTGACCAGGCAATATGTCCAATAGACTACAAAGAAGGGAAAAGTGTGCAGAGCTTAGTTTGATAAGAAAAGCGGTTGTTGATCTTCATGGAATGCTGGTGGGGGGCATGCGGGCTGGGCCCTGGGCCCTGTGATTTGGGCCAAGAATGGCTCCCTTTTCCTCGAGGACAGAGAAGGAGAAGCAGGTCTCTCTAGTCTCAGAGCAGTAGGGTTCAGCCCCCTCCCCTTCCTGGAAGCTGCCAGGCTTGCTCCCAAATCTGCCCAATCTGCCCCCTGAGCCCACAAGGTCCCCCTCTTCTTGGCCTCTTCCATTCCAGCTCAGAAGCCAGGGAGCAGGTGTGTTTGGGGTTGTGTAACTGTAGCCTGTTTATCAGGGGAACATTCACTGCATTGCTCTGCACCCCAGTTAGAACCCTTGTGTTTGAAAAACATAATCGGAAATTATTCCCATGACCGGCTGAGTATAACTAACTATAAATACGAGGCATCTCCTTTTCTCAAGGCTTACACGTGATCAGCTCTATAGGCCCCTGATGTGCTCAGAAGCAAATGCACATTTGCTCAGTTTCCCTAAAAGTACTTTTTTCATGTGTCCATCCAACTTTCCTGAGTATTTCAATCACTAATGAAATGTAACGTTTTTTGGAAAAGTTCGTATAGAAAGGTTAATTCTGTTTGTCCATAGTTTAGATTGGGATGATCAACCTTAGCCAGCGAAAGTCCCCCGATGTGTGACTCACAGAGCTAGCGTTCCCCTCTCTCTACTCCTCCAAGTATCTGTTTAACTCTGTCATGAAAGAAACAGGGTGGTTTTCGGGGACCTATCTGCAAATACTAATCTTATTGAGATAAGCAAGAAATCTACGCTATTCGCCTTAGAGTATTTTCCATCAGCATCAAGCCCAGTGGCTAACTCAACTTGTGTCGTAAAGCGATCCACACGGACACTGGGATTAGTAGAGCTCTGAAGACAGAGTCAGTGAAGATATGGTCCCTTTGTACCGGGCTGCTCCTAAATTCTGCTGAAGGCTGTCTCCTCCTGGTTGTCGGGCGATTCTAGATCACTAATTAACAACACTGGGGCGTGCGAATGCTGCTTGCCCAAGAAGCCGATGGCGAAATTTAAACTCACTCTGTTAAACCATGTCACTATCCACGAAAAGGTGCGCTTCAGAATTAACCTGCTGTGGTTGGGATACGTCTCCAGTGTTTATTGTTTGCTTGTTCAATTCGTTGACTTTATCATTCTCTCTCTATCTCACCCTGTATATACATGTTTATATATATTTTTTGAACCATTTGTGTGTAGGTGCCTATATCGTGCCCATCAGTGTATTATTTCCTATACGCATTCCCAGAAGTGAGAATATTCTCTTACAAATCCACAGACTAACGATCATATTTGGGAAATTTTAAATTATTTCAACTTTTATCTAATATGCATCCCATATTCCAATTTCTTGATTATCTCAATAAAGTGCTTTATAGCTATTTTAAAATTTTTTGGTGTGGGATCCAGACCAGGGTCATTTGTTAAACTTAGTTGCTGTGTCTTGGGGGTCTTCTAAAATTTGAGACAGTTCCTTAGTGTTTGTCTTTTACCATCAATATCTTTGAAAAATACAGGCCGGTTACTTTTTAGAGTGTCTTTCAGTTTGGGTTTCTCTGATTATTTTCTTTTCTCCCCCAGCCCAGCTTTATTGAGGTATAATTGTGTAAGTTCCTTAAATTTTCTGGGCCTTGGTTTCTTTGACTACAGAAAGAGAATAGTAGTAGTAACTTCTTGGGGTAATTTTAAGGATTCAATGAATTAATATAGGTACATAGAAAGTGTTCATTATGTTATCAGCTACTTTTATGTTTTGAAGGTGTTATTCCAAAAAAATGTGATATAATGTATACATACAATGGGATACTATTCAGCCTTACAAAGGAAGGAAATTCTGTCACATGGTACAGATACATGGATGGACCTTGAGAACATGATGCTAAGTGAAAGAAACCAGTCACAAAAGGACAAATGCTGTGTGATTCCACTTCTGTGAAGTACGCACAGTATCAAGTTAGTAAAGAAAGCAAACGTGGTGGGTACTGGAGTGGGGAGTAAGGGGAGAATGGGGAGTTAGGGTTTAATAGGCACAGAGTTTCAGCTGGAGAAGATGAAAAAGTTCTGGAGTTGGATACTGGGGATGGTTACACAATGATGTGAATGTACTTAAAACCACCTAAATGAAAGCTTAAAGATGGCTAAAATGGTAAATTTTATGTTATGTCTATTTTACCACAATACAAAGTTTTGAAAACATTATTCTGACTGCTGTGTGGACAGTGGGGGATGGAGGGTGGGGAAAATGCAGCCCCAGCAGTCAGGGGCTGTCACCACTAGTGGCGAGAAGACAGGCGTGGCAGTAGAGGTGCCGGAAGAAGACGCATTTGGGATGTGGTTTGAAGTAGACAGATCTTAAGGACAGGAACGTGTCGGCAGGTTGGATGAGGGGCCATGGAAAAGAGAGGGGACAAGGAGATCTTTCTTCTCTCTGGCTTTAAACCTTTTAAAGAAACGTTTTTTTAAAAATTTATCATTATTCTTTTGGTTAAGTTGGGTCTTTGCTGCGGTGCGCGGGCTGCTCATTGAGATGGCTTCTCTTGTTGTGGATCACAGGCTCTAGGCACGTGGGCTTCAGTAGTTGTGGCACATGGGCTCAGGAGTTGCTCCACGGCACGTGGGATCTTCCCGGACCAGGGCTTGAACCCGTGTCCCTGTATTGACAGGTGGATTCTTAACCACTGCGCC
Source organism: Lagenorhynchus albirostris (assembly GCF_949774975.1). Classification (NCBI taxonomy): domain Eukaryota; kingdom Metazoa; phylum Chordata; class Mammalia; order Artiodactyla; family Delphinidae; genus Lagenorhynchus; species Lagenorhynchus albirostris. The sequence goes on from NC_083111.1 coordinate 3,425,096, forward strand.
ACCAGGGAAGTCCTCTCTGGCTTTAAAGGTGGATGATTTCGATTGCTGTGTCTTTTTTTGGGGGGGTGGGTGGGGTACGCGGGCCTCTCACTGTTGTGGCCTCTCCCGTTGCGGAGCACAGGATCCGGACATGCAGCCCCAGTGGCCATGGCTCACGGGCCCAGCCACTCCGCGGCATGTGGGATCTTCCCGGACCGGGGCACGAACCCGTGTCCCCTGCATTGGCAGGCGGACTCTCAACCACTGCGCCACCAGGGAAGCCCTGCTGTGTCTCTTAAACCCTAACTCCCCACATCCTTCCCTCCCCCAGCCCCTGGCACCCACCCTTCTGCTTTCTGTCCCTGTGACTGTGATACCCTAGGGACCTCACGTAAGTGGAATCATACAGAATTTGTCCTTTTGTGTCTGGCTTCTTTCACGTAACACAATGTCTTCAAGGTTCATGCAGGCTATGGCGTGTGGCAGTGTTTCCCTCCTTTTCAAGGCTGAGTACTGGTCCTTTGACGTATACGTCGCATTTGGTTTATCCACTCCTCAGCTGCAATCACATTTTGGCTCTTATGAATGATGCTGCTGTGAACACGGGTGTACAGACATCTGTTCCAGTCCTTTAATTCGTTGCTTTTGGGTGTATACCCAGAATTGGAATTGCTGGATCACATGGTACTTTTAAGTACTTGTAAGTTTAATTTTTTAAGGAACCATCATAGTATTTTAATTAATTTATTTGTTTTTGTTTTTAATGTTCTATCTCCCGACTTCTTTGTACTCCTGTACCTTGGACCTTACTTTACATGTGCTAAGTGCTCAACAAATATTATTTTTATTTTTGGTTATTTTCTTTTTTTCTCTCTTTTTTTATTGAAGCATAGTTGACTTATTTTATTAGGTTCAGGTGTACAACATAGTGATTCGATATTTGTATAGATTTTACTCCATACGATGTTATTATAAAATATTGACTCTATTCCCCATGCTGTACATTACATCTTTGTAACTTATTTATTTTATACCTAGGAGTTTGTACCTCTTAATCCCCTTCACCTACCTTGCCCGTCTCTCTACACCCTAGTTCATTCTCTCGTATCTGTGAGTCTGTTTCTGTTTTAGTTGTTCATTTTATTTTTTAGATTCCACATATATCAACAACTGTCATTAATAATGCTTATAAATATAGCTGACGTGTGCCCAGAATTGTACACGTTATAAGGCATTTTCACTTAAATGACTTCATTTAATAGTGTGACATGGTGAATCAGCTTTCCTCTGTCCTGTGTCACGAGCACTGTGCCCAGCGATTGGCCTGGATTACCGCCCTTCGTTCTCACAGCTAGTCTGTGAGGGAGGTGATGTTACTCTTACATCTGGGGAAACTGAGGCACAGAGCGATTAAGGTAACTTGCCCAGAGTCACACAGTTCGTGAGTGGCAAAGTGGCAGAGCTAGTGTTCTAACCCAGGCGGTCTCACGCCACAGCCCATGGTAATCAGTCTTCTGAAAGCTTCCCCCAGGCGATGCATGCTACCTTCCAAGAATGCATGTTGAGTCCTCAGGCTGAAATTTCAAAAGATCATCATACCTATTGTTAATTATGAAACAAACATATCCCTGTGCTATTGCGCCGTTTGGGTTGAGACAAAGCATCCCTATGTATTATTTATTTTTGCATTGTTAGAACGTATTTTCACTAGCAATTCCTAGGAATGCTGACTAATTTTTTCTTTTTCATCAGAATTCACTTACTATAGACTAATACTGTGATATCCTGAAAAGCTTCGTATGACTGAAAGGGGTGGAAAGTTCAGTTTGTCAATTCCATTTATATTTTGAGACTGTTTATCCAAACTGAAAGGGATAGTGAGACAGAAATCTGGGTAGTTCATCCGGTTCCCTTTTCCTGCAGGAGCAAAGCCCTCACCTGTCTCAGACATACGATTTGGGGCAGTTCGCTAAACTTTGCACGGCACATTTCTGCTTTTGCCGGCAGTGCAGTCCGGCTCCTTCCTGGGCACATTTGTTTCTTTACTGATGCATCTAAGTGGATCTTCTCCCCCATCGCCTTTCTCTTCTTTTTAGCAGAGAGTTAGGGGCTGACGGTAACAAGCAGACTGAGGATAATGAGAAAGCCAGGGACTCACCTGATCCTAGAACCCTGCAGGGATCTCTGAGTTCAGCCCCTCCAGGGAGTAAGAGCTGACATTCAGGGCCGCTCCCAAGGGCCCTGAGATGCAGTCTGGAGGCCACGGCCACCTGTGGCTCCTCGCTCTGCACCCAACCGACGCGTGCCCTCCTGGCACGTTGCCACTGTTTGTTTCACGCTATTGACACAGAGGATGAGCTGCCTTGTCACCTCCCTGTGCAGCCCCTGCCATCCTTCCCACTGCAGGGCAAATGTTTACCAGCTCCGAGATGTCCAGGGGGACAGCATGAAGGAAGCAATGTCAACGAACGTGCGCTCCAGTCCACTGAGGCCCAGACGCCCGGGTTGAACTCACTGGGACTCCACATTTATTCAAATCAGCATCGAAATACTGTTGTCATGTGACCCCCCCCCCCAGGTAGCGTCTTGAAAATAATCTTGGCCTCAGGTACCCGTCGGTAGAGTCTGTGAGTTTCCTCATTGTCAGCATCAAGGCCTAGGAATGAGAAGAGAAGGAAAAAGAGGACGAGAGGAGATGAAGGACAGAGAGAGAAAAGGAAGGAAGGTCCTTGCAGTCTGTGTGAGGGTCACACTTCCTTCTCTAACATTCCCGGCCCCTGGCCGTGGCCTGCTTTCCGGATGCAAACTAAACTGTGGGTATAGCAGGGCCCGTGGAGAGAAGCTAACACCTAACCAAGTGAATTCTTAGACTGTTTTTGGAAGCATAAGCATACCTTTCAATAAGGATCTTGAACCCAAATAAAGCCCAGAGCTGGGAAAGATGTAAGGTCAGCAGTTAGGAGCGAATTAAACATGTATTGAACCAAGCATTATAGTTGTCCTTGATTTTTTTTTTTTTTTTTTTTTTTTTTTGCGGTTCGCGGGCCTCTCACTGTTGTGGCCTCTCCCGTTGTGGAGCACAGGCTCCGGACGCCCAGGCTCAGCGGCCATGGCTCACGGGCCCAGCCGCTCCGTGGCATGTGGGATCTTCCCAGACCGGGGCACGAACCCGTGTCCCCTGCATTGGCAGGTGGACTCTCAACCACTGCGCCACCAGGGAAGCCCTGTCCTTGATTTTTAATCCTCATCGTAATCATGAAAGGATGGTACGGTGATCCCCACTGGATGAGAGAGGCTACCTCACTTCTAAAGGATCAGGGGTCCCCTGAGTCCACAGAAGTAGACGGCGGGGCCAGGCAGCCATCACTGTTCTGTTCTGACTCCAAACCCCACCCTTATTTCTCTGCAGAACCTTTACTGCTGCTTCAACCCAGGAAACAACAGACGTGGGCTGGAAACAAATCTAAGAGCAAACAGCCGCGGTGAGTGGGCCTTGGGAGAAGCAACCGGCCGGCAGGTGGTCGGGGAGACGGGCCCTGGGTCTGGGGAGGCCGAGGAGGAAGGTGGCCTGGGCGCCCGTGGGCCTGGCTGCCACGCAGCCAGCAGATGCTGGGACACGTTTCCTCCGATTCCACATCCATTGTTCTGCCTTTATTACATGGTCTCACTGTCCATCACAGACGGAAATGGAATTGGTCTGAAAGGGTTTCCTCTTCCCACAGTCTTCTTGGTTGTGTATTGATAGGTAGCTTTTAAATATAATATCCTTCCAGACAGGAAGATTAAGCTGATCTGTCCACTTCATGGCCAGACTGGTTGTTTTTTTTTTTTATTTCAACATGAGAGACAATGTATTTGCCTCTTCAGCCCTCCATGACTTCCTTATCGTACCATAGTCTAAGAAAAGGTGACTTAATTCCCTGGGTCATCCCCCGGTCAGATCAGTGGGAGATATGGGGTCAACACTCTCGGGGCTGCGGGACCATGGCCCCCCTTCTCTGCAATCCCAGGCCGTGGCCAAGTGGTCACAGGTTTACAAAGGCGGGTGTGGAGGGGCCAGACCCCTGCACCTCTCCTGGTCCTTCTTGCTGGTTGTCTATAATCTAAAGCTCTTTTCCCCACACCTTTCAGACCCTGGACAGAGCCGGCAGATATGTGGATATTGTCACTGCCCTTCTCTGTCAGTGTAATTAGTTATTTCTGTGGCCCTAGAAACGTGTGTTAAGAGTACATCCTGTTTTCCTTGACGTATCACCTCACACCGGTCAGAATGGCCATCATCAAAAAATCTACAAACACTAAATGCTGGAGAGGGTGTGGAGAAAAGGGGACCCTCTTGCACTGTTGGTGGGAATGGAAATTGATACAGCCACTATGGAGAACAGTATGGAGTTTCCTTAAAAACTAAAAATAGAACTACCATATGACCCAGCAATACCACTACTGGGCATATACCCAGAGAAAACCATAATTCAGAAAGAGTCATGTACCAAAATGTTCATTGCAGCTCTATTAACAATAGCCAGGATATGGAAGCAACCTAAGTGTCCATCGACAGATGAATGGATAAAGAACATGCGGCACATATATACAATGGAATATTACTCAGCCATAAAAAGAAACGAAATTGAGTTATTTGTAGTGAGCTGGATGGACCTAGAGACTGTCATACAGAGTGAAGTCAGTCAGAAAGTGAAAAACAAATACCATATGCTAACATATATATATGGAATCTAAAAAAAAAAAAGGTTCTGAAGAACCTAGGGGTAGGACAGGAATAAACACGCAGATGTAGAGAGTGGACTTGAGGACACGGGGAGGGCGAAGGGGAAGCTGGGATGAAGTGAGAGAGTGGCATGGACATATATACACTACCAAATGTAAGGTAGATAGCTAGTGGGAAGCAGCCGCATAGCACAGGGAGATCAGCTCAGTGCTTTGTGACCATCTAGAGGGGTGGGAGGGAGATGCAAGAGGGAGGGGTTATGGGGATATATGTATAGCTGATTCACTTTGTTACAAAGCAGAAACTAACCCACCATTGTAAAGAAATTATACTCCAATAAAGATGTTTAAAAAAAAAGAGTACATCCCATTTTCCTTGTAAAACTTTATCCCTAAGCCAAGATATGGAAGCAACCTAAGTGTCCACCAACAGGTGAATGGATAAAGATGTCCATATATACAATGGAATACTACTCAGCCATAAAAAAGAATGGAATTTTGCCATTTGCAGCAACATGGATGGACTTGGAGGGCATTATGCTAAGTGAAATAAGTCAGACTGAGAAAGACAGATACTGTATGATATCACATAGATTAGATGTGGAATCTAAAAAATACAACAGACTAGCTCTTTTATATACCATAAGAGAAGCAGACTTACAGATATAGAGAACAAACTAGTGATTACCAGTGGGGAGAGGGAAGAGGGGAGGGGAAATATAGGGGAAGGAGAGAAAGAGCTACAATTAGGTATAAAATAAGCTACAAGGATATACTGTACAACACAGGGAATATAGCCAACATTTTATAATAACTATAAATGTAGTATAACCTTTAGAAATTGTGAATCACTATACTGTACACCTGTAACCTCTATAATATTGTACAAGGCATCAATAAAAAAACAAAAAGAAAACCTTTTACCCCTGAGGTTTTCTTTTTGTCAGGTTCTTCCTGCCACGTCTTAAACGTATTCAAATGCACTTTTCTCATACTGACGGTGCTCTTATTTCCTTAACACCACGAATATTGTCAGATGATTGTTATTTTCACTAATGTTCATGGAGGAATTTTTAGACATGCTTTCTTATGCTAACATGTATTATCTCATTTAATCTCAAATATCCCATGAGGTAGATACTATGATCATCCTCCGTTTCGTAGATGAGGAAACTGGGTCTTAGACATGGAAATAATATGCTCTCATCCACCGCTTGCTGCTGGCAGGGCTGGGGTTGGAGCCGAACCTGTTCCCACCAGGTGGGAAGCCGGGCCACTGCCCATGAGGGTTCTGCTTGGGGCCGCCAGAACCTTTGAGACTGACCTGACTGAGTGGTCCAGAAAGGTCCCCCGGGTGATGCCACGGACTCGTTCCCACCTTGAGAACTGCTGACCTCGTGGGTAAATTCCACCACTTTCCACCCATAAATATAATTCCTCTCAATCTGTAAAAATTAAATCAAGGAGCCAACCCTCCTGAAATGCTTATTTCACCATCTATACTAAGAAATCATTTAGAAAAGTTATTGCCTGAAAGATTCTGTTTGTTTCTTAAAAGGCCATTCTTTCTTGTCCTTAAGCATCTTTTTGCTAGAAGAACCTGGCAACCTGTGTCATTTTTGGAGCATTTGGAGTGGAACAGGAGTTTTACACTCTTTATCCTCTGGTGAGGCTTTTAAGGGGAAAGTGTCAACATAAATTTGGCATTTCCTGACTTCTGCAGATTTGAGTTATAATCTGGACATGACTAGAAAGGAAATCTTAAAAAAAATATTTTAGAGTGTTTTATTGTGGAAATGTCCCCAAACATTTTCATCCCATTTTCCCAGAGAAACCTGACATCGTGGGGAGGGGGAGGGGGGCAGAAGAACAAAACGCAACGGGCCACATCCTTGAACTCTTTTGTGTGTTTAGAACAATGTCCGGTTAAAATCAAACAATATTGCTGCTAAATACGGCTAAAATAGTCCTTGGTGAGCGCTCTTGGAGGAGTGAGGAGAGCCACGGTCCCTCTAAGAGGGAGGGTCTGATTCCGACCGAAGCAGGGAGGCCTGGCGGACACAGCATCTTCGCCACCGCCCTGTCATCAGCTCCTGTATGGCCTGGGACCTTAAATGTCTTCCCCATCCCCCTGTCATCGGCTGCTGTACGGCCTGGGACCTTGCATCCCAACCCGAGCGCGGAGCGAATACCAGCGCTGCGCCCAAGTGGAAAACAAAAGCCGGGCTGGGGGCGGGCAAGCTCGTAAAGGAGAAGGAGGCGAAGTCACGAAGTCTGGCTTTCTGGCCAGATTTCCTCGGGAAGGTGAGGTGTGGCCGGCACTGTGTGCGAGCGCCGGGAGGGGCCGCGCACCCCGCCTCGGGCCGGCAGGCCCGGCTGGCCCGAGGCCAGGGCGCCCGACGCCAGGCCCGGCTCTCGCGGTGGGAGCGGCCGCCGGCGGCCACACAATGGCATTATCTCGGGCCAGCGCGCTGCAGGGACCCACCGCTTCCTGCCCCCGCATCGCGGCACAGACTGTCCCAGGGCCCACCGCCTTCGGACACGCTCTCCGGCGCTCCGTCGCCAAGCTCGGTAGGGAAACGTCTAAAGCCACTTCTTCCTTGGGAATTGCAGACGCTGCGATGCTGTCATGCATTGTATTTTTATCCCCGCTGGAAGGACGCGCGGTCATAAGTCACCTGGGGGAAGGGACGAACTCGCCGAGCAGTTTATGTAATGCAGGCGACCGCTGGGGCTTCTTAGCGCCGGGAAGACACAAACGTCTTCAAAGCGACCTGAGCCCCGCACCCAGCGCCATTTATTCCTGAGGGCCCATCATCGCATCCTCCCACTGACTCCTGAATCCCTGAGCTCCTCTGATGGCAGGAAAGCACAGAGGCTGCCACGGGAGAGGAAAACCTGGCGAAGGTGCTCGAGGGGCGTGCTTTTCACATCCAGTCGTTAGCGTCTAAACTGTTAAGGGACTCTCAGACACAGCCCTTGGATTAAATTATAAAAAACGTAGAAGTCCTTAAACCCCGTCCTACCAATGTGTTGCACAGGACAAGAAAGACTAGATTTTGTTTTGTTTTGTTTTACTGGTATCCTTGGCTTTGGACTATTGCGATTAGATTCTTAAACAACAGACGAAGTCTTTCTAACTACATGCCTCTACCAGAAACTTTAGCAACCTGCTCCCAGAAATCAGGGGTTTAATCCAAGAGTTACCAGAAATGCTCTTCAACCTTCTGCTTCCGGGTCAGGAAGTTTCTGGCAGCCGTGGACTCTGCTCCTTAGGACTGTTGGACCAGACTGGTTTCAGGGGAGCCGAACCGTCGGCTTTGTGCTCAGTGACAATTCCTGCTCTTGTAGTGCAAACCTGATTTCGGGAGACCTGGGCAGAGGGGCTCTTGGTTTGCCCTGCATGCCTAGACGGCTCCCTAGATGGCTTTTCTCCCTCACCATGACCCGTGAAGATCCCTCCTGTCCTCGCTTTTGTGGAAATGACCAGGCTTTTTTTGGCCTGGACTCAGCGGAATGCAGGCCTGTGTTTAACAACCAGCAACAAACAGCCCTGATCAGACGTTGGTCATGGCCTTTAGTGGGACAGGCCTAGAAATGTAGAATTTTTTAAACTCCAAAAGCTTTGCAGCATACAGAAAAATACAGGGGATCTTACAATGAATGTTCCGGTACTCACCAGCCACCTTTGATGAAATCTGGACATTTTGTGATGTTTACTTGACAGTTTGCTTTTAAAGAAACAGTTGAGGACAGCGTGGTCCCCTCCCCTCCCTCCCTGCACAGAGGTGATTGCGGTCTGAACTTTGGCGTTTGTCTTTCCCGCCTGCTGGACGGATGTTCTCCCACGTGTTCACTGCTGTGTAAAGGCTGGCATTGACTCTGATGAGTCAGTACAAGCTTTTCAATATTTTTGAATGCCACCCTTGCCTGCATGTTTCCAAGTATGTGTATGTACAATATATAATGTTTCACGTGTCTTAAAATTTGAATATAAGTTATATTATAATGCATATAACCTTTTCGATAAGCTTTATTGAGCTATAGTTCACATACCATACACTTCATCTCTTTAAAGTGTACTAGTCAATTGTTTTTAAAATAGTCACAGAATTGTACAACTATCACCACAGTTCATTTTAGAACATTTTCATTCTCACCTCCAAAAACACCTTTACTAATCAGCAGACACGCCCCTTCCTGTCACCTGCCAGACCAAGGCCACCACTAATTTGCTTTCTGTCTCTGTGGAATTGCCTATTGTGGTCATTTCATAGAGATGGAATCATACAATATGTGACCTTTTGCATCTGACTTGCACTTAATGTAGCATTTTTACGGTTCATCCACGATGTAGCATGTATTGGTACTTCACTCTTTCTTACTAATATTCCATTCTATGGAAGTACCATGTTTTATTTATTTATTCATCTATTTATGGATATTTGGCTATTATAAATAATGCTGCTATGAATATTTCTGTACAAGTTTTTGTGTGAACACATGTTTCATTTGGGAGGGTGTACAGCTTGAGTGGAATTGATGGATCATAGGGTAAGTCTATGTTTAATCTTTTGAGGAGCTGCTAGACTGTTTTCCAAAGAAGCCTGCATCATTTTGCATATTCCCACCAGCAGTCGTATGAGGGTCCCAATTTCTCCATATCCTCGCCAACACTTATTGTCTGCTGTTTTTACTATGTCATCCTAGTAGGTGTGAACTGGTATCTTGTTGTGGTTTTGATTTGCGTTTCCTTAATGACTAATGATATTGAGTATCTTTTCATGTGCTTGTTGGCTATTTGTATATCCTTTGTGGTGAAATATTTCTTCAGATCCTTTGACCGTTTAAAACATTTAATTACTTGGTTTTTTAATGTTTAAGGTATGTATAAGAACACTTTATATATTGATATTATAGATATAAGTCCTTTATCAGATATATGATTTACAAATATTTTCTCCCATCCTGTGGGCTGTCTTTTCACTTTCTTGATGGTGTTTGCTATACATAACCCTCAGAAAATCTTTGAGGTAATAAATGTGGATAAAACAATTATCCATTCAGAACATGGAACACTAGTATGTTAAATTTAACCAATTTCAACTTCTGTATAGTACTCAACAGTATGGGTATTGTGCGTTAAACTATCGATCCATTCTCTCATCGATGGAAATTTGGTCCATTTCTAGTATTTGGCTATGACCTAATGCCACCAGGAATGTTCTTGTCCATGTCTCCTGAGGCACACTTTCAAGTGTTTGTTGGGGCAACACCTACGAGTTGGATGCCAGGTCTTTCTCAGGCATTCCTGGGGTCTGAATGCCTGTCTTCAGGTTCGCTGGATATTGTCAGAGTATTTTTCTCTCTTACCAGCAGTGTATTAGAGATCTCAGTTAACATCTTTGCTAATACTTACTACTGTTTGACAGTTAAGTTGTAGGTATTGAGTTTGAAATTGAATCTCGTCATTTTTAAAATGCGTCCTTACTCTCTGTCAAACTATGGCGGCCTGTGAGGGACAGATTAGCTGCTGGTGCTGTTTTATTCTTTGTAACAGAGAATTAAGAGATTGTGGCAATAATACATTCTTGTGTATTGATAGCTCTGGGGACTCTGATAGAAATAGATCAGTATGAATAACTGTATAGAATGTTTGTATGGTTCCTAGCCAGCTACGTTACATCATTGATTATGTAGACTGTATATAGTGTGGAACATATTTTAAATCTTCAGTATGAACTTCTGCTACTGATTAGCACAAAGTTCTAGAATTTATTACTATAAGCTGTTTGAAGATTCATTTTGGAAGTCCAGTAAAAGCTGAACGCGTTTCGTTTCCATTCTAGGTCCCCAGTCTTGTTGCTAATCATTCCAATTCCTTCAGCATTTTCTCATGTAGTTCAATTTTTAGTCTTTTAAAAGTTGATTTTTTTCTGTACTACGTAACTAATACACACATAACTTTGATTGTAAAGCTTTCAAAATTAACCCCGCTTTCAAGGCAAAGAGGAAAGAACTGAGACACTCTGATGTTTTTGTTTTGACGTGTATAGTGGCGTGAAATTCATTAGATAGAAGGTATTGTAGATATTCCATCAAAGTTAGACTTAAATCAGTGTAATATAATATTTAGACAAAGAAGACACTTTTAATGGCAAGTAAAGGTTTCTTTTTCCCTGACTAGAGTTTGATTCACAGGAAAGGAGAAGTTTCAGTTTGAATTTTGAGAGCTCTAAAATTTCAGCAGATACCATTTTTCTGCTGAGTTTCTTGTATGAGTGTTGATCTGTAGTTTTAATATACATGGGTAGAATCTACAGAGTAAAATAAGCTGCTGGAAAACTAATAATAAAGGGAGGAACTTTCTAATGGGGGAAGCTTCATAATCGTTGTACTCCATAATTTACGTGGGATGCTTTTTTAAGGTGTATTTTAACAGACGGGTTAAAACACAGCTTAAAAGGCTGTGCTCAGCCTTTCATATCTTCATTATATCATTTACTCCTCCTGGGAAACCTAGAAGGCAGGCACTACCTCACTCATCTCCGCTTCAGCCATTTGCCAGAATCTTCCACAGATTTAGTTGGTGATATGAGTTGTGGCTCTGAAAATAAACTAAACTCTAGAGTCTTTGGATATTTCCCTCCAGTAAGTTTTCCAAAGCCAAGAACGTTCAAGGGTTTAATTAAAGGCACTTGGTCCTTTCAGCTGTGCCGAGAGGGTTCTCCTTCAGAGTAAAGGGTAAGGTCGGGAAGTCCTGACATGTTCTACCTCAATTCTACTTCACTGAAGTGGTGAAAGAGTAAAGTTCAGCCTCAAAGTTATTTTTCATTGAAAATTGGGTACACTCCAGTTCCCACCAGATTTTCTTGGCCAGACTCTCTCATCTCTCTGGAGTGTGTGGAAACTTGCCCATGGATACTCAAAGAGGTGTAGGGTGTGGAGAGGACAGGTCTGACCCCTGTCCCCAAGCCGGTGCCCGTCCAGTGATTGCACAGGCTTTGGATCAAAATGACTGTGGATGTGCTGTTGACCAGTTGTGGACCAGATGTGGAACCTTCACACCGTGCAGAACGGATCCCGAGTAGACTAAGGATGAAAATGTCCTGCTTCCCAGCCCTGCTGGGAATTCTCTGGAGTGTGTGGAAACTTGCCCATGGATACTCAAAGAGGTGTAGGGTGTGGAGAGGACAGGTCTGACCCCTGTCCCCAAGCCGGTGCCCGTCCAGTGATTGCACAGGCTTTGGATCAAAATGACTGTGGATGTGCTGTTGACCAGTTGTGGACCAGATGTGGAACCTTCACACCGTGCAGAACGGATCCCGAGTAGACTAAGGATGAAAATGTCCTGCTTCCCAGCCCTGCTGGGAATTCTCTGCCTCTTGTTAAGTAGCTAATGTCACATGTTAGCTCTGTGCTACTTAACTCCTCTGTGCTTTGGTTCCCTCCTCTGTAAATTGGGGATAATAATAGTACTATCATCCCCCAGGGCTAACGTGAGGATTAAATGAGATTGTAAATGTAAAGTGCAAGAATAGTGCCTGGAAAATAGAAAATGCTCAATGAATGTGAGATAGGACTCTGTATTATCATTATTATTTTCTTCCAGTTTTATTGAGATATAATTGACATACAGCACTGTATAAGATGCACAGCATAAAGATTTGACTGACATCTGATTGTTTTACTATTAATGAAACACCCAGTAGGGAATGTCCTGGCTGGCGGTACAGTGGTTAAGACTCTGTGCTTTCACTGCCATGGGCGTGAGTTTGATCCCTGGTCAGGGAACTAAGATCCCACAGCTGTGTGGCCAAAATATATATATATATATATATACACCCAATAAAGTCAGAGGAAAATAAAAGTAATTCTTGACGTACTCCAAAAATTGTTTGGCTAATAAACCTTCAAACTATTTAGAGATCATTTAAGTGCACTCAACTAGATGCAGAATTGGTGGAGGTCTTCTCAATGCATGGTCAACTCGAACTTAAAAATAAAGGAGAGTAATTTTACACAGCCGGTAAAAATGTAGCTTTAGTAGATGGTCTTGTAAATCTGAATAGTTCTTATGGTTTCAGGACATATGTATTGACACAGAAATAGCCTATGAATTCATTTTCATACTAAAAACTCAGAAAGCACATATGATACTATATCGACATGGCAAATATTTTTAAATATCGTAAAAATTAAATTAAAAATATTATTTTACTGAATACAGACGACAAAGGGAGTTCGCCTTTAGAACAGCCTGGATTTTTAACTCCCTGGCTGTTCTTTTGACTTAGGCAATTAAGAAACATCCAAGTCAGCATTTCAGTAAATAGGGTTTTAAACAACTCACAATTATTTTTTTCTATTTTTTATCAACCAAGAGATTTAAGACTACACACACACACACACACACACACACACACACACACACACACACAATCAATCCTCCGTAGTTAGAATCTGTTTGGAGGTGCCATTTTGGATCATAATTGTAGCAAATCTAAATAATTCCAAATAAATAGTTCTTCATAATTAGTGTAACTGTTACGTAGTTATGAACCTTCAACAAAACTTACATTGTTCAAGAGCAAGTGATTTTTCATTTCAAGAAGTGGCTCATGAATGTTTTCTTAAGTCAATTATCATGATAAGTCAGCAGTATTATCTTAAATAAATATCTTCTAACATTTTCCCTTGATTTCCATGCCCAAAGTGAATAATTAATTTCAGAAGGATTTTTTTTTCTGCTGACGAGGAAGTTTAAAAAACTCATTCAGCTGAAGAAGTTTTCCTGACAATCACGGAACCTTTGAAAGCTTGACCCTGGACATCACTACATGATGGTGTAAGCCCGGGGTCCCTCACAGAGAGGAAACCAGGGTGAGAGCACAGTCTCCTCATTACTGGAGCCATGCCTGCCAGCAAGGGCCATTTTGGAGGAGGGAAATCTAAACAGAACCAGAAATAGCCTCTGACAAACTTCAGGAAATAGCAGTCGGGGGGGAGTCACCAAGGTGGTCAAATCTTGGTTCTTTTTGACTCTGGAGGTGAGATGAAAAAGCAGGAACTCTCCTTTAGTCCTTCACGAAATAGAAATATTTTGCCAGTCCAACGAATGGAAAAACGCCGTGCTTTGAAAGTTTCCAGAGAGTGATTACAAGTAGGCTTTGGGTAGGTTTTTTTAAAAACAACTTTTGTATGTAGAAAAGTGTGCAAAGCATAAGTATACAGCCTGATTAGTGTGCAAAGCATAAGTATACAGCCTGATTAATATTTTTCTCTTTTCAAATGAAATTGTGGTAAAAGTATACATAGCCCAAAATGTACTGTTGTGACCATGTTGGGGCGACTATCTCGATGGCATGAAGTACGTTCACATGGCTTTGCATCCACACCACCATTCACCTCCAGAAGCTTTTCATCTTCCCCAAATGAAAGCCCACAACCATGAAACACTCACTGTCCCCCTTCCCCCCCCACAGGTCTGGGCAGCCACCATCTTTCTTTGTCTCTCTGAATCTGACCACCCTAGGTATGAGTCCTACCAGTGGAATCATGCAGTATTTGTCCTTTTGTACCTGGCTTACTTCATTGAGCATAATGTCCTCCGGGGCAGCCTGATGAATTTCACCAGATTGAACACACCTGTGTAATCAGATCAAGCACCAGAGAAGCCCCTTGTGCCCCATGTGCAAGTCAGCATCCACCACGCTTGTGCCGTCATGAGGTTAACCATGGCCGTAGTCAATGAAAAGGGGAGGCAGAAGCCACGGCTGAGGTTTCTGCCTCTCTCTTTCCCCGCAGGAGAGACCGTGCACATTTGATCTGTTGTATACACTGGGCTTTAGCCTACCTGCCAAGGAAAAGCTTGGAAAGTGTTGGTTTAGGAAATGTTCTCACTTCAGTCCCAGATTGTCTGGAGAAGGGTCTTGCGTCTGCCTAACTCCCAATGTTGAGACTCTGTTTAGGTAGCACCTCCTGCAGGAAGGCTTCTCTAAGTGCTCTAGGTGCCTTCCCGCCAAAATGTGGTCCGGCCATACAATGGGGTATTATGACCTTAAAAAAAGAAAGAAATTCTGACATACACTACAACATGGAGGAACCTTGAGGATATTATGCTAAGTGAAATAAGCGAGACACAGCACAAACATGTATGATTCCAGTCATATGAGGTTTCTAAACTAGTCAGACACATGGAAACAGAAAGCAGAGGGTGATTGCCAGGGGCTCTGGGGCGGGAAAATGCGAGTGGTTGCTTAGAGGGGACAGATGAAAAAGCACTGTTGCACATCAGTATGAATACTGAACACTACAGAACTGTATGCTTAAAATGGTTGAGATGATTTTTATGTTATGTGTTTTTACCACAATAAAAAAAAAGTTTAAAACAAGATGAGCTTTCTAATTCTGAAGCTGTTTGCCCTTGGAGAAATCTTTTAACTTCTCTTTGGGATTCTGGCAAAATGAGGGAAGTGTCAAAATATGAACCTGGCTCAAAGCGTTTCTGTAATAAATGCTGAGGCAACTCTGGATTAAACAGAAGTATCACACCGTCATCCTAAGAGCTGGTGTGCAGACTTTATCTTCTCATTCACCCGAAAGGAATTTTTCTGAAATCTCACTTTAATCAAATCACATTTCCTGATCTAGATACAAAAGATCTCATAGTTTAAATTGTACAAAAAGTATACAGTATTACATGAAGATTTATAAAGAAACAAGCCAAGCTGTTTTTCTTTTCAAAGCAAGAGTAAGTAATAATAGGTAAAAGCATATTCTTCTTATTCCTGATAATGTCTGACCTTTATTTCCTGCCATTCTCTGATTTGTGAGTATTTACTATGCATTCTTTTAGTCAAGGTTGCAAGAAAATCTTGAAACACAGAAGCCAGCGGTAAATGGAGTCAAAAGATTCCCTTTTCTAATTTCCCAAATGTCTGGAAGTCAGTTATTCTTTCTTTCTTTCTTTCTTTCTTTCTTTCTTTCTTTCTTTCTTTCTTTCTTTCTTTCTTTCTTTCTTTCTTTCTTTCTTTCTTTCTTTCTTTCTTTCTTTCTTTCTTTCTTTCTTTCTTTCTTTCTTTCTTTCTTTCTTTCTTTCTTTCTTTCTTTCTTTCTTTCTTTCTTTCTTTTCTTTCCTTTCAACAAATCTTCCACTCATCTCTAAGCATTTTTTTTTTACGTTTATTTATTTTTGGCTGCGTTGGGTCTTCATTGCTGCGTGCAGGCTCTCTCTAGTTGCAGCGAGAGGGGGTTACTCTTCATTGTGGTGCACGGGCTTCTCATTGCAGTGGCTTCTCTTGTTGCGGAGCACAGGCTCTCAGTAGTTGTAGCACGCGGGCCCTAGAATGCATGGGCTTCAGCAGTTGTGGCTCTCAGGCTCTGTAGTTGTGGCTCGTGGGCTCTAGAGCACAGGCTCAGTAGTTGCGGCACACGGGCGTAGTTGCTCCACAGTGTGTGGGATCTTCCTGGACCAGGGCTCGAACCCGTGTCCCCTGCATTGGCAGGAGGATTCCCAACCACTGCACCACCAAGGAAGCCCAGGAAGTCGGTTATTTTCTGATGGTACCCTCACAACTACTGAAGTGAGTGTCTTCCCCTAGTTACGTAAGGAGCTCTCCACACAGCCAAGGGAAGACCTCAAGACTGCCTTTTCTTTAGCCTCAGATTGGGAATCAACAGAAAAGATGTCAATGCACGTAAATAGGCAAGAATATTGAACAGAGTACTCATAGCATACAGCCATAATAAAAAGCAAAGAAACTCACAATTTGAAAAATAACTATAAAAATATTTTCAACTTTTAATTAGAATTGTGGATGATTTTTGTTTTCTCACTTGCATTTGTCAGATTTTTTTTAAAAAATACTAAATATGTGCTGTTTTTATAAGGGCACCACAACATTTGAGAGGATGCCATAAGCAAACGAACCTATTTCATTTTATTCACGCTCAGGAAGCAAGAGTCGAGCCAGTGGAAACAGAGCAGTGAGGCGCTGTGCAGGCTTTATTGGCACCTACTGTTTACTTTGCAGATAGCAGGGCGCGAGCAGGCCTAGCTCGTCCTTCCTCAGACACAGGAGAAATGGGAAATGTGCAGATGCCCCAGAGAAAGGCAGGTACAGGGGAGAGAAGGGAAATAGGGGCCAAGCAGATCTGGACTCAGATCCACTTTTCACCACAGTCTAGTGGAGGAGAATGATGACTAAGTGGGTCTTATGTGGTAGGGTGGCGGCTACGACCTGGGTAACCAGGTAAGCGTCGTGTGGTGGGTCCCAGAAAGGCACCTCGCTCGGGCCTGGGCTTGGGCAACGGGGTTAGAGAAATTTTGCTGGAAGAGGAGATGCCCATCCTGAAGGGACCAGCAGGGGAAAGTCCCGGAGGAAAGAGGGGGAGGCGAGGGTATGAACCGGGGTGAGACCCGACGTGAGCATCTCCGGCGGCAGGGAGAGTGACTGTGGACCCCGGCCCGTGGTCAGGGGTTGGACTTTATCCTGAGACTGCGCCCTGGCCACGGGGAGGCAAGAGGACGGGGAGGGAGGAGCGCCTCGCAGGAGGGAAACAGGTCAGGAGTTGGGCGGTCCCCAGGCGTCCACCCTGGTGTGCATCCCGACGGCCTCCTCGGTGGAGATGGAGGCCCGCACCTCGTGGATGGTGTCGGGTGGCACCTCTGCCAGCGGCTAGTCCTGGGGGTGCATGAGGCACCTCCCCCAACCCCGGCAGGAGCAGGCTGGGAGGGGGGAGCACGTGGGCTCCGGTTTGGGATGTGTTGCATTTGCTAAGAGGGCTCTGAGAGGGACGATGAAGACGGACGGGCGTGCGCTCTGGGCAGCGAGAGCAGCTCTGGTAGGGCCCCAGATGCTCAGGCACGGGCTACGGAGTGGGAACTGGCCCAGGACTGCGCTGGGACGAACTCGCGAGGAGTGAGCAGAGGTGAAGCTCCAGTCCCCTCCGAGAGGCGGGAGATCAAGGGGCCAGTGGGGTCCAGCTGGGCCCTGGGGGAGGAGCTTCCCGCCTCCCCGCCCCGCTGGGAGGCCTGGGTTTGCACAAGCCCCAGCGATGGCCTGTGAGCGCGGGGAAGGCGAGGGCTGTGGTCCAAGGGCAGCGGCGAGGGGCAGGGGGCAGCACCCCCCTACTTGAAGGCCCGCACTGCCGCCTCGGGTTGGGGGTGGCTGTTCATTGCTCTGTGTCCCCTGGAGGCTGGTGAGGCTCAGACCCGCGCCTGGTCGGCGTCGTGCTGGTAATATTAGCGGCACACGTGGTGCTGTTTTAGCAGTATACTTTCTAACCTTGGGCCTGTAGTGTACACTCCTAATCCTGTTTCGCTCTAAAAGTAATCACAATGCTTTTCGTTAGTTTATGAAACTGTATTAAAATTAAATGGGGAAATTCACAATCTATTATTTTCCTCAAACACCAGAGTGTGTTTTTTAAAAGTAAGAAATATGTCCATTTTTTAAAAAAGTACCACAGAGGTTTTTTTACTCTTCTGTTCAGAAGGGAGAAGCTACTCACCTTATTGTTATATTAAAATTCAGGGATTCTGAACTGAAGAACTAAACTTTCTTCTTTTAGTGATAATGTAATATCTTCTTTTCTAAGCAAGAGACCTACTGAACTTTAAAAAGAGGCACAGATACAATCCTATTTCTAAACAACATGGCATAGAATGAAAGAACTACCTCATTTAAAAGAAATAGGCCATAAAATAACTTGGGGAATATCTTCATTATACACATATTGCCATTGTCACAGCATCTGTAAGAGTCTGACCTAGAGAGATGTGTGTGCCGTTAAAATAGAATTTACAGGACTTCCCTGGCGGTCCAGTGGGTAAGACTCCACGCTTCCAATCCAAGGGTCACGGGTTCGATCCCTGGTTGGGGAATTAAGATCCCACATGCTGCGTGGCCCCAAAAAAAAGGATTTAAAAAAAGAAATGAGAAGGATTAGAATCCCTGCCGCGATGGTCAGTGACATTTAATCTGAGGCAGACTTTCTGGCTGTGTGTGAGATGCTACTGGTTTGGGCAGAGCTTGGGGAATTCAGCCTCTTCGTGTAAGAGTGCTCTGCTGACAATGTAGTTTTTTGTTTTTGTTTTTCTGAGTGAATTAATAACTAAGCCCCTTAGGCAGAACTAGATTCTCACATGTGTAGTTAGGAGAAAAATACACATGTGGGTAGCAGCCTCAGCATGGAGACTTACAAAGCACAGCCCGGATGCTTGGCTCGCTCGTTGCTGCATAGGAGCTGGACCAGGATGAGGTCAGGTCAGTGTTGAAGATAGACTGGGTGGGGGGGACTGTCACCCCTGGAGTCCAGCCTCGCTGCGGGGGACGCCACGGGAGGAGAGAGACTGGTGGGCAGGGCAGCAGCAGGGGGCCTTTTTTTTATAATTGCTGAAAATTTTTAATATTTCTTTCATTTCACAAAGCATCTTTTGTTGACATTCAGCAAATGATACCACCCAATAATGTCCCAATACTTTCTTCTTGTGAAGAGAGTTCATATATCTTTTTGACTTCCGTAATATTTGTTGTTTCAGGGAGATTTTTGAGAGAAACTTGATGACCTTCTACCTGAGATGTTAGGTCTTCTTGAGTTATTTTTCTCCCTCTTCACTGTAAGCAATCAGAGATGAAGTGTCATTTGCCGAGATACCACAGTTTTTCACGGCCTCTGAAATACTGTTATTTGGGGAAAGACTGAAAATAATTTCAGTAGATAGAGTTCTTGTCTTCATTCTTCCCAGTTTGTAGAGGTGAACTGCTTTGTTTACTGCCACAAGTATCTGAAATGCATCGACAATCACTGTAGGATTTATTAATGAGCCGTCAATGGCACCTTCCATGGCCTTTTTTCTCAAGTCTCCAGCATTTTTCACATCTTTAAATAACAGAAGCATCACCCTGTATTCGGGAAATAGGTCCAGCTGTTGTGTTAACTGCATTTCATCGATAAGCAGGATTCAGCGCGCCCAGAACCCAGGACTAGCTCCCTATTCTACGAGCTCCTCTGTCACAACTTTGGTGAGTCGCAAGGATGATGTATCGTCAGCTGATACATCAGGGAGAGACTAAGCCGATCATTGCCGGGCTGCATCCCAGGGCTGGACCTCGTGAGGCGCTCGATAAACGAGGACGCCGAGAATCACATCCGTTGTCTAGAAAATGGGTGCCGGGACTGCCAGGGGCCCTCTTTTTTATTGAGCAGCTACTGCATCCTGTGTGTTGTGCTCTGTTCGTCACACCTGTCCCCTCCTGTCCTGTCCTCCTTACCAGGGTGCTGAGTAGAACTTTTCCATAGGAAAGGGTGCCATGTAGTCTAATCACAAAACTTGGCATTAAAATTACTTTCCAGGGCTTCCCTGGTGGCGCAGTGGTTGAGAGTCCGCCTGCCGCGATGCAGGGGCACGGGTTCGTGCCCCGGTCCGGGAGGATCCCACATGCCGCGGAGCGGCTGGGCCCGTGAGCCATGGCCCCTGAGCCTGTGCGTCCGGAGCCTGTGCTCCGCAACGGGAGAGGCCACAGCAGTGAGAGTCCCGCGTACCTCAAAAAAAAAATTACTTTCCAAAGATGCCGTAAGAGTGCTTCTCTTTTGTCTCAGATTATTAGCAGGACCTAGAAGTTTGATAGCTGAGACCTGGGATGCCTAATTTGTCCAGCTCGGTGCTGGGCCTGACTCACTGGATGGGCTTAGTGAAATCATTTTCCATCTTTGAGTGAGTTTCCTTGCTGTTAAGACAAAAACTAAAAATACATATTGTCTTCATGGGTTATGGTAAGGACTAGCTGAGTAATCTTTACTAAGAAATTGCAACTTTTTAAAGGAAAAAAGATATTTCATCACAGAGGAAATCTGTTTGGGAGTTGCCTGATCCTAAAGTGATATGATATCAAATAAAAAACGTTCTCCAGCCTCCTCAGTTAAACCTGGACTCACTCCAGGTTGCTTGATGTGGGCTTGGAAATGGTACAGTGCCACGAGCAGCCTGATCACTGCACCGGGCTTCCAGAGGACACGGTGTGCTCAGGAGGGGGCAGTCTGTCTTATGCGCCTCCCCGTGGAGCTTCCCCCCTCCTCCTGCACCACCAAGCTCACTCTCGCACGAGCAAATTCCACTGCCCGTTTTTCTTCGAAATTTATATGACCCCATTTTTTTGGCTGCAGACACATCTAGTTTGAGAAGCAGTGGCTTTTCTCATTTTAAACAGGAAATGCTGCACCACTTACATTATTTTTTTTTATACTTTTATTCCTCCCTTTAACTTGAGCAGCAGATTCTCATAGCTAAGAAGGTTTCAAGAGGCAGATTAGAAGAGTAGATAAAGGGCTTCCCTGGTGGTGCAGTGGTTGAGAGTCCGCCCGCCGATGCAGGGGACACGGGTTCGAGCCCCAGTCCGCGAAGATCCCACATGCCGCGGAGCAGCTGGGCCCGTGAGCCATGGCCGCTGAGCCTGCGCGTCCGGAGCCTGTGCTCCGCAGTGGGAGAGGCCACAACAGTGAGAGGCCCCCGTACCGCAAAAACAAACAAACAAACAAACGAAAACAAAAAAAAGAAGAGTAGATAAAGCCTGCATGTGGAAGGCAAGAGGTGAACTCGTCTACCGACTCTCTCACCGCCTTGGACGCGTAGAGGCGCTCTCAGAGGGAAATGGACAACCAAGGCAATGTCAAGGTCAGCCTGCACCTGCCCCCACTGCCCAAACAACTGAGCGTTGGGACGGAGGGCTCGGCTGAGGCCTCTCCTGGCCACTCACTGCCCTTCAGGAGAGACTCAGAACCTGATTCTTCCACCTCTTCCTGGCGTTTGCCTTCGTTCTGACACATCTGACCCCGTGACCTCTTAGCTCCGTGACCCAGTGACCTTATTCTCTAATGTTCACGGCTTCCTGTTCTCACGGTGCAGAATGTGAAGTCTGAACCACATTATCTCTTGAAACTGCTCCACCTCCAAAATCACGAATTCAGACATCCTCCTTGCTGGTCACAAAGCCTGTTCCTACCTCTTCTTGGGCGGAGATTCCCGCCAGCACCGTCCTTCGACCGCGGGGCGCCTTCCACGCTCTGCGCCATCTCCCTGTTTGTGGGTCGCTCCTCCGTTAACTTTGCCAGAACTCAGGTCGGATGCTGTGCCTCCTCCAGCCACCACTTTCTTGCAGGCTCTAAGCTCACGGGCCCTATTTTTTCTTGCACATGCCTGGCAAAGTTGAGGTGGGATGAACCCGACTATACTCACCATCTGTCCTTGCACCTGGCAGCTGGGCACTGCTGGAGGAAAGGTCCCCAGCCACGCACACTGGTATCACTACGCGCCCTGGACCACCAACCTCAGGGGGGCTCCTTTTGCTGGCAATCTCACCATGCTTCTGTGATCTGCTTACACTCCAGCCTCCGAAAAAACTTTTCAAACATTTTCTATCATTTCCTTCAACCTCAAATATGCCCCACCTCTCCTTCATTGACTTTGGTTTTCATTTTTGTTTCATGAAACATAGAAATATCAGACGAGATCTCTCGGATTTTGGGCCGCCAAATCTGTACCGTCACCTGCACCTGTCCTAGTTTTCCTCTCCTCTTGATACAACCGAGTGGCCGTTCCTCCTCTAAAGAATTACTTTAATCCTGCTCTGGTCCCGAAGATACGGAGAAGTGGTTTACGGTGGCAGCCATGTGGAGGTCATTGATGACCCCTGAGAAAGCCACATGGAAGGTGCTAGAAGGTGAAGAAAACAACAAGACAGCTACAGACAACTCATTTGAGAAACTTGATTACGAAGGGAGGAAATTACTTACTGTTTTCTCCCAAACTTTAGGCTCTCA
The DNA here is from genome assembly GCF_949774975.1 of Lagenorhynchus albirostris. Lineage (NCBI taxonomy): Eukaryota > Metazoa > Chordata > Mammalia > Artiodactyla > Delphinidae > Lagenorhynchus > Lagenorhynchus albirostris. The sequence continues at coordinate 3,447,623 of NC_083111.1, forward strand.
GCTATCGCCTACATCCTCCCCTCCTTCCTCTCTACCCAGTCCCTTCCACCCTCGACCTGTGTCACCTACACAATAGTAGCGGCAGCTAGAAAAGCAAGAAACAGAAACCACCCTTCAACCTTGCATCTCTCAGCTATTGGCCTACTTGTTGCTTCTCTTCATGATACAATTTCTCCAGAGTCCTGCAGGTTTGGAGAAAGTAACTTCCAAAGAAGATGATAGAATCAGTTTAACAGACCAACTCCACATTTACTGACTGCGTACTCTGTGCGAGGCTCTGGGTTCAGTAGTGGAACTTCCTGGTTCCATAAGACCCAGCTCTGTTCTCCAGACCTGCAGCTTGGCCCTGTGAAAAGGCAATGGTGATACATCGCTACCAGCAGTTGGTGAGGCCGGCAGGGCCCAGGGGGCACAAGGGAAGAAGGAAGATGAACCCTCTCTGCAGGGGTCTGGAATGGTGATGCCCAAGCTGGGGTTTGAGGGGTGAAGTGGAGTGGCTGAAAGGCAAGGAACACGTTCCAGCCAGTGAAAACATGTGCCCAGAAAACATGTGCCCAGATTCCTGCAGGGAACCTTGTGCAGAAGCCTGGGGAGGAGGTGATGATGGAGGTGGGGGAGATGGGGCTGGAAAGATGTATAGATGGATAGACAGATAGATGATTAGATGGATAGATGGGTAGATGGAAAGATGGACAGATGGATAGATGGACAGATGTGCAGATGGTTAGATGGATAGATGGAAAGATGGTTAGATGGAAAGGTGGACAGATGGACAGATGGTTAGATGGATAGATGGTTAGATGGATAGATGGAAAGACGGGAAGATGGAAAGATGGTAGGTGGATAGATGGATAGATGGATACATCTCTGACCAGGAATGCAGAGGGGCTCACACAGAGGATGCCGGCCTCTTAGCCTCTTTCTCCAGCCCCAAGGACATCAGAATCGCTGCATTCGATCTAGGTGTGGTCCTAGGTGTTAGCAGGTGCTGAATAAATGAAGAATGACTGAATGTTCTCTCATGAAAACTACCACATTATTGGTGGTGTTTAAATTAAAAGTGCTAATGTATCTAAACTGCTTAGAACACGGTCAGGCACAGAGTGTGAGAGGCAGTGGAGCGTAATGGTTAGGGCACCACTCTATGGGACTAGGTACCCAGGGTTTATGTCCTGGCTTCACTACTTACCATGACTTTAACCAAGTTACTTAACTGTAATTCTTATAGTATATAATTCACAAGGTTATCATGAGGGTTAAATGAGTTTATATGTGTAAAGCACTTAATGCTTTGTAACAATTCATAATAATTGTTCACAATTACTATTAATAGTCTGGTTAATTATTTTTAATAATTTAAATTATGATTAAATAATTATTGACCATTATGAAATACCCTAAGAGTTCTGATTCCTAAAGCCCCCCTCTCCCAATTCATTCTTTTCCTGGCATACCTTTTGCTAAATTGGGGGATTCAGATCACTCATTAAGTGTGTCTATCAGCTGATGGAAGACTACTTACATGTTTGACACCAGCATGGAAAACTGGTAACGGCCATCCATAGACTGAACATCATGATATAACAAAGTCTAGTAGCCTTTCTTCCTCATTTAAAGTATGATTGAATAATTCACATATAAACTGGAATTATGTTCTGGAAGGCTAAAGGAAGAAATAACTGCTCTAGGGACTTCCCTGGTGGCACAGTGGTTAAGAATACACCTGCCGATGCCGGGGACATGGGTTCCAGCCCTGGTCTGGAAAGATCCCACACACCGTGGAGCAACTAAGCCCGTGCGCCACAACTACTGAGACTGCGTTCTAGAGCCCGCGAGCCACAACTACTGAGGCCGCGTGCCACAACTACTGAAGCCCACGCGCCTAAAGCCTGTGCTCCGCAACAAGAGAAGCCACCGCAATGAGAAACTCGCGCACCACAATGAAGAGTAGCCCCCACTCGCCGCAACTAGAGAAAGCCCACACGCAGCAACGAAGGCCCAACGCAGCCAAAAATAAAAATTAATTTAAAAAAAAAGAAAGAAAGAAAGAACTGTTCTAGGTGTATACTCTGGAGGGTTCGCATGACATTCTCCCCATATTTTTTGTTTATTGTCATGTCAGCTTTCAGATTTGCGGTTCAACTAGTCCAAAGAGCACGTATTTTTATATTCTGAAAAATTGTATCAACCAACAGTGTAAAACAACAGAAACCGGTTGCAAAGCTTTCACTTTTAAAGAGTTTCCAAGCACCCTGCCCTTTTCCTAAAGGACTCTTTTCCCTTTTATGGATGAGCACCGGGCTCCAAGACAGTGTAAATAGAACTTCCTGTTCCAGGGAAGTGCTGGCTCCTGCAGAAGCCCAGGGCTCCTTTGGGAAAAGTTGATAGGAACGAGGAGCTGTGTGTGACCTGAGGCACGGGAGTCAGCTGAGCCAGCAGGAGGGAAGCACATTTAACAGCCCCTTTGTGCAGACCGAGGTCCCAGAAGCACTTCTGGGAAAGTAAGTCTGGTGCCATGCACACAGTCCTTGTGAAGAATGGCAGGGAAGCTGGCCCAGCTGGAGAAGGACGTTCCCAGATTAGACGCCCAAACCTTGGACCTGACTGCTTTGGGGAACTGAGATATGTCTGCAATTCCCACAATTTGGGACTCCTGTGTTTGACATGAGTAGAGATTTAAAAATCAGAAAAAAAAAAAAAAAAAAAAAGGATTCTGCACACCCTAACTCTAGTCCAGTAGGAAATATTTTTTAGGGGGCTTACTGTTTACACATGAAGGACATGAAAATTAAAATCTATTTTCCTTCTTTCTTGACCTTAATATTTTCCTATACTTTTATAATAATAAAAAATTATTTATTCATGGTTGAGTTGCTGTGTAATTCATTCTGATAATTTTGATCTTTGACTCTTGTGCATTTCACAATCTCATCAATGGTGGCAAGAAAATAAATCAAAATAGTATAATGAATCCTTTTAGACTTACAATGATATTATGACAATTATAAATATTATTTTGATGGTAGCTAACGTTTGCTGAGCACTGGCTTTAAGTCAAGAGTCTCCATCAGTAAAAAACTGTTTGAGCATGAACCAACAAATTGTGTTTGCTAATTCAATGTAAAATATGCAAATACACCACCATCCCGTTATACTGTGTACACTTATAAAGCATAAATAAAAATACAAATGAGAGGAGTGACGTGAATAAACAAATAGAAGTTCTTATGTTTCCTTTTTGCATGATGGTAGTTTGTGTACTGATGGAGTATGGACACGCCAATTTGAAGACCACTCTGCAAACAGTGTTATTATTCCCATTTTAAAGATGTGCACACTGAGGGGGTACAGAGGTGAAGCCCTTGCCCAAGGTCACTGGGGTACCACTGTGGGAAAGGCTACTGGCTGCTGTGCCGTCCCTGTGACCTCGTGACCTCTCTCATTTCTGTAGCTACTGCAGCTGCACTTCCAGGAAGCTGCACCGTCATGCTAGTGTATTCCTATTTCTGTTCCTTCTCAATCTGCATATTAGATGCATGTACTTAGGGTGTCCAGATGTGTTTTAGTCTTATCATCTGAGATCTTTAAAACACATTGAATCAATTTGTAACTTTATCCTTGGGTCCAGACATAAGGATTTCAGAATGAATTGAGATTCTTCATCTGAAACTTTCTTTCTTAATCAAGGAACGAAGCCCAGTTATTGGGTTTGCTGTGGTTAAGAGTAGCATGGAATTAAAATTGGAATTAAGAAAATGATTCAATTTAGAATAGCTTCAAAAAAAGGAAAAAAATGTTTAGAAATAAGGAAAGCAGTGCAAAACTTGTACCCTGAAGACTACAGAACATTGTTAAAATTTTTTTTTAAGTTTTAAATAAATGAAAAGATATCCCATGTTCATGGATTGGAAGACTTACTGTTGCTAAGATAGCAATACTGCCCAAATTGACCTACAGAGTCAACTCAATTCCTATCAAATCCCAGCTGGCTTATTAGAAAAAAATTATCAGCTGATCCTGAAATTCATATGGAAATTCAAGGGACCAAGAGAAACCAAAACAATCCTGGAAAAAGAACAAAGTTGGAGGATTCACACTTCCCAATTTCAAAACTTACAACAGAACAACAGCAATCAAGATAGTGTGGTACTTGGCATAAGGCTGGACATAACAGATCAGCAGAATAAAATGGAGAGTCCAGAAATAAGCCCTCATATTTATAGTCGACTGATTGTTGACAAGTGTGCAAGGGTGCAAGTGGACTTCAGTGGGGAAGTGTAGTATTTTCAGCAAATGGTGTTGAGAAAACTGGATATTCACATGCCAAAGAATCAAGTTGGACCCTTACCACGTGCCATATAAAAAAAAAATTCAAAATTGATCAAAGACCTAAATGTAAGAACTGAAACTATAAACAATTAGAAGAAAACATAGGTATAAATCTTTGTGACCTCGGATTCTGCACTAGTTCTTACATATGGAACCAAAAGCACAAGCAGCCAATGGAAAAAAAGATAAACTGGACTTCATAAAAATTAAATTTTTTTTTTACTTCACAGGACAGTTTGAATAAAGGACTCCAGATAGTAAAAAGCAACCAAAAGAATGGAAGAAAATTTTTGCAAATCATATATCTGATAAGGGACTTGACTCTAGAGTATTTAAAGAACTCTTACAGCTCAATAATCAAAAGAAAGTAGCAAGAAACCCAAATGATCCAATTTTAAACAGGAACAAAGGATTTGAATAGATATTAAAAAAACCCACAAATGATACACAAATGGCTGATAAGCACAGAAAAGATGCTCAATATTACTAATCATTAGGAAGTGCAAATCAAAACTATAATGAGATACCAATTCATACTCATTAGGATGGCTGTTATAAAAAAACAATCAGACAAAACAAACTGAGAAAATAACAAGAGTTGGTGAGGATGTGGAGAAACTGGAACACTTGTGCATTGTTGGGGGGAGTATAAAATGGTGCAGCCACTGTGGAAAATGGCATGGTGATTCCTCCAAAAATTAAACAAAGAATTACAATATGATTCAGCAATTCCACTTCTGGGTATATCCCCAAAGAACAGGGACTTGAAAGCAGGGACTTGAAGAGATACTTGTGCAACCGTGTTCATAGCAGCATTATTCACAATAGCCAAAAAGTGGAAGCAATCCAAGTGTCCATGGACAGATGAGTGGAGAAACAAAATGTGGTGTATACATACAATGAAATTTTATTCAGCCTTAGAAAGAAAATTCTGATAGATGCTTCAATATGAATGAACCGTGAAGATACTATGCTAAGTGAAAGCCAGTCACAAAAAGGACAAATACTGTGTGATTCCACTTAGATGAGGCACCTAAAGTGGTCAGATTTATCAAGACTTTAAGCAGAATTGTGGTTTCCAGCGGGGAGGGGAAGGGGAGAATGAGCAGTTATTGTTGAATGGATAGAGTTTCAGTTGGGGAGGATGAAAAATTTCTGGCGATGGTTAAGGGTGATGGTTGCACGACACTTTGTACTTAATGCCACAGAACTGTATGGTTTAAAAAGTTTAAAATGGTAAATTCTATGTCATGTATATTGTATCACGGTAAAAGAATAAATTTAAAAAATAATAAAAAGACAACCCAATTAAAATATGGCCAAAGAATCTGAATAGAACCTTCTCCAAAGAAGATATACAAATGGCCAACAAGTACATAAAAAGATGCTCAGTATCACTCGTCATTAGGGAAATGCAAATCAAAACTACAGTGAGATACCTCTTCACAGCTTCTAGGATAGGAATAATCAAGAAGACAGGTAATAAGCGTTGATGAGGATGCCGAGAAGTTGAAACCCTCATACACTGCTGGTGAGAATATAAAATAGTGCAGCCACTTCAGAAAACAATTTGGTAGTTCCTCAAACAATTAAACATAGAATTACCAAATGATCCTGCAATTCCACTCCTAGAGAAAAATGAAAACAGACATTGCACAGACTTTGCACATGAATGCTTATAGCAGCACTGTAATAGTCACTAAGTGGAAACAACCCAAACGTCCATGAATACATAAAATGTGGTATACAAACAATGGGATATTATTCTGCAATAAAAAGAGATAAAGTACTGATTCATGCTAAAACATGAATGAACCTTGAAAACATGATGCTAAGTGTAAGAAGCCAATCACAAAGGACCACATATTTTATAATTCCATTTATACTCATAAGCAGATCGACAGAGATAGATAACAGGTTAGTGGTTGCCTAGGGTTGGGGAAGGGGGTAGGGTGAATAAGAATAGATGACTATACACCTACTAGAATGGCTAAAATCAAACAAATTGATAATACCAAGTGTTGGCAAGGATGTGGAGAAACTGGAACCTTCATACATTGCTGGTGGAAATGCAAAAAGGTACGGCCACTTTGGGAAACAGTTGATGTTTCTTAAAAAGTCAAGCACATGCATACCTATAACCCGGAAATTCAGCCCAAGAGAAATGAGAAACATACATCCACCCAGACTTGTACACAAAAGTTCATAGCAGTTTTATTCATAATAACCAAAACTTGAGAACAGACTTGTGGTTGCCAAGAGGAAGGGGGGTTGGGGGAGGGATGCACTGAGAGTTTAGGATTAGCAGATGCAAACTATTACATAGAGAATGGATAAACAACAAGGTCCTACTGTATGGCACAGGGAACTATATTCAGTATCCTGTGATAAACAATAATGGAAAAGGATATAGAAAAGAATGTATGTATGTGTAACTGAGTTACTTTGCTGTACAGCAGAAACTAACACAACATTGTAAATCAACTATACTTCAATTTAAAAAAAAAGAACATAATAACCAAAACCTAGACACACTGCAAATGTCCATCTATTAATGAATAAATAAATGAAGTGTGTATATTCATTCAAAGAAATATTACTCAGCAATAAAAATGAAAGAACTATTAATATATACAACATGAATCAATCTCAAAAAGTTATGCTAAGTGAAAGAAGCCAGGCTGAAAATATTATATTTTCTGATAACATGTATATGAAATGTTTTTAAAAAGCAGAAGTATAGAGACAAAAAATGATAAGTGGGTTTGGGATAGAAGGAGGGACTGACAGAAAGTGGTCACCAGGGAACATTTCGGGGTGATGAAGATATTCTAAAACTGAATTGTGAGGAATTAAGTAACTGTATTTTTAAAGAATTTTTATTGGAGTATGGTTCCTTTACAATGTTGTGTTAGTTTCTGCTGTACAGCAAAGTGAATCAGCTATACGTATACATACATCCCCTCTTTTTTGGATTTCCTTCCCATTTTGGTCACCACAGAGCACTGAGTAGAGTTCCCTGTGCTTAAGTAACTGTATTTAACTTACACAAAATCACGGATTGTAGATGTAAAATGGATGGATCTTATGGTGTGTAACTCATACCTCAATGAACTTGTTTTTAAAAAAGGAGAGGGAAAGGGTAGTAAAATCCTGTACTATTATTTTATTTCCATGAGGAAATGTATGACATCTCTCTTTTTCCAATGGCCTGCACTTAACCCCAAGAAGAATAGCCTCAAAAAAAATCTTTTTTGTATTGTTTGTGTGTTTGAGAGGAGGGTGAGATTAAGTAATCAGTGTTACTAAAATTATTCAATAAGCGTTTACAACTTGGTACTATAATCATCCCATAAATATATATATTAAGCACCCTGTGCTCACTCTTTTGGGTGTTTTTTTTTTAAATAAATTTATTATTTATTTATTTTTGGCTGCGTTGGGTCTTCCTTGCTGCACGCGGTCTTTTTCTAGTTGCGGTGCGCAGGCTTCTCATTGCAGTGGCTTCTCTTGTTGAGAAGCACGGGCTCTAGGCACGACGGCTTCGGTAGTCGTGGCGTGAGGACTCAGTAGTTGTGGCTCGCGGGCTCTAGAGTGCAAGCTCAGTAGTTGTGGCGCACAGGCTTAGTTGCTCCGCGGCACGTGGGATCTTCCCGGACCAGGGCTCGAACCCGTGTGCCCTGCATTGGCAGGCGGATTCTTAACCACTGCGCCACCAGGGAAGTCCACTCTTTTGGTTTTTTAACCATTTTATTATTTATTAAATATAGTTCACAGACCATACAATTCACCCACTTAAAGTGTACAATTCAATGGTCTTTAGTATATTCACAGGGCTATATGTTCACCGCAGTCCATTTTAGAACCTTTTCATTAACCACAAAAGAAGCACCTGTTTTGAAAAATATAATATTTTTCACAAAAAGTCATGTTGTTTATGTTGCCTACAGTAGATTTGTTAGTTTTTGTTATTTTTAATGAATTTATAACTATTTTGAAAAGTTCTCAGTTTTAATGTTTAATATTAAACCTCTACTGATAGATGTCGTCTACATAAGCAAGAACTTTTGGGGGTTCTCAATGCTCATACAGTGTAAAGGGTTCTCAAGACCTAAACGTTTGAGACACGCTGGTCTGTCTACCCATTATCTTGATCTTGTCAAGTTCCACACATTTCTTAGCCCTCTGGCAATATTGCTTTCTTTTACTTCTTTTCTGAAGCCCTTCACAGTGAGATTACCTATAAATCCTAAATTTCAAAATCCAATTCAGTGTTTGTTTCTTATCTTATTTGACCACACTTAAGCCTCTGACATTGTGTCCTCTCCCTTCTGAAAAATCTTTCTCGCTTTGATGTTTGCGACACTAACCTTCTCACTATCTCTTCCCACCTTCCGGCTGTTCCCCGCCCCTTCAGTGTTCCTTGCCCTTACTCACTGGCTAGTCTCAGGGTTCCAACTTAGGTTCTCTCTCTCACTCTCTAAATGCTCTCCCTGGGGTGTCTCATTCATATCCTTGACTTCAGTCTCCCGCAATACATCAACAGTTTCCAAATCTGCATTGCTTCCCTGGGTTTGATGGTCCCCCTTCAAATGCATATTAATGTCCCTCGAGCATCTCCAAGTGAACATTCCAGCTGAAACTCATCAACTTCCCTTTCCCAAACTAACTTTTTACTTGGGTTAATAATATGATTATCCATTCATTTGGAAACAATAAAAAAGGAAACTCAAAACAATAATTTTAAAAAACTTGTGAAGTTATCTTTGAGCCCTTCTCTTCCTAACCTCCCCCCGCCTTAGGCAGGAGCTCCTCAAATCCAGTCCTAGCCCCCAAATGGCCCTCATATCCATTCCTTGCCTTTCCTCCCCTTATTCCTGCTCACATCACCCTTTTCCTCAACTCCTGCCACTGTCCTATTGGTCGGCCAGCCTCATCTTTCAGAATTAGCCTTCAACGTGCATGTGTGTCCATTGTCGCTTCTGGTTTTCAAAGTTCTTCCATATGCTTCCTCCTCGCCTGCAGGATGAGCTCGTGATCCTTCACCAGGCTCTGGCTTCGTTATTTGGCTCTAGTGACCTTTGCAGCGGTGTCTCCTGCCACCCCCCACGTATGCCCTATTTCTGAGTGATGCTTTGCGCTGCCACTGGGCCTCGGCTCGCGGATGCCCTCAGTCAGGAGTGGCCACATCCTCTCTGTCCGCAGAACTCAGCCTGGGGGTCTCCTGGTTTTTCCAGGTCTCTTCATAAAGGTCACGTGCTCTCCGAGACCGTCCCTCTCTCTCAGCCCAAGGCACATTTGCTTACTTTATCTGGAGAATTCAGAAGTGCATTTGAATCAGCCCTTTACATGTCACGCTGTGTTGTGGATAATTGTCTAGTCTCTGTGTCCCCAGCACCCCGTGAGAGGGGGGCTGCATCTCCTCTGCACCCAGCAGCCATCCAAGCTCACTAAGTAGCTGGGGGTTATTTGGGTGGGAAGGCGTGTCAGAGCAGCGCTCTCTTACTTTCTCAGTGAACCAACATCAGAGAAACTCATTTCTCTTCATAGTTCAATCAAGGTGTGAATATTGAATCACTTCACCCTGGAGAAAATAAGCAAAAAATAAATAACTCTGGTGCTACAGAAGAAATGGAGTTTCCTTCTCCCTGTAGTTTTTGTTTGCTTCTTCCCAGAGATTAGCAGCATGGAGAAGGATGTGGAGAGAAAAGGGATGCAGGGATGAAAGAACTCAGGGGAAAGATAAGGAAAACCAGGTGACTTACCGGGGGAGGGGAGGGGGGGAGAGGTCCTGAAAGGGGGATGAGGGAGATAGAAAAAGAAAAAGAGAAAGCGTTGTGGGAAAGAATGTACAGAAACAGTACGAAAGAATAGTCGATTTGCTGCCAATAAGGGGCTACAGGGAAAAAGAAATACAGGAATGAGAGGAAACTCTGACAGGATGCAGCTTCACAATTCTTTTCAGAGCTGGAGCTCACGTGGCCACTTGATATTGTCTCTAAGTGTGCGTCCACCCGGACCCCGCACCCACACAGGCTTTCTCTGAAAAGCACTGCAGGGTCAAAAGGCCAGAACTCCACGTTGGAGCTGGGAACTGTCTTTTCTGGAGACGTGGGCCACCATAAGGACAAAACCAGCTGACGCTCCAGTCCTTTGATGAAATAGTTCCAAAAATTGTGTTTGGTTTAACATGAATGAGATGCCTATAGAACCCCAATTATTATATTCAATTTCTTCCTTCTGGTGTGTTTAAATAGCATTTTATTAAGATCCTATACCAAATTTAATACTGTTTGATGTCACAAATCAGAAATAACTCTTGTTCCAAAATGTACAGGAGATCAGGGCTACAGCCGGTGATTGCTTCGCCAACAGAGCTATAAATTTAATCACAATTTTAAAGTTGTAGCAGAACATAGGGGTTGAGCTTATAAATCCTTCATTTTTTTTTTTAAATGAAGGCTTTCTCTGGACCTGGAACTTTTATTTGTTTAATAATAAACTACCTATTTGAATGGAATGGATCCAACAGTTGAGAGAAGTGTTATGTGATAATGTTTTAAAAGTAAAATGTTCTTTCTTAGTGAACCCACTAGTAATACTTGCCTGGTTTTGAAAGACAACATCACATCTAGTCATTTTAAAGTCAGCAGAATAGATGAGAAAGCAAATGTTCTGCAAAGATATGATTACAATAACTTTCATTTTCAAAGTATTCTCCACCTATCCTTCAGGACTGCAGAGGAACCTGTGTGTGTACAGCCTCATGTCAGAATTATTAATCTTCATTTTTCTTTAAAAACTTTTTGTTAAAGTATAGTTGACTTACAATGTTGTGTTAATTTCTGCTGTGCAGCAAAATTATTCAGTTATAATCTATATATTCTTTTTCATATTCTTTTCCATTATAGTTTATCACAAGATATTGACTATAGTTCCCTGTGCTACACAGTAGGACCTTGTTGTTTATCCATTCTACATTTGGCAGTGTGCATCTGCTAATCCCAAACTCCCAATCCATCCCTCCCCACCCCCGCTTGGCAACCACAAGTCTGTTCTCTATGTCTGTGAATCTGTTTCTGTTTCGTAGATAAGTTCATTGTGTCATACTTTAGATTCCACATATAACTGCTATCGTGTAATATTTGTCTTTCTCTGTCTGACTTACTTCACTTAGTATGATCATCTCTAGGTCCACCCATGTTGCTGCAAATGGCATTATTTCATTCTTTTTTATGGCTGAGTAGTATTCCATTGTACATATCATGGGTTTTGTTTTTTGAGTCCTCTTCAAACATCAAACTATTAACTGAGCATTTAGAAACAAGTAGTGTCACAAGTTTGCACTCAAATAAGACTTCACCAGTTCAGCCCAAAGATTGTCCATCAGAGGGAAGATGGATTTGTGAGCAGAGAGCAGAGGCAGAAACATAGGGGCGCTCTATCAAGTTTCATGTGTAGTTAACATTCTTCCTGAACTGCCACCTGCTTTCTTTAACGCTCCGTCAAAGCTCTCAAACCTCCTGCCGTGGGCTTGCAGAGTGTTTGAGCCTGAGGGGAGGGGCTTGTGGAGTGTTTGAGCCTGAGGCGGGTGGAGCCGTCTTCCGGGCCAGCTCCTCGTTTGCTGCCTCACTGAAGGCCGAGGGGCAGCGACTGGCCACGGTCACTCAGCTGGTCTGGAGAAAGGCCGGGATCGGAACTTGGGTTTCCCGACTCCGGCACACCCTCTGCCACATCACATCACCTGCTTCTCTGCTCCCTGAAAAGACTGTCCTTTGGGCATTTCCCAAAGTCCAGGACATATTTTCAGATCCATGAGCCAAGCCAGGTGAAGGGCATTGGTGTTGGCTCCCCAGGTCGGAAGAGGTTAGTCAGCCATCTTTTGTATGTGTTTGCAAATGATGAGAGAGAGAGGAAGACGGCAGGTGGGCCTCACGCAGGGTAGTCTGACACACAGCGCACTGTAGGCCTGGCTAAGCAGGGAGCGGCAGAGGCTGGCCTCCCGCGGCCCGGGCGCCTCCTCCAGCCGTGTCTGGGTCTGTCTGACCCCTGTCGTGGGGCTTCTGGGACGGTGAAGGGAGCTGATGCACTGACACCGAGGCCGGCCACGGTGAGCTGTTACAGAAGGTGCTAGATGAAGCTGCTTTTGATTTTGAGGCGCCCGTAACAATTTGATAGCACCTGAAGGTGCCCCGGACAGTCCCTCCCCTGCAGGGACCTGCGGTCTTTCCAACAGCCCTTCCCCCAGCGGGGTTCTAGGAAGCTGCACACACAGCAGGTCCCCGCTGGGTCCCTCACGTGCTGCTAAGCTGCAGTTTTCAGTGTGACCCCGAGGGATCCATTTGGGAATAAAAGCCATGATCCTGGAGGGCAATAAACAAGCCGGCTCCTCTGGCCCACAGACTCTCTCCAGGGTAAGACACCACCGCTCTGTAGAAGCGAGAGGTACCTCATTCCAGCCCTACTCCACACCTGCATTTGTTGAACCCATGAAGGAGAATCCAATCTTCCTATCATTTTGAGACAGAAGGACCCCAAGGTCAAGAAGAATAACTACCTAAATCATCCAAAGATCTTCCCTTTCTCTCCATCGCCTGAGACAACATTGCAGGTTTATTAGACATTTTGTCTGTTAACATTATTCATTTGAAACAAACCCTGGGTGTGTGCCTTAGAGACCCCGTCAATCAACAAAGCTATACATAGAACACTGTGATTTGCTTTGCAGTCGAGAGATCCCCACAGATAACAGACGTGGAGATCTTGCCCGAGGAAGGAAGCGCAGTGCTTCCTTATTTTTCCAGCACCCTAGGCTCACAAGTTAGCCCACATCCTCCATACACTTGACTGTCCAAATAAATACTGACGAACCATACTGATTTCGACCAGGGCTCAGCTTTGTGTGAGTTTTACGGGAGAGCTCTTTTCTTTGCCGTATCAGTGTTACAGGTATTTATTGTTTCAGTCTTAATTTTAGAGGTAATTTAGGAATGGAATATTTAAGAGTCATCACATACTCAATAACTAGTGAAGTAGCCAAAGTAAAGCATCATTTATGGACACTTTGAAAACTACACGTGCAACTGAGGTTTCACCTGTTTGAGAGCCCCTTAAAAACAGACACATTCATGTCACGCTAATGGCTTTCTCCTATTTCCTTAATGATGTTATAATGACCCGTGGAAACACAGATGCTGTTTCCCTCCTGGTCTGTTTCCTCACCGTGACACACAGCGCTTCTCCAGTCTTCCCGACAGTTTTCTGACCTGAAGTCAACGTTGTTTTCACTTCTCCTTAGGCCGTGGCAAGCAGTACCTCATACACCCCAGGCTGCCTCCTTTTTGGAGACTGAAAACCACAGAGAGGGAGGGACATGGAGCTGTGGGTTAGTCAAGAGCTCAGTGCGCCTGCCCTTTCACAAGGGCCTCTGGACCCTTCTCTGCTGCCCACCAGGACTGGCTTTCGGGCTCACTGGGCTGTCTCTCCCCGACCCTTGGGGAAGAATCTGGAAGGAGAAAGCCAGGTTGACCCTGCAGTTCTGGCTCATCCTCAGGGCCTTTGGTCACATGAGCCATTTCGCCCAGGGATGCTCAGGGCTTAGTCCTGGAAGGGAGACCGCAGAGCAGCCTCTGGCTCTTTGCACAGAATTGTCGAGAACGTGGCATCAGGGAGCCCAGACCTCCAGGTATCTCTGCCCAAATCCTGTTCTTGCTGCAGCCCTGGCCGTGGCCCGGAAACGCCCAGTCCTGCGTGGCGGGTCCTGCTTCCCGGACCCCTAGGAGAGAGGCCAGCTGCCAGTCGACTGTTTTTATATATGGGCCAACATATTAGGGGAAACAAAGATTTCCGGAGCACAGTGTGCCTTAGTAAGTTAATTATTTTTTTTATTATTATTGTTTCTTGTTTTATATTTTTATTTTCTAAAATTTTATTGGCATATTTGGTAAGTTAATTTATTCTCCGTCTCATCTCCTGAAGCTTTTGTGCCTCTGAATGATGCCTGAGGTTTCATCGCTAAGAATGCCTCCCTGGGTTCCCAGGGTTCCTAGGGCAGGGCGGGGGTCTCCATCCACCAGCACCGTCCCTCCCTATCACTGTGGACTTGGCCCTCGTCCCTGAGGACTTACAGCTGGAAATGGGTCTTCTTCACCACTCTCCATCCTGAATGAACGGGCGGCAGGAGCCGGACACCCCCTGGGTCCTCCCCCGCGCTTGGGGCTAGGAGCCCTGGGTACCTGTGTCTGCGGGACTCGGACGCCACACAGGTGCACTGCAGCCGCTGAGCTCCGGTGCCTCGCGGAGCGGCTGCTGCCCCTGCCCCGAGGCAATGGTCTCTGCTCACTCAGTGGCCCGAGGCTTTAACCTGGGAGTCACTCTCAACCCCACTCCCCAGCCCCGGAACAGAAGCCTCCACTTGCGTAGTTGCTACCTTTAACCAGTTACCTAAGTTCTGCCATCTTGGTATCGTTCAAATTCACCGTGTTCTTTATTTGTAGCGACACTATTTTGATTTCAGTAACAGTAGTATGTTACCTGAATTAATACAACCTCGTCCAGGTAGGGGTCTTTGTCTCCCATGCTGCCGCCTCCATCACTGTCCCCACTGGGATTCGTCTCTTGCCTGTGGGTCGGGGACCCCGATGCCCGTCGGAAGGAACCCAGCAGGCTTAGTTTGGTTTCACAGGCGGCAGGTGTTTCAGCCTGTCCGTCACTCCCTCCGCCTACCTCTGGCCACAGTGTCCCTCCCGCGCCCGTGCCTCCCTGTGCTTTGATCCCCCGCCGCGCCTCTCCACCTCCTCCGGGCAGTCCAGCTCCAGGGCTGGCAGGCAGAGGGAGCGTGGTCCTGCTGGTACTGTGACCGATGCAGGCTTGGCCGTTTGTTTCCATCAGCCGGGTGAAAAATCAGTCTCTGGAACTATTGTTCAGGAAGAGCTCCTTCTGCTGGGTGTGCACCCTGGGGGATCTGAGCCTGGAGCTGCTGGTGGCCACCTGGACATGGACCCTGGACCTGCCGAGAGAGATGGGCCGACAGAGCAGAACCTGGGTCACACACACCTCTGTCACGTCGGCCACTGAGACCCAGGTTTGCCCAAGCCATGTCACCCCCGGTCTGTTCAGTTACACAGGCCCTTTTTTGTTTAAATCCATCTGAGCTGATATCTTTCTTTCTAACTAAAGGGACTTGACTCCCACAGAGGCCATATGAGACCCTGGTGATGGGCTTCTCCTTGTCTTTTGAAGATTCCATAAGGAACCTCTTACGTCCAGACTTTTGCACAAGGTTCCTCCTTTTCTGGAATTTCCCTTCCTTTTCTTTGCTTGAATAATTCCTATTCATTCTTCAAGCATCGGCCAAGACTTCACCACTCCCGAGAATCCTCTCCTGACCCACCCGGGCTCCGTGATCACGACCCTCTCCAGCACTCACTGTGATACACCCCAGTTGCCTGTATACTTTTGGGGCCTCCCTCTAGACTACAAGCTCCTTCGGCTGAGATCATGTCTTCTCATTGTTGTGTCTCCAAATCATATATATTTACTCATATGTATGAAAGAAAAATGAAAGGTTCAAAGGGAGATAAAGAGAAATTATCTTGGTTTAATTTAAAACAGGATCATGTATTTCAGAAAGATCACTGCCTTTGGCTAAATCATAGAGAATGAACTGGAGGAGGGCAAGCTTGGAAACATGGAGACCAGTTGTGGTCATTAGGCAAGAAATGATGGCATTATGAATCACAAAGGTGGGCGTGAGGATGGAGGGGATGTGACAGACTCAGGATGTTCAAGAGACACGGCCCAAGATTGAGGGAAGGTGCTGAATTCATTTATTAGCTCTCATGCTTTTTTGCGTGCTTTAGTTCTGTTTTTGAAAGATTAAACTGTAGGGGTCGAGCATGCTGTTGGACGCAAAGGTGCAGGGCTCAGGAAGGAGTGTGGGGTGTGTCTGGGGGTCCTCGGCACTCATGGGAGAAGAGATAGAACAGGGAGGCCGTGTACAGTGGGAAGAGAAGAAGCCTGGGACAGACGGTCAGGAAACACCAACAGGCAGAGAAAGAGGACTCTGACAAACAATCCACTAATTTTATTTTTATCCAACAATTCATGTTGGAAATTTAACTGTCTTTTTCTCTAGAAGGCTTCTTATCTATTTCTCCTGATTCTGGCGAATTCAGATAAAGAATACTTATAAGAACTTTTATCTCAACACTTTCTTTTTCAAATAATATAGATAAATATCTAGATAAATATTGCTAAACCTTTTGAAAACTGACTCTACTTCCTCATAATATCATTCGTTATCGATAGTTACTATGACCATTTTAGGCCAAACTGGGGGGTTGAGGTCATATATCTATTGATCTTTAAAAATATCTATAACCAGGGCTTCCCTGGTGGCGCAGTGGTTGAGAGTCCACCTGCCGATGCAAGGGACACGGGTTCGTGCCCCGGTCCAGGAAGATCCCATGTGCCGCGGAGCGGCTGGGCCCGTGAGCCATGGCCGCTGAGCCTTCGCGTCCGGAGCCTGTGCTCTGCAACGGGAGAGGCCACAACAGTGACAGGCCCGCGTACCGCAAAAAAAAAAAAAAAATCTATAACCAGACTTTTGTTTAAGGCAATGGAAAACTGAAAATACCATCCTAGAATTGTTTTTGAGGACAAATTAAAAAAAAAAATTAGCCTAGTTAATGGCATATTTACAAAGAGGTAGAAGAATCTGAAAGTGTCTATCTCCATTTCCTCTTGATTTTTATTTTTTCATACTTGACATTCCTTTTATTCCCGCAGAGCAGGCTCACATCTGCTGTGTGCTTTGCCTTCCTTGATAGAGATGCTCCAAAGTCAACAGGTGTTTTCTGATGTCAGAAGCCTCTCTTGTTTCCTTTGGATGCGTTCCAAAGCTGGATAATGACATGTGTGGCTGAAATGGCTTATCTCTTTCATAGGACCAACTGGCTAGAAGATGCCTGAGGCCCTGTTGCCAGGGAATTCTCCAACAGTTTATCCACACGATTCTTCAGACTTCCAGGTCTGAGTTCCAGGTGGCGTGTGTTGTGCGATGGGCCCTGTGGCAGCGTCCACATGGAAACCGACAGAAACATTTTGATTCGAAACTTTGGTCTTTAGCAAATATCTAGGAATTGTTTTAAAAAGGAAATAGATATCACACATGGTAACCCTCTTCCTTGATTTCTTACAAAACTTTTGGTCTGGAGATCCACTGAGAATTAGAACTCTGAATATATATTGCTGTGTTTAAGTACTAAGCACGATATTTATAGAGTTCATATTAGAAAGAGCTGTCTTGTATGGCAGCCAATTTAGTTATTTCTACCGTGAGCCAGTCACATTGAAAGAAAAATTCCTGGATCCATCAGAAAAATAATTAAGATACTTAACTATATTAAGACCTTCACGTTCACTGAAATATTTCATGTGCTTCGTCTCCTATTGATTTAAAGGGCATGTTTTGGGACCTCCCTGGCGGTCCAGTGGTTAAGACTCCATGCTTCCACTGCAGAGGGCATGGGTTTGATCCCTGGTCAGGGAACTAAGATCCCGCATGCCGTGGCGTTTCAACCAAGAAAAAAAAAGACACGTTTGAATTTTCACTAGATGAAGCTTAACTGCTTCTGAATCCTTAATTTAAGTTGCAGATTATATTATTCTCCTTCTCAATGTCATTAAAGAAGATCTTTCCAAAGCAGGAAAATATTTTTTGATGTATTGTTAAAAGTAAAGCATGGTCTACACACAGAACTGATTTGGGGAATTAAAGCCTTTTGCTCCTGCTCCAAGTGGCCATGCCCCTGTGAGCTCAGAACCCTAAACTCCTCCTTTTCACATCAGGAATTCTTTTATTGAACTGCTCAGTGACCATCATATTGGTTTTCCTTTCAAAAATATAATCAGAATCTTACACTATTATAATAAATATCAAAATTGGAAGGTACTTAAAGGCCTAATTTCATAGGCTCTGGCCAAACGGGCGACCGAGAGTGAAGAGAACAGGCCCATCTCCCTGGATATTTGAGCTGAACTGAGGTGAGTCCACACACATGTGAATTACAGAGAACAAAGCCGGGCAGGACAGGACAGCAACACGATTGCCGTGCTCACAGATCACATCAGAGGGCATTTCTAAAGAGGAAATGTTCTTGAGCTTTCAGGTTACCCTTCACAAGCGCTCTAGCAGTTTGGGACATGGCTCAGCAAGAGGCGGGCCCGTGCTTCCAGATTTCCTGTTTATTTCTGGCTGTGATCAGTATCCTTGGGTGGGTCTCTCTCTACCTGGGCTGCCTTAGAGCAAATCAGCAGAGCGGGCTCTGGGTGACACCTCCTCCCACCCTGGCTGGCTCTTCCTAGGCCACGGCACAGTCGCCCAGCTCAGCTGCTTCCCACCCCCCTGCCACCGCAAACATCATCATCTCCCTACAGGGGTCAAGCCAGGCCCTCTGATGGGGCTCCTTTCCCTGGGGAGCATCAGGACTGTGGTCTCTGCCCTCTGTCCCTCCATCTCCCTCCCGCCTGGCTGCTGGTACCTACCACGCCCCCGTGGCTTTTTTCAGTGTTCCCAGCCTGTCATCTCTTAGTCTTAGTGACCCCCTTAGTCCCTTAGTGACCGGCCCCATCACCACCCTGACAGTTTATGCCTCTTGGACCTGTAAACATTCCTCAGATTTGCTTTGATTGTTCAGAGAAGGTCTGTTTTCGCTCATCTCTTATCAAGCAGGCTGAAGAGCGCAGTTTGGCTGGGTTGGGCTGGGGATTACCTCTGACTGCTTATTTTAGAGAAAGTAGATGACATAGCAGTGGAGAAACCCATCCTTCCGAGGTGGAAGTAGAGATGCCAGATTCCATAGCTGCCCCTAACTAAGGGCTTCTTGGCTGAAAACCACTGAAAATAGTAAACACCGTGACGAGGCGGCGGGTGTCCCTTAAGTGTGCTCCAGCTCCCCCCAGGGATGTTTTCTAGCACATTTGCACCTCGGATCTCCACTCCACAGTTTGAGTCACAGGCATGGCCCAGCAGGCTTATCCCATGGGGTCACTTCTCTGCCCGCTCCAGGGGCGGGAGGCTGCCCTGAGAACAGGAGAATTCCGGTCGTTACAACTTCAGACAGAGTCCGGCAAGGAGAAAACGCAGTCTGGGTGGTCTGTCCATCCACTGATGCCGGCCGCCACCGGGACCCTTGGAAGCAGAGGGAATTTCTGCCCTTTGAGAATTCAGCATTTTCTTCCTTTCTTCTTCCAGACTCCTTTATCCACCAAACTTATCAGATTTGATACTCTCCAACTCCTGACTTGTATCACCTTTTGAGAGATAAGGAAAGACTGTGGCGTGTCTACCGAGAACCTGCGGGACTGAATTTCCTTATTGATAATTCTCATCACCTCAAATATGCCTCTGCTCTCCTGACATAATCTGTGATGTTAGAACATGCCTTTTCTTTTTTGTCTGTGGTGTAGTTTTTTTTTTTTAATATATAGGAGCAGGTATTTTAATATATGTCTTTATCCAAGTCATTTTATTTTGGTGAGATAAGTAATATTCAAAAGGAGGGAATCAGTTAGCATTATCTTAAAACATGTCTGAAACCTATTTCTAAGCCCCAAGTGTCCCCAGCATTGGTGACCCCCCCAGCCCTTGGCAGTGGAGTGGACTGGAGGAAGGAAGGAAGGAAGAAAGGAAAGAATGAAACCGAACTGTGCCCTCAGAGAGCCCCTAGTGACACGTTAACCAGCTGCTGTCACAGACCCCCTCCCTGGGAGTGGCTTTGATGTGCAGCTATTCATTCTCTGGCTGCTGTGTTTACCTCTGTGAACTGCGTTCCCTCCCAAGGGTAGCTACGGATACAACAGCAATGCATGAAAACGTACCCTGTTTGGTTAGATGTTTCGTTTGAAATCTGCCAAGGTTAGCACTGAGGTCAGTGTGAGTGCATCAAGCCGGCATCGCACTGACCACAGCCGTGGGACGCAGGTACCATTATAACCTGCTGTAAAGACGGGGCTCAGAGTGATTTGCACAGCGTCACACACATAAACGGCAGGGCCAAGATTTGAATTAGACTATAAAACGTGGTGTTATATAAATGACACCTATTCCTCATTTCCCCTGAGTTTGTGATGAATTATTTATTGCAGCTGGAAGGCACAGGAACTGAGCTGCTTCTTACAGGACATGGTCTTGGTATAGAAATTAAAGACGGAGGGATGGAAACAGCCCCTGATTCCACCTCCAGCGCAGGTGCTGCCCCACCCCCCTTGGTGCTGCTCCAGAGCCCAGCTTAGCTGGAGTAACACACCCAGGGGATCATGGGAGCCTATCCTCCACATCAACCCCACTTCCTCTGCTCCTACCCCTCCGGAGGTTCAGCTCGTCCTTCAGGTTTTCTCATTTACCTACAGCGCTCCACGCCATGCCCTTCTGATCTGACTGCTGGCGCTCCAGAGAGCCCACATCTTCGAAATTCTTATAAAATTCATGGCCTTGTGCTTGACCCCAGCTGGTTTAGTCCTCATGATGAATCATTTCCCAATTTATAAACTACGATCCTGAGGTATCAAGTAGTAACTCTCTCAAAATCACGAAAAGTTCAGGTGGTAGAATGTGTTCAAGTCCATCATTCTGTATCCCAAGTTCAAGCAGCTCTAAAAACTCCCGACAGGACCCGGTCTCAGCTATGCGAGGGTTACGTGCAGTTTTTACAGGACTTAATGTAAAATTCAAGTAGGTGAGACAAAAACACCCATGCTCTTCCCCACTTTAATGGGCTTGAAGGCTTCACCACTTGTGATGAGCCCGCTGACCAAATCCACGTGACCGAGCACCGTTGATGAATATCATAACCTCCCACAACTTGAGGTACTTGGGGCTGTACAGTCTCTCTCGTGAGACTTGCAAACCTTGGGCCAAATCCTGCCAAATGCATAAATGTTTAGCAATTAATTTAAAAAGTCGTACCTCCTGATCTTTTAGACCCAAAGAAATCTTTCCTGTCTGTCCTCGGTCACTCCAAAGAGCACCCAGATGACAGTTTGCCACTTTACTCTGATGTAAGGCCACCTGGGCTGGGTGGAGCCTTTGCCTGGCCCACAGCCTCTCATCTGAAATTCTAAACATCAGAAAACAAAAAAAAAACATGGAGAATCAAAAGTATTTGTACAACTTTTGTACAATCAAAAGTATTTGTACAACAATTCTGCCAAATTGTACAACTTATTTGGCAGAAAAGAATTGATGCTGAGGGTTCTTTCTAATTTCATTTATCCACTGAGTGTGAATGTTCCTGTTTTGTGCTGAAATTTTAGTGTGCTTACAGGGTGCTGTCCCTTACCTCTGTGGGTTATTAATTAATACGCATCATATTCTCTTTCTAGTTGGCCCCGAAGGCTTGGAAGAGGGGATTAAGATGCTGTAATACATTTATGCAAGAACAAAAGCGCCATAATCCTTTGAGTCACTACAACTTTTACCAACAAAAAAATTATTTAGTACATTTTATTCAAATTAACAAATACATTTTTAGTGCAGATATTAGTAGTATACCGCCTGCTAGCTATTTCAACGGTGAAGATTCTTTTTTAAATTTTTTATCGAAGTAGAGTTGATTAACAATGTTGTGTTAGTTTCTGGTGTACAGCAAAGCGACTCAGTTATATATACATACATACGTATATATTCTTTTTCATATTCTTTCCCATTATGCTTTATTATAGGATATTGAATATAGCTCCCTGTGCTACACAGTAGGACTGTGTTGTTTATCTATTTTATATATAGTAGTCTGTATCTCAACAGTGAAGTTTCTGATTCAGATAGTGAAATGCTAGCTAACCCTGAAATTTTAAGAAATGTTAACTATTTAATTATCTTAAATTTTATTAAAAACCTGCCATATTTTAAAACAGAAAAGTTTTAAACAGTGTTTAGAAAACACTAAACATCATTCAAATTTTATTTGAAAACTTAGAGGGGTGTAATTTCAAACAGCAACAAAGCATTACTAAGAGGTACCCCGCACTCCCTGCCCACCTACCAAGTTTCTTTTTCTCCTAACAGTTAAAGTCATATTGCTTGGTGCCACTGTGGGTAGACACCAATCCAACCTGACAATTGAAACTGTCAGTGATTATAAGCTGGTTATCTTCATGACACAGGAAAACCAATCAAAAAACAAAAACTACTAAATTTCATAGAAAATCCACAGAACCCCAAGAATGTCTGGAATTTCCTAAGGTCCATGGATCCTACTCTGAAAAACACTAGACAAGCATATGAATTTACGCAGTCTACCGAAAGCTCTCCTGCCTTTAAGGAGTTACCTGGGGTGTGATAAAAATATAAGTATAAGGACTTCCCTGGTGGCACAGTGGTTAAGAATCCGCCTGCCAATGCAGGGGACACGGGTTTGAGCCCTGGTCTGGGAAGATCCCACATGCTGCAGAGCAACTAAGCCTGTGTGCTACAACTACTGAGCCTGCGCTCTAGAGCCTGTGAGCCACAACTACTGAGCCCACGTGCCACAACTACTGAAGCCCGCACGCCTAGAGCCCATGCTCTGCAACAAGAGAAGCCACTTCAATGAGAAGCCTGCGCAACGCAATGAAGAGTAGCCCCTGCTCGCTGCAACTAGAGAAAGCCCGCGCACAGCAACAAAGACCCAACGCAGCCAAAAATAAGTAAATAAATAAACTAAACAAAACAAAAATATGTAAGTATACTCAGTACCCCATGGAGTCCTGCCAGGAAGGGCAATAGTTTCTTATAAATGCTAAATAAATTACCAAACCTAAATTGCTAAAGATGAGTGGAAGTAAATGAAAAATTAACCAATAAAAATTTTTAGATGAACCAAGAAATCTCAGTGGTTTTGATTGGAATCGAATTCACATGAAATTTTAAATGCCTGGCTTTCATCACAGGAAGGAAAATGATTTGTGAAGAAGCTTCATGTGTTGCATTATCTGGAACTATTAAAAAATATTTTGCTCATCCTCTCCATATATTTCTTTCATTTGGTGTTAGTAAGCATAGTGGATACTTTCCACTATAGGATGCTACACTTGATATTATTCCAAATGGTGTAGGGGTGCTGGGTGGGAGGGTGCAGATATCTCGCTGGGGAGTATGTTGTACTTCAGAAAGACAAAATAAAGAATGCAGGGACTCACCAAGAATGCTGAAAAATAGAGGAAGAGCGTTTTCACTGTTTTAGAGACGTCTCAAAAAGCTTCACCTTGTACTAGGTCATCTGCAAAGCTGGATGAATCTAGGACTAAGGTGAGGTCCTAGGACTAAAGAGCTGGGAGGATCCTTAGGTACAGCATTTGGTTCGGGACTCGGGAACAATCCTCACATTGTCCCAGGTTTATCCAAAACCAATCAATCTACAGAAGGAGTTGAACATACTCTAGGGATAGGTTGGAGAGTACAGGTTACTTGTTTTGTGCCTTTCTCCTCTATGTTAGACTTCTGTTTCCTAGAGTACGTTAAATGATTGTTTTTAAAAAAAAGTACAATCCCTCAATGGCATGAGGTACAAGAAACAAAAATGAGGTTGATCCAGAAGACTACGTTCAATGTATAATCTGGCTGTAATGTGTAGATTTTTAATGTAAAAAGTCAGTTTTTTTATTATTTCCATTTTTCAATATTAATGTGACAACCATCAATAGGATATGTGTGTGTGTATAAATAGACACGCACATATTTATAATATTTAATCTACCAGTGATCAAATTAACAGCTATTGTAATAATAAAGGACATACACACAAGAGACTGAATTCTGTTCTTTTCTCCATCATTTGTTTGGTTCTGTAACTGTCTACCTGGAGTCAAATTCTTTTCTGCTGCGGTTGCATTTTTTCTTTCAAGACTTAAAGAAATGAAGAACAGTACCTCCAAAGTTTCCTGGCTACTTCTCGGTAGGTTCCAGAGGGACTGATGGCATCTTTGACCTGAAGAGCTGCCTGAATAGAAGTAAGGAGGACGTGTCTTACTGGGTGCTGGGACAACTCAAACCTGTAAACGTGTCCCTGTGAGGTCACTTTAATTGAAAGCTACCTTCACTTACTGTCAGATTGAATGTGACTATGAGGGAGAGAGTCCATTTTCTCCCAGTGGTTTTATATTCCCTGTAGAGATGGTTTCTTTTCCGATGAAAGACTTTATAGTTATTTATATTATAGGCAATGTAAAAATGAGTGTAATGCTGACTAAATGTCTAGCGCCACCTATTGGTAGTCAAGTATACATTGAATCTTGGTGATTGATATTCCCTTTAAACAGTAAGTAGAGGTGATTTTGACTCTTTTTTTTC
This sequence comes from Lagenorhynchus albirostris, assembly GCF_949774975.1. Taxonomy (NCBI): domain Eukaryota; kingdom Metazoa; phylum Chordata; class Mammalia; order Artiodactyla; family Delphinidae; genus Lagenorhynchus; species Lagenorhynchus albirostris. Next base: position 3,472,281 of record NC_083111.1, read on the forward strand.
CTAATGTCTATGTCCATATGCATATTTTATGATACCCAGTATATTTAAGTATTGGTGGTAATAATAATTATTATCGAATACTTTAAAGTTATGGTTTGAATTATTCAGTTTCACAATTCTCTTAAAGCAGCACATGCAGTGATGGTCTGCTTCCCAATAGTAAATAAAGTGAAAAAGGTAGAAAGATTCTGGAGTACAAGGAAGAAGCAAAAACATGACATTTTCACATTAAAAAATATATATAATACTTGTCTTGAAATACAGATGATCACTCACAACACAAAGTATCCTAATCATGCTCTATTTCTTTTAAAACAGACTTTGGATATCCCACCCTACCTCCCCACCCCGCCCCCGAGATTTAAGAGTTTGAAATAATGGTCATTTAAATTCAATTACTGGGCTTCCCTGGTGGCGCAGTGGTTAAGAATCCGCCTGCCAATGGAGGGGACACGGGTTCGATCCCTGGTCCAGGATGATCCCACATGCCACGGAGCAACTAAGCTCGTGCGCCACAACTACTGAGCCTGCACTCTAGAGCCCGCGAGCCACAACTACTGAGCCCACGAGCCACACTACTGAAGCCCACGCGCCTAGAGCCCGTGCTCTGCAACAAGAGAAGCCACCGCAATGAGAAGCCCGCGCACCGCAACGAAGAGCAGCCCCCGCTCGCCGCAACTAGAGAAAGCCCGCGCGCAGCAGCGAAGACCCAACGCAGCCAAAAATAAATTTATTTTAAAAAAATAAAAAATAAATTCAGTTACTCATCTGTGCTAAGAATAAATGTGCCACAAGTACTGCCGAGACAACTGGATTTCCACGTACAAAAGAATAAATAAAATTGGACTACTTCACACCATAAACAACAATGAACTCAAAACCATTGAACACTTAACAAAATATGGTCTATACATACAATAAAATATTATTCAGCCTTAAAAAGGGAGGAAATTCTAACGCATGCTACGACACAGATAGACTTTGAGAGCATTATGCTAAGTGATATAAGGCAGTCACAAAAGACAAACATTCTACTCTTAGGAGGTAGTCAGATTCATGGAACAGAAAGTAGAAAGATGGTTGCATCTTTCATCTGGGGGCGTGGGCTCTTGTTTAATTGCTATAGAATTTCAGTTTTGAAAGATGAAAAGGGTTCTGGATATTAATTGCACAACAATGCGAGTGTACTGAACTGTACACTTAAAAATAGTCAAAATGGTAAACTTCGTTATTTTTTTAATCACTAAAAATAAATATAATTGTGAGAAATAGTTCAAACATAAATGTAATAGCTAAAATTATAAAATTCATAAAAGAAAACATAGGCATAAATCTTCATGATCTTGGATTAGGAAATAGTTTCTTAGATATGATACAAAAAGCACAAGCAACCAATGGAAAAATAGACAAAAATGGACGTCATCAAAATTGATAATTTTTGTGCTTTCAAGGACTCCACCAAGTGAGTGAAAGACAACCTGGGAGGAAACATTTGTAACTCATATATCTGATAAGAAACCTGGATCTAGAATATACAGAGGATTCTTACAAGTCAATAGTAAAAAGACGAGTTAATTTCAAAATGAGCTTGAGTCTGAATAGGACTCTTTCTCCAAGCAAGTTACACGAATCACCAATAAGCACAAGAAAAGATGTTCAGTATCATTAGTCATTAGGGAAATGCAAATCAAAACCACAATGAGAATACCTGTTCATACCCACTCTGATGGCCATAATCAAAAAGATTGATAATAACAAGTATTGGTGAGGATGTAGAGAAATTGGAACCCTCACTTTTTTTTGCCACACCCTGCAGCTCGTGGGATCTAGTCCCCGACTAGGGACTGAACCCAGGTCCATGGCAGTGAAAGCACCGTGTCCTAACCACTGGAATTCCCAGAACCCTCACGTATTGCTGGTAGGATTTTATCTTATTTTATTTTTTTATTTTTTGCGGTACGCGGGCCTCTCACTGCTGTGGCCTCTCCCCTTGCGGAGCACAGGCTCCGGACGCGCAGGCTCAGCGGCCATGGCTCCCGGGCCCAGCCTCTCCGCGGCATGTGGGATCTTCCCGGACCGGGGCACGAACCCGCGTCCCCTGCATCGGCACGCGGACTCTCAACCACTGCGCCACCAGGGAAGCCCTGCTGGTAGGATTGTAAAATGGGGCAGCCACTTTGGAAAACAGTCTGGTAGTTCCTCAGATGGTTAAACACAAATTTACTGTATGGTTCACCCCAAGAGAACTGAAAACGGGAATCTGTATAAAAACTTGTATATATACAAATGTTCATAGCAGCATTATTCATAATAGCCCCAAAGTAGAAACAACCTAAATGCCTATCAATCGATGAACGGATAAACCAAATGTGGCATATCCCTTCAATGGAGTATTAGCCAGCCAGAGAGAGGAATGAGGTACTGGCAGCTGCCGCCCCAAGGATGAGCCTTGAAAGCATCTTGCCACGTAAGAGAAGCCAGTAACGAAAGACCACATAGCGTGTGATTCCATTTCTACGAAATGCCCAAAGTAGGCAAAACTGCAGGCACTGAAAGTCCATTAGTGATTTCCTGGGGCCCTGGAGGTCCGGAGGAGAAGGAGCGGTGACTGCGAAGCGTGTCTTTTCAGGGTGATGAATCTTTGAAAATTGATTATGGTTAAGGTTGCAGATATCTGTGAGTATACAAAAAACCATTGAATTGGGCACTTTTAAAGAGGGAATTGTATGACACGTGAAATATACCTCAAAAAGAGCTGTTATTTAAAAAAGAGGGAGTGGATGGGTCAATACTGGATTCAGTATCATTAAACATTGACTAGTTTAGAAAGAGTAAGATTAGAAAGAGAAATGCTGAATACCGTTAATGGTATTAAGGTATATAAAATGAAGAGTTTAGATTTAATGAATGTGAGGTTTTACAGTGATTCGTAGTTTGAACTTTATTTTGTTACAGTAAATAATTCCCACTAAAATTGAAAATAGAGACATTGCTCTTCTCACTCTTTATCTCCCAGACTCATTCTTCGCAACCGGCAACGACCGAGCTTAAATCTAGAAACTTTCCCCCCAGCTAAGACTACAGCCCCTCTTCCTGGGATTGTCTTTCATATATGTTAATTTCCTAAATGCACAAGCTGTTATTTTCATTCAGAATGTTAAAGATACCCCTAGGTAAGCTCATTTTAAAAGTCTTGATTTTCACAGCCGCCTTCCACAATAGAAGCTGAAAGAATCCCTAGGGCAAGCTTCTCAAGAACCATCTGGATGAGAATTAACTCGGCTGCTTTGGTAAAAATGCAGATTCTTGGAGTTACCTCTAGCTTACCACACGCCCAGGTGATTTTTATGCATCCTAGAATGTGTAGATTTGGAAATATTCTACTTCCCTACTTCATCAGAGACGTGGGACTTTTGAAGTTTTACTGCTGTATGGAGAACTACAGAACCCCAGAATGTGAAAACTGAGAGGCACCCAGGAGCCCTCTTGTGCAACCCTCTCATTTTATGGAAGAAGAAATGAGATGATTAACCCAAAGCCACACTGCTAGGTAGATAGGGGCGCCACCGAGACCAGGCAGAGCGTGTCCTGCTGCTACGGCAGCGTCCTGGATCCGCTGGGGCGGAAGTAGCTGCACTGGGCTCCACGGAAGTACAGGCTCCCTCCATCCCCCATCAGGTGGGACGCTGAATCTTAGCTCTGAATACAAATAGGAAGCTCCAGAGAAAAGAGGACGGAAATCGCGTGAGGAAAGGGGGGGTGGTCTCTGTAGAGATGATATTTTAACATTTTCTCTACCATACCTTTTTTACATTCACTCAGTTTAATATTTAGTTTTTAGAAAGCATTTCATGCTGTCTCAATTATTATGTGTGCATGTAAGTGAGAAAGCTCACATCTGTGTTGGTAGAGTTGACCATTTCCCCTTTTCTAGTTGGGCACTGGCGGCTCCTTAGGAAGGATTTTCTACAAGGTGTGATTCCTCCAGAAAACAATTTCACAAGATGGTTCTCTCCCTCTCCCTCCATCTTCCCTTCCTTCTTCTGCCCTGGAAGTTGGCCAGCAAGATTATTTATGGCCCCTGGTTCACATCACACCTTAATAATAAACAGGGGCAGTTTCCCTTTGTTTTCCAACTTCAACAGCACGGTAGTTAAAAATTGGCCGCCATCAGAAAGCTCTTTCTCCGGGTCTAATGTGCTGTGCTGTGTGTATACATGATTAACCAGGACAATACGTACAGCAAAGAAACCAGGGGAGAGATTTATTGATTCTGGCTGCAACACATTGAAAAGTAACCCTGAACACTTGGTGAGTCCGTAATGAGTTCCACACATCAGCCTGGGAACCAGCGTAGCACGTCCATTTAGTTGATCTAACTTAATAAAGTAATTCCAGTGTAAAAAGTAGGTCAAAACGATGACATTCTAAAATTCAAAGTTCTTTTTTTTCTTTTTTTTTGGCTAAGAGAAATGCATTTATTTTAAATTGGATTAATGAATTTGGTAGAAGATGATATTTTGTTAGAGATATATATATATTTTTTAATAGATTTATTTATTTATTTTTGGCCCGTTGGGTCTTTGTTACTGTGTGCAGGTTTTCTCTAGTTGCGGCGAGCAGGGGTTACTCTTTGTTGCTGTGCATGGGCTTCTCATTGTGGTGGCTTCTCTTGTTGCGGAGCACCGGCTCTAGGCACGTTGGCTTCAGTAGTTGTGGTACGTGGGCTCAGTAGTTGTGGTCCACGGGCTCTAGAGCGCAGCCTCAGTAACTGTGGCGCATGGGCTTAGTTGCTCCACGGCATGTGGGATCTTCCCGGACCAGGGCTTGAACCCGTGACCCCTGCATTGGCAGGCGGATTCTCCACCACTGCGCCACCAGGGAAGCCCCTTGTTAGATATTTTGAAGGTCCCTCTGCTAACGAATACTTTGTGATTGATTAGTGGGATGAATGAGTGTCTCCAAGTTCAGAGCAGATTCCAAGTAACCTTCAGTGACTCGGCTCTTCTACAAAATGTCTCTGCCTCTGATGAGTCAAAATTCAACTTGAGACTGTAAACCAGAACATAGAATTATTTAGTGTCATTCACAGTATAGAACAGAATTCTGTTCTGATATTCAGCCTATTTGAATTAAATGTTATCTGACGCTATTAAGAGGCTTTGTTTTCTGAGATTAGGTATAAGCTTTAAAAAAAAATCTGAATAATGGGAATAGTATAGAGAGCAATAATTATTAAACCTTTTCCTCCACCAATTAACATTCTGAAGTCAGAAATGGAGAGACTGTATGTGATAGCAAATTTCTAACTTAATTTTCAAACTCAGATTTTTCACTGTGGATTTTTTGTTGTTGTTGGTTTGTTTGTTTTGTTTAAGCACCATAAAAGGAACATGTCTTTTCTTGGATATTAAATTTTATTCATAATGTTTTTCTGTTTATGGTAGGAATTAACTGGTTCTATAAAAGTAGAGAATTCCATTTTTATGGGAAGAGGAAAAATAGATTTAAGTGGGTAAAGTTAAATCATCCACTTGGTTATTGAGAAATCTTGATTCTTTTTAAGGCTGCAGCCCCCCCCGCTTTTTTTCCTGGCCAAAAATAAAAGTGACTAAGTTCCCCAAAGTGTGGGGTAATAAAAGAACCAAAAATGAGTAAAATTTTCATTCTGACCACAGTATACTGCTTGTTTTGGTAGGAAAAAAACCCACAGATTTCAAAACTGAATAGTAAGCTTTTGGTTTGTTTACCAATAGAAGAACCCTTGTTTCATCTTCTAACGAGCGTTCCCAAACAGAAAACTTACCACAATCAATTTTAGAAAAATATTTCTCTTTGAGGCAAGAAGGACAAATTCGATGTTTAAACAGGAGCCAGTAAAGACCCTCGGTCTGGAGGAAGGAGGCCGACATTCCCCACACCCGAGACGCCTTGCTTCACAACGAAACGGCAGTGTTCTTGCACCCAAGTAGAACCCTCTAGAAATTCCGATGTTAGGGCATATTGCCACGGACACCCATGCTTAAATCTGAAAACACTCTGGTTAGTATAGAGCTCCATTTGTAGAGAAATAATTATTCTCTTTGTCATTTGGAGTCGTCAGGCACCTAAAGAAAGCTTTTTCACCCAGAACATGGTCATGATCTTTTAAAATCCATTTGTAAAACGATTTCACTTCTTATGTAAAAAGATAAAATATTGACTACTGATGAAAATTTCCTCCTACACAAATATTTTTCAAGCTCATTTACCCCCCGACCTTACTTAATATCACTAAACATTAAACAAAAATTTTCTGAAATATTTCATCAAGTCCCAAAATGAACAAGTGAGATTGGGGAAAATCACTAACCAGCACGTATTAGGGAAGGGAAAGAAGGTTGTATGTTAAAATTTCTTGCCATTCCTACAATTACAAGTGTCATTTTCAAAAATTTAATCTTTATTTTATATTGGAGGATAGTTGATTTACAATGTTGTGTTAGTTTCAGGTGTACAGCTAATGATTCAGTTATACATATATCCATTCTTTTTCAGATTCTTTTCCCATATAGGTTATTACAGAGTATTGAGTAGAGTGCCCTGTGCTGTACAGTAGGTCCTTGTTGATCATCTATTTTACATATAGTAGTGTGACAAGTGTCATTTTTAAGTTGATTAACTTAAGGTAAACTTATCTTTTTTCTCTTTTTAAAGTTCATCCGTGTTCCCAAACCTCACTGCCATTTAATCTTAGTAAGACTGAAAAGAGAGGGTGAAAACTCATTTTACCCATTCCAGGCAGGAGGGTGGGAGGAGAGGAAACATTTAGAATTCTGAAGTAGATTTATAGAATGCTTTAAGGAAGCTCCCAAGTACCAATGAATTCAAGCTTAAAATAAGACATGAAATAGTAAAGTTTAAAAGCAAACTTGTCAGATGATAACATTATCCTATGACTAATCATAAATCAGTTAGTTTATGTGCTAGAGCCCTTTTCTATCAACTACCCTGGGAGAGAAACTAATCCATTCCTTGCCAAGTGGAAATGTGCCTGGGGAGGAAAACCGTCCTGACTGGTGTTGTCTAACCGGGTGCATCTTCCAACCAGTGTTCAATTTCAAATAAAACGTTTAATATCTGAGTCTTTTCCAGATAGTCCCTGACTTCTAATTTTTTAAGTAAGAGCTTTATGGAGATATAATTTACATACTATACAATTCACCCATTTAAAGTGTACAATTCAGTGGTTTTTAGTAAGTTCAGTTGTGCAATCATCACCACAGTCAAGTTTATAACATTTTCATCACCCCAAGAAGAAACCCCATTCCAGCTCCTTTATTACTCCCCCCTCCCCAGCCCTAAGCAACTGATGTTAATCTATTTTCTGTCTATGGAGTTACCTATTCTAGACATTTCATATAAATGGAATCACACAGGATGTGATCTTTTGTGACTGGCTTCTTCACTCAGCATCGTGTGTTTTCAAGGTTTAATGTCTAATTAAAAAAACCAACTTTCATTTGGGAAGAATTTCAAACTTACAGAAGAGTTACTAAAACAAAAATTGTACAAAAAAGGGGGAAGGGAGTGGGGGAGGGATGGACTGGGAGTTTGGGATTCGCGGATGCAAACTATTACCTATAGGATGGATAAACAACAAGGTCCTACTGTGTAGCACAGGGAACTATATTTAATATGCTGTGATAAACCATAATGGAAAAGAATATGAAAAAGAGTTATATGTATAACTGAATCACTTTGCTGTAGAGTAGAAATGAACACAATGGTGTAAATCAACTATACTTCAATAAAATAAATTTTAAAAAAATTGCGCAGAAAAGGTCCATAAGTCCCTTTTCCATATTAATCTATTGTTAATCAGATGTCTAAAGGCTTTATGTCTGTTACCACAGCAATAAAACCTTTTTTAAAAAATTATATTTATTTAATGAATGCTTGTAAATAATTTGGATTGCCATTTTGAACCTTCTTAACATGACTTGAAACCCAGGGGCTACCTGGGTGGTAGACATGCGCTTGATACAGGCCAACCGATTTTTGTTATGTGCCCAGCGGTACATGAGATTGTAAGACTTTAGAAACTGAAATGAACTGAAGTGAACACACAAGAAACAGGATTTCAGGCGGCCAGGAAGATACCACGCCCCTTCCCACCATTCTTATCAGATTGGACTTACAATCAATCAGCATCTAGTAAGCATCTCATTTTGTGTCCCAAAGTGGTATAAAGTGATATAAGAAGGAAGAAGCCAGATGGTCAGTTTTCACAAAAATAACCAACTGCACTATACTGTGGCCTGAACTCTGTTAACAAAATTATGAAAAATATCTATGGGAAGCATAAATAATTAATTCTTTCTGGGAGGAAGATGCTGTAGGAATCACAGAAGGGGATGCACCTCAAGAAAGCTTTGAGACAATTTTTTTCCTACTGGCCAAAGGCATTAAAGATGGCCCGGGCTACGTCTTTTTATGGAAAGAGTGATAAGATGAAGTTAAGTAGGTCTTTTCCCCTGAAGTTTCATTATTTTACAATAATCAGGGAGCTAAGAACCTAAGGCAGTTTTTTCAGTTTGTGTTTTAGGAAAAATAGTACTCAGGGTACCCTAAATGTAAACTAGCATACATTACAGCTTTCCTCTATGTTGCAACAATTCTAGTGCACACCATTTACAGTTTACTACTTTTAATATGTTAAAGCAATGTTTGCCAGCCCTGGAAATGGCCCCTGTGTTTCCCAGCCCAGGACCACTAGGATGCTTGTACTACAAATTCCTGGGGCCATCTCCGGGTTGAACAGAATCTCTGTTGAGAGAAGTCTGGGAATCTGTTTGGAACATGTTCCCCTAGGAGTTTATGATGATAAGCTAAATTTAGAGTACTGTGTTACTATGTTCATTACCAAAACTTAGTTTATGGACATGGAAAGTATTACTGCAAAAATATTGAATAAAAAGCATATTGTCCTAAGTCTTCAAGGCAGGCTGAGTGCTCTAGTAACCTAAGGGAATTGAAGGCCTTTCCAGCAGTGCAGGAATCATCAGTGGCTAAAAGGAAGATGGTAGAGTGGCGTTTGTGCATGTGTGAAGCTGTGTGGACAGTGTGGAATGGTGGAAAAGCATAAATTGTGGAATCAAAGGATCCGGTCCTTCCTAGATTTGTGACTCTCGTGAATCATTTCATCTCCCTGAACCTCATTTTCCTCTTGTGAAAAATAAAATAAAAGAAAGAAGTTTACAATAGTTAGGACATGGAAGTAACCTAAATGTCCATCAACGGAGGAACGGATAAAGAAGATGTGGTACATAGATACAATGGAATATTACTCAGCCATGAAAAAGAACAAAATAATGCCATTTGCAGCGACATAGATGGACCTAGAGATTATCATACTGAGTGAAGTAAGTCAGACAGAGAAAGACAAATACCATATGATATTGCTTATATGTGGAATCTAAAAAAATGGTACAAATTAACCTATTTACAAAACAGAAATAGAGTCACAGATGTAGAAAACAAACTTCTGGTTACCAGGGGAAAAAGGAGGGAAGGGATAAATTGGGAGATCAGGATTGACATATACACACTACTATATATAAAATAGGTAACTAAAAAGAACTTACTGTATAGAACAGGGAACTCTACTCAATACTCTGTAATGACCTACATGGGAAAAGAATCTATAAAAGAGTGGATATATATATATATGTGTAACTGATTCACTTTGCTGTACAGCAGAAACTAACACAACATTGTAAATCAACTATACTCCAATAAAATTTTTTTAAAAAGAAGAATATTATAGTAGGGTTATTTTGAAGATTAAATTGAAGTTTGTATATAAAAATACTTTACGAAGTACTGTATAAATATTAATTATTATGTTATGTAAAACAACAAATCACTTTTCCACATTCATGTCCTTTAAAAAGCAACACTTTTTTTTTTTAAGGAACCAACATACCACTTTAAATGTACTATGCAAGTCCATTATATCTGAAAATAAATCTACAGAAGAAACAATTTTTCTTTTTGGTGTATTACTCCAGGTTGTAGCAGTTTTGATAGTGTCACAATTTTAGGTCTCCTCCTTACAGAAAGTTCTTGCTCTAAAAGACTTGAAGATATTTGTAGATGCCTGGTTTAGAGAAAACCCACAGATACATGAAACAGTAAAATAAGAGAATTTGAAGATCATTTGAATTCAAGAAAGCTATTTATAAAAAAATTTAAAACTGAGGGAATACCACTAGACAATTCAAGCACCTTTGAGAGCCCAGCTAATTGCAATTTAGAATGGAAAATATTTTGGAAACAGTATCTGCCTGGAAAATACAAATTCCCATCAATTAACGATTTAAAACCCTCTGTCTGAACAAAGGCCTTAGTATGGTGATAATATATGTGATACCAAAAAAGTCAATATTTTATTATATGGAAATATTTTCAATACATGGAAACTTGCGATCACAGCTCTTTGTCCATAGTGATGGGAACAAAAGGAAGATGGGAAGGGGGGGGGAATTTGTGACAGCCAGAATTTCAAGCGTACTGGTCAAGTTAGAAGTCAGAATGAGTTGGGGGATGGGGTGAGCAGAATTTGGCCGAAAAGCCTGATCCTGTTACAAGACGAAGGGTGCCCCACAAGTCAGGGAGGGAGCCCACACCGTCTACAGGAACAGTACTCTGCAGCCTGTGTGTTGTCATAGCTGCAAACACTTTAGGTGAAGGACTGCAGCCTTTAGCTTTGGCTTCTGGTATCAGATGCCCCAAACTGACTATTAGAAACTTCAGTTTCTCCATGGGTAAAACAACAACATTGTGTGTGTGTGTGTGTGTGTGTGTGTGTGTGTGTGTGTGTGTGTGTGTATGTATAGAAATTATACTGTATCACAAATATTATGTCCCATATATTCTGTTATCCACATGATGCGTGGGAGTAGTTACAGCTTCTGGCATCAGAAGAAAGAATTCACATCGGTGACTTAGAAGCAGGTCACCGTAAGGTGACGTGACCCTAAGAGGTCCAGCTGCCCGTGCTTTCCTCTTTGCCCCCAGTTCGCTCGCCAGGCTTCCCCTCCTGCCCAGACACTAGCCCCCAGCATCGAAGCTGAAAGCGTTCATCCCCACTCACCGCCGAGGCCGCAGGTCTGACTGTCAAGGCAAACAACCCCGTTGTTCAACAGCGAATAATGTCAATAAGCGGCTCATCGTTGACTTGGTGCTTATCAGTGAGAGAAGTTCTCATCTAATATCACTCTTATAATCCATTGAGTATCTCCTTTAAAAAAAAAATAAAGAACTGGGGACCTAAAACGGCTAAGTGAGGAAGGGGCTGCGGGTTTAAGGCCGGTTCCCCCCCGGGGCGGGGGGCGGCGGTGCTGAGGTCTGCAGCCCGGGGGGTGGGGTGGGGAGTCGGGGCTGGGATGCAGGATGCGGATGCGGTACCCTGCCTGGCGGGAAGCAGCTCGGAACTTTGGGAGCAATTTGAGGATAGGTTGATGTCTGAGGACCCGCGTAATAAAAAGTGTGAGCTTGTATTTTGCATAGCTTCGTTATTTTATTTTTCTAGTGATTTTTTTAAAGCTGTATTTTAAAAATATCAACGGGTGACAGATTGGAAATAAGGGAAAACCGGATCCTTCTACACGACTACTTGGAGAAGCCCTGCTTTGGAGAACGGTTCATTCTGCGCAGCATTTCAACTACGGAGTCATTTTCTCCGTAGAAGAGTGACCCCGGGCGTGATGGGAGGGGGTGGGGAACGGGCGCGGGTGCTCAGATCTCCCGCCTGTTTGCGGTGGGCGGTGGGATCTTTCTTAGTGAACCTGCAGGTGGCTGCGCAGAGATTCCTTCCTCCCAGCTCCTGGCTCCAGGTGAGCCAGTGGTCTCATCCCTTCAGCAAACACCTTCAAAGAGCCGGCTGCAGATACGAAGATTGGCCTTCTCCAAACACAGCGAGATCGTGGAGGGGGGAGGAGGTGAAAATCATATTCTTAATCACAAACAAACACAATTAACTGGCAACTGGATTAAGATACCTAATCAGTCCAAATTATCTAGAGGCTCTTATAACCATCACCCTTCTTTTGAAAGTTCTTAGTTACTTTGGGAGATAATGCTCTGTTAATGAAATATGTGTCCAGAGGGAACATTCCTCTTCTTAAAGCGACAGGATGAGGCTTCAATAAAAGCAATATAAACTCTAAGAGAAAAGCGTGTTCTCCAGAAAAAGACATGACAAGGCACAAAGGCCAGCCAGCAGTCCAAGCGTCCACAGTTTTGGTCCCACTGAGGGCAGGGGGGAATCCTCTGATGAGCTGTCTCAGGCCATCTTTCATTCATTCAACAAACCTTGTTGAGGTCCTATGATGTTCTGGGCACAGGGATCCAGCAGTGCACAACAAAGGTAACGTTTCAGGGAGCTAGCATTGTAATGCAGAGAGGGAGAGACAATAAACAGATGGATATACGATATGATGCCTGCTAAGAACAGTGCTTTAGGAAATTATAAACCAAGTGGGAGAAGAGAGTATGAGAAGTTTGTGGAGGTGGTGGCAGACACTGGCTATTTTAGGTAGGATGGTCTCCCAGAGTAGGTGTCCTCGGATGAGGGAGCTAGCCATAGGAAGATCTGGGGGACGTCGGTTCCATGCAGAGGGAAGAGAACATAGGAAAGAAAGAGCTTGGCATGTTTTAGAAGCAGCCAAGGCCAGAATATAGCAGAGGTGGAAGAGAGCAGTGAGAGGTGAGAGTAGAGAGGTAGAAAAGAACCATTATATGTGGGGTGTATAGGGGCTGTGCGGGCTGCCATAATGGACAGGTATTTACACGCGATTGAACTGGCATTGGTGATTATATGTCATGTACGTGCATTGGAAATGTTCACTATTAAAGTGTACCCAAATCAAAGGCCAGGCAAAGGTTGGAAAGTATTTACTAATTATCTTTATAAATATCGTATTATAATTCATTTGTTAAATTGAATAAGTATTGGCAAAATCAAATTAGCAGAGGTCCTTGAACTACTGAAGACTTAAACTGCTCAAGAATTAAAGCTTCGGTCTGAACAACCATCCTGAAACTGAACTGGTATATTAGGTATGTTTTGTAAGTCTCACTACATACAATGCCCAAACCAGTTAATACACACACGTATGACTAATGTTTGTTAAAGCATTCATGCTTCAAGTCTTTGCCTAACCAGAGGCTGCCCCTTCTAGCTCTGGGATGTTTTATCATCACCCTTTCTGTAGAGATGACCCAGTAAGATTTTCCTGTTTTAGTTTTGGAAAAGGAGGAAAGACATGGCAAGGAGAGAGGAGCTTGGTAGGTGCCCTTGGCTGTCCACTGCAGCTGAACTTGGACCTGCTCACCGGCAGGGTTTCAGGAGCTGCCAGGGGTGCATCTCCTGGGCTCTGCAGAGAGAGAGCAGCCATGGAGGGGGCAGTGTTTGGGGGTGCCGAGCCTGACTTGGAGGCTCAGGGGTTGGTTTTCATATTAATACAGTTCCACAGAACTCTCTCTCACACCAAAGATGAAAATGACTCATGGGAGTTCAGTCATGCATAGAAACAGTGTAAATTAGATTGGCCAACCTCTGAACTTGGGGCAAGTCATGAAATCTGACTTGGTATGCATGATTTTCTCCGTCTAAGATCATGGAGAGTAATGTGTGTGGGTGTGGCTGACAGAGGGGAGAGGCACTGTACTTATGAAGTATTTCCTCAAAGCTGCCACAAATTCTATGAACGCTTCTGGAAAATATTATTTAATCCTTACTCCCCTTTCTTCCTTATCGTTTTTAGCAAAAGAAAACCTACTAGGTCAAGCCAGTCTCTAGTTTTGCTCTAGCCATGACTGAAAGCCCAAGAAACACTTTTTGGTACAATCTTGTACTTTCAAAAGTGTGGGTACACCACCCCAAACAAACAAAAATAGTGCCTTGGGTTTTTTTTGTCTTTAATTGACTCCTGAGGAATTTGCCAGCAAGGAAAGATAGTAAAGAAGGAAATTTTGATACTATAGTTTATGGTCACATTTTATACTTAAAATAATTTTACAATCAATTTAAATGAGTAATTATTATTTCTTTGCTTTGCTTTTGAACATGAAAACAGTGGAGCATTGCAGGAGATCTGCACAGAGGTGCTGGTGTGCCCGGAAACCAAGCAAGCAGGTGGGAGACGGGTTACAGCCAGCAAATAACAGATACATTGATAATAGTGGGAGGCGGTTCCTTACTGTCAGAAAAGGGATTTAAAAAGACGGAAAGGAAGCAGGCTAGTGAGAATCCTGAGATGTTGGGTTGGAATTGGAGGTATCTTCAATTAACTCATGGTTTTAATAGATATAGAAATAACTATAGATATATGTGCGTATGCACGCACACGTATGCATATGTTTCCTAGCTCTCTCTGCTGAGAGTATCTAGAAGCGATGATACCCCAGTACCAATGAGAATCCAGATTTTGGTTTCTAAACGCCATCCTTCACTAAAAGATGCTCTTGACTCCTTGGACAAATGACTGAATCAGGGTTGAGGCAGGAAAAATAAAAGATGAGCCTGGAATATCTTGTTATGCCAAAAACTAAGGAAATAGTCAAAGGATGATAAGGACATATCGAAAGGATACAGGAACCATCTTGAAAGTTGCGCCACTGGCCAAATCAGTGACAAGCAGACCACCCAAACAAATAATATTATATGGACGATAAACCACTGAACAAAGCAGGAATCCATGAGCCCATACTAATCTAAAGGAAAGGAACACTTCCTTACAGTAGAAGGAACACATACATACAGAGGAATGATGGGAATACAAAACCACCACTCCTCACCCAAGCAAGCAGATGCTAAAGGCAGGTGGGTGGAGGTGTGATGAGGATATTAGCATAACATAGACCAGAGTTCTCCCTACAGAAGACATTTATCCATTGCACAGGGAAAAATGGTGGCTTGAAGCTGGAGAAACTGGACAGATACCAACCTGATCAGGTGGTCAAGGTGAACTCAGCAGTGATGATGCGGCTGACAGGTAGCCTCCCTTATCCTGCCCTGGGAAGGGCACACCACCATGTCTGTGGTTTTCCTGCCAAGAATGCAGGAGCCCATACCAGACAGACTGGTCCTGGGACCCCATTGGAACGAAAGCCCCTCACTCTTTAAAACCATAAAGGAACTGTTTCAGATGCAAACCGAAAGAGACATGATATCTAAGGGCAATGTGTGATCTTGGATGGAATGCTGGACCAGAAAGAAACAGTCTTTGTGGGAGCAGTTTGCAAACTTTGAATTGGGCAAGTGGCTCAGCTGGTAGTGATGTATGGTAGGAATGTTAATTTCCTGACTTGTTTGGTTATTTGATGTCTGGTTATATAGGAGAGTGTCCTCTGGAGTATTTAGAGTGAGTGAGACACCATGTCACAGCCTGCTCTCAAATGGTTCAGAAAAAGGCTACTGACACACATACAGACATACATACACATGTTTTTGTTGTTGCTGTTGTTGTTGTTGTTGTTTTGCGGTATGCGGGCCTCTCACTGTTGTGGCCTCTCCGTTGCGGAGCACAGGCTCCGGACGCGCAGGCTCAGCGGCCATGGCTCACGGGCCCAGCCGCTCCACGGCATGTGGGATCTTCCTGGACCGGGGCACGAACCCGTGTCCCCTGCATCGGCAGGCGGACTCTCAACCACTGCGCCACCAGGGAAGCCCCATACACATGTTTTAATGCATAAGATATAACATATTATAATGATGTATTACATATTTATGTAGTGTCTACAACATATCGGTATATGTTAATATGTTCTATGATAAATATGATTACATATTTATATTGTTATATCCATTTACATATTTTTAGAAAATGTGGGGGATTTTTTTTTTTTTTAGATTGAGATGGAGCAAAAGCGGTAAAATGCTAAGAAATTGAAGAGTCTCCTTGAAGGTGATACAGTTCTTTATACTATTCTTGCAACTTCTCTGTAAGTTTGAAATTATTTCAAAATAAATGATTTAAAAAGAATGCTGTATATTTACATAGTTGTATGAGTAACAAATGCTTTCATATATTAGTGTAATATGTGATATTTCCCGTGTAAGGCATTCCCATGTTTCCAAACTCTCACTAGGATAATTTTACAGAACTTGAAAAGCAGGGATGGGTTATGCAGTTCTTTTCAACCCTAAGATTCCATACATGTCAGGTGAGTTCCAAGGAAATATTACATCATAAGAAAGTGTCCAAAAGAATGGGTTGTCTATTTGTCTCCAAATTTCAGTTTTAAATTAACCACTGGGGAAAAAAAAGAAAGAAAGAAAAATTAACCACTGAAATAATCTACATTTACTAAAATAATGGTTATTCAGTAAATCTATAGCCTTAGTTCATAAAAACAGAATCTGGTTTGCCCTGGATCAAAGGTGGGGCCCTTTGTGCAGTAGTTTTTAAAAAAGTTTTTGCTCTCAAAGCAGCAGCATTCCATTATAAGCCAGAAAAGTAGTCTTCTTTACAATCCCTATTTCCATTTTATCTCAATTTGCTATTTTTTTTTCTGTACAAAGAATCTTCTGTAAACGCATACACACCCAGACATCTGCAGACACACACACTAACCCAGTTTCACTGAGCACTTTTACTTTGCAAAACTTCGTGATTATTTATTCTCTTCTTTATCTGGAACAGTTGGGAAGAGATCGGGCATTTTCTTCTTCCTTTTTTGAGAAAACTGAGGCTGAGACAGTTTAAGTGACTGGCAGTGTACCTGGCAGCAAGTTACTGAACAACCAAGACTAGAATTTGGGATCTTTTCACAATGAAAGATCTAGACAAGGTTTGTACATTTGTGGGTTATTCTTCCTCTAAACACGAGTCCCGGCCATAGTTATCACGATTGGACTTTGTCTCTATGCCTTTAGGAGAAGAACCTAGCCTGACCCAGGTTAAATGCTCATCGCAAGGTGTCTTTGCATTTCAAAGATCTTTTAATGGAATACCGAATGCTTTACAATTCTATGTATTTGTTTCCTGGCCAGTCTTCACTGAGTTTTAGAAGGTTGACATGCACAAAACAAAGATTTTTATGTCACCACCAAAGTAAAAATGTTGACATTCAAATGTAATTAGAAAATGCACAATAGTTTATAGACCTCTGAAAAGCTTTTGCCAGTGTAACAGATAATTTTGATTAAAGCATGATAACATTGGTTATTACTAGTTATCATAGATGTTACATTTAAAAATTCCATTAATTTTTTCCTTGAAAACATTTGTTTATCTGTAACAATGCATTAACCTTCAGTATCACAGTAGCCTTTTCTTATTTATTCTCCCGATATGTCTTCATATGCTAACATGCATTAATTTAAATTTTATTTTATTATTCAATACCTGGGTAATGCTTGCTATGTGCCAGGTCCTAGCAATTAACTCGTTTCATCCACATAAAACTCTCTGAGGTCATTGCTATAATTACCCTTCACTTTACAGAGGAGATACAGAGAGGTGTAGCAATATGTCCAAGGATGCATAGCTGGTAAGCTGCAGAACTATGATTCGATACCCAGCAGTTTGACTCCCAAATCTGTGCTCATAACCAATATACCATGCTGTAGTGAGCCGCAGACTTACAGGTGCTGGGGAATTATTTGTTGGTTAAATGAATAGATGATTCTCTTGTCTCTTATACTGATTTGAAAACATTAATCAAATTACCCAATTGCTCTGTATCTCAATTTTCCATTTCATAAAATAGAATTGATAATATTTGCCATCCATTTCTCTCCCAAACGACAGTACGAATGGAGGAATGTACTTTACCTAGCTGCTACGTGTATGTTTTTATGCACCCAAAGACTTGGTCAGCGGTACATCTAGAGGAGACCAACAGCATAGATCTTAAACATGTGACAAGACCACACAACTTGGCGTAATTAACTACATCTCTTTCAGTCTGAATGAAGTACAGGGGCAGAGCTTCAGAGACCCAAACTTCCTTATATGTGAACTTTATCCCCATATAACTTTGAACTGTTTTCATTTTTTCGGCTGAATTAGAATTTGTAAAAAATAATACTCAAATTAAATGAGATGTCATCTACGGCTTAGATTATGTGATCTAATAAAAATACCTAATTATAGATCTTCTAAATGAAAATGCTTTCTTGTTACAGCCCTGTATCTCTGCTACTAAAAAAAATTATTGTGACCTGGTTAGGAACCACATTGGAAGTTTCTGTGCCAAGAGTCCTTAATCCATCCCTACCTACCTGCTGGCTTTATTGGGTTCCTACAAATCCCTTCAGGTCCTTCACTGGTTACAGACATGGCATGGAAAGAAATTCAAAACAAGGCCCATCCGTGTTAACAGCAAGGGCAAACAGGTGATGCAAGCATCCTGGTCATCTGACCTCAAGCAGGTGACCTATTATTTCTGTTTCAATCTCCTCTTCTGAAAAATGGGGATAATAACAAAAGCTGCCCTGTCTACCACCAGGGCTGTCCTGAAGCTCTGACGAGTTAACGTACATGAAACTGCTTTGTAAACTGTAATCTATGAGTACAAATTAATACTCAAGGTTTTGTTTTTGAAAAGTCCCCCAAAGATAGAAATTTATTTATGCACATAGCCACAAGAAAAAATTTCCATGTACATTCTTGGCGTGGACTTCCATGCTGAGTGGGTTCAGAAGAGCCAGAGGACTCGAGTTAAACCTCAGAAGAGGAGACATTTCAGGTGCTTAGTGCCTGGACACTGACCCTCTGGGGAAGGAGAGGATGAGAGAGAATAGGGTAGGTCTGAAGTCTGATGACCGCATATCTACACAGATGTGTCTTAGATGAGAACAGTCTTTACTGAGGTTTATGGAGATAATTCTTAGCGCCTTGCCAACCAAAGAAGATGACCCCATGACCGGATCAAAGACAACCGTTATAGTACCCCTGAGCATTTATTACATGCCAATGGACTGTGTGTGCTCGAGGATATAAAGAGGCTGTTAAGGGCGGGGAAAGATAAATCAGGAGATTGGGATTGACATATACACACTACTGTATATAGAAGAGATAATCAACAAGGACCTACTGTATAGCACAGGGAACTCTACTCAGTACTCTGTAATAACCTATATGGGAAAAGAATCTAAAAAAGAGTGGATATATGTATGTGTATAACTGATTCAGTTTGCTGTACAGCAGAAACTAACACAACATGTAAATCAACTATATTTCAATAAAATAAATAAAATAAAGAGGCTGTTCAAGGGTGTTGACCAAGTTGTTGGCAAGGTTAAGAAATGGGCATAGAAGAAAATTCAGGTAACAGAGGACAAGCAAACACTGACTGCAGAGGAATCCAGCAAGGATTTCTAGTATGTTCTCTCCTGTTTAGAAACCTTGGAAGCCAACTAGGGTACCATTTCAAAATCTGATATGCTTGTGGTTCAAGTTGCACAGAAAGGTGGATAATGAGTGTGTCAGGAGTGGCCTGTCCTATGACCTATTCACTTTGATCATTTCCATGATCACAGAATGCACACCTTGCCCTAACCAACCACCTGGCAAAATCCAGCCCTGCTGACAAGAGAAACTTGGCAAGCCGGAGTTTCCAGGGTAGAAAGGCCACCTATTACAGTACTTCTACTAGAAAAAAATATCTCAGAGCGCTTGGCCTACTGATGTCAGGATCACCTCTACTTGCCAGGAACAAATGATTGCGGTACAGAGGGCCTAGAACCCCCGGCTGGACGTGAATCAATCAGAGAGGAAGGCTAATGGTACCGCGCTGTGCATTCCTCCGACGCAGGGGCCGTGTCTGCTCCCCTCTGGGGGGGACTGCAAGTGTTCGGCTCACAATGGACATGTTGCTGATAAGACTGTCTGCTTAGTTGACGACACAACTCTACAAGGAGAGCCCTGGCCTCTTCTGGGTGCGAGGAAGGTGGGAAGGTCGGAAGAAGTGGGTGCACAGAAGCCGCTATTGAAATTCCCTTTAGAGTTGAGAGGCCGAGATGGAGGGGACGAGCAAGCCAGTGTGTGGCTGTAATCTGTCCTGGGGACGAGCTGGGCTGCCTTTCCTTAACCCCCAACGCCCTCTCACCTCAGAAGTCTGAGGTTCCCTACGTCGGGAAATAAAGGGAAGGAGCCAGCACTCCAACCCCGGGACCCGAGCTGGGGCGGGAGGCGGGTGTAGAATATAAGAAACACCCCCGCGGACTAGTTTCTGAGCAGGAAAGTGGACCGGGAACAGCGCATTTCCTGCTTCGCCTGTGCAAACCCCAGGCGGGGCCGAGCGGGAACAGGGTTACGGTCGAGGAGTCGCTGGCTGCCAGGGCGGGGTTCGGGGCGGCCTCGAGGGGGTCCGCGGACCAGGGCGAGAGGCCGGGGCGGGATGCAGGCGGAGGGCGTGGGAGAGGGCGTGGGAGCAGAACGCACGCCTCCCTTCCTCGTGCCGAGCGAGCGTCCCCAAAGACACTCTTGGCCCCGCGGGAGAGGCGGGTGCCCCGAGGGGCAGCGTCGGACGCCAGATGCGGGGTCCGCGGGGCTCCGACCCTCGGGGGACTCCCGGGCCGGAGCCGGCGACCGCGATCTCTCAGGCCCTCCTTCCTCCCCACCTCTCCCATGCCGCCCGCGACTTTGGACCTCGCATCCCGGACCCGCGGGGGACCGGCGCGGGGACGGGAAGGAAACGCGCGAGGTACGCAGAGCCGGCCCGCGGCCCTACCTGGGCGGTGCGGAGACCCGGGCGCGCTGCGTGCCGCGCGCCGCCTTCCGCTCGGCTCCCGGAGGCCGCCGCGGGCGCGCGACTTACAAACGCAAAGGCCTTATTATTGTTCTCTATTCCGGGGATACCATTGTCTGTCCGTTCCCGGCGTCGGCGGCGCGCACTCCCTCCCCGCTCCCGCGCACTAGCTCTCCGGAGGCGACCCGGATCTGCCCCGGTGCCCACGGCCTTCCCCGGCCGCCGGAGTGTCCTTCGTCCGGCTCCCGCTTCCCGAGCATCGAAACACAAAAGCCTGCCGGAAACCCCCGGCCTGTGCCTGGTCACTCAGGGGTCCGAGCCGCGGCTCGCCACCTACCCGGGTTCATTTCTGCGCCCGCCGGCCACGGGCCCCGAGGGGCAACGGGCACGGCCTCGTGCCGCGCTAGTCGCGTCCTCGCCCAGCCCTTGGGCCTCGGGTCTGGCCTGGGGACCGGGCGTGCCATTGGTAGCCGGGAGCCCAGAGATCTCGGTCCGTGCACTGCGGGCGCGCCTGGCCGGCCGCGTGTACACGGCTCTTCCTCGCGCACTTGTTTGCCCCCCTCCCCCCGCGTAAATCTCTCGTGATGAGAAAAGCAAGGCTCGCAGGAAGCCACTCCGGATGTTTGCTGCTTTTCATGTGGCATTTGTGGCTGGCTCTGATAACGTCCCGAGCTCGACTTCCAACACCGCGTTTAGTAAAGGGACCGAAATAGAAGAGTCCACACACTGCGCAGACCGGTCTGCGGCGCCACCAGCCCCAACACGCTCGCCCCAAATCTATGACAAGTGAAGGATCAGAAGAGATTAGATACAGGTAACGGTATAGTATAGAAGGGCCTAGTCTTGGAAAGGCACCACAATTCCTTCCTATAAATAGAAGTAAATTGCTACTTCATAACCTCCAGGGAGGGTGTTATAAGCAGTAGGGGGAGGGGCGCTAGACTCTAGCTCCAGCTCCATCCTATGGATCCTGTGCTCTCACGTGAATTCTCAGTATCTCACCCAAGAAAAGTCAGTTGTTAGTCTCCAGAACAAGTGCAAATAATAATGGGGAAAACTGCCCCCCCGTTGTTTTCCCCATCACTTTCTCGACCCTTGTGGCAGCTCTCTCTGCAGTGAGGTTCCGAGGAGGTACACGAGGATGAAGAAAGTGTACAAGGGTAAATCCGTGCATATACATTTTTTGGACTCACACGTGGATTGTATTTCCTGTACCCTATGTTATGTTTTTATGGAATTAGTCATATAGATTCATCTAGATAGATAAAATGTATTCTCGAACCGGGATTATTTTTGTTTGGTTTTCAATCTCTATTCTGAGAAAACTCCCATTTGTTCATAGAAACTTTCGCGCTGATAGAAAGTCCTGCTTTGAGATCTCTGAGAAGATACTACTTTGCAGCAAAGTTAGAGAAGATCACCAAGAAAACAAGGAGCCAGGAGCTGCGTGATAAACTTGTTCTCTCTACTTCTATAGTTTCCTTATCAGATAACCAGCTGTAATGCAGTCTTGCTTAATTTTCAAGCCCATATTTTTCTTTTTCAGAAAAATAAACTCTTAAAGGAAAAGTACATAATCAGTTAAATGTGTTTAAGATTATCAACTGCTTCAAAACCACCAATTAAAAATAACACCTCTCTATTATTTCCTTAAGCAGATTACTTTTTAAATTCTTGTCTGAACCTCAGCGACCCAGGAACTAGAACCATTTTCTGGCCGCTGAAGGTGAGGGAGGGCAGCCAACATCACAGATCCTCACGGAGTTCAAGCTGGCTTAAAACAAGTGTGCAGAAGTTCTTTGGAGAAATAGCAAAGTCAGAGAAACTGAAGGCCAAGTGTTTTCAAAGTTTCTGTTTCTTTGTTTTTATGAATGCCACTAACAAGCGGACTTGATAGATTACTTGTCCCTGTAATATCACACTAGAAGCTGCAGCACTTACCTCCCAGATCCCGGGTGTAAGCCCTAGTTTTTCATCACCCCTTCACAGTAAACAAAGTCTTTTGTAGAGACTGATATATTGGTTTCTTTGCAAAGTTATCTAATTATGCAGGAATGGCCGTGTCCGTTGCTGTAGAAAACAACGCAATATACAAACAAGTACACGAATACAGCAGCTTTGCTTAAAGGTTAAGAGCTCCAAGTCTGAGGGCAGACTACTGGAGATGAATTCCACTTGCTGTGATCTCGGACAAGGTCCTTAACCTCTCCGTGCCCCAGTTTCCTCTCCTGTAAGATATAATGGCCTCTACCTCATAGGGTTATAAGGATAAACTAGTTTGCTGACGTTTGGAGGGATGGTGTGCTGTATATAAGAGCAATATAAGGGCTTGTTTACAAATCCCACTCAGAAGGTTTCTCAGATTGATACAGAAGTTTAACGGTCATTCAGATTTTCACTGCAGTCTAGAGAAACATAGAGGAATCCCCCAGTCATCTGTGAGGGTCACCACCTCAAGTTGACCCTCCAAGCTACAGTTATTTCGCTCCTCAGGAGTTGCTTTCTTTCCTCTAATCGGCAGGCATTTAGATAAATATCACTGCTGTCTTTACCACATTTTAGAAATCAAAACTAAGCCTTGCCTCTTTTACTGAACACATATGAGAAAACTTTATTTACTGTACATTTCACGTACAAATTGTCAAGCGTTGGTTCGTCTTTTTTGGGTAAACGTTTTCATTTCTTCGGAATGACGTTTGTAATCTTGTTTTAGAAAGTAGAATTTACCTCGCACATAGCATTTTGAGTATAGTACAACAAGCACGTTGAGTCCTTGGAAGAGAAAGTATGTTGCAATTTGAAGGCGTCCGTAGGTCTCTCAGAAGAAGGCTAGGTCACCCGCCGCTGAAACACCCTCAGCTCCTGGTTTAGTGGATGCTTCGTGTGTTGATCCGAACTGCCGGGACCAAGTGCTTCTGTGCAGCAGTGCGATCAGCACCCGGGAAAGTTTTTCAGAAGTCCCTCTTCCCGGGTCGGAGAGGACGTGGCGCCTAAGCCCGGCTCCAGCCAGTTTTCCCGGGGGCAGGTGTAGCCCTGGGCGCGGGGTCGGGCGGGGGAGGGGAAAAGGCGGGCGTGGGGTTGAGCTGGGACTTGGGACCTGGGCGGCGAGTTGGGCGTGGGCCTAGCGACGCCGGCCCGGCCCGCCCCCGCCGCTCTATTGGCCACGTCTGTGCAGAAAAGGCCCCGCGGCCTAGGGGCGCCCGCAGTGTCACTGGGCCGGCGGGGACGCTGGCTGCGCCGGGGCTGCGATCTGCCAGGGACGCCGGCGTCGGGGTCGGGCCGGCGGGCGCGAGCGGCCCGCGGGGCATCTCCCTCTCTCGCTCCCCACCCCCTCCCTCCCCCCCGGTCGGGGGAGGCGGCGTGTCCGGCGGAGGGGCGCGGGGCGCGGGGCAGGGCTGGAGCGCCATGAGCAGCCCGGATGCGGGGTACGCCAGTGACGAGCAGAGCCAGCCCCGGAGCGTGCTGCCCGCCGTGATGGCCGGGCTGGGCCCCTGCCCCTGGGCCGAGTCGCTGAGTCCCCTCGGGGACATGAAGATGAAGGGCGAGGCGGCGGCGAGCAGCGGGGCGCCGGCCGGGACGGCGGGCCGAGCCAAGGGCGAGTCTCGCATCCGGCGGCCGATGAACGCCTTCATGGTGTGGGCGAAGGACGAACGCAAGCGCCTGGCGCAGCAGAACCCGGACCTGCACAACGCCGAGCTGAGCAAGATGCTGGGTGAGTCCGAGCCCGGGACCCAGAGAGTGCGAATCGTGGAGCCGCTTCCTTGAGTCTCACGGGGTGTGGGCCTCGCGCCGGAGGAGGCTGGGGGTGCGCGGCCGCCACGTCCTTCCCTGGGGCCCTCGGTCCCTTCCCGCTTCCCGCTCTCCGAGTCTCCGAACGGCTTTGGGCCTCGGCGCCCGGCTTCCCCGGGTGGCCGGGGCGCGGGTCCAGCGGCCCCGGGAGGCAGCTTCCCCGCGCGTCGGAGTGGCGGCGAGGGTACCCTGGCGCGGAGCTGGCTTGGTCGCGCCCGTGCCCCCGACTCCTCGCCCGGGTGGGGACGCTCTCGGTTCCTCGGACGACCGCGAGCGGTTGAGCGGGAAGCCGCTTCCAGGAGGCGACAGGAAGGCACCCGAGGCCTCGCGTCTTCCTCGAGTGCTCGGCCTCTGCAGGCCCAGCGTTCACCTTCACCTGGACCCCTTCCCCTCCTTGCCCGGGCTGCACAATCCGAGGTCGGAGGCGAGGGCGGTGGGACCAGCTGGGGCCCGGGAGCGGGGCTCCGACCCTAAGCCCGCGCGCCTCTCCACCTCCCGCGCTCCCGCAGGCAAGTCATGGAAGGCGCTGACGCTGGCGGAGAAGCGGCCCTTCGTGGAGGAGGCCGAGCGGCTGCGCGTGCAGCACATGCAGGACCACCCGAACTACAAGTACCGGCCGCGGCGGCGCAAGCAGGTGAAGCGGCTGAAGCGGGTGGAGGGCGGCTTCCTGCACGGCCTCGCCGAGCCGCCGGCGGCCGCGCTGGGCCCCGAGGGCGGCCGCGTGGCCATGGACGGCCTGGGCCTGCCCTTTCCCGAGCAGGGCTTCCCCGCGGGCCCGCCGCTGCTGCCCCCGCACATGGGCGGCCACTACCGCGACTGCCAGGCTCTGGGCGCGCCCCCGCTCGACGGCTACCCGTTGCCCACGCCAGACACGTCCCCGCTGGACGGCGTTGAGCCCGACCCCGCCTTCTTCGCCGCGCCGCTGCCTGGGGACTGTCCGGCCGCCGGGCCCTACAGCTACGCGCAGGCCGCGGACTACGCGGGGCCCCCGGAGCCGCCCGCCGCCGGGCCCCTGCACGCCCGGCTCGGCCCGGAGCCCGCGGGCCCCGCGATGCCGGGCCTCCTGGCGCCCCCCAGCGCCCTGCACATGTACTACGGCGCGATGGGCTCGCCGGCGGCGGCCGCGGCGGGCGGCGGGCGCGGCTTCCAGATGCCACCGCAGCCGCCCCCGCCGGGCCCGGGGCAGCCGTCGCCGCCGCCCGAGGCGCTGCCCTGCCGGGACGGCGCGGACCCAGGCCAGCCGGCCGAGCTCCTCGGGGAGGTGGACCGCACGGAATTCGAACAGTACCTGCACTTTGTGTGCAAGCCCGAGATGGGGCTCCCCTACCAGGGACACGACTCCGGCGTGAATCTGGCGGACAGCCACGGGGCCATCTCCTCGGTGGTGTCCGACGCCAGCTCCGCGGTGTATTACTGCAACTACCCCGACGTCTGACGGTCCCTTCCGACCCAGCCTGCAGGCCAGAAGCACAAACAGTGTTACACACTTCCTGGAGGAGCTAAGGAAATCCTCAGCCTCATGTCGTGTCATGTTGTTTTGAAGTTGCCTTGGCGTATAATTTATGGTAATTTATTTTGTCTGCCACTCGAACACTTGGGGGGAGAAAAATGTGAGGTGGTGTTTGAAGATTGGTTCAGACACTTGTTTCCCACAGTTGCGTTGTCAAAACACCACTTCCAAGTTCAAGTTCACCAGTTTTCAGTGGGTCCTGGAACAACTCGCTCCGTTTCCCGAAGCTTTATTGATCTAAGAAATTTTATCCCGGGTGTGTTTTTTCGATCTTAAAAATAAATAAATAAATAAAATCTGGAATCCTACTTTTTCACTCTGCTAGCGCTTCTGTCACAAAAGCCAATTTTTGACATCACTGTTAAGTATTTAATAGAATTAGAAAAATTTTAATGATGACACTAAATATATAGTCACTGTAAATTTCTCATTCTCCTGTAATAGTAAACTTGAATGCCTTGAAGGAGAAGCCCTTAGATGAACATTTGGGCGTCCCAGGTTGTCTTTGCTAGGGGAAAAAAACCTCACAGAATGGGCCTGCTGTGCATTTCAAGTGACCCTAGTTCTACAAAGTAATGGTGAATCGTAACACTCTAACTATTTTCAATTTTAGTATATCACTTTCTAAATCAGAGAAGAACATCCAGGTAATTTCGGTTTTCTTGTTGAATCTTGAGATCTGACTAAAGAGGCTTTTGCATTGTCTTTTTTTCTTGTCTGTATTTCACCACGAGTCTTTAAGCTCCCTCTCAACACCGAACTCACCAATCATCACACATCTACACCTTGGGAAGTAGTGTTGCTGGGTTAAAAATAATTTAAGGAGTCACAGGAACTAATCAAAATAAAATGTGCATTGTGACCTCGACTGTTATGAAACTTAGCAGCTATCATTTCAATGTGATATTTTGCTATAAACTGCGTACAGGGTCCACTGCAGGTCCTGGCACCAGCAGTTCTTAAGCTTGGGGGGTGGGATGGGATCCAGGGATGATTTGCAGGCAGTGTGCTTTACAAATGCAGCTATAGCTGCAGTCCTAGGGCATCACTCTCCTGCCCTTACAGGGAAGAAACTGAGTCACAGGTTGTGAAGCAGGTCAGCCTTGCTCGCTGCTGCAGCGCTAATTGCTGTGGCCCTTCCCATCACACTTTGCAGATGAGACATAAATGGATGGGTACAGATGACCTGTAATGGGCATTTCTTGTGCCAGGTGTTTCATCAGTGCCATTTTGTACTGAATTTGAGCCTGATCGAGCCTGTGAGATTAGGTGCAATTCTCCCCGTTTTGCAAGTGAGGCAAGGAGGCACAGAGCCCTCACCTGCCGTGTACATGGTGAAAGCTTGGTGTTGCAAGTTCTGACAACATATTCGTTCACATTTGTTTTCCTTTGTGCAGGGTGTACCTGTGGGCACCGGGAGAACTTGGTGGTGAGAAACTCTCATTTTCCATGTTGATAAATGCTATAGAGAAAAGGAAGGGGTAGGAATATGGCTTAAAGCATTTATCTTGAGGGTTATCTGAGCTGACGTGGTTGGCTGGATTCTCTTGAAGAATGGCAGGGCGTGTGTTTTTTACAAAGGGTTCTGGGGTGTTAGGAATGTTCGGGATGAAGGTTTCGGTGAGGAAAGGTAAGTCTATTTTGTTAGGCGTAACAGAGGTTACCTTAAACATTTGAAATGAAAACGTTCACTCCGGGTTCTGGATATCTCCAATCCAGTTTGTTTGCCTCTGGTACCCTAGCCTTTTCCATTCTTTCTTCCTCTGACCCCAGACAGGTTCTGCTTCCTACATTCCTGGTGGATAAAGTGAGCAGAGTTACCTCACTCAGGTTCAAGGCTGTGTCACCAGTTCAGATCACACCAGGCATTTTAGTGCATACTTGGTTGGCCCAAGGAGACTCAGTTGTATCCTTTGCTGCTGCCTCTCAACAAAGTTTAGAAGATATGGACTTCCCCAGTGGTCCAGTGGTTAAGACTCCGCGCTTCCACTGCAGGAGGCACAGGTTCGATACCTGGTCGGGGAAGTTCTGAGTGCCGGTGCAGTGTGGCCAAAAATAAAATAATTCAGAAGATACACAGGGTAAAGAGGAAAGGAGAAAAGAAAGTGCTTGGGGGAAGAAGTCCTGTGTCGTTACATTCTTAACTGCTCACCAGGGACCTGTCAAATAACGAGGGAAAATAAGAGCTAAAATTGTTCAGCATTTCCAATGCCCTTAACCCCCAGTGGAGGGAAATTAGTCCTCATGATAATTCTTGGAGGCAGAGGCATGTCATCCATCCCTTGTTTTTCCCCAAGCAGACTCAGGTGAAGCGACCTCAGGTACAAGCTAGTGACTGATTTTTGGTTTACCTTGAAAACAAGTACATAAAAGACCCATTGCTTTCCCCCCATCTCTACTAATGAGATACTTTAGAAGTATGTCAGGAGGTAGAAATCAGGGCAGCTCTCCTGAGTTGTAAGCACTCTTAGTTGTCATGCTTATTTGACTTCGCCTTAGATGATAGTCTACGGAAAGCTAGGAATGCCCTCCCAGATGATAGTCTACGGAAAGCTAGGAATGCCCTCCCAGGGAGCACACACACACGCACATGTGCAATATTTTAGACATAGTTTTAGGCAATTCATGACTCCTCATTACTCATCCAAAGTTTGTAGGAATCCGAAGCCCTCAGGTTTAGAAGCGCTGATGGAGAAGGTTTGTTGGGAAGCATGGCACCCAAGCATTGTAGCAAAAACGTAGTTTCCCTTTATTTGAAAACACAAAGGGACATCTCAAGAATCCTCTCACGTTACTGAGTTGAATCAAGGAACACAGGGTTGCGTCCCTCTCACAAAGGCAACTGTGATGCCCCACCAGATGAAGACACGGTCCTTTCCCTTTGTGCAGTGTGGTGGGCAGTGGCTTATCTCCCTACCTTGGGTATTTACATCCTTGTATCAACTCCTCCCACACTTAATCTGGGTTGGACTTGCTACTCTAACCCAATAGAATGCAATCGAAGTGAGGCTGTGCAGGCAACCAGGACCAACCCTCAGGAAGCCTAGGCAGAGTTTCTTGTACTCCCAAGAGCCCTGAGCTACTGTAGAGGAAGTCCAGCTACCAAGGTGGTGAGACCACGTGCAGAGACCACGCGGAGAGGAGAGACCACTCGCCGGCCTGCGAAGGGAGGGCTCCCATCTCCTGCGACCATCCTGTCGACTGGAACGCAGGAGAGGCCAGAACAGATGCCCAGACGAGCGCAGGCAATTCACAGGTGGGAGAGATTAAAAAAAAAAAAATTGTTGTTGTAAACCGGGAAGTACTAGGGAGCTTTGTTAACTTAGCAACAGGTTATTGACATGGGTTTTATCCTAAATGACCCTTTCTTATTTTGAAGTATAGGAACGTGGGCACTGGCGGAAAAATCAGGAAAAGCGTTTTGGGTCCTGTCAAATATATCAGTAGTTTTAAAGTGAGGGACAGAATGTCAGACTTGACTCAGGTGGGACAACCGTGGTGTCACCAGATGCGTAGACTCCTCTCTTCAAGCAGACGTGGATGAAGTGACCACAGGTACCAGCTGGTGACTGATCTTTTCAAAAGATTAAATTTCTCTCAATTTTTAGTGGTTTTCTTTTGGGCACAAATACATAAAGGATACACTGCTCCCCCTGCTCCCTCCCACCCCATCTTTACTTCGGAGGTACCTGAGAAGTGTGTCACGAGGCAGGAATCCAACCATTTCGTGGGCTGAGATGTCCAGATTGGGTTCCAGCAGAGAGTCTACACACCTTTGAGGGACCCAGAAAAAGAAGACGGTATTTTCTTTCCCACCGAGATACTGCCTGATCTCTATTAAAGCTACCAGGGCAGGTCTGATAAGCTACAACTAAACGTGTAAGCTCCTTATACAGGCAGCTACAAGACAATATCCCACTGAAACTATTTCCCTTACCTCTTATTCTTATCTCAGAAGATGACTGCGCCTTTCATCTGAATCACACTGCAAAAGACTTCAGCTTCTTCTGTACGTTTATGCTGATGTCAGGAAAAGCACATACAAGCAAAAGGAATTCAGAGAAAATGGAGTGGGTGCTGTGAACCAAAAGGTATCATCGCTGTCTGACGTCCTTAAATGTCCCATTTCATTTTGTTTTTAATACTCAGAACTGTGCCTGTCACATAATAGACGTTCAACATTCCCTTCCTCCTATTCCCCTTGGATTTGTTTTGACAACAGGGGCTGGGCGAGAGAGATTTTACATCCATTATTTTAGCGTAGATTTTTTTTCTTCCTGCCTACGAGGTGCTTCCTTCTGAATCCCGAATATTCATTCATCTGAGAAAAAGTGGCTTTGGTGTCCCTGACCACCCAGGTGGAGTAGGATGTGGAATGTTCTGCTCCTTCCTCCACGGGATGAACCTGTGGCCTAAAGAACATTCCTTGGGTCCCCTGACCTGGGATGAAGCTGCATCTCCTTAATTTTTCACTGTAACACCTACCCCGACCTTCCCTCTAGTGAGAAAGTTGTGTGCTTTCTCCTGAATCATTAGACAGCTTCGTGTGAATCACTTTGCACTGTCCCCCTTACACCAACACTGAACCCTCACCACTGGCAATTCTCCCAGCTTTATTTAAGATTCTTGAATAAGAATCTGGATATTAAAAATTCTGGATATTAAAAATTCTGGATATTAAAAATTCTTAGGGCAGTACCAAATAGTATTTAAATAATAAAACAATACTTCTTAGCAAAATATAAAATTTCTTAGCACTAGTATACAGCAAGCGCTAAAGAAGTTGTTGCTACTATATTAATAATGTTCTTTAATGTAAACGTTCTCTGAAGCTCAGGTCTAAACAACAGTTTGGTTGAAAAAAAGAAAAAAAATTTAATCTTATTCTTGCTGAAAACAGTTTAGCTTTGAAGATCTTCTTTCCACTTTAGCCAAAGTCTCGAACGTTTTGTCAGGGTCGAAATCATAACAAGTATTCCCCAAGGTGATATTGTTCAAAAAGATGATCTGTGAAGTTACACTCTGTGTGGAGATTCAGATGAGCGTCGATAAGTTGCAGTAGCCTTGCTGTGGACCCCGGTTTCTACAGGGTCATGGGCAGGGCCCTCGCACATACCTGATCTCTTGTTAGGCAAGGAAAAGAATGGTTAGCAGTGTTCTGGTTTGTTTGATTCCTGTGGTCACAAGGAGTGCCCCCGGGGCAAGGACTGTCTCTTCACTTTGTGTCACCTGACCTGGCACCTGGTAAGTGCTCAGAAATGGACTGAGTAACTGACTTGGTACCTCAGTTGAAAACCTCAGTTTTCCGAAGGAACTGGGAGTTCCTGCTTTGTCGCTCTTCTACTTGAGACAGTCCCCAGTGGCTAGAACTCCTTCCTCTTGAATATGTGTCAGGACAGCAGACTCAACACAGAGCATAAGCTATTGGAGCAGAGCAGAGAATGGCTGAATACGCGGTAGTGTTCCAAAAGGAGAAGACTCTACATTTTGAGTCAGAAGTTCCCCCTGGCTCAGCACCCGATCATTGTGAGTTTGGAAAAGGCACTAATCTTTTCTGGTCTCCGGTCTGCTCATCTGTAAAAAGTAGGGAGGATGATAAAAGCCCTGTCTCCCTCATTGGAGATTGTAGCGATGAATGAGATGGTGTTTAAGGATGGCTTCAGGGCCACAGGAAGCGCTCTCTTCTCTCTCCCCTCTCGACCTTTTGATTTTATGTATCTCTGTCTTTCCCAGCAGACTTGGGGGATTTAACTTCGTTATTCCACTGGGAAAGAGAAACAACAGTGACTCGCTTCCCCTCGTGCTTTTGCTTAGTGGATGGAGAATTTCCCAGTCTTTTAAGTTTGCCCATATGAGCTGGAAACCTAGACCATCTGTGTTTCACTCCAATCTTTGGGCAGCTCAGCCTCTCTGATTATAAAATGAAAATAGAAATAATTGTCACTTGAAGAAGAGCTTCATATAGAATGCCTCAATTCACATGAACTCCCATTTGGCATGAAAATCTCAAGGTCTTTATAAAGGGACAGTTCACTGGGACATACTGAGCTCAATGTCAAGTCTGCTAATACTCACCTTTCAGTCCAGCCCTTTTCCCCACCAATCATAGTTTCTCAAGTCCTGAATCACATTTCCATGTCATTTAGTTTTTAAGGACTGAACAGGGTTGGAATTCTTGAGGATGAATAAGACAGAGTGGAATGGGGGAGGGCCGCACATGAAGAAATAAATTCTGGCTTTCAGCAGTTCCAAGTAATGTTGAAACTTCATACCGGGGACTTTGAATCACTCACTCTTCAGAAGTTATTTCCCCAGGGCAGTGGTGGAGGGGGTGAAGAGAAGAAAATTCTGACACAGCCATGAAATGAAGAGACAGCTTTATAGTTGTTCCCTACACAGTGGATTCTTCTGCTTATTTTAAGAAATCTGTCTGGATGTTTGAAAACAATACTTGGGGTCGTAGGTGCACACACATACACCAAGAATATGAAACTGCAGAGGGAGACTACAAGAGGGAGAAATAAAATAGAAAATCAAGTTCGTTGTTTCAGTAAAAGGATTGTGGGTATGGGAAGTGTATAGTTTTATTTATTCGTTTAAAATAATTTTAAAATTTAAAATGATGTGCATGCTTACAAAAAAAATACAACAACAACAGCAAAGCAACATTACAGAGGGGCTTGTAATAGAAACTAAGAGCCATAGGAAGGTCTCGTCCCTCCCCAGCCCCCCTTCCACGTGTTAGTCAATCCCCCTGCCCCTCTTTTGCTTGAAATGGGCTTTACCTACACTAATAACTGTTCCTCTGGCGGTTCATTAATTAACATGCCTGCGAGGCTCATTCCATGTTTATCCCTATTAGACACTGACTTCCTGCTATAATAGCCAAGTACGTCCTGTGTTCCTCCGAACAGAACGATAGTTACTGCCTTATTTCCATTTCTTATATTGATTACCGCTGCCTTCTAAAGTACTGGGATAACACACCCTTTTCCTTGTTTCATCGCAAAGGCTGGAAGCCTTGACTCCCCACTGTGAAATGTGAGGATACCGGTGCTCCCATCTCTCCCAGGAGCTGCCCTCTCTCCGGCGGAGGTGGATATTTTGGGATAAAGTTTCTGGGTGTGGCGGGGGAAGGGAGCAGATGCAATAGTGATGCACGTGTTATTACAAAGCACAGCGTCCGCTTCACGGCATTTCAATCAATCCCAGACAATCAGGACTGCGTCCCACCGTGGTTGTGATTCTTAGGTTCGGTCTCTTCTTACACCCATTAGGAAAGAGAAGTAGTGTCCCTAAACCTTTACACAAAGGAAAAATAAGATCGTGTCAAGGGGTAAACCCTAAGCTCGGCTGTCGGTTTCCACGCCCACCTCCACCCTCCGCCGCGCGCGGGTCTAGGTCCCGGGAGGCGGCGGCGAGTCCCTCCCGCGCGTGCGTCTCCGGGCCCAGAAGGCGCTGGAAGCCGAGGGCGCCGCGTTCCCCTCGCCGGGAACCGCGCTCCGGCTGCTACTAATTCAGGGGAGCATGTCAACCAGACTCTGCAGTGACTTGCAACTTAGAAGGTAAAAGCTCTTAGGTTTGGTGCGGGTGGAGGAGAGCACGGCCACCCTGGTGACCGGGACAGAAAGACCGCGACATCGTGCGCTCGCGTCGAGGCGTTTCGCGCCCGTGGCTTTGCGCCCCGGTGCCCGCCCAGCACCGGTGTGCGCGGCCCGGGGCGAATCGGGCTCGAAGGGTTTCCCTTTTGTATCGTTCAGGAGAGGGCCTGCCGCGCGGGGACCTCAGAAGGGCCAAACGTGGCGTCCGGGACTGACTCTCCTCCGAGGCGGGGAGGCATTTGGGTCTCGGCCTGTGACCTTCTGCCGAGGAGAAACTAAACCCGTAACCGTGCGCCGCGCCCTAGTGAGCTTTGGCCGCGCGTCGCGGTGCCCGGCGCCCGGGTTCTCGGCCTCGCGGGTGCAGCCGGCGGCGGGAGCAGGGGTTTTCGAAGGGCCACGTCTGTACGATAAAGGCCCCCAGGCCTGGGGGCATCCGCGGTGTCACTGGGCCGGCGGGGGCGCTGGCTTCGACGCGGGCTGGGGCCGAGGGACGGGGTCGGCCGGGGGGCGCCAGCGTCCCGCGGGGCATCTCCCTCCCCACCCCCTCTCCCCCGGTTGGCGTGTCCGGCGGAGGGTCGCGGGGCGCCGAGCAGGACTGGAGCGCCATGAGCAGCCCGGAAGCGGGGTACGCCAGTGACGAGCAGAGCCAGCCCCGGAGCGCGCTGCCCGCCGTGAGCGCCAGGCTGAGCCTCCTCGGGGACGTGAAGGTGAGGGGAGAGGCGGCGGCGGGCGGCGGGACGCCGTCCTGGGGCCTCGGGCCGAGCTGAGGGCGAGTCTCTCCGGCATCTTCGAGGTGTGGCTAAGGCGGAGCGCGGGCTGCTGGCGCGGGGCCCCGGGCCCGCAGGACACGGAGCTGCGCCGGCCGCCCGGGGAGGCGCCGGGAACGCAGGAGGGAGCGAGGGGAGGGGGCTTCTGCGGGGGGAAGGCCGGGCTCGGAGAAATCCGCGTGGGTTGACCACCGCTTGGGTCCGTGGCTCTACCTCTGAGAACTCGCCTGTACCGCGAATTTTACACGTAGGGAAACAACTGGCAGGTGCTGAACCGTCTTGGAGGCGCGAGATGAAATTAGGCCCAAGATCAAACTGTTAACCATCTCCAGGTGTACGTGAGAAAGAATACAAAATTCTGCGGTCTTGGGAAAGGTTTTAAAGGTGTCCTCTAATCAGGCAAAGGTTCTGTAAAAAAAACTCGAATGCTCTTATTCCAAGTTTTCAAACAGGGAGCTGATTCCTTTATTTTTTCAGGGAGGAAATTTAGAGACTTAGATAAAACTGCTGATCATTAACAAAGCTGGAAATGCATTCAACAGTCCCTTTCAGAAAAATGTGCAAAGCTTTAAACTTCAAGTGATACAGGCTTCTGTATTGAGGTCTTTTTTCGATGCTGAAGTTGGTGTTTGAAAAGCCAGGAGACGTGGCCTCTAGTTGTGAGGAGTTCAAGCTCGTTCTGCTTTCAGTCTTTCCAAGTTGAGGGAGAGTTGGCTTTTTTTTTTTTTTAAGAAGGAATAAAATGGCCAGGCTTTATTTTCATCTTACCAATGCAAAATCATTTGTCTTCTGCGTAAATAGCGTCATTAACAATTTTAATTTCCTGGGCTTCCCTGGTGGCGCAATGGTTGAGAGTCCGCCTGCCGATGCAGGGGACAGGGGTTCGTGCCCCTGTCTGGGAAGATCCCATATGCCGCGGAGCGGCTGGGCCTGTGAGCCATGGCCGCTGAGCCTGTGCGTCCGGAGCCTGTGCTCCGCAACGGGAGAGGCCACAACAGTGAGAGGCCCGCGTACTGCAAATAATAATAATTTCCTCTTTTTTTCATAAAAAATTTAAGTAGAAAATCAAGGGAAAACTAGTGACCGCTTTCCAGTCCTGTTTTCCCTTGCCTTCGTTTTCTCTGCATACACAATCATAAAGACACGTAGGGTTTCCTCTCCCCTCCACCCCCACTAGTGGGATCACATGTTCCCTACTAGTCTGCAGCTTGCCTTTTCAGATTTATGTATGGTGTTCTCGTGTTCCTAGAAACTGAACCTCTGTTTACCTGGTTGGTGGTCTTCTCCGCTCTTCTGCGGGGTCAGGCCCACTTGTCCCGTCTCCAGTCCCATGTAAGTGTGTATGTTGGCTAATCCTTTAGTGTACAATTACAGTCTTAAGGCTCCCTCACACTCATGCAAAGACTGAGTTTGTGAACATGAACGGAGAGGACCTGCATTTAAAATAGAGCGGACCCGGTGGGAGAGCACATCTCAACCGAGACGAAAGAGGTAGAAACCGTGCGCGTCCTAAGTGCAATCTTTAACAGGACCGGTTCTTTCCGTATCGGATCCCAGGGGTGCTGGCAGCCCAGCGGTGGATAGAAAACCCCGCCGGCGGTCCTCGCTCCTGGTCACCGTCCCTAAGTTGCCCGCCTTTCTGGGGCAGGGGTTGGCCTGCCGGGGGGCTTAGTTGACCCTTCCAGGACCCTAGTATCTCCGGACTGAGCCCGCGTCCCGTGAAGCCGATTCGGTCGGGGTGGGTGAAATCGGCCGCAGCACACTCTGGCTGGCGGAGTCCTGGTGTCCCTGGTCAGGCAAAATGGTTAATATTAACCTCCACACGGTCTTCACTCGGATGATGGAGTGTGCGGGGCGCCGCTTTGCCGGCCTCCCGCCGGCTCGAGGGAGGCCCGCGCTCCGAGGGTCCGGGAGCGACTCGTTCCGCAGCTATAGGCGGGCGCGGGCAGAGGGGCGGCCTTCCTGGAGGAGGCGGCGCTGCGCTGGGCCCTGCAGGACCGGCCGGGCGACGGGACCGATCCCCCCGTCCCTGTCAGGCTCTGGGCGCGCCCCCGCTCGACGGCTACCCGCTGCCCACGCCTGACACGTCCCCGCTGGACGGCGAGGAGCCCGACCCCGCCTTCTTCGCCGCGCCGCTGCCCGGGGACCGTCCGGCTGCCGGGGCCCTGCACCCCCGGCGGGGCCCGGAGCCCGCGCGCCCCGCGGTGCCGGGGGGCCTCCTGGCGCCCCCCAGCGTCCCGCACACGAACTACGGCGCTATGGGCTCCGGATGCCGCTGCAGCCGCCCCCGCCCGAGGCGCTGCCCTGAGGGACCGCGCGGGCACAGCCCGCACAATCCCCGCGGAGCGCTCGGCTGCGGTGCTGGCTTGAAGGCCTGGGCTCTGTCCTCGGAGTTCCGTTGCCATCACTGTGAACTATAACCGTCACAGTCTATGAAAGTTTCCTGTCTTTCTCAGGATGAACATTCCGGTAAGAACAACGGTTAACACTGTTACCATCTCAAAGGGGGCGGTGCAAGATGTGCTCTGCTTCAGTGTGTGTACAGCCCACCTTTCCCCATTTTCTGTATATGCACCTTATTCTGACCTGAAAGTGTGATTATTTTTATAAAGTGAAAAATTAATGAACCGGGGTAGAAAGCACTTTTTTCTTCTAAAGTTATCCCAGTTGGTTTTAAACATTTAACATTTATTGTGTATCTTCTGCATTTCAAATCACTGTTCTTAGACGTCTTGGTTATTGACTCCTGTAAATTTGTAAACGAAGCTTAAAAAGATTCTCCGTATATGGAGATTTTATATTTTTCCGCACAATGAAGTTGCGTCTGTGTCAGTCGGGGTCCCTCAGGAGGCAGATGGCATAATTCAAATGCTGAATGGAGAAAGGTCAAGGAGCAAACAGAGCGTTTATATAGGGGACTCCGCGGAGACTCTGGCAGCTTCCTAAGCTAGGCAGTAGCTCAGAGCGTCATCCATCAGCTGTGCCTGGGAAGAGGGAGAGGCAGTTACTGGAGCCCAGGGTACTGGTAGCCTTAGGGGTCCTGCCAGCCAGCGGCTCTGGCTTGGGGAAGAGGAATGAAGCTATGCCAGTTAGAGCCCAGCGGGCTGGGGCCAGAAAATAGATCCTGGAAAAAAATCCCGTTGCTCTCCTGACTTTCTGATAGTACCTCTCCTTGGCCAGACCTACCTACAGAACTAGAGGACAGGGGACCTGCGGATGCTGCCACGGGGAGGGGGATGGGGACCACGTCTCCTGGGGTAGGAAAAGTCCAGGCTTTCCTAGAATCAGCTCCACACAAGGGAGTTCAGCACAGCACTTCCGACTAAAGTGGATAAAACTGACTGCCATACTGTGTGTGTGAAATGTAATGGATGGCAGGAAGGAATCTCGGCTAGCTGCTGCCCTTCTCGACCTCGGGGATCCCAGGTCATGATGGGGAGGGAGACACCCGGTGGAGTGCAGGTGAAGCCATCGCCATGGGGACAGAGCAGGGCCACCAGAGCACCCACGTTCCAGGTGACAGTACTGAGCCTGCGTGTCCAGGCTCCCGGGAGAGAGTGAGCCAGACCTGTGAACTCTTCAGTTGTGTGAGCAGATGCAAGTCGTTTACTGTTTAAACCCCTTGGTGTTGGTTTTCTTCTCACTCGGAACCCAGGGGTTCCTAACACATACCCCGGGGAAGGCAGGCTGCAGATAGGACGGCCCATTCCTCTGCTTGTCAGAGGGAAGTACTGACTGTGGGGAGCCCACGGCAGCAGGCGGCAGCACGTGCCTTGCCTCGGAGCTTGTTAGCAATGCCGAGTCACAGGCCAGGGCAGCTCGTCTGCATCGGGTCTGGTCTAGAGCAGAGCTTCTCAAACGTGAGCGTGCTTGCCTCTTGTTCAATAAAATGCATATTCTGACTGAGGAGGGCCGAGACTCTGCATTTCTAACAAACCCCCAGATAAGGCCGACACACCCTGCTTGGAGTGTCCGATCCTAGATCCCTTATCCACACTGACTTCTTAGGGACCGTTCACGACTTACAACATGTCAAGTTCAGGAACAAACACAGAGTCATTTCAGAAGAGCCACTGGACAGTTCTGGCTCATTTTTGCCTAGTGGCCACATCTGCCCAGCTCTTCACCTCCCCACACAGCCTGCCCCTTACAGCTCGCCGTGGTTACGTTGCTTGTCTCCAAAGTCCTGTAAATGGTCGACTTAGAAGCACAGGTGTGATAGCACTGGGGAACCGTGATGCTGGCTAAAGGCACCAGGGCAATGAACAGGGAGTACCTCGACTGCCAAGGCTGCAAACCTGGCGGACTTGAGCTGACACAGCCCTGGTGTTGGAGTCATCCCCCCACCCACTGCGCATTTCCACTGATCTCACCCCAACTTCGTTATTATTTAACACTTCACGAATCAATTTCTTGTTTGATTGTTTCTTGTAGATTACAGTCAGGCATCTCCTGTAGTACAACATATGAGAATTCCATACCTTTTAAATCTTCTGAGTCCACTGCCTTCCACAAGCCGGTGATTATCAAAGCCAGCTGCACTGTACAATCAGTTTTTCAGAAGGAAGACTGAGGCTTGATCTCCCCCTAAGAGATTCTAACCAAATTGGTTTGGCCTGCAGTCAGGGTGTTTAAAATTTCTAAATCTTTTGAGGTGATTCTGATCATGGCTAGGAAATAGATGAAAATACTGACCTCAGAGCTACCCGAGAAGTCAGTTATTTATGTATTTATTTCATTCAACGTTTATTGAGCATCTATTAAATGCCAGGCACCCGACTCTTTCCAAAGATGAACAAAGCTACATTCCCTGTTCTCAAGGAGCTTGTGGTTTTATATGCGGAAAGGCATGTAGATAAAGAATTGTTAATGTGTGGTCAGTGCGATAAAGTATTGTCATGGCAGAAAGCAGAGTGATGGACGCTGTGTGAAGGGGCATGGATTAAAAATAATAATAGCTGACCTGTACTGAGCACTTCCTGTGGATGCAGAGGCCCCAGGGAAGAGCTGATGTTTACCTGAGGCCTTGCAGGAAGAGCCGGCCAAGTGGGGAAGGTGGGTAGGGGTGGAGAAGGTATTTCTGAGTCCAGGTTGGGGGAGGGGGGGATGAGAGGGTGAGGAAACTCCGGGAGGTGACTTCTGTTTTTTTTGTAAAATCAGGGTGGAGTCGTGACCTGAGAGGATGGTAGGGGTGTGGCGAAGGGTGGAGCCCTGGATTTGAGAAGAGCAGCTCCAGCCAGAGAGCCTCCGTGCACTGTTGAAGGCCCAGATGGGATGGGCTTCCGCAGACTGGGTTCCATCTTCAGGGCTGCGTGCGCAGAGCTCCAATGCAGACACAGAGAAATGCGACAGGAGGATGCTTTCAAAGCTGGGCTTTTGGAAGCCGTGGGGAAGACAGACAAGCTGGCCAGGGAGTGTTGGTCAGATTTTGGCTGGAAGGTTTAATGGAGATGGGTGTGGAGGAAATGAGGTCTGGAGAGAGCTGTTAGGCTTGGGGAAAAAAAAAAAAGAAAAGAAAAAAAACCCACGAAGGAGAAGCCAGAATGCTAGGGGAATCAGAAGGGACTTCCAAGATGCTATATGATATGGGTCAGGGTGCTCCTAGTGAGCCAGATGGGGCTGCTGGAGCCGGGAGGTGAAGGGCGCCGGGGCTGTGCAGCCAGGGGACCTGGGCCCGACCCCGCATGGTCACTGGAACCCCGCAGGGGGAGCAGAGGAGGGACGGCTGTAACCCTCTCAGTGCAGAGTTCCTGAGCCGCCACACGCGCATGCACACACACACACGCACACACACACACACGCACACACACACACCCCACCCCCCACCCCACACCCCCCCACACACACCCCCCCCCCACCCGCCAGCCGGTGGGAGTGGATTTAATCATGTCATCCGGGATATAAAGGAGGGAAGTTAGAACAGAAGGCAAGGAGCTTGCCATTGAAATGCAGAATGGAGCGATGGTGAAACAGGAAAACCCGCTCAGACTGGAACAGACTTAGGAAGAAGTGGCTGCGATTCCTAGTGATAAAAGGAAGTTCCCCGCCTCCCTCTGGAAACCTGGGGCTGGATGCTTTTAGTTTAGGGGCAAGAGATCCAGGGCTCAGACATGTTGCCGACAGCAACAACAGCTCAAGGCCGAGCGTCTCTTATCCATTTTGCCGTCAGTGACGGGTTTACAGATAAGTGTTATGAGTAGTGTCCTGCTTCTGAGAACTTCCTGTTTGAAATAATTGTTCTTGATCACTAGGTGCTAAACTCGAAAAGTCATTATTAACAAAACCATTTTCCCCCCTCCTATCAGCTCCATGTTGATAGCTGAGGCAAAGCCTCAGGCTGTGGTTAGGGGTCTGCTCAGCCCAGAAGGTGCCTGACTTCCCACACTTGACCTCCAGAGAGATCCTTTTATTCCTAATATTGAGCAGTGCTGCCCAGCTTCCTTGAGGCTGTCGTACAGGCACAAGGATGATGCCCTGTGTCAAGATGGGCACTACTGACCTGAGGTCTAACGGCAGGTTCAGAAAGGTGGTGGCTTACGCAGAGTTTCCCAGGAGGGAGGAGAGCCCTGCAGGGACATGGAAACGTGGGTTCTCTCCAATTTTTCTTCTCCAGAGAAGTGTCACAGTCTCCAAAAATACTGCCTCAGAGACCTGAGAGGTGCACCCCTGCAGAGACAGCCAGCCAACCAAGGACCTTCAAAGCCGGAGGCCACGATCCACTCATCCCCGGGCAGGAGCATCCCCCATCCCCGACCCCCGGCGGCCGGCGCCACGTCTCACTCAGGGGTTCATTGCTAAGGGCCGAGACGTCCAAGGGACAGAGAAAGGGAGCCTCCCAAGTGGGCCCCGCATCCGGTGCCACTTACGCCACTCAGGAGAACCCGAAGGCTGTCCCCAGCAGTCCCCTGGGCTGGATCACTGCGTGGGTTGCCCGCCCCTCCACCCCCAGACCCAGTGGGGCGCACGGCCCCGCTCCTCGCGGGGAGCCTCCGGGCTGCCAGCCTCTGGCATTACTCATCTAGCTTGGCCCGGCTTGAAAGCGTGAACAATCTCTTCCAGGCAGTCCCCGTTCTCACTTCCCTCTGCCCAGAGGGCCCCTCCTCACATCTGACCCGTTGGGGTCAACATCCTCTCCGGCCGACCCGCCCTGCTTCCTCCCTGGGGCCGCGCTCCAGCCTGTTTTCTTGGTTCGGGGGCTCCCGGAGAAGTGTTTCCTCTGCCCCCTCCACAATCATGTCAAACGAGCTGGCTTCAGGGTCTTGGGTTATTGGAGACTTGAAAGCCGAAAGATGGGGGGAACCATGGGAAGAGACGTTCTGGGAGAGGCTGGGAGCAGAAAAGTCCATCTGGGAAGCCGGGCAAAGGGGGCCCAGAGGAGGGACCAGCCCGACGCGGTGCGGAGGGCTTGTGAGGGGCTCTGAGGAGAGTCAGGGCAAGCTGCTGCCGTGGTGGGCAGGGCCCAGGCAGACAGGTGGGTCGCATCCCAGGGAGACCACTGTCACCCAACCGCTCTTTTTCCTCTTCTATAAAATGTGGATAATAGAGACTACCTGCAGAGTCATTGCAAGGGTTAGAAGTATTTGCAGTGTGCTGAGCTGAGTGATGGTATTAGTAGGACATCTGTGTTCCTCTGACCTGGTGTATCCTTGCGGGTTGGGGCAGAGCATCTGCACCAAACCCTGTGGCCTGAGCCTATAGTGACCAGGTAACTGACCAGTCTTATTTCCCTGGGATATAAACACAGAATAGTTTTGTGTTTCTCTCCAAGTATGGCTTTGATGATGCTCTCTTAAGTTCTCCCTGACTTGCTGTTTAATGAATTCTTAGGAAGAGTTTATTATTTCTAGTTACTTTTAGTTGTTAAAATCTAACCCGTTTTACTTATTTGGAGAAAGAAGAATGTAAAAGGTCAATTCACTGTAAAGCCTCACTCCTAGTTGAAATCTTATCCCTTCCATTCTCCTCCCCGAGGGCTTAAGCAGGGACCCTATCTCGGTCCTGGAGGAGGGCCCTGGTTGTCTCACAGATATGCCCTCTCGAAGGCCAGCTCCTGCTGTGTGTGCTGGGGCCGGGGGAGTGTGAAGGAAGGAGGGGGAACGGACAGATGCCTTTGTACTTACCTGGCCACTGTTGGAGTTCTCTCTCTGGTGCTCCTCCGGAAATCATTTACGGGTTTAAAAGTCCCAGCGCGACAGGGTTTGACCCTCTAGTGGGCCACAGTGAAGGCACAGAGGCAGGGCCTCCACCCTGCCTCCTTGCCGGAGTGGGAGATGGAGTGTGGCCGGAAGCACCCACGTCTACTCTCTTCTTAATCCCTGCCCTGGGCAGTGACCCCACAGCCTCACCGGGAAGGCAGCTTTCTCTGCGGTGCAGCAAGAGGGCTGAGGCACTCTGCATGGTGACATTCATGCATCTATGGAGTTCATGAGGTTACCCTGGGCTGCCCCTGCTGCCCCCCTCGCCCTGCCACTTCCTGCTACTTCCCCTGGAATTCTCTTCCCCTCTGTTCAGACAAGATCTCAAGTCTGATTCTAAGCCACATGTCAAGCCAAGAACCAGAATTTAATTCTCCTTTATTACATCCCTCGCAATCTCTGTGTTCCTTTCAAAAATGTATTTCACTTAACATTGTTTATTATGTGATAGGTAAGACACGCAAAATTACATACTAAATTGGACACAGGCGATAACAGATACTTGTTCACCACCACTCATCATAAGAAGCAAAACAAGACAGCAAATCTCCTTGCATGAGTACTTTTCAAGCCTATGTTTGGGTAATACTGGACATCGCTTTGTCCACTTTAAAAATAATAGGAATTCAAAGTGGAATTACAGTACATTTGTACCTTACTTTTGGAAAGATTTGTATTTTTTAATGATGCACTTCTATCCTAATATGTTTATAGAAAAGCAAGGTTCCAAGTAGCTGAAACAATCTTGAAGAACAACAACAAAGTTGGAGGAATTACATTTCCTGAGTTCAGTTGTCGCTCAGTATCCGTGTGGGATTAGTTCCAGGACTTTCCCTGGATTCCAGAATCTGCAGATGCTCAAGTCGCTTATATAAAATGACATAGTGTTTGTGTATAACCTGTGAAATCCTCCCATATATTTTAAATGATCTCTGTCTAGATTACTTATAATACTAATATAATGTAAATGTTATGTAAATAGTTATAAATACAAAGTAAATGCTATGTAAATAGTTGCTAGCACATGGCAAATTCAAGTTTTGCTTTTTTGGAACTTGCTGGAATTTTTTTCTTTTAATATTTTCGTTCTGTGGTTGGTGGAATCCGTGGGTGTGAAACCCAAGGATACAGAGGGCCGACTGTACAAGACTATAGTCTGGTACTGGCATGAGGATAGACCTATAAATCAATGGAGTAGCATTAAAAGGCCAGAAATAAACCCCTACATCCATTGCCAATTGACTTCTTAAAAAAAATATTTATTTATTTTTTGCTGCGTTGGGTCTTCGTTTCTACGTGAGGGCTTTCTCTAGTTGCGGCGAGCAGGGGCCACCCCCCATCACGGTGCACGGGCCTCTCACTATCACGGCCTCTC
Source organism: Lagenorhynchus albirostris (assembly GCF_949774975.1). Classification (NCBI taxonomy): domain Eukaryota; kingdom Metazoa; phylum Chordata; class Mammalia; order Artiodactyla; family Delphinidae; genus Lagenorhynchus; species Lagenorhynchus albirostris. The sequence goes on from NC_083111.1 coordinate 3,516,263, forward strand.
CTGTTGTGGAGCACAGGCTCCAGATGTGCAGGCTCAGTAGTTGTGGCTCACAGGCCTAGTTGCTCTGTGGCACATGGGCTCCTCCCAGACCAGGGCTCGAACCCGTGTCCCCTGCACTGGCAGGCAGACTCTCAACCACTGCGCCACCAGGGAAGCCCACCAGTTGACTTTTGACAAGAGTGCCAAGACCATTCAATGAGGAAAGAATAGTCTCTTCAACAAATGGTGCTGGGACAAGTGGTTATCTACATGCAAAGGAATGAAGTTGAATCCCTACCTGACACCATATACAAAAATTAACTCAAAATGGACCAAAGACTGAAGCAAGAGACCTAAAATTATACAACTCGTAGAAGGAAATAAAGGGGTAAAGCTATATGATCTTAGAATAGGCAATGGTTTCTTAGATATGACATCAAAAGCACAAGCAACAAGAAAAAATAAATGAATTGGACTTTATCAAAATTAAACACTTTTGTGTATTAAAAGACATTATCCAGAAAGTGAAAAGACAACCTGGGACAAAATATTTGCAAATCATGTACCTGATAACGGTCCAGTATCAAAGAACTATATAAAGAACTCTTACAATTTAACAATAAAAAGACAAATAAAGCAGTTTAAAAATGGGCAAAAGATTTGAAGAGACAGATTGGAATATCGAAATAGACTTTTTTGTTTGTTTGTTTCTGTCTTTGTTTGATTTTGGTATCACAGTAATAATAGTTCCACAGAATGAATTGGGAAGTATTCCCACCTCTTCTGTTTTCTAGAAGACATTGTGTAGAATTGATGTTAATTCTTTTTTTTTTTTTTTTTTTTTGTGGTACGTGGGCCTCTCACTGTTGTGGCCTCTCCCATTGAGGAGCACAGGCTCCGGACGCGCAGGCTCAGCGGCCATGGCTCATGGGCCCAGCCGCTCCGCGGCATGTGGGATCTTCCCAGACTGGGGCACGAACCCATGTCCCCTGCATCTCAACCACTGCACCACCAGGGAAGCCCCGATGTTAATCCTTCATTAATTATTTTGGAGAATTTTCTAGTGAAACCATCTGAGCTAGGAAATTTCTTGTTTGTTTAAAATATTAAACAAATTTCTTGTTTAATATTTTCAGACCTCAGTTGACCATGGGCAACAGAAACTGTGGAAAGCAAAACCATGGATAAGAGGAGACTACTGTATTGCTAATCTTTGTTTTCTGTCTTTCTTTGTCAGTCTTGCTGGAAGTTTGTTAATTTTACTGATCTTTTCAAAGAACCAGCTCTTTGCTTCATTGATTTTCTTTATTGTTTTTCTGATTTTCATTTCATTGATTTCTTGTTTTTCCCCCTGTCAGTAAGGTATTCTTTTTCTCTGGTTTTAATGCTGCTTTCAAAATGTTTTTTTGTCTTCATTTACTTTATCTCATCACATAGGCACAGGTCCCTGAGACTCTGTTCATTGTATTTTTTTAAATCTATTTTCTCTGTTGTTCAGACTGAGTAATTTGTATTTTTCTGTTTTCCTGTCACTGATTCTTTCCTCTATCCCTCACTCTGTGGTTGAAACTTTTTTATTTTGTTTTGTTATTGTATTTTTCGGTTCAAAATTTCTCTTTGGTTTTTCTTTATATTTTGTGTTTCTTTGCTGCACATTTTACTTATTATCTGAGGCTTTATATTTTTTTCATTTGTTTCAAGCATGTTTGTAATTACTCATTGAGAGATCTGCATCATGACTGTTTTAAAATCTTGGTCAGAGAATTCTAATATCTCTGTCACCTGATTGTCTTTACTTACTCAGTGCAGTAGGAGGAAATTGGGAGGATGCGACCGCCGGTTGACCCCAAGCTGGACCAGGGCAATTGGAGGCTCCTCACCCCTCCACCCCCACCCATCCTTGGAATGTATACTCTGCCCACCATTCCCACTGTGGGAGCTGTTTTCAAGGTCGCAACCTTGGGAGAGCACTGGGTTTTTTTTAAATAAATTTATTTATTTTATTTACCTATTTTTGGCTGTGTTGGGTCCCTGTTGCTGCACGCGGGCTTTCTCTAGTTGCAGTGAGAGGGGGCCACTCTTTGTTGCGGTGTGTGGTGGCCTCTCCTGTTGTGGAGCAGGGGCTCTAGGCACGCAGGCTTCAGTAATTGTGGTGCGCAGGCTCAGTAGTTGTGGCTCGCAGGCTCTAGAGCTCAGGCTCAGTAGTTGCGGTGCATGGGCTTAGTTGCTCCGCGGCATGTGGGATCTTCCTGGACCAGGGCTCGAACCTGTGTCCCCTGCATTGGCAGGCGGATTCTTAACCACTGTGCCACCAGGGAAGCCTGAGAGCACTGTTGTTGAGACCATCTAGGCTGAATACGCAACTGGACCAGTTAAGGCCGTGACGTAAATTTTTAATATTCTGGCTGGTGGATGCGGAGATGGACTATCTTTCCGGCATCCCAAGACAAGCCTTGAATGCAGGTTCCCTTGCTTATGAAGCCTGTCACCTGTTGATCTGGAGTCGTCTGCCTCTTTCTTCAGTCTCTCCTGGCCCTCTGTATGGGGGCCAATTTGTGAACCAACATTCAATTTGAGATCTTCCTACTTCTTGATATGATGAATGATTTTCAATTGAAACCTGGACATTTTCATGTTATATTATGAGACTGGATTTTATTTAAACCTTCTGTTTCAGCTAGCTTTCTTTTTTTTTGCTGTACGCGGGCCTCTCACTGTTGTGGCCTCTCCCGTTGCGGAGCACAGGCTCCGGACGCACAGGCTCAGCGGCCATGGCTTACAGGCCCAGCCGCTCTGCGGCATGTGGGATCTTCCCGGACCGGGACACGAACCCGTGTCCCCTGCATTGGCAGGCGGACTCTCAACCACTGCGCCACCAGCGAAGCCCCCTAGCTTTCTTTTATACTGTTCTGGCTGGGAGGGGAAATGAGAACAGCCCCTGCTTAGTGCCCGGCGGGGTATAAGTCCACATTCCCCATCCTGCCTCTGTTGGCTGAGCGTGGAGTCATTGCTGCTGATTGGGGGTGAGAGTTCTGGCTCCCCACGTGGATCCCGCTGACCCTGCAGTGGGGAAGTGGGCTTTGTTACAGCTGGGCAGCTGTGAAAGTCCTGAATCCCCAGTAGGGCTCCTCTGACGTCACTCCAGTGGGAGAGGGGTGCCTTGCTACTGCAAGGCGGGGTGGGAGTCCAGGCTCTCTGTGCTGTCTCCACTGACACTGTGGGTAGAGGGCTTGTTCCCAGCTGGTAGGGATGAGAGCTACGGCCTCCAGCAGTAGGGTGTTGGCAGAGCCTGAGAGATAGGAGAGGAGACTGCCCACGTGAGTGACCTTTGCTTGTGGTACTGTGGTGGGCCATGTCTTTTGTTTGTTTGTTTTTGTGTTGTTTCACCAGAGCACTGTGCTCATTGTCTGAAAGTTGTCTGTCTTGCTAGGCTGCCCCTTTCTCGGCCTTTGGCTGGAGAGAGCAGGTGTCGTTGTCGTTTTGTCTGTGCCTGTTGACACTTCTGTGCTGTTAGCCTCTTCAACTTGAAGTCTGGGGTATATGAGGCAGAAAGAAAACCCGGAGAACTCACCACCGTGTTGTTTCTTGGGTCCTCAGGTCTTTGGCCGGTTTGCCTTTTTCTTGCCACCTTTCAGAGTCTTCTTCTGTTTGTCTTGTATGTTATGTCCAGGGTTTTGGTTGCTTTGCGGGAGGAATGAGGAAAAGTTTGTCCACCCCAACTTATATGTGCAGAATCATATTAAATTTACTCTTTTACGTCTGGCGGCTTTGCTCGGCGTCATGGTTAATGGTTTTGAGATTCACCCATGTTGTTGCATATGTCAGTTGTTCTTTTTATTTAATTGCCGAGTAGTCAGTCATCCATTGTTGAGCTATACCACAATTTGTTTATCCTTTTATCAATTGATAGACCTTGGGGTAATTGGCAGGTTTGGCTGTGATGAAGAGACCGGTTATAAACATGATCATTGTGTGGATACACGCTTTTGTCTCTCTTGGATAAATACTGTGTGAAGTGTATGGGTTGTACGGTCCATATATATGCTTAACACTTTCAGAAACTGCCAGAGTGTTCTCGAACATGCTGGTACCACTGTATGTTCCTGCCACTAATGAATAATAGCTCTGGTTGTGTCAAATGCACTTGAACAGTTGCTATGGTGTTTTAAAAATTTTAGCCTTCTAATAGGTGTGTAGTGGTATCTTGTGATATAATTTGTATTTCTCTGATGGCTAATGATGTTGAGGATTTTTCATGAGCTTATTTGCCATCCATGTATCATTCTCTCTTTTATGTGTCTGTTCTCATCTCTTATATCCTTTTTTTTTGTTTTGTTTTGTTTTGTTTTTTGCGGTACACGGGCCTCTCACTGCTGCGGCCTCTCCCGTTGCGGAGCACAGGCTCCGGACGCGCAGGCTCAGCGGCCATGGCTCACGGGCCCAGCCGCTCCGCGGCATGTGGGATCTTCCCGGCCGGGGCAGGAACCCGTGTCCCCTGCATCGGCAGGCGGACTCTCAACCACTGCGCCACCAGGGAAGCCAAGCCCTCTTATATCCTTTTAAATTAGATCATTTGTTTTCTTCTTATTACTGGGTTGAGAGCATCCTTTTGTATATTCTGGATACAGGTCTTCTGTCACATATTTATACTGCACATATTTTCTGCTAGTCTGTGGCTTGCATTTCTATTTCTTAATGTGTCTTTTGAAGAAGATACATTTTTAATTTTGATGATGTCCAATTTATCAAGTTTTTATAGTTTGAGCTTTTGTTTCCCATGTAAGAAATCTTTGCCTAACCAAAGCTCACAAATATTTTCCCCTCTATTTCCTTCTAGGAATTTTATAATTTTAGGCTGTACATTTAGGTTTACGATCTATTTTGAGTTAATTTTTATATGTGGATTGAGGTTCACTGTTTTACCTATGAACGTTCCATTGTCCCAGCACTACCTGGTGAAAGGACGATCTTTTCTCCATTTAGGTATATTGGCACCCTTGTTAAAAACAAAACAGAACAAAACAGTTTTTTGACTATGCATGTGTGGGTCTGTTTCTGGCTTTTTGTTGCATTCAAGTGATCTATAACAAACAAATACCACACTGTTTTAAATACTGTAGAATTATAGTAAGTGTTGAAATTTAGGTGGTATGAGTCCTTCAACTTTGTTCTACTTTATAAAAAAATGTGTTGCCTACTCTAGGTCTTTTGGTTTTTCCATATAAATTGTAGAATCCAATTGGCCAATTTCATCGAGATTGAGTTAAATCTATAAATTAATTTGGGGAGAATTGACAATCTACCAATATTGAGCCTTCCAATCTATGAACATATGTCTCCATTTATTTAGGTCTTCTTTGATTTCTCTCATCAGTATTTTGTACTTTTTTTTTTTTTTTTGCGGTACGCGGGCCTCTCACCGTTGTGGCCTCTCCCGTTGCGGAGCACAGGCTCCGGACGCGCAGGCTCAGCGGCCGTGGCTCACGGGCCCAGCCGCTCCGCGGCATGTGGGATCTCCCCGGACCGGGGCAGGAACCCGTGTCCCCTGCATCGGCAGGCGGCCTCTCAACCACTGCGCCAGCCCAGTATTTTGTATTTTTAATCCCACATATTTTGTTAGACTTATCCCTAAAATAGTTCATGTTTTCTGGTGCTGCTACAAATATTACTATATTATAAATTTCAATTTCTGATTGTTTGCTGCTAGTTTATAGAAATACAGTTGCTTTTAAAAAATTGATCTTGTATCTTGTGACTTTGCTAACTCACTTACTAGTTTTCTTTTCTCCTTGGTAGATTGAGATTTTGTTCATAGACAATTATGACCTCTGTGAGTAAAGACAGTTTTATTTTTTCTTTTCAAATTTGGATGCCTTTTGTTTCTTTTTCTTGCCTTGTTGCACTGGCTAGGACTTTGTGTACAATATTGGAAAGGAGGAGCACCTAAGAGTCTTTCTTCTTTCTCTGTGACACATCATTGGCAAGTATTCTCCCAAGAGGGTGAATGGACGCTTTATGTTTCTGGGATCTGTCTCCTTTACACCCCACCTTCAGAGGCAATCAAACAACTCAGTGTGAGAAGGGAGTGGAATGAATGTGGTGGTTTGGGAGCCGTAAATGAGGGGGACTCAACAGCAGGGGTGGCTCTTCACCCTGGACTGGACCTCTAGTGATTAGGGGTCCCTAATGGGTGGACCCTAAACTGTCTCTGGGGCAGCTGGGCTCAGAGAGGAATGGCCATTCTTGTAACTAGGAGGACTGGATGCTTAGGTTACGACTTGGTAAATATAGTAAGAAACTCTTTGAATCAGGTGTGGCTTTGAGGAAATGAAGGCATACAGAGGCAGCATTTACCTTCAGAAGTCCCTGCCAGCCTTTGCTTTGGGACAGAGGCAGGACAGATTTGAAGGCAGTCCTGGATGGCAGAGATTATGGTAACCCCAGCAGCGATGGTTTGAGAGACCCAGGGGCTCTTGCCCAGTTGGTAGTGGATGTCCAAGGGGTCTCTTTTGGGACTGTGTAAGAGCTGGGGGTTCGTGCATGATCCAGAAGAGGATAAGGGGGACTCCTAACGGGGTGAAACTGTACTTCTTGTTACACACACATGGGGAGTCAAATCAATTTTAATTTAATTGGAGGAAATGAAATAAATGAAAAGTACTTGAACTCCAAGTGTTTGTTTATATTGATTACAATGAGTTGAGCTCAGATTATAGAAGCTTTTGAAAATCAGGTGGATGTGTTTGAACTTTAATTCTGTAGGCAAGGCAGAATCATCAAATGTTTTTGAGGAAGGAAACAACGGATGTGTGAAATATTCCATAAGCAACTGTACACTAAGAGCACAGTGTCCTCACAGGGGATGAAGCTTATAGTGTGTATGAAGCCTGAGGGGTCAAGCAGGCAAGCAACCCAGCCTGTCTGGAGTGGAGGAGAAGTTATAAAGCACCGGGAAAACGAAAGTCCTGAGCAACACTTCTGAAAAAAGAACTTTCCCACAATGAGTTAAACATTCCAAGATCTGAACATATATCCACTCTCTTTCTTATCAGACTGAAATGCACTTCAGTGCTATTTCTTGGAGTTGTCAAGGGAATAGGCTTATTGTTCACATAGAGGGTGGCAGCACCATTTACCAGGGAGAACTTATTTAAGAGTCTGGGCTCTTTCCAAGGCATTGTAGAAGTACTTTGCAGTGTCTGATTTACTTTAAAGCTCCTTGTTTTTGCAGTTGAGAAGCAAAATGTGTCCTGCACACATCCTATTTAAAACAGAATTTTCTCCTCTGTTAAACATAGATAAAGAATGCAAGAATATGAATTTCATAGCATGAGTTTATCTTGATGTTAGGTGAAAATGAGACCCAGTGCTTTTCGGGATCAGTTTCGTGGCAGAAGGGGGTACAAATCAAACATACACTTGAATGTGTGATTTGATTATGTCGTGAGTAGTCTAATGAGGGTGGCAGTCAGTTCTTAAGAATATAAAATGAGGGCTTCCGTGGTGGCGCAGTGGTTAAGAATCCACCTGCCAATGCGGGGAACACGGGTTTGAGCCCTGGTCCAGGAATATTCCACATGCCGTGGAGCAACTAAGTCCGTGCGCCACAACTACTGAGCCCACATGCCACAACTACTGAGCCTGCGCTCTAGAGCCCAAGCTCCGCAACGAGAGAAGCCACCACGGTGAGAAGCCCGCACACTGCAACGAAGAGTAGCCCCCGTTCACCGCAACTAGAGAAAGCCCGCGTGCAGCAACAAAGACCCCACGCAGCCTAAATAAATAAAATAAATTTATAAAAAATATATATATAAAATTAAGGAAAATGCATGTCTTTTCCTTCTCTCCCTCTTCCATCTTCTTTTTCTTTAGAAGGGCTGCGTGTACAAGTATTTATGTATAGCATTATGATACTACTTAGACACGTAGAAACCATTTTCCCTCCATCTACCACCCCAGCTCAGGTCTTGTTCTAATTGATAATTTGGTGGACATTTTAGTTCCATGTAAACAGAAAATCCACCCCAAATTTGCTTAAGTAACAATGATCTTATTCACTCACATTAACTCAAATGTTTAGCAGTAACACTTGTTTCAGGCATGGCTGGATCTAAGGGTTAAAATAGCCACAAAACCTAGAAGTTTTCATGTGTCTCTTTGTAGTCCTTCTTTCCTGCCTCTCCTCTCATCCCCAAGCCAGCAGGAAGAACCTGCTTTCTGTCATTATAGACTAGCCTTTGATTTCTAGAGTTTTATGTAAATGGAATCACACAGTAGACACTATTTTTTGGTCTGGCTTATTTCATTTGGAATAATGACTTTTGAGATTCACACATATATTTGTATATATCATTCATCCATTCTCCTCTTTGTTGTTGAGTAGTGTTGCATGGAGTGGATAAACCACAATTCGTTTATCCATTCATCTGTTGTTGGACATTTTCTAGTTTTTGGTTATTACAAATAGAGCTGCTACCAGCATTCTTGTTCAAGTCTTTGTATAGATATAGATTTTCTTTTCTGTAGGGTAAATATATTTAACTCTGGAAGAAACTGACAGACTTTTCCAAAATGGCTACAGCCCTTTCAGTTTCTACCAGCAGCAAATGAGAGGTCTAGTTTCTCCACATTCTCACCAACACTCAGTATGTTTAGCTGGTTTTTTTTGTTTTTGTTTTTCGTTTTTTTTTTGTTTAGTTGTTTTGATGTTGGGCGTTTTAGTCATTCTAATAGGTATGTACTGGTATCTCATGTTTTTAATTCGGATTTCCCTCGTGGCTAATGATGTTGAGTATCTTTTGGTGTCCTTGTGTGCCACCTCTGTGTGTTCTTTGGTAAAGTATGTCCAAATCTTTCCCCATTTTTGTGATTAGTTGCTTTCTTTTTTTGTTTGTTTGCTCTTAGAGTTCTTTATGTATCCTGTATACAAGCCCTTTCTCAGATATATACTTTGCAAAGATCATCTTGTTTATGGATTATTTTTTTGCTCTCTTAACGGTGTCTTTTTTCAAGAACAGAAATGTTAAATTTTGAAGAAGTCCAATTTTTCACAATTTTTTTAAATAACAGCTTTATTGAGGTGTAAGTGACATATCATATAATCCACCCGTTTAAACTGTTTAATTCAATGGTTTTTAGTTTATTCACAGAGTAGTGCAACCATCACCACAACCAATTTTAGGATATTTCGATCACTTCAAAAAGAAGCCCCATGCCGTTAGCAATCGCCTCCTATTCCCCCCCGAAACTTCCCGGCCTCTGGAAACCATTAACCTACCTTCTCTCTCTATAGATGTGCCTGTTCTGGACATTACATACAAATGGCATCATGCGATATGTGGTCTTTTGTGGTTGGCTTCCTTCACTGAGCATGTCTTCAGGATTCATCCATGCTGAAACATGTATTAGTACTTCATTTCTTTTTATTGCCCAGTAGCATTCCGTCATATACCACATACCTATTTTCTTTCTTTTTTATTGTGTAAAATACACATAATATAAAATTTACCATCTTAATCATTTTTAAGTGTACAGTTCAGTGGTATTAAATAAATTCATGTTGTGCCATCCATCACCACCATCCATCCCCAGAACTCTTCATTTCTTAAAAAATATTTATTTATTTATTTTGGCTGTGCTGGGTCTTAGTTGTGGCATGCATGTGGGATCTTTAGTTGTGGCATGCATGCGGGATCTAGTTCCCCCGACCAGGGATGGAACCTGGGCCCCCTACATGCAGAGCTCGGAGTCTTACCCCCAGACCACCAGGGAAGTCCCTCTTTTCATCATGTAAATTGAAATTCTATACCTATTAAACACTAACTCCCCCTTCTCCTCTCCCCCCAGTCCCTGACAACCACCATCGCAAAATCTGTGTTTATGGTTTTGGCTACTCTAAGTACTTCATGCAAGTGGAATCATACAGTATTTGTCTTTTTGTCACTGGCTTATCTGACTTAGCATAATGACCTTACGTTTTACCCATGTTGTAGCATATTGCAGAATCTCCTTCCTTTTTGAGGTTAAATGATATTCCATAGTATGCATATATCACATTTTGCTTATCTATTTATTGGTGGATGGACACTTGGGTTGCTTCCACATTTTAGCTATTGTGAATAGTGCTGCTATGAACATAGGTTTATAGAAATCTCTCTGAGACCCTGCTTTCAATTTTTTTCTGGATACATACCCAGAGGTGGAATTGCTGGATCATGTGGTAATTCTAGTTTTAATTTTTTGAGGAACAGCCATATTGTTTTCCACAGTGGCTGCACCATTTTACAATCCCACCAACAGTGCAGAAGCGTTCCAGTTTCTCCATATCTGCATCAACACTTCTTATTTTCTGTTCTGTTTTTTTGTTTTTTGATAGTTGCTATCTTAATAGATGTGAAGGGGTATCTCGTTGTTTTGATTTACATTTCCCTAATGATTAGCAATGTTAAGCATCTTTTCATATGCTTTTTGGTCCTTTGTGTGTCTTCTTTGGAGAAATGTCTATTCAAGTTCTTTGTCCAATTTTCAGTTGGGTTGTATGTTTTTTTTGTTGCTGAGTTTTAAGATTTCTCTGTATATTCTGGATATTAACCCCTTATCAGACATATGATTTGCAAATATTTTCTTCTGTTCTGTGGGTTGCCTGCTTACTTTGTGGATAGTGTCTTCTGATGCACAAAATTTAAAAATTTTCATGAGGTCCAGTTTCTCAAGGTTTTTTTTTTGTTACCTGTGTCTTTGGTGTCATATCTAAGAAAGCATTGCCCAGTGCAATGCTATGAAGCATTTGTCCTTCAAATTTTGTTATCTTCTAAAGGTTTTATTGTTTGAGGTCTTACCTTTAGGTCCTTGATCCATTTTGAGATAGTTTTTGTATACGGTGTGAGGTAAAGGTCCTACTTCATTCTTTGGCATGTGGATATCTAGTTCTCACAGCACCGTTTGCTGAAAAGATTGTCTTTTCACCATGGAATGATCTTGGCACCCTTGTCACAAATAATTTGGCCATGTATGTAAGGGTATATTTATAGGCTCTGTATTCTTTTCCATTGGTCTATATGTCTGCCTTTATATCAGTACCACAGTGTCTTGTTTACTGTAGATTTGTAGTAGGTTTTGAAATCAGGAAGTGTGAATCCTCCAAGATTGTTTTGTCTGTTTGGGCCTTGGGATTCCTTTAATTCCATATGAATTTTAGGATTGGTTTCACTATTTTTGCAAAAAACATCATTGAGATTTTGATAGGGATTGTGTTGAACCTATAGATTGTTTTGGGTGGTATTAACATTTTAATAATATTAAGTCTTCCAATCCATGAACATGAATGTGTTTCCATTTACTTGTGCCTTCTCTAATTTCTTTAAGCAATGTTCTGTAGTTTTCATTGTACATGTCTTTCATCTCCTTGGTTAATTCCTAAGTATTTTATTCTTTTGATTCTACTGTAAATGGAATTTGTTTCTGTAATTGCCTTTTCATATCATTGTTCATGCATATAAATGCAACTGATTTTTGTGTGTTGACTTTTAAAAACATTTTTGTTGGAGTATAGATGATTTACAATGTCGTGTTAGTTTCATGTGTACAGCAAAGAGTATCAGTTATACATATACATATATCATATACATATATCCACTCTTTTTAAGATTCTTTTCCCATATAGGTCATTACAGAGTATTGAGTAGAGTTCCCTGTGCTATACCGTAGGTCCTTATTAGTTATCTATTTTATATATAGTAGTGTGTATATGTCAATCCCAATCTCCCAGTTTATTCCCCCCGCTTCCCCACTGGTAACCATAAGTTTGTTTTCTACATCTGTGACTCTATTTCTGTTTTGTAAATAAGTTCATTTGTACCATTATTTTTTAGATTCTACATATAAATGATATCATATGATATTTGTCTTTCTCTGTCTTACTTCACTCAGTATGACAATCTCTAGGTCCATCCATGTTGCTGCAAATGGCATTATTTCATTCTTTTTTATGGCTGTGTAATATTCCATTGTATATATGTACCACATCTTTTTTTTTTAAATTTAATTTAATTTTTATTTTTGACTGCTTTGGATCTTCGTTGCTGCGTGTGGGCTTTCTCTAGTTGTGGTGAGCGGGGGCTACTCTTCATTGTGGTGCATGGGCTTCTCATTGCAGTGGCTTCTCTTGTTGCAGAGCACGGACTCTAGGCACGTGGGCTTCAGAAGTTGTGGCACATGGGCTCAGTAGCTGTGGCTCACGGGCTCTAGAGCGCACGCTCAGTAGTTGTGGTGCATGGGCTTAGTTGCCCCGTGGCATGTGGGATCTTCCCAGACCAGGGCTCAAACCCATGTCCCCTGCCTTGGCAGGCGGATTCTTAACCACTGTGCCACCAGGGAAGCCCTGTACCACATCTTCTTTATCCACTCTTCTGCTGATGGACATTTAGGTTGCTTCCATGTCTTGGCTTTAACTAGTGCTGCAATGAATATGGGGGTGCATGTATCTTTTCAAAGTATGGTTTTCTCTGGGTATATGCCCAGGAGTGGGATTGCTGGATCATATGGTAGTTCTCTATTTAGTTTTTTAAGGGACCTGCATACTGTTCTCCATTATCGTTTTACCAATTTACATTCCCACTAACAGTGTAGGAGAGTTCCCTTTTCTCCACACCCTCTCCAGCATTTAGTGTTTGTAGGCTTTTTGATGATGGCCATTTTGACTGGTGTAAGGTGATACTTCATTGTAGTTTTGATTTGCGTTTCTCTAATAATTAGTGATGAGCATATTTTCATGTGCCTCTTGCCCATCTGTATGTCTTCTCTGGAGAAATGTCTGTTTGGATCTTCCACCCATTTTTTTGATTGGGTTGTTTGTATTTTTGATATTGAGCTGCATGAGCTGTTTGTATATTTTGGAGATGAATCCTTGTCAGTCACTTGTTTGCAAATATCTTCTCCCATTCTGTAGGTTGTCTTTTCATTTGGTTTATGGTTTCCTTTGCTGTGCAAAAGCTTTTAAGTTGAATTATGTCCCATTTGTTTATTTTTTGTTTTTATTTTCATTACTCTAGGAGGTTGCTCAAACTTTGTTTCCTGCTACTTTGCTGAATTTATTAGTTCTAACAGTTTTTTTTTTGTGTGGAGTTTGTAGGGTTTTCTACATATACGATCATGTCACCTGTAAGCAGAGATAATTTTACTTTTTCCTTTCCTATTTGAATGCCTTTTCTTTCCTAATTGTTCTGGCTGCAATGTCCAGTACTATGTTGAACACAAGTGGTGAAAACAGGCGCCCTTGCCTTGCTCCTCATCTTACAGGAAAAGCTCTCAGTCTTTCACTGTTGAGTATAATGTTTCCTGTGGGTTTTTAACATACGCTTCTTATTATGTTGAGGTAATTTCCTTGTATTCCTATTTTGTTGAGTGTTTTTACCATGAAAGTGTGTTGAATTTTGTCAAATGCTTTATCTGCGTCAACTGAGATGACTGTGTGGTTCTTTTCCTTTATTTTGTTGGTGGGGCATATTACACTGATTTTCATTATGTTGACTCGTCCTTGCAGTCCAGAAATAAATCTCATTTGGTCATGATGTGTAATCTTTTTATTATGCTGCTGAATTCTATTTGCTAGTATTTTGTGGATGATTTTTCCATCAGTGTTCATAAGGGATATTGGTCTGTAGTTTTCTTTTCTTCTGGTGTCTTTGTCTGGCTTTCGTATCAAAGTTATGCTGGCCTAATGGAATGAGTTGGGAAGCTTTCCCTCTTCAAATTTTTGAAAAATTTGAGAAAGACTGGTATTAGTTCTTCTTTAAATGTTTGGTAAAATTCACCAACTGTCAGGTCCAGGATTTTTCTTTGTTGGGAAGTTTTGATTACTGATTCAGTCTCCTCACTAGTTATAGATCTGTTCAGATTTTCTATTTCTTCATCATTTAGTCTTGGTAGGTTTTGTGTTTCTAGGAGCTTGTCCTTTTCATCTAGGTTATCCAATTTTTTTTGGTGTACTGTTGTTCAGAGTACTCCCATAGAATTCTTTTTATTTCTGTAGAATTGATAGTGATATCTCCAGTTTCATTTCTGATTTTAATATTATGAGTCTCCTCTCTCTTTTTATTAGTCCATCTAGCTAAAGGTGTGTCAATTTTGTTGATCTTTTTCGAGAACCAACCTTTGGTTTCATTTATTTCCTTTCTTGTTTGCCTATTCTGCATTTCATTATCTCTGCTCTAATCTTTATTATTTCCTTCCTTCTGCAAGCTTTGGGTTTAGTTTGTTCCTTTTTTTCTAGTCCCTTAAGTTGTAAAGTTGGGTTGTTGATTTGGGGTATTTCTTGTTTTCTTTTTTTAATGTAAGCATTCATGGCTTAAATTTTCCCCTTAGCACTGTTTTTGCTGTATCCTATAAGTTTTGTTATGTTGTGTTTTCATTTTCATGTGTCTTGAATAATTTTCTAATTTCTCTTGTAATTTCTTTTTCGATTCATTGGTTGTTTAAAAGTGTATTGTTTAATTTATACAATTTGGTGAATTTTCCAGTTTTAATTTTGTATTGATTTCTAACTATCCTGCCATGATCAGATAAGAAACTTCGTATGATAGCTATCTTTTTAAATCTCTTGAGGCTTAATTTGTCGTGTAACATATAGTATATCTTGGAAACTCCCATGTGTATTTGAGAAGAATGTGTGTGCTGCTGTTTTTGGGTAGAGTGCTCTGTATATATCTGTCAGGTTTAGTTGGGTTTTGTGTTAAGTCCTCTATTTCCTCACTTATTTTCTGTCTGGTCGTTCTATTCATTATTTTAAGTGGGGTACTGAAATTTCTACCTATTGTTGTAGAACTATTTCTGTCTTCAATTCTGTCAGTTTTTGCCTCATCTATTTTGATGGTCTGTCATTAGGTGTGTAAGTTTTTTCATTTTTAAATTTAAGTATAGTTGATGTATAATATTACACAAGCTACAGGTGAACAACATAGTCATTCACAATTTTTAAAGGTTATACTCCATTTATAGTTACTACTGTAAATACTGGCTGTATTCCCTGTGTTGTAAAATACATCCCTGTGGCTTATTTTATACATAATAGTCTGTACCTCTAAGTCCCTGACCCCTATACTGCCCCTCCCCACTTCCCTCTCCCCACTGGTAACCACTAATTTGTTTCCTATATCTATGAGTCTGTTTCCTTTCTGTTAGATTCCCTAATTTGTTGTATTTTTTAGATTCCACATATAAGTGATATCATACAGTATTTGTCTTTCTCTGTCAGACTTATTTCATTTAACATAAGTCCATCCATGTTGCTACAAATGGCAACATTTCATTCTTTTTTTTTTTTTAAATGGCCTAGTCGTATTCCATTGTGTATATGTACCACATCTTTTTTACCCATTCATCTGTTGATGGATACTGAGGTTGATTCCATGTCTTGGCTATTGTAAATAATGCTGCTATGAACATTGGGGTGCATGTATCTTTTTGAATTAGAGTTTTTGTTTTTTTCAGATGTATACCCAGGAGTAGAATTGCTGGATCATAGGGAGGTGTGTAAATGTTTTTAACTCTTATATCTTCTTGCTGTATTGAGCACTTTATTAACATACAATGTTCCTTTTGTCTCTTTTAACCTTCTTTGGTTTTAGTCTATTTTGCCTGATATTAGTATCACCACTCCTGCCCTCTTTTGGTTGCTATTTGCATGGAATGTCTTTGCCATCATTTCACTTTCACCCTGTTTGTGTCTTTGGATCTCAAGTAAATCTCTTGTAGGCAGCAACTAGGGTCATGTGTTTTTATCCATTCTGCCAAGGCTGTCCTTTGATTGGATAGTTTAATCCACTTACATTTAAATTAGTTACTAATAAGGAGGGACTTACTTTTGTCAGTGTGCTATTTGTTTTATATATTCCATATAGCTTTTTTGTTTCTCATTTTCTGCATTACTGTTTTCTTTTGTGTTTACTTATTTTTTTGCAGTGAAATGTTTAAGTTCCTTTCTCATTTCCTTTTGTGTATATGCTATAGCTGTTTTCTTTGTGGTTAACTCTTTAGGATTTACCATCCTAGAGTTATAACACTCTAATTTGAGTTTACGGAAGATAAACTTTAATACCATTCAAAACTCTGCTCCTTTACAGCTCTGTTCCCACCTCTTCAGTTGCTGATATCACAAGGTTTTATCTTTATGCACTGTGTGCCCCTGAACATAAACTAATAGTTCTTTAAAATGCATGAGTCTCCTAAATTCTGTAGAAA
This sequence comes from Lagenorhynchus albirostris, assembly GCF_949774975.1. NCBI lineage: Eukaryota > Metazoa > Chordata > Mammalia > Artiodactyla > Delphinidae > Lagenorhynchus > Lagenorhynchus albirostris. Next base: position 3,532,478 of record NC_083111.1, read on the forward strand.
ACAAGGTTTGAAATTACAAACCAAGGACTTCCCTGGTGGCGTAGTGGTTAAGAATCTACCTGCCAGTGCAGGGCACATGGGTTCAATCCCTGGTCCAGGAAGATCCCACATGCCACAGAGCAACAAAGCCCATGCACCACAACTACTGAGCCTGCGAGCCATAGCTACTGAGCGTGCAACGAAGAGTAGCTGCTGCTTGCCACAACCAGAGAAAGGCTGTGCTCAGCAACAAAGACCCAACACAGCCAAAAATAAATAATAATAAAAAAAAAGACATTACAAACCAAAGTTACTGTAATACTAGCTTTTACAACAATAAATTTTTTCTTTACATGTATTAGTCTCTTAAATCATGTAGAAACAAAAAGCACAGTTACAAACCATTGTTACAATAACACTATCTTTTATAGTTGCTTATGTATTCACCTTTATTGAAATCTTTCTCCATGTGGTTTTGAGTTACTGTCTAGTGTCCTTTCATTTCATCCTGCAGGACTCCCTTGAGCATTTTTTGCAGAGCAGGTCTAGTGGTCATCAACTCCTCAACTTTTGTGTATCTGAGAATATCTTAATTTCTTCCAAAGTTTCGAAGAACATTTTTGGTGGATATAGGAGTCTTGGTTGACAGATTTTCCTTCTTGACCTACTGTCCTTTGGCCTCCAAAGTTTCTGATGAGAAATATACTCATAATTTTATTGAGGATCCTTTGTATGTAATTATTTACTTCTCTCTTTCTGCTTTCAAGATTTTCTCTTTGTTTTGGCTTTTAAATGTTTGATTAAGTTGAGCTTCTTGGATGTTTATATTCATGTCTTTCATCAAATTTGGGAAGTTTTCAGCCGTTATTTCCTCAAATATTCTCTCTGCTCCTTTCCCTCTCTCTCTTCTCATCATGGGACTCCCATGATGCATATGTTGGTCTGCTTGATGGTGTCCCACACTGGTCCCTGAGGCTGTATTCACTTTTCTTTAACCTTTTTTCTTTCTGTTCCTCAGCCTTAATAATTTCCATTGTTCTATCTTTAAGTTTACTGTTTTTTTCTTTGCCTGCTCAAATTTGCCTTTGAATCCATCTAGTGTATTTTTCTTTTCTGTTATTGTGTTTTTCAGATCCAGAATTTCTTTTTTTTTCTTTTGTTTAGGTTTTATATCTTTTTATAGATATTTCCATTTTATTCACACATCATTTTCTTGACTGTTTCCATGTCTTCCTTTGGTTTTCGAGCATCTTTAAAACAGTCGTTTCATAGTTTTTGTCTAGTATAGACAAAAGGCCATTAGGCCTTTTTCAGGGACAGTGTCTGTTGATTTATTTATTTATTTTCCTTTGAATGGGTCATAATTTGCTTGTCTTTGTGTGCTTTGTGATTTTTGTTGAACACTAGACATTTGAGTAGTGTGGTAGCTCTGGAAATCAGATTCTCCTCATTCCCCAGGGTTTGATTTTTTAAATAATTAATTATATTCATAATTAATTAATACTCTATTATTAATATTAACAATTATATTAATAATCTTAGTTGCTGCACATGGGCTTTCTCTAGTTGTGGCACGTGGGGGCTACTCTTCATTGTGGTGTGTGGGCTTTTTGTTGTGGTGGCTTCTTTTGTGCGGAGCACAGGCTCTGTGTGCGTGGACTTCAGTAGTTGTGGCACACGGGCTTAGTTGCTCCGTGGCATGTGGGATCTTCCCGGACCAGGGCTCGAACCCATGTCCCCTGTCTTGGCAGGCAGATTCTCAACCACTGTGCCACCAGGGAAGCCCCCCAGGATTTGCTTTTTTTAAAATGTATTATTATTTTGTTGTTGTTGTTTTTTGATTGTTATAGGCTGTCTTTGTGCTGAGGATAAGCCAGAGGTGTAAGCTGAATGTCTTCTCAGCTCTTTTCTGAGCCTTTCCTTGGGCATATATGGTCATTTTCTGATTTTTCATGTATACGCAGTTGATTTTGAATGTGTTAGTCTTTCATGTCTGGCTCCCAAAAGGAAAAGGCAAAAAATTAAGGAGGAGAAGGGGCCCTGGCATATTAAATCTCCCAGAAGTCATTTCAGCCAGAGGGAGAGGGGTTTGCAACAACCAGGGGAGGTGGAACAACAAAGGTTGCCAGCTTCATTGTCTTACCTCTGTGATCAGAAGGAGCAATCCATGATCAGAGCACAGATCCCCAATATTTGTAGGAAAGAATCCTTTTGTCCACCCTCGCTCCCACAGGCTGTGTGTGAGCTGCTCCAGGAACACATGCACAGCTTTCTGCAATGGAAGAGGGGGATGGGCAGCTAGTACTGTGCCAAGAAGTGAAACCGACTGAAATTAATAGCAATTTACTGTCCAAGTGTTCCCCTGGAAGTAGCAAGCTTTTAATAGATTCCAGAGTTCAAAAATAGTTACATTAGATAGATTTGGCCAGTGTATTTGTTGTCTAAGTGGGGAGACAGATTCCTGATGCTTTCTACTCTGCGATCTTCCCAGAATCCCCTCCCTCAGTTTTTTTTTTTTTTTTTGTGGATTGCGCTTTTAGTGTTGTATCTAATAAGTCTTTGACCCAGGTCATGCAGGTTTTCTCCATTATTTTCTTCTAGAAGTTTTATAGTTTTAAGTATTACATTTAGGTGTATGATCAATTTTGTGTTAATTTTTTGTATATGATGTGAAGATCATTTTTTTTTTTTTGCCTGTGGATATCAAATTGTTTCAGACCATTAGTTGAAAATGCTCTTCTTTCTCCACTGTATTGCTCTTGCGCATTTATCAAAAATCAGCTTTCTGTATATGTGTGAGTTTATTCCTGGATTCTCTGTTTGTTCCATTGATCTATTTACAAAAATACCATGCTGTTTTGATTAATGCAGCTTTGTATTAAGTCCTGAAATTAGATTATGTTCATCTTCAAACTTTGTTCTTTTTCAGAAATGTTTAAGCTATTTTAGGTTCTTTGTATTTCCATATGTATTTTAGAATAAGCTGGTGAATTTCTACAAACTAGTCATCTGGGATTTTCATTGGTATTGCATTGAATCTGTGGGTGAATTTGGGGAGAATTGGTACTTTAACAATATTGAGTCTTCAAGCCATAAACAATATGTATCTTCCAATTGATTTAAGTCTTCTTTAATTTCTGTCAGCAAAATTTTCTAGTGTTCAGAGTACAGGTCTTTCAGATGTTTTATCAGATTTATCTCCATCATATTTTTGATGCTATTGTAAATAATATCTTTTTAAATTTAAATTTCTTATTTTCCATTGCTAGTATATAAGAATACAATTGATTTTTGTATATTGATCTTGTAACCTGAAATCTTGCTAAACTCACTTATTAGTTCTCTTATCTTTTCTGTAAACTCTGTTAGATTTTCTATATCAATGATTATGTCATCTGTGAATACATAAAATCGTACTTCTTTTTTTCTAATCTGGATGAGTTTCTTTCTTTTTCTTGCATTGTTGCACTGGCTAGAACTTAAGATACCATGTTGAGTGAAAATAGAGCAAATATTCCTGCCTTGTTTCTTATCTTAAGGGAAAAGCATTCAGACGTTCAACATTAAGAATGATGTTAGCTGTAGGTTTTTTTGTATATGTCCTTCATCAGGTTAAGAATGTTCCCTTGTAACCCTAATTTGTGAGATTTTATATCGGGAATGGATACTGAATTTAATCAAATGCCTTTTTTTGGGGGTATATGTGAGATGATTATACAGTTTTTCTTTTTTAGTTTGATAATATCATGAATTGATTTTTAAATGTTAAGATAGCCCTGTACAGCTGGAATAAACCCCACTTGGTCCTAATGTGTGATGCACTTACTGTATTGTTGAATTCAGTTTGCTGAACTTTTTGTTTAGAATATTTGCATCTATGTTCGTGAGGGATATTCATTTGTAGTTTTCCTTTCTTTTAATGTCTTTGATTTTCGTATTGGGTAAAGGTGACTTCATAGACTGAATTGAAAAAAATTCCTCTTCAATTTTTTGGAGGAGTTTGTTTAGAATTTGCATTCTTTCTTCTTAAAATTCTTTTGGTAGAACTCACCAGTGAAGCCATTTGATTATATAATTTTCTTTGTGGGAAAGTTTTTTTTTTTTTTTTTTGCGGTACGCGGGCCTCTCACTGCTGTGGCCTCTCCCGTTGTGGAGGACAGGCTCCGGACACGCAGGCTCAGCAGCCATGGCTCACGGGCCCAGTTGCTCCGCTGCACGTGGGATCTTCCCGGAGCAGGGTACGAACCCGTGTCCCCTGCATCGGCAGGCAGACTCTCAACCACTGCGCCACCAGGGAAGCCCTGTGGGAAAGTTTTAAACTACAATTTCAATTTCTATAAAATATTTAGGATATTTAGGTAGTCTATTCCTTCTTGAGTGAACTTTGGTAATTTGTGTCTTTCAAGAAATTTGTATATTTCACCTAATTTGTCAGATCTATTGGCTTAAAGGTGTTTGTGAGGCCTAAAGGTGTTTGTAATATTTCCTTATTATCTTTTCAATAGTATCTACAGTAATAACACCTGTCTCATTGATATTGGTACTTTATGTTTTCGTTCTCTCTCTTTTACTGATCAATCTGGCTAGAGGTTTATCAGTTTTATTGACCTTTAAGAACCAGTTTTTGGTTCAATTGCTTTTTTTTCCTATTGTTTTCTGTTTTTCTAGTTCATTAGTACCCACTTTTTTCCTTACTATTTCCTTTCTTCTGCCTACTTTAGGTTCAAGTTATTCTTCTTTTTCTAGCTTCTTAAGGAGGATCTGAGGCTTGGTTTCTGACTTGGAAATTCTCTACGGTCTTAGCACTCTGTTGCCTTCAAGTAGAAATGCTGTTCCCAATGTACCTAGTCTGTAGTCACTCAAAATGGATGCCCTAACCGCTCTCTTTCCACATCTAGGACTTCAGGTGTTGGAGGAGTGAGGCTTTCAGGTTTCTGGGTCTTGGGAAAGAGTATCAGAATTAAATGTGCAGATGATACAGAGTGATGGAGATGCCCGCTTAAGGCAAAAGTGGAGATGAAAGAGAACATTCTCCTGTTGCCGATGACCAGAAGCTCCAGTAACCATGCTTTGCTGCCAGGGAAGAAGCAGGTGGAAAGAAGGGCACCCCTGCCTGTCCCTGGCCGGAGCCAGCCCTCTTTTAGGCATATATTCTCACACTCACGTATGTAGCTGTTGGTGGGTGTCTCTTTAAACAGGCTGATGGTTACAGAAGAGAACTTGAATGAAAAAATATTCGGAAAGCTGCTGCTTGCCAAGTTTTAAAAACAATGAGAGAACCTTGCAGAGAATTTCCAGCATAAGTTCATTGTTCAGATCACCAGCATTTCTGATTCTGAATCTTCAGCTCACACAGAGGAGGTGATCCCTCCTGAGCCCTGCCTGGGGAGGGCGGCTGGGATAAGAGTGTGAGCGCAGTCCATCAGGAGACCTTTGAGCTTCACTCCAGCCCTCAGACGTTTTGCCTCTGGGTCCTAGGAATCACGCTGGGAGTTGTGTCCGCCAGTATCTAACCGTGCTCTGCCTTGAACGGCTGTGAGATAGTAAGGGAGAAAGCAGGTAATCTTGTTTTAAGGGCAAGAGGTTAGGAGATTTTTAGGTGTTTCCAGACTTGACTGCTTATTCAAAATACCCGATGAGCTTGTGAAAAACACAGCTGCTTTTAAAAAAATTTTTTAAATTGGAGTATAGTTGATTTACAATGTTGAAAAAATACAGATGCTTGAGATGTACCCTCCTCCTGATGTTTCCATCTCAGGCCCCAAGCTCCTGAGTCAGACCAGGTATGTGCGTGTGTGCCTGTGTGTGTGTGTGTGTGTGTGTGTGTGTGCGTGTGTGTGCATGTGTGTGTGCGTGCATGTGCGTGCATATATTTCTACTAGTGGTGCACAACAATCACTTCTTATTATTATCATTACTATCACTACTATCTTTTCGCAGTTCTGGGGTTAGACTGAGCCCAGCTAGGCAGGTCCTGCCCTGGGTCTCTCATGCGGGGCAGTAGGAAGCAGCTGAGGCTGGGGTTATTCTGAAGGCTTCCTTCCTCACATGTCTGGACTGTGGCTCAGGACACCGACACTCGGCTTCTCCTTGTGGCTGGGAAGGAACCTAACATTTTTACCAACTCCCCAGGGTGATTCTTGATAAGCTAGGCAGTGATTTATGGTTACTTTTGGGAGCTAGTGGACAACACGACCTTTTTAGTCCCTTAAAGTTGTAAAATTGTAGAATTCAAGCCATCGCTTTTCTTTCGACCTAAAGAATATCTTCTAAGAGAACGCAGGTGTTTCTCAAAGCAACATGTCTTGTTAAGACAAAATTTCCAAATATAGGCTTATCAGAAATTCTAACAAAAAGCTAAGAGAACGCAGTCTGGTGGAATTCTGTTTACTCAGTTGGACATGCCTTTACTGAGCCATGCCCATGACAGAGACTCTTCTAGGAGAGGGTGTAGCGTTGTACTTATTTCATGGCTGCTAACAAAGGTTACACGTTATCCGGAGTAGTAACACATTGAAGCTGGCTCTGAATTTCCTTGGGACTCCCACTCCTCCTGCTGCCTGTGGGAATTGTGAGTCTAGGGCAGGAGAGGAAGTGAGAGCGTTTATAGCGAGTGGAACTTCCTGTGGGGCTACCTGCTGTGTTTGGCTCTGAACTGCCTTGTATGTTGGGCCGAGACTAGACACAGCTATAAAAGCATCAAGTCTGGGGAGGTTTTGCTCTCCAGCATTGTAGGGTGGGGTCCCTGTGACCAGTGCATTGGCAAGTTTGTGTCACCCACCTCACAGGCATCTGCTTCACTGTAACATGATGCTAACTGCTTTTAGCATTTGGGTCCAGTTGATATCTTCACTGGATAGACATTTTGGACCTTTCTAGAAAACACTTTTAACTAGTTCCTAATTAACATATCATAAGGCAAAATCTGGTTCTTCTTTGGGTCTTCTGGTCATTTCAAGCATTAAAAAGAAAATTAAGGGAAGCATAGTAGTCAGTTGTTACTTCTCATCTCATTAATTTACAAACATAAGTTGATGGCAGATATCATAACCTTTTTTTAAAAAAAATTTTTGGCTGTGCCACAAGGCCCATGGGATCTTAATTCCCAGACCAGGGTTCGAACCTACATCCCCTGCTTTGGAAGCACAAGTCTTAACCACTGAACCACCAGGGAAGTCCCTGTCATAACCTTTTTAAAAAAGATAGACAGCTCCCAAATTGATTCTTACTGAAATGAGTTTTTAAAAAGAGAAACTAGAAGCTTCCTTATATTAAAGGGAAATAGGCCAACTTAGTAAAACCTCAGTAAGGCCGAGTGATGAATAACAATGTTGTGGTATTTCATGTAAACAAACAACTCTGTTGTTTAATGATTCTCATTTCCTAATTTAGAATTGCCACAATATCTAGGAGTTCTCACTTTCTGGTGTAGCAGGAGACAATTTTATGGGTTTCCATGATTCCGTTTAAAGCAAAAGGAAATGTGTTATAGACATTTTCCTTGAACTTCTCCTTCTGGGCAGGAAGTGGACAGTGTCAACCGAAAATGCCGTCATCAGATGGAGGAAAACCTGCCAGTGTGACAAAACGTCTACCTCCCCTCTTGATGTGTTTTTTTCTTTAACGTTTCTTAAAACTCAACCAGAGCTCAGTGGCCCTTCAATATCAGGAAGAAAGCGGTCCGGCTGCAGCTGAAAGTGATTAGGGAGAGAATTGCGTGCTCGCACCCTAAGCCCTTGTTACGGAGATAAGAGCTTCAGGAGCCTCTTTCTCCTCAGAAACAAAAGAGAGTCCCATCTGTAGGAGCAAAGGTTAGATAACAGCAAGCTCTGTGGCTCACCTTTGGGTGCCTTTAGGTAAATTTCATCTGAATTTTTCCATCTTTATAACGGAGAGAACAACCTTGAAATTTCTGTAACACTACCATGAGTTAATTTATTGGAAATTTTCTTAAATTCTCAAAAAATACCGTACACATCTAAGACAGCAGTACTCAAACCACCCTAATAAAAAATGCATTTCTGTTTTATTTGATAACAGTCTCATATTTGCAAATAGTTCTCTATAAATTCGGGTCACTGAAAGCAATGCGATATTGGAGGAGCTCAGTTTGGGTGTTTAGTCTGCATTTCTATGCGTTCTTAATTCTGATTTTTCGTAAGTTTCTTTTTCTTTTTTTGCTAAAAATACAGCTATTCATTAAATAAATAATTATCGATACCTATTATGCGCCGGACTGTGTACAGTTCATTGTGGGTAACACAAAAATGATAAAACACTGTTTCGATCCTCACAGAACTATTCACATTATCTGGGAACTTTACTGTTTGTATCATTAAACTGACTTGTAGATTGCATAGGTAGGCTTCCTGAAATCATTCCTTGTGTAATGAAGAAAACTGATCGTCACTTGTCAACCGAGGTTTTCAGTGTAACAGCTTTTCATCACATGTGTTTCTTAGAAAGGAAGTTCAAAAGGACCAATTCTGTTAGATTGCTGACCTTGACCTCCTGTGGCCAAAAATCCTGTTTCCCTGTGTTTTTAAAGGAAACACGTTTTGAGAAAAGCTCCCAATCCCAGATTCAGTGGTTTTCCTTAAAGAGAGACAACAATGGAATTCTGGGAGAGATCTGACATAAGCGGATTCATCTGATCCTTCTCAGGAGAGAGCAGTGTTTGTTTACTCTGCTCAGAGAGCTATATTTCTATGCATGTGCTATTATTAGAGCCCTTTGAAGTAGAAAAGTCATATGTCACAGGCCTCCCTGTGATTAAAAACGTTAAGGCTGTTTATCTGATGTGTACATAGAGTACATAGGAAAGGAGAAACACCTGTTTGTTGAAAATGGACTCTGAGGAATTAGCGAGCACACATTTGCAAATTTTGATTCTCTGTACAGCATCACATTTGTTTATCTTACATCATAGGCTGCTCTTTGGATAGGTGGTTTTAAAGAGGAAAACAGGAGTGCGTTGGGAAACCAAGAAATGTATATAAAAAATTTGTGTGGTATCTAGAAACTGTGTTGGACTGGAAGGTAACCAGGACTAATGCCTGCCCTGATTATATATATTGTGAACATCCAACGAGAGAAGCCATATGAAGTTGCTTTCAGGGCATAGCTATAGAAAAGCTAAAAGATTTCTTATTTCTCTGGCTCAATCATCAATAATTTAGTTTTAAACTCATTTAAAAATTCAAAACAGAAAAGCTGAAAATATTTTTTAATTGTTTTAACCTGATCACAATGTGTCTTAAACATTTTTACACATAAATTTATATCTCATTTTTAAAGGGCCTATGTACTATTTCCTTGTGTGAAAGTAAAAATCCATGTCCTGTATTGATAGATATTTAAATAATTTTGTTGAACTACTAAAAAGTCAGAGCCACAGTGAATATTCATCTTCCATATACATTTATTCATTCTCAAACATCTCTTATTGAAGGTAAAGTGTGTGAAAAGAAAGGAAAGATTTACTCAAGATGATATGCTGTTGAAGATGTGGGCTAATTATGTTATAGTTATGGAATAAAATTTTGTATCAGGCAATAAGAAAGTTAACTGTAAGAGTAAATGCATTTCAGAATTGTTAAAGACAATCTATCCTAACATCTGCCTCTAGGAAGATGGAATAGACAGCATTTTCCCCATTCCTCTTGCTAACTAAAAGCACCGGACGTTTTATATAACAAATATTAGAAGACTGTGAAAGATGGAGAACAAAAGGTAGACTGGCTAGGGACCTTGGGACCTAGGTTTTACTTTGTCTCTTGTATCCCAGATCAGGCATCAGGGAAACTGGCAACCTGGAAATACCAATGGACTCAGACTAAAAAAGCCTCAAGAAAAGTCTGCGATCTCTACACAAAGGACCAAGAAAAGGGCACCCTAGCAAGAAAACTGTTAGATAACATCTGCTCTACTGCAACCAAACACCACAGAAAAAAATTTTGTCTCATCTCCCCTCCATCCCCCCATTGCCCTGCCAGCAGAAGCCTAGACTTCCATCCTTGCCATGGTGTAACAAGGTGCCCCACCCACTGATGTGGCTTTAGTGAGGGCTGAGTGGGGTGTTGGAACTTTTACACCCCACCCCTAGCCCCCTGCAGTGTCAGTGGAGACAGCATGGGGTGACTGGATTTCCACCTCCCTCTTCTGTTGAGGTGGTGTCAGAGGAAGCCAGGTGAGAGTCAGGGCTTTCACTACTGCTAAGTGGTAATGAGCCCACCGTCCACAGTGTGGATGCAGACCACGTGGGGAGCTGGCCTGAAGAGCCTTCCCCCCAGGTGTCAACAGAAGCGAAATAGAAAACTTGGTATTAATGAGTGGCACCTTCCTTCTTCCACCAAAATGGTGTCAGAAGAGAACTGCTAAAACATAAGGTTTAAATAAGATCCAGACTGTATAAAATAATACCCCAAATGTCCAAAGTTCAACTAACTATCACTAATTATAGGAAGAACCAGGGAAATCTCAACTAGAATAGGAAAGGCAATCAAGGAAAGCAAAAAATGAGATGATACACATGAGATTTATCTAACAGAAATTTTAAAGCAGCCATAATAAGTATGTTTCAATAAGTAATTACAAAGATACTTGAAACAAATGAAAAAAAAAAGACAGTCTCAGCAAAGAAATAAGAAATCTCAGAAAAGAAAGAGAAGATATAAAACAGAACCAAATGGAAATTCTGGAACTGAGAAATATAATAACCAAACAATGAAACAACTACCAACCAACCAAATAAACAAACCAACAGCAGAATAAGGAATACAGGTGGAAGAATATATGAACTTGAGGACAGAACGATAGAAATTATTTAATCTGAATAAAAAATACAATGCTAAAGCAATTAATAGGGCTTCAGTGGCATGTGGGACTATAATAAATATCTATTATTCATGTCATCAAAGTCCCAAAGGGAGAGGAGAAACCAGGTGGGGTTGAAAAGTATTCAAAGAAATAATAGCTGAAAAGTCCCCAAATTTGGCAACAGACATAAACCTACAGATTAGAGGAGCTGAGAAATCCACAAACAGGATAAACTGAAATATTTCTGTGCCAAGACATATCCTAGTCAAACTTCTGAAAACTAAAGACAGAAAACTTGAAAGCAGGCAGAGAGAAATGTTGCATTACCTATAGGGCAATAACAATCCAAATGACAGTGGATTTCTCATAAGAAATGATGGAGGCCAAAAAGTATCACAGCATTGTCAAGAGCTGAAAGAAAAGAACCGCTAACCCAGAATTCTATCTCCAGTGAACATATCCTTTAGGAATGAAGGAAAGGATACAGAGAAAACCACTGTGCCCCAGACTGGAGAGACAGACAGATGAATACAGAGTGTTATGGCTTCTTGGAGCAGAGACTTCAGTGCTAAGGAAAGAAAACCTGAAATGTAATTGGCAAATTGCAGGAGGCTCTATGTGATGATTCTGAGAGTTAAAAACTCCAAGGAGACCCATGATTTTGAGAGATTTACCTCCAGGAGCTTGATTCCCATAGTATCAAAGAAAAATCCCCTTGCGCTTCCAGCAGGGGAAGGGAAAGAGGAACCATTCTGAAATACACCAGATCACTCTGATTTCTTTCGAAGACCTGCCCTCAGGGGAAACTAGTTAACTAGAGCCTAACCAGGTGAGATATTATCGAGGCTAACTGACTGGGGGAGGAGATATACCCAACTGCAGTCTACTCTAGCCATCCTGTCCCGTCTAAGAGGAGAGAAAAAAAATGAGAAACTCTTGTGAGGTTCATGGTCCAGAGGCATAGGCTCACTAAAAAACTGAAACCTAATCATGAAACTATAGAACACATCTCTTCTTCCCACACCTCACCACCACATTACTAAAGGTCTATTTACAGCAGTTACTTTCATCCAGTACATCAGCTATCAAGAAAAAATTACAAGACATATTAGAAGGCAAAAATATGAACAAAGAACAAGGGCAACAAATAGAAAACAGTGACAAGTATGGTGGATATTAATCCAACTATATCAATATATCACTTGAACATCAATGGTGTAAATGCACTAATTAAAAGACAGAGATTATCAGAATGGATCAAATATATGTTGTCTACAACTATGTGTTGTCTACAAGAAACCCTCTTTAAATATAAAAGCAAACATAGATTAAAAGCAAATGAATGGAGAAAAATATACCATGCTGACACCAATCAAAAGAAAGCAGGAGTGCTATATTAATTTCAGTCAGAGTGTGGACTTCAAAGTGAGGAAAGTTATCAGGGATAAAGAAGGGCATTTATAATGATGAAGGTGTCAGTTCTCTAAGAAGACATAAGAAGCCTTAATGTGTATGCACATAACAACAGTGTCAAACTATGTGAGACAAAACCAAATAGAATTGCAAAGAGAAATAGATGAATTCACTATCATAGTTGAAGTTTCAATACCCTTCTATTAGAAATGGACAGATCCAACAGGCAGAAAATCAGTAAGGACATAGTTGAATTCAACAACACTATCAATCAACTAAATATAATTGACATCTATAGGCTACCTCATCCAGCCACAGCCAAATACACATTCTTAAGTTCACATGGAACATTCACCAAGGTAGATGATATTCTGGGCAATAAAACACAGCTTCTCAAATTTAAAAGAATAAAAATCATGCAAAATCTTCCCTCAGAAGGAATTAAACTAGAAATCAATAACAGAAAAATAACTGGAAGGTCCCCAAATATGTGGAGATTAAAAAGCACACTTCTAAATAACATGTGTGTCAAAGAAGAGATATCAAGAGAAATTTAAAAAATATTTTGAACCAAATGAAAATAAAAGCACAACTTATCGAAATTTGTGGGATGCAGCAAAAGCAGTGCTTACAGGGAAATTTATAGCACTGAATGAATATATTAGAAAAAAACATAAATCTAAAATCAATCATCTAAACTTCCATTTTAGGAAACTAGAAAAGGAGCGCAAATTAAATCCAAAGTAAGCAGAAGAAAAGAAACAAGACTTAGAGCAGAAATCAAGGAAATTTAAAACAAAATCAATAGAGGTAATCAATGAAACTAAAAACTGGTTCTTTGAAACGACTGATAAAATTGATAAGCCTCTAGCCAGGCTAATTACGGGAAAAAAGAACACAAACTACTAATATCAGAAATGAAATAGGGGGACATAACTACAGATCCCATGGAAATTAAAGGATGATGAAGGAAAACTATGTACAACTCTATGTCCACAAATTTGATAATCTAGATGAAATGAACAAATTTCTTGAAAGACAAAATCTGCCAAAATGCACACAAGAAGAAATACATAATCTGAATAGGACAATATCTGTTAGATAAACTTAAAAATTTAAACAATAATTAATAACCATTCAAAACAGAAAGCACCAGGCCCAAATGGGGTTTGTTGGTGAATTTTACACCAGACACTTAACAAAGAAGTTATACCAGTTCTCCACACTCTCTTTCAAAGTATAGAAGCAGAGGAAATACTTTCTATCTCATTCTATGAGGTCGGCATTACTCTAATACCAGAACCAGACAAAGACATTGCAAGAATAGAAAACTACAGACCAGTATTTCTGATGGACATAGATACAAAAATCTTCAGCAAAATACTAGCAGATCTAATCCAACAATCTATAAAAAGGTTTATACACTATGACCAAGTGGAATTTAATCAGGTATGCAAGTCTGGTTCAGCATTCAAAAATCAATTAATGTAATCCATTACATCAGTAGGCTAAAAATGAAAAATTACATGATCATAGTAATGATGCAAAAACAGATTTGACAAAATCCAATGCTCATTCATGTTAAAAAATCTCAGTTAACTAGGAATAAAGGGTAATTTCCACTTGATAAAAGAATATCTACAAAAAACCTACAGCTAACATCATACTTGCTGGTGAAAAATTTAGAGGTTTCCCAATAATATCAAGGAAAATACAAAGCAAGGAAGTCCCCTCTCACCACTCCTTTTAAACATTGTACTAGAAATCTTTGCTAATGCAATTAGTCAAGAAAAGGAAATAAAACATATACAAATTGGAAGGAAGAAATGAAACTGTCTTGGTTTGCAGATGTCATGGTAATCTATGTAAAAAACCTGAAAGAATTAGCAAAAACAACACAAAAAACAAGAAAACAAAACAAAACAAAACTCCTGAAACTAGTAATCAGTTATAGCAAGGTTGCTGGGTATAAGATTAATATACAAAAGTCAATTGCATTCCTTCATCAAGGAATAAGTGGAATTTGAAGTTAAAAACACAAAACCATTTATTTACTTTAGCACACCAAAAAATAAAATAGGTATAAATCTAACAAAATATGTACAAGACCTATATGAGGAAAACTATAAAACTCTAATGAAAGACATTAAAGAAGAACAAATAGAGAGATATTCCTTGCTCATGGATTGGGAAACTCAATATTGTCAGGATGTCAGTTTTTCCCAACTTGATCAACAGATTTAATACAATCCCACTCAAAATTCCAGCAAGTTATTTTGTGGATATTAACAGATTGATTCATAGTTGGTTGTTTAGTTTTCCCTTTATTATTATTTACCTATCCAAACTTCTAAAGTTGGTTAAGCCCCTCCCTAACTAGGTCCTACCACATGAGCCCTGAATGAATACATTGTAGGAATTTGCTACATTTCTGAATAGAAAGTGAATATAGTGATAAATAGTTGACAGTTTTTAAAGAAGAATTTAAGTTCTTAGAGAGCAGGGATGACTTTAATAAATTGATACATATTTATTGAATGTCTTTTCTTTTTTTTTTTTTTTAAATTTTATTTATTTTTGGCTGTGTTCGGTCTTCGTTGCTGCGTGCGGGCTTCTCATTGTGGTGGCTTTTCTCGTAGTGGAGCACGGGCTCTAGTCACGCGGGCTCAGTAGTTGTGGCACACGGGCTCAGTCACTCCACTGCATGTGGGATCCTCCCAGACCTGGGCTCGAACCCATGTCCCAGGCATTGGCAGGCGGATTCTTAACCACTGCGCCACCAGGGAAGGCCTTCTTTTCTTTTTTTTTTTGTGGTATGCGGGCCTCTCACTGCTGTGGCCTCTCCCGCTGCAGAACACAGGCTCCGGACGCGCAGGCTCAGCGGCCATGGCTCACGGGCCCAGCCGCTCCGTGGCATGTGGGATCCTCCCGGACCGGGGCACGAACCTGCGTCCCCTGCACCGGCAGGCAGACCCCCAACCACTGCGCCACCAGGGAAGCCCTGAATGGCTTCTTTAAGCTCACAATTATAATGATGTGAGGAGTAAAAAGATGCTAATATATAGTTGAAAGTTAAGATGCGGAGGAAAAAGTATTACATATAAAGCACTGACAAAGAGCTCAAGGAAATATACAGTGAATCTTCCTATTATATGATATTGTAGGGATTTTGTATGCTTTTGTATAATATGTATTTAAGAAATTGCTTGTAACAATTGACACAACATTTTTTCTAACATAAAAACAGAATCATCTTCCAAATCATATGCTAGGTTATGATATGACTGTTGGGAAGTGGCATTGTTCAATATGATCAGCATTATTATTTATACTTGAGAAAAGAAAGTTTATCTTCTTATTGTTTAGCTTTTAGGTCACATAGAAGATTAAATCTCATGAAACATTTTAAAAATTGGACTCAGAAGCGGTATGCACCTTATTTTTTATACTATCTTTTTGTAGTGGTCATATAATATTACACAATGTTGCTATCCCATTAATTTATTAAACCATTTCTCAGTTCCTGACCATAGGTGGTTTCTAGTTGTTAAGAGTTACATTTTTATATTATTCCAGTTAAATATGACTATTTAAATATAGCACAACTAGGTAGAGTTTATGGAAGAAATATAAGATGGTTCATCATTAGAAAATGTATTAAGTTTATTCATTATTTAAAAATTTAAGGGGAAAAATCATGATTATATCAAGAGATGACAAAAGAAAAGCAAATAGGCAAATTTAGAAGCCAATTCTAATTCCTTTTTTAAAAAAGATTTAAGAAAAATAGGAACCAAGGAAAATTACTTTGGAAAGAAAGAAACAAGTTATTAGTTGCAGATGATATGACAAATTTCCTAAAAATCCAATGGATTCAACAGAAATTGTTAAACTATTAAGAGAATTAATAAGGTGGCTATATGTAAGGCAAAATACAAAATAAATTATTCTTTCCTTTTTATTAGCGTTGAACAGTTAGAAACTGAAATGAGAAAAATTGTATTCAAGATACTCTCAAAATTAGCCTGTAGAACACCTAAGAAGTATTTAATAAGAGAATTATATATTTTTATTAAAGGAAATAAAATAGGACTAAAATAAGTAGACATATCATAATTCCTCATGGAAAGACCAATAGCATATAGATGCTGCTTCTCCTCAAATCAAGGTACAACTGTAATGCGAATCTGACTAGTATCCCAAGGAATTATTTTGGGAAATAAACAAGTTGATTCTAAAATTTATTTGGAAGAAAAAGTGTCTGAAAAAGAAGAATCATGAGGAGGAATTTGCTTTCTAAAATATTAAAATATATAATTATTTACATCAAAATAGTTGGGTCATCGTACAAAAGCAGATTACTATATCAGTGGCACATTAAAATGAATGATTCAATAGACACATTTGTATATGTGGGTTTAATATTATGATAATGAAGGTATTTTGAAGAAAATAAAGTTACTCCCACATTGCACACTTATAAAAATTGTAGATGAATTGAACATTGAAATGTAGAAGAAAAACTATATTGTTATGTTAAGGTAACTATGTTTAGCAGCAAAAATATCTTAAGATCACAGTAGCTTAACATAGGAGAGCATCTTGATTGTGCAAAGTCTGAAGTGAGTTTGGAATTCCCCAGGGCACCCCTTCAGGTATTGAGATTGAGGCTGTTTCCATCTTCTATGCAATTTGGAATATGTGGTTTTGAGCTGGGCTACTGAAGGAGAAGAGAGAGCTGGAGGGTCATACAGGGGTACCCATGGTCAGGGGTAGAAATGACAAAGACTGTGTGAGTCGCTTCTGTCCACATCCTGTTGGCTAGAACTAGTCATATACCTAGAACCTAATTCTAAAATGTGCTGGAGCCCACGAAGATTTAGTCAGGATTAAATGTGTACATCAAAAAGGTATTATAGTCAAATTTAGATACACATTTTTATAGCCTCAGCGTTGGGAGAACATTTCTTATGATTGTCTAGAAAAGAAAAAACAATAAGAAAAAAAATAGATTTGACTACAAAAGAGTTTTAAGGGATTAAACAGTGAAAGATGCCAAAAAAAAAAACTTAAAAGGAAGTGACAGATTGAGAGAAGATATTTGCCACATACATAAATGACAAAATATTAAAATTCCTACTGTGCAGGTTTTATAAAGAAAAAATGACCAACAAACCGATTAGAGAAGATAGCAAAGGATATTAAAAATTAAAAAATGCAGATGTTCAATCACATATGTACAAGGAAGTACATTGCAGTATTCTTGGTAAAGGCATGAAAACTGAAAATAATTTTCAGTTGGAGTCTGACTGAATTGCATATGGTGTACCTATAGTGCAGAATACCATGCAGTCATTAAAAGAGAACAGGATAGATCTCTACAGTGATATGAACAGATGCCCTTGTTATATAAGGGGAAAAAAAGAGATGTAGATCACTATGGGCAATATGATTATAATTTGGGGAAAATTAAAGTTAATTGAAAATATTAATAATGTAGATAGATGATCGATAAGTAATATAGGTAGATAAATTAATAATACAATATAATGTGACAAAAGAATATGGGAAGAATATGGACAAAACTATCAACATTTTTTTTTGAAAAGCAAAGGAGGGGACATTCACTCTAATTCATACAGTTTTCTAAGTGGTAACTTTGATCTTTTTGAGTTTTTCTGCATTGTTTAAATAAAAACCCATGAATAATATGAATTAATTAATTAATTTATTCCTCCACTCGTACCTGTCCATCCATCTATCCATCATGTACCCATAGTTCCATTCATTTGTTTTATCGTAGCCAAGCAACAGTTAGTAAGGACCAATTCTCAGACATCGTGTTCACCATGCACATTGCAATTAACATTGGGTTGAGCTCAGCTTGGAATAAGGAGGATGACAAAATGTTGTTTCCTCTTTCTTGTTGACCATTGATTTAAAAAAAACCCAACAAAACAAGAAGAGTCTGGCCCTGGGCTTCTTGAGCTCACCATCTGGCGTAGCTTCCCTCGCTTCTAACCTTTGTCTGCCCTGTGGATGACAGATTAGTGGGGAACATCCTTTATAGTAGGAAATGGAGGTCAATAAAATTTGCACCAGGCTTTCCAATTTAGTATCATATCAGTCAGGACATCCCAAAATAAAATTTGTTTCAAAAATAGATCTAGGAGGAGAAAAAGTCAGGATTGAAAACAAACAATTAATCCTCTTATGTCATTGATTCTGTGAGAAAGCCAGATTAAAAAAAAAATCAGTTTCTTGTTCAGGTGCAATGATTTTGCTGGTCAAAAAAAAGCAAAAGAACAAAAATAGTGCAGAGTCCAGTGTGGTAAACGATCCTATAGAACAAAACAGGAAGTTGTTTAATGGAAGAGAGTAAGTGACCTCAGAGCCTGAGATGTGAATGGCCCCTTGGATGCAAAGGTTTCTGCATTTCCAAAGTGTTGTAGCGATGCGTTATTGATCAGCACTGAATTGTACACCGTGTGTTCTTTTGTGGCGATTCACTGGCTCATCAAACAGGTGGAGAGGTGAAGCATCCCCTATGTTGAGTGATAAAGCATTCCAGCTGTTACGTAGGAGAGGGAAACACATTAGTCTCTGTTCTAATACATGTGCTCAATACTTCTGAATATACATATTTTTGTGAGTGCATGCATGTGTGCATGCGATTTTGTCCTGTAGGGATATTTTTTAAAACTGAAGTGTAGTTGATTTACAATGTCGTGTTAGTCTCAGGTATACAGCAAAGTGATTCAGCCATATATATATATATATATATATATATATATATATATATATATATATAACTTTTTCAGATTCTTTTCCCTTAAAGGTTATTACAAAATATTGAGTATAGTCCCCTGTGCTACACAGTAGGTCCTTGTTGTTTATCTATTTTATATATAGTAGTGTGTATATGTTAATCCCAACCTCCTAATTTATCCCTCCTCCCCTTCCCTCTTTGGTAACCATAAGTTTGTCTTCTGTGTCTGTGAGTCTATTTCTGTTTTGTAAATAAGTTTGTATCATTTTTTTTAGATTCCACATATAACTGATATAATATGGTATTTGTCTTTCTCTGTCTGGCTTACTTCACTTGGTATGATAATCTCTAGGTCCATCCATGTTGCTGCAAATGGCATTATTTCATTCTTTCTTATGGCTGAGTAATATTCTATTTATATATACACCACATCTTCTTTATCCATTCCTCTGTTGATGGGCATTTAGGTTGCTTCTGTCTTGACTATTGTAAATGGAGCTGCAATGCACACTTCTGTCTTGACTATTGTAAACAGAGCTGCAATGCACCATCACAGTATACTGCACTGCATACTGCAGGGATTTTATTTGGTTTTATGTGCAATTGGACAGACATCCCAAACCAACTTGAATGTTTTTCTTGTTATAATCTTAAAAAGAATAGCTTCATTATAGAAATAAATATATTTTCCTATTTTTTCAAACTGTTGGGGAATGTATGTTCAAAAGGTATAGGCTTGAAAGGGAGAAAAATGTTTCTTCCTAATATTCCATATGGTTGGTTCTTCTTATAGTGCTAATCTGGGAAAATATCCACCTAGAGTAGTTTCCTGTCAGAGGGCTTGTCTCAATGCCAAGAAAAACTGTCACTCTTAAAAGTTCTCCTCACACAACAAAGAGAATTGGATATTTTAAGTCCATACCCTGATAATTCAGGTAAAACCTCTCCTTAAATGAAGCAAAGGCGAGTCTGTAGGAAGCTGCTAGGAGAGGTTTTATTTTTATCTTCTTTCCCGTTTTCCAGGGGAGCAAAGGAATGCTCCACGAGATTCTGTAACTTGTTCAAGATAGAGCTGGTTAGTAGCAGAGCTGATCTTAAACCAGATAACGCCAACCTCCAAACTCTGGCCAAGTGTGCTCTTGTGGTATGATCCAGAAAGCTTATTTATAAAATCTGTCGACCTCTGTCCCCTGTGATCTCAGCTGTCTGGACTGACAGACTCAACTTGAGCTCGTGTAGACAGCAGGGAAGTGATTCCAGGATTGAGGAGTTAGGATCCTTGCAAGAGAAGAGTGCTGCTTTGTTTTGTTTTGTTAGTCGTTGTTTTCCTGGGGTTGGCCCTTGTCATCACTTTCAAATACACAGAGGCTGTTTTCTCTAAGTTCATCCCTGAGAAGGACCTTTCTTGCTTTCTACCTTGCTTTCCTGGGGCTGTGGGCAGAGCCTTTGCTGGAGGGGAAGGGGAACGGGCATCCCTGAGGACCTGCCCTGTCCAAGGAGAGAAAACCGACCAGATGGCAGCTGACACGTACAGGGCACTTTGTAGGAACACTGGCCCCGAGCAGGCTTCCTGAGCTGCAATTTGGGGTCCCTCCCTTGCAAGGCAGCCCAGAGGAGTCTGATGACTTGGCCGAGAACCAGCGGGCTGGTAGCCAGAGGGCAGTAAATCAAAGTGAAAAAGAGGTGATATTTTAAAAGCAAATGACACTTTTGTTTGTTTGTTTTAAAGGGCAGAGAGAAATAAGTTTTTGCAATGGTAAAAGGGTAGAAGATATAAAACAACACTGCTATAGAATAATTCAAAGTTATTTGTTTGTAAAAGCCCTCTCTGTAATGAGTATGCTCTATTTTTATTAAACAAGATTCTCAACATTTCTCTAGAAGAGGATGTGATTTTTACCTGGAAATTGGTGATCCAGTGTTAATGAGGTTCCTACCACGTTAAAATAAACAGAATACTCTATTTCATAATATCCTCGGGGAGATTAAAATGTTTTCTGTGTAAAATTTCTGGAGCCAAACTCTTTCTTGTTTTTTAAATCCTAATTCAAGTTATGTTTCTTCTGTCCTTGATGAGTTTTTTCAGTTGAACACTCTAAGGTTGGAAACATGTTTCTAAATGCTCACCTCCTGCAGTCCACTGAGGATGGCTCTGTGTCCCAGAGGAAGACTCTTGGGGAAATCAGAACTGGGTCTCAAGAAGCAGCATCACAGGACGGTGGATCTGGGGCTGTGTTTCCACAGAACCCAGGCGACACCTAGGCATTCACTTGTTTATTGTGATCATACCTTTTAAGAGTTTTTAATTATAAATATAAAATGTTTCCAGAATATAAAAAATATGTATAAAGAGTAATATCATGAACACCCACTCACCGCCCTGATTACGAAATAAGGCATTTCACTAATTATAAGGGAAAAATACAAAATCACCAAAGCATAAATTGAGAGCAATACATGACAGAGTGGAAAGAACACTAGCTTTATTGTTCCTTTAAATTTACCAGCAACCTTTATTGAGCTCCTGTTTGTGCCAGGCATGGAGGTGGCAGAGATGATGAATACCCTTGCTGACCCAGGTGTGATGGGAGACTCATACAAAAAAAAGAAAAAAAAACCACAACATAATACACGCCAGCCAGGAAGGGCTACAGCAGGTAGGCTCTCTGGGAACTAAGAGACCACAAAGAAGGAGAATCTAACTGAGAGCGAAGGTGGGGATGGAGCTGAGAGGTCAGTACAGGTTTCCCAGGGAAAGTGATCCTTGAGCTGGGTCTGGATGGAGAGCCAGCACCCAGGAGGAAGGCTGTGTCCGGCAGGGAAGCAGCATCTGCAGGCTCAGAGGAGTGCTCACTGGCATGCAGAGCAACTGCTAAGACTTAGGTTGGCTGGAGTGAGCTGTACTAAGAGCTGGAACTGTCAGGGGGGGATTCAGATGGTCCCATCTGCATGTTAGAACAAGCCCTCTGCTCAGAGATCAGGTGGTGGTTCTTACCTGGAAGTGTCCAAGGAGGGCTTCAGAGGTCCTGTGAACCCTTTGAAATTGTATGTAATACGGTAGGAATATGTGAGCATGTGTGAGTGTGTGTGTGTGCGTGTGTGTGTATATGTGTGTGTGTTTTCCCCTGGGAAGGTCCAGCTCTTTCCTTCCATCTTACAATGTTTCTTAACTCTCAAAGAAGGTAAAGATCTCTACTAGGCTGGAAGAAGGTGGTCCGATTGGAGGGTTATTGTAATAGGTGGGATGACAAGTGATGAAGTGCTGGATTGAGAGACTGACCCTAGGGCAGAAGGGAGGACAATTTTGGAGATAATTAAGGGACCTATTGACAGGATTTGTTATCTGCTTGGATTTGCAGGGGACACAGTCCAGCACAAGGCTTCTCAGACTTTAAGGGGGTCCTGTACTAGATTCCGACCCGTAGGTCTGGGGAGGAACCAGAGACCTCGCATCCATGGCAAGGTCCTTGGTGCCGGTGGCCATGCTGTGGTCAGGGGCTACCTTGTGAGCAGAAAGACTCCACGTCCAGGTTCCTCAGCCTCAGCTGTTGACTTTTGGGGCCACACAATTCTTTGTCATGGGGGGTGTACATCCCGTGCATCACAGGCTGTTTAGCAGCATCCCTGGCCCCTGGCCACTGGCTGACAGTATCACCCCCCAGTGCAACACGCCCAAATACCCTCACATCACTAAATAGGGGGTGTGGGGCACTGCTCCAGGGGCTCACGGCCCTGATAGATAAATATTAAAATGGTCTGGGGAGCTTCAGGACTTATCAATGCCTGGCCTCACCCAGACCGATTGTATTCTAATCTCTGGTGGAGGTGGGACGGGACACTCAGGCAGCTTTTGCAAAACCTGACACTCAGCCCGCCCTGCAGTTCGAGGCTGTGCACCAGGCTAGGTGCACAGCTGCTCCCTGTGCAGGGGGCGGCAGGTGGAGGGAGGGGGTGAAGATAAGATTCCGGATTTAAATGCTGATGAGCTTGACATGCCTGGAGGTCATTTAGTCGAAGAAGATGCTCACTTTGACCTTCTTGGTCACTGACAAGCTGTGTGTCCTTGGGCCAAATATATTCCCTGGTTTTTATTTTCCTCATCTGTCCACTCTGCTAATACCTACTCTGTCTTAAGAGTTGATGAAAAATAAGATACATTAATGGATGTGGAAGAAAGTAAAAGCCATCTCACACTTACAAACACACACACACACACACACACACTCAGTTTAAGATGGATCTTCAGAATTTTATTTGAAAAAAACATGGGACAGCATTTTATCATGTCAGGGCAAGGAGTAAGTTTTGGGGAAAAAAGGACAACAAACACAAAAAGCACAAATCATAATTAATAAATTCAAGTAAATTAAAAATTAAAATTTTAGGACATCAAAAGGCACCATCAGCAGAGTTAAAAGACAAACTAAAAACTGGAAGAAAAATTTGCATTGCACAACTTGACAAAGCTTTAGTATAAAAAATATGCAAGGGCTTCCCTGGCGGCACAGTGGTTAAGAATCCACCTGCCAATGCAGGGGACACGGGTTCCAGCCCTGGTCCTGGAAGATCCCACATGCCGCGGAGCAACTAAGCCCATGCACCACAACTACTGAGCTTGGGTTCTAGAGCCCGAGAGCCACAACTACTGAAGCCCGTGTGCCACAACTACTGAAGCCCGCGTGCCTAGAGCCCGTGCTCCGCAACAAGAGAAGCCACCGTAATGAGAAGCCCGTGCACCACAACGAAGAGCAGCCCCCACTCGCTGCAACGAGAGAAAGCCTGCACACAGCAACAAAGACCCAATGCAGCCAAAAATAAATAAAATAAATAAATTAAAAAATATATAGTAAGTTCCTAAAAGTCAAGAAGAGAAAGACAAACAACCCAAGAGAAAATAGGCAGGAGATATAAATAAGAACCAAGAAGAGGGTGTTGGAATGGCCAATAAACGTAATGCAAGAGGCTCCCCCCACCCCCCTCCAGTTTCTAGGTGAATAAATGGCAGTTGAAAGTGCAGTGTGTATTATTTCTCATCCACCAGATGGGCAGACATTTACTGAATTGTAAGGCAAAAAACCCTCAGGCTGCTGGTGAGGGTATCAACTGGTGCTACTACTTTCTGAGCAATTTGATAATATTTAATAAAATTAAAGATGCCCTATAACCTATAGGTATACTTTTATGAAAATAAATAAACTATAGGTCTAAGTATTAACATAGATAAATACCAAAGGTGATGTTGGGCAAAACGGCAAGTTACAGAAGTGTGCAGTCTCCTGTTTATTTAAAGTGTAAAAAATACAAAACAATTATATTTTATTTACAATTATATGTATTCTTAAAAAAATGCACGCATGGGAATATTTGAAACCAAATTGGGGATATTGGGTCTCTGCAGGGGAGGGAGAGAAATGAGATTGGGAGGTGATACAGGGTGAGGGGGCTGAATAACTTGCCCCTCCCCATCTCGTCAAACAGCGAGAGAATGGCAGAGCCCGATTCCACCCGGGATGTGGTCCAGCCCCTGTACTCTTATGTTCTGCATCCCTTTTGCTCTGTGGTGCATCCTTGTTTTAAGCTCTCATCCCCATATTTAAAAGAAGAACTTTTTCTGGAGGAGCTATTGTGCTCAATCTGTTTACAATGATTTATTTGAGGGAAACTACTGGCTTTGCCAAATAATCTTTTCACTTGCGTGACTTAATTTTAAAATATTTAAATATTAAAAATATTTCAGGCACAGCATATCAGTACCAGCATATGGTGTAATTGTGTGACTACTACGTTTTTTCTTTTTTGCGGTACACGGGCCTCTCACTGCTGTGGCCTCGCCCGTTGCGGAGTACAGGCTCCGGACGCGCAGGTTCAGCGGCCATGGCTCATGGGCCCGGCCGCTCCGCGGCATGTGGGATCTTCCCGGACCAGGGCACGAACCCGCGTCCCCTGCATCGGCAGGTGGACTCTCAACCACTGCGCCACCAGGGAAGCCCTACTACGTTTTTTAAAACTATATTTGATGTATAACATATTGACAAAGATGTAATTCCCTATCACTGAAGGTTAAAGATTCAGTACAATTATGCTTAAGTTTTAAAAAAATCATCTATTCTTTTTTTATACCCAGCTTTTTTTTTTTCCTACTCTCACAAAATTCTAGTCTAATGAGGTTACATTTTGTGAGCTTTACAAAACTTTTTTGTACTGGAGGGAAGAAAGAGGTCCGTAAGTCTTCAGTCTGAGCCCACGATATGGTTTATTGGCCCCTGAAAGTGTCTGAAATGGGAACCAACATTGACATGGAGCTTCACTCTTGAAAATTTTCTTGAATATGTTCTAGCCCTCGAGCCGAAGGACTCTTTGAGGTCAGTAGGTGCGTATCATTACTCTCATCAATTTTCGAAGAGACTAAAGCGCGGTGGTTTTAAGTGATTTGCTCTGAGACCCACTGATCTTGTGGGTCAGAAGTCCATGTTCAGCCCCAGCTGAATTCAATGGCAGCTTCAGGAGAGATCTCACAGGAGAGCCGCCCGGAGGAGCCCAGTCGACCCACGGAGCTGGGAGATCATGTTACATTGTTATGTTAAGCCACTACGTTTGGGGGTATTTGGTTACGCAGAACAAAAATGGCAACCTGGGGTTTGCTGACTGCGGAGCGATCTCAGTGGACTAGCGGGGATGGAGTGGAGTGGGGTGCAGAGGGCGAGGGGTGCGGCGTGGAGTCAGGGACTGTGGACCACTCTCTCAGGAGCTTCGCTGTGAAGGGAACAAAGACATGGGGGGAGAGCTGAAGCTGGACTTGGGAAGAATTGAGGGGTTTCACTTTCTTATTAAATATAGGTAATTCTAGAGCATGTTTTTTTTTTTTTTCTTTTTAGCGGTACGCGGGCCTCTCACTGTTGTGGCCTCTCCCGTTGCGGAGCACAGGCTCCGGACGCGCAGGCCCAGCGGCCATGGCTCCCAGGCCCAGACGCTCCGCGGCATGTGGGATCTTCCCGGACCGGGGCACGAACCCGCGTCCCCTGCATCGGCAGGCGGACGCTCAACCACTGTGCCACCAGGGAAGCCCATCTAGAGCATGTTTGATACGACAAAGGAAGAGAACAGTGGACCTAGGCTGTAAATGGAACTCAGAAGTGGAAAGGCGCCAGGCCTTCGATGGAGTATTTCACTGAAAGCACTAGGTGGAGCACTCCGGGTGGTACAGAAGCACGTGCCTTGCTCTGTGGTGGTTGGAAGGTGAGATCCCCCTGCGTGATGGTCCCCGTTTTCTCCATGACGCAAAGTTAACATCCGATGGGGAAGGGATGTGTATTTTTATAAGAAGTTTGAGCCAAGAGGGACAACAAAAGGAAGGAAAAACTCTCCCTATTTCATTTTTATTGTATGAGTTGCTCAGGCTCCAAAAATACTAGTGGCCATTTTTTTTTATATCAATCAAAAAATATTAGAATTTGAATCAGAGCGCAAATATATTTTTCTTACACTTTTACTAAGCTAGGTTTCTCAATTTACTTTATTGTTCTTAATATTCATGTATTTTCAAGCTTTTATGTTCAGTGAAAAAAATATGTAAGTACATTCCAAATTATAGTGTTCTGACTTTAAAAATGTAGTTTATTAAGAAATTATCACATGGAAGGGCTTGTCGTTTATGTTTAGTAACTAGAACCCCAGTCCCTACTACTCTCCATTTTAATGGGGTTTAGAATGAGATTTTCATGAGAGCCAGTGCAGTGTTCATACTTGTTTATGGGCACGTTTGCATTGTGTAAAGGAAATATCCATGGATCATCAGGCTTTTAAAAAATCATGTGTGTTGGAATAGCACCGCTGAGTCAGCTAAGATACACTAGAGGCCGTTACGTGCATCTTAGAGTATTGTTTTCTCCTTTCTTGTGTGGGATTTGAGATGTAGAGTTTTGCTGGGTCACTTGTAAGGGTGGGTCAGAGTATAAAAGTGTCACGGTAAGTAAGAAAATACTCATGAAACAGTACATTCACGTCCTTGCAACTTTCTTTTTCTTTTTTTTTGAAGATGTTTCTTAATAGAGATGAGGATTTCAACATGCTTCATTTGGAAGGAGGAAAAACAGAACAAACTAATTTTGGTTTCCATTAGTGCTCATAACGAGGGAGAGTTCTCTGTGTGCAATTCCACACTTCTGGTCCCCACATAAGCTACTCAGTGACAGGCTACAGCTGTGTGAGCGGTTAGCTTGGTACCTTGCAAGCATCCTGCTGTTGTTTTTATGCTTTCAGGGTTATCCACATGGAGGAAATCAAACTGCACACAAGTGTTCCGAACAGCTTTTACTGCTAGCAGCTCTCAATGTTCTAAAGCTTATTTTTCTGAGTTAATATTTTTGAGAAAATGGGGTAGGGTTCTAGTTTTGACCCTGAATGTGGTACTGCGGAAGCCACTTTGTAGAATGAGGGGCTGTGTCTCTTCCACTTCTGTGGTTCCAGCCCTGTATAGATCAAATTCCATATATCACCCAAATACCGGAACTGACTGCCGAAGTTATTCTGCATTTGCCAGTCTGACTCACACCAAAAGTCGCTGAGTAAATAAAGTATTTGAAATAAAAGACTGGAATGAAAAGGGGAAGGACATCTTGACCAGATTCATCAGAGGAACTCTAGGGTTCCGCTTTTGAAGGGCATAAAAGGGTATAAAATGATGTCTCATTGGTGTTGTCTCAGGTTATCATGAATTAGCAAAATCGAGGAAGGACCCATGTGTCTGACAGCCTGTGTGCCCAGCCGTGGCATCTGTCAAGGTTCCTCTTTGAGAGAAGCAAGGGCCATGGAGGCCCAGCTCTCACCAGGCACATGAGCCAGTTGTTCAGTTTAGATTTTACAAACTCAAAAACCCGAGGAAGATCCTGAGACTTATATTGTTCCTGTTTTAACATTGCAGTTAGGAGGACTTCCTGGCATGTTGCTTAATTATGCCTCAGTTTTCTCATCTGAAATATTATAATGTTTATAACATAAATATTATAAGGTAGTGATACCTACTTCATAGGACTATTTTGAAGATTAACTGAATGTGTTTATACTATAAGTAAAGATTTTAGTATTAATATTATATATTATTATTGATCCCCAGTACTATTTCCTTTCTCTTTGAAATAATGTGTTATTGCATCATTCTTATATAGGTTTTTGTGTACCTGTAAACAATATGTGCTTTAAAAATTTATGTAATTGTTGTAATACATATTTTTTATAATGTTTTCAGTCTGCAAAATGTTTTTGAGATTTGTTTATATTGATATACGTACATCTAGTTTATTGATTTTCCCTAATGCATGACACAGTTTACTTACCCATTGCCATATTGATGCACATTTAGACACTTCATTTTTTTGAACTCAATACCAATGGTTGTCTCTAAGCTGTCTACCTAGAAGTGGATTTGTTGGGTCATAGGAATTGCATATTATCAACCGTAGTAGAAATCGCCACATTGCTCTCCATATTAATCAAAGTCACAATTCCCACAACAATGCCCGTTTGAGAGTTCTGTTCTCTCCTCTATCAACATTAGTATTGTTTTTGCTAATTTGATAGCTGTGACAAGACAGCCTGTGGTTTTATTTTGCATTTTCCTTATGAATGGAGAAGCCTGGGCGTCTTTTCCTACTTACTGGCCTCCTGGTGTCTTCTGTGTCCTGATTCTTTGTCTGCTTTGCCATGTTTCTATCAAGTTGTTTCTCTTCCCCTTTTGATTTGTGGATCTTTATACTCATGAAAGTATGGTCAATTCTCATTATTCTCATTGTTCTAGAAAGTTACCGCGAACACCGAATTAGCAAATACAGAACCATTGCTTCTAGAGGAAATAGGGGGTCAGGTTCTTGTGAGCCTTTGGATGCTATATTTTTGTCAGCAGATCAATACATAACCTTGTTTTATGTGTGTTTTTGTTTAAAGGCACCTCATTTATATTGTTGCTTCATTAATATTGAGCTCACAAGCAACAGCCCCATAACTCATGCCTGAACAAAGCTTCTCTAATACATGTATTACATATGCTTTCTCCTTAAGTCACATCACAGCCTTTTTGCACCTAGGACACTAGATAGCACTTCAGCTTGGGAGACATTTAAAATCATGAATTCACCAACAAAAGTCACAAAAATGAGAAAATATGGCACTAAATAGACTTCAGAACGGACTCATGTACTGCATGAGTGTTGAAACAAGAAGGCAGAATGTAGCCTTGTTTGGCCTCTGCTGGGAATGTACGTGTCAGATTAGTCAAAATTTTCACTTCTCTGTGCACGGCTGGAATGGCTACAAAGGCACCACAAGTATGGATGTGCGGGTTCCTAAGAAATATTAGCAAGTCGGTGAATTCACACACATGGAATCTTCACATAGCGAGGGTTGACTGCAATGCTTTGTCCATTGTACACAAGTCAGATATTTTCTCCCGGTCTGTAATTTGTCTCATAACAATGTTTATGGTGTCTTTCTTCATACGGAAGATTTTATTTTAACTTTGTCAGTTTTACTCATCTTTCTTTTTTATGGTTGATGAGTTTCATCTTGTTTTGAAAAACTTTCCCTACCCCGATGCCAGGGATGTATTCTCATTATGTTCTAAAAGTTTTCATAGTTTTGCCTTTTCCCATCTAGATCTTTATTAGGATTCCTTTGAGTAGAAAATGAGGTAGGAACTGGCTAAACCATTTCCTGAAACAATATATTGAATAAAGCTTTTGATTAGATTTGCAGTGCAATTCCCGTTATATACCAAGTTCCCGTATATACAACGGTCTGCTTCTAGTCCCTCTATTCTTTTCCAAGTTTATTTGTGTATTCTTTCATGAACTCTACACTTTTAACAATTTATTATAGCTTTACAATACGTCAGTATTTGGTAGGGAATTTTCCTTCTTCTCCCTTCAGCTTACTCTCCAAAAGTGCATCTTACTTCTTCAAATGAGTTATTAGAGTTGTCTTTGAAAAAGGTGGTTAGTATCATGATTAGAATAACACTACATTTATAGATCTATTTGGGGGAAATTATCATGGTTACGATGTCGAGCTTTCCTGTTCATGAACATAGCATTTTTCCTATTTACTTAGGTCTTCTGTAAAAGCCTTCAAGAAAGTACTGTAAATTTTCTTAATACATATCTTATACATCCTTTTTTAGATTTCTTTGTGGGTACCTTGTAATTTTGGTTGAACTTTGAATGAGATTTTTGAAAGGTGACATTCCTTACAGATTTTTGTAGGTATTTAGTAAATCATGAACTTTTATTCAGCAATCTTGCTGAAGAACTCATTAGTTCTAATAGGTTGTCTATAGATCCTCTTGGATTTTTATGTAGACAGTTATATTGTCTATAAATAAAAATACTTGTGTTTCCTTTTCAGCACTTGGTAATATTTCTTATTCTTGTTTTATTCTGTTGGCTAGTATTTTTACCTTGGTCCAGCTGTGCACCTGCACTGTATCAGTTCTATGTCCTCAAATGATCAGGTGGAACTAGGGTTGTCCTCCACTGATGCTCTGCACTGAGCTTCACTACTACAGAACTCTGGAGGACTGCTTGAGTTCATGTCACATGCAAGTGACTTAACTACCTGTGCCTTAGTATCCTGACTGATAAAATAGGCATAATAATAGTATCCTCTAGATAAGGCTGTTTTTAAATAAGTTAGTACTTATGATACCCGTAGAGCAGGGGAAGCGGGAGTTGTTATTTTGTGGGTATAGCTGCAGTTATGCTCTATGAGTTCTAGAATCTGCTGTACAACCTGGTACCTGTACTGTGTGTGTTCAGAATTTGTTAAGAGGGCAGTACTCATGTTGTGTTCTTACCGCACATACATACACACACAAAATTAAAAAAAAAACAAAGGGATACAAGAAAACTGGAAGGTGATGGATGTGTTTATTACCTTGATTGTGGTGATGGTATCATGGTGTTTGCATATGTCCAAACTCATCAAATTTTATTCATAAATATGTGCAGTTCTTTGTATATATATCAATTATATCTCAATACAAAAACAACCAAAATGCCATTATAACAGCACCTGACACATATAAAGTTCTCAGTAGATTTTATCCATTAGTACTATTGCAACTACCACAACATAAAACTGAGGTCAGCCGACAAGCTTCCTTTCTCATGCTAGTCCATCTGTTTTTTTTTGTTTTTTTGTTTTTTTTTGTACGCGGGCCTCTCACTGTTGTGGCCTCTCCCGTTGCGGAGCACAGGCTCTGGACGCGCAGGCTCAGCGGCCATGGCTCACGGGCCCAGCCGCTCCGCGGCATGTGGGATCTTCCCGGACCGGGGCACGAACACGTGTCCCCTGCATCGGCAGGCGGACTCCCAACCACTGCGCCACCAGGGAAGCCCTATTCCATCTGTTTTTGATATCAAGGTTTATAAATGTCAAAAAAAAGAGTTTAGTCTTCATTCTTTTTCTGTTTTCTTGAGTGGGTTAATTATCTATTCCTCAAAGTTGTGGTGAAACTTGCCTTTAAAACTGCTTAGACCTGGAGATTTTCTGACATTGACGACTCATTCAGTTTCTTTAATGTTTTATGTCTATTCATATTTCCAGTTTCTTTTTGAGTTAATTTTGGCAATTCATATTTTCCACTCCATTTGTCAGGTTTATTGTCATAAAGTTGTTTGGAGTATTCTTTTATGATGTCTTAAAGTTTTACTGTGTCTTTTATGACCTGTTTTTTCATGGAAAGAGTAAAATCTGTTTTATTGGTTTGTTGCAAAGATTCAGTCTTTGCTTCTATCGATCTCTCTTTTCTTTAATTTCCTTAGTTCATCATGTTCCATTATTTATTTCATTTTCCTTTCTTTGGGTTAACTGTGTTCTTTTAGGAACTCCTAGAGTTGTATGCTTAGCTTGTTCATTTCCCTTTTTCCTAGTATTTATACTTAAGCATGTACATTCTCTCTGAATATTGATTTTTGTGGTAGCCCACAGAGTATTACATGTATTTAGTTTCAAGTATCACCAAGAATTTTAATACAAGAAGCATTCCCTTCCCACTATCCCCATCCCTATTCGCAGTCCACAAGGGCAACTAGCTTTCAACTTTTTAAACAGTTTCCTTTGTGTTTATCTCTTTATTTCTAATTAACGTGATGTATTCTCATTGCTTGTGTTTCAGTTTATTATCTACTGACCTCCTGCTGTGAAAGATAATACGTGCTCCCATATCCTTCCTCTCCCTCTGTCCTCCTAGAGAGTCAATGTCACCATTTTACATTAAATCGATACTCAGTGTTTACACTATTGTATGGATATATAAGTATTATTCACAGAAGAGCTATGCAGTATACTGTGATTACATTTCCTGTTTCACAATCTTTTTCCTCCCTCAAGTTAATAATAGGCTTTTGATTTTTGTTTTCCTTGGTTTTCTACTTTCTTATCCTTCTTTCCTTCCCAAGGTCTCCTCCGTAAGTTTAAATCTCTTCTCACTGGCCACACACATCAGGTATTTGATTGATTGTATCTCTTTCTCAGAGATAACCCTCCTAGAATCCTCTGTCTGCTTCTTCCAATCTTTACTTCTTGTGCTCTAGGCCTGCTCTGGGGATCCTGTCCAGGGATTTCTCTTCACTGTTATGCCAGGGACCAGTGGCTTGAACACAGGGAAAGGCAAAGGGGACTTTCTCCAAAGTTCTGCCACTGGTTCCCGCATCTGGTTTTTACCGCTCTGTTTATGCTATTGTTTTGATAGACTGCATTCTTCAGCAGCTTCCTGAGAGGGGTGCATATTATTCCTGATCATTTCATGGGATTCTTAACAGTTTCTGAAATATATGTAATTTTTATCTGTCTCTATTACCTGCCTTGGTGTGGGTCTTTTTCTTTTATTGTCCTGGGAACTTAGTAAGCCCATTCAGTTTGGAAACTCATTTCGTTCAGTAGTAGGGAAATTTCTATAATTATTTCTGGGATAAAACTGTCACTATTTTTTATGTCTTTATGGAAAAACTTATTCAGATGTTAGCACTCTTGAACTTATCCTCTTTTTTCTACGTTTCTTGTCCTTTCTCTCTTATTTTCCATCATCCTATTTGTGTGTGTATGTGTGCATATATATATATATTTATATATTTAAAAGTATGTATTTATATTTCTATAACACATTTATATGTGTGTGTATGTGCAAATGTGATGATGAAAAAATATATATCACTTTCACCCTCACTTAAATCTAAATATTTAGTAATTTTTCTTATGATTTCTCCTTTGATCCATGAATTATTTAGAAGTGTGCTTTGTAGTTTCTAAAGAAAAGTATGTGTGTTGGGGGGGGCATTGGCAACCTTTTTGTTACTGATTTTTATTGTTACTGAATTTTGATCCGACAATGTGGTCAGTATATAATTTAAAAAATGTGTATTGAATTTCCTTTTGACTTAATGTGTGTTTATGTTTAACTTTCCTAATATCTCATGTATGCTTGAACCAGAGAAATATTTCCTATTTGCTGGGTGCAGTATTTCACATGTACTTCCCTTAGATCAAGCCCATCAATGGGGAAAACATTTATTAATATTTTGTCATCTTGATTTGCCATTTTCCAAGGAGACTTGTGTTCAGTGCTCCCCTGACAGTCCCTGTGTAGCCCCTTCAGTTAATCAATCCTTCTCCCTTTGACTCCTGGAAACCACTGGTGTGATTTATGTCTGCACCGTTTTGTCAGAATGTCATATACACGGAATCTTACAGGAGTAAGTCTTTCAGGACCAGCTTCTTTCATTTAGAAAAATTTATTTAAGGTTTATCCTTGTTGTTTCATGAGCTGACAGTTTGTCCCGTGTGTCCGAGTAGTGTTCTGGTGTGTGCACATACACAGTTTGTTTATCCAGCCACCTGTTGAAGCACATTTAGTTTGTTTCCAGTTTGAGGATGTGAATAAAGCTGTTAGAAACATTTGCACAGAGGTTTTGAGGAGAACACACGTCTTCAGTGCACTTGGGCAAATACCTAGGAGTAGGATTTCTGGGTCCCTGTGGTAAGCATGTATTTAACACTGTAAGAAATTGTTAAACTTCCAAAATGGCTGCGTCATTTGTGTTCCCACTAACCGTGAATGAGGGTTCCTTCCTGTTGCTCTGTATATTCACCAGTCTTGCATGGTTAGTTTTTAAATTTTAGCCATCCCAGGTATGTAGTGGTCCCAATTTGTGATTTTAATTTAACTTTTTTTCTTTTTTGCCTCACCATGCAGCATGCGGGATCTTAGTTCCCTGACCAGGGATCGAACCCGGCCCCTTGGCAGTGAGAGTGCGGAGTCCTAACCACTGGACCGCCAAGGAGTTCCCTGATTTAACTTTGTTAATGCATCATTTCGTATGCTTTTTTGCCATCTGTGTATTATCTTTGGAGAAGTATCTTTTCATGTATTTTGCTCATTTTGAAAGGGGGATTGTTTCTTATTGTTGGGCTTTAAGAGCTCTTTATATATTCTACATGGATATGAGACTTTTATCAGATATAGGATACATAATTATTTTTCTCCAAGTCTGTGGCTTGACTTTTCATTCTCTTAACAGTGTCTTTTACAGGGCAAAAGTTTCAAAAATTTTAAGGGTACAATTTATCAAATTTTCTGTTATGACTCATGTCTTTAGAATCACATCTAAAAACTTGTCACCATACCCAAGTTCACACAGATTTTCTTCTCTGCTTCTTCTAGAAATTTTAAACTTTTAGATTTAGAATGAGGTCCATGATTTATTCTGGGTTAATTTTTGTACACGGTATGAGGTATGTGTCAAGGTTCTTTTTTAAAAATTTTTTTAATGAAAATTACATATATTTTTAATTGGGGTATAATTGTAAGGTTCTTTTTTTTTTTTTTTGACTTTTTTGCACATGGATACTCAGTTGTTCCAGAAACATTTGTTGGAAAGATAAAACTTTCTTCATTGAATTGCCTTTGTACTTTTGCCAACAGTGAACTGTGGGTCTATTTCTGGGCTTTTTATTCTGTTCCATTGTGAAATGCACATACTCTTTCAGCAATATCATACTGTCTGGGTAACTGTAGCTTTATCATAAAATTTGAAGTCAGGTAGAGTGAGTCCTCAACTTTGTACTTCTTTTTCAGAGTTGTTTTGGCTTTTCTTTTTCCTTTGACTTTCCATCTAAATTTTAAAATTAACTTGTCTACATTTACAAAAACTTGCTGGAATTTTGATTTGGATTGTACTGAATCCATTTATCAGTTGACAAGATGGATATCTTAAAATACTGAGTCTTTCAATCCATGAACATTGTAGATCTCTTTATTTAGATCTTCTTTCATTTCTTTCATTAGTGTTTGTAATTTTTAGCATACAGACTCTTTTATTAGATCTACACCTAAGCATTTCATTTTTAGTGCTATTGTAAATGGTATTGTTTTTGGAATTTTAAATTCCAATTATTTATTGTATATAGGAAGATGACTGACTTTTATATATAGGCCATGTATCCTGTGATCTTGTTAAATTCACTTTTTAGTTCTAAGAGATGATTTTGTAGATTGGGATTTTCTTCAAGACCGTCATGTCATCTGAGAATAGAGGCAGTTTTATTTCTTTCTTTCCTATTTGTATGCCTTTTCTTTTTCCTGTCTATTGTAAAAACTTCCAGCAGAAGTTCTAGTCTTCGAACAAGATATTGATACGGAACAAGAGTGGTGAGGGAAGATATCCTGTCTTTGTTCCCATCTTAGAGGGAAAACATTCTTTTTTTTTTTTTTTTTTTTTTACCATTGAGGTTAGTTGTAGGTTTTATGTAATATGTAAATGCTTTCCATAAGGTTAAGGAACTTCTTTTCTATTTCTAGGTTGTTGAGAGTTTTTTATCACGAATAGATGTTGAATTTTGTCAAATGCTGTTTTTGGAAGCTACCAAGATATCTATATGGTTTTTCTTCTTCAGTCTCTTAATATCATGAATTACACTAATTGATTTTAAAATATGTTGAACAAGCCTTGTATTCCTGGGATGAATCCTGCTTGATTGGCATGTATAGTCTTTTTTTTTTTTAGTACTTTTATTTTTTTAATTATTTTTTTAACATCTTTTTTGGGGTATAATTGCTTTACAATGGTGTGTTAGTTTCTGTTTTATAGCAAAGTGAATCAGTTGTACATATACATATGTTCCCATACCTCTTCCCTCTTGCGTCTCCCTCCCTCCCACCCTCCCTATCCCACCCCTCCAGGCGGTCACAAAGCACCCGAGCCGATATCCCTGTGCCATGCGGCTGCTTCCCACTAGCTATCTACCTTACGTTTGTTAGTGTATATATGTCCATGCCTCTCTCTCGCCCTGTCACAGCTCACCCTTCCCCCTCCCCATATCCTCAAGTCCGTTCTCCAGTAGGTCTGTGTCTTTATTCCTGTCTTACCTCTAGGTTCTTCATGACATTTTTTTTCTTAAATTCCATATATATGTGTTAGCATACGGTATTTGTCTTTTTCTTTCTGACTTACTTCACTCTGTATGACAGACTGTAGGTCTATCCACCTGATTACAAATAGCTCAATTTTGTTTCTTTTTATGGCTGAGCAATATTCCATTGTATATATGTGCCACATCTTCTTTATCCATTCATCCGATGATGGGCTCTTAGGTTGTTTCCATCTCTGGGCTATTGTAAATAGAGCTGCAATGAACATTTTGGTTCATGACTCTTTTTGAATTTTGGTTTTCTCAGGGTATAAGCCCAGTAGTGGGATTGCTGGGTTATATGGTAGTTCTATTTGTAGTTTTTTAAGGAACCTCCATACTGTTCTCCATAGTGGCTGAACCAATTCACATTCCCACCAGCAGTGCAAGAGTGTTCCCTTTTCTCCACACCCTCTCCAGCATTTATTGTTTCTAGATATTTTGATAATGGCCATTCTGATTGGTGTGAGATATCTCATTGTAGTTTTGATTTGCATTTCTCTAATGATTAATGATGTTGAGCATTCTTTCATGTGTTTGTTGGCAGTCTGTATATCTTCTTTGGAGAAATGTCTATTTAGGTCAGTCTTTTGTATATATTTCTGGATTCAATTTTCTGAAGTTTTTTTGAAGAAATTTACATCTAGACTCACAAAGTATAGTGGTTTGCACTTTTCTTTTCTTGTAATATCTTTGTCTGATTTTAATATTAGCTCAATTCTGGCCTCATAAAATGACTTAGAAATTGTTTCCTACTCTTTTTTTTTTTTTTCCCCTGGAGGAGATTGGGTAGATTTGGCATTATTTTTTTCCCTAAATGATGGTGGAATTCACGAGAAGCCATTTATGCTTGGGGTTTTCTGTGTGGGAAGGTTTTCAATTACAAATTCGATTTCTTTAATAAATATAGCACTATTCAGACTCTATTTCTTTTTCAGTGAATTTTGGTAGTTTATGTCTTTCAAGGAACTGGTCTATTTCACTTAAGTTGCCAAATGTATGAGTCTACAGTTGTTTGTTTTATTCTCCTGTTATCCTTTTAGTGTCCGTGAGGTCGAGAGTGAAGTTCCCTCTTTCATTCCTGGTATTGTTATCTATGTCTTCTCTCCCTTTTTTTTTCTTGGTCAGACTCACTAGAGGTTTACCAATTTTATTGAGTTTTTTCAAAGAATCAGTCTTTGGTTTCATTGGTTTTCTCTATTGTTTTTCTGTTTTTTAAAAAAATTTCTTTAAAAATTTTTGGCTGCGTTGGGTCTTCATTGCTGTGCAGCCTTTCTCTGGATGTGGTGAGCGGGGGCTACTCTTCATTGTGGTACGTGGGCTTCTCATAGTGGTGGCTTCTCTTGTTGCGGAGCATGGGCTCTAGGCACATGGGCTTCAGTAGTTGTGGCACACGGGCTCAGTAGTTGTGGCTCACGGACTCTAGAGCACAGGCTCAGTAGTTGTGGTGCATGGGCTTTGCTGCTCCGTGGCATGTGGGATCTTCCCCGACCAGGGATCAAACACGTGTCCCCTGCATTGTCAGGTGGATTCTCAACCACTGCACCACCAGGGAAGTCCCCTGTTTTTAGCTTCATCGATTTCTGTCTTCATCATTATTCTTTTATCCCTTCTGCTTGCTTTGGGTTTAATTTACTTTTCATTTTCTAATTTCTTAAGGTGAAAATTTAGATCAGATCTTTGTTCATCCTTAATATAAGCTTTTAGTGCTATGAATTTCCTCTGAGCACTGTTTTAGCTGCATCTCACAAAGTTAGATGTGTTGTGTCTTAAAGTTTATTCAGTTCAAAATAATTTTCAATTTTGGTTGAGACTTCCTCTTAGAACCATTTCCCCCCAGTATTTGGGGTTTTGCTCAAATTTGTTTCTGTTATATTCTACTTTTATTTAAACTATCAATGAAGAATATATTGTTTTCTTAAACATTCAATTATCTTTAGAGCAATTAAAGTGAGAAAAAATATTTTATTTTAACTTTGTATTTTCCATTTCTCTTTTTTTTGGGGGGGCGTATAGTTGTTTTACAATGTTGTGTTAGTTTCTACTGTACAGTGAAGTGGAGTGGAGTTCCCTGTGCTCCACAGCAGGTTCTTATTAGTTATCTACTTTATACGTAGTGGTGTATATGTCAATCCCAATCTCCCAATTCATCCCACCCCATATGGTCCATTTCTAATACTCTTCATTTCTTTGTGTAGATCCAGGTTTCTGACCTATATTGCATTCCTTCTGACTGAAGAACTTGTTTTTAACATTTCTTGTAGAGCTGCCACCCTGCTCCGTCTGCTGTCTCCAGGGTCTCCAGGTCTCCCTCAGCCTCCACACTCAGCTTTTAGCGCGTTATTCCAAGTATCTAGCTGAATCTTCTTATTGGCTCTACGGCCTCTGACAGCACCTGCGCCAGGTAAGGAAAAGCGTGGGTCCTGTTTCTCGCTACAGGCACTTGCCTCTTTGAAGATTTCCAGTTAGCTATTTGCTCTTGTGACCTTAGTTCTCTAAGGGGGACGAGGAAAGTAATTAATTTGCAGTTTGTCCAGCGGTTTTCTTGTTGTCAGGGTGGGTGTGCCTCTCTTTCCAGCTTTCTGTGTCGCCATGCTGAATCTAGAAATCCAAAGAATCATTTTTTGAATTCCTACCTTTCATATTTGTTTTTTTTTCAAATATTTTTGATCTTTGAAAATGCTGTCCTGCCTTTTGTTATTGCTTATGTTCTTTCGTTAATCCACGCAAGTTTAAATGTATCTTTTTTTAGTGGTGTCTTTCAGGGTTTTCCACTTCCTCTAATTCTTGAGTGCTGGTTCTTCCTGTGTCGAGTCTGCCCATCTGTCTTCCACGGTGCTTCCTCATGTAGCTTCAGCGGTGTTTGCGTGCGGAGTTTCGATCACGTCACGTTGAATTTTGATTTGCTGTCGGCAAGGACTGTCCTCTCCATGGAGGACCCATAATGCCATGTGTTGCGCGCATTTTCCTACGGAACGGCTTTTCATTTGTTTTTGCGGGTGGGGGGTGGTCTCAGGATTTCACTGTCCTGGACCAGTCTTCATGTTTAGCTCTTGAGTGTGGTCCCTGCTCCCTTTGGGCGGTATAAATTCACATCTGCACAGGGTATAGTCCGAGGTTTTGATTTCTTGCAAGTCATTTTTTTCATACAAAGTACCTGGAGACTGAAAGTTTCCTTGCTGCTTCCTGGGACGAGGACACAGAATTTTCTTGTCTGCCTCTCAGGCTGGCCAGCCTTTTGACACATCTGGGTCTTGAGGAGCTGGCTGCGTACCAGTTCCCTCTTTCTTTCTTCTCCAGTCCTCTCCCTGGGATTAAAATCCCAGCTTCCGGGCCAAGTCTGAAATCCTTGTGGGTCTCCATGGCAACAGTGTCTACACTCTGTTCTGAGGCTTCTCTTCGTTTCCGGAGCCCAGGAATTTCTATCCCCCAAGTACACTGTTAAGAGAAAGTGATATCATACCGGACGATTCTATTAGTTTGTTTCTAGAGGGTCCTTCCACTCCTCATCCCCAGATCTTCCTCCTTTCAGCTCGAGCGGCCATGTGGCTGGAAACGGACTAAGTACAGCTCTCATGTGACTAGAATTTGGGTGACCCCCCCCAAATGCAATGTGTCTCCCTCCAGTTTCCTTAAGAAAGAGAGATTCAGGTCAAAGCCAATTTGAACCCTCACCCTCCTTAGTTACATGGATTATGGAATTTAGTGATATCTAATTTCTCTTCTTGACCCCTTGAATGATTTGTAAATACGATGGCTACACGTGTTTTTTTTACTGTCCGTATGACAATGAAGTCAGGGCATTTTGCTTTATATTCAGGGAGTTCATATTAGATCTTTAGTTATTTTAATGCACGTTTAACTACTACCCATGCTTACCAAAGTCAACTAACTTGCTACTTACATTAAGAGGAAATGCATGAAAAAAATGTCACTTTCCCAATATCACCGGCAATTCCTACTGGTGAGGCTTTTTCAAATTCCCAAATAGTCACCAGTTGAGGCGCATTCTGAATCAAGCATCTCAAATTTCTGCACTTTGCTTTCAAGAAGAACGCTCTACCCCTCGATGGTGTTCTAGAGATGCCAACAATGGAAGATGAAATGGAGGAGAGACTTAAGATATTCCTAGATCATTACCTTCAGTTCCCCAGTGAAATAAAAAGAGAAATGTTAAGTGAAAACATTCTCCTTAGTAAGGGATTGCATTTCTTGTTATTTCATTGATTACTAGGGTACTGACTGTATACTTTTTACTTTAATAACTTTCCTCCAGTAAAGGGCAGACCTCCAAAAGGAATTTACTGGGTAAAGTGACCGGTCTTTAATGTGTAAAATGTGGTTTATTTCTGTGACCCCTCGAAGCAGTTTCATGGAGCAGTAAGCTGTAAGACAAGCAGCATAAGCAGCTGGAGTAAGAAGTGCAAACGCTTTGCACGAAGATGCTGTTTTATCAGCCAGTCTTTTTCTTATCTGTAAGGTTAAGGTGCTCTATTACATTCACTCTAAGTTTGTTTCAAGGCTAAGAAAGAACTATAATCAAAATTCCAGAGGCGTTATGGGGTTGAGATCCTCCAGTTTGGGAGTTTATAAATTGATGGTAGAGAGGACTGTCAGGTAAAATGCATCCGTTTGGTTCCTGAGAGGAGGTCACACCAGGTCTCACTCCTGCCTGCTCTTGTTTCAAAGCATCCATCCCAAGAGTTTTAGGAACACGTACAGCTACTTATTCACACGGCAGCCTCCTTCCAGACAGTGAACCTCTGGGCAGGATTCCGTTCTCCCTGTTTTCGAAACATACCACCACTGTGTGTGCGTAGGCCGCGTAAATGACGACACGGTTTTTCTCATATTTGCCCTTTCAGGTTTTGAGCTCTGAGTTTGCTTTAGGAAACACAGTCATACTCCTGCTATTATGATCCCAGGGCACTGCTCCTTCTCATTCTTCTTGCAACTTTCAGCTCCCTCTTAACCACCCTCAACCCTGACAGGCCCTACCTGTGCAGCCTCAGCTGATCCCTACCCCCCAGCTCAGACTGAGACAGGATCATTTAATCTCACACCAAAGACTCGTGCCTGCTTGTGTGTTTGAAACACGTCCTTGGTCCCAGCTGTCTCATACCCTAGAAGGGAGTAGAGATCTGAGTGGATTGGGGAAGGCAGCATCACGTCACACCTGGAGGAGGTGGGATCCAGGTGTGGGAGAAGCGGGCCAGCGTGACCGTGGTGTTGGTGCTGGCATCGGTCCCGGGGATCACGAGGAAGCAGCCTGGCTAGGGCAGCACTGCATCCTTCTTTATAGACGCCCACATTAAATCCAGGATTCCTTAGAGTTAATTTCCAAATCATGAGCAAAAGGAAAGGGAATTTTCATTTCAGACGTAGAACTATGGATGGAAGAAAGTATTATAAAAATTTTGTCTCTTTGCCTAGGTAGCTCATTAGAATTATTTTTTTTCTGGGCCATGCAGCGAATAGGTGGTGTTACACTGATTGAATTCACAGTGGTGAACCGAAGGAACAGGGCCAGTCTGATTTACTTTGAGACATGATGAGGAAAAAGGATTCACTGTTCAGATCCAGAGAGTGAGGCAAATACCCTCTAAGCTCGCAGGTGCTGTTACGCCCTATCTGTCCAGCCAGCCTTGCGCCAGTTCAGCATCTCCGCGCTGCAGGTGCACTGACACGTGTGCACCACAAGATGGAGCCCTTACAGCAGCTCATCTCCCAGGACTTCCTTCCACCCTGTTCACGCTTCGGAAAGTGAAGCAAACACGGATGTGAAGAGGCGCACAGGCCTCGAGTGGATTAGAGACTGTTCCAGTCATTGTGCCTGAGAGTAGATCTGTCCTCGGCCTGTCTCGATCAACGTCCTTATCAGCGTCTTCCAGGAAGACACAAAAGACAAGCTTTAGCAGGAGGGCGGGTGATGCAAAACCAGGGAGGAGCATGGGGGCCTCTG
The DNA here is from genome assembly GCF_949774975.1 of Lagenorhynchus albirostris. Lineage (NCBI taxonomy): Eukaryota > Metazoa > Chordata > Mammalia > Artiodactyla > Delphinidae > Lagenorhynchus > Lagenorhynchus albirostris. Next base: position 3,574,873 of record NC_083111.1, read on the forward strand.
GGCATATCGTAAAGATTCGGGGGGCTTTTCCGCGGGCTGCCAGTGGACAGGGATGGAGGCACAAGGTTGCCTTTGATGGAGCAGGAAAAAGAGCTTTGGACAGTGAAAGGGCAGGTCTGGACGAGCACGTCACGGTAGCTGTGATGCTGATAACCGTACCGTCTCACGCAGTGCTACTTACTCAGCGTGCGGGCCGTGCGCCGCCTGTGGGAAATGGCGTGCTGTCTGTCCTGGATGAGGGCAGGCGCTCCTGCCAGGGGTCAGTGAAATTCATCACGAAGTACATTGCTTAGTGGAGCCAAACAGGTAAAACTCACCTGGTGAGGGAAGCAGGGCATCCACCGCATTCCAGCGCCAACTCTTCATCTTGGGAAGGGCCTGCCTTTGAGTAGCGCTGAATGGCAAAGGCTCCTTGGCGTCAGTACTAAGTACTTAGTACTAATGGTGCTAAGTACGTTAAGCGCATCCTCACCTTCGGATAGAGGCACAGCGGACTTAGGGCCAGTGTCGTGAAAGGTGGACGTTCACATGTTGGACCAAACGGCCTCGCTTTCCTCATCTGATGGGCGGTAGCAGTAATATCTAACACAAAGCGCTGTCATGCTGGAGGTCAGAAGTATAACGCAGGCAAGGTTCATGGCGTGTTTCACGGCACATGGCACAAATGTGCTTATTCGCTGCAAGTGAGAATTAGTGTGCTTCTCCTTAATACCTCTTGGAGGAAAATACTGTTGTTTTCCCTGTTTCGTAGGTGAGGAATTGGGCTGAGTTTCAATGAAGCTTAACAGCGTCCTGTGGTCATTGCCGTTCCTGCGTGTCAGGGCCCAGGCTTAAACCCAGGGATTTTCTGACTCTAGATTCCAAACAGGTGCTTGTTGATCATAGCACACTGCTCGTTCCTGGCTGGACTAGACCAGTGGCTTTTAAATTTTTTGACCAAAGCTCAACTGTAGTCATAACCTAGTACTCCTGCCGCCCACCTCTCCCCAGGTACACAGACACATATATAATCTGAAACAAGACTTACATGAACTAATACTTGCCATTCATAAATGCGAGGCACTCTGATATCTTCTACTCCATTTTATTTCATTTTTAAAGAGAAAGCGGGTGGTGACCTATTGAATTGATCTCCTGGGCCACAAATGGGCTGGAACCCACAAGGTGAAAATGCCGTAATAGCAATTCCTATGAACTCTTCAGTTCTAATTTTCTCTGATTCTCCAAAAAACAAAACAAAACAAAAAACACAAACAAAAGCCTTCAAACCCAATTCCCTTCATCCAGAACAGAAGACCTGAACTTGGGAGCAGTTCACGTGGAAAAGAATAAGGATTTTAGCCGAGGCTGAGTTGCGGAAACACTGCAAAGGTGAGGGCAGAGGGCTTGCCTTCAAGGCCCCCGCAGGAGCCCTGCATTCCCTCTGGGTGCCAAGTTTTAGGAGAAATCAACCACCTGAACACGTTCGGAGAAGGACAGTCAAGGTGGAGCTGGGTCTGAAATTGTTCAAGGAGCCAGGCATGTTTCATCTGATTTTGATGGGAAAGAGTCTCTAAACCATAAAAAAAAGAAAAAGAAGTATATTATGATAATAGGTCTCTAAGGTAGTTGAATAAGTCTTGGCCCGTCTGATGCATTATCTCACATCAAGCTTATTTTTATTGGGTTTTTAGATTTTGGTGTCTAAGCTGAGAATCATGCAAAATGATTGTTGCTGCACTTCCGTCCTGTGAAAGGCAGGCAGGAAACCGCCCCTCCCAGGGTAAGTGGAGGAGCTCTCAAGCTTGCCCTTGGCCAGACGTTTGCCCAGCTTCAAAGGGGTTTCAGAGGGCGGGACCGACTGCAGCCCAGGCTGTGCCTTGGAACTCAGACATTCCTCTCCTGGAGCCTGGCCCACCCGGCGGGAAAGCCCCCTGTTCCTGATGCTCTGGGCTGGTGGGAAGCTCTTGCCCGGTTGTTTCCCTCCCTCCTGGGCTCCGGCCGAGAGCCGATTCCCCATGAGTCAGGAAAGGAGGGAGTGAGAGGCTGAGCGGTCCCTCCCCGGGTTTCACGGGGCCTCGGGAACGCCTGGGGCTGGAATTCCCCCTGGAAGGCGGCTCCAACAATGGAGGTTTGCGCTGTGTGGCGGGTAGGGCGTTCTGCTGGAACAAGTAGCAGCAGGTCTGTTGGTAGTTTGTTAGATTCAGGAAGGAAAGCGGAGAGGGGAGTCAAGAATGACTCAAAGGCTATGTGGTTGGGAAACCTCGGAGCAAAATCAGGCCACCAGAACACAGTGGGAAATCTGAAGTGGTACAGACCGGGGGCGGGGGGAGAGGCTGGAAGTGTGGATGGTACTTGTTTGTGGCTTCGAGTCGGAGCTGTGTCCGTGAAAGTCTGTGTTCGTGAGAGCGGGAGGGGTTAAAATGCTCTGTAGATCTTGCTGCACAACTGTTTACCGTCCAATGTTAAATCCTGGTCCTTGGGGCGAAACGTGGTCGTAGTTAAGGGTGAAGTGGGTCTTAGGGATGTTGGAGTTGGGCTGTTGTCCTAGATGCCATTTATCTGCTGGCATCCTGGATTGAGTTCCACTTTTAGGATATAATTAACACATGCATTTTTGGTGGTTCTTTCAGTAGATCTAAAATGAACGGGTTAACGAGGTGCTGTCTGAAAACGGCCGTCTTCATTTTATTCTGCTCTCTCAGGTGGGGAGAGACCGGTGGCCCCCCCCCCGCAGCTCCGCACCCCATCTAGTTGATGGGGTGGGGAGAGACCGGTGGCCCTCCCCGCAGCCCGCACCCCATCTAGTTGATGGAGACGAAGGGAGGGGCTGCTGAAGCGGAGGAAGTTGTGCGCATGCGCGCCTCGGGGCGGAGTCTGGAGGGACGAACTGATGGAGCGAGATGCTGACGAAAGCATCACTTGTCACGTATGGGGCATGCCCTATGCATGAGCGGTGTTCTAAGCACTGTATATGATGGTCTCATTTGATTTCAACAACCCAATTAAATGATTACTATTACTGCCCTCCTTTTATAATTAAAGAAACTAAAGCACAGAGAGGCTAGCGGATTCGCCCAAGGTTGCGGAGCTGGGATGGTCTGACCGCCAAGCTGCACCATGAACACGTCCCAGGCAGGTACTGTCCTCACCTGGCTTGATAGACCGGCAGAAGGTGGTAGAGTCAGAAGCTGGAGAGACTGTTTTCTAGGGGGGACAGTGTTGCTTCGAGTGCCCGGGTGATAAGTTGTGATCCAACATCAGGGAGAGACACATGCTTCTCTCATTTTCCAAAGGCCATGGGGAAGTCAAGGCTTTGGGTGCTTCCACGGGGAGGGCCATGGCCCTCTGAGAAGCTCTATACCCCGGAGCGCCGGCAGCCCTGCGGTCGAGCGCCCTCAAGCGCTCATGTGCAGTGGATTTCCGCAGGGAAGCGGGGTGGACCATTCAGGGGGACGGCAGAGAAGGGCACTTAGGAACTGGCCAAGGACCAAGGTTCTGCAGCAGCTCAAGGGACACCACCCAAGCCAGCTGAGCTCAGGAAAATGCAACCTACTTGTCCCCACGGGCAGATGAGGTCCGGAGAGGTGCTGAAGGAGTGAGGAACCTCCACTCTAAAAACAAATCTTTATTCAGTTTCTTTCTGTCAGTTCCCAGAATCTGTTCAAAGCACAAAGCAGGGGACATTTTCTACCAGGAAAATAAGCTCACCTCAGTTGTCAAGGGTTTTTGGAGGGACAGGAACCGTCTGGGGTCTGCTTCTCAGCCAGGCTTGTGTGCCCAGAGTCAAGGACACAAAACAGATGCTCAGCCAGCGTCCCCCAGCCTGAGCATTCCACACGCGAGAGGAACAGGCCGTGTCCGGATTTTAGGGGACAAATGTAGGGCTTTTCCTTGAAGCTGTTTAGATGCTACATGAGGAAATGCAAATAGGAAACATCTGACAGTAAACCAGCAAGCCGTTATTGCATAAAGATGAAAAATTCAGTCCCCGGAATAGAACAGCACATGGAGACGAGACGCAAAGCTTAAAGCCGCGAGAAGGAGAAGAGAAGCAGCGGCACCTTCAGATACTGTGGAGGAATGGCCTTGGGAGAGAAGTTAGGTTTTACAGTCTTCACCCCAAATGCCAGTGTCCCCTCCTGCTCTGACCCTCTGTCTGTCACTTTTCAGCCTGCAGCCCGTCGGTGATGGTGATGCCGCCACTGCCTGGACCGTGTGGGGCCTCGTACCCTTGGTGGCAGTGCTGTGGCGCGGCTGGGCCACAGAGAGGGTGGGCGGGGGCAGCACGTCTGCGCGGTTCCTTTTGCTTGGCGGGTTGGAGTACAGACTGGAGTGTTTTCCATTTACTTTGCTCGTTGCCTCCCTCTTTGTTGTGAGTTGCCCTTGAGATTCTGACTGCACTGTCTGGTGAGGTTGCTGGTTCTTAAAGTCACAAGTTATGCGTTATGTTAAGAGTACGTGGAAGCATTTTACTGGGACCTCTTTCAAATAGTCACTAAATGACTAATTCTAATTCAGGGAAGATCTAGTGGGCCTGCCCTCCTAATGAGTGATAACTTTGCTGGGAGCTTTCGATGATATTGTTCAAGAATCAGAAAAAACATTCCTGCAGGGAGGGATTACTAGCCCCATTTGAAAACTGAAGTTTAGAGAAATTAATTGTCTAATCCTTTTACTGAAAGAGACCAATGGTCCACAGATGTGATTTCTTTAACAAGCTGCAAAATAGATAAATAGATGCATAAATCCATAAATACAAATATGTTCAGTACCTAACACTGATTAAAAATACTCTTCAGAACATCTTTGGAAAATAGGTCAGAAATAGCGTTTCATTCTGTATCTCGTGGTACATCTTCAACGAGGTAGAAATGAAATTGTTTGCACACCTGCATATCAATGGAAAAGCTGGCCATTTGGAGATGACATCCTTACAAATAAATTAGGAATATTGTTTCAGCAGCACTAAATGCTCCGAGGAGAATAAAACAGAGTGACCTGCTGCGCAGTGACTGGGGTGAGGTGAGCTGACATTACAGGGTGGCCTCAGAAGGGCTCTTAGCAGAGATATCAGAGCTGAGACCCAACTGGGGAGGAGGAAAGAGCCCTGTGTGTGACTGGGGAACAGCACGGGGGGTGTGCAGAGCCCTTGTGGAGCCAGGACTGGGTAGGGGGCGGGCTGGGCAAGGAGAGGGTCAGCAGACTCAGCACCATTTGAAACAGTGTTACTTGTGAATGGTCTACCATCCTCTAAGAACCTAAACTCCAGATGGCCGGGGCCTCACCTGTTTACTCTTGTTTCCTGCTCTAATCTAGCTCTGGTACTGTGTCTGGTACATAGTAGGTAGGCAGTAATATTACTCAATGAAAGAAAAAAAAAGCTATTGTAGTCAAGTCTGTCCAACCCAGGTCCTTACTTTGCAGACGCGTTAGATACTCAGCAGAGGGGAAGCTACTTCCAGCAGGATGGGACCTGCCCTGGGTTTAGGCTGGTCAGCCTCTGATTCTCCACTGCACCATCCTGCCCCCTGCTGCTTCGTGTATCACAAAAACACAAAAAAACAAAAACGGTCAGTGTTTCTAAAAGCACAGGTTCTCCTGGACAGAATTTCTCACTCTCCGGAATTGACATTCTAAGTTACATTCGAAGGAACTTTGTTTCTTGTGTGTTCCACTCACAAAAATGATATTTTCTGTATCAAGGAGGAAAGCAAACAGACTGTGCCTTTTCTCTGAGCATTAAAACAAATATAAGACCACAACGCAATAGCAAAACACCCCGAATAAGCCAATTATAAAGTGGGTAAAGGAGTTGAACAGACATTTCTCTGAAGAAGAGATACAAATGGCCAACAGGGGTATGAAGTGGTGCTCAACACCATGAATCATCAGGGAAGTGCAAATCGAAACTACAACAAGCTGTCACCTCACACACGTTAGGATGGCTGTTATTTTTTAAAAAGTGTAGGTGAGGTTGTGGAGAAGTGCAACCCTCGTACACTGTTGGTGTTAAATTAAAATGGTGTAGCTGCTATGGAGAAGAGTATGGAAATTCCTCAAAAAGTTAAAACTAGAATTACCGTATGATCCAGCAATCCCACGTCTGGGTATTTATCCAGAAGAACTGAAATCAGATCTCAAAGAGATATCTGCCCTCCCATGCTCATGACAGCTCTTCACACAATAGCCAAGATACGGTAGCATCCCAGGTGTCCATTGACAGATGAACGCATAAAGGAAGTGAAGTCCATACACACATGAAGAAAGAAGAAAATCCTGCCACTTGCAGCAACATGGATGAACCTGGAGGATGTTGTGCTAAGTGAAACAAGCCAGTTACAGAAGGACAAATACTGCATGATTCTACTTACATGAGGAATCTAAAATAGTCAAACTCATAAAAGCAGAGAGTACAAGAGTGGTGGCCAGGGGGGTGAGCGAGGGGAAAGGAGAGCTCTTCAGTGGTTGTAAGGTGTCGGCTCTGCTTGATGAGTGAGTTCTAGAATCTGCCGTACAGCATGGTGCCTGCACTTTACAGTGTGGTGTGCGCTTCAAAATGTGTTAGGAGGTCGGTCTCATGGTGAGTATTTTTACCATAAAAACAAACAAACAACAAACAGAAACAAAGGGACACAAGGGAACTCTGGGAGGTGATGGCTCAGTCTGTCCCCTCGATTGTGGTGATGGTGTCATGGCTGTTGTGCAGACGTTCAAACCCATCAAATTGTACGCATCAGATGTACGCAGCTCCTTGTGTATCAGTGACACCTCAATAAAGCTGTTAAAAAAAACATAAAACAGTACGAGACCCTCAACCAGCGGTTCTGGTGACCGAAATGAAGGTAATGAAGATGACAAGGGATTTATCACCCTCTGGGGCCCCTACCTCCCTGGGCTACTGGCATCGCTCAGAGCTGCTCTCTGCCTGGGCTGAAGACATACTTACATAGGTGTTGAGAGAGTGACAAGTGAAGCTAATGCTTGCATATTAATAGTCTAGTACAAAAGATGACTGGCTTGTGACTGTTAGAAGTCAGGGTTGTTCCCCCCCCCCCCCCCCCGCAGGCCCACGTCTTAAATGGAGCAGGTACTTAACAGATGTAGGTTGAGTTGAACCAATCTACTTGTCATGGGGACTTGACCTCCACTTCATGGTGTCTTATTAAACGAAAACATAGTTTTTAAGATAAATATTCAAAATGTCAACTTCGAAATAAGGTGAAAAGCTCCCATGTTCACATGCCACATTCTACTTGTATGCCACAGACGATCTATTGAACAAAATGGGTTATTTTGTTGGCCATTGAATAAAGTTTTATTGAAAGTAGATTATTTGGTTGGATGGTATAGGCAACTAGAAAGGAAAAGTAGTTACAGGTGCTGTAGTCTGGAGGTTTCTTTATCAGAAGAGGAAGAATGTGCTCTCTGATACATCCCAAGAGTCGTGAATCTCAGACGAGCTCTGGTCTTCGCTAGCGTGCGCTTGTGAGTCACATGCAGTGTTTGCAGCTGCTCCGGGTAATCCGGTGACGACGCAAATGTCACTGTTCCCTCCGACCAGCACAGCCAAGAGCCAGGTTGACTCCCGAGCAGTGTCCCTGAGCCACGGGCTCCCTAGGATGCCAGGCCCTGGACTCTGATTCTTCCAAACTCCAGCCCTTCCTGTAAGAAATTCTGGAGGCAACTGAGGAATTTCGTTTTGGAAATTACAGGTGGAATATATGCTGTTTTTCTCCTTGCCCTTATAAAAACAGAAAACGGTAATTAAAATTTTAAGTTTTATAACTGGGTTTTTAAAAGGGAGGATGTCTTACACTTTGATTGAAATGTGGAAGATGGCTTAATTGTGTGGAAAGTACGCCAACGATGGTAACGAAAGCAGGAAAGCCCGCAGCTAAATCATTTCTAGTCTTGGTTGCTGTGGGGAATGAACTTATTTTTCTTGTGGGGAACTTTTGCAGATGTTTCTAAGGAATTCTAGCTTTCAGAGATTGTTTGGACAACTGTTCTCAAGTTCAGGAACCTGTGGGCCGTGCACAGGACTTGGAATCGATCCTCAGGGCCCTCGGGGACCAATGGAGGGTGGTCAGAGGAATAATATGATCAGCCTTAGGTTTTAGAAAGAATAAGTGACATTTTTTAAACTATGGAGGCAGACAGGAGAGTGACTTACAGTAGGGCCAGGCCTGACGGCCAGTGGGGAGGCCGTGGGGAAGTGTGATGTGGGTTGACTCCTAGGGAGGCGAGGGGCCAGGTCAGAGAGCACGAGAAGGAAGGAGCAGTGATGCATGTAGGGACCCGGTCTCCAGCGGGAGAAGGCAGAGTTTGACACGGCTCTGCGGTTTCTAACCTGGATGACATTAACTTCTCATGTTCTTGCAACTGCAGTGTTTCATGTTCCGTGAGTAACACTGAAGCGGCAAGCATATTCCTAGCGTGCAGAACAGGTAAGTTGAGAGGAGAAGCTTCCGGAGCATCCTGGCGAGAACGTGGGGCGTGGAGTGGGGGGCACCCCTGGGCGCGTACCTGCGGCAGCCCGAGTCCACTACGGGAACGTCAGCCGTTGTCTTAGAGGATTTTCTGGCGGTCCAAGCGGAAGTCCGTTGTCATTTCGCTTAAGCTCCTAGGTGCTCTGTGTGCTGTGGGGCTGGAAGGGGCATCAGGAATCCACTTCCCACCTCCTCCCCCTGCCAGCTCACATCAGATGCTGACAGGCCAGAGTCTTGGGGTCTTCTGGCCGCAAGAGCGCCGCTGGGGAGCCCCTCTGCTCTCGCTCAGGGCTGAGTTCCCTGGACACGCTCCCCAAGGGAGAAGGACGCGGCCAGTGCTGGGTTTCCCGTGAGGCAGCATCGCAACGTGGTCCAGGGTGCCTGCCCCAGTCCTTCATCCAGGGCAGATTATTTCTTCTCCTCCTCCTGTTTCCAGAGCTGTCAGTTGGGAACAGTAACGGTAGGACTGGGTAGGGCACCACGTACGGTGGTCAGTACATTGTGAGGGCCCAACGTGTGAACAAAGATCTCGTTTCTTCTGGTCTGGTAGGTCGACGGCATTCAGGTGGGGAGACCTACGTGGCCAGTGGCACATCTGGTGTCATCGCTGTGTGGTGGCATTCAGTGGCTTTGTGTGGGGCTAGCGCGGGAGCCTCTGCGTGGGCATGCAGGCTGTAGCACCCTTCCCCCAACGCCCAAGCACTGGGGACGGGGCCCGTCCGCATCCTCAGGAAGTGTGATGCTGAGAGACCACAGCGGATTGCGGGGAGCACCAGGTAGGGAAACTCTTTGAGCCCCGTTATCCCAGGAGCTGGGGATCCTCAGAAGAGGGTTTCGTCAAGCTGGCCCCACTCCTGAACCTGTTAATAAATCCTTAACCTCCTTATTTCATTTGGCATATCTGAAATTAAGGGCATAGCACTTCCACAGGAATGTACCATGAAATCGCTTTCTCCCTTTTGGCCAACCAGAGTTTATATATTTAAAACCTGTGATGTGGGTTCTGAGTAAACTCAGAGCGACTGTTCAAGTTAGTTGCCATCAGCACCGTAGCAATAGGTGTTCAGTGTCTGTTGACATTTACTTTCTTTAGTCTCAGACAGATTTCATAGCAACATAACACAAAAGCCGAACGGCATCCCTGGAAACTTGTAAGCACAGCAAAGGCCTGGATATACCACAGTGGAAGGATGCCTCAGTACAGGGAAACGCTAGAGAAGTTTGGCAAACATGACTTAACCGGTCAAGCCGTGTAGAAAGGAAACATCGCAGAAGGTCAGCTTATAAAAAATAAACTCTGGCTTTTCAGGTGATTAATTGGCAGAGTGTGTAAACTCTGGCCATTGGATTATCTTATTCCAGGTTAATCTACATAATCACAAAATAATTTTAGCAATTAGAAAATGGAGAAAAGATCAATGACAAATATTGTTGCTAGAACATTCTATGAGGCATGTGGGTGAATGCCATATTCCAATTATTTATATATCCTGATAACATATGAACTCATACCATGGTGTTGTACATACAATAACTATACTCAGATAATGAAAATACACTCAAATATAAATGAAAATAATTTTTGACTTTTTTTGAGAAGGTATTTCAAATGTTTATGGCATCTCAGGGACATTAACGTAAATATCACTTATCGCAATAAAGTACCATCGCTACAGAAGGCGTATGAGATTGGCTGCCGAAGCACAGATGGTCCCCTAATATACCTAGAGAAAGATAAGATCTTAATAGTTAGTATTAAGTAATTTAAAATGAAGCTTTCTAAAGTACCCACAGCTTTTCTATTACTCAAATGGTTTAAAACTCAGAGTTTCAAATTTCTTGTCTTAATTACGTTCATCTATGAAACTAGTGAATATAGGTATAACATTTTTACACCCATTAAGAAAATGATGACTGATTGATGATTACTTTTTATTAAACAATTAATAAAGCTACCTGACATTTCAGAGAAGGCATCTTTGGATATTGAAATGATAACATTTGTCTATGATAAATAAGCCAGTCTCTGAAAGAAAAGAAAGATTTTTAGTAATGTTAGAGCTGGTGAAGTGTCACTCTACATTTATAATCGTCATCTAAGATTTCAATATTAATTGATCAGAAAAGCATTTTCATAGCAGGTACTAGACACATGGCATCTTCTTCAACATAGAAGAGAAGAGCAGGGTTTCAAAGGTCTTTGAAGGTCCCCAAGGGAGTTCTGTGCAAAGAGCACAGGGCCGGGCAAACATCTCCTATTTCTACAGATTTTGCCCTGGCTGGTGATGCAGGTGCTTGTCAACAGGCCTAACCCTAACCCCAACCCTAACCTAACCCTGACCCTAACCCCAGACACTCAAGATGGCCCAGCAGTAACTGTGGACTCTTTCCCTTAAGTCTGCCCCCTGTTGTCTGCCCCCGGTCTCACCACTGACAAGGAAGGAGACCAAATCCCAAGAAAGAAAGAGGAAAACGTAACTGGATTCCCTTTAAGCCCGGGGCAGAAGGGCCAGCCCGGGGGCTGGCTCTGGTTGCTGGGGGGCTTCCTAAGGAGATGGGAGATCGGGAGAAGGCCGAGAGGGGGGCGCTCCCGGGCCTCCCTCCCCCTCCGCCCCCCCTCTCCCCCACACTGGGAAGCTGGATCCTGAGATATGCTTGCGTGTTGGGATGGGCCTCTGAGAACCCCCGTGCAGAGGACTGTCTTCCCCTCCTGAGTCTCCATTTCCACGTGTGTGATGCAGAACAAGGACCTCTTCTGTAGGCACATGTTAAATGCCTTACGAGCATTAGCTATCGTTATATCTTCTTTAACAGTTAAATCTTCACACCATGACCCCAAGGCCCATACATTTGTCCAACAAATGGAAAGAGCAGGAAAGGACTGACCTGTAGGCAGGAACGTTGGCTATTTCATCAGAAATGTAAGCTCACCCCAGGAGGAGCAACCTCAGGTTACGTTGATGTGACAGACTTGATGGCCATGGCTTTTCTTCACAGAAATGGTGACTCTCCCTAGAACATTCCAGTCCAGGTCTTCTGTGGGTGGGGCTTGAGGCTTCCATCCTGCCCTGTATTCATGACATCAGGGCCAGAAAGCACAGGGAACACACGGCGTTCCACGCACAGATGTGCAGCAGTGGTCTTCGAACTCTGGAGGCCTGTTTCTGAATGCAGACTTTTTGGCCGGGAGGATTTCTCTCATTCGGTCATTACAGGGTCTGATGGCCACACTGAAATGGATGTTGCCATTCTGGGGGGACCTGGGGGTGCCAAGCAACTGGCCCGTTTCCCGGCAGAGGGATGAGGCTGGGCTCTGGAGCCAGGGCCTGGCCTGGGCCTGAGAGCCGGACCCAGGACTTCCTGGTGCCGCCTCGGGGGTTTCTCAAGCTCTCTGAGCCGCGGTTTCCTTCCTGGTACAACAGGGAGGGTAGAGGAACTGACCTCGGATGGTCGTCGTGAAGGAAAGGCGTGCCCAGCACGTGCTAGCGGGGGCCGCGTGTCACGTCACCTTCACGTAACCCACAGCTGCACAGCTGCCTTCTGAGGTCAGGTCCGCCCCCAGGGCCCCGGAAATGGCCATTTGGTAGCGCCATCAGAGCCTGCAATGATAGGGCCCTAGGGCACTAACTAATACAGGTGTCCACCTGACAAGACGCCCAAGCAGGCAGGCCTGTCTGGAGCCTAGAGCCCCCCAAGCCCGGCTCTGTGCCCCCAGAGAGCAACCGCGAGGGACCGCGTTCCTGCCAAGCGTCCACTACACGTCTTCTGCCGATGGAGCAGGGGAGCCCTCTCCTCCTGCCCGGACAGAGGCAGCCCTGATGTCTGGGGGGAATCCCTACACGCCGATGGACAGCGGACGGGCTTGGCCTGCTGAGGTTTGAGCTGCCTGTGATGGGCACGTCGTCCCGTGCCCGGCAGTCTTCCTGGCACCTCGCACACCGACGGCTCACAGCGCTCTTCTTTCCGAGACCCGCCTAAGAGGTCACGCTCTACAGAAATCTCCGCCACCTGCAGACCCCGTCTGCCGACACACACACGTCCGCTACCCTTCCTCCTGGGACGCTGGAGGTCCCCGGTGTCCCCGTCCCGCTGATGCCCAGATGAGCACCCACACGTTGGAGGAATCGGCCACCTCCCGAGCTCCGCAGCTTCTCCCCAGCTCTGCCCACCCTCAAGGAACCGTGCCAGGAGCTCAGAGCACCGCCCGCCGCCAGGACTCGGCCGTGGGTACCCGCCTCGCGTCAGTGAACTCGGCCTGCCCAGGACACGGGGCTTTGGGAGCCGGGGAAGCAAGTTCCGGGGTTCCAAGTGGAAGTGGGCCCCGAGCACAGCCCCTCCACGGACTCGGTGAATGCCGCTGACTGAGACGTGTCTCTGCTCTGGTTTCGAGGTCTGTGCAGCGGCGCTAAGGCCCCATCGCAGGCCCTCCGCCCTCGGCCCTCGCTCCCGGTCAAAGGAAAGCGCACCTTTCAGGCTGTGGAGGATGGAGGATCCCCAAGGAAAGCCCCGTCCCCCTCCTCCCCGCGGAAGGACCGGCCAGAGAAGGTGCTGCTCAGATCAAAGCCGTCCACTTCGAGCATCTCCTTTTTAAAATAACTTAAAACTTTCATTGGAGTACGGTTGATTTATAATGCAGTGTCTTTGCTGTACGGCAAAGTGAATCAGTTATACATATACATACGTCCACGCTTTTTTAGATCCTTTTCCCATGCAGGCCGTTACAGAGTACTGAGTAGAGTTCCCTGTGCTCTACAGTGGGTCCTTACCAGTCATCTGTTTTATATATAGTCGTGCGTATGTGTCAGTCCCAGTCTCCCACTTGGAGCATCTCCTCTTGGTGGCTGCTTGTTCCTTCCTTCCTAAGAGCTGTCTTCGTTCAGTTGCCTCCTTTCTCCCTATCTGAGCTGTGACTTTGTGACCTAGGCTGGCCCAGGAGAGCTCCGGTGGTGGCTGGGCAGTAGAAAGGGTCAGCGCTGAGCTCAGAGCCCCTCCCATCTCCCCAGACCCTGGGCCTCCCCTCCTGTTCCAAAGTGAAGGGGAAAAGATAAGAGATTACAGGCTGTGGAGTTATCTACAAAGGGCTCAAATCAGCAAGTGCTACAAGCCACAGAGACAAAACAACCTTACAGGACCAGGGAAGTGCTGAGGTGTGTGGGACTACCAGAGGAGGGTTCCAAAGCCCGACGGGGTTGGGGATCCCGGCTGAGTCCGTGGCGGAGGTGAAGCTCGGAGGCTCGCCTGGTCCCACCCTAGTATAGGGGGAGGGGGTTAGAGCCCACCGGTCCCCTTGCAAATTCTGCCTGGAGCTCTGGGCCCACCCTTTGTCCTGGGTTTTCCCTGATTTTCTTACAGTTGATCTGAAATCCCTGTAGCTCAAAAGGCAGTCTGACTTCTGTGTCTCCAAAGATAAATCTCAAGGGAAAAACTCTTCAATATAGGCAATTATTTTGTCTCCTTACATCTAAGTGCCTATCTGACATATTTTGTCAAACTTCCTTTAGTCACAGAATGTAATATTGTTATTCATCAGTTAAGGTCTTTAGACATACAGAGAGATGCCTACACCTGGCAGAATGAGTAGAGAACTTCCATTATATTCTGGTAAAAGGGCCAACTTAATATGGGCATCAATACCTAAGCAATTTTTTTTTTATAGCCTTAGATCCAGATACCTTTCAGGAAACTACAAAAGGCTTTATTTTTACAGCTTAATTCAAAGCTTATCAAGGTCACAGGCATTTCACTTATTATCAGAGGGCTTCCTGAGGAAAAGTAGAGTAAAAATAGAGGCATGCAGGTTGCACAACTTTACTTTTTAATAGGTGGGAAGGAGAAGGAAAAATATTCCTACTGGTTTGAGGTAATTATTTTCAGCGTAATGGTCTTTGAATGCAGTAAGCAATGGGAAGCAAAATGACCTCACTTTGTAGATTCAGGAAAAAAAAATCACTCTTGTGGGAGAGGAATCTATTATAAAGTATTGGATTTGAGAATGGTTCACAAAATTTCAGGGTCCTCTGAAGCATTTCTGTAAAATCTTTAGCAGTATTGTCTGTGGTTGGTGTGATGTATCTGTGATTATTGCATTAGATCAGGCATTGCCGAAACATCCAAACTATTTATTTTACTGTCTGAATGTGTGTATCGGGGGTGGGGGCGGTGGAGGGAGATTTGTTTCAAGACCAGTGGCTGACACACGGTAACGCTTCTCTCAGATAATCCTGGCTGCACATAACTGAAACATGAAAAATAGATATAAATATGCTTCTTATTAAAAAAATATGAATCCACAGTGCAGGGCTGCTTTGGTGGACCTACAATGCGAGACCGAGGGTTCTTCTATCTTTTCACTCTGCTGTGACTAGCTACCATTCCCTTGGACCGTCCTGTGGTCCAAGATGGCTGCTGGAGCTCCGGCCATTGAACCACATTCCAGGACAGAAAGGAAGAAGAAGGAAAACGAAGAGAGAATCCCTCCGTATTTAGGAGTCTTCCTGAAAGAACCATACAACACTACTGCTTCCAACTCTGTGGTTGGACCCGGAAGCAGATGGCTGTGATGGACACTGGCAAGTGTGTTTGGCTTAAAGTACTTAAAGGGCTGGAGTTTTAAGAAAAAAAATGAATGTGAAGAGTATGTGCCTGGCACATAGTAAGTACTCAATAAACATTAATGGTAATTATTAACAATGCAAAAGAGCAGAACAGAAATCTTAAAAAGTGATGTGGAAAATCCAGTGGCCCCCATGCCTTTATTCCTGGGCTGTCTTGAGGGGAGGAAGAGGGCAGCTAGTATCACAGTATTAATCCTCGCAGACTGTGGTCGTCCTTTTCCAGAAACCAGTTGGATCAGCATTTAACGGTCTGTGTCTCCTTTCGTATCGTTTGCAGTATTTGTCGAACTGTGCTCAGCGATTTTCAGACAAATAAGCACATGCACAGAACACGCCTTCTCCCAGAAACCTAGCAAGCAAACGTTGTTGAAAATGAAAACTGACTTTCGGTCTAGATGAAACAGTCCGCGCTTAGTCATCAGTTCTGCCTCTGGCCTGCTGTGTTGAAATAGGAAACAGAAAGGATGCCATTAGGCCCGACAGAAATGCAAATATAACTGAGGTTTGCAAGTGACTCATCCGCGGAGGGTTCCTTTATGCCTGTGCTGCCGCCACTGCACCAGACATCGCCTCCCCGGCCCCGTGTGGCCTTGACCAGATGTGTCACCAAGAGCCCTCTGTCTCTCCTCTCTGCCCGGGTAGGCGGTCCCCTCCCCTGGACTCACTCTGTGCTGGTCCTGCTGGCATGTGACACCTCCCTCCCCGACCCGCTTTGCTGGGGTGCTTTGAAATGAGGAGTAATTCAAGTTCTGCCCCATATTAGCTGTGTGGCCCTCAGCCGGTCGTTCCGTCGTCTGGACATCAGTGCACTGTCTGCGACGTTCCGGCACTGGATCGGGTAACCCCTAAGGACCCCTCTGTCTGGAAGCTTCTGTGGATTGTGTGGTTCTTTTAGTGTTGAAAGCAGAAAAGTTTTGTGAGGAATTGGGCTGTGCAAGTATAGAAAGGGCTCAGTCAAGCGCTTTTCCTATCCATTACCGGCGGTAGACATGAGCCGCTGTAGCCTAAGCACAGAGGCTTGGTCCCTGCCTTCGACAACTTTTACGTGCTCAGCGTCTATTCCCTGCAAGGGACAGCCCAGCACACGGGACACATGCCCTCTGCTCGCAGCACTGCTCCCCATCCGACCCCAGGGGTCACACGCTGGTGGGACTGTGGTGTCAGAATTCTTAGGGGCTGAATGTGTCATGTTCATCCTCACAATGACCAGTTTTTCAAACAGTTATTTCTGTAAGACTCTGATAACATCTTCAGGAGCCCAATCCGAGCTTTTCCTTGTACAACGGAGCCTTCAGGGTGTACACGCTCACTCTTGATAATCTTGGCATGAAAACTCCTGCTAATGATAGCATCTTTACTATAAATAGAGGTTTTTAGATGCCCTCTCCTTCTATTGTCCTATCTCTTACAATACTCAATGCATCTTAACCCTTTTTCTTTATTTCGTCATAAAACCGTGACCCTTGATGGTTGGGAGGATAACACAATAGACCAGATGTCTTAACCATGTTTGGATAAATCAGTCATCACCTTCTTTTTCCAAGAAAAATGAGGCAGAGCAGCTTGAGTGAGGCGTAGACTCTGCTTTCCATTTGGTCTTTCCAAAGCAAACAGAAAAAAGAGGTAACCGTCTGCTAGCTGTGTCGGGTCAGTTGTGAGGAATCGGGTCTAAGGATGTGCAACCATCGTTATTGTGAAAAGAGAAGGAGGCCACACTCTCAGTGTTCCGACTCATTTAAAATTGAGACTGAAAATAACCACCTCAGGAGAAAAGAGGGTTGATTCATGACCTTAGTTCTAGTTTAAGTTTGAGGGGAATATAGATGTTATACGAAGCTAGGGAGACAGGCTCTCAATACAGTGGCCTTTCCCTCAGATTGAAGAACGCTTAGATTTACATTTCACTAGGATGTGATTTCAGAACTTTGCTTTTTACAAAAACGTATGATCTGTGATGATGAGGCCATACGCCAGTAGAGTCATTCATCGCACGATATCATTCAGAGCAAAACAAGCTTAGGGCATCAGAACGACTCCAGTTTACAGATGGAGAAAATGTAACATAGAGGGGGTTACATGATCTCATCTTCGTCCAATTAGGAAATAGTATGCTCGGGATTCCAGCTTGCAGTAGGACCATTGGACTCAAGCCCTGCGCTCTTTCCGAAAACTCTGATGTCCTATTAATAGGGCCTTGATTTGTGCAAATGCTGCCGTCACACAGCTTTCCGGGCGCGAGCATCAGATGAGTACAGAGCCCTTGTTCTGACATGGATTCCCGTGGCATCGTTAATCTAAGCCAGGCCAGTCCTGGCGGAGTCAGAAGGAGAAGGATTGGAAATAGGCCGTCAGGGGCAGGCAGGGATGTAGGAAACGCAGTTCCTCAGGGTACTGTTAGGAGGACCCTGAAAATACACACATCATTATAATAAAAGGGAGAATAAAGGTGTCATGAACAATTTATGAAATAATGCCACTGGGGGCCTCAGGAGGGAGAGATCCTGGCGCCAAAGCCGTTCTGATCTCAGATCCACAGATGGCTATTGACGGTGGTGGGCTGTATCATGGGGCGAGAGGGTAAGGACAGACCTGTTAGAGGAAGGGGCACGGGGGACGGGCCTGAAGGATGGTTGGGGTTTGGGTGAGAAGAAGCACGTGTGGGACATGGCATTCCAAGCAGAGGGAATGCTAAGCGAGAGGCGTGAAAATGGGAACCTCTTCTGTAGAGAAGCACCGCTTGGGACAAATACTGGGAAAAGCAGCCCTAAGCTCGTAAGACCGGGGCCTGGGAGTGTTGCCGTCCAGGGATTTCAAACTTGAAGCCCATTCCTAGCTCACTGGGAAGCCTAGGAATGGGCCTCAGTTTGTCTATGACGTTTTATTGACACCTTGAGTGCATGCCCACGTTCCGGTTATTTTTGCTACCTGATGAACCCCTCCGATGCTAACACACTGACTTAAAACAGCAACAACTTATCATTTCCCGTGACTCTGCCATCTGGAATTGCTCAGCCAGGAAGTAGAAATTTGCCCCAGGACCCCAGCCTGGTGTTTGGGGCCCTGTCGCCTATCTTGAGGCCTCCTTTATGTTTTGTGCCTGCCCTCCTGCTGAGAGTTTGAAGTAACAGCTAACTTGTGAAGGGGCTCCCCACCAAAGGCCACCTCTGGGGATATTTCCACAATTCACGTAGACATTCCCGTTGCTGTCAAGCACAGAATTTACAGAAAAGAGTGGACCTGGGACTTAACTGGCTGTCCAGTGGTTAAGACTCTGCGCGTCCACTGCAGGGGGCACGGGTTCGATCCCTGGCTGGGGAACTAAGACCCCGCGCACCACACAGAGCGGCCAAAAAAAAAAAAAAAAAGAAAAAAAGAAAAAAAAAAAAGAAAAAAAAAAAAGAAAAAAGAGTGGACATCTTGAGGACCATTTTGATTCTCGTATCTGGAGCTGTCTAATTATGGGCTCTGTCCTAAGCCAGCACGCCTCCACTTTTAGATGAGTTGAAGTAGAGGCTGCACGACTGTGGCTCAGGGGTTCTGCAGAATCAGATCTTTCATTCCCAAACTCTATTCCACTAGACGATGGTCTTACGGTGACTTGGAATTAAGGGTCCTGAGTTAGCTGTTCCCTAAGGTACCAGAACTGTGGAGATGGAGAAAAGCCAGTGGGGCGGTCAAAGAGCAGTGTACTTGACAACTGGAAGCACGGAAAACGCCCAGTTCTGTCGCCGTGACTGACTGGTGAGAGGGGAGTTCCTTCTCACCCGAGGGTGTAGACAGAGAGAAGGAAGACGCCACTTTCTCAATCACTCTTAGCTGCTTTAGGAAGTTCCCAGCCTACGTGCTATTTGCACGTCCTAAGGGGACAATGAATGAATGTCAGCCTCTTACCTCTGATCAGTGCTGGTGAGGACCTGGCAACAGCTGTTCACCTAACAAGTTCATCAGCAGCTGCGCAATTGAATGTTTCTGCTTCTCTTGCATCACTTAGTGGCAACCTGATTGACACCGGGCCTCTACTCACGCTTTAAAGACATTCTTCAAACGTACAGTAGATACCAGAAAAGTCATTGTCAGCTATGTTAGAAAAAAAAAATGATGCCACATGGGTGACAATGACAAGATTCTAGCTTACAGCTCCCCATTTTTATTTGGGATCCAAGTGTAATTGATCATCTTTGTGAGGGATGTGTAACACTTCTGGTCATATCCAAAACTGCAGGGCAAACGTTGGAAGTCTGGAAGTGGAAACACCGGGAAGTGATTTATTTCAGAGCCAGAGCTAATCTTTTTCCACTTTGGGTCCGGAAATTCCTGGGCTTTGCGTCCTTGATAAGACTCCAGGCAGCGCAGGCCGACAGGGATGTGGCGGTGAGGCAATCTAGGTGTGGATGGTGTTATCAACAGCTCCAGGTTAAGTGTGAGAGACATTTCTGAAAACCTGGCTTGATTCAATGGATCAGAATATGTTTTAGATTTCTTGGCAATGCTGTCATTTCTAGTTGCTCTATCTACTATTCTACAATTTTAAATATAAAATGAAAGCGTCTTTAAATAAGAGAAAGCTATCTGAGAGGATGGGAAGAAACTGCCTATTTTTTGGTGTAAAAAATGTCAGTTATTCATATGTGATTTCCATGTAAGGGAGAAAATGTCACTGTCGTATTAACTAAAATATAAATGCAAGAAGTAATGAGTCTGCATTCAAAATTTATAGCCCGTGTGGTTTTCCTTATATGAAAAAATACTTTTTTCCTTATGCAGTGTTGAGAAAAATGTATTATTAAGTTCACATTCCCTTCTTACCCGTACATTATGGAGCAGTCACGGATGTTATAAATTGCTCATTAATAATTACGGCTAACATGATTTCTTAGCAGGTACTGTGCTACCTTATCTCATTTAATCTCAAAATAATACCATAAGCCATATACCACGATGACCTCCCCATACCCAGGTCGCACAGCTGGAAGGTGTGCAGGTGAGGCTGAGGTACAGGTGTGCCTGTGTCAAGCCATGCATTTAATCCGTGTGCTCCACCAGCCTTACACACGGTGCCTAGACGACCTCAGACTTGGGTAAATTCCATTGATGAGAAGGTTGGTAGACATTTCCAGAAAGAGGTGGAAGCATTTTCTAATTATAGAGTGAGGAATGGCTCAGAGTAATCCACTAATTTCTTAAAGAATTTTAGTTGACACGGATCAGTTGAAATTTTACAAAAGCAATTCTGTGTTTCATTTCTTCTTACCTCTGATTTTTGCTCTGGAAGGGACATATTTTAGAATTTCTCACAAAGGTCCTAGGATGATGTCATACTTTTCAAGTAAAAATATCCTGTATTATGGCTTCACAAAGTGAGCTGCCGTGTTCTTTTGTCCTGTTAATCAGAGGAAAGACTCGTTTGTTAAGCACAGGCCACGGTGCTGGAAGCAGGTTACTTCATCTAATTCTCACCCGCGCTGTGTGAGCTGGGTGTGAGCGTGGCCGCATTTCAGCTGAGGACGCTGTCTCAGGAAGGCTGAGTGCCTTAACGAGACTTGTGCCTACTGCAAACCATAGGGCTGGGATTCCAACTCTGCCGCATGCCCTTCTTAGAAATAGATTTATTGTCCCTTGAAAAGCGAGGGAAATCCGATTATTTCCCCATATAAGCAGGTTCTTAATTAACCTTCCAGTTCTGTGTTTCAGGGCTTCGTCTCTGTGGTTGGGTTACAGAGTCAATATGAGTCCCAGTTCAAAATCTGCTGCAACTTCGAAAAGCTGCGTTGTCTGTTGTTTCAAGAACTGCCAATCTAATCAACATAGCTTTGTCTAGGAAGCTGAAATCAGGGCCTGAAGCGTCCAGATTTCCATTCTATGTTATCTCAGTAGACGCTCCTTTGATGATTCTCGACGTTTCCCTCCAAATGAGGGGCACACGGAGCAAGCAGATGCTGAGTCCAGTCAGCGTGTTTTACGCATCAGGATTCCAGAGGCTGAAACGTAGGCTCAGTTCCGCAGGCCGGAGAGCAGAGAGGTAGCAATGGCTCGCCTTCCTGCCAGGCCTGCTCCTGCCTCGTCGCTTTGGTTTAAGGAAGGTTGGGTGTCAGGGAATTCCAGCCTCCTCCCTGCGTTAAGTCTGGGGCCTCTGGGATTATTGAGTCGACTGCAGGAACGAGTCCTGATATTCCTCGTAGGAGTTCTGGGTCAGGTTCTTGAAAACACCCCGTCCCATTAGTCTGTTCGGCTCCTGAATCAAAGCCCTGGACGGTCCAGGGTCCCTGAAACCTCTGTGGAGCGGTCAGCAGGCTGCAGGCTGAGTATCAGGCGCTGCTTCTTCGTCCTGCTCTGTCCCCAGTTAGGGGAGCTGGGCTCTGTCTCTCCCACTCCGTACCCCGGTGTCCCCCGAGCCTCTGTGCCGGGGCTGCTCGTTCCTGTGAGTTAGCGCCAGGCACCAATCTCTTCCCCACCGTCAGCCTGCGAGACTCCCCTCCTTCTCTCCGGAACCCCTAGAGGCAGCTCATCCCCTGGGAAGTGTGGAGCTCTGCTTCATCCTCACATTCTGCCTGGTTCAGGAGATACCTTCTGATTGGACTTGACCAAGGGCTGACACTCTCTGACCAAGGTGCTGTAGTAACGGCAAAGGGCGGCAGAAAAAGCAAGGGTTTCAGCCAGACAGACTTGACCGAGACACTGGTTCCAACCCGCATTGAACTTGCCGTTGGACCCTAGGCAAGGGCTCCGTTTCCCCAGGGTGGTTGTGACGTCTGAGTCGATGCATACGAAGCCCCTGGTGTGAAACCTGGCGTGTGTTAGCCGTCACTACTTGGTAGCGTTGATGATGTCTTTTCAATGAACTCTTTGGGCAGTTACAAACGTAACTTAGATGTTCTTAAGCCGCCCGGGTTAGTTGGTAACACTGGAAACAAAGAGATCAGGACTCAAGTTCTCCTGTACCAGCCCAGTGACCTTTAGAGGATGCCTATCTTGCTTTTGATGAAGTTTCACCTTTCTTAGGTATTTTAGAGGTAGATTGACAAGGAAGAGAAAGTTCTCCCTTTAGCGCTATACCTGGATATTCAGCCAGGGAAGGCCAAGGGAGCCTTTGGAACTTACTGGAATGTTGGAAATTTAGGCTAAAGGGCTGGAAGTCTTGGCAACTTGTGAAGGTCCATTAGACAGCAGGATGATTTTACACACGAAGGGCCTAGAGTCAACACTCTTGGGTCATCGAAAATCAGACCGACGAACACTCCTGAATGAGCTCTGCTGGTCCGGAAATGACCAAGGTGGCCGGAGGACTTTTTCTGTTTCTAATTTCTGTGAGGCTGTGGAAAGGTCTCTTTCTTTTTTGTATTTTCTAATATATGTATATTTTTTCTTTTAGCCTTCTTGGCACTTTTTTCCCTCACATATATTTATAGATTCTACTTACAAAGCTTAAAATGACAACAAAAATGCCATTTCATACACTAAGTTTAGTCCATTTTAAATCCTGTCTTGCAAATTTCTCCTCCTACAAAGCAAAGCTGTCCATCCTGTTGCCTTCTGTCTGTTGCTATGTTTGAATTACATTTACAGCAGAGTTCATCCACCTTTGATAAGGAATTTCAATACCATTGGCAGGTCCGCTCTTGACTTTATCCCGTGACTATAGCTGCGAATTACGGAGCATCTTTCCAGTTTAGCTGCTCCCTGGGACAGAAAGCCAGTCCAAAGGCAGAAGAAGACTTTGTGTTATAAGGACTAAAGAAGTCATTTTACAGGAACAGTGTTCCCATGGTGGACTAACGCTTTCAGGATGGCATGTCACAGAGGGGTGCGATCGGTCGTGACGTATGCAAGGGAGTTGGGTGCAAAAGAGCAAAAACGAGGCTGGAGAAGCGAGGGAGAGACCAGGAGGGGACTGAAGGGGGCCCAGAGGAAGCTAATCGTGGCATCGAGGTCAGAGTCAGGCTCAGAACCTGGGCTAGTGCAGGAAGCAAGTTTGGAAGGTTAGAAGAAGCAGGCGGGCAGGAGTTTAGGAAAGCAGTTGTAGTATTAGGATCTCACCACAGTAGGAAACAGGACCCAAGAAGGAATCGGACAACAGGCTTTGGCAACAGAAACGGCTTTGGACGCGAAATTGACATTTCAGTTTAGCCTGAATTTTAAAAAAAATTTATTTTATTGAAGTATAGTTGATATACAATGTTGTGTTAATTTCTGCTGTACAGCAAAGAGATTCAGTTATACATATATCTATATTCTTCTCACATTCTTTTCCATTATGGTTTTTCACAGGATATTGAATATAGTTCCCTGTGCTATACGGTAGGGCCTTGTTGTTTATCCACTCTATGTATACGAGTCCGCATCTGCTAATCCCAGACCCAACCCACCCCTTCCCCGCTCCCTTCCCCCTTTAGCCTGAAGTTTTGTAACTGGCGCCTTAGGTCAGAAGGTGCAGCTGTAGGTAGGTGAGAACATTGGGGGAAATGTCATGGAGGGGGATTTGCGGGAAGAAAGACAGTTGCTTATTTTACAACATCTCCAGATATAGGTCTATCTTGATTTCAATATCCCTGGATTTTCAGCTTTTATTCAGTTACTGGATCTTCTCTCTGGGAAGGAAGATGAAAGGGAATTAGGCAAACCCTGCTGGAACGTCTACCATTTAAAAAGTACTTGGCACTTTACGTACGCTTCTCGTCCAACCGTTACCGCAGCCTATGAGATACTTATTTTTACCTGTTTTTCATAGACGGGAAGGTAGGTAAGTTCACCCGAGTGCACACGGGCTGTAAGTAGTGGACTCTTTTGGGGGGGGGCTGTGCCGTGCGGCATGCGGGATCTTAGTTCCCCGAGCAGGGATCGAACCCTCACCCCTGTGGTGCAAGCATGGAGTCTTAACCACTGGACCGCCAGGGAAGTCCCAGTGGTGGCCTTTAGCCATCGATTCTAAAATCCTGTTCTTTTCACCTTACGTGCTGCTTCCTTTCGGTGCCCGGTGGCTCTCAGTAAGTATTACATGCTGTTGACATCCTGTCTCCCTGCGTCTCTTTCTTTTTCTCCTACTAATCTCTTAAAATCCACTTTTCTATGAAGTTTAAAAATAGACTTTATTTCTAGAGCAGTTTTATGTCCACAGCATAGCTCAGCAGCAGGGCAGATTTCCCATTACTGTCCCAGTACCTGCCTATCAGGGCTCCGGCCTCTGTTCCTGCTGCAACCAGGGTGGTCTCTCCACGGTGTAAACCCTCTGAGGTTACCTTTTTTCACCCTCCACTGGGCTCGTATTTTCCAGCCTCTCTGGCCTCATTTCTGTCCCAGGACCTTTGCACGTGCTGTCCCTTCTGTTTGGCATATGTTTCCTCTACACCTTGGAATAGTTTTTTCTCCTTCAGATTTAGTTTCATCTTACACATCCCCTTGTCAGAGAGGATTTCCCCAAGAAATGGACTGATCTTCATCACTTTCTAACAAATTACCCTACTTTGTGTTTTTCAAATCACTTCTGTACCTGAAATTATCTTATTTACCAAATTTCTTTTTTTTTCCTTTTTCTTTCTTGCTGTCTGTAGTTCCATCAGTTAGCTTTCACAGCATAAAAAAATCACCCCAAACTTAGTGGCTAAAACAAGCATTTATATATATATATATATATATAAATTTTTTTATTTTTGGCTGCATTGGGTCTTCATTGCTGCGCGCGGGCTTTCTCTAGTTGCGGCGAGTGGGGGCTACTCGTTGTTGCGGTGCGCAGGCTTCTCGTTGCGGTGGCTTCTCTTGCTGCAGAGCATGGGCTCTAGGCGCACGGGTTTCAGTAGTTGTGGCTCCGCAGCATGTGGGAGGGATCCTCCCAGACCAGGGGTTGAACCTGTGTCCCCTGCATTGGCAGGCGGATTCTTAACCACTGCACCACCAGGGAGGTACCAACAAGCATTTATTAAGCTTACTTACAATTCTTTGGTTGGACTGGGCTCTGATGGGTGGTCTTCTGGGTTAGACTGGGCTTACTTAAGTGTCTGTAGTCAGGCAGGCGGCTCTGTTTCTGAGGGTCAGCTGGCTGCTGGCTGGCGTGACCGGAGCACGTGGACTAGGTTTCTCGCATCACCTGGCAGGCCAGCTTGGGTTTATTCACGTGGATGACAGAGGGTTCTCAGGAGAGCTGCGTGTACCCGTGCTCTCGAGGTTAGTTCTGGTGCCGCCATAAGGTCCTTCTGCTTCATTCTGTTGGTCAAAGCGGCCTAAATTCAAGCAGTGAGGAAACAGGCACCACCTCTGCTGGAGGAGCTACAGATCACATTGTAAAGGCGTGAGGATGTAGGGAAGGAATAAATGTACTCATTTTTGCAGACACTCTACCGTAACAGTGTATATTTGCAATTCATTTTAAATGATTCGCATCTGCACCTTCTTTTGAGTTTGGGAGATTACCCACCTTATGAATTGTTGTAGGGCAAAGAGTATTTCTTCCTGTAGGAGCCGAACGAGCTACATATTTTCTGTCAATTTTTTTGCACTAAGGGCATAGGTACTTGTGCAGGTTGGCGGTGAGCAAGGTGAGACAGCAGGCTCCCTGGGGACCTGATTCTCCAGTTAGGGTGACAGCAAAGGTGACTGTGCTAGGTTGGTCTTTTTTTTTTTCACACACACACACACTCTTTTATTTTTACAAGAGATAAATAGACCGACACCAAGCATTATAAATGGGTGACCACAACAAAAGCAACAATAACTGCAATTACCAAACACGAAACACACTCACACTATGTCATAATATTGACATTCAGTCCAGGAATCCTCCACTGTAACAGCTCCTTTACTCTGCAGTGAAAATTGATTTGTATATTTTTTGCCTCTGAGTCCTTGTGGGATTTTTTCTTTTTTATTCAAACAGAAAGTCACAAAAATTATAATCATCCTCATCAGTTCACTCAGTTCCATGTAATTAATTTTTTTTCATCTTGATCTTTTGTTAGCACTTTTATGAATTCATCAGTTTTCCATTAGCGTTCTGAAAACGCTTATTCATTCAGTTCAGCAGTACAGTCAGTTACCTAGGTTGGTCTTATTTGCAGTACGATTGTGTTCCTGGTGGGAAATTGGCAAGCTTACCAGCCATAGCAGCTTGGGGTCTGTGGCATCCAGGTGATTTCTTCATCAGGCCGGTATGATGAAAGGTTTTGTATGTTTGTTTCTGAAACCTTAAGTTTGAGCTGTTTTCTTTACACCTCTCAGAGATTCTGTGAGGCATTCAATATTCTTTCGATAGACTCCTTTTGTGTGTTAGTTGTTTGCCAGGGAGGGTTCTGTTCCAGAAATCGGTGTCAGGAATAGGGTTAATTCTTCCTACATAATGAGAAGAGTCAGGAGGTTACCAGATTAGCCCAGCTGCTCCTGGAACCCTCAGGGCCACGCCTCTCTTTCTACTTGGCCATCCTCTGTGTGTTAGCGTTTTGTCTTCATGCGTGTTGCCTCTTCGCTCCCTGTACTGCCTCCACGTTGCAGACAGGAAGGGGGAAATGGGCTGGCACCTGCTGCGTCTGTTTCTTTTGTCGGGAAAGCCAAAGTTTCAACAAGTGCTCCTTCAGATCTTCCCTTACACAGCTTCGGCCTAAACAAGATCACCTAGATGACTGACGCAAGAGGCTGGGGAGTATCTGGCTTCTTAACCCCTGGGAGGAAGGTATGAGTGGAGAGAGCTTGGGAACGTGTGCTGAGTACGATGGTGACCATTGGCGGCTGCGTCATTAGCTTCCCCCTTTAGAAGGGCGGTTCCTGGCAGGTAGGGTTGAACTTCGCTCACTGCTGTCTCTCCCGCGCCAAGAACAGGGCCTGGCAAACACAGGACCTCAAAATTCGTTGACTAACTGATTTTTAATCTGCTACCAACAGCCGGAGATTCTTTCTTCAAAATCTGTCTTGTAGTTTGCTTTCATTACAGAACCCCTATGTTATTCTAGGCCAATTATTAAAGATTTATTGATTAGAGATTTGTTTCCATCCTATATTTCTCTCCCCGGTCTTTTCCATCCTTTGTCTACATTACATTCTGCCACTAGAAGATCATCTTGGATGCCATTTTTGTCTCGTCCTTTTCTTTCTCAAAAATCTGTATTAGTTCTGTGGTAGTAAATGCAATCTCTCAGCCTGGGAGGCAACTCCTTGCATTAGCTGTCTGTTACCTCCCCACATCAGCAGCTTAATTGGTAATCACTTCCAAATACGGCTAATCTCTCGGCCATCTGGTGTAGGCTGCCAT
The DNA here is from genome assembly GCF_949774975.1 of Lagenorhynchus albirostris. Classification (NCBI taxonomy): domain Eukaryota; kingdom Metazoa; phylum Chordata; class Mammalia; order Artiodactyla; family Delphinidae; genus Lagenorhynchus; species Lagenorhynchus albirostris. Next base: position 3,602,187 of record NC_083111.1, read on the forward strand.
AACCAGGGTATGCAGAGGACAGGCTGCCGGGCTCGCTGGGCCAAGGCAGAAGGCGGTAGAGGGAAGCGAGTAAGCGAGACCTGATTTAGGGAAGACCCTCAGCGTTAGGGCGGGCTGCCATGCTGCTCTGTTGGAAGGGGTGGGCGGTCGCCATTCACTCTGACCTTGTGTTTAATCTGCAGTCTCATCAGTGGAAGTTATAGCAGTGGGGGATCTGATTGGGCTGCAAGGCAAGGGCCACCTCTGTCCAATCAGTGGGGTCCACTGCAGTCTTTTTGCCCCAAGGTCAAGAACAGCAGATTGAAACACAGTCTGGCCCAGAGGGAAGGCTGAAGTTCAGGGCCCTGTGGCTGCAGGCACTCAGCCGTTCTTAATCCTCTAGAGAGGATGAGGCCACGGAGGGTCAGCCTGGGGAGGCTGAGTCTGCACTTTGCTGGGCCTCAGTGGGGCAGCCAGACCGAGTCAGGTCAGGCGGGGAGTGGTAGCCCCACCTGCCTGCCTTCTTTGTACTTATACAAGTGGTGCACTTTTTGTTAGAAACGTATTCTTTGCTGCTGTGCTTAGAGGGAGATTCTGAAAAGCCATGGGGGACAATTCTGATACATCTCAATTTATTTGATGAAAAAAACGTGAACCATTTTTATATCGAAACATTACAAAATTACAATATAAAATTGTCATGCTGTTCTTCAGGCAAAATTAAAATTTCAATTTCAAACTTTATTAAAACTCCAATCTATGATTACGTATTCATCCTCCCCTTTCCTTAGAGGTACTGGGATGGAAAGAACTGAGAAACACAGAATTCGAAGACAAATAAAGGACCACTAGAGGGCCACTGCAAGTATTATGAAAGTTGTTAATTAAAGATGTATGTTTTTACTTATATGTGGAATCTAAAAAAACAAAAACAAACAAATGAACAAATATGACAAAACAGAAACAGACTCAGAGATACAGAGAACAATCTAGTAGCTGCCAGAGGAGAGAGAGGTGGGGACAGGGACAAAGTAGGTGAAGGTACAAACTACCAGTTATAAGATAAATAAGTCACAGGGACGTAATGTACAGAAAACAAAATGTTGTCAGTATTTTATAATAACTTTACACGGTGTGCAATCCCTAAAAATACTGAATCATTATGCTGTATAGCTGAAGTAAGTATGGTAAGTCAACTACACATCACTAAAAAGTACACGTGCTAAGAATTTAAATTAGAAATCAGAAATTTCCATTTCTAGAACGAATTGAAAAGACCGTGTTTGAGATTTAAAAAAATTTTCTTTAAGGGGAAGGGAAAGCTCCTGATGATAGAGCATTAGTGGTAAGGATTAGCATGAAACTGCTATTTGGAGAGACTATACAAATGACTTCCTTTTTAAGGTAAAAATGTCAAGTCAGTCGAAAAGAATCTCAAGGTGTTTTTCTCACTTTTAAAAAATAACCAACATCTATCTTAAAATGAGTACATCCTTTCGCATAGTGCAGTTTTATTCAGGAATGTCTATGTCCCCTAAGAAATAAAAGATCTTTCCACAGGCAGTTGTTATTTTAAAATAACAACTTAATCTAATCACACGGACAGAATGAAATTTTCCACTTTTATCTCTTGTAGCAAGTTGGAATCTTCGAGCATCTGAATACTTCCCTGTGGCAGCGTGCTAAGAACACACCACGGGATATTTACCCCAAATCGCTTTTTTTAAACTGGCTGTTTCCAATCATTGATGTGAAATCCCAAGAACTGCTTATCAGCTGAGAGAGCAAAGTGTAAACTGAGGGTCTACTTACCTGATTTTTCTAAGCAGAGGTTTTGCTTTTTGTTCTGTCAAGATATTTAGAAATAAGTTTTCTGGATTGACTTGTCTCTAACCTTAGCTTGGTCATGTACACTTTGATGATAGGTGCATTTTCTGTCACTAATAATGAAGTTATTCCTTTTTCAGTAGAGTAAAATATACCCCTTTACAGTGCTTTGAACACTCTTGAAGATTTTACGGAAAAGGTGATTTATCCCTGACAGGCAAATTTTTTAGAGCAACCCATTTTTTTTCAGTCTTTCATTTAGTAAATAGTACTTATCAAATTCTGACCAAGAGATTATAACTCATTAATTTGTCCTGAATTAAAAATAAATATTAGTCACAGAAATGATAATCTTCAAGTTAGTATAGTTTAAGAAATTCTTGGAATATATAGAATTCTGCTTCAATAATACTGTTCCTCCATAAGACTATAATAGGCTTGAAGACGTTTTAACCAGGATCATTCTGAATTTTCATTTATGGTACATCTAGATCAGTTTCATCTGGTCAGCCAATGATGGAAATGTGAAAGTCCACTGTGGATTTGGGGTCTTTTTGTTATCTCACCGTAACTTAGACTATCAAGTCCATCATGAGCTCTGTCCGTATCACAACTGTAAATACTGTATAACTTCTAGAGTTTGCTCGTTTCGTTACATGAATAATATTCACCACTTTCACAATTATTTCTCTCAGTGATCCCAAGACACAAATTACAGCCCCTCCTTGAATGCCTCTAAAATCTCTCTTCTTCTGATCTCTCTCCCAATCTTGAATGTCATATTAATAACCGCTTTTTGGATATCACTCCCTGGATCACTTCTGTGACCTCAAACTAAGTACGTTAAAAAAAAAAATGAAATGGAATGGATTTAGGCAATTCCTAACTTAACAGCCTCTCCTCTTACATAGATTTATTGTTGTTATTGACACTACAGTTTTTTCCAGGCTTGAAAAACTTGTTACCCATTTAAACGAGGTTACAGCAAATACTTGGTAAAAAGCCAACTCCTGTTGTCATCTTTGCTCTGCCTGCTTCACACAACTTTTGCTGAACTACGCTCTATACTGGCTTCTTTAGTTACAGTAGATGATTCATTTAAAGGATTAAATAAATTACCTATCTCCTTGCCTTCCACAGCGACCTATTGTTATGTTATTTTGGGTCTACCTCTGAAATTTTTGGAAATAACTTCCTTCCTTTCTATTTCTATTCTCATTACTCTAAGTCAGACCCTCAGGAGCTCTTGATTTAACTATTTTTAGGGCCACCTCCCCAGTTTCTGTCACCACAGCCTCCTCCCTCCAAATCACCTGATTTAGCAAAAATGTCAGTGAAAGGTTGGGTTCTGCTGTTGTCATTTCCATGCTCAAAAGTCTTCAGTGCAGTTCCATGTTCTACAGAATAGAATCAAAACTCCTTAGCCAGGTATTCAAAAAATTTTATTTTATTCGAGTATAGTTGATTTACAATGTTGTGTTAATTTCTGCTGTACGGCAAAGTGATTCAGTTATGCACATATATATACATTCTTTTTCATATTCTTTGATTTATCACAGGCTATTGAATAGAGTTCCCTGTGTTATATGGTAAGACCTTGTTGTTTATCCATCCTATATATAATAGTTTGCATCTGATAATCCCAAACTCCCAATCCATCCCTCTCCCACCCCCCTCCCCCTTGGCAACCACGAGTCTGTTCTCTATGTCGGTGAGTCTGTTTCTGTTTCATAGATAAGTTCATTTGTATCGTATTTTAGATTCCATGTATAAGTGATATCATGTGGTATTTGACTTTCTCTTTCTGACTTACTTCACTTGGTATGATAATCTCTAGGTCCATCCATGTTGCTGCAAATGGCATTATTTCATTCTTTTTTATCTTAGCCAGGTGTTTTTGACCCTCCACGGTATGCCCTCAACACACGTATAGACTTTAACATTAGATAGAGAACATTACTGCAAAGGGGTGAAGAGGTTTCACTATTTACTAATTATGTGTCCTTTGGTAAAATACTCTTCCTTCCTTGACCCTGGTATTCCTAGCTGGAAAACAGGGATAATAATCGTACATACCTCATAGAGTTGTTGCGAGGATTGAATGAAATAATTTAGTTAAAGCATTAAGCACGGTTCCTGGCACAAAGTAAGTAATCAATACACTTTATTATTATTGTTACTATTATTGTTGTTGTTACTACAGCACTGCTGGATGGGTAGATAAGTAGATGCTGTTTATACGTGGAATTTGGTATCAGTTCAGTTCTCTATAAATGTTGGAAGCTGGAATGTGAGTCTGCTACAGCACTGGGAATTATGGTTCCCATGTCATTTAGTTCTCGTGTATTTCTCGTTAGCAGTTATTTCCAGATGAAGGCCTATGCCTGTTGTGTTGTATGGAGCACATTAAAAATTGACGTGACTGCTTGCTTTACGGGATTAGTAATAAAACCTAAATGTCCATCAATTGGTGAATGGATAAACAAAATAGGGTGTATTCATACACCACACCACCACTCGGCAATAAAGGGAAACAACGTACTGATATATGCTAAAACATAGTTGACCTCAAAAACATCACGCTATTGATAAGAAAACAAAGCCAGACAGAAAAGACTCCATATTGTATGATTCCATTTATATGAAATGTCCAGAACAGGCAAATCTGCAGAGACAGAAAGTAGATGAGTGGCTGCCTTGGGGTATGGGTGGAAATGAGAAATGACTGCAAATGGGGACAAAGTGTCCTTTTGGGTTGATGGACATGTGTGTGTCTGGTTCCCTGTCATTTCATCACATGTGTAACCACCCCACAATCAAGACACAGAACTGTTCAGTCACCACACCCACCATTCTCCCACACCATGCCTAACCCTGACGACCACCAATCTGTTCTGTAATTTCGTCATTTAAAAAATGTTATATAAACAAAATCATACAGTATGTGAGGCCACTTACCTTCAATCTAATTATTGATATCTTAGGGCTTAAATCTGCCATATTATTTTTTATTTTTTGTTCTCTTTGTTTCTTCATTTCCCTGTTGTCTCTTTCACGCCTTCCTGTGGGATACGTGAACGGTTTTTAGAGTTTCATTTTGCTTTTTCTATATTGTTTTTGAGCATATCTCTTTGTGTATGTTGGTGGTAGCTCTAGGTATTACACTGTACATACATAATTATCAGTTTACTGATGTAGACATTTTACCAATTTAAGTGTAGAAAACTTAGTTCCCCGTAACCTCCCCCATTTATCTTTGTTTTAATAGTTCCTTTACATACATCGAGAACCATGTAAGACAGTATTATGCTTTTTGCCTCAACTGTCAAACAAAATTTAGAAAATTCCAGAAAAGGCAAGTCTATTGTATTTATTCACATTTATGGTCTTTCTGTTGTTCTTCCTTCCTGACATTCCAAGATTCCTCTTTTCATAATTTCCTTTTTATTAGTTAACTTTCTTTATAAATTCTTTCAGAGTAAGTCTGCTGGGGACAAATTCTCTTAGCTTTCCTTCATCTGAACATGTTTGGGTTGCTCTTCGTTCCTCAAGGATATTTTCACTGGGTATAGAACTCTAGTTGACACAGCCTTCATTTTAGTACTTGAAAAATGGTTGTAACTTCCTTCTGGCCTCTGTGGTTTCTGATGAGAAATCGGCTGTCCTTCAGATTGTTTTGTCTTGTACGTAATATGTCATCTCTGGTTGCTTTCAAAATTTTTTCTGTGTCTTTAGTTTCCTGAAGTTTGATTATGATGCATCTTGGCGTGAATTTCTTTGTTTATTGTCTTTGGGATTCAATCAGCTTCTTGTATCATAGTTTTTCTGTTGCATGATATGGGAACTTTTCAGCCATTATTTCTGGGAATATTTTTTTTCAGCCCCACCTACTTTCTCTCTTTCTTCTGCAACTCTTTTTTTTTTTTCATACACACACACGCTGTATTTTATTTTTACAAGAGATAAATAGACTGACACCAAGCATTGCAAATGGGTGACCACAACAGAAGCAACAATGATTGCAATTACCAAACACGAAACACGCTCACACTATGTCATAATATTGACATTCAGTCCAGGAATTCTCCACTGTAACAGCTCCTTTACTTTGCAGTGAAAATTGATTTGTATATTTTTTGCCTCTGAGTCCTTGTGGGATTTTCTTTTGTTTTGTTTTTATTCTTCTGCAACTCTTGATGACCCAAATGTTAGCTCTTCTGTTATAGTCCTAGAGGTCCCTGAGGTTCTGTTAATTATAAAAAAATCTATTTTTTTCTGTTGTCCAGATTCCAGAGATAAAGAATCCATAAGTTATGAATTGTGCACCATTCTGAGTAATGTGATGAAATCTCATACCGTCAGCTCCATCCCACCTGAGACGTGAATCATCCCTCTGTCCTGTGTGTCCCACCCATTAGTCACTTAGCAGTTGCTTGGTTGTCGGGTCGACTGGCATCGTATCTCAGTGCTTGTGTTCAGCTGGCCCTTATTTTACTTAATAATGGCCCCAAAGCACACGAGGAGTGATGCTGCAATTCACATATGCCAAAGAGAAGGGTCACTGGGAATCACATTGACTGACGCTTTGATCTTGGACTCCCCAGCCCCCAGAACTGTGAGAAATGATGTCTGTTGTTTAAACCACCCGCTTCATGGTGTTGTTACAGCAGCCTGAACTATGACAGATGCCTGCTTCAAAGTCCAGGAGATCAGTAGTGTGGGAAATTGTTTCCAAGGTAGAGACCGTCCAGGTTTAACGTCTAGTAATTGAACTTCATCAGAATGGACCTTACACAGAGTTCCATGTGGGCTGGATGGGAATGACAAAGGGCATGTTTCATACTAACTGCTCCAAATGATTATGCTTCCTGAGGAAATCTGAGCCCTTCCCTGGGCTCCTTGGATCTTCCTAGAGAGGTAAATTCTAGCAGTGAAAATGAGGCAGGGTTCTTCAGGCATATATATCTCTATAACACACTACATTAAACCCAAGCAGAGGATCATTCCTTTCACAGATACTTATCGAGTGTCTGGTGTGTACGAGGCACTGAGCTGTTTCTAGAAATTCTGAGGGAATAAATTAGTTACACTTCTGGTGCTTAATGAGTGTATTGACTAAGAAGCCACCAACGGCAGTGTGGTGACAAGTGTGAGAGAGTATATATTTATACAGATAAGTGAGCACAGTGGAGGGTATCTATTCAGCAGAGAATGCTTGCGTAGCGGGAAGGCAAGGGTGCAAGAAAGGTTCCTGAGATGAGCTGAATATTGAAGGAAGGGATGGAAAGGTGGGCGGTGATGTAGGGCAGGGGGTTAGGGCTAGAGAAGGCATACCGAGTAAAAGATACAATGTGTGCAGAAGTGTGGAGCCACATTTAAGAAATGTCAAGTGATTAAAACTGTTGAGTCAGGACACATGAGATGAAGTTGGAAAAGTAAGCTGGAGTCAGACCACAAACGGTGTGGTACAGTGGGGTGTGAGAGTATTTACTAAAGGATGTGAGAACAGTGGCAGTGTTTTAAAAGAATATTGACATGGCAAAATAAAAATTTACATTTATTGAACACATTAGGACATTAGGCGCTTTGCCTAACGTGTAAGATATATTTTAGTCTTCACAGTGAGCCTAGAAGGTGGGTGTTTCCCGCTATTTCACAGCCAGGGAGACAGTCACAGAGAAATTAAGTGAATGGCCTGGAAGGAAGAGACAGGATTTGAACCGAGGTCTGACTTTAGAGCACACATGCTTAACCTCTGTGCACTGGCTCCCCGTGGTCTGGCTCCTTGGTCAGTGGTGACCAGACAATGGCACAGAGATCCCCAGGTGATCTGTGTGCACGATCAACCTTGAGAAGCAGTGGTTTAGACTTCCTACAGTGGCGTCTGCCAGAGACAAGGGATGCCGGGAAGACAGCATGGTGGCATGATTGGGCAACAGGTGTATTGGTCCCTGTTCCTGACTGGAGTCATGGGAGTGGAACGTGTGTTAGGGGAGATGCTTGGAAAGGGAGGGCCCCTTCATGCTGACTTATGTGTATGAAATTTTACTTTTTTTAGAAGTGCCCCAAAGGAATTCCTTTAGTTGAAATTCCTTCGTTGTTGAAATAGAACCAATGGATGTGGATGGTTTATCCGACGTGGATTATAGGATTCACTAGTCCTTAGCTATTGAAGAGCAGATTATATCTAACTCCAAACTTTTAAAATTGACACTTCAATTTTGAGCTGGTAATAATGCCATTCATGCCTATTGCTACCCTGTAAACATGCATTTTTTTAATGATGCAATTGCCCTGTCTTTGTGTGATGGTGATGGTTATCAATGGAGGTCTGTATCAAGTTAAATACTACTGTTTCTCTTACCTACCCCCTCCCTTCTTCCCTCTGTCTTTCCTTCCTTCACTCAGTGCCTCTCTCTCTCTGCCCTTCCTCCCTTCTTCCCTCCCTCCCTTTCTTACCCGTTTTACTTTTTAATTGGTCACTTGTTACAAAGGCAGCATTTACAAGGCAAACTGTGCAGCTTTATAATCTTTTTCCTTTTGTGATCTGTTTGGAGGCAATGTCTGGCAGCACAAGTGTGAACCTGGTCCTTCTTTCCCAGAGGACCTTGTCTTTGCGGTTCAGAGCTGAGGCGGGAAGCCTGGTAAATCTGATTAGGTGAGGTACCTTCAAATCAGATTAGGCTACGGGTAGCCATCAGAGGCAGTGCGTGTCATCTGGGGACTGCATGTGGGACAAAGCCCTGAAACACGTTCAAACCCCATGATGATTAAGCAGAGCGGTGGGAGAGCTGTGTGTGCAGAAGTGTCACATCACTCCTGGGTGGTGCCTCTCTCATGTGTCCCGTTATGCTGAGTAGCCAAATTGTTACATTTACAGCCATTTTCATAGAACTACATTGATACCATAATAAGCAAGAGTGCTTACATTAAAAACAAAGGCTGTTTGTATATTTTGGAGATTAATCCTTTGTCCGTTGCTTCATTTGCAAATATTTTCTCCCGTTCTGAGGGCTGTCTTTTTGTCTTGTTTATGGTTTCCTTTGCTGTGCAAAGGCTTTAAAGTTTAAGTAGGTCCCATTTGCTTATTTTTGTTTTTACTTTCATTACTCTAGGAGGTGGGTCATAAAAGATCTTGCTGTGCTTTATGTCAAAGAGTGTTTTTCCTATGTTTTCCTCTAAGAGTTTCATAGTGTCTGGTCTTACATTTAGGTCTTTAACCCATTTTGAGCTTATTTTTGTGTATGGTGTTGTGTAGTATTTTTTTTTATAAAGTTATTTATTTTTGGCTGCATTGGGTCTTCGTTGCTATGCCCTGGCTTTCTCTAGTTGTGGTGAGTGGGGGCTACTCTTCGTTGCTGTGTGCGGGCTTCTCATTGCTGTGGCTTCTCTTGTTGCAGAGCACGGGCTCTAGGCACACGGGCTTCAGTAGTTGTGGCTCATGGGCTCTAGAAAGCAGGCTCAGTAGTTGTGGCACACAGGCTTAGTTGCTCCGTGGCATGTGGGACCTTCCCGGACCAGAGCTCAAACCCGTGTCCCCTGCATTGGCAGGCGGATTCTTAACCACTGCACCACCAGGGAAGTCCTGTTAGGTAGTATTCTAATTTCATTCTTTTACGTGTAGATGTCCAGTCTCTTATTGAAGAGACTGTATATTCTTGCCTCGTTTATCATAGATTAGGTGACCATAGGTACGTGGGTTTATCTCTGAGCTTTCTATCCTGTTTCATTGATCTATATTTCTGTTTTTGTGCCAGTACCATACTGTCTTGATAACTGTAGCTTTGTAATATAGTCTGAAGTGGGGTGTGTGTGTGTGTGTGTGTGTGTGTGTGTGTGTGTGTGTGTGTGTGTGTACACACACACACACACACACACAGTGGAATATTACTCAGCAATAAAAAGGAACGAAATTGGGTCATTTGTAGAGATGTGGATGGATCTAGAGTCTGTCATACAGAGTGAAGTAAATTAGAAAGAGAAAAATATATATTAATGCATATATGTGGAATCTAAACAAATGGTACAGATGAACCTATTTTCAGGGCAGGAATAGAAACGCAGATGTAGAGAATGGATGTGTGGACATGGTGGTGGGGAAGGGGAGGGTGGGATGAATTGGGAGATTAGGTTTGACATAAATACACTACCGTGTGTAAAATAGATAGCTAGTGGGAACCTGCTGTATAGCACAGGGAGCTCAGCATGGTGCTCTGTGATGACCTAGATGGGTGGGATTGAGACGGGGAGGGAGGCCCAAGAGGAAGGGGATATAAGTATACATATAGCTGATTCAGCTCATTGTACAGCAGAAACTAAAACAACATTGTAAAGCAATTATACTCCAATTAAAAAAAAAAAACCCTAGAGTTTTAAAAGTAAAGCAACAGGGCTTCCCTGGTGGCGCAGTGGTTGAGAGTCCACCTGCCGATGCAGGGGACACGGGTTCGTGCCCCGGTCCGGGAAGATCCCACGTGCCGTGGAGTGGCTGGGCCCATGAGCCATGGCCGCTGAGCCTGCGCGTCCCGAGCCTGTGCTCCGCAACGGGAGAGGCCACAACAGTGAGAGGCCCGCGTACCGCAAAAAAAAAAAAAAAAAAAAAAAGTAAAGTAACAAAACAAAACAAAAGCAAAAGGCTTAGGTCCTTTTTTTTTTTTTAATGACTACCATGAGTGAATACTGACTCAGACTTGCTTATCAAAGAATGACAAAATGTCATTTTTAGCAGCGTAACAACATTTTCTCTTTAATAAAAATAAATGAGGACTTAAGGCTGTCTGGGAGGGAAATGCTTATGAATTGGCGAAGTATTTTCTCCTGAGAATGATACTAGGTAAGCAAGGTGCAATGCAAGGGCAACTAATTAGGAAGATTTCAGAACTGTGGAGTATGCTGGGAACTGGCTTTTTCTGGCTATGGTCCCCTTAAGGTGAATTCTGTCTGGTGATTAGCATCACCTTGGATTAAATTAATTGGCTGTACTCAATCCCTGAGTGGATACACTAAGAACAAATCCAAAGACATTAGTTTCCTTGCACGAAACAAGCAGGGTACATATCTGGTAACATTTATGGGAATTAGTCAAACAACTTAACCCATCTTTTCCTTTATAAGGGAAGTTTCAAGTTCTGGTAAGTACAAAACTATTTAAACTCTTTATTTTGAAAATAATCTATTTTAGCCAGTTGTACTTTATTTTACATATCTAGCCTACATATTTGTGTTCTGTATGTAACCATTAGAAAAACAATAAATACTGCTAATATTATCTTTACCCAAATATGCAAGAAACATTCACAATATGCTGATATTAAAGTAGGAGGGAACTTCAGTATCAGGAAATCAAGCAATTCGAGTGTATTAAAACATGGGTAAAGTTTTGTTTTCTTCTGATTATAAAAGCTCTGCTAACTCTTTAGAGCAATCTGTGCAATACCTTAAGAAGGAGGAAGTTGCTTGTGCTTCAGCAGTGCTGCGGCTGCCGTGTGCTTCTCTTCTGAACCCTCACCCCCAAGGCCACCCCACAGCGTTATGACCTGTGAGATGAACTACTTTTTCTTGCAGCATCAGATCTCTGAATTGCTATAGAACATTATGAATATACCTCTCTTATGTTTTGTTTTCTACTTCATTTTTATTTCTGAATTGCTTCAATTCCTACTACATGCTAGAAAAGTAAATTAAAAATGTAATTAGGGCATGATACACCTGCATCTTGTGAATCGGTCATCTGTTTTGTCAAGAGAGTAGTGGAGAGAAGGTACAGCCCTCTTGGTAGAGGCAACTATTTAGCTCTGAGCAGCACAGATGATTCAGACCAATGAAGGCGCGGATCAGCAATAACAATGGTTGGACCTAGTGAAACAAAGGGTGTAAAAAAAAATCCGGTTTATGTTAAAAAGCAATACAAGTATCCATGACAGGTCCCTTGGTCTGACTGTAGGCAATGAAGAGCTTGCAGAGAAGTGGGGAAGATATCGATAGCAAGCGTCAGGCCATTAGAAGAAGATTTCAATATAATTTGGGCTGGAGGCAAGAGACTGTGAGCTGGGTCCTTTGCTACCTCTAGGGCAGTCGGTGGTGAGGAAAGTAGAAAGCCTTAAGACCCTAGCTTCCCCTTTTCCCTCTGTCCACCTCCACTTCTCCTCCCTCAGCATAACCTGCTGGGACAAGAATTAGACCACTTTAAGTACTCAGTGTTTTTGTTCCCTACAGAGCCCCTAAGTATCCTACTGCATTACCCGATTTCAGAGGGCAAAGAATAAACCTTGTTATCTAAAATGTATGTAAATAAACATTAAAAAAATTTCCATCCAAATAATTCCGATTAGTCTTTAAAGCTGATTACGAAAGGTGCACAACTACGACAGGGTAGCTAAAAGTTGTGGAGGCTGGTAGCTCTGTTTCACAAAAGCAGACACCCTACTGTCGAGGCTGACTGACTGCGTCGCTGCTCTGCTCGCGTGCACTGGCAGAAGCTGCGCTAATCCCTGCCATCTTCCTGGAGGGCATCCCCCCACTCTGTGCCTCTGGCATCTCAGCTGTACACAGCTCTTCCTCTGGAGACCGCCACCTCTTCCCACCCTCAGCAACTCTCCTTGATGTTTTCATGGTACCGTGACTCTTCCTCAATTGTGCTACTGAATTACTCTGTGATCTTCCCATGGACACTGTAGGACATACATATGATGATGTCAAGGCAAAGGTTGAAACACTTCCTCTGGAACGAATCAACTTTGCACTCTGTTCCCCAGTGATGATACTGTGCACTGTATGCACAGAGATCCTTTTATTCACCCATAATACTGACTCTTCACCATGCTCTGTGCAATGCGCACCTCACCACAGGCTCTTAAACCTTACCCGCATGTATGCAAAATCTCAACACTCTCCAAAACTTCCCCCAGTGACTCCTAGGAGTTCCCAGAGATCCTCTTACATGCAACTAGGACCAGAGGAACTTGTATTTTCACTTTGCTTTTGCTACAGCTTCCTCATCAAGGTGCCTGGCAACTACCCTGCTGCAAGTACTTGCTCTGTAAGTGCTCCTCCACTGCTGGGCATATGGCATCTCCCCAGGATGTGGTAACTTTAGCTTCTTCCCTTCACGCATCAGGTTCAAAACCAATGATCAGGACTAAGCAGCAGTGGGATGGGGACAATGGGGGCCATTTCTTCCCTGCAGTTGACCCTGTCTTCCATGGTCTCCTTTCTGGTCCCAGCACAGAATCTCCTTTCTCTTATTTTAGCCCAAAACGAAGAAATCAAAACCAACAAACCCTCCCAAAGAAAACCCTTAGCATATCAGCTCACATAACTGTGTTCTCAACATGGCGACCAGGTCAACGGCTCTCCAAATAGTGAGATCCAGGCAGAAAACCACTGCAATTAAAAGCCTCACTACACACTTCCACGTAGATAAATATAATTTCCACAATTAGGTGAAAAATGTGTCTCAAACATTATTCATGTAAAATATTTTCAAATAAATACTAAGTAAACCAACCTAAAAAGTAGTTAGAGGCAAAGAGTTCTGAAGTCTTGTTTAAATACTGAAGGAATTCATCCCTTTCACAGCTGGTGAGGGCCTGGAGATTCAGGGCATGGCGCAGTTTATCAGCTGAGGATGAGGGGAGATTGAGGTTTCGCTGACTCCACCGCAAACCTGGATTCCCCAGCTCCTGATGCGCATGCTTGCTACAGCTGCCTTTAGTGTCTTAAGTGTTATCATTACCTTAAACTGCTTGGGAAGAGAGAAGGGGAGACACATCTAATTTCTAGGCTGATCTTTGAATGCATTTTCCTAAGTTACATATAAATGAGATTTGTAAATCGTATTGGAGATAAATGAAGATTCTTAGAAAACAGCTTGCAACCATTTAACTAGGTGATTTGGGCCAGATTTATAGCTGATTTATAATGACAGACATGCCTTGTTCATCTCTGTAATACTGATCATATTTATTTAGTTTGTTCAATTTGTCTTCAAGGCTGCAGGGCATTCTTACTCTGTCAAAAGACACCAACAATTACATTGATTGCAAACCACAGAAAATAGCCACACTAGGCTACCAATGAAAAGCAAGCCCAGCATCAGATAAACCCTCCCACAAGCTGCTCAGCTGTCAGTCAGACTCTGGCTTCACTTGGAAAGTGGAAGAGAAAAACCTCAGTGATTGGTGAAAATGGCTCTTAAATTCCCTCCTGAAGTGCTCACTTTAGAACCACTTTAGAATCCGGTTTAGTAGTAACCAGATTGCACCATTTTAAGCAGCCCATAGTAATGTCATTCATTCTAAAAATGTTTGTTTAGTGCAGCATTTCCCAAAGTAAGATTAGTCGTGTGTGAGATAATTTACCTGCATGTTCTACAATCTGTAATGGAAACATCTTACACTACCTTAACGTGGCCCTTATTTAAGGATATATATGATACATTCCTTCTAGAATTTAATGTCAGGAGCCAATCTCCTCTAGATGAGTTCATTTGATTCCATCCAACAGACAATTTGAACTTTATAAACTTTTCCTGTTTTCTCCCTTTAACTGCCAGGACATGCAGAACTAAATCGATCAGTTGCAAAACTCTCTTTTCTCATTGGATGATGGGTTCTGATTTTTTTTTTAACTGTTCAATAATACCTGCTAATGTTAAAGAGTCACAGAATTTGGCAATGTATAAAAACATTATCCATAGCTCTGCCATCAGAGATAACCCACCATCAACAATGGACTGTGTATACTCCACACTTTCTCCTTCTAGTATAATAAATATTGTACACATTGGCAATGGCATAGCATGTGTATTCTATAAGCTGCTTTTTCACTTAGTAATAAATAGGTCATGACCATTTTTCTATGCCAATAAATAAAGCCATGTTCAACGGCTCATAGTTTTCCATGGGTGTATACATCATGATTTATCTACCTAGGCCCTTATTAGTGTCTTTAGGTTGTTTTTGATGTTTCAGTTATAAATACCGTTACTTAACTGCTGCTTTTATGTCTTTTTTTTTTTTTTTTGCGGTACGCGGGCCTCTCACTGTTGTGGCCTCTCCCGTTGCGGAGCACAGACTCCGGACGCGCAGGCTCAGCGGCCATGGCTCACGGGCCCAGCCGCTCCGCGGCATGTGGGATCTTCCCGGACCGGGGCACGAACCCGCGTTCCCTGCACCGGCAGGCGGACTCTCAACCACTGCGCCACCAGGGAAGCCCCTGCTTTTATGTCTTATTTTAAGCCCCGAAAGTTATCTTTCAAAATAGGTAGGTATAATGAATGAATCAATGAATGAATGAATGAAATTCGAGGAACAGCTATCGGTAGCTGGCTTTAGCATTAGCACCTATTCTTCATGGTGTGAAGATGAATAATTTCCTTCCCTTCTCCAGGTCTCAACCAAAATGAGTGAAACTCCTTCCACCAGTTTTTCCATGATTCGTCGGATTTCTTCTGAAGGTCAGGTTCCTTCTCGCCAGTTGGGCGTCACTCAGCCTGTTGTGGCCAAAAGGATCAGCTTCTACAAGAGCGGAGACCCGCAATTTGGTGGCGTCCGGGTGGTGCTGAACCCTCGTTCTTTCAAGACATTGGATGCTCTGCTGGATAACTTGTCGGGGAAGGTGCCCCTACCCTTCGGGGTGAGGAACATCAGCACCCCCCGAGGAAGGCACAGCATCACGCGCCTGGAGGAGCTGGAGGACGGCCATTCGTACCTGTGCTCCCATGGCAGGAAGATGCAGCCGGTGGACCTGGAAAAGGCCCGCCAGCGCCCGCGGCCCTGGCTCAGCAGCCGGGCCCTCAGCGCGCACGTGCAGCGCGCACGCGCCGCCGCCGCTTCCGCCGCTCCCGCCGCTCCCGGCATGCTGCGCGCGCCGCGGCGGCTAGTGGTTTTCAGGAATGGCGACCCGAAGACGAGACGTGCAGTCCTCCTGAGCAGGAGGGTCACGCAGAGCTTTGAGGTCTTTCTGCAGCACCTGACGGAGGTCATGCAGCGCCCGGTGACCAAGCTCTACGCCACGGACGGAAGGAAGGTGAGCATCGTGAGGGACGTGATGGCGGCCCTGGGGAAGGAAGACACTTCCCGCGCCTGTGCGTGCTCCCTGCTCATGGGAGGGCGCTGGCTCCCCCCCTCGCCCCGGTGGCTGTTCGTTTCTGGGTCAATGCAATGAGGCGTGGGCCCTGTGGGGCCCTTTGTTTTTTCCTCGCATGCTCCGTTCCCTGAGCCTCACGTTATAGACTGTGTTGGCACAGAATCTGCCTCGACGGTATTTCTTGAAAAGGTGTGGCCAAGAGTGACGTTCTGTTGGGTACAGAAAGCCTTTTCCTGTGACCTGTGTGTCACTTTCCTGGTCCTGGTGTGTCCGTCAGGCCCTTTCCCAGCTGGATGCTTGAGTGGGGAGGACAGGGGCAGTGCTGTGTACCCTTTAAAGGTTGTTTTGGTTATGATGGCAGAAGACCGGTCGGCCTGTGCCAACTGTGGGCTGAAGACGGGTGTTGGTCTAACACCCCCTTCCCCCCGTACCCTTGGTTCTTCGATATTTTGTATACGTCATTTGGTGCCCAGCGAGTGGTGGGTGATGATCACTTTCAAACCCAGGAGGCTGTTGAGTTAATCAGTTATAAATTCACCGTATGGAAAGAACAAAACTTCATGCTGCTCATGTCAGGACCATCACTCTTTGATTTTTCCCCCCTAGGTTACCAGTCTCCAGGCTGTGATCCTGAGCTCTGGAGCTGTGGTGGCAGCAGGAAGGGAGCCATTTAAACCAGGAAATTATGACATCCAAAAGTACTTGCTTCCTGCTAGATTACCGGGGATAATCTCTCATCGTGTGTACCCCAAGGGAAATGCTAGGTCAGAAAGCAGAAAAAGTAAGTCACTTAAATATATAGCCCTTATTTTTAGCCCTGAGTTGTTTGTTTTTTTTTTTTAACCTCAACAACAACAAAAATTCATCTTAAATGACCGATTTCCTTCATCACAGAAAAGGAGAGGATCAAAACCTTCTAAACTGAAAGATCCTGCATGCCGCACTGCTTGACCAAAAAAAAAAAAAAAGAGAAACCTCTAACTACACATACATGCTCTACTTTCTGAACTTATTCCAGGAAAAGTCACAGGCCCTTAAATCCACTTTTTATTTATTAAAAAAAAAGGTTCATATAGCCAGTTCATGCTGGTTAACAGTACTCTGGATTGATGGTTCCTTAGGAAATGCCGTCTAATGAGACGTTATTCTTTGGATAGGGGAGGAGGAGTGCCTCTTGACACCCAAGAGTGTGGGATAGGCTGTAAATTCCCTTTTTCAGGCAGAGCTAATCTCATTATTTACAGTGCTCAGTATTTTAGCTCCAGGCGAATGTGTTGATTGCCATTTACACTTCCTTTTTAATTTTTATTTTATGTAAACATGGAATGGTACATTTTAAGTGGTGTTAATTCCTTTACTTATTGCTGAACTAGGCAGACTCAACTATTCCTTCCTGTTGTTCTTTAGTTATTTCATGGATACGCTAATAGCCAGTTCATGTGTCTGTTCCGTAGGCGTCAGCTGCCCAGGATCTTATGTGCAGGTAGTGTTAGTTCACCCTGGTCATTTCATCAGAATGATTTTATTGTCTTCTGTCTGATGTGGGTTTCTGAGCATGATTTTTAATGGCTTCAGGGAATCTGAGGGCTTTGTTAAGTTTTACTTTAAAAAATGATGAGTGAGACAGTTTCATTTATAATTTTGGTGAAAGTATACCAAAAATTAAGAGGAAGTATCTCTAGGCTTATCCTTTGAAACTAAAGGTATTTAATTGATGGTAAGAATGTGCACATCTATACAAACTACTAATTTGACTGAGTTTAGAAAGCATGAGTTCCAAGGTTATCTCTAGAGGTACACATTAAAAAAAATACCTAGATATCTGGGTCTTTGACTAGCTCTGTTCTCTTTTGTGACTGATATTAAATAAATGCACTGATTATACAAAATGAATGCTAAATTCATAATTATTACTAGATTAACCTAGCCTTTAAAATAAATTCTAAAAATGTTTTTACTTTCATAATGGTATAGATATCTCTCGTCGATATACACAGGTAGGAAAATGAATACCACCGTAAATTATTACTTGCTTATATGAATAGGTAAGCAGCACTTGGTTAGACCCCAGTTTCAGTACTGGTGAACAGAATAAAACAACAAAACCAAATCCCACAAAAATCTCTTTATTTTTGCTAGAATCCTTAGCAATTTCTACTTTATACTTTCCTTTTTAAAATTGTCTTATTAAACTCATTAAGATTAAAATTCTCTGAATTTCCTCATTGAAGTAGAGTTATAAGTTCTCTTTTAAAGAGTAGTTTGTAGAAATGTACCAGATATTACAGTAAACTAAATTGATGAATGAATATATAGAGGTGAGAAACTTATTAACAATATCTTACTATGAAATTTAGGAAATATGGTATTTTTCTTACTAATAATTTTTTGTTTTCTTTCTTTGCTGCCTCTTCTGTTGGATATTTATAACTTCTCTGTCTTCCACATTATATTTTGATGTGGGGCATCTTTTACTTTTAAAATCTTGAAAGTGAGCACACATGTACCTTCAAGCCCAAGGTCTCAAATTTATTCTGTTTCTTCTGACAAAATGCAGAGTAATGATTGCTACTCAGACCATTCTTTTGCCTCTGAAAATTACTTGGCCTTAGAAAAAAATGATTCTCAGAATTTATTGATATATCCTTCTGAAGATGATGTTGAGAAATCAATTATTTTTAATCAAGATGGTACTATGACAGTTGAGATGAAAGTTCGATTCAAGATAAAAGAAGAGGAAACCATAAAATGGACAACCACTGTCTGTAGAGCTGATCTTTCTAATAATGATGAAAAGAGTGAGGTAAGCAGTTTCCCAGGAAGAACAGATGATGGATCATCTGGTTTAAAGATTACAGCATGTTCATTGTCTGCAGATGTCTCACCTCTGGAGAAAGGCAGTATTCAAGAGGGCAGTTTGGCAGAGGAGATCAGCAGTCCAATGAGAGATCAGGATACTGAAACTTGCAATTCTGCTAGTTGGGAGAATGCTGCTATGGACACAACTGCCACCCAGGGAACTCAGGATCAAGCGAAACATCATTTTTATAGGCCGCCTACACCTGGACCAAGGAGAGTCAGGCAAAAGAAATCTGTGATAGGGAGTGTGACCTTAGTATCTGAAACTGAAGTACAAGAGAAAATGATTGGGCAGTTTTCCTATAGTGAAGAAAGGAAAGATGGGGAAAACAAATCTGAGTATCACATGTTCACACGTTCTTGCAGTAAAATGTCATCAGTATCCAACAGACCAGTACTTCTTCAAGTTGATAACAGTGAGCAGGTGGAGTCATCTTTAGAAAGAAAAAAGGAAAGCAAACTGCTCAAATCAAACGCACTAAGTGCTGGTGTTGTAGAAATTACAAGTCAGAAGATGTTAGAGATGTCCCATAATAACGGCTTGCCACAGACTACATCAGAAAACTCAGTTGTGGAGGAAGGTATAGTTGATAGTGTAACAGCTGACAACAAAACTAGTGTCAAGAATTTAAGAACTTATGGTAACACCAACGATAGATCCAGTCCTTTTTTAGCAGATGCAACTCATTCTTCAGGTAACAACTCTGGAACTGACAAAACTATTTCAGAGACCCCAGCTTCAGTAGGATCCTCTACTGTCACCACAAGAATTGACAAACTAATTAGTGAGTTTTCTCAGTGTGGTTTAACAAAACTTCCAGAAAACGAAAAGCAGATTTCATCATCTGTTGCCAGCAAAAAGAAGATGAAATCTCAGCAGCATGTGATAAATTCCAAGCATCAGGGTGGGGAGGTTGCAAGGAAAGGAATCCCCAGGAAGAGTAAAAGAATAAACACAAGAGGTAGAATTGCACAGGAAACCGTACTGCAGGATTCACGTAGTCCCCTTAAAGGAGAGATACTTTGTGAGAAAGACCTCCATGCAAGTGATACGGTAATTGAATCAAATTATTCTTCTTCCAAAAGTAATAATGCTGTGAATTCCAGGAATCTCCCTAGAAATAAATTAAATACTATTCATAATCCTAAGGTTCAGGGACTTTTAGCCAAAAGAAAATCCAGACCACTAAACAGAGTAAACTTAGGAGAACCTACAAAAGGAGAAATTGGTCAAGGAGAAAAAGTGTTTTCCCATAATGAATTTAGATATTGCAAAAATACTTCTGAAAATCAAAATTTATTTCATATGTTTAACTTTCTTGAGCAGAAACCCAATGCTTTTTGCGGTCCACAGGCTCAAGCAGAAATAGCATCTTGGTATTTGAGAGGAGCGTCAAAGAAGAGTTTGGTTTCAAAAGTTAATAATTCACACATAACTTTAAGAAGCCAGAAAAAGCAAAAAGGGGATAGGTTGAAATCAGATACTATTGTACGTAAACAGCATGTCACAACCAGGGCAAATTCCTTAGCTTCTTTGCAAAAAGCTGTTTTTCCTGAGGCTATTACCCATCATTCAGTTCAAAATTATGTACAGAGATGGTTGCAGAACATAAGTTCAGATTCAGCTTTGCAACCTAGACAGTCAGCTCCAGTATGCACAAAGGAAAGGAGTGTGGTAGGTTATAACAACAGTTGTTTTCCAAGAAATAATTCCCACAAAAGTTCTGGAAAAGGAAATAATTTTGTCCTGGAAGGTAATAAACATATAACTGAAAATGCCAGTTTGACAGGAGATAATCTAGGGAAAGAGGTCGGTACATCTTTTGACAAAGATAACAGTGAAGAACTTAGCAAAGATCTCTATGGGAGCCAGGTTGAATCTCTGAAGGATGCTTACTTGCTTTCCATCCATGAATATCGTACTTTGTCACAGTCAGCTGTTGATGATGCTAATACTAAAAGTCAGGTATCTGCTGAAAAGTCAGGACAAGAGGTAAGCCTTGTCTACAAAGACATAAACCTAGCTACAAAAGGGCAAAGTGTAGAGGCTGCCATTCAAGTAGATCTTATGGAAGAGGACACTCCAAAACACCTGTTACCAGTCTGGTTGCTTCGCCAACTGCAAGCTTTAGTTCCTAGTAGTCACAAGACTCAGAATGGAGTTGTTCAAATGCCAGGTTCACTTGCAGATATTCCCTTTCCTTCTCCGATATATAATTCATCCACTAATGTTCTTCTGGCTTGGCTCCTGGTACTAAACCTAAAGGGAGGTATGAATAGCTTCTGTCGAGGTGATGCTCACAAGACTACCAGCAGAACTTCAGAAATACTTGCGTTGTTGGAGGTTCTGAAGCACATTGCTGTCAAAGAGGAAGCAGATGACTTGAAGGCTGCTGTTGCCAGTTTAGTGGAATCAACCACAAATCACTTTGGACTCACTGAGAAAGAGCAGGACATGGTTCCAATAGATCTTTCTGCAAATTGTTCTACACCCAACATTCAGATAGCTCCTAAATGCACTGAAAATGAGAAAACACAGAAAATCTCCTCTTTAGATGGAGGCTGTTCTGCCAGTGAGGACAGTGTCTCTGAAGTCTGTGTTTCAGAGGGGACTTGCTCTCCATGTGAGATGTGCACTGTGAATAAGACTCATCCTCCAAAAGAGACTTGGAACCTCAGTGATAATTCTTTCCCCAGTGATGGCTGTACCATGGATCAGACCTCCATGAATAAGGCTTGTTTCCTAGGAGAGGTCTCTTCACTTACTGACACTGTGTCTTCTCATAAGCCTTGTGCTTATGAGGAAAACCGTATCTGTGAGATGGCTTGCTCAGTTGATGAGGCCTACGTTCCCATCAAAGTCTGTAATACCAGTGACTTTTTAAATTCCAAAGAAAACACATACACTGATAATTTGGAATTGACCGAAGAGTTAGAAAGAGTTGGTGAAGTTCAGAAAGACCTAAATATTTTGGCAGACCCTGGGTGTAAACATGGCTTTAGTATATTGGTGTCACACCAAAATGTCAGTAATTTAAGCCACAGTGGCTTTTTCCAAGATGCAACTGAACCAGAACTTCATAGGAAACATAGTTCTCTAGATGAATTTGAAAATTGTTCATTAAAGAAATTTCAGGATGAAAATGCATATACATCTTTTGATAAGGAAGACTCAAAGACTTCTGAAGAACCAGGCTCAATAACCAACAGCGTGACATCAAGTGAAAGAAACATTTCAGAATTGGAATCTTCTGAAGAATTAGAAAACCAGAACACTGATATCTTTAATACAAAGGTAAATTCAGGAGAGCAAGCTACTGAAGAATTGATCCAAAAAGAGTTAGAGGCTAGTAAAAATTTGGAATTGATCAAAGTCTCTAGCAGGAACATTACAGAAGAAGGAGGAAGGAAGGGTGTCATTTGTGAGACAATCGGTAGGAGCCTGGCAACACCACCGTCTTTAGTATTTTGCTATGATTCTAAGCAAAATACTGAAAAGCAGCTCATTGAAGGAGAAACTGAAATGAGAGTAAAAAAGATGGTGGAAAGCATGGAAACTGGAAGTTTTGCAGAGTCTCTCCTTAATTTTAAAAATGACTTCAAAAGGTCAGGGACTTCTGATCGGTCAGATTATAGACAAGACAGTGAGAATGAACAGTCATATAAAACATCCAGTGATGGCCCCAGTGACGGTGGTGAGGAGGTGGCCCAAGAGAAAGACTATAATAAAGGATTTGTTAAAAGGACAATAGAAAAACTTTATGGTAAAGCAGAGATGATGAAACCATCTTTTTTCTCTGGGTCTACACATACATCTCAGGTTTGTCCTTATGATTCTGTGGAATTTCAGGGTGCTGGGAAAGTAGGTCTTTATGATTCTGAAGGTCAGTCATTTGGCTTTTCTGGACAGGTATCTAGTAATTCAACTGTGTTGCAGAAATTTCAGGAGGAAAGGCGAGATAAATGTGATTTTAAGAATGTGAGGGCCAGTTACCATGGGGAAGACATTGTGGAACATGGTACTGAACAAAATGGTCATAACAGAATTCCCAAAGACATGGAAGAGGGGGTACTGATTGACAAGGGCAAGTGGCTTCTGAAAGAAAATCATTTGCTAAGAGTATCATCTCTTGAAAATTCTGGCATGTGTGGCAATGCAGACACCACATCAGTGGATACTCTACTTGATAATAACAGCAGTGAGGTACCGTATTCACATTTTGGAAATTTGGCCCCAGGCCCAAACATGGCTGAACTCTCCTCTTCAGAATTGGAGGAACTGACTCAACCTCCTGAACTGAGATGCAATTATTTTAACATGCCTCATTGTAGCGACTCTGAGCCTTTTCGCGAGGATTTGCTGGATGTTCAAAGTAAAACTTGTTCTCAGGAGAGAATACCAAACCACCATGCAGAAGAGAAGTGTAATCATAGGTCAGAGAGAGTATGCACATCTGTCACTCATGTCTTCACATCTGCTGGTAACAAAGTTCATCCTGTCTCTGATAATACTATTAAAAACCAACCATTGCCTGGTAATAATGTAATTCATGGTGCACTTCAGGAAGGTGACTCTTTGGATAAACTCTATAATATTTGTGGTCAACATTGCCCAATACTAACTGTTATTAACCAGCCTGTAAATGAGGAACACCGAGGATTTGCATATTGCAAAGATTCTGATATTGAAAATTCTTTGAGTCTCCAATTATGGATGAAAATACACCCACGTTTACTACAGTCAGACAAAAACATGTTCAGAGATAAGAACAATAAAGCAAGTAGTAGAAAAACGTTTATTGATAATGCCATTGGCGGTACATTTGATTGGCTTTATTTTAATAGCACATTTGACTTGATGGATAAAAGGAGAAAATTAAAAAGAATTAACTTCTTGGGCTTAGAGGAAGAAAATAATTTAAATAAGTTTCAATCATATTTAAAGAATTTCTTGCACACATTGTTGCTAGTTGGGGGTCCTGTGAATTCAAATATACAAGACCCTGGAAATCAGACAAATGAAATCTTTGAAGTAGTAGATGAGAATAACAACGTCCTAAATAACAGATTCCAGAACTCAAGAACAAATCTCAACCAAGCAGTAAGAGAAAATAACTATCATTGCTCCTGTGAAATGCTTGGCCAAGCCTGCCTATTCTGCCAGGTTGAGGCATCCTTAGATATCAGCAACAGAAGCACATTAGAAATATTTTATGTTTTTGAAGATGAAAATCTTTTCATTTGGGAAGAGGAAAACTAATTAAATTGAACTGGTCTTGAAAGCCGTGATGAACAAGAAGGTCTCTCATTTCAATATCAGCACGGCCTTTCTTCATGAGAAAGATGAAGCACATGGGATGGATGTGGATTAGATAACCTCTAAGAATTTGCCACTTCTTTAAAATGAGCTTACCCCAGAAATCTTGCCACTGGATTATCCATCTTGACTTTCATCATTTCTGTGTTCTTCATTTTTTCAGCAATTACAGACTCAGTTTCTATTCTGTTATTTTTGAAGTTCCTGTGTGTTTTTTTCTTGAGCATGTATAATTTCTTGTTTCTGTTATTTTTCTCCTAAGACACCATAAATGCCCCGAGGACAGGAATTATACCCCCCCCCCTTTTTGTTATGTTGTCAACTTAGTGCAAAATGTGTATTGAAGATATTGGTGAATTAATGGAATAGACGTAGCCTCAAATTACTTCATTTATTAATTTTAACTGCTGATTTGATAAAAGTCTGTAAGATCTCAACAACAATCTCATAAGTTTTTTGTGTGTGTGTGTGCCAAATGTGTTGAATCTAGTTTCCTCAGAACATCTGTCTAATGTACTTGCAAGCATTTCCATGGGAGAGGATTCACTGTTTTTCCTCATGACTAGAAAAAGATGCTGTACTACTAAGCTGGCTCTCCAGTACTTTGCCTAGAAATTAATGATCTCTTAAACATTAGTAAAATGTCAAGAAATTCACATAGGTCAGAAAAAAGTGGAAAAGTGTAAGGCATGCTCTGTGAAGAAAAATGAAAGGAACTGGAATGATTTAACTTGGAAAAGAAAAGAGAAAGGTGATTTCACCCAGAGTTCTCAAAATTGAAAAAGAACTGCTGTGGAGAGGAACTTGACAGATTTCTTTCTGTGTCCACCTGCATTAATAAAATATTTAACTAGATATAAATAAAAACATGTTGCTTAGAAGCATAAATAAATTTGATTAGACTAAGAACCATAAATTGTCTCTTGAATACTTGTTATTTTTGCCTGGGGCTTAACCAGGGTATCTTTTAAGGTTCCTTGTTCTTCATGACTATTTGATGGTATAGAAACAAGTCTTATAAAATGTGGGAATTTATGTCTCTTGTCTGGAACTGACTCGAAATAGAAAAATTAATGTTTTTGGAGCCACACACAGAGGTGCTAAAATAACAAATTTGGCATTGGGGAACTAAAAGTAATTACCTATATAAGGAATACCTTTGGTTTCAGTTCAGCATGAGTCATAAATCCATAAAAAAATTATGAGTTGCTATTTATTTAACCAGAGGAAGTCTACCTCTACATAGAGTATGACTTTCCTACATTGTGATACACTCTTCTAATTGAAATATGGAAGTTGTTATGTAAGCTTCTGTAATGAGCAATGAGAAATTTTGGTGAAATAAAAGGGCTAAAACTGTGGAGATATACATGCACTTAGCTTTACTGCACTTTGCAGATACCGCGTTTTTTACAGATTGAAGGTTGGTGGCAACCTTGTGTCGAACAAGTGTGTCGGGCACATTTTCCCGACATTTCCACATGTTCCCTTTGTGTCTCTGTGTCATATTTAGGTAATTCTTGCAATGTTTTAAACGTTTTCATTATTAATATTTGTTGATTTATGATTAGCGATCTTTGATATTACTATTGCAATTTTTTTTGCTTTGTATTTTAAAATTATGGCATGTATATTATTTTTTAAAGATGTAATGCTATTACATCCTTAATAGGCTATGGTGTAAACATAACTTTCATGTGTACAGGGAAACAAAAAAATTTGTATGACTTGCTTTATTGTGACATTCACTTTATTACAGTGGTCTAGAACTGAACCTGCAGTATCTCCCAGGTATTCCTGTGATAGAAAAGGGAGGAGAATTAACACTATAAAGTTGTGCTAACTGTATACCAGGGGCTATGGTAATCTTATGGGTTTATTATCTGTAACCCTTCCTCATAAAGACGCTGTGAGTTTAGCTTTGTTGCTCCCTTTTTATAGATGAGAGCCCAGAAGCAGGGAGGTAAAGTACTTTTGTCAGTGGTGCACAGTACATATGTCAGGATTTGAACCCAGTCCCTTTGTGCTTGAAAGTCAATGCTACTTTTACTACATTTTTATTCTTCTCACGTGAGGAAGAAGGAGTAAGATGTTTTAAAAGTTATTAGCACTCTCCCCAGAGCAGAGAGACAAGGAAATTATTTTTCTTTTTAATTTGGAAGGAGTGATATTTAGATGTACCAAGGAGATTGGGGAAATCACTCACAACAACGAGGAGCTTTTAGGAAAATGTGGCATGTAGCACATGGTTTTTAGTAATACTACATCAAATGATGTCCTAGGAGACCCAGACGATATTGGGAAGAAGAACTTGGGAATGACAGAAATGAATGGGTAATGCACAACTGTGTAATGTACTTGTCTAAAATGAACATGTTCGGAGGCATTGAATTCTGTCTGAGCTTTGGAACCAGGTCTTACTCATGTTGATATCCCAGATCTCGCATATTACTTGGGATGTGGTAAGCACCTCGTAAATGTGTGTTGAATAGATAAGAAGTGCTTTTGAGCGCTCTTTCTTTATTAACTTCGAATCCATACATGTAGAAAGATATGTAAAGATGCTGAGGGATAGAACTAAGTTTCTTATATTTTTTGAAGCAATATTCCAATCATCTTTAAAAGAACGTGAAAATGATTTTTTTTAAACATTCAAAGGATTTTTTTTCACAAGGCTTACATTAAAAAAAAACCTTGAAAGGCTGTGAAATTTAGAAGACCAAATGAGACATTAAAGGGAATTTAAGAATATTGCCCAGATCTGCCCGCCTTCGAGATAAGTGCTTGCGGCAGAGGAAGGGGCGTTAGCCTGCTGGTTCAGGGGAATGTCCCCAGGGCGGGCTGATGCAGTTCCCGCTTGCGCCCACCAGATGGCAGCTGTGCCCCGTGCGGCCGGGAGCTAAGACCACCTCGGGGGGAGGCTTCCCGGGCTCGCGGGAGCACCTGCAGCGCCTCAGGCCCGGGGCGGTCAGGCGGGCGGACGGGGGGGGGGGGCCAGTCCGGGGGCTGTTTGCTGCTGCTTCAAAGAGCTGCGGACCCAGTTGTGCAGGCAGCCCCAGGTCTTAAAGCCCGGAGGTATAGAAGTGTTCGGAATGAAAGGAAAGGCACTGTTAGCAAGGAGTCTAAGTTCGCAAATGGAGGGGCTATGACGGGGAACGCCGGCTGTCAAGACTCCTCGGAGCCGGCGCCAAGGAAAGCCTGGGGAGAGTGGGAGCAAAGAGCAGACGGACCCCTACGTCGAGCGGAAGCTCAGTTAGCGAGCTGTTGGCCCGGCGGGTAGGGGTCGCTCTCACATGAAGCTGTCAGACGTCTTACCTCTTCACCTTTCAGTGATACGCAACCCGTGTCCCGTTTTCAAGGTTTAGACTGGGGTGTTGACGCCGGGGTCCATGCGGGCGGCGCTCGATTTGTCGGTTTCCTCATCCGTAAAATGGGGCCCCGTGCGGAGCTGCCTCGTGAGACGGCGGAGAGGCTCTGGCGAGAGTGGCTGAGGCTCGAGGCTCAGAGCTTGGCCCGGAGCACCGGGTACGTCTTGCGGCCCCCGGAGGCGGTGCGCCCCATCCGGCCCCGCTGAAGGCAGCTTCCATCAGGGGCTCTCCGTGCGGGGCCCAGCGCTTTTCATGCTGCCTCCTCGGTGCCGGGACCTGGACCAGCGCCGCAAGAGCAGAGCCTGGCTTCTCCTGGGTGTCAGCTCTGCTGTTAAAAACCAGGCGTGGGGAGGGCTTGTTTCCTGGGGCGGTTTCCCTGGGCTCGGGAGCTCGATCCAGGCTTGGACCCCCTTGCTCCCCCGGGGGACCTCCATGGCTGTGACGTCCCTCACACTTGGGGGTCGCCACACGAGGGCTGGGGGGTGGGTTCTGACTAGACCGCATCTCTGCCCCTCCCACCTGTCTTGAAGTGGCCTTTTCTTATTTATACCCTTCGTTGTCGAACGCCTGTCCCCCTAGCCTCCAGGTCTTTCTCAGAGATAGTCGCTGTGTGTGGCTTTAGTGTTGGTGTGTGTGCGAGCGGGGGAGCGCAGGATCTTCCCGCTCTGCCGTCGTGATCTGGAGCCCCAGTTCCACATCATTTGTATGATATCGGGAACTCTTTCACAGCCACATGTAAACACAGGACGATTAGACAGTGGAAATTCTCAAAAAGGTAGAGTAATTACGTGAAGAATGACTTGGGCCAACGGGAAGCCCTGGTTTTGTTGTTTTGTGCCTTTCCTTACTTTGGCCCTATTCACCCATTCGTATGCACCAGTGTGCACGCCGAGCTCTCCTGCGTTTCACAGAACGTACACTCCCCCGCCCCCCTTCCAGAGGTTATGGTATAGGATGGCCTTATGGGGGTTCAGGGTGGTGCTCTCTTCCTTCTGGAGGTTCACAGGGAAGGTGGCTTGATTGGCAGCCCACCAGGCGTAATTATAATGTAGACCTTGACAGGGGTCAACAGACGGGCTTCAGCTGACTGATAGGAAGAATGTGGAGTGTCTTGATGGAACTGACGTAAACCTTGAGTGGCCTTGAGTGGGGTGGGAATGGGGTCCATCCACAGTGACTGCCTCACTGCAGACGCTGCAGGGCACCGCGTGCGGCCGCGCCCGCTGGTTTCTACCGGGCGAAAGGAACTAGCGCCAGAGGCGGGCCTGCACTGGCAGGTGGTGCGGCTCAGGAGTTTTACTTCTTTGGATGACAAATCCTTCCCCTTGCATTTTAATTTTTTAATTAA
The DNA here is from genome assembly GCF_949774975.1 of Lagenorhynchus albirostris. Classification (NCBI taxonomy): domain Eukaryota; kingdom Metazoa; phylum Chordata; class Mammalia; order Artiodactyla; family Delphinidae; genus Lagenorhynchus; species Lagenorhynchus albirostris. Next base: position 3,630,973 of record NC_083111.1, read on the forward strand.
AATTATACATGTATAAATAGTTTTTAAAAATCAGGTAGAAGTACAAGGCTCAAAATAAAAAAAATGTAGACCACTTTCTGACCCTTTACATATAATTTCCACTCCACAGAGGCATTTATCTTTAAAACTTCTAGCTCTTTCTTCTATTTATGTATATCTAAGATACTGGTATTTTTTCAATTTTAGATTTTGCCTGTCTGTTGATATCCTCCACCTCCCACCTTCTACTTCCTGTCTCTGTTCCTCCCAATAATGTTATAATTAAAAAAACAAACACTATTCTGAATTTTTATTTTAATTACCATGCGAATATTATTCCTGAAATGAGCCTCTTAGTGTATTTGGACTATAATTCCTTTCTCGAACTATTCTTTGTTTTCCCTGAACTTTAAACCTGACCACTGCTCATTTATTACCAAACCCTTTTCCACGGTGGAAAATCCCTGTCATCGTAGAAGTGCGTATCAGTTCTTCCATTGGACCATTTTTTTTTCCCTTGGGGACATTAGTTGTCTTGGAGACATTCTTCATAAAGCCCCCTCCCACCTCACCGGACCCCTTCTCATCCAAAGCGGACTGTTTGATCTCCAGGCCTGCTGCACAGCCATCAGCTTGAAGCTTTCCTTCCGCAGTATCCTGGGAATCTTGTTTCCTTCTCAGTATTGGATGTCCTGTTTCCGAAACCCGTATCTTACTATTAGTTTAGGCCTCAGTTTTGATGGAACGAATTTTCTGATGGTTTATAAGGAAGAATGCATGGAGGAACTTTTCGTGTCTTAAATGTTTGCAACTGCCTTTATTCTATTCTCATGCTTAATTGATAAAAATGATATAGCATTACATGTTGGAAATAACATTTTTTCATTTGTCTTCTATCTCCTAATCCCAGTGTGAAAAGTGCTAAGCCATTCTCATTCCTGCTTCTATGTGTGTAACTTCCCCACCCTCCCTTTCCCCAAAGCTTTTAGGACCCTCCCTTTATTCTGGTATTCTGAAATTTAACATAGAGGCACATTGATTTAGGCATTTTTTTCATTTTTTATGCTAAGCATTCAGTACCCATATTCTTCAGTTCTGGAATTTGTTTTATGTTATTTCTTTGATTTCCCCCCCCTTCTGTTTCTTTGTTCTTTCATTTTAGAAATCCTACTATGAATATCCTCTGAAGATGATGAACCTCTGATTTAATCTCTTAATTTTCTTTTGTATTTCCTTTTTAATCATTTAAAAAAATAAACCGTATTCACATATAATTTACATTCAATAAACCCCTCAATTTCAAGTCTACAATTTAATGGCTTTTGAGATAGGCAGCCATATAACTACCATTATTATTAAGGTATAGCACATGCCCATCACCCCCAAGAGTTCTTTTGTGCCCCTTTGCCGTCAGTCCCCTTCCCCTTTGCCAGGCCCTTGGAAACCACTGATTTGCTTTCTGTTGCTATGGTATTTTTCCTGGAATTTCATGTAAATATAATCATATCATATGTAATCTTTTTTTAAAAAACGAATTAACTAATTAATTTTTGGCTGCATTGGGTCTTTGTTGCTGCATGTGGGCTTTCTCTAGTTGCGGCGAGCAGGGGCTACTCTTTGTTGTGGTGCCTGGGCTTCTCATTGCGGTGGCTTCTCTTGTTGCAGAGCCCGGGCTCTAGGTGTGCAGGCTTCCGTAGTTGTGGCGCACGGGCTTAGTTGCTCTGCGGCATGTGGGATCTTCCTGGACCAGGGCTCGAACCTGTGTCCCCTGCATTGGCAGGCTGATTCTTAACCACTGCACCACCAGGGAAGCCTGATATGTAATCTTTGATGTCTGCTTCTGTCACTTAGCAAAATGCTTTTGGGATTCATTAATATTGTTGTTTGAACCAACAGTTTGTTTTTCTTCTTTGTTGAATGGTATGCCATTATGTGGATATACCACAATTGGTTTATCCATTCACTGATTAAAGGACACGAGTTATTTCTTGATTTTGGCTATTATGAATGTAAATTATATAAACATTCATGCACAAGTCTTTTTACAGGACATAGGTTTTTATTTCTCCTAGGTTTTTATTTCACCTAGCAGTGAAATTGCTAGGATGTATGGTAATTGTATATTTAACTCTATCAGAAATTGCCAACCGCTTTCACAAGTAGCTGTACCATTTCACATCCTCACCAGCAATGTATAAGATTTCCAGTTGCTCTGTATTCTTGCTTGCACTTGGTGTTATCATCTTTTAAATTTTAACCATTCTAGTTTGTGTTTAGTGATATCTCTGTGATTTTAATTTGCATTTCCCAAATAACTATTGATGTTTGCCATTCATATGTCTTTTATGTCACAGTGTTTTTTCAAATCTTATTTTCTATTGGGTCTTTGCAGTCTTGGAGTGGTAAGAATTCTTCATACGCTGTGGGTATAACATATTCAGATCTATGTTTTGCACATATTTTCTCCCAGTCAGTAGCTTGCTTTTTAATTTTCTTATTGGTGAGACTTTCAATTAGGAGAAGTTTTAAATTATGGTAAAATTCTATTTATTTTCTTTTCATATATTTTATAAGATATATGGTTTATATCTTTCAAGTCCTATCTAAGAAATCTCTGCCCAATGATAAGACTTTCTTTGTTTTCTTGTGGGAGTTTTACAGTTTTAGTTCTTATCTTGGGTCCTTTTGACTCATTTAAGGTTATTTTTTTTTATATGGTAGTAGGAAAGGGCCAAGGCTCATTTTATTTCATACGAATATCTATCCATTTATTCCATCACCCTTTGTTGAAAAGACTATTCTTTTCCCATTGAAATACTTGGAATTTGGAATTGAAAAGTCTAGACTTTTGTTGAAAATCATTCAGCCATGTATGTGTGGGAGTATTTCTGCACTCTCTATTTTATTTCATTGATCTGTGTGTCTATTTGTATGCCAAAACACACTGTCTTGATTACTGTAGCTTCATAATAAGCCTTGAAACCAGTTAGTGCAAAATTTTCCAACTTTGTTCTCTTTCAAAATTGCTCTGTTCGTCTATTTTCTTTTGTTTCCCTCTTCAAGACCTGCTCAACCAGCTGGAGACCAAAGCCCTGAGTGCCTCGCTTGGAGTTTTCCACCACTGCCAAGTACGCAGCCAGGGAAGTAGCCTTGGGCCTTATACTCTGGGTGTAGATAGAAACCATGAAGAGATACGGGAGCCCAGTCAGCTCAGTGCTCAGAGGCAGTGTGCAGACGAGTGCCACAGAGAACCACACACAGTGACCCTCCGCATGTGTCAAGCCGTCCATCATTGTTTTGGACTCTCACAGTGGCGTTTTGCTACTTAGGGGCAGAAAGCTAAAAGAAAGGCTTTTCTGGCAGGACTAGAGAAACATTTCTCTTCCATTAGTTCTATGTCTCCTACTACTCAGAAGTTATTTATTTTACGGCTACTTCTGATTTCACACAATCAGTCTTCTTCAAACAGTAGTAAATACGATGCAACACTCTTTTTGTTGCCTTGCTTGGAATAAGATTTCCAATGGCTTAATCACAAATATTTGTGGTTTATATTTGGCCCACCAATATAAATTTCCTTATAGACACCACTGTCATCCCGTGACATACATAACTATGTCCTGAGGCTGATCCCCTTTCTTTCATGTTTCTTATTGCTATGCACACGAATTGCAGTCATTCAGGTGTGTAGACAGAAACAGGCACTATTTCTCTAACTTTGTACTTCAGGAGATTAACTTTCATTTATGTAAACATTTTATTCTTTGAAATGTATAAAGTTGATAACAGCATTTATACATAATTCTTAAGCAAGTTACTAGCCTATTTCATTCTTCCCCAACTATTTTTTTTTTCCTTATTGCCTTCTACTAGTGAGAGAAATTAAGTACTAAGGAATACTATTTTGTTGTGTAGGGTCGAGTTTAGAAGAGCCACACACCATTGCAATACTTAAGCTTTTCACCCTCCAAGAACCAGTTTTCCTCCTTTGGGAGTGATAATGCCCTTGCTGTGAAGGTGTGGTCTACTTGATAGAAAAGAGGTAAGTCTACAGAGATTACAATGACAATAACTTTCCTTTGTTAAGTGATTTTCATGCACCAGATACTGTACTGTGTGCTTAACAAATTTTAATCTTGTATAGCTCTCATAAAAACCTGAGTGTATAACTTCTGTTTTCTGAATGAAGAAACTGAGATGGAGAGGTTGTTACCTCATCTAAAACGTAGTTTCAGAGTGTGGATCTCAAGGTGGTTCAGCGTGGACCTCAAAGGTTCTCCCGTTCTCTACTCCTCACAATAATACTATACAAATTAATGGAAAAGTCGTATATGTGGATCTAAAAAAATGATACAAATGAATTTATTTCCATAACAGAAACAGACTCACAGATTTAGAGAATGAATTTATGGCTACTGGGGAAGCGTGTGGGGGAGGGATAGATTGGGAGTTTGGGATTGACAGCTACACACAGCTATATTAAAACAGATAACCAACAAGGACCTGCTGTACAGCGCAGGGAGCTCTGCTCAGTACTCTGTAATAACCTAAATGGGAAAATAATTTGAAAATGAATAGATATATGTACATGTATAATGAAATCACTTTGCTGTACACCTGAAACTAACACAACATTTAAAAAAAACTATATTCCAATATAAAATAAAAAAAATTTTAAAGTCGTGTCGTTCGGTGGCCAGAGATACACAATTTTATGTGGGGCTTCTAGGAGTGCTTCTGTCCTTCCTGTTTGGCACTGCTTGTAGGTCACTATATATGTAATTTATTTTAATATATTTATATTTATTTATTTACTTTTGGCCTGTGAATTGCTTATAGTTTACTGGGAAGAACACTTGGCAAGTGATGATAAGGAACTCTGAAAATATAAAGGATAATTCTAGAGAGGACTTTTATAACCACAGGTTCAAAACATTTTGCTTTGGAAGAGTTCAGATGCACTTTTCCTATATCCTGATACTCCTAAAGAGCCCTTCACCTATAACAGACAACTCATTATTTAAAGTTGTATCTGTTTTTCGTTTTACATATTTGCCTGTTTAAGAAGGTAAACGAAATATGGCACATGATAAAACTCAAAAAGAGGAGAGACAAAAATAAAATGAAAAATCAACCTGCCCCCAGCTCCATCTTCTAAATTCTACTCCAAGATAGTTCCAGTTTCCCCCTAAACTTTAAATGCATTTGTTAGCATGTGTAAATGTATCTGTGGATATCCTTTTTACTTACAAACTTGAGAATGCAGTATTCAAATTGTGCCATATTTTGCTTTAGTCATTCTTTCCTTTTCTTTTTTTAACATCTTTATTGGAGTATAATTGCTTTACAATATTGTGTTAGTTTCTGCTTTATAACAAAGTGAATCAGCTATATATGCATATATCCCCACATCTCCTCTCCCTTGCATCTCCCTCCCACCCTTCCTATCCCACCCCTCTAGGTGGACACAAAGCACCGAGCTGATCTCCCTGTGCTATGCGGCTGCTTCCCACTAGCTATCTGTTTTACACGTGGTAGTGTATATATGTCCATGCCACTCTCTCACTTCGTCCCAGCTTACCCTTCCCCCTCCCTGTGTCCTCAAGTCCATTCTCTATGTCTGTGTCTTTATTCCTGTGCTTCCCCTAGGTTCCTCAGAACCATTTTTAATTTTTTTTTTTAGATTCCATGTATGTGTGTTAGCACATGCTATTTGCTTTTCTTTTTCTGACTTACTTCACTCTGTATGACAGTCTCTAGGTCCATCCACCTCCCTACAAATAACTCAATTTCACTGAGTAGTATTCGATTGTATATATGTGCCACATCTTCTTTATCCATTCATCTGTCAGTGGACACTTAGGTTGGTTCCATGTCCTGGCTATTGTAAATAGAGCTGCAGTGAACATTGTGATACATGACTTTTTGAATTACGGTTTTCTCAGGGTATATGCCCAGTAGTGAGATTGCTGGGTCGTATGGTAGTTCAATTTTTAGTTTTTTGAGGAACCTCCATACTGTTCTCCATAGTGGCTGTATCAATTTACATTCCCACCAGCAGTGCAAGGGGGTTCCCTTTTCTCCACACCCTCTCCAGCATTTATTGTTTGTAGATTTTTTGATGATGGCCATTCTGACCGGTGTGAGGTGATACCTCATTGTAGTTTTGACTTGCATTTCTCTAATGATTAGTGATGTTGAGCATCCTTTCATGTGTTTGTTGGCAGTCTGTATATCTTCTTTGGAGAAGTGTCTATATAGGTCTTCTGCCCATTTTTGGATTGGGTTGTTTGTTTTTTTGTTATTGAGCTGCATGAGCTGCTTGTAAATTTTGGAGGTTAATCTTTGTCAGTTGCTTCATTTGCAAATATTTTCTCCCATTCTGAGGGTTGTCTTTTCGTGTTGTTTCTGGTTTCCTTTGCTGTGCAAAAGCTTTTAAGTTTCATTAGGTCCCACTTGTTTATTTTTGTTTTAATTTCCATTTCTCTAGGAGGTGGGTCAAAAAGGATCTTGCTGTGATTTATGTCATGGAGTGTTATGTCTATGTTTTCCTCTAAGAGTTTTATAGTGTCTGGCCTTACATTTAGGTCTTTAATCCATTTGGAGTTTATTTTCGTGTGTGGCCTTAGGGAGTGTTCTAATTTCATTCTTTTACATGTAGCTGTCCACTTTCCCCAGCACCACTTATTGAAGAGACTGTCTTTTCTCCATTGTATATTCTTGCTTCCTTTATCAAAGATAAGGTGACCATATGTGCGTGGGTTTATCTCTGGGCTTTCTATCCTGTTCCATTGATGTATGTTTCTGTTTTTGTGTCAGTACCATACTGTCTTGATTACTGTGGCTTTGTAGTATAGTCTGAAGTCAGGGAGCCTGATTCCTCCAGTTCCGTTTTTCTTTCTCAAAATTGCTTTGGCTATTCGGGGTCTTTTGTGTTTCTATACAAATTGTGAAATTTTTTGTTCTAGTTCTGTGAAAAATGCCATTGGTAGTTTGATAGGGATTGCATTGAATCTGTAGATTGCTTTGGGTAGTATAGTCATTTTCACAATGTTGATTCTTCCAACCAAGAACATGGTATATCTCTCCATCTCTTTGTGTCATCTTTAATTTCTTTCATCAGTGTCTTATACTTTTCTGCATACGGGTCTTTTGTCTCCTTAGGTAGGGTTATTCCTTAGGTAAATATTTTATTCTTTTTGTTGCAATGGTAAATGGGAGTGTTTCCTTAATTTCTCTTTCAGATTTTTCGTCATTAGTGTATAGGAATGCAAGAGATTTCTGTGCATTATTTTGTATCCTGCAACTTTACCAAATTCATTGATTAGCTCTAGTAGTTTTCTGGTGGCATCTTTAGGATTCTCTATGTATAGTATCATGTCATCTGCAAACAGTGACAGTTTTACTTCTTCTTTTCCGATTAGGATTCCTTTTATTTCTTTTTCTTCTCTGATTGCTGTGGCTAAAACTTCCAAAACTATGTTGAATAAGAGTGGTGAGAGTGGGTAACCTTGTCTTGTTCCTGATCTTAGTGGAAATGGTTTCAGTTTTTCACCATTGAGAACGATGTTGGCTGTGGATTTGTCATATATGGCCTTTATTATGTTGAGGTAAGTTCCCTCTATGCCTACTGTCTGGAGAGTTTTTATCATAAATGGGTGTTGAATTTTGTCCAAAGCTTTTTCTGCATCTATTGAGATGATCCTGTGGTTTTTCTCCTTCAGTTGATTAATATGGTTTATCACATTGATTGATTTGCATATATTGAAGGATCCTTACATTCCTGGGATAAATCCCACTTGATCATGCTGTATGATCTTTTTAATGTGCTGTTGGATTCTGTTTGTTAGTATTTTGTTGAGGATTGTTGCATCTATGTTCATCAGTGATATTGGCCTGTGGCTTTCTTTTTTTCTTCTTTTTTTTTTTGCGGTATGTGGGCCTCTCACTGCTGCAGCCTCTCCCGTGCGGAGCACAGGCTCCGGACACACAGGCTCAGCGGCCATGGCTCATGGGCCCAGCTGCTCCGCAGCATGTGGGATCCTCCCGGACTGGGGCACGAACCCGTGTCCCCTGCATCGGCAGGCAGACTCTCAACCACGGTGCCCCCAGGGAAGCCCTGGTTTTCTTTTTTTACGGCATCTGTGTCTGGTTTTGGTATCAGGGTGATGGTGGCCTTGTGGAATGAGATTGGGAGTGTTCCTCCCTCTGCCGTATTTTGGAAGAGTTTGAGAAGGATGGGTGTTAGCTCTTCTCTAAATGTTTGATAGAATTGCCTGTGAAGCCATCTGGTCCTGGGCTTTTGTTTGTTGGAAGATTTTTAATCACAGTTTCAATTTCAGTGCTTGTGATTGGTCTGTTTATATTTTCTATTTATTCCTGGTTCAGTCTCAGAAGGTTGTGCTTTTCTAAGAATTTGTCCATTTCTTCCAGGTTGTCCATTTTATTGGCATAGAGTTGCTTGTAGTAATCTCTCATGATCCTTGTATTTCTGCAGTGTCAGTTGTTACTTCTTTTCCGTTTCTAATTCTATTGATTTGAGTCTTCTTCCTTTTTTTCTTGATGAGTCTAGCTAATGGTCTATCAATTTTGTTTGTCTTCTCAAAGAACCAGCTTTTAGTTTTATTGATCTTTGCTATCATTTCCTTCATTTCTTTTTCATTTATTTCTGTTCTGCTCTTTATGATCTCTTTCCTTCTGCTAACTTTGGGGTATTTTTCTCTAATTGCTTTAGGTGTAAGGTTAGGTTTTTTTTTTGTTTTGTTTTGTTTTGTTTTGTTTTTTTGTGGTACGCGGGCTTCTCACCGCTGTGGCCTCTCCCGTTGCGGAGCACAGGCTCCGGAGGCACAGGCTCAGCGGCCATGGCTCACGGGCCCAGCCGCTCCGCGGCATGTGGGATCCTCCCGGACCGGGTCACGAACCCGTGTGCCCTGCATCGGCAGGCGGACTCTCAACCACTGCGCCACCAGGGAAGCCCAGGTTAGGTTTTTTATTTGAGATGTTTCTTGTTTCTTGTGGTAAGATTGTATTGCTATCAATTTCCCTGTTAGAACTGCTTTTGCTGTATCCCATAGGTTTTAGGTCGTCGTGTTTTCACTGTCACTTGTTTCTAGGTATTTTTTGATTTCCTCTTTGATTTCTTCAGTGAACTCTTGGTTATTTAGCAGTGTATTTTTTTTTTTTTTTTTTGCGGTATGCGGGCCTCTCACTGTTGTGGCCTCTCCTGTTGCAGAGCACAGGCTCTGGACGCTCAGGCTCAGCGGCCATGGCTCACGGGCCCAGCCACTCCGCGGCATGTGGGATCTTCCCGGACCGGGGCACGAACCTGTGTCCCCTGCATTGGCAGGCGGACTCTCAACCACTGCGCCACCAGGGAAGCCCAGTGTATTGTTTAGCCTCCATGTTTGTATGTTTTACAGATTTTTTCCTATAACTGACATCTAGTCTCATAGCATTGTTGTCAGAAAACATACTTGATACGATTTCAATTTTCTTAAATTTACCAAGGCTTGATTGGTGACCCAGCATATGATCTATCCTGGAGAATGTTCCATGAGCTCTTGAGAAGAAAGTGTATTCTGTTGTTTTTGGATGGAATGTCCTATAAATATCAATTAAGTCCATTTGTTTAATGTATGCTTTAAAGCTTGTGTTTCCTTATTTATTTTCATTTTGGATGATCTTTCACATTGGTGAAAGTGGGGTATTAAAGTCCCCCACTATTATTATGTTACTGTCAATGTCCCCTTTTATGGCTGTTAGCATTTGCCTTATGTATTGAGGTGCTTCTCTGTTGGGTGCATAAATATTTACAATTGTAACATCTTCTTCTTGTATTGATCCCTTAATCATATGTAGTGTCCTTCTGTGCCTCTTGTAATAGTCTTTATTTTTAAGTCTATTTTGTCTGATATGAGAATTGCTAGTCCAGCTTTCTTTTGATTTCCATTTACATGGAGTATCTTTTTCCATCCCCTCACTTTCAGTCTGTATGTGTCCCTAGGTCTGAAATGGGTCCCCTGAGGACAGCATATATACAGGTCTTGTTTTTGTATCCATTCAGCTCATCTATGTCTTTTGGTTGGAGCATTTAATCCATTTACCTTTAAGGCAGTTATCGCTATGTATGTTCCTATTACCATTTTCTTAATTGTTTTAGGTTTGTTATTGTAAGTCTTTTCCTTCTCTTGTGTTTCCTGCCTAGAGAATGTTCCTTTACCCTTTGTTTTAGAGCTAGTTTGGTGGTGCTGAATTCTCTTAACTTCTGCTTGTCTGTAAAGGTTTTAATTTCTCCATTGAGTCTGAATGAGATCCTTACTGGGTAGAGTAATCTTGGTTGTAGGTTTTCCCCTTTCATCACTTTAAATATGTCCTGCCAGTTCCTTCTGGCTTTCAGAGTTTGTGCTGAAAGATCAGCTGTTAACCTTATGGGGATTCTCTTGTATGTTAGTTGTTGCTTTTCCCTTGCTGCTTTTAATATTTTTTCTTTCTATTTAATTTTTGATAGTTTGATTAATATGTGTCTTGGCATGTTTCTTCTTGGTTTTATCCTGTATGGGACTCTCTGCACTTCTTGGACTTGATTGACTTTTTCCTTACCCATATTAGGGAAGTTTTCAACTGTAATCTAATATTTTCTCAGTCCTTTTTTATTTCTCTTCTTCTTCTGGGACCCCTATAATTAGAATGTTTGTGGGTTTAATGTTGTCCCAGAGGTCTCTGTGATTGTCCTCAATTCTTTTCATTCTTTTTTCTTTATTCTGCTCTGTGGTAATCATTTCCACTATTTTATCTTCCAGGTCACTTATCCGTTCTTCTGCCTCAGTTATTCTGCTATTGAGTCCTTCTAGAGAAATTTTAATTTCATTTTTTGTGTTGTTCCTCATTGTTTGTTTGCTCTTTAGTTCTTCTAAATCCTTGTTAAATGTTTCTTGTATTTTCTCCATTCTATTTCCAAGATTTTGGATCATCTCTACTATCATTACTCTGAATTCATTTTCAGGTAGACTGCCTATTTCCTCTTCATTTGTTTGGTCTGGTAGGTTTTTACCTTGCTCCTTTTTCTGCTGTGTATTTCTCTGTCTTCTCATTTTGGTTAACTTACTGTGTTTGGGGTCTCCTTTTTGCAGGCTGCAGGTTCATAGTTCCTGTTGATTTTGGTGTCTGCCCCTAGTGGGTGACGTTGGTTCAGTGGCTTGTGTAGGCTTCCTGGTGGAGAGGACTGGTTCCTGTGTTCTGGTGGGTGGGACTGGATCATGTCTTTCTGGTGGGCAGGGCTGTGTCCGGTGGTGTGTTTTCGGGTGTCTGTGACTTAGTATGATTTAGGCAGCCTCTCTGCTAATGGGTGGGGTTGTGTTCCTCTCTTGCTAGTTGTTTGGCATGGAGCACTAGAGATTGCTGGCCATTGGGTGGAGCTGGGTCTTAGCGCTGAGACGGAGATCTTTGGGAGAGCTCTTACCAATTGATATTATGTGGGGCTGGGAGGTCTATGGTGGTCCAATATCCTGAACTTGGCTCTCCCACCTCAGAGGCTCAGGCCTGACACCCGGCCAGAGCACCAAGACCCTGTCAGCCACACGGGTCAGAAGAAGAGAGAAAAAGAAAGAAAGAAAGAAAAAATAAATAAATAAAATAAAAATAAAGTTATTAAAATAGAAAAAAATTATTTAAAATAAAAAATTAATTAAAAAAGAGAGAAAGAAAGAAGAGAGCAACCAAACCAAATCCACCAATGATAACAAGCACTAAAAACTGTACTGAAAAACAAAAAACCAAATAAAACAAATAAAACGGACAGTCTGAACCCTAGGAGAAATGGCAAAAGCAAAGCTATACAGACCAAATCACACAAAGAAGCATACACATACACACTCACAAAAAGAGAAAAAGGAAAAAAAATATATGTAAAAAAAAAGAAGGGGCTCCCCTGGTGGTGCAGTGGTTGAGAGTCTGCCTGCCGATGCAGGGGACATGGGTTTGTGCCCTGGTCTGGGAAGATCCCACATGCCGCAGAGCAGCTAGGCCCGTGAGCCATGGCCGCTGAGCCTGCGCGTCCGGAGCCTGTGCTCTGCAACGGGAGAGGCCACAACAGCGAGAGGCCCGCGTACCGCAAAAAAAAAAAAAAAAAAAAAATGAAGAGAGGCACCAAATCAATAAACAAATCTACCAATGATAATAAGCTCTAAATACTGACATAAGGTAAACATAAAACCAGAAGCAAATTAGATGCAGAAAGCAAACCCAAGTCTACAGTTGTTCCCAAAGTCCACTGCCTCAATTTTGGGATGATGTGTTTTCTATTCAGGTATTCCACAGATGCAGGTACATCAAGTTGACTGTGGAGATTTAATCCGCTGCTTCTGAGGCTGCTGGGAGAGATTTCCCTTTCTCTTCTTTGTTCTCACAGCTCCTGGGGTTCAGCTTTGGATTTTGTCCTGACTGTGCCTGTAGGTCGCCGGAGGGCGTCTGTTCCCGCCCAGACAGGACAAGGTTAAAGGAGTAGGTGATTAGGGGGCTCTGGCTCACTCAGGCCGGGGGGAGGGAGGGCTACGGAATGCGGGGAGAACTGCGGCGGCAGAGACTGCCGTGACGTTGCACCAGCCTGAGGTGTGCCGTGTGTTCTCCTGGGGAAGTTTTCCCTGGATCCCGGGACCCTGGCGGTGGCGGGCTGCACAGGCTCCCCGGAAGCGGGGTGTGGAGAGTGACCTGTGCTCGCACACAGACTTTTTGGTGGCGGCAGCAGCAGCCTTAGCATCTCATGCCCGTCTCTGGTGTCTGTGTTGATAGCCGCAGCTCGTGTCCGTCTCTGGAGCTCGTTTAGGCGGTGCTCTGAATACCCTCTCCTTGCGTACCCTGAAACAATGGTCTCTTGCCTCTTCGGCAGTTCCAGACTCTTTCCTGGGTTCCCTCCTGGCTAGCCGTGGTGAACTAGCCCCCTTCAGGCTGTGTTCACGCAGCCAACTCCAGTCCTCTCCCTGGGATTCGACCTCCGAAGCCCGAGCCTCAGCTCCCAGCCCCTGCCTGCCCCGGCGGGTGAGCAGACAAGCGTCTCGGGCTGGTGAGTGCCGGTCGGCACCGATCCTCTGTGCAGGGATCTCTCCGCTTTGCCCCCCGCACCCCTGTTGCTGTGCTCTCCTCTGTGGCTCTGAAGCTTACCCCCTCTGCCACCCGCAGTCTCCGCCCGCGAAGGGGCTCCTAGTGTGTGGAAACCTTTCCTCCTTCACAGCTCCCTCCCACTGGTGCAGGTCCTGTCCCTATTCTTTTGTCTCTGTTTTTTATTTTTTCCTTCGCCCTCCCCAGGTATGTGGGGAGTTTCTTGTCTTTTGGGACGTCTGAGGTCTCCTGTCAGCATTCAGTAGGTGTTCTGTAGGAGTTGTTCCACATGTAGATGTAGTTTTGATGTATTTTGGGGAGGAAGGTGATCACGTCTTACTCCTCTGCCATCTTCTAGTTATTGTTTTAACATTGTTGTATTGTGTAGCATTTCACTGTGGCTGTTTCATTATTTCTTTGACTCATTTTGTGGTAAAAGATATATGATATATTCACTCTTCCAAGGAGTCTTTTGAAAAATGTTCTTATTACACATAGTTTGGTATCTTTGTGAGTGTATTTGTACAGTAGATCACAGCAGTAAGACTGTTAGATCAAAGGGTATGTGAATTGTGGATTTTCATAGATATTGACAAATTGCCCTTCTAAAAGGGTACAGGAAACTACATGAGGCCAAACAGTGTGTGAGAAGGCTCACTCTCACAGCACTAGATATTCTAAAACTAAAGATTTTGCCAATCTGATAGATGAAAAGCCATGTTTTGTTTTGATTCGCCTTTCTTTAGTTACAACGAAGTTAAGCATATTTTCAGTTTCTTTGCTACTTGTGTGTGTGTTTTAATGAGTTTCTTATTCGTATTCTTGCCCATTTTTTCTGTTGTGAAATCCACGTTTAATTTTGCTTTATTGATTGTATGAGCTGTTTGCAAATGACAGAAATTAATCCTTTTTCATTTGTGTGGCAGGTTTTTTTTACCCCCAACTTAACCAGTTTAAGTTATGGCTTTTACAAGTGTTTATTTGCTGTTTAAAACAATCAAGTGTATTCAGGTATAATTTATATAAACAAAATGCACACATTTTAAGTCTACAGTGTGATGAGCTGACAACCAAGTTCACCTGTAGAACTACCACTTCAGTCAAGACGTAGAATACTTCTATGATTCCGAATTGTTTCTTCACGCTTTTTGCAGAAAATTCCACCATCCCTGGCCCTAAGAAATTACTTATTTGCTTTTTGTTACTGCAGATAAGGTTGCTTTCCTAGAACTTGTTGTGGCAATCGTAAGGTGTATACTCTTGTGACTAGGATTTTAATCAGCATAAAGCTTGATATTCATCCAAATCTTTCTATGCATCAGTAGTTTATGTCTTTTAATTGCTGAGTTGTATTCATTTAGGTAACACAGTTTGCATATATAGTCACTTTTTGCATTAGTTTCCGAACACTGCTGTAACAATTAACGTAGTCAGAATGGCTTGCAAAAAAGGAATTTATTCTGTCATAGTTCTGGATGCTAGAAGTTGGAATTCTTCAGCTTGCAGCTGCGTATTTGCAATCTCTGCTGGCATTCTTCTCGCTGTCTCTGTCTCTGTGTCTCCTCTCTTTTTAAAAGACTAAGCCTGCCATACTCAAGTGTAACTTCACCTTAACTAATTACATCTGCAACGATCCTGTTTCCAAATAAGGTCACATTCACAGGTACCAGGAGTAAGAACTTGAACATATCTTTTTGGGGACACAGTTTAACTCACAATAGTTCTCCTTTTGGTTCTGGAAATTCATGCCTTTCTCGTATGCCAAATGCATTGATCACATCCCAACATTCCCCAAAGTCTTAATCATGCCAGCATCAACTTATGTCCAAAATATCACTTATCGTATAATATCATATAATCATCTCAAAAAGTTTGGAATCCCATTTTTGATATCTAAATCAGGTATGGGTGAGACACTGGGCATAATCTATCTCGGGCCCAAATTCCTCTCCATTCACAGACCTATGAAACTAGGAAACAAGTTATCTGCTTCCCAATTACAATGGTGGGACAAGCATAGACTAGATATTCCCATTCCAAATGGGAGAAATTAGAAGGAAAAAGGCAGTCACATGTCGCAAGCAAGTCTGAAACCCAGCAGGGCAAATTCCGGTAGATTTAAGGGCCTGGAATAAACCTCTGTGGTTTACTGCTTTGTTCTCTGGGCCCTGCTGGGGCAGCAGCCCCCTCCTCATGGCCCCCCAGGGTGGAAGCCCTGCCCCCTCAGCCCACCAGGGCAGTGACTCCACCGTCTTTGCCCTCAGAGTCATTCTTCCTTTATTTCATCCCATTTCTGCCCTTTTCATCTGCTGGAATGAAATTCTTGAAAACCTTGCTGGTCTTCAGTGGATGTCATGGGTGTTCACATCATTAGACACAAGAGTTCTCCACGGATCTCTTCCTGGAAAACTCCGTCTGTATTCCTGGCTTCTGCTGAGATGGCTGAGTGGGTCCTAAGTCACAGGCCCTTGGCTCTGTTTCCAGAACAGGATATCTGGATAGGTTGAGAATTTTCCAGATCATCGAGTGCTGGTTCCTTTTTGCTTAACAATTTCTTCCTCAATTTATCCCTTTCCTCTTGAACTTTTACCATAAGCAGCAAGGAGAAACCAGGGTGCACCTTCCACATTTTGACTGGAAATTTCAGGTAAACATGTAAGTTCATCACCTATAAGTACTATTTCCTCCACTGAATAATAGAGCATAATTCAGTGAAGTTCTCTGTCACTTTATAACAAGAATTGCCTTTGCTTGAGTTTCTAATAAGAGTGTTTCTCATTTTCATCATTTCCAATAATAAGTTTCTATCATGAATGGGTATTTCATTTTGCCAGCTGCTTTGTTTTTGATATCTATTGAGGTGATCAGATACACGTTCTCTTATTCTGTTAATGTAGTGAATTACATTGATTTTTAAATGTTAAAAAGCTTTGCATTCCTGAGATAAACCTGAAGGTTGTGGTTGACTTGATTTCCTAATATTTTTTGTTAAAATATTTTCGTTTATGTTCATGAGGGTTATTTCTCTGTAGTTTTCTTTTTATGCCTTTGTCTGGTTTTAGTATCAGAGTAATGCTCATCTCACATGATGAGTTGGGAACTCTTCCAAAGGATTTGTGTAGGATTGGTATTATTTGTTTCTTAAAGGTTTGGTAGAAAATTCACCATCTGGGCCTGTAGTTCTTTGTGAAAATGACTTAACTATAAATTTTAATAATTATTTTTTAAAAGATAAAGGGCTATTGAAATTTTCTAGTTATTTTGCGTATGTTATGGTCATTTGAATCTTTTATCAAGCTATTTGTCCACTCCCTGCATCCTGTCTTTCTCCAGCCCATTTACTCACCCCTTCAACCCACTCTTTCAAATTGGAGCCTAGTAGGGTATGAATATTAACAAGGTTTTAGAATTTTATCTAGTCACCTTCTTTCTCCCATAATGTTGTTGAGGAAGCTGTGTTAGGTGCCCTGTAAATTCCTGAAATTGTGTCTCACTCTTCTCTTGCCTTCTGTTTTACAAAGATTATAGGACAAGGTTTTGTACCTTCTTTGTTTAATTTCTATTGATTTTTTTTTGGCCAGTTATTTTTTTTTAATTAAAAAAATTAGTTTTGCTAACTTTTCTGTGACCTGGGCCCACTTCACCAAAATCCTACCTTAAGAATGTTCTGATATTTCTTCCTTTTTGGTGTGTTGGCCTTCCTACCTCATATAGATTATAGGCTAATGGAGGACCAAAACATCATTCTGTGATTTCCAACTACTGCCCATGACACTGGACACCCAGTAGTGACTCAATGACTTGTTGGCTATCGATTGACTGAAGATGTGAACTAAAAGATGAATCTCGGTTCATGATCTTTAGATTCTGCTCCAGTTTTTACAACATTTCCTCCCAAGGTTAAGGTTTTAATGATTTAAAGAGGTAAATGGTTTAAAAACATGTGGTAAACAGACATCATATTTCATTATTTTCATTTTTATTTCTATTCCTATACAGTTCATCCTTTTCCGTCTTAGTTGTTGGAAAATGCAATTTCTTTCCCTATTGATTTGGTCCTTGTACATTTAGCAAGTATTGATTCTCCCCTGAACTCTTTTGCTGCATTTCTAAGAGAGAAAAAGCTGAAGAGCTTTATTTCATTTTATTCAAACAAGCACTAACATACTAGTTATTCTACATAAAACAGCTAGGATTTTCCCAGCTCTATAGTTTGTAATTGCAATTTAGCTGCTTCTGCTATTGTTAAAGATAGCCTATTCATCTCTTTCAATTTTTTAAAATGATGTTTTTATTTACTAACTGATTGTCTACCAAGATGATTTGGTGGCCTAACATGGCTTTTTACTATGTGTTGGAAAAATAAAGTAGAATTTCCTGTTTTAAAGTGGATTTAAAAAAATAGACATTCATTTAACATATATTTATTGTACCGTATAAGTAAAATTTAAATCTGGAATTTGATTGCTATTTGAAGGATCAAGATGGGAAAATACACTTCAGTTCAAATATGGGAGAGAGAAAATCACAGCCTAAAGAGTAGAATGTTATTTAAGTCCATAGTTCTGAATTTTATGCATCATATTCTTTCTTCTTTAATGTAAGCTTGAGTGTATTACCATAATTTCACATTGCTTCAGTTCTCTTACTGATCAACTCTTGATGTTCACTCCAAAGAAACCTGGCAAAATTAAATTAAAATTGTAGGAAGTAATATCATACCACTATCAATGTGTTATGATGTTTAGTTAATCTCAGTTATGTTCACCAGGAACCATACATTTTCTAGCACTGTTTTTATTTGTTGCTGGATGATACAAAATTTATTTAACATTTGTGGAACTCAGGTTAATTTATCTATTACTTAGGAATACTTAAAACAATAAGTGAAGAAATTATACCAGATGACTTTTGAATTCCTAACTTATCTGATTCCAATTTTTATGTTTATATAAATTATTACATAATTTTTAATTTTGGAAAATAAACACCTAAACTCAAAAGATCTTAAAAGGTATACTTCTGAATGCACAGATTGGTTTGGCCAAAAAGTTTGTTTGGGTTTTTCCATAAGATGTTACAGAAAAACCTGAATGAACTTTCGGGCCAACCCAGTGTTATATGTCAGAGGTAAGACTATTGGAGATATTTTGTTAAAATGCTGGGAACTCGGGCTTCCCTGGTGGCGCAGTGGTTGGGAGTCCGCCTGCCGATGCAGGGGACACGGGTTCGTGCCCCTGTCTGGGAAGATCCCACATGCCGCGGAGCGGCTGGGCCCGTGAGCCATGGCCTCTGAGCCTGCGCGTCCGGAGCCTGTGCTCCGAAACGGGAGGGGCCACAACAGCGAGAGGCCCGCGTACCGCAAAAAAAAAAAAAAAAAAAAAAAAAAAATGCTGGGAACTTAAGAGAACTTATATAGTGACTCTCTTGTTGTCCAGGCATGATCAACTATGACAACTTTATTAAAGATCTTCTAGAAATATTCTCCCAGTTACACTGTAGGACATAGTCATTTTATTGAGTATTTATTTATTTTTAGAAAGGATATTCATTTTTTTATAATTTTTTTTAAAATTTAATTTTATTTTTAAATTTTATTTATTTTTGGCTGTGTTGGGTCTTCGTTGCTGCGTGTGGGCTTTCTCTAGTTGTGGCGAGCGGGGGCTACTCTTCCTTGCAGTGCGTGGGCTTCTCATTGCGGTGGCTTCTCTTGTTGTGGAGCACAGGCTCTAGGCATGCAGGCTTCAGTAGATGTGGCGCATGGGCTTAGTTTCTCCGCGGCATGTGGACTCGAACCCGTGTCCCCTGCACTGGCAGGCAGATTCTTAACCACTGCGCCATCAGGAAAGCCTAAACTCTCCCAGCTTTATGATGACCTGTTCTTCTGAGTCTTCCATTTTTATAAGTTGTTGTAATTCTCTGTGTTATTTGTGCTTCTTATAGGTGGTAAATGGAAAGTTTCCATAATCACCAGTGACTTGCCAAATGCTGGGACAAGCTCACAGATTTATATTATATTTTATGGACATCATAGAAGTTCAGCCCCCATATATCTTTATGGAACAGATGGAGCTCGATTTCATGGCCATGAAGACATATTTACTGTAAGTAATAAAACTGAGTAAAACCTGGTAATATAAGGGATACAGCTAGTAGGTAGTTTGGAATGAATGCAATCTATGGAATTGAGTGCTTCCTGTTATAGCAACGTGTCCTGTAGAAGATCAATCAAAAGTAATTCATGGCAGTTTTTGCTCAAGTGGGTTAAAACACCAATAAAACTGCAATACAGTAAGAGACAACAGCTAGAGAGAAATACTGGATGACCAGCATTTGCTGTTTGTATACTCATGGCTGCCAGGAGCAAGGGCTGTGCCTTTCTGTCTGAGGCTCTAACAGATGAGCCTGAAAGTCAAGGTCAAAAAGGGAAAAATAAATGATCAAATAAAGGAAGGCGAAGAAGTTGTCATCACATTATTATGTCTTGGCTGGACACATTGAGATCAAGATCTAGGGAGAAACAGAGGTAGCAAAGATGAAGCAGGGGGGACCAGGGTCACATTGTTAAACTAGAGACAGAAAGACTCACAATCAAAGGCAGGACTTGATGTGAGCCCAGCACCTTGCACTTCAGGTGCTTAGCGATGTCCGTGGAATCAACGACTGGAGGTACAGAGGGATTGACTAGAACCGGGTAGAGACAGAGAATAAAGTCACAATCAGAAAAAAGGGTCCTTGAGTATCTTTGATCTTCACACAATACCCCTTCCATGTGGTCCTGGGTGTTTGATTTACTACAACCTGTGTACTCAGCCCACATACGTCACAGAAGAGGTTGAGCTATCTAGAATGAAACTAATAGTTTAATTTGAACTGTTCTTTCCATACTTTCTATATGAGTCAATATTTGAATAAACTCTTTCTTGTGTCAATGGTCATTAACGAGTAAAAATAAAAAACGAAGATGTTGTTGTTATTTTGCATGAGTAAGAAATAGTTTTAGAGGTGATTGTACCAAAAGAGTCTGGGCTGTTTTTGTTGTTTTGCTATTTTATTGTTTCACATTTACTTTTAAATCAAATTATACCTTCACATGGTGTAGGGTTAATCATTAAATTTAAGGTGAATTCTGTAGTAAGATAGGAGCACCTATAATCCCCATTCCCTTTTCCTTTCCCACAGGAAACCATTTTCATAGTTTGATGCTTCTGTTTTTCTTAGCACTGCTACCTGCATTTCAGCTGTTCCTGTTGTCTTGGTCTCTCTTGCTTGACCCTGGGATTGCTACATGTGTGTCTTGTTTGTAGAAGTGATGGCTTCATTAACTTTAGTAATTTGTTGCTGATTTTGATCATAGTGTTCATTTATTCTCATGAGTTGTTTTATTCTAAGGGTTTTTAAGAAAGCTTTTGTTTTCCCCTTTCCTTTTCTTTTTCCTTACAGTTTCTTTGTATAGGTCTTTTCGTTCCTTTTTTATTGTGGTAAAATCTACAAAACAAAACTTACCATTTTAAAGTTAATCCAATGGCATGTAGTACATTCACAGTATTGTTCAATTATCACCACTACCTAGTTCCGGAACATTTTAATCACCCCAAAAGGAAACCTCATTATGCCGTCCCTCCCAATTCCCTTTTCCCCAATCCCTAGCAACCTCTAATCTGCCCTCTGTCTTTAAGGATTTGCCAATTCTGGGTATTTTATATAAATGGAATCATATAAAATGTGGTCTTTTGTGTCTAGCTTCTTTCACTTAGCATGTTTTCAAGGTTCGTCCATGTTGTAGCAGTGTCAATACTTCATTCCTTTTTACGGTTGAATAATATTTCATTGTACGGAAACGCCACATTTTGTTTTTCCATTCATCTATGGATGGATACTTGGTTTTTTCCTACCCTTTGGCTATTGTGAATAATGCTGACATGAACATTTGTGTGCAAGTAATAGTTTTTGAATCACTTATTTTTGGGGTTTTTTTTGAGTATATATCTTGGAGTGACATTTCTGGGGTCATATGGTAATTCTATGTTTAACTTTTTGAGGAACCACCAAACTCTTTTCCACACTGGCTGTACCATTTTACATTTCCACTGGCAATGTATGAGGATTCCAGTTTCTCCACATCTTCACCAACACTTGTCAATTTTCGAAAAAAAATTCTAGCCAATCCTCATGGGTATGAAGTGGGATCTCATTGTCATTTTGATTTACATTTCCCTAATGATTAATGATATTGAGTATCTTTTTAATGTGCTTGTTGGCCATTGGTGTATCTTCTTTGGATATATATTTATTCAAATCTTTGGCCCATTTTAATTTTTTTCTTTTTAACATCTTTATTGGAGTATAGTTGCTTTACAATGGTGCGTTAGTTTCTGCTTTATAACAAAGTGAATCAGCTATACATATATCTCCATATCCTCTCCCTCTTGCATCCCTCCCACCCTCCCTATCCCACCCCTCTAGATGGTCACAAAGCACCAAGCTGATCTCCCTGTCTTGGCCCAGTTTTAAATTGTTTTTTTTTTTTCTTTTTGCTGTTGAGTTGTAAGAGTTCTTTATGTATTCTGAATACTAGACCCTTATCAGAAATACGATTTTCTCCTATTCTGTGAGTTGTCTTTTCATTCATTTGATAGTATCTTTGGATGCACAAGAATTTTTAATTTTGATGATGTCCAATTCATCTATTTTTTTTATTCCCTGTGTTTTTGGTGTCATATCTAAGAAACCATTGCCGAATCCAAGGTCACGAAGACTTACCACTTTGTTTTCTTCTATGTTAGTTCTTT
This sequence comes from Lagenorhynchus albirostris, assembly GCF_949774975.1. Classification (NCBI taxonomy): domain Eukaryota; kingdom Metazoa; phylum Chordata; class Mammalia; order Artiodactyla; family Delphinidae; genus Lagenorhynchus; species Lagenorhynchus albirostris. Next base: position 3,652,836 of record NC_083111.1, read on the forward strand.
GATCTATTTTGAGTTACAGTTTATATATGGTATGAAGTAAAAGTCCAGTTCCATTCTTTTACAGGGACATGCCTAGTTGTCCTCGCTTTGTTTGTTGAAGAGACTATTCCTACTCCCATGAATAACCCTATGCCTTTGTCAAAAATTAACTGGCCATAGATGCATAGGGTTTATTTTTCAGTTCTATTCCATTGATCTATGTATATATCTTTATGCCCGTACCCCACAGTTTTCAATACCATAGCTTTGTAGTAAGTTTTGAAATCAGAAGTTTTGGGTCCTCCAGCCTTGTTTTTATTTTTTCAAGATTGCTTTGGCTATTTCTGGCCCTTTGCAATTCCATATGAATTTTAGGATCAGGTTTTCCATTTCTGCAAAACAGGCCATTGAGATTTTGATAGGGATTATATGCTGAATCTGTAGATCACTTTGGTAGTATTGATATCTTTTCAATATTAAGCCTTCCAATCCATGAACATGATATGTTTACATTTATTTACTTTCTTTCGGTGATATTTTGCAGTTTTTCTTGTGTAAGTCTTGCACCTCCTTGGTTAAGTTTATTCCTAAGAATTTTATACTTTTTGATGCTATTGTAAATAGAATTGTTGTCTTAATTTCTTTTTCATATTGCTCATTACTAGTTATAGAAATGCAACAGATTTTTATGTGTTGTGTTTTGTGTGTTGTGAGTATTGTGTAACTTTGCTGAATTCATTTTTTAACTCTAATAGTTTTTTTGTGTGTGTGTGGAATCTTTAGGATTTTCTATATATCAGATCATATAGTCTGTGAATAGAGATCATTTTATTTATTCCTTTCCAATTTGGATGTTTTAAAATTTCTTTCTCTTGCCTAATTGCTATACCTACAACTTCTAGTACAATGTTGACCGGAAGTCATGAAAACTGGCATTCTTATCTTGTTCCTGATTTAGGAGGAAACTTTCAGACTTTTATCATTAAGTATGATATTACTTGCTGGTTTTTCATAGATGCCCTTTATTATGTTCAGGAAGTTCCCTTCTATTTCTAGTTTGTTGAGTGTTTTTATCATGAAAGTGTGTTGGATTTTGTCAAATGCTTTTTTTTGCATCAGTTGAGATGAGTTTTTTTTTTTTCCTCTTCATTCTATTTATGTGGTGTATTACATTGATATTTGTATGTTGACCCACTCTCCATTCCTGGGATAAATCAGGATGGTTTGGTCAGGATGTATAATCCCGTTGGTCAGAGTGTATAATCATTTTATTATGCTTCTGGATTCAGTTTGCTAGTATTTGTTGAAGATTTTTGCCTCTATATATTTTTCTTTTTTTTTATATTAGTGCATTTTATTTTTTATTTTTTTTTAACTTTTTTTTAACATCTTTATTGGGGTATAATTGCTTTACAATGGTGTGTTAGTTTTTGCTTTATAACAAAGTGAATCAGTTATACATATACATATGTTCCTATATCCCCTCCCTCTTGCGTCTCCCTCCCACCCTCCCTATTCCACCCCTCTAGGTGGTCACAAAGCACCGAGCTGATCTCCCTGTGCTATGCGGCTGCTTCCCACTAGCTATCTACCTTACGTTTAATAGTGTATATATGTCCATGCCTCTCTCTCACTTTGTCACAGCTCACCCTTCCCCCTCCCCATATCCTCAAGTCCGTTCTCTAGTAGGTCTGTGTCTTTATTGCTGTCTTACCCCTAGGTTCTTCATGACATTTTTTTCCCTTAAATTCCATATATATGTGTTAGCATGCGGTATTTGTCTTTCTCTTTCTGACTTGCTTCACTCTGTATGACAGACTCTAGGTCTATCCACTTCATTACAAATAGCTCAATTTCGTTTCTTTTTATGGCTGAGTAATATTCCATTGTATATATGTGCCACATCTTCTTTATCCATTCATCCGATGATGGGCACTTAGGTTGTTTCCATCTCCGGGCTATTGTAAATAGAGCTGCAATGAACATTGTGATACATTACTCTTTTTGAATGATGGTTTTCTCAGGGTATATGCCCAGTAGTGGGATTGCTGGGTCGTATGGTAGTTCTATTTTTAGTTTTTTAAGGAATCTCCATACTGTTCTCCATAGTGGCTGTACAACTTACATTCCCACCAACAGTGTAAGAGGGCTCCCTTTTCTCCACACCCTCTCCAGCATTTATTGTTTGTAGATTATTTGATGATGGCCATTCTGACTGGTGTGAGATGATATCGCATTGTAGTTTTGATTTGCATTTCTCTAATGATTAATGATGTTGAGCATTCTTTCATGTGTTTGTTGGCTATCTGTATATCTTCTTTGGAGAAATATCTATTTAGGTCTTCTGCCCTTTTTTGGATTGGGTTGTTTGTTTTTTTGATATTGAGATACATGAGCTGCTTGTAAATTTTGGAGATTAATCCTTTGTCAGTTGCTTCATTTGCAAATATTTTCTCCCATTCTGAAGGTTGTCTTTTCCTCTTGTTTATGGTTTCCTTTGCTGTGCAAAAGCTTTTAAGTTTCATTATTGCCTCTATATTTACAAGTGGTTTTGTCTCTAGTTTTCTTGTCATGTCTTTGTCTGGCTTTGGTATCAGGGTAACGCTGACCTTGTAGAATGCGTTAAGAAGTGTTCCCATCTCCTCTATTTTTTGGAAGATTTTGAGATGAGTTGGTATTAATTCTTCTTTAAGTATTTGGTAGAATTCACCAGTGAAGCCAACTGTCGTAGATTTTTCTTTGTTGGGAAGTTTTTGATTGCTGCTTCAGTAACTTGTTACAAGCGTCTTCAGACTTTCTTTTTCTTTTGTTTTGTTCGAGTACATTTTGATAGTTTGTGTGATTCTAAAGATTTGTCCATTTCATGTAGTTTATCTAATTTGCTGGCATAAATTGTCCATGATGTTCCTTTATAATCCTCTTTATTTCTGTAAGTTTAGTAGTAATGTCCCTATTTTCATTTATAATTTTAGTAATTTGAGTTTTCTTTTTTTTTTCTTAGGCTAGCTAAATGTTTGTAAGTTTTTCTTCTCAAAGAATCAGCTTTTGGTTTTGTTGATTCTACTGTTTTGCTATTCTCTATTTTATCTGCATTCTAATTTATTATTTCCTTTCTTCTGCTAGCTTTGCATTTAGTTTACTCCTCTTTCTTCTAGTTCCTTAAGTTGTAAAGTTATAGGTTATTTATTTGAGAACCTCCGTTTTCTTCCTCCTCTTCCTCCTCTTCCCACTTTCCTCCTACCCGCACCCTCGTCGTCTTTCATTCTCTCCCTCCCTTCTCCTCCCCCTCCTCCTTCTCCCTCTCCTTAGAGTCTCTGGATTTATTGGATCAAAATCTCCAAAGAAGTTTTCTCTCACAGCAAGCTTGCCAGTCTAGTTGATGGACATTCACCTGAAATGGTTTCCTCCTTTTAAGTACGTTCATATTTTATGGTTTACAGCTAAAATTTCCCTGTGACCTCTGCTTTCAGCAATATCCACTATGTTTTTGTGTGTTTTTTCATTCATCTCAAGGTATTTTTAAATTTCCCTTGCAATTTCTTTGACTCATTTGTTGCTTAAGAGTATGTAGGTTAATTTATATGTATTTGTGGATTTTCCAGTTGTCTTTCTTGTATTTATTTCTAGTTTCATTTCATTGTAGTTAGAAAAGATACTCTGTATGATTTCAGTCTTACTCAATTTTCAAAACCTCTTTTTTGACATAACATATAGTCTATCCTGGAGAATGTTCTATGTGCACTTGAGAAAACTATGTATTCTTGCTGTTGTTGAGTGGAGCTTTCTATAAATGTCTGTTAGATCTAGTTGGTGTATAATGTTTTTCAAGTCCTCTATTTCCTTATTGATCTTCTGTTTAGTTGTTCTTTCCATTATTCAAAGTGGGGTGTTAAAGTCTCCAACAATTATTGTAGACTATTTCTCCATTCAGTTCTGTCCATTTTTGCTTCATATATTTTGGCACTCTGTCATTAGGTGTATAAATTTGTATAATTCTAAAATCTTGTTGATAGATTGATTATTTTATCAAAATATAATGTTCTAATATAAGGTTTTAAAAAAAATGGATTTTGTGGGCTTCCCTGTCCCTGCCGATGTAGGGGACACGGGTTCGTGCCCCGGTCCGGGAAGATCCCACATGCCGCGGAGCAGCTGGGCCTGTGAGCCATGGCCGCTGAGCCTGCGCGTCCGGAGCCTGTGCTCCGCAACGGGAGAGGCCACAACAGTGAGAGGCCCCCGTACCCCCCCCCCTCAAAAAAATGGATTTTGTGAAATTACATTGAAAGAAGTTCTCTTGGTTCCTTTATAGATCACAGTTGGAGACATTGGAACACTCTTTAAGATTTGTATTGTTCATACGAACTCCAGAATCTCCCCTTCCTGGCACTGTAAAGAGGTAAATACATACCAATACTTCCATCCTTTGCAAGATCCTCATAAATTCTGCTTGAGAATCAAACCTCAAGGGGGCATTTCATACCTATTGTGAGTGGATGGAGTCAAACCTGGACTTTTTAGTCAGTGTATTCCTCAAGGCAGCAGCATCATGTGCCCTTATTAATAATTGTAATCCCTAATTAGTTGAGGGAAGCACCTCAACCAAGCAATCCTTTTGCCTCTTTGCAAAGAAAAGAAAATACTTGGGAATCTGGATAAACTCACATTGCTTCTTGATATGGTTGCAATAATGATGAAAACGTGACTAGGAGGTTGTTACCTGCTCCAGAAGGGCAGTAAAATAGCCCATTCTTGTTGGTGAAATAATTTTCTACTAGACTTGAATGCCAGCCCTCAAATTTAGTCTACTCATGCTAAGTGAGATAAAGTCCCTGAGTGCTTTTGGGAGCAAAAAGAGGCTTCAATTTTCTACATTGTTCAGAATCTAAAATTTTACTTATTACTGTGATTGCCAATATTGCATGTCTTTAACACTGGATACCATGCAGCTTGTAATCCATTTTTGTGTACGGTATATTTCCCTCTTTTGTCATTTCAGAATAAATAATCTTTAAACAAGTTCTCAAAATGCAAAGAACACCTAGTCAGACCCCTGATATTCTTGGCAAACTTGTTCTACAGTTTTATAATACATGAGAAAATTAATGAAAAATTCATGGAAGATGAGTAATCCCTTAAAAACATATTTTTTCTTTCACTAGCAGAAATATACAGTTGTTAACAATGCCATCTTCTTTACATTAAAGTCACAACAGATCCTGAAGCAGAATGAATCAGTGAAACTCACTTTATGAAAATACAGAATGTAGATGTTAGATTTCAAAATTCAAAATTACTACCTGGCTTCTATATGAAATAATTTTCTCTTTTATGCTATTGATATATAGAGCTTTTGAAGTATAGTATTCAAACTGATATGTAAGTGATCATATATGATAATAATATCTTTTACTTTTTCTCTCCTAGTAAGCTAAACTAATTTATGAAAATTAACACTCATTTGATCAGTAACCAATAAGCAATATTATATTCATTATGAAGCTGGGATGCCGAGACAGTGGTTAAGCGATCTGAAGAAATTATATAATATTGAAGAGGAAAGACAAAAAAATCAGGCTGAAAATTCTTGGTGTCTTTCTCTCTATGGCGAGTACTCTGTCATTGCAAGGCCACGTGTTTGCCTGAGGTTTACCTCACCTGTCCTTCAGTACCAGTGAAGAGGAGATATTCTTGATCCAAAGTCTTATTCTGAGTATATAATGCCTGTATATAATCTGCCCATTTGGCAAAATTAAGATGTTAGATAATGAGTTTAGAATTTTCTGCTGAATTTTTATAATACAGTTTAGAAGTTTGAAATTTAAAATTTTAAGTAAGCCAACCTGTGCCTATAAGTTGAAGGGATTTGATTTAAAACACTGAGTCTATTATAGCAATAATGATACAACATTTCCACAATCCATAAAATAATCACATTACTTTTATGAACTTAATCTTGATTCTTTAAGTTTAGTTAAGGAAGATTACAAAATAAAACATTTTGAATGGTGATTCTTTTGTATTTCTCAAATGATCTGCCTTGGACTGTAATCTAAAGACTGAATCAAATAGTGGTGGCAGCAGTGTTAACCTTGCAAACCAGCGGTAATGCTGTGCGGCTCTCAGGGAGCCTTTCTCAAGTGTGATTGCTCCAGAATCACACTTGATGTGAATTTATGAATGTAAACTTCTGGGCCGTACCAAGACCCACAGAGACAGTAAGTTTAAGGATTGAAAATCTGCCTTTATAACAACATGATTTTCTAAACACATTAAAGTTGAAAATCTCCGATGTAAGGCATTTTAAAGACAGTAAGATTAATTTAACAGATAAAACAATACCTCACAGAAGTTTTTCAAAGAATGATAGTACGCTTCTCATGAAAGGCTAGATTTTAGAATCAGAAAACATATTTCTACTTTTCGATGATTTTTGGCATTCATCTGAACCTATCAGAATGTATTAACATCTTTAAGTCCAGGATGAATGGATTAGATATAATATGGTATAATAGGTACCCAAATAAATAATTATAGCTTGAATTTCATTAATTGCTAAGGACCCAAGGAGGGAACTATATTAATTTGAATCTGTAGTGCATGGAATCTAAGCTCATGCTAGTATTCTAGAAAATCACTTTAAAGTAAAAAGAAATTCCTTACTAAGAGGTTGGAACAGGGAAGGAATAGATTTTTAAAAATTGTAAATATCTCTTTCTAGATAGGAAAATATTGATGACAGAAAATTTGGGAGGAGATTGACATGTCTAGCATTTCAATATGGAGAAATTAGAAATAGAAAAATTTCAAAGTAGAGAAAAGAAATGCCATTGTACTTGAGATGGCAATAAAAGAAGAAATTAACACTTTTCTTGTCAAGTATTCAACGACTTCTACTAAAAAAAGGGAAAAGGCCTTCTTAAGTGTCAGGCTTGGATAAAAATTTTTATTTGACTCTTTGATAAAGTATTCTTACATTTTTTATAAGTAATATTGTTGCTGTTGTAAACACAATTGTGGGACATGAATGCTGGAAGACAGTTTTATATACCTGTTCAACGATGGTCGGCACGCGATCAAGAGGACAGGGAAGTCTGTTGAGAATTTCCTGTTTTAAACAAAGGGCAGTCGTCCATCCTTCCAGGTAGGGAAGGTCCACTCCAGGCAGCACAAGTAAAACTTGTTTGCCTACATGCTGAAGGACAGAGAAGTTGAGTACGTGTTGAGTAAATGAATAATTGAATGAATGAGTGATTAAGGAACTGCTTATTCCTCGCCAATTGCCCCTGCTGGTGTGACAGCCGCATCTAAATATCTTTTAGTTGTTTCATGTACCGGCATTCGGGAGTATGTTCTTGTCAACAGTTGAACCTGTAGGCATGCCAGCTGAAATGCCTCCTAATCAAAAAAAGAAAGTTAATTCTTAGAAGGTCATGAGAAAATTGAATGTCCGATGAAGTTATTCCTGCGTTAAAAAATGCAAAATCAGTGTATGCTTTCCTTATCAGGCTCAGCCTCATTTTTGAAAATTTATCTATTTGATGAGGAAATGAAAACAGAACTGCCTAATGACTTTCTAAGCTTTGGGCCAAAAGCAGAGGTGTGTTTAAGACTCGTGTAAATGTGGCTGAGAAATAGGCTGTGCTCCGTGTCAGTCACTGCTCAATGGCCACAAGAATTCAGGGTGACTCTGTCCAGAAGAGCTGTTTGCTCTTGTGTCTGCTGGCTTCTACTTTGGAAGAGAATAGGAAAAGGATATATGAGAATTATTATATGGGCAATTGATAAAAACAGATTTTTCTCCAGTTCACAACATTTTCCATTAAAAATGTGATATCTTAGTTTTCTAAAGAAATAAATGATAAATACTATGTAAAGATTAAGAAAAGCTCCATAATGTCATAGAATCTAATATTAGATTTAGATATATAATAACTTGTATAACTTAATAGGAACCATGAGCTGCTACATTTGCAGAGACTGATGATTCCTTTGTGGTTTTTAAATAAGGTGTAATAAACTCTTTGTTAAGTTTCTGAAGTTAAATTTTTAACTTTTGAAAAGATATGAATAGTTCCATTTGCTGAAAAGTGAAGGCTTGTGTGAGCACTGCATCATTCATAAGCATTTCCCTCAACATTTATGAGTATTTTTCTCAACACTCTTCCCCGTCAGCCCACCCATTCACCTGGTAGGAGGAGTTCGCCAGGTGCCCTGTTCTACCTACTGTTAGTAATGATGCAGAGATCACTTTTGCTTCTTCATCTCTCATTTTTAAAAGAAAAAAATTATTTTATATTGGGATATAGTTGATTAACAATGTTGTGTTAGTTTCAGGTATACAGCAAAGTGATTCAGTTATACATTTACATGTATCTATTCTTTTTCAAATTCTTTTCCCATTTAGGTTATTACAGAATATTGAGCAGAGTTCTTGTTCTATACAATATGTCCTCGGTATATATATATATATATATATTTTTTTTTTTTTTTTAATTGTGGTAACAAATACATAACATAAAATTTACTGTCAAACATTTTGAAGTGCACCTTTCATTTAAATACATTCACATTGTTGTGCAGCAGATCTCACAAAGCTGAAATTCTGTTTCTTCTCGTGTGAGCTTTGACACAGTGTGTCTTTCAAGGGGTTGGTCCACTTCATCTAGGTTATCAAATTTGTGGACATAGAGTCTTTCATGGTATTCTTTTATTATTATTTAAATTTTCCACGGGATCTGTAGTGGTTCTCCCTGTTTCATTTCTTTTTCTTTCTTTTTTTTTTTTTTGCGGTACGCGGGCCTCTCACTGTTGTGGCCCCTCCCGTTGCGGAGCACAGGCTCCGGACGCACAGGCTCAGCAGCCATGGCTCACGGGCCCAGCCGCTCTGCGGCATGTGGGATCTTCCCGGACCGGGGCACGAACCCGTGTCCCCTGCATCGGCAGGCGGACTCTCAACCACTGCGCCACCAGGGAAGCCCAGTCAACTGTATTTTTAAGTGCACAGTTCAGTAGTGCTAAGGATATTTACCTTGCTGTGCAACAGATCTCCAGAAATTTTTCACCTTGCAAAACTGAAACTCTATACTCATCGAATAACAGCTCCTCGTTCCCCTTTCCCCCATCCTTAGTAACAACGATTCTACTTTCTGTCTCTCTGAATTTGAATATATAATCGGAATCATACAATGATTGTCTTTTTGTGAACTAGCTTATTTCACTGAGCATAATGTCCTCAAGGTTCATTCATGTTGTAGAATCTAACAAGATTTCCTTCCTTTATAAGTCTGAATAATATTCCATTGTATGTATACACCACCTTTTCTTTATTCATTCATCTATTGATGGACATTTGGGTTATTTCAAACTTTTTTGTTTTTTTACTTTTTAATTTTTTTGGCCACACCACGTCTTGCACCATCTTACTACCCTGCCCAGGGATCAAACCTGGACCCCCAGCAGTGGAAGCGCAGAATCCTAACCACTGGACCGCCAGGGAAGTCCCTCAAACTTTGGACTATTGTGAATAATGCAGTGGGTGTCCTCTGCATACCATTGAATTGGTATCCCCAGTTCAATTCTTTTGGGTATACACTTAGCAGCAGGAATGCTGGATCATATGGAAGTTCTATTTTTAATTTTCTTAAGGAAACAGTATACCGTTTTCAATAGCGATTGCACTATTTTACAGTCCCACTAACAATGCACAAGGGTTCAAGTTTCTTCACATCCTTGGCAACACTTGTTATTTTCTGTTTTTTGACAGTAACTATCCTAATGGGTGTGAGGTGATATCTCACTGTAGTTTTGATTTGCATTTCTCTAATGTTAAATTAGGTTGACAGCGTTTCATATGCTTGTTGGTCATTTGTATATCATCTTTGTAGAAATGTTTATTCAAGTCTTTTGCTATTTTAAAATCAAGTTATTTGTTTGTTGTTGAGCTGAAGGAGTTCTTTGTATATTCTGGATATTAATCTCTTGTCACACATATGATTTGCAAATATTTTCTCCAACTCATATAGCTTTGTGTGGCTATTTATTATCCTTTTTATTTTTTTTCAACTTGAAGGACTCCCTGTGGCATTTCTTGTAAGGCAGTCTACTGGAAATGAACCCCCTCAGCTTTTGTTTTACCTGGGAAAGTCTTAATTTCACCTTCAGTTTTGAAGGACAGTTTCATCTGATATAGAATTCTTAGTTGGCAGGTTTCTCTTCCAGCAGTTTGAATATATTGTCCCATTGCCTTCTAGCCTGCATGATTTCTGCTCAGGAATCCACTCGTAAACCTCCAGAAGCTCACTGGCACATGACGAGCCACTTTTCTCTTGCTGCTTTCAAGATTCTCTCCTTGTCTTTGACTGTTGACAATTTGATTATAATGTGTCTTGGTTCAGGTCTCTTTAGGTTTATCTTAGTTCAGGTTCATTGATCTTGAATTTGTATGTCCATAAAAGCTCTTTGCCCCTTTCTCTCTCTTCTCCTGTGACTCCTACAGTGCATATACTATTCCGTTTGAGGGTATTCCAAAAGCCCCTTAGGTTCTCTTCACTTTTCTTCATTTTGTTTCTTTTTCCTCCCATTTTGATGGAGTCCCCTCTTCATTATGCATTGGACTGGGTGCTGCAGCTTCTTATCTGGTGTTCAGAATTTTCACAGAAGTATTCTAGTCCATACACTGTGTTTAAAATGGTGTCTCCATGAGGAATGAGGGCTTGGTTCTCCTTAGTCCACCATCTCGCTGAAGTCATTCCCAATTGTCTGATTTTTACACCTACTTTTATATTGTTAAATGAGGATTACTATATACAGTTGACCCTGAGCAACATAGGAGGTTAGGGGCACTGACCCCCATGCAGTTGAAAATCTGCATATAATTTCACAGTTGACCCTCCACATCCATGGTTCCACATCCATGGTTCCGCATCCGAGGATCCAACCAACTGCGCTGATTGTGTAGTGCTGTAGTGCATAGTTATTGAAAAAAATTCATGTATAAGTGGACCCGTGAAGTTTAAACCTGTGTTGTTCATGGGTGGACTGTATAACAACTTTCATTGTCAAATTTGGAAACTGAATATGTTATTTTTTTACTATTACTAATATTAATATGTAAGTAATATTTAATTTTTTAACTGAGTAAATTATAGAGGGCCATTGTATTTTAGTTATCTCAGCTTTCTGTGATAATCCAAATAATTTTAAGTATATCAGCATGTTTTCATTATGTTTCCTCTTTTTTTCTTAGCATTCTCTACATCAATCATCATAAATACTGTAACTCATGATTTTCTTTGCTAGTATTTTCTATTATTGCATAGGATGTCCTCCTTTTCTAGCAGATCCCTTTCATGATAAAGAGATGGCAGTGTTATCCATTAACCTTTATCAGGCACTGACTGTATTCTTTGTAAATAAATGCTAATGGCTTTATCTGTTATTTATATTTTTTATAGTCCACTTATGCAGAGGCAGAGTGATTGCAAAGGAAGGTAGTATTATTACGTATCAGAGGAACTGAGCTCTAATACTGGTTCTGTGCCTCACTGTTCTTTATCTCTAGAGTGGATATGTTTTTTTCTCACTGAGTGACTTTTAAGGATAAAATATCGCTATGTGTGAAAATATTTCAAAACATATAAGACACTGAAATGCAAAGCTTATTTTTTGTTTTTGAATTATTTTTCAACTGCTATGCTACATCATGTATTTTCTTGCATTTTAATCTGTATCATTATCGTAGGTTTTATCAAAAGAACTCTGGCTCCTCACTTTTACCCATATTCTGAATACACAAACCATTGGAGCACAAACATGAACAGTTTTGATTGTAGCAGTGCACTGGGACATTGTTCCAGATAAATGTTATAAATTTTCAGTAGTTTTTGCATCAATATTCTAAAATTACTTTAGAAACATTATTTTTGCAAATGACCCATAAACATTGCTAAAAAATTCCATTCAGGACAGATAAGAGTTTGTTGAATTCAAATGAGTGGAAACATTTAGTATACTTTATAATTATTACATTTATATTATCATTATTTGAAAACATATTTGTAGAGAGTCCTCAAATTTATGCTTTTATAATGAAAAATGGGCAAGAAAACTTGTTATTATGTTCTATAAATTAATATTGTTTTAACTTTTACTTTCTTAATTTAGACAGATTTGTGTATTTACTGAATGAACCTAATCCCTTTCACAATGAATTTTTGCTGTATCTTAATTTATACTCATTAGAAATCAGACTCATAGTCTGGATCTAACTATACTTTTTTGATTTGTTACAGATTGACACCTTCTCCCTAGAAGCCATGACCCTTGAGAATTTGTACAAGATTGTCGTAGGCCATGATGGGCTTGGACCAGGTAAGCGTCTTCCATAGGTAGATATTCAAGGTCTGATTCTGCTCTGTTCATGTGAAGCCCTGTACAAATCTAGAAAATAATTGTGGAAAACTCATAACGAACTGATCTCTTAAGTATTGACTATCTGAAATTAAAATATTGTCCCAAATATTCCTTAAATTTTAAGTGGATGTATTATTTTTCAAAATTATGTAGGCTTTTTCAAGTAGATGCTCTGCCTAGGAAACTAGAAAGAATGATGCATAAAAACGGGGAATTTGGGATTTATACGCTGTGGCACGTGGCAGTGTTCCAGAATGCTGCTGGTGGACATAGCGGCGGTGTCCTCTGACAGTGACAGTCCATTAAGTGGTAATGATGGTACCAGCAGTGACACCTTCAGGAGGCTGTCCTGGCAGCCTTGCTGTGTTTTCTGCTGCCAGTTTGTTCATGTTTCTATCTCAATTTTCCCGACTGTGAATGACCAGTATTTTCATTTTCTGCTACTGTATAAGATTGCCATAAGATAAATAAAATCCTTTAACAAAAGTGCACATACCACAAAAAGCATTAAAAAACCCCCAAAACATGAAACAAGACAATAAACTCTTTTACTTAAGAGTGTCAACATATAACTTGCAAAATGTTAAGAACAAAGTTCTCATACCAATATATAGTGGACATGTGTTTAAATAATGAGGGAATTAGCCAGTTGACAAAGCTCGTTCAAAAGACGTTACACAAAACTGAAAAATATATACTTATAATCAGTGAAAACAAAAAGAATGATAAATTAAAGATATGGCTAATGTCCTAAGATAATAAAAACATAACTTTGAGGTTATTTTCTCTCTTGGGCAAAATTCATTTATATTTTGACCAGACCCAAGTCTTTTGCATCTTATTTTTCTGTCAGTTGACAACTAATTTTAAAGAGTTTGGGCTCCGATCCACAGTAAATACTAAGGTAATATTCCATTTCTGCAGGGAGTCAGGCAGGCTTGTAGGACAGTGAATGCTCTGGTACAACAATAAAAGGATGTGTTAATATGCCCAACTCACACTTATATGGCAACTAATTCAATTCTGTAAATATATTTGGTGGACCTGCTGTGTATCAGGTGCTGTACTGAGTATTTTCTATGGTAAATATGGAAATAATTTTCTGTTGTTTATAAGCTACCCAGTCTGTGGTATTTTGTTATAGCAGCCCAAGCAGATGAAGACAATATTTTAATTTGACAGGTAAATTTCTCATTTTGCCCTACCTCAAATATCCAAATAAAATTGAACTTATGTTACTTCTGAGGATATTCACTGTTGGTGGCACAATGTGAGTATCCCATGGAGTCTGCATTGTCCAGAAGAACAGCTGTAGACCAGCAGCACTGCTACGTGCATGTGCAGGTATTCAAAGGTAAACGTGTACAAAGTGAATCAAGAAGTATAATAAAGGAATAATGTATAACAACTAAGTAGGGCTCATGCCAGGAAATTGAAGGATAGTTCAGCATTAGGAAACCTATTATTAAAATACATCACCTCAGAAGGTTGAAGCAGAAAAATTATTCATAAACAGTCAAATAATACCATTATTAAAAATTCTTTGAAAATATGGAACAGAAAAAATACTTTAAAATTATTTAACTCAAGATGACCACTTAATAAACAATGAAATCCATTAAAATACAATAAGGATTTTTCTCATTATGAGATAGTCATTCTTTGGAAAGCATTTGTATATATATATTTTTAAAGTTATAATTTTGGAAAGAAGAATGTGAATTTATTGCCTGCAGGTGATAGAAATGTCTATTAAAATGCAAGGAAGATCAACTGAAAAATGGATGAATGAAGAGAATTTATAAAGGGATTAGAATTTAAATCAATATACAATAACTGGAGGCTGTTTTTCTTACATTGAAAATATGAGATATAAAAGATCTTATTCAGAGTAACAGCAAAAAAATATATAATATATAATAATTAACATCAACAATAAGAAATACATGCCCATCTGAATTATTAGACTGGCTTTGTCTGAAAGTCATATTGAGAAGTAACAGGAAGTTCTAGCCAAGAAAGTGTGGTTTATAGATTCTGTCCCTCTTTCAGATTAAGTGAACCTATTTGTTCTTTAACGATTTATTTACCAATGATCTCAACTAGCTGTAGATCCAGTCGTTGTTTGCAGTATTCCAACAGCACTGTTTTTTTGTTTTGATTTGTTTTGTGTTTTGGTGAGAGAGATGAAGGTTTTGTGCTTACATATATTTACATATATAGTTTAGGCCCCAGCTGCCTGTGTCTGTGGTGTATCGGCAGTTATAAAACTACAGAATTTTGTTTAGCCAAATTGCACCCAGGTGTGTCCATTTGTTTGGGCAAAAACAATCTGCTGCAAGATTTATTTTTACATAAGATAAGCTCTCAGACTATGATGGAGAGAATCTCCTGCAATGGTTTCTTTACAGGAAGACTATCAGTTACTCCGCAATCAAGTGGAGCATCACAAGTGAGGAGATGACAGAGAATTGGAAGGAGGTGGAGGTGTACTGCATGGATATATCTGCTAATTTTGATCAAGAGTTGTCACAGGCTTAGAGGAGAGAAAATCTGAAATACAGGGCAATACAATTAATCTAAAGGTAAATCCTGAGATAGATAGCTGACTTCCTTTTTCTATCCGTATGTGAAATATGCTAGTCACAAAAGACCACATGTTGCATGATTCCATTTTATGAAATATACAGAGTAGGCAAATCCCTCAAAGTCAGAAAGTATATTAGCGGTTGCCTAAGTCTGGGAGAGGGGAGCCAGGTGGTACTTGGGAGTGACAGTGAATAGGTACAAACTTTGTTTTGGGGGTGATGAAAATGTACTAAGTTTGGATTATGATGATGGTTGCACTACTCTGTAAATATACTACAAACCACTGAATGCATGTAAATAGGTGAGCTTTATAGTATGTAAATTATTTCTCGATAAAGCTGTTAAAATTATTGTTATTTATCTGGAAAAATTAAGAGGATATAATAGACTACAGTATCACATTTTGAAAAACACTAGCACAGACGATGCTCACTTTAAAATGTATAATGATGACAGTTTTTAAATATAGTTTAGTAAATGTCATGATAAGAGGCAGACCGATAAATCAGATCTGAACCAGATTTTAAATGGATTTAATACAAATGAGCAATGCATATTAAAAAAGCAATTCAAAGTGGCCACATATACATTTTTATTATTCAAAAAACTAAAAATTAAAAAAGTTATAAGCTACATTTTTTTACTGAAGTATAGTTGATTTACAGTATTGTATTAGTTTTGGGTGTACAACATACTGATTCAGCATTTTTACAGATTATACACCATTATAAGTTATTTCAAGGTAAGGGCTATAATTCCTTGTGCTGCACAATATATCCTTGTTACTTATTTATTTTACACATAGTAGCTTGTATCTCTTGATCCCATAACTCTATTTTGCCACTTGCCCACTGTTTCCCTCACTGGAAACCACTCGTTTGTTTTCTGTATCTCTGAGTCTGTTTCTGTTTTGCTATACACATTTGTTTGTTTTATTTTTTAGATTCCACATATAAGTGACATCATGTAGTATTTGTCTTCCTCTGTCTCACTTATTTCAGAAGCATAATACTGTCCAGATCCAGACAGTGGTTTTCAAAATGTGGTTCCTGGATCATCAGCATTGCCTCGGATCTTGTTAAAAATTTAATTCTTGGGGTCTCTTCTAGGATGACCAACCATGCTGGTTTGCTTGGGGCTATCTTGATTTTAGCGCTGAAAATCCTGCATCCTGGGAAACCCCTCTGTCCAGGGCAAACTGGGGCATTTGGTCACCTTAGGTTGCCTATCCCAGGCCCACAGTGTCAGAAGCTTGCTGTACGGCCCAGCAATCTGTGTTTTCATCACCCCTCCTGGTGGTTCTGAGGCTCACTATAGTTGGGGAACCACAGATCTAGGGAATGATGACGAGTGTGGCCTGGCTCAGTAATGGGAGTGTGATGAGTCATGAAGCCCAAGAGTAAACAGAGACCAGGCTGTGAATGTGTGCTTTGTAAGAGTTTACAACTGATGAGTATTCCCTCCTCAAGACAAGCAGTTTCAATAAAGGAGGATAGAGTTTGAACTGGCTCTTTGTATAGATAAAACCACGATGAAGGGTTAAAATATTCCATCTTATCTATAAATAAAAATAAATTGTATTTTAACCAACTCCAGTCTGCAAATTAATATAAAAATAAATGTTTAAAAAGAGATTTAAAACTTTTATTTATTTTTATACAGCAGGTTCTTATTAGTTATCTATTTTAGACATATTAGTGTATACATGTCAATCCAATCTCCCAATTCATCCCACCACCACCATCCCCCCCAACTCCCCCCACCTCGCGTTCCCTCCTTGGTGTCCATATGTTTGTTTTCTACATCTGTGGCTCTATTTCTGCCTTGCAAACCGGTTCATCTGTACCATTTTTCTAGATTCCACATATATGCATTAATATATGGTATTTGTTTTTCTCTTTCTGACTTACTTCACTCTGTATGACAGACTCTAGGTCCATCCACATCTCTACAAACAACCCAATTTCATTCCTTTTTATGGCTGAGTAATATTCCATTATATATATGTACTACATCTTCTTTATCCATTCATCTGTCAATGGACACTTAGGTTCCTTCCACGACCTGGCTATTGTAAATAGCGCTGCAATGAACATTGGGGTGCATGTGTCTTTGAATTATGATTTTCTCTAGGTATATGCCCAGTAGTGGTATTGCTGGGTCATATGGTAGTTCTATTTTTAGTTTTTAAGTAACCTCCGTACTGTTCTCCATAGTGGCTGTATCAATTTACATTCCCACCAACAGTGCAAGCGGGTTCCCTTTTCTCCACAGCCTCTCCAGCATTTGTTGTTTGTACATTTTCTGATGATGCCCACTCTCACTGGTGTGAAGTGATACCTCACTGTAGTTTTGATTTGCATTTCTCTAATAATTGGTGATGTTGAGCATCTCTTCACGTGCCTCTGGGCTATCTGTATGTCTTCTTTGGAGAAATGTCTATTTAGGTCTTCTGCCCATTTTTTGGTTGGGCTTTTTGTTTTTTTAATATTGAGCTGTATGGGCTGTTTATATATTTTGGAGATTAATCCTTTGTCCACTGATACATTTGCAAATATTTTCTTCCATTCTGAGGGTTGTCTTTTCATTTTGTTTACAGTTTCCTTTGCTGTGCAAAAACTTTTAGTTTCATTAGGTCCCATTTGTTCATTTTTGTTTTTATTTCCGTTACTCTAGAAGGTGGGTCAAAAAAGATCTTGCTGTGATTTATGTCAAAGTGTGTTCTTCCTGTTTTCCTCTAAGAGTTTTATAGCGTCCGGTCTTACATTTAGGTCTTCAATCCATTTTGAGTTTATTTTTCTGTATGGTGTTAGGGAGTGTTCTAATTTCATTCATTTACATGTAGCTGTCCAGTTTTCCCAGCACCACTATTGAAGAGACTGTCTTTTCTCCATTGTATATCCTTGCCTCCTTTGTCATAGATTAGTTGACCATAGGTGTGTGAGTCTATCTCCAGGCTTTCTATCCTGTTCCACTGATCTATATTTCTGTTTTTGTGCCAGTACCGTGCTGTCTTGATTACTGTAGCTTTGTAGTATAGTCTGAAGTCAGGAAGTCTGATTCCTCCAGCTGCGTTTTTTCCCCTCAAGATTGCTTTGGCTCTTTGGGGTCTTTTGTGTCTCCCTACAAACTTTAAGATTTTTTGTTCTAGTTCTGTAAAAAATGCCATTGGTAATTTGACAGGGATTGCATTGAATCTGTAGATTGCTTTGGGTAGTAGAGTCATTTTCACAATATTGATTCTTCCAATCCAAGAACATGGTATGTCTCTCCATCGGTTTTGTCATCTTTGATTTCTTTCATCAGTGTCTTATAGTTTCCTGAGTACAGGTCTTTTACCTCCTTAGGTAGGTTTATTCCTAGGTATTTTATTCTTTTTGTTGCAATGGTGAATGGCATTGTTTCCTTAATTTCTCTTTCTGATCTTTTGTTGTTAGTATATAGGAATGCAAGAGATTTCTGTGCATTATTTTGTATTCTGCAACTTTACCAAATTCATTGATTAGCTCTAGTAGTTTTCTGGTGGCATCTGTAGGATTATCCATGTATAGTGTCATGTCATCTGCAAACAGTGACAGTTTTACTTCTTCTTTTCCAATTTGTATTCCTTTTATTTCTTTTTCTTCTCTGATTGCCATGGCTAGGACTTCCAAAACTATGTTGAATAATAGTGGCAAGAATGCACATCCTTGCCTTGTTCCTGATCTTAGAGGAAATGGTTTCAGTTTTTCACAATTGAGAATGATGTTTGCTGTGGCTTTGCTGTATATGACCTTTATTATGTCGAGGTAGGTTCCCTCTATGCCCCCTTTCTGGAGAGTTTTTATCATAAATGAGTGTTCAGTTTTGTCAAAAGCTTTTTCTGCATCTATTGAGATGATCATATGGTTTTTATCCTTCAACTTGTTAATATGGTGTATCACATTGATTGATTTGCGTATATTAAAGAATCATTGCATCCCTGGGATAAATCCCACTTGATCATGGTGTATGATCCTTTTAATGTGTCGTTGGATTCTGTTTGCTAGTATTTTGTTAAGGATTTTTGCATCCATATTCATCAGTGATATTGGTCTGTAATTTTCTTTTTTTGTAGTATCTTTGTCTGGTTTTGGTATTAATGGTGGCCTCATACAATGAGTTTGGGAGTGTTCCTTCCTCTGCAATTTTTTGGGAAGAGTTTGAGAAGGATGGGTGTTAGCTCTTCTCTAAATGTTTGGTAGAATTCACCTGTGAAGCTGTGTGGTCCTGGACTTTTGTTTGTTGGAAGATTTTAAATCAGAGTTTCAATTTCCTCACCTGTGATTGGTCTGGTCATATTTTCTATTTCTTCCTGGTTCAGTCTTGTAAAGTTATACCTTTCTAAGAATTTGGCCATTTCTTCCACGTTGTCCATTTTATTGGCACAGAGTTGCTTGTAGTAGTCTCTTATGATGCTTTCTATTTCTGTGGTGTCTGTTGTAACTTCTCCCTTTTCATTTCTAATTTTATTGATTTGAGTCCTTTCCCTCTTTTTCTTGATGAGTCTGGCTAATGGTTTATCAATTTGTTTATCTTCTCAAAGAACCAGCTTTTAGTTTTATTGATGTTTCCTATTGTTTTCTTTGTTTCTATTTCATTTATTTCTGCTCTGTAAAAAGAGATTGTTATCTTCATGTGTATCAGCTCATGTGTATCATTCTGTGTGCCTGGACAGAGTTTCTGAATGACTGCTCTTTCTCTAGCATATATATATATATATATATATATATATATATATATATATATATATATATACACACACACACACATATATAATTAATTAATGTAGACTTGGTCCAGATTTGAACTTTAATAACTTTCTATGTGTATGCATTTTGGACATCGACAGTATTGCTAACTCATCAGATATATATTCTTTGGATGATGTTAGGTCCAGGATTATAAATGCAGTTTATGAAATGAAGAGCAATTGCAGAATTGTTCTCTTTTCAAATGTTTGGAAAATCATATTGAAGTAGATACTGTAAAACACAAAGCCTTGAACTACGCTGTGCTTTTGTTACATGTTTAAGAAGTATTTTTAAATGCCTCTTACAGTTTACCTCTCTTGTATCTTGCTTTATTTGAAGCATTAAAGCTTAAAGGTGAACAAGACCTTTATATATTTGGAAGCTAGGGCCTCTTTCTCAAAACTTCCAGTAACACCTGGTTCATATATATACACACCCCATTTTTCTTTCTTTAATTTGTGTTTGGGAAGCGGCTGGTTTCTGGATGGTGTTGTGACCCAGGATCCACAATGAGCCACGATTATGCCTTTTTTCTGCCACAGGTTCGTAAGCCTGCTTTGCATTGAACAAATGCATATTAGTCAGTTCCAAGTTTATGTATTTTGGAGAAATGGATAGTTTATTCAGTCATTCCTGGTCACCGATGCTTTGTTGGGTAACTTTTCTGAACATTAATTTTAAGGGCTGCTTCTTCTATTTAGAAAGATATCCATTATGTTTACTATCATTCCTGATGATACAAATTTAAATCTTTTTTGGTAAACTAATATAGATTTTAAAAATATGATTTCTCTTTCTTCATCAGTAAGGAGAATGAAAATCTCGGGTAAGAAAAGTTGTTCCCTTTGGACTGAGTCTCAAATAGCTCAAAAATAATAAATGTACAAAATAAATGTTGTATGGGACTTTTTATACAACCGTGCATTGCTGACCCATGGTCACTAAGTCTTGATTTGGGGCTTATTGTCCCAACAATAGTGATAGGTTTGCTCTTTTTTTCCAACACTCTCTTTACAACCAATAATAGTTGTACATTAAATAACTGGCTATAGTTTGACCTGTAGTTGGTGGCCAAAGAACAGGATAAAATAAATTGTCCAGTGGATATAAAATCTATGACTTTGGCAGGCTAACTGGTTGAGTAATTCACTTGTGAGTTAGGGAAAAACATATTTCATCCTTACCTGTTAGCAGCTT
Organism: Lagenorhynchus albirostris; assembly: GCF_949774975.1. Lineage (NCBI taxonomy): Eukaryota > Metazoa > Chordata > Mammalia > Artiodactyla > Delphinidae > Lagenorhynchus > Lagenorhynchus albirostris. The sequence continues at coordinate 3,673,784 of NC_083111.1, forward strand.
CTCCTATCTCCCTTGAAGTCTCATAATCATTCAAAGTGTTTCCTTTTCCAATTTCTAGTCTGCTTTCACCAGTTAGGTATCTATGGCTTTTTCTAACTCCTGTATTCATTATTTCTGACTCGGCTAGATAATTGCCAGTGGTTAGTAAATATAAATTCAGAATATACTTGATACATTTTTCTTTCCACAGATGGCTGGATCAAGGGGAGAATGATGGTAAAATTGTCAGAGAACTGTATGCCAGGGATAACAGTATCATCTCTGCAAGTGAGTGTCAGACATGTGCTGGAAAATTCTGTTTCATGATGATTGAGGAAAGCATGGCTCTGCTGAAATTAATGCTCCTCTCTCTCCTTTGTATCCTCAGGGCAGAAGCTGGAAGTTAAGAGAAAAGAAACAGTAAGATTTTACTTTCGGCCTTAAATTATTTGGTACAAAACAGTGTTCGAACAGCTACTTGATGTGTTAAGACAGTATATAATGTTTAGTAAGTGGTGTTTCCTAGCAATTTCTTCTGTTTTCTCATACTGGTGTTGTTTGTTTATTTTGATTTTCTATTTAGTGGGCTGTGGAAAGCTGGAAGTTTATGAAAGGAAATACTCTTCAGCCGTATGTCTGTATCCAGATGGCCCAGCTGATGCAGTTGGAGAGAAGACAGGCAAATATGGTAAAATCACTGGGCGGAGAATGTGGTGCTGTGGCAATCTTGGGAGCTGGAGGAAAGCAGGTTCCCAGCTTAAAGTTTGCTTCTTATTCCTCAGACAGCTTTATACCAGTCTTAGACCATTGAAATGATTCCCTATCTACATTAATACAAATGGTCAATAGACAACAGACTTCAAACCTGGGCAGACAATACAATTATGCAGACAGCGCACCATGAAAAAACTTACATTTTACTTACATTTTACATGTATTACTTACATGAGGAATAAAATGTAGGCAACTAACATAAAGTGTTCATAGAAAACAGCAGTTGTGGCTCTTGAATTGTATGGTTCTACTAGACACCGAGTACCTGTTAGGTCAAAGCACCATGTTGAATAATTTGAGGGCCACAGAAATGACAAAGACATTATTTGGAATTCCAGAGACTCATAATCTGATACAGAAGACATACACATACAACAGTTCTAATAGTGGCTGTTTGTAGTGTCATAATGAAAGCACAGAGGGAAAAGTAGGCAAAGGGAAATTGGATTCGTTGTTTAATATCAGCGTGTCATGAAGCCGTGACCGTAAAAATCAATGAAGGAGGAGTGAAGCCGATAATGGTAGACGTTCACCACGAACCCAAACCTCCAGCTCCTCTTGAAATTTACCACCTGCACTATTTAAACAAAATCTGCCTGCTGCATCTACGGATGTAACCTTGCTGTACTTTGCTAGAAACTGCCATTCAAATAGCCTCTAGGATGTGCAGGAGACATTAACCTATAGCATTTCCCCAAAATGTAACCTCCGCCTCATATTAGAGATCCCAGGGAATAATCCAGCTTTCTCTTCTATGAAAATATGTGGGAATCTAAGAATATGTCCTAGTAGCTTCTCTTTTCAAAAGGAGTCTATTTCTTAGACATTTTTCTTACCTATTGGTTCCCATTTGGGATCACTTATCTACTTAGATCAGTCAAAATGGTCCTTCATATCCTGCTCCCTGGGGCTCCTGGGGCCAAGGCTGGCGCTCTTTTTCCTTACTGAATGTAGTACACTGTATTTCCAAATGTGGTCACGAAAATGTCTCCCGTTGTTAAATCAGCAGCTGTGAAGGATCTAAGTTTTAGCCTACTTGCAGAAAACACAAGAGCACTGAGTCAAAGACCAAGACCATCGTTTCTCAGAGCAAATGCCGCAGCCAGAACAGCATCATACACTGGCTCCCCCAGCCCCCATCTCACTGTGTCACGAAGTGAGGGCCTGATGTTATGACCGTATGTGGGTGGGTGCATTAAAGGGGAGAAATCCCCAAGTTAGGAAACTCTGATTTTATACAGAGTTGCCCATTCTTCCTTCTAGAGAAAGAGAAACAAAGCGAGATACAGAGACAGAGAAAGAAGAGACAGAGAGAACCTACCATTATTCTGGAATGTAAGCAAATCTTCTCCAGGGAAGGGAAGGAAAGGTCTTTATCTTTACTCCCCTGGAATGTTGAGGGAGAGGGAGAGAGGGAGAGAAGTAGATACCTAAGCTTTACTATGCTGGAATGTTTCCGTATACAAATATTTGCAAATGCCTTTATTCAGAGGCACTGGACCATGCAGGAAAATGACAGATGTAGGGAGAATTGTCTTCTAACACTCATCCCAACAAGCTGGTTTATAAAGGGAACCTACCAGTCCCACATCAAGTGGAGCGACTTCCTCATCCCTCGCTGGGTCAGGCCTTTCCACAGGTTTTGACTAACAGAATGCAGATGAACCCACACTGTAACTCCCAAGGTCCGCATCTTCTACCTGCACTTCTTGGATTAGTCCTTCATGGAAGCCAGCCCCCATCATACGAATAAGCCCAGAGAGCTCTGCAGAGAGGCTCCCTGGGAAAGAAGTGGTGCTCTGACAGCCCCAGTTGGATTTCTGTCTTGCAGCCAGCACTGACAGTCAGGTGTGTGAGTCTCTGTGTAGAACAAACTAACCGGTAGGCGATGAAAATAGAGAAATTTTACCCTTAAATGTTCCCAGCATCTAAATATGGTAGTCCTGTAGTACATAGAGCAGAATGAGCAGTCCTAAAAAAGGCAGGTGCAGGATAGGATGAGTAATTTCCTTCAGCATAACTGACATTTGCAGCAGGAGGTCTTTTATGCATGATAATTACTTGCAGCATTATTTCCTAATGTTACGCACAGTGTCCCATGAATTCATACTCATGAATCAGTTTTCACATGCCTGGAAAGTATTGTGATGAACAATGCTGACCCATGAACATCTTTTCAAGAAAATATTTTAAGAATATGTCTCAGATGTATTGGCTTAAATTTTCACTCCACAAAAAATGTTGTTTTATCACCATGTACCAATCCTCTATTTTGTTATCAAGCTGGTTGTGAATTTAGGTATTTCCATACTCAGAGAGTTAGAATGCTCATTTCTTTGAGAGCTACTGAGCCATTTCTTGGCAATAGTGGACGTACAAGCAGATACTCAGCATGAGATCTTTGAAATACCACAGGGGGCTTCACTGTATGATTACAAGGTCTTAAGTATAAAAAACAACACTGTACCAACATTGACAATGGCAATCAAAAACAAGTCTTCTTGGGCTTCCCTGGTGGCGCAGTGGTTGAGAGTCCGCCTGCCGATGCAGGAGACGCGGGTTCGTACCCCGATCCGGGAGGATCCCACATGCCGCGGAGCGGCTGGGACAGTGGGCCATGGCCGCTGAGCCTGCGCGTCCGGAGCCTGTGCTCCGCAACGGGAGAGGCCACAACGGTGAGAAGCCCGCATACTGCAAAAAACAAACAAACAAAAAAAAAACAAGTCTTCTTGTCTCTGGTGTGGGATCCTAGAACTGAAAGGAAGGACCAGACAACCAAAGTAAATCAGTTTTTAACTCTAAACCATTGACGGCTACTCTGTGTCAGGGCCAGTTTCACAAACTTCCCATTCCCCCAAATTTCAGAAGATTTGCTATAAAATACAGATTCACATAGTTTTCTCACTTTATAGTTGTACTTTTTTTTTTAAAAAAGATCATAATCTAAATTCAGATTCGTTTGACATATTCCTCAGAGGATTAAGAATGCATTTTAAAATGTACAAGGTAGCACATCACTGGAAGTTTCTAATGTGTTATTATTTTTCTGTTTTGTCTCTATGGAGCTATGTAAATAGTTGTACCAGGTTGAGTGTTTATTGGGTGCCGTGTCAGACTAGTGCATGTGGGAGAGGTGGCTGCACTCTTCAGCGTGGAGCTTGCAAAATATGTCCACAAGTTACGTGACACTGCCCTCTTCTGAAGGTGGGGCGTATTCCTCTCCCTCTGCGTCCCGGCTGCACTAGGTGACTTTCTGCCAGCAAGCCGAATGTAGTGGAAGTGACTGCGTGTGATTCTCGAGCCCAGGTAAGATAGGCGTTGCAGATTTCTCCTGGCACTCTCTCTGGGATCGCTCGCTCTGGAGGAAGTCAACTGCCATGTCATAAGGCCATCAAGCAGCCCCGTGGGGAGGCCAGCTAGTCAAGGAACAGAAGCCTCTTGCCAGCAGCCGTGTGAGGGGCCCTTTTGCACGAGGACCCTCCAGCCTTAGTCAAGCCTTCAGACGACCACAGCCCCAACCAACACCTTGAGTGCAGCCTCACGAGAGACCCAGACCTAGAGTCACCCAGATAAGATGTAAGCTGTGACACTGCGTGTGCCCCATTTACCCAGCCCTGCTCTGCATTGCCCCCATGGGACTCGGGGGTTGGGGGCCCGGTAGGAACCTGCAGCCCCTGCTGCCTGCTGCGCTGGGTGTAATACTCTCTCACTCCACCTGGGCCTGCTGTGTCCTTCCTGACTGAACTACGGAAGTGTGGCCACCTGACTTCACAGCTGACCGCTGCGTAGGGACTGCTTGTCCGTGTGATACACTGGTGTTTTCTCTCAGGCCAGCTGATGTTGGATGGCAGAGAAGAGTGGACCTAGAGCCACTAGATCGTAGGGAAGGCTTCTAGGAAGGCACAGCAAAGTAGGAGTGGTCAGAGGTTGACCTGAGCCCCTAATTTCTCTTGAGTCTGAGGCATGGACCCTTGGGTTTTCAGCGATTTAGACCAAGCGCGGCTAGAACATGTAAGCAGGCGCCATCCGGCCACCCCAGGCGGCTGTCCAGTGCAAAAGGCCTCATCTTGAAAGGGCTCCCCAGTGCCAGGAGGCAGTTGCTGGACGCACTCATGGCTCACTGTGTGACCTCTGCACTGCGGGATGGAGAAATGGCAGTGACCGACCGAAGGGGGGGCCTGCAGTGCTGCCTCCATGGTGACTCACGTGAGCAGGTGAATCACCTCCCAACCTCACCTGGTAGATGAAGGTGAGGGAGACTGGGAGACCAGGACAGGGAAGGCAGGCCAGGCCCTGTCCCTTCCGAGGAGCTTCTAGCAGCTGTACACGAGCGGAGGGCGAGTGGCATTTTGAAATGTCAGACAGTGACGTGAGAGTCTAATACTCAAACTGCAGCACAGAGCATTGATCAGAGTTAACGTTTACGGTTTTTCTTACAAACTGACTTTATTTCATCGTTCCCAAGAAATCCTGAAGGAAATTTTGCTAAAATTATGTTAAACCTATACAGTAACTTGGAAGGAATTGATGTTTTCACAGTATTCAGTCTTTTTCTTTAAGAGCTTGTCCTCTGTCTATTAATTCAGGACTCCACGTATGTGTGTGTGTGTATATATACATTCATTTTTTCTCTCTTCACATAGGTACTACATCGTCTTATTAGTGTTGTTCCAAGGCTTTTGGTTGCTATTGTAAATAACCCCTTTTTCCGTAATAAAGCTAACATATATACAAATATATAGAAATCTGTAGTTTTTATATGTTTTGTTCATTCAGTATTTATTAAGTGCCTATTATATGTCAGGCACTGGGCTAGATCTATATTTATCTTGAATCGTACCACTTTACTCCACTCTAATTAATTTAAAGAGTTGTTTCAGGTTTTACAAATATAATAAATTTATCTACTACTTCCCAGTAGTTCTATCTATTGATTTGGTTTTAAGCACTTTTCCACTGGCAAGAACATCCTTAAGAAAGTGAAATACTGTTGGTAATACTGGCATTCTCATTTTGTGATTCATTTTAATGGGGTGTTTTTATTGTTTTTTGAGAGTTGGGTATTAGAAAGGGCATCAATAAATAATACCATTTTCTTCCGCTCCTGTGTGCAGAATCAATTGAGATAAGATACAGAACACAGATGAATAGAAATCAAAATCTCAGCTTTATTACTGATGGAATCAAGGGCGGGGTACTGGCTCTGTTTGTGAGCCCATAGGACTTGCTAACCGTCCCCAGAATGAGACAAGCTTACCTCCCCAAATGTAGGCAGTGTTGGGCAACCACAGGCTCCCCTAAGGGGGCTGCGCTGGCGGGTGACGGAGAACGCTAGAGAAAGGGCCTTCGTGATGGCGGCTCCCCGGGGTAGAAAGGGCAAAGCTGGAGTACTTAGCTCCTTTCAGTCGCCAGCCCAAGGGCTGCGCCCTGTTCTCTGGGCTTGGTGGAAGGGAACGTGAGCACGGGCATGGGGAGGGGAGGCCCCCCTTACGTTACTCGTGATCTTTCCATACTTGTCCTGTACAGCGGTAAGAGAGTCATCTATTTCTAACTTTACTAGGAACCCTATTAAGATGATTGAAAAATGAATGTGAAGACATTTCTCTTTGGCATCTACTGGATTCAATACGTTTTTTCATGTTGGGTTTAGAGTTATGTTACTTGAATAAATACATTTTCTTAAAACTAAATAATATTTCCATTCTTAAACTCTTTACTCATGCTGAATAGCTCCTTAACTCTATAATTTAAATGAGATTTCTAATTTTTTTATTTTTCAACAAGTTTTGAACACTTACCTTTTTAAATTGAAAGATAGTTGACATACAATGTTATGTTAGTTTCAGGTGTACTAGGTAATGATTTGACATTTGCAAACATTATGAAATGATCACCATGAGAAGTCTAGTAAGATCTGTCCCCATACAAAGTTATTACAATATTATTGACCATATACTCCTTATGCTACATTACAAGGCTGACAAGGATATAATTACATTACATCCTTGTAACTTAATTATTATATAACTGGAGGTTTGTACCACTTAATTTCCTTCACCTATTTTGCCTACCCCTCTACTCCCTCCCTCTGGCAGCCACCCATTTGTTCTCTGTATCTACGAGTCTTTTTATTTTGTTTTGTTTTTTAGATTTAACATGTAAGTGAGATCAGGCAGTATTCGTGTTTGTATTTGGGGATCTAATTTAGTGATCTTATCTAAGGAGTATTTCTGAGCGCCTACTGTGTCCTAGGCATTGTTCTGAGTCCTGGTATATAGCTATACACAGAGTAGACAAAAATTCATGCCCCCAAGAAGCTTACATTTCAAGATAAAATGACATGTAAAGGTATACTGAAAGCTAAAAACCATCAAATATATGATGACATACTCTTTATCATCATAATCATACAAACTAGTCACCAATGCCCAAATAATATATATTTAATTTTATAATGTATCCATTTATTTTACCTCAAGTCTCTGAGACTTACAGAACAGAAATGGGTTTTTACACTAGGATAATCTATCTTTCTGGAAACAGTTCCGTTGAGTGTTAGTTGGGGTGGGGTGGTCTCAGGGCCTTACTGACTAGCATGGGAAGAAGGCATTAGAGATTTTCCATGGAAATGCCAAGCAGCATGTAGATTATTAAGGGTTACTGGCATTCTACCTTTTGACTAATTAAATACATTTAGCTGAGAGATATTATAGAATGTATTATTAGGAGGTTTCAATGTATAATTGAATAGGAAGAAAAGCTTTAAAAGCAAGAATTACTTGCTAATACTTAAAACATTTTCTAGGTCTTGTTGATGTTATTTTCCACAAAGGAAATGTATGCATTTTCCAGTCATGAAATGAGGCATCTTCCTCTGGCTCTTGACAACAGCTCTGTCACTGGAATGGTATGTAGAAGTTTTTCTTTTTGCTGTTTGTCAATCGTATTGTACCCATATATAATGTATTTTTGCATAAGGCATTTTTTTAAGATGATCAGTTTATATTTTCCTTTGGCTTTTACTTTCACTTTTTTCACTGTTCTGTTTTGCCTCACTAATTTTTGAGAAACTGATACGTAAATGGTCCTAAATTTCAGCAATTAGAATTTCTACACAAAAAAGTAGACCACGTCTCTGATAACATTCAAAATTCTAATGAACCTCCTAAAAGAGACAATCTGACGTCTCAAAGGCCCCTTGGGGGACCACGTTATTAAGGAAAAAACCAATAATTTCACTTAAATATGCTTTGTTAGTCTAGGTTTGAAACGGAGCTTTTAATATATAAGGCTTTTAAAAATGTCTTAAAAATACATGCATATTATTTATTTTTAAAAATGAGAAGGCATAGGGTAGCATGCACTGTTTTAAGTGCTTAGTGTGTGTTACAACATCAGCCTCCGTATCTGCCCTTTGGGAGAATGCGTTGTTTTCCCTTTCCAACGGATGAAGAGCCTGTGGTGTGGAAGGACTAAGCGCGCTGCCCAAGGCCTCACAGCTAGTAGGTGTGGCAGCAGGAGGAGCCCAGGCCACCTGACCTCAGCTCTCCGTCTGCAGCCTCTCATGTGATGTTATGTAATTTACACGTGCTCTTTTACTCATGCATGTTTGGTAACTTAAGGATAATAATAATTATTGAAAAAGAAAACCCATGTAATTTGTAAGGCTGAAATTAAGGCTAAGTGGTTAATCAGTCACATTTCCTTCATGAAAACTTCTCTTTGCTCTGGACTTAGAAAGTTACCCCCTACTATATTTCACAGCACATTCTGCTTAGTAAAGGTCCTAGTCAATCAGAGCTTAATAAATATGAATGTAGTGGGTATGGAATCTACCCAATTAAATTAAGAGTTCAAAAAATGTTCTGTTACTTTATTTTTCTAAAATCAAATTAAATCTACCTCTAAGCCCCTATCCCACTAGGTTGGAGAGAGATTCCATCTTATTTATAATGAGGTTCATCTTCTTGCATGCGAGATTTCACCTGGTATGGGGTCTCAGAATAGCTGATGACAGCTCCCTTAGCTCCAGTCCACAGCTTTTCTACTTCAGCAACTTTCTGAGAACCAGTCTTGTGGGCAGCTTGCCGGGTGAGGGACTGGATCTGGAATCGTGTCCTCTCAGCCTGTCCTGTGCCTTAACCAGCATGAGCCCCACCCCCTTCCCCGATGGGCTTCTCAGCCCGAGAAGCTAGGTTCAGGCTTTCCTGTGCACTTTGGAACTGAGGCCGGCAACCATGTGTTGGTGTTCTAAACTCAAGTATCACTTCTTAAAGATTTTTAATAACTTGAAAAAAGCAGAGGCATCTGTTCTGTTTGCTTTGGGACAGAGATGGCCAAAATGGAGAACCCGGTGAGATCTGTTGATCACGGTTTGATTGCGTGGAATTTGATATTTAGAGCATTAAAGTAGGGCGTTCAGTCCATTGCAGAGCGCAGTGCAGAGACGCCCCAGGCCTTTTGGAAATGAGCGTGCCACGTCTCAGTTGCCTGTGATTTGTCCCAAAGGCTGAGGCCCTACCTCTGAGGCCTCGTGAGGGGGCACCCGTGCGTGAAGCAGGAGCTGAACGGAGAAAACCCTTGTTTCAAAGGGCAGACCGGGAAGGACAGGGCCGCGAGAGTCACAAGCCTGCCTTTAACAGCGAGCTCAGTCCGCCACCGCTCCTGCGAGTACAGCTGAGAGGTAGAGGAGCCCGGGGGCTGTCAGCACGGGGAGCGGGGGGTAGCGCTGATGCCCGTGTTATCTATCGGGACGCGGTTCCTCCTGCTGGGGTCCAGCCCGCACCCCACAACACCAGGAGTGGGCCCTGGCCTCCCGGGCTCTCGCAGGCCGGAGCAGCCTGAGCGCTAGGACAAAGTGGCAGATCAGACTGCAGCTCCTGATCCTCTAGAATGGAAAAGTTTCAGTACTTACAGAACGAGTGGCTCTCCTGACGTGTGCAGTTCGCTATGGGCGCCCACACACGGGGAGGTGGCTACTGTCCTTGAGGGCGGCACTGGAAATCTTGTCACTTCTTGTTTTTAAAACATCGGTAAAAATCTTCAGCTTAAAGTAAGGTTTCAGAGGTCTCCCTGGCTTATGACGTACTTAAAGGTCAGTTACTTCTGTCCATCTGCCTCCTAAAATCGGGGGCTCCAACGTTCTATACAGGTCTCTAGCCTTTCAGTATTTCTGTTAAAAGTTCAAAGCCTGGGCTTAGAAAAATTATTGCATTGGAAAGTTATCACTAAAAGATCTGAAATTTTAAAGAGCCTTTCCAGGAAGCCAGAGTACTCTGTAAATCACAGGAAAACGTGCCACAATTCTGGCCAAAGGTGAATTTCCTGATTGTGTAAGAAGATCAGCAAGGAGAGCTAGGAGAGGAGGTGGACTCCTGTGCTTGGGTGTCTGTTGCCTGGAAAAAAGGCTGAGCTAGCTTTCTCGTATTTGTGCGACACCCTTAACCCCTGAATAATCAGACAAGCAAACAACAGTAGCGTGTCTTTACCTAAAACTGACCCATCAGAATTACCTAAGGACTCCTTTGGTGTCATTAACAGATTGGCCGGGACTGAAGCATTTCTAGTCTAAATTTGAAGCTTTTACCCGCCAGGCGCAGCCCAGGTTGGCCCCTTGGTGTGGCCATGGGACATCGAGGCAGCGAGGGCTCCTCCTGGGGCTCCTGTGCGGCCACCTGTTCGTGCACGTGGACTCGCGTCATGGCGGGAGGACTGTCTGTAACCACCTCCTAATGGCGTCCCCCCTTTAAGCAACATTGATGTTTCCCCTTTACGTTGGTATTATTAGAAAGCAGACCACAGGCCCAAAACGGAGTCACTTACGCTAGACCATGTCGCCAAACTGGGACTTAATACCTCACCTAACTGAAGTTTTACCCTCCTCCAGAAATGTCGTCTTAACTGGTCGGTCAGGAATTTTCTGGAATTACCTCAGTTCCAGTGAGGTAACTGTCACATGGGCCCTCTCCATCCCCAAAGGAAGATGAGGTAACCCACCTAATAAGACCCTTTTGTCCCCAAAGGGAGATGACGTAATCCGAAATAATCGTTTTATTTGTTTGTTTATGACTCCCTTGTCTCGCCTTTAAAACCCTCTCCCTCTCTGCAGCCCTCTGAGGCTCCCCTCTACTTGCTACATGGGAGGCTGCCTGCTTCATGAATCATTCAGTAAAGCCAATGAGATCTTTCAAGATTTACTCAGTAGATTTTTCGTTATTGAGCAGCACTTCCGTGGAGAAGGTTCTGCACGGAGCTCTTAGATGTATTTTCCTTCTGCCACTTCCGTCGTAGTGTTTTCTTTATATTATAACTTGTTTACTGACCCATTGATACGGTTGTCTGACTAAAATTCTGCACCTGGAATTTTGGTAGTGGTGCGCACCAGGGTTCTGGGCCTCTGTAATCCATAGAAATTGACTAGCGGCCAGACAAGAGGTTCAGGCGAGGCTTTACTGGGACCCCTGCAGCCGCAGGAGGGAGTGAGAACAAGTAACAGGTTCCCTTGCTCGCTCCCTGAGGGGGGGCAAGCTTGTTTCTTACATGGGGTGAGGGGAGGGGTGTGTCCAGGGGTCAGGCCGGAGGGGTGGCTTAGGTGTCTTGCCCACCGCTCATGTGGTGCTGTGTGCAGGGGGCATGCGCAGCACCCTGCTTTTGCTCCCAACACCCTGCTTTTGCTCCTGGTTCCTCAGATTTAGCAGCTGGGTTTTTTTGGTCTTTTTGTATCTTTTGTCCAGAATTTGCCCCAACTGTGCATGCACGCAGTTATTTTTAGTCCCATAGAGTTTCTTTGTATTTTTGTTCCTTGAGGAGAGGTGTGTCCAGGTGCAAGCATTTCAGCACTGCAGCAAAGGGTCCCAGGTTCCAACCTGTCTCAGTAGTGGGTCTTTTTAGTCAAAATTCATGTGCTTTTTTGCTCTTAGGATATAGTACAGATGCATAACAACAGGCATATTATTGTTCACTTTCACTGTATCTGACCAGAAATCCCTGGGCTGGAATGACTTTACTTTTGAAAATAGAATGGTAACAAATATCTTAATTATCCTCATTTGCATAGAGCCTGTGATAAGGCTTGCTTACTCTCTCCAAAGGAATTTAAGATGCAGCCCATGTTACTATAACTTAAATACCTAACAGTGCCTCATCTTGGTAGCAACTCAACAAATGCTGATTGTATAAATTGAATTGCATAAAAGCACTAATGTTTCCAATGTGTCTGCCATTATATATTTCTCATAGGCAAACACATTTATGTTTAACCAAGCAATGCTGATCGGATAACAAACAAACGTTTCTATTTCTGTTGCCATAGAATTGTTATGCTGTAGGAATAAGTCACTTTAACAGACTCGGGTGGAGTAGGGATTCAAGTTAGCATGCATGCAAACAGCATGCCATCACTAGCAACAACTGTAAGGCTGTCAATTTAAAGAAGCAAAGCTTCAAAACAACATGGGTGGAACTTGTCACTACACATGAATACAAAGGGAAAAAAGGTGTAGGATTTGTAGGAAAGACAAGCTGAAGAGTGACCAGTATATCAAAGACAGTGCACACGCATATACACCCTATACTAGTAGGATCCTTGTTTGTGGGCGAGGGTCTAGTTTGTAGAAACTAGGAATGATTCTCTCATCTCAGATTTATCTAATTTTGCCTCTTCACTCAAAATATATTTCTACACATGGAAATAACTAAAAAGTTAAAGACTATTCATATTTTGACCAATTTGCTTATGAAGCATATAGATGGGCTAGATACACAGTGCTAGACCAGTGGGTTGAAAAGTATACAATTCAGTGAAAGACATACTTAGTTTCATGCAAATAATGATAAATCATGTTTTTAGTGGGTCTATGTCTCTGTCAATGAAAAAAATTAATCAGTAGTCAATATAAGAAAGAAATAGAAAATAGAGTCCGAGCCAAACTGAGGACTGTAGTCCGGGAGATGGCCTCTCGGAGAGCTCTGAGAACTGTTCCAAAGAGGTAAGTGGGGGAGGTCAGTGTGTGTGTGATTTTGGACGAGGAGTACCGTGCAGTCAAGCATGAATCCCAGCAGAAGTTTGCTGCTAGTCACAAGGAAGAGGCATCTTAGTTAATGGTTTTAGTGCTATTCGAAGTATGGGAAGATGCAAAAATCCAGGTTCGTAAAAAATTTCTCCTGCAAATATCTAACCATCTGAAGGTCTGTTCTGCAGTTTCCCAGAGCACAGAGCACCTCATCCTGATCTTCGCCCTGAACTCCTTTCAGGATGTGCTGTAGGTCAGTGTCTGCAGTGGCCGATGACTTGATTCTTGTAGAACCGGATGGTGGGCAACATTCTTTATTTTACAATCCCCTCCCTTTTGGTCCTAATTTTGACCCAGGTTTGGAAGGCATTTAGTGATCAATTTGTCCCACGGTGCTAGGAATGCTCACTCCCAGGTCAGGTGAGGATTTCGTCGATAAGCCAATCAGTGCTGTTCCTGGACTAGGCCCTGTTAACGGTAACCAAAAGCCTCTCGGCCGCCTGTCCTACTAGTATGTTATGGTCCAGGAAATGCTTTCCTCTCATTGCTTCCTCCCATAGCTAGAGTTACATGGTTACAATCATTGATCTTATAGAACTATATATTTGGTTGATTGTTTCAAGTTGCCTAGTCATCATTAATTTTATCTGAGGCTTAGTCACACATTTGGTAATGCAAGAACCAATAATCTCGTAAAATAGGCAAGTAATGTAGCTAATAACATTAATATGGTCATAAGTAAGTATTTAAGCTAAGAACTTAGGTGCAGCCCAGGATCTCCCCAGGTCCTCTGACCGGTCGGTTCTGCACTAATTGCTCTCTTGAAGGGAAATGGTATATTGGTATTTTACATAAAGTTCACCAAAGATGTCTGCACGTACAAGTGAGTGGAGGGTCATTGTGACCCCTTATAGGACTGAGGAAGAAATGTTATATTCTAAAGACTTACAAGGCTAGCTCCAGAAGGAGAAAAATTGATCTTTATGGTTGAGCAGGTATTTCTGCCATTGGGGAGGTCTGGTTAATGCATAATGAAGGTGCACAACACACACTAGAAGGCAGAGAGAAAGCCAAAGGGCAGAGAAAAAGTTTTATGTTTAAATTTTTCTTGTCTTGCCTTAAAATGTGAATTTTTATTTCATCACCTCTGGACTGTGAACTTCACAAGTGCTTCTTAGTTCTGGGATGGCTAGAGGGGGCTGGAGCTGGATAATTCCCTTCCCCTAGTTCAGTTGGGCTCTGATAAAACCTAAAAAGATTAGGCTCTGAGTAACTAGTTTTTCCTATGGGCAGTCCTTGTTAAGAAGAACAGAGTGAAGCCCTGAAGTAGTGGTTAAACCTGAGTGTTCTTACGCTGGGTGTGATAAAGAGTGGAGGAAAGAAGTGAGAGGACAAAGAAGGGTATGAGCTAAATGTGGTGAACTGGGGAATGAGCAGGATCTGTCCATCAAAGTCCCTCTGCCTTTGGAGATAGGACGCTGTGGGAGGACGCCTCTCACATGAGGGTTTTATGACCTGCTTCGTGGGAAGGTCAGGAAACCCTTCCTGCACCTGCCAGCTTGAAATATTCAATACACCAACGTGCCATATTTTTGGGTAGCGTGTCCTAAACCCGATCACCTGGAATGGTGAATTTTACAGGGAATAATCCCATTTCTCATTATCAAAAGGAGAGGAAAAGACATTACATGAAGAAATTATGAGATTAGAAATTAGCAAAACAGAGAACTTTTTTTAGAGCTAACAAAACATTTATTGAGTTTCTTCCTTATTCTCCTGAGTTTAGTGCCTTTTCTCTCCCCAAACCCAAGGAATTCACCTTTATCATGCTCGCCTTACATATTATATTATTATTTGTATATGGGGTTGTGGCCTCTACTTGGCCATGGACAAATCAAAGCCAGGGTTTTATTATATCCTTAACAAGAACAAAAGGTAGAAGTTGCTTAATTTATATTTATATTATAAGAGAGAGACGGACAACAGCATTTGGTTCTTACCTACAAGAAACTCACATTGGAGGGCAGAGATCAGAATGCAATTATCTTTTACAAATAAAATAATAGATGTTATTGGAAATTTTAATTCATTCTCACAAAACTTATTTTCTAGAACTCTTAAATCTTATAAGAAAACTTCTTAAAGCAACAAAAGGTGAAAAAAGTGAAATGTTTTCTAATATAGATTATAAGTGCCGTGAAAGCGAGGTGATTTTGGTGATCTGAAGGGTGTATAGATCCCTCCTATAATTTATAATCATCTAATTCTTGAATGCTTTGCTCTACAGTCTTTGAGTAATTTGTGTGAACTGTGTTTACTGGTGAAATTTGGTTTATGTTTAAATGTAAACGGCCTTGTAAGAATTGCCCTCTTTTTCATCAATATTTTAGAGTGTTTTCCAAAAGGGAAATCTCACATTTCAGCATCCCCTAATCACTTACAGAGGTGGGCAGCTCTGGAGGGAATCAGCACACACTGCACTCAGCTTACATGAAGCTTCTCTGAGATTCAGGGCCCTTTGTCCTCTTTTCTCAGCTAATCACGTGGTCCCTGTTTCTGGAGCTTATGGAACAGGGTGAAGCATCTTCTAGATTTCTCATGAGGACTTGAAAATGAAGCAAAATTATATTCTTGTGAAATGACTGGTTTTAAATTCTGTCCTTCAGTGTTTGCTTATATCTATGAAATAATGTTCTATTGATTGTAGGGTACAGGAGACACTGACTGTCATTTTAAAATTAAGAAGAACTTGGAAAATGCATGTATAAGCCTGGAATCTGCGAAGAGCCCAGGGTTGTTTGTTGGACTTCAAGCAGATAGACAGGCAAAACCAGTTGCGTATACCGAGAATGGGAATGTTCTCTTCTATCCACAAGTCATGAAATGCACGTTTACCCCGAAATACTTCCATTTTTGTTTGCTTTGCGATGGTTTGTGTACAGTGTCTGATAATCTCATCATATTTTCCTGTTTGTTATTCTAGAAACAGTGTTATTCTAGAAACACCATAATGAAGACCCTTGCCTCAAATTCTCAGATAGTTAATGTTAGGTATAGAGTTTTTGCTACATTAAGCTCCTTTATAGTTTTTGAAATTGGGTGTGTGCATTTTTTTAAATTGGGTGTGTGTGTGCGTGTGCACTTGTATTTTGTTATTTAAGGATGTCTCCATATACACTGAGAGGAGATGGGGCTGTTGGAGACATTCTCAACTTCATTGCTATTAATTTTTAATATTCATTGGGTAAAAGGAGATAAAAAGATCAACACTAATGGGATTTGAATTAAAAATAGGATTTGGGACAAAAGTCCAAGGATAGGACAGAAATGTGAATATTTTGAAACTGGTTTCTCTCATATTTAAGTTCAGATTATCTAGCAAATTGAAGTAAGGATTTGAGGAATTAAACAGTTTAAGCTTAGAATGTATTTGCGTGAACAAAGCTTAATGAGGTAACTCTGTTGTGTTCTTAAATTACCTCAAATCTCAGTTTACTATCTAATTTTTACCTCATTTAGTTCCATGGATTTTGGCTTAATCAAAATCTAGATGATTTTCTTAGTCAGTCTGACTCTTATTTAACTTTTCTTTTCTTAGCAAGGTCTACCTATAGTTTATAGGGAGACATATAAAATTCTGTAAGTTTTAAAAATATATATCCTATCAGATGGGTGATATATAAATATAATACGTATCTTTAGGGTAATATACCTATATCTTTATTTATATATTATTGTATATATTTATATATACAATATCCTATAGAAGATAGTTTAAAATAAGAACATAATGAGCTTGATTTAACATGATGGTGTATCTGGCCCTGTTCTTTCTGTTACCGGCATCAATTCCTTCTCAGCCTTTAGTTGCCATATTTAAAATTTTGCAAATTGTTGGGCTAGTACACCTTAACTGACTGCCACCCACACCCACTCCCTCCACTCTCCGTTTCCCACAGGCTGGCACAGAGTGGCACTCCTGCTCAACGAAATGGGTTTGCCATCTGTCTCTGGAGCTCTTGAGAGACAGCAGAAAGACCCGGGGTGGAGTAGTCGAGAAAGCAGGGAGAAATAGCTAGCAGGGGACAGCAACCGTGCTGGAAGAGCACGGGGGGAAGGAGGAGTGACCCAGAGGAAGGGGCAGTGGGGACAAGATGAGGAAGAAGAGACAGCAAAAATTCGGAAAAGGAGAAGAGTAGAAGAAAAATAATTGGTGTCAATAAAGGAGAGAGATCATAAAAGGCCGTGTTTGCCGATTTAGGGTATCAGTACAAACAGAACAAATAGAAACAAAGTCATTCTTTTTTATAGGCTCTACAATTTAGTTCTTTCACTAGAGCATGGATGATTTGAGTTTTCTTCTCTGTAGACCAGGTGTATTGTCTTGGTGAAGCCAGATAACATGGGAGAGCTTTGGTTTCTGTGTCTGTGTAACCCAGATAGCAGCAGTAACTTCCCTCTCTCCCCTGGAGAGCTGGTGTATATGTAACTGTATATGAAAGTTCTTGTTTCGGTAATAATAGCTAACATTTGTGGGCAGTTATTTTAATGCAGACGCTGCAAAGCATGGGTTATCTCCTTTTATGTCACTTTGAAAAGTAGGTATACTATTTTTATTGTGTTTTGAAACTGCACTCTTATTATTTGATAATGTTTTTGAAAAAATAATTGAATATCTCAGTGATGTGAATTAACTTTAAAAGCTTATAGCCGATAGAGCTGGGACTGATTCTTTTGATGCTGTGTTGATAGACATCTGTAATCTGTTTATATAATTCATTTTCTCCCCATATTATTTTTATTATACAAATAATACATGTAATTGTGGAAAGTTTTGAAAGTTTGCTCATGTAAAAATCTATCCAGAGATAAAAACTATTTACATTTTGAGGTATATCTTTTCATGATTTTTTTTTCTATGAAGTTATCAACTTTTTTCTATAAATATACTCAAAGTCTTCATATATATATATATATATATATATATATTTTTTTTTTTTTTTTTTTTTTTTTTTTTTGCGGTACGCGGGCCTCTCACTGTTGTGGTCCCTCCCGTTGTGGAGCACAGGCTCCGGATGCGCAGGCTCAGCGGCCATGGCTCACGGGCCCAGCTGCTCCGCAGCATGTGGGATCTTCCCGGACCGGGGCACGATCCCGTGTCCCCTGCATTGGCAGGCAGACGCTCAACCACTGCGCCACTGTATTTATATTTTTAAATATAAATATTTATATTTATATAAATATATAAAGGGAAGCCCAGTATTTATATTTTTAAATATAAAATTGGGCTACATACAGTCTTGTATATGTAAAACAATTTTATCTGCCTTTTTATTTTAAAAATGATTTTCATCAATACACATAGATTTATACCATATTTTCAACTGAGTTTCATTGATGCATTTATTACAAATTATTTAACCAATCCCCTGATGTTGGATATTTTATTGTTTAATTTTTTGTTATTATAAACAATACTGGGAAGATCATTCACGTACATACATATTTTTGTAGTAGACTGAAATTTTTTCTTAGCGTAAGTTACCAGAAGAGGAATTGTTTGCTCAATTTAGATACAATAGACCTTTTAAATCTGAATGTCCCATAGCGATACTAGCAGTGTCAGCAATGAGAAGTGGGGCTTTGGCACTAGTTGTCAGTCCTGTGGCGAACTGCCTAAAGGTTCTCGTTTGTCTTGGCTGTACAGAGAGCTTCCTCTTGTGCTGAGTTTGGACTATTAGGTATCATGCTTAGATCTTACAGGTTATCCTTAGATTAGATGCAAATACATGATGGTACTATTTGACAAAACTCATTGAAATTATTATATGTAAATTCTATCCCAATAAAGCTGATTTAAAATTAAAAAAAGATCAATGATCACAGATCACCATAACAAATATAATGATAATGATAACGTTTAAAATATTGTGAGAATTACCAAAATGTCTCACAGAGACATGAAGTGAGCAAATGCTCTTGGAAAAATGCCACCAATAGACTTGCTCAATGCAGGGTTGCCACAAACCTTCAATTTGTAAAAAATGCAGTATCTTCAAAGTGCAGTAAAGCAAAGTGCAATAAAATGAAGTATGCCTGTATTTTTTTAGAACAGTTTTGGGTTCTCAGCAAAATCGAGGGGAAGGTACAGAGATTTCCCTTATACCTCCTGCCCCACAAATGCATAGCCTTTCCCATCAACATCCCCCGTCAGACGGTACATCTGTTACAAACTGATGAACCTACATTGACATATCATAATCACTCAAAGTCCGTAGTTAACATTACGGTTCATTCTTGGTGGTGTACATTCTGTGGGTTTGGACAAATGTGTAATGACATGCATCAATCATTACGGTATCTACAGAATGTTTTCACTGACCTAAGAATCCCCACATTAATTGATTTTTCAATATAGAAACAGCCTTGCATACCTGGGATAAATCCCACTTGATACTGGTATATTAATATTTTTATAGATTGTTGGATTCAATTTGCTAATGTCTTGTTGAGGATTTCTACATTGGTGTTCATCAGAGGTATTTGTCTATAGTTTTATTTTCTTGTGATGTCTTTGTCTGGTTTTGTTATTAGGGTAATGCTGGCCTCATAGGATGGGTATGAAGTATTCCCTCTGCTTTCATCCTCTGAAAGAAATTTTGGATAATTGGAATTGGTATAATTTCTTCCTTAAATGTTTGATAGCATTCTTCAGCGAACCATCTGGGCCTGATGCTTTCTGATTTAGAAGATTATCAAGTATTGGTTCAGTTTCTTTAACGGATACAGGCCTCTTCAAATTGTCTACTTCTTGTGTGGACTTCAACGAATTGTGTTTTTCAAGGAATTGCTCCATTTCATCTAGGTTATCAAATCTATGGGTATAGAGTTGTTCATTGTATTCCTTTATTATCCTTTTAATGTCCATAGGATATATAGTGATGCCCCCTCTTTCATTTCTGATGTTAGCAATTTGTGTTTTTTCACTTTTTTCTTAGTTAGCCTGACTAGAGGCTTATCGATTTTATTCATCTTTTCAAAGAGCCGGCTTTTGGTTTCATTGATTTTCTCTATTGACTTTCTGTTCTGTCTCCATTGGTTTCTGCTCTACTTCATTATGGTGTGTCTTTTACAACTTAAATAGACTTTATAGGTTCTCGGAAGACAAGAGATACCTCTCATTCCCTCTTTTAATCTTTTTTCGACAAATTACTTAACTTCTCTGTGACTTGGTTTCTTCCTCTCCAATTTGGTTAGGATTTGGTTTAATTAATTAATTGTGTATTGAGACTTTATAATAAAAGCCATTTATTCCACTACTATTTAGCTGGTGCAGCGAAACTTCTTCATTTGCTCTTTCATAAATTTACATTTACAGTACTATGAACCTTATGTATAGGAGAAAGTGTGAAGAGATCTGACTTCATGTGCTTACTATTGCACCCATGGAGACGGTTCTCAATGGATTATCTGGGTATATGGATGATTTGAAAGTTCTGTTCATTCTTACTGTTCCAGATAATAAGTCCATCCTTATAATTCCATATAAGACCACACTGTGCCAGGTATCATTTAAAGAATGTTTAATCGACGTAACTTGTGACTTTTCCTTAACTTCAATGTCCTGTTACTTTTTTAGAACATCTAGGTAATAGTGAACATATCTGAGTTTTATAGGTATCATAACAGAGCCTTAAATTATGCACAGTAATTATGCATAATAATCCTTTTGCTCCAATTCCAGCCCAGTTTTACGGTATTAGGCATCCTCTGTATACAAATTGTGAGGCTCTGGGTATTAGTAACATGAAAAAATGCAGCACCAAAGATATGGTTCAGATGTTACATTTTTTATTGCACTAAGAGGAATTCCAGGTTCAAGACTTACGGAAGTTTTTATTGAAATATGTTTGGAAAATTCATTTTTGCTTCATGCTAGTCTTCTAAGATCACTCATGTTTCAAAATCTAAATGAAATACTGTTATATACTTGATTCATCAGATCTTGAGTATGTATATTTTGTTCTTATTTTGGAAAATATGGAAAGATACGTTTTGGATAATAAAATAGACTTCCTGGATTGAAAATACATATGCCATAATAACATGACCCATTGTTGTTTTGTAAGTTTTAGCTGTTCTAATTTTTAAATAGCTGGTATTAAATAAAAGTTTTTTTTTTTTTTTTTTTACTGGTTCACGTTGTAGAATTGCAGCCGTTTTGTCTGGTGGATCTTGATACTATTAAGCTTTTGCATATAATGAGACACTAGCAGAAGTGGATAAATGAATCATTTAATTCCAGCTATATGTGTAATACTGTACATACATTTTGATAGTATTTCCAGCTAGACAGTTCTGGTTTTTTGACCTTCATCACAGGTTTTATTTTATGTTATAGTGGATATATTTTCACATTCCTTTATCAACTGTGAAAGTGAGACGAAGAGCATAGCGGTAAGAGTTACTCCAATTCAGAGTCGGTTGTGAATCCACTGGAGGGCCATTTGGTACTTGGGTTTTGGACCTCCATCTGTAACCTACCTGGCCCCAAGGCAGAGCATACAGCCTTCTGCAGAGGACAGGAACCTCCTGAAAGACCTTTCCAGAAAAGATCTTCCAAGCCCTGAATTTCCTTCTATTAAAGCAACTATCGTGTTTATAATAAAATATTGACATTGTTTTTGAGGGTGAGGCAGAATCTTGAGCAGCCAGTGGTGGGGGGTGGTAGAGAGAGGAAAGACGCTTATCCCATATCACAGTCTGCTTAGGTTGACCCTGTTGTGCAACCCTTTCTGTGCCTGCCTCTAATTTCTAGATGGTCACGTTAATTGTTTTCTTCTCTGTCCTCCCTAGGGACTCTGTGCATGTGTCTATTATAGCACTCATCAGTATATACCAGAGGTCATTGTTTACGTATTCTCCTTCTGGGCTGCAGCCCCATCAATGTCAAAGCCATGTCTTATGCGTTGATTTATTCCTATGCTTACGGCAGTGACTGCAAGAGTTTATCTTGTCTTTGTAAATCCTGGGTTTCTACATTATTTATAAATAACATAGACGCTTAATTATGGGTTCCTTAATTGGACAATAATAAAATGGACCCTAAATTATATTTAGAATGTCTTTTGATTGTTTTCCTCTCCAAGTGTTTGTTTACCCTAAGTGGACATATTTCTAGTTATTTCTGATCTTCCTTGTAATATTTTAAAGTTCCTTTATTAGCATTAATCTCCAGTGTCTATGTCTTGCATTATAAATAAACCACATGGAAAAACTTCTGTTTTATAGGGTTTGATGTTTAAAAGCTTATTATTGTCTGAAGTGATATAATACTTGCAGGATATAAATGACAATATGGTCATGCACAGTCCTTCAGACACTAGTATTGTATGGTCTCTGCCAGCATTCTACATGGTTAAGTGCTGCTAATTCCCATTAGCCATACATATGAGGCTGTTATGCCTTTTCACGCCAACATATATTTTATGACTCATCTTAAATTATTGACTGCATTGTGGTATTAAGGAGTGGCTGCTATTGTTATTATGTACAGTCAGACATCTATATAGTTTTTTGTCACTGATGAGGCCTCTAAAATCTGACAGTCATAGTATGAATTACTACCATTAAATAATGACTATACTATGCCTGATCATTAAAAATGAAACACAGACAACTTGAACTTTGAACTCCTAAATACAGATAGCGCTCGTGAGCATCTACTATGAAACTGGACTCGTGATTCAGCTAGGTTGGAGGCATCTTTTCTTGAACAAGACACCGAAACAGCTCGCTTCTAAATAAAAGGCAGGAAAATAGCTAATGCTTTCTTCACTTATATGTATACTTCTTTCATTCTCACATTTCAGTAGAGTCACATGAAGTATTGTTTGAATGACGTGTTCGTCAGTTTTCCCTTTTGATGAAAGCAATGCACATTATCAAAGGAATTCCAATTTAGAACCTCTAAGAAAAACATCTTGCATAAGTCATCTGATTCATACTGTGGCGTTAAATTATTGCTTGAATTTACAAAGCAGTGAATAGATTTAATAGGAATACCACTCATGTGCAACCTGCTGCTATAAAAAATCATTTTCTGGTCACTATGTAATACAGAGTAAAGAGATTTGACTATGCATTGAGGTGGAAATAATAGCCAAACTTAAACTTGCAGAGCTGAACGTATGGTGAGTTTTCTGAGAAGAAACAATTGGTTTTGAGAGGGTAGAATCTTTGAAAATCTTAATTTCAGTTGGCAGAGAAAACCCAGCGGGTATGTCTGCAACACCCGGCCAAGAGGAGGAAAAGATCCTTGAGTTGATAAACCAGCAAGAAATGCCACCAGAACCTGAGGCCAGAGGAGCTTTTCTTTCTTCAACTGCAAGTGAGAAACAGCTGTTTTTCTTCTTTTTGTTTGTCTGTCTGCACTGCTTTTTTTGTGGCCACCTCAGGGAGAACACCGAATTATTTTTATAATAATATAGGTGACATTATACCACATGAACTTGCTTTTCAGATGTTACCTTGCTTTTTCATGCTTTGGTTTTATATTGCAAAGAATATGTATATTTTAAAATGTGCTTATTTCTTTCTCTTGAATTCAGTGTTCACTCTAGAGCAATGCTTGAAAGGAAGGTAGTATTAAATTGTAACGTCATATGGGACTATCACTTAAAAATATTTTATGAATAACAGCAAATTCTCACCAAAGTCTAAGCAACAACAAAAATAACCTCCTCCATTTCCCTGATATAGAAACTGAGGCATGAAGAAAGTACTCTAGGCCGCAGAGGTCTGAATTTTTAGTCCGTCTCTTAGTATGTTTGATTATTTTTCTTGCTCTTAAATGTATTAAATTCCGTCTGACTGAGAAGTAAAATGAATGCTGTCTGACAGATTCTGTGCATCAGAGTCTAGTCATCTTTGGGCAAAATGAAATGTGACCGCTGTCTCTGAACCATTTTTTTTTTAAAACCTATCTTGAGAGACAGATATAATGTTATCTTTAAAAAAAGTGTTTTTTGAAAATTAGTTACTGGGTGTGCTCTCTTTTCTCTCAGATAGTAACAGAAAATAGATGTCTCTTGCTGACAACCAGGGTTACGGTCACATCAACCAGAGGGAAGGGAAGTTAGCCTTTTGATTTTTGTTGCATTGGACTAGGCCCAGTTTTATTTACTTATTTATTTTTGGCTGCGTTGGGTCTTCATAGCTGCACGAGGGCTTTCTCTAGCTGTGGTGAGCGGGGGGCTACTCTGTTGCAGTGCGTGGGCTTCTCATTGCGGTGGCTTGTCTTGTTGCGGATCACGGGCTCTAGGCGCGTGGGCTTTGTAGTTGTGACACGCAGGCTCAGTAGTTGTGGCTCACGGGCTCTAGAGCACAGGCTCAGTAGTTGTGGCACATGGGCTTAGTTGCTCCGCGGCATGTGGGATCTTCCTGGACCAGGGCTCGAACCCGTGTCCCCTGCATTGGCAGGCAGATTCTTAACCACTGTGCCACCAGGGAAGTCCCAAGGCCCAGTTTTATATTTCTATATTGTGGCATGAATCCATGGAGCAATGTGACAAATCACACTGCATAAGAAACATGTACTTAGTTAAATTTTTCACAGAAGGAGAATTTAATCTTGTGTCAGGAAGTAAGGGCAACTAAATCTGGGAAAACCACCTTAAGTAAAATTTTCCTTGGTTGAAAATAGCACGCTAACTGAAATTTCTAGGAATTTTTTTTTATGAGTAGCAAAATGCTTAACAGAAAATCTTTTATATATTTTATGCAGATTTTTTCTGGCAGAAGCATTTAAAAATGTTACCATTGTTAAATTTTTTTTTTAAGTTTAAGGTGTACAACATGTTGATATGATACATTTATATATTGCAATACGATTGCCATTGTAGCATTAGCTAACACCTCTACAGTGTCGTTTATTTACGTCTTCTCTGTGATGGGAATAATTAAGATCTAGTCTCTCAGTAAATTTGATGTTTATAATAAAATATCGTCTATAATCACAATAATGTACACGAGATCTCCAGGTCTTATTTGCAAGTTTGTACCTTAAATATTCCTCTTATTATCCCCCTCCTCCCAGCCCCTGTCCTTGGTGGCCACCATTTTACTTTCTGATTTCACGGGCTCGGCTCCTTCAGCTTCCACATGTAAGCGCCACCTTATGTGTCTCCGTCTGACTCACCTCACTCAGCGCAGTGTCCTCAAGGTCCATCGTGCTGCTGCAGATGGCAGGACTTCCTTTTTTCTCGTGGCTGAGTAATATTTTATATACATTATTATTTATGTATTGTATATGTTTTTGCTCTCTGTTCATCTGTTTAGGGGCACTTAGATTGTTTCCACATCTTGGGTATTTTGAATAATGCTGCAGTAAACATGGGAGTACATGTATCTCTGTGACGTCCTGTTTTCACTTCCACTGGGTAAATAACCAGAAGGGGAATTGCTGGATTGTGTGGCAGTTCTATTTTTAACTTTTTGAGAAACCTCCATAGTGTTTTCTATAGTTACTGCACCAATTTACATTCCCACCAACAGTGCACAAGTGTTCCCTTTTTTTTTTTTAACATCTTTATTGGAGTATAATTGCTTTACCATGGTGT
Source organism: Lagenorhynchus albirostris (assembly GCF_949774975.1). Lineage (NCBI taxonomy): Eukaryota > Metazoa > Chordata > Mammalia > Artiodactyla > Delphinidae > Lagenorhynchus > Lagenorhynchus albirostris. The sequence continues at coordinate 3,699,168 of NC_083111.1, forward strand.
AAAGCTTCTGCTGTATAAAAAAGTGAATCAGCTATACGTATACATATATAACCATATCCCCTCCCTCTTGCGTCTCCCTCCCACCTTCCCTGTTCCACTCCACTAGGTGGTCACAAAGCACCAAGCTGGTCTCCCTGTGCTATGCGGCTGCTTCCCTCTAGCTATGTATTTTACATTTGGTGGTGTACATATGTCCATTACACTCTCTCACTTCGTCCCAGCTTACCCTTCCCCCTCCCCATGTCCTCAAGTCCATTCTCTACATCTGCATCTTTATTCCTTTCCTGCCCCTAGGTTCTTCAGAACCATTTTTTTTTTTTTTTTTAGATTCCATATATATGTGTTAGCATACGGTATTTGTTTTGCTCTTTCTGACTTACTTCACTGTGTATGACAGACTCCAGGTCCATCCACCTCACTACAAATAACTCAATTTCGTTTCTTTTTATGGCTGAGAAATATTCCATTGTATATATGAGCCATATCTTCTTTATCCATTCATCTGTCAATGGACACTTAGGTTGCTTCCATGTCCTGGTTATTGTAATAGAGCTGCAGTGAACATTGTGGTACATGACTCTGTTTGAATAATGGTTTTCTCAGGGTATATGCCCAGTAGTGGGATTGCTGGGTCATATAGTAGTTCTATTTTTAGTTTTTTAAGGAACCTCCATACTGTTCTCCATAGTGGCTATATCAATTTACATTCCCACCAACAGTGCAAGAGGGTTTCCTTTTCTCCACACCTTCTCCAGCATTTATTGTTTCTAGATTTTTTGATGATGGCCATTCTGACTGGTGTGAGGAGATACCTCATTATAGTTTTGATTTATATTTCTCTAATGATTAGTGATGTTGAGCATCATTTCATGTGTTTGTTGGCAATCTGTGTATCTTCTTTGGAGAAGTGTCTGTTTAGGTCATCTGCCCATTTTTGGATTGGGTAGTTTGTTTTTTTGATATTGAGCTGCATGAGCTGCTTGTATATTGTGGAGATTAATCCTCTGTCAGTTGCTTCATTTGCAAATATGTTCTCCCCTTCTGAGGGTTGTCTTTTGGTCTTGTTTATGGTTTCCTTTGCTGTGCAAAAGCTTTTAAGTTTCATTAGGTCTCATTTGTTTATTTTTGTTTTTATTTCCATTTCTCTAGGAGGTGGGTCAAAAAGGATCTTGCTGTGTTTATGTCATAGACTGTTCTGCCTCTGTTTTTCTCTAAGAGTTTTATAGTGTCTGGCCTTATATTTAGGTCTTTAATCAATTTTGAGTTTATTTTTGTGTATGGTGTTAAGGCGTATTCTAATTTCATTCTTTTACATGTACCTGTCCAGTTTTCCCAGCACCACTTATTGAAGAGGCTGTTTTTTCTCCATTGTATATTCTTGCCTCCTTTATCAAAGATAAGGTGACCATATGTGCGTGGGTTTACCTCTGGGCTTTCTATCCTGTTCCATTGATCTATATTTCTGTTTTTGTGCCAGTACCGTACTGCCTTGATGACTGTAGCTTTGTAGTATAGTCTGAAGTCAGGGAGCCTGATTCCTCCAGCTCCGTTTTTCTTTCTCAAGATTGCTTTAGCTATTTGGGGTCTTTTGTGTTTCCACACAAATTGTGCAATTTTTTGTTCTAGTTCTGTGAAAAATGCCATTGGTAGTTTGATAGGGATTGCATTGAATCTGTAGATTCCTTTGGGTAGTCTAGTCATTTTCACAATGTTGATTCTTCCAATCCAGGAACATGGTATATCTCTCCATCTGTTTGTATCATCTTTAATTTATTTCATCAGAGTCTTACAGTTTTCTGCATACAGGTCTTTTGTCTCCTTAGGTAGGTTTATTCCTTAGGTAAGTATTTTATTCTTTTTGTTGCAGTGGTAAATGGGAGTGTTTCCTTAAGTTCTCTTTCAGATTTTTCATCATTAGTGTATAGGAATGCAAGAGATTTCTGTGCATTAACTTTGTATCCTTCTACTTTTCCAAATTCATTGATTAGCTCTAGTAGTTTTCTGGCAGAATCATGTATAGTATCATGTCATCTGTAAACGGTGACAGTTTTACTTCTTCTTTTCTGATTTGGATTCCTTTTATTTCTTTTTCTTCTCTGATTGCTGTGACTGAAACTTCCAAAAATATGTTGAATAATAGTGGTGAGACTGGGCAACCTTGTCTTGTTCCTGATCTTAGTGGAAATGGTTTCAGTTTTTCACCATTGAGAATGATGTGGCTGTGGGTTTGTCATATATGGCCTTTATTATGTTGAGGTAGGTTCACTCTATGCCCACTTTCTGGAGGGTTTTTTATCATAAAAGTGTGTTGAATTTTGTCAAAAGCTTTCTCTGCATCTATTGAGATGATCATATGTTTTTTCTCCTTCAATTGGTTAATATGGTGTATTAATTAATTAATATTGATTGATTTGCATATATTGAAAAATCCTTGCATTCCTGGGATAAACCCCACTTGATCATGGTGTATGATCCTTTTAATATGCTGTTGGATTCTGTGTGCTAGTATTTTGTTGAGGATTTTTGCATCTATGCTCATCAGTGGTATTGTCTGATAGTTTTCTTTTTTCATGACATCTGTGTCTGGTTTTGGTATCAGGGTGATGGTGACCTTATGAAATGAATTGGGAGTGTTCCCCCTCTGCTGTATTTTGGAAGAGTTTGAGAAGGATAGATGTTAGCTCTTCTCTAAATGCTTGAATTCACCTGTGAAACCATCTGGTCCTGGGCTTTTGTTTGTTGGAAGGTTTTGTGTTTTTGTTTTTGTTTTTTTTTTTTGCGGTACGTGGGCCTCTCACTGTTGTGGCCTCTCCCGTTGCGGAGCACAGGCTCCGGAAGCACAGGCTCAGCGGCCATGGCTCATGGGTCTAGCTGCTCTGCGGCATGTGGGATCTTCCCGGACCAGGGCACAAACCCGTGTCCCCTGCATCGGCAGGCGGACTCTCAACCACTGCGCCACCAGCCAAGCCCTGTTGGAAGGTTTTTAATCACAGCTTCAATTTCAGTGCTTCTAATTGGTCTGTTTATATATTCTGTTTCTTCCTGGTTCAGTCTCAGAAGGTTGCACTTTTCTAAGAATTTGTCCATTTCTTCCAGGTTGTCCATTTTAGTGGCATATAGTTGCTGGTAGCAATCTCTCATGATCCTTTGTATTTCTGCAGTGTCAGTTGTTATGTCTTTTTCATTTCTAAATTTATTGATTTGAGTCTTCTCCCTTTTTTTCTTGATGAGTCTGGCTAATGGTTTATCAATTTTGTTTATTTTCTCAAAGAACCAGCTTTTAGTTTTATTGATCTTTGCTGTTGTTTCCTTCATTTCTTTTTCATTTATTTCTGATCTGATCTTTACGATTTCTTTCCTTCTGCTTACTTTGGGGTATGTTTTGTTCTTCTTTCTCTATTTGCTTTAGGTGTAAGGTTAGGTTGTTTATTTGTAATGTTTCTTGTTTCTTGAGGTAGGATTGTATTGCTATAAACTTCCCTCTTAGAACTGCTTTTGTTGCATCCCATAGGTTTTGGGTCGTTGTGTTTTCATTATCATTTGTTTCTAGATATTTTTTGATTTCCTTTTTGATTTCTTCAGTGATCTCTTGGTTATTTAGTAGTGTATTGTTTAGCCTCCCTGTGTCTGTATTTTTTACAGATTTTTTTCCTGTAATTGATATCTAGTCTCGTAACATTGTGGTCAGAAAAGATACTTGATACGATTTCAATTTTCTTAAATTTACCAAGGCTTGATTGGTGACCCAGGATATGATCTATCCTGGAGAATGTTCCATGAGCACTTGAGAAGAAAGTGTATTCTGTTGTTTTTGGATGGAATGTCCTATAAATATCAATTAAGTCCATTTGTTTAATGTATGCTTTAAAGCTTGTGTTTCCTTATTTATTTTCATTTTGGATGAGCTGTCCATTGGTGAAAGTAGGGTGTTAAAGTTCCCTTCTATTATTGTGTTACTGTTGTATTCCCCTTTTATGGCTGTTAGCATTTGCCTTATGTATTGAGGTGCTCCTGTGTTGGTGCATAAATATTTACAATTGTTATATCTTCTTCTTGGATAGATCCGTTGATCATTATGTAGTGTCCTTCTTTGTCTCTTGTAATGTCTTTATTTTAAAGTCTGTTTTGTTTGATATAAGAATTGCTACTCAGCCTTTCTTTTGATTTCCATTTACATGGAGTATCTTTTTCCATCCCCTCACTTTCAGTCTGTATGTGTCCCTAGGTCTGAAGTGGGTCTCTTGTACACAGCATATATACGTGTCTTGTTTTTGTATCCATTCAGCCAGTCTGTGTCTTTTGGTTGGAACATTTAATCCATTTACATTTAAGGTAGTTACTGATATGTATGTTCCTATTACCATTTTCTTAATTGTTTTAGGTTTGTTATTGGAAGTCTTTTCATTCTCTTGTGTTTCCTGCCTAGAGAAGTTCCTTTAGCATTTGTTGTAAAGCTGCTTTGGTGGTGCTGAATTCTCTTAGCTTTTGCTTTTCTGTAAAGGTTTTAATTTCTCCATTGAATCTTGCTGGGTAGAGTAATCTTGGTTGTAGGTTTTCCCCTTTCATCATTTTAAATATGTCCTGCCGCTCCCTTCTGGCTTGCAGAGTTTCTGCTGAATGATCAGCTGTTAACCTTATGGGGATTCCCTTGTATGTTATTTGTTGCTTTTGCCTTGCTGCTTTTAATATTTTTCTTTGTATTTATTTTTTGATATTTTATTTATTATGTGTCTTGGCATGTTTCTCCTTGGATTGATCCTGTATAGGACTCTCTGTCCTTCCTCGACTTGATTGACTATTTCCTTTCCCATATTAGGGAAGTTTTCAACTATAATCGCTTCAAATATTTTCTCAGTCCCTTACTTTTTCTCTTCTTCTTCTACGACCTCTATAATTCGAATGTTGGTGCATTTAGTGTTGTCCCAGAGGTCTCTGAGACTGTCCTCAACTCTTTTCATTCTTTTTTCTTTATTCTGCTCTGTGGTAGTTATTTCCACTATTTTATCTTCCAGGTCACTTATCTGTTCTTTGGCCTCAGTTATTCTGCTATTGATTCCTTCTAGAGAATTTTTAATTTCACTTATTGTGTTGTTCCTCATTGTTTGTTTGCTCTTTAGTTCTTCTAGGTCCTTGTTAAACTTTTCTTATATTTTCTCCATTCTTTTTCCAAGATTTTGGATCATCTTTACTATCATTACTCTGAATTCTTTTTCAGGTAGCCTGCCCATTTCCTCTTCATTTGTTTGGTCTGGTGGGTTTTTACCTTGCTCCTTCATCTGCTGCATATTTCTCTGTCTTCTCATTTTGCTTAACTTACTGTGTTTGGGGTCTCCTTTTCACAGGCTGCAGGTTCGTAGTTCCTGTTCTTTTTGGTGTCTACCCCCAGTGGCTAAGATTGGTTCAGTGGGTTTTGTAGGCTTCCTGATGGAGGGGACTGGTGCCTGTATTCTGGTGGATGAGCCTGGATCTTGTTTGTCTGGTGGGCTGGACCCCATTTGGTGATGTGTTTTGGGGTATCTGTGATCTTATTATGATTTTAGGCAGCCCTTCTGCTAATGGCTGGGGTTGTGTTCCTGTCTTGCTAGTTGTTTGACATAGGGTGTCCAACACTGTAGCTTGTTGGTCGTTGAGTGGAGCTGGGTCTTAGCATTGAGATGGAGATCTCTGGGAGAGATTTCACTGTTTGATATTACATGGAGCTGGGAGGTCTCTGATGGACCAATGTTGTGAACTCAGCTCTCCCACCTCAGAGGCTCAGGCCTGACACCCGGCTGGAGCACCAAGACCCTGTCAGCCACATGGCTCAGAAGAAAGGGGAGAAAAAAAATGAAAAACCAAAAAATAAATAAATAAAATAAATAAAGTTATTAAAATAAAAAAGTAGTAAAAAAAAGAAAGAAACATGAGAGCAACCAGACCAGAAAACAAATCCACCAATGATAACAATCACTAAAAATTATACTAAAAAAAAAAAAAAACCCCAAAACGGACAGACAGAACCCTAGGACAAATGGTAAAAGCAAAGCTATACAGACAAAATCACACAAAGAAACATACACATACACACTGACAAAAATAAAAAAAGTAAAAGAATATATATGTGAAAAAAAAAGGAAGAGAGCAACCAAATCAGTACACATATCTACCAATGGTAAGAAGCTGTAAATACTAAACTAAGGTAAACATAAAACCAGAAACACATTAGATGCAGAAAGCAAACCCCAAGTCTACAGTTGCCCCCAAAGTCCACTGCCTCAGTTTGGGGATGACTCGTTGTCTATTCATGTATTCCACAGATGAAGGTACACCAAGTTGACTGTGGAGATTTAATCCGCTGCTCCTGAGGCTGCCGGGAGAGATTTCCCTTTCTCTTCTTTGTTTGCACAGCTTCTGGTGTTCAGCTTTGGGTTTGGCCCCGCTGCTGCCTGTAGGTTGCTGAGGGCGTCTGTTCTTCACTCAGACAGGATGGGGTTAAAGGAGTAGCTGATTCGGGGGCTCTGGCTCCCTCAGGCCAGGGGGAGGGAGGGGTACGGAATGTGGGGCGAGCCTGCAGAGGCCAGCGTGACGTTGCACCAGCCTGAGGCGCACCCTGCGTTCTCCCAGGGAAGTTGTCCCTGGATCCTGGGACCCTGGCAGTGGCGGGCTGCACAGCCTCCTGGGAGGGGAGGTGTGGACAGTGACCTGTGCTCACGCGCAGGCTTCTTGGTGGCGGCAGCAGCAGCCTTAGCATTTCATGCCCGTGTCTGTCATCTGCGCTGACAGCTGTGGCTCGCGCCTGTCTGTGGAACTCAGCTCCAAGCCCCAACCTGTCTTGGCAGGTGAGCAGACAAGCTTCTCGGGCTGGTGAGTGCCGGTCGGTACTGGTCCTCTGTGTGGGAATCTCCCCGCTTTGCCCTCCGCACCCCTGTGGCTGTGCTCTCCTTCATGGCTCCGAAGCTTCCCCCTGCCCAACCCCCACCTCCGCCAGTGAAGGGGCTTCCTAATGTGTGGAAACCTTTCCCCCTTCACAGCTCCTTTCCCGAGGGGCAGGTCGCATCCCTATTTTTGTCTCTGTTTTTTCTTTTTTCTTTTGCCCTACCCAGGTACGCAAGGAGTTTCTTGCCTTTTGGGAGGTTTGAGGTCTTCTGCCAGCGTTCAGTAGGTGTTCTGTAGGAGTTGTTCCACATGTAGATGTATCTCTGATGTATTTGTGGGGAGGAAGGTGATCTCCACGTCTTACTTCTCTGCCATCTTGAAGGTCCCTCCTCAAGTGTTCCATTTTCGCTACATCCTCACCAACACTTGTTATCTCTTGTCTTTTTGATAACAGCCATTCTAACAGGTGTGAGGTGACATCTCATTGTGGTTTTGTTTTGCAATCTGCTGCTGATTAGTGATGCTGAACATCTTTTCAAGTGCCTGTGGGCCTTTTGGTTGTCTTCTTTGGAAAATGTCACTTTAGTTCCTGTCCTTTTAAAAATTGAATTATTTGTTTTTTGTTATTGAGTTGTTCTTTATACATTTTGGATAATAATCCCTTATGTGATGCCATTGTTAAATTTGCAAGTATTGGAAAGTGTAAGTTTTATACTGAGGCAAGGCAGACCAAATCATTTTCAAAAATGATAAAATTAGGCTTCATGATAAATATAGACCTGTACAAATCATTCTTTCATTTAATAAATCATCAAATATGTGTTGCATGCCTACTTAATGTCAGATATAAGGAAATATAGTGATGGGTACAACATCTGACCTCTAGAAGTTCAGTCTAGTGATCCAGATAAGCATTGAACCTTTACACAGAAATATACAGTTAAAAATAGATAAATGAGATGAAGAAAAATATCTAAGGCAAGCTAGACACAAAATAAAATTTGTCATTAATTCATTGTGCAAAGACATAAGTTCTGTATTATAGTTGACGGCAGTACAGTAGAAATGAAGAGTGAGCGTAATTTATGAAGCTATTTTTTTTTTTTTTTTGGCTGAGTTGGGTCTCAGTTGCTGCGCGTGGGCTTTCTCTAGTTGCAGCGAGCAGGGGCTACTCTTCGTTGCGGTGTGCAGGCTTCTCATTGCGGGGGCTTCTCTTGTTGCGGAGCACAGGCTCTAGGCATGCGGGCTTCAGTAGTTGTGGCACGTGGGCTCAGTAGTTGTGGTTCACGGGCTCTAGAGCGCAGGTTCAGTAGTTGTGGTGCATGGGCTTAGTTGCTCCTAGGCTTGTGAGCTCTTCCTGGACCAGGGCTTTAACTGGCGTCCTCTGCATTGGCAGGCAGATTCTTAACCACTGCACCACCAGGGAAGCCCCTATGAAGCTATTCTAAATGCTGACATGGCACAGACTTTGGATTTGGACATGAAATCCTGAAAATCCAGATGATAAAACTCTCCTAATACAAATGCCATCTACGAAATGCCCATGACTTGTTTAAACTTTGCCTTCTCTGGTTGCAGTAGAAATGATTTTTATAAGCATCCGTGACTTAAGTGGAGAAAACATCTCTTCCCATATGAACATTACCTAGAAGACTCTCATTCATTGCTGATTAATTAGATCATGACTCTCTTCAGTTGTCTTCTTTCTACCTCTACCAAACCATAGTTAAAATTTGTTTCTCAAAAGAATACCTTCCTCTTGCGTTTGCAATTTAGCTGTCGTGCTAGATAGATTTGGGTTACATTAGCCATTCATATTAAAATCATGCTAGTTGAAAAATACTTCAGAAGACATATTTCATACTTTCAAAGACATCAGAGACAGCTGTCACCTCCTGCAGAATGAGATTATGTTTGTCAGTGTACTTTCAGGGTAGGGCAAGGTGTTCATTCACTGTTCAGGGAATTAGGTATTGTAGATAAAATAAACCTGTCCTCTGTATTCAAAATGCTCATTTAGTAAGAAATAAAAATGGGACTGTTCTCATCTACATCAAAGGCAGACAAAGATTTAGAACTTATAGTACCGCATATACAGTAAACGGTGCTTTTATAGAGGTAAATAGAGGTGCAGTGCTTGAAGTTGCAGTGCTCTCCTGAGGGCTATGGGTTGGATCATGTTGCTGGTTCTGTTAGGGAAAGTAGAGCTCAAGGAAGAAATCTTGTTTTTTAAAAGAAATTTTTAATCATGGAAAATTTCAAACATAAATAAAAGTAGAGAGAATTGAATAATGAATCCTCAGGTATCCATTGCTCAGTTTCAAAAATTACCAATATCTGCCTAATCTTGTTTGTTTAGAACTATAGATTTTATTCAGAAACACCCTGAAGGGGTCTGTCAGTTAATCCAGAGTCCCCATCAAATATTCTTCCAGCTTAGAATATTTTAAATCTCCAGTCGACAAAATCAAGGGCTTTTATGTTTCTCAAACAGATAAATTTATGGTCTGAGACTAATGGACTTTGGTTCATTTCCAAAAGATCAGGGCATTGAATTGAATTCATATTTAATTGACAACAGCACAGACTTTGATACATTGTTCTGTATTACAGGTTACACCACGTTCAGTCATCAATTTTTGTAAGGTGAGTGCACTCTGAAGATGTGCTGTGTTCATGCAAATGTTTTATGTTTGTGAAAATGCTAGAACGGGAAGAAGAGGCTTTGGAGACTAGCAACTTGTTTGCAGGTTAAATCACACAAACAAGCTGAGCTCAGACACACACGCACACACACACATGCAGACACACACGCTTGTGTGTGCACACCTGGAAAGCTAAACCCAAGTAACCACGGTCTGTGGACCCCACCCCAGCGTTCGTTCGTCTGTTTGCGGTTCCCGGTTCATCGTTCGTTTGCTGGCCTTCCTGCCCGGGTCTCTCCCAGCTCCATACAGCTTACCCGTTTCAGGCCGATGTTTCTAATACTCTAATCACCTTACCACCAGACTTTAGCAGATGGTGCCCGCACAACTGTGTCCCGACTCCCTCCCCACCTACCCGCGCCGTCTGCCGCCTCACTGTCTCTCCTCTTCTCACGTGACATCTGTGTGATGTCATGGTCAACACATGTCACCACGTGTGGTCCTCCCATCGTGCCCTCTGCTTCAGGCCTTTGTGCATGTGGACCTGCTGTTCCCTCCACCTGGAATGCCCTTCCCTTCTTTCTGCAAAATTCTGATTCATCGTCATACATCCAGCACGTGATTCCCTCAGGGATGCCCCTCCTGCCTGCCCCTCCACAGTCAGTCAATCCCTGCTCTCTGCTACATCTCAGCTTCATAGCATTTCTTTTGTTTTCTATGAGTGTGTCTGCTTGTTTGAAATCAAATACCTATACATCTGCCTTTCCCACTAGGCAATGTGTATCTCCAGGTTGAGATTTTCATTATTTTTCAAAATTTTAATCTCTGTCGTCAATATTTAGAGAGCCATGAACCACACACAGTGCCCAGCAAAATAATAGGAACTACATAAAGTTTTCTTGAATGCAGTAAAAATAATCCTTTTTGATGACTAAGATGCTGATTAAATGATTAGCCTCCTACAGCAACTTTTACTGACCTGGATCACTGGTTGCTCCCTGGCACTCACGAACGTGCTGTGGAGTTTTCCTCACTAGAGATCTGACCGCGCTCTTGTCTTGGGTCTGGAGAAGTTCCAAGTGGGTTTGCAAGGTTCCTGATGGTGCTTGACTAGAAATAGCGAGAAGAGTCAGCCAGCATTTGGGTGTTGAAGGTTAGATTGTGTCAGCAAGATTCGTTGGACCGATTTTTTGTGATCTTTCCCAGGGCAGCTACCTTTGATACTTCATCCAGGATGGCATGGGGCTCACGCTTGTCTGCCTAGGGTTCACGTTGAGTTCTTTGTTGCTGCCTGTGTAGCTCTGGGCAGACGATTCAACCTCTGAGTTCTGACCTGTCCACCTGTTTAATAGGGCTCCGTGCCTCTTAGGATAGTGTGAGGGATGAGCAAGGTTGACGTGACGCTGCACGTTCAGTGTGTAGGACAGTGCTCGGCACAGGGTGAAAGGTCTCGTGTCCCGGGGAACCCATGTCTAGTGGAGCAGCCCCATCTGGCTTGTTTAAGCACTGAGGCTTCGGAGTGTGACATCCCATCGTTTCCTTATTGCATGACTTGGGCATGTTAGTTAACCTCTGCCTCTTTTTCTCATCTTAAAATGGACATCAGAATTTGACTGACTTCATGGGGTGAGAAATGAATATGAAGTATTCATCACAGACCCTGCTATATAATAGGAGCTTGATAAATGGTGATTATTATAATTGAAGGGAAAAAAATGCCAGCTGTTATAATGACAGAAATTACCCAGTATAGTAAAGGAGGAGCAACTATTAAAAATGAATGCCAGTTCTTTCTTAGGACTTACAGTTTTTGTGTGTGTGTGTAGTTTTTATTTTAACATTTCTTCATCAGAGCAGGAAATAGCTAGTTATTTGCTGGGTTTGTTGTCATCGTTGTTGGTGCTGTACTGGTGAGACCGTAGGTGCTACCTAGGGTTGCCTGTAGTTTCAAGGAAGAGTCTTGGCTTCCTTTTAGCCATTTGACCTGAGGAAATCTGTCTCATTTCCTAAGTCTGCAATATTTCTACCTGAAAGTATCAGTGAAGAGCTGACGTGAGATTCTTGGGTCAATGCAGACACCAGTGCAGTGTAGCTTGGTACCCAGGATCTCCTTAGATGCGCGTACAGGCTAAAGCGAGTGCAAAGAGGGCAGCAGTTGTAACCCAGGTGTAACCGGGGCCTCGCTTCCTAAGCATCTCGTGTGGATGAGGAGTGGCTGTTTGGTGACTGCCGGCGGCTGCGGCCGCTACGGGGCAGGACCTGTTCCTCCCGCCACTGCAGCCTGGCCTGCTCAAAGCACCTCGGAAACCATTTGCATTTGTGACAATCCTACCTTCGGCTCCAAAACCTTTCACTGTTCTCTCTGATAGGGTACTTTTTTTTCCAGAAACAGTTCAAAAACTTTTCTGTCTCTTTCATTTGTCATTCTTACATCTCATTTGAAAATGTGTTTTAATTGCACTTTTCTTTTGTTAATTTATATTGTAGTCGTTCTGTCTAAAACTGTAAGCCAGGTGGGCAGATTCATGAAAAAACTGCAAATTCCAGCATGTACCCGTGTTGTGTTGAGGACAAGTGAAAGATTGCTAGGCACGTCAGATGGTTAACGCTCTAATTTAATTTACTTCAAGCAGTTGAGCTTCAGCTGACCAGAGCCCTGCTGTGAGGAGACAAGCACAAATCAATGCCCGGGAGTTGTAGCAGCTTGGAGCCTCCCTGTCCCACCCCAGCCCTCCCCGCTCAGGGTTGGTGTCCTTGGGCTCCAGGTGACAAAAGATACTGTCAGCCTGATGTTGCATCTGATGTGCTACTTTTTCCCCATAGCAGAAATCAGACCTTCCCAAAGCCGTGAGACTCCCCTGTCGGAAGATGAATGGAAGGTGTTAGTGTGACGGGAAACACAGGGACTCGAGCCAGTGTCCCACTCTGGGTGTATGGAGACCGGGGTGTCGCTGGACCAATCCCTCTCAGCAAGGACAGCCCAGAGCAGCTGTTCCTTCCCAGACAGGAAGATACGTTTCAGGTGGGCAGCATTGACCATCCTGTTGGTTTTATGAACATTTCAAAGGAATTTCTATAACACAGAGGGTGTGATTGTGTGTGTGTCCTATATAAAGTAAATCTCCGGTCCATTAGAATCCCTGTGAATGATGCTAATGCCTATTGTAATTATCAAAGGAAGCATTTTTTCCCCTACATATCTTATATTAGCCAAGTTGTAGAAGAAAATTGCTTTCTTTAAAAACAGCTCATGTTAAGCCATTGGTTTGAAACTCTCCCCATAAACTATCAACCTCAACTCAAATTTTAGCCAGATTATTAGCCATTTAGAGATTGTTCTGATGATGAAAACTCTTCTTTTATATGCTTGCATATACTCTTAGATGTTGCTCTGCTGACCTGTGTGGGTGTGAAATCATTTTCTTGACATCTTCAGAGGCTATTTTTTGAGGTTCTGCCAATGCTCATTTGAATATCTCTCTCCTTAGCATCAGAGAACACTGAGCTGCATTGTTTTGAGAATTTTGAGAATCGCTGGGTGCTTCCTCCAGTTCCTCAGGGCTTTGGACAGTTACATTCCACTTCGCTGATTCACCGCACTCCCACAGGGTGAAAGCTAAACAGGTCTGTGGTGCACTGTTCAAGGGCAGGTTTTCTCCCTGGGGAATGTTCCTTTGTGTCCTAAGACTAGACAGAGAATAGGGAATGATTGGGGCCAACTCAAGTCACCAGGAAGCCAAGGCTGCTTAGGTTGTAGTACATGGCCATCACTAATACTTACGTAGTTTACAGATTTTCAGACCTGAACCTGGCATTCTTCTTTTGCAACCATTAGGTTTTCAGTCAAGACTGCAGTCATGAAGGAGCACTTTGGACCAGTTCACAGGCAGTCATACCTTATACAACACGTGCATTTCAAAAGATTATTTGCAGATGATTGTTTAGAATTTAATATGCATGTGTTATGGCTAGATCCCTGGGCAACCCCACAAAAGTCTATTACCGAGAGTATACTTTGTGGTGTATGTATTTAATGTGTCGGTAAATCCTGTCAAGGTTTTCCTGGGAAGGTTCACCCAGGGTCCTACCTTGGAGTGGATGGCGTGGATTCTCAGTCTTGATTACACATTGGAATCATCTGGGGAGCTTTAAAAACCACCAAAGCCTCCTTGTTTTACCTCCAGACATTCCCATTCTAGGGTGCAGCCTGGGCGCTGAGGTGTTTAGAAGCTTCCCAAATGATTGTAAAGTGCAGCCAAGGTCGAGAATCCCAGTTGCAGCATTCGACTGCAGATCAGGTGAGCTGGATCAGAGCCCTAGCTTTCTGTGTATTCACTGTGTGACCTTGAATGTGTCCCTTATTTTCTCCAGGCCAGGATTATATTTACATATAGAATGGAGGAAATGATAATCTGTTTTTTCCCTAAATTCCAAGGTAGTCTGATGACAAAAAGAGACAATGTATATACATTAAAAAAATCCTATGGACATATAGAGAATGTAGTAAATTGGTTAAGAACAGAGGTCTTGGAGGTATAGAGACCAGTTTCGAATCCAGATGGGACACTCATTAGTTCTGTGTGACCTTGAGCAGATTGCTTATTCTCACTAATCTTGGATTTCCTTCCTAGTAAAGAGGGGGAGGTGGGTAATAATTCTACTTATTTAAAAGGCTCGTGAGGTTTAAAGACTGTCTGGGAATGTGTGTGATGGGCAGTGCCCCTGGGAGGTGGGTATCGATTACAGTTGCCGAGGACTCTCTCCTGGCCAGTGGCACCAGCATATGTTCCTATTGGCTGTGAAGTGAGAGCAGGACTTACCCAGCTCTAAGCTACTACCTCAACTGCAGAGGTTAGGGATGGGTACAAAAGTCCCCAGGAGTTTAGGGCCTTGTGGACCCTCAGCCAGCAGCATGGGCATCACCTGGGGCTTGTGAGACATCCAGGCTCTTGGGTCCCACACCAGACAGACTGAATCAAAATCTGCATTTTAACAGGATCCCCAGGTAATCTGTGTAGACACTAATGGTTTTCTGCATCCCTTACTTTCTTTTAATATTTTTTATTGAAGTATAGTTGATTTACAATATTGTGTTAGTTTCAGGTGTACAGCATAGTAATTCAGTATTTTTGCAGATTATACTCCATTATAGGTCATTATAAGATGATGGGTATAATTCCCTGTTCTATGCAACATATCCTTGTTGATTATGTACTTTCTATATGGTAGTGTGTATCTGTTAATCCCTTACCACTAATCTGTCCCTCCTCCTTCCCTCTCCCTTTGGTAACCACTTCTTTGTTTTCTGTCTGTGAGTCTGCTCCTGTCTTGCATATATATTCATTTGTATTATGTTTTAGATTCCACATATAAGTGATATTGTATGGTATTTGTCTTTCCTGTATGACTTATTTCACTTATTTAAGTTATTAAATAATAAGGTGGTGTATTGCCCTTTTGAATCCTCACAGTCCAATGGCCTAGACATATCTTACTATAGTGAAAATGTCTGCTTATAAATCTCCCTCCCTCACTAGACTAGAAATTTCTCTGAGTTAGGAACTATGCCATCACCTTCATCTTTGTATACCTGTGGCCTTGCACATTTCCTACATTATATGTTAAATAAACATTAATTTAGTTGAACTGAAAATTGTATGCAACAGACATTATGTCCATTCAACCCATAAAGAAACTGAGGACCAGAGATGTAAAACAACCTATTTTACCCAGATCACAGCATCTAAGATACCAACAGAGCCCAAAGTGATTCCAAAGCCAGTTCTCCACAATGCCACCTGGATAACAGATAGTCTTGGATCATGTCAGACACTAAGCAGGTGCACATGCTGTGTGTGCAAGTTTGTTTCTCTTCCTTGAGCTTTAAACATCTATGTCTTAGCCTATGAGTCTAACTGAGAGGATTTTCAGAGTAGAAGGAAGTTCTAGACTCACTGGTACTTTTTCTTAAGCTTGTAGAAATAGCTATATTTAACTTTGATGAAAATTGGTTTTTTTTTCTTCTTAAAATAAGAGCCCATCTTTCTGTCATTGGAACTGAGCTCAGAAGACGTTGGCTTCCAGTGAGACTGCGGTAGTCAGAGGACTGAGCATATGCATGCTCTTATCCTGTTCTTTCAGCTGACTCCTTCTGCATATTTTTTTTGTCAAGCCTCATGATATTTCTGTCTCATATTCTGTGTCTGTGGTGCCCACTGATAGCTTCTCAGGAGGGCTTAATCTGTAGACTCTGAAAGGGTCCCTGAGAGCTATTCAACTACAAGGAACAAAGAATGCATTTCGTTAAGAAGAGAAAGAATTTTTTAACATGCTTAACTTAAAACAGTCTTCTAATTTTTTCTTTGCATTTCATTCAGGTTGAAATAAGAAGCGTTGGTAAGATATATAAGGATAGGACATGATGGAACCGAGTGGAGCTTACAGAGGGTAATGTTTTTTCTTTTGTGCTTCATAGTTATTCCATTATGAAAAGAAATAAGCAGGATTATTAAAGCAATGAGAAAGATAACATATTTCTCTAGTTGTTGTGCAAAATGTGAACAAAATTTTGTAGATATTACACTTCAAATACATATGGTTCATCTTCGAGAGTTTTTTAAAAGTAGCATTTTAATTGTATTTGCAAAGGCAATGTGCGTTCATGGGAGATCTGAAGAATACAGTGAAGTATAAGAATGAAAGTAAGTAGTTATTCATTGATCATCAGGTGACCACTGGAGTGGTTCTTTTTCTTCAAATCCTTTTCCTATGAGTCTCTCTCACGAACTCTGTCTCCCTAAACACACAGACACACACACACACACACACACACACCCCTAAACATGTAAATGTTATATGTATGGAAGAATATATATTGTCTATGTACACTTACGCATATCTTGCCCTTTTATGAAATTGAATCATGCTATGTGTGCACTTTGGAATCCTACCTCAACAGTAACAGTAATAGCAATACCAGTAATCATAGGTGTTTGCTGAGTGCTTAGCATATACCAGCTGCCTTACAAATACTATCATATTTCTGTTGCCTAACAGCTACTCTTTGATTTAGGTGCCATTGATATTCCTATTTTATAGATAAGAAAACTGAGGCTCAATAAAGTTAACTAATTTGAAATAAAGTAATTTGAACCAAAGTCACTTAAAAATGGTTTTACTGTATTTTGGGCTCTGGGGACTGAGCTCTTAAGCACCATCATGGACCTCAAGTTTGTTTTCAGAAATAGAGAGCAGTTAAATTCTTAGAAGCCATGAGATTTCTGTATGGAAGCAGTAATTATTGTAGGGTCAGATAACATGGTTTGAATCATAGAACATCTCTGCTTTCTAGCTTTAAATGCAGAGTGTCACTGATCCTTTACAGGAATGTTATGATATGTTATTTAAAATTTTTTAAGGTTTAAAACTTTGAAAACCACTGACAGAATCTAGAAAATTTATCATTTTTCCATTTAAAAGTTTCTTGGCCTTATCTGTGATTTTTAACCTTGTGTGTTTGGTCATATAATGAAAGTAAATGAGAAAATGTTAAATTTGCTGAAATGTTTATTGTAGCATTTCTTAGCACATAACTAATACTATAATGAAAACTGGCATTCTTACCATATAGGAGCAGGTAAATATGTTCCAGTGAGTTAGGCAAGAAGTATTTTCCGAGCACCTAATATATGACTTGCGTTGTGCTAAGTGCTGGTGAGAACGGGAGAAAACCATATGGAGGCTTTAACGTTTTTCTAGTCAGAAGCTTTGCAGGGTTTCAAAGCAGAGACAAAAAGTGACCTTTTAAGAAGAAGATGCGAAACCCGTAGAACCTGCAAAATTTAGCAAAGTTACCAACTCTGTACTTGTGAATACTGGGAAAGACAAGTCAGAACATCTCAGAAAAGACCTGCCCGTTTGTCAAGTTGGCCTGTAGTTGCTAGCATGACTTGTGCTTTCTCTGGGGCCCTGGAATGAGAAGGGTGTTCAGGGTTACAGCAATATCACTGTGCAATGATCCTCCAGCTGGAGGGGAAAGCATCCCTGGGCAGTGGGCAGGGGCGCTGAGGGGAGGCAGGACTCCAGCCCTGGCCAGGCCTCTGCACGCACAAGATGCTCCCAGTAAATAGTTCCGTGGTGAAACACTGAGTTTTCATTCCTCTCTTGGAGATCTGCAATGCATGTTGATATGGCTAAGGCTCTGAGATGCCCTGGAGTAAAAAAAAATCTCACGGCATTTCCAAACTAAATGCACCATCAGACCATATTTTGCAGGTAGAATCTATTAACATCCCTTGAAATGAATATAGAGTATCATGCATTACTATAGAGGTTTGAGGTATTTGGGGGCCAATCGAGGAAAAACACATGACCACAAGAACAGCAGCAGTAGCACACCCGAGCTTCTTGTGTGAGGCCTCGCCAGGTTTGCACATGGGTGTGTCCCTCATAGCAGGAGTCTGTTCCTCCTCAGAAAGGGCAGAGGGCACAGGAGCTCCCGGGGAGAGGAAGATCTGGGGAGGGGGGTTTATACGTCTAGATGACGTCTCTCAGCAGCACAGTGGGGCGTCTCTGTGTCCCCGAGCTCCAAAGGACAGCAGATAGGGGCCTTATAACTGCAAGGCCCTATTTTCTCAAGGTAGGAGCTGTTGGGTGAGGTTTTTGTGGGGTATGCAAAGCAGGCAGACTGTAAATTGCTACAGATTTGCTTGTTGGAGCTATTTTTTTTTTTTTTTTATTGTGGAGAAAATCATTTGGGCTGTTTTAAAGTTATAAAATTTGAGTTTGCTGCCAGTGGGTTTTTGAGCTAATGGGTCTCTGTCTGCAGTGAAGAAATAATCAACCTATGGGCCAGTATACAGAGGTTACCTTTGACTCATTTATATAACAATTCCACACTGGGAAATGTGACAAGTTTATATGAATCCAATCATAGTTAATAATATGTAGGGGTTTATAATTTATATGATTTGGAAAATGACTAGCTAATGTCTAATCCACTCTTTTGAGCTCTCCAGGCCTGTGGAGAGCTCTAGGAGAGGTGATCAAAATGATCCTAAGGGACCATCTTTAACCTGGAAACAGCGCGGTGAATTATTGGGTTGCGATGGTATATCCAAGAGAAAATGATGGACTCACCACATGTCTGGCTTAGCCATTGCAGTGATACAAAATTAGATTCAACCATGGTTTCTGCTTTCAGTCTGCATGGAGAAAGAAGATCCAGTAGCAAGCATGCACAGAGTAGGGGGCAGTTAAATGCTGAATTGTATGTTCAGGCCCTAGTCGCAGTAGGTTTCCAGTAAGAGGTACCCGTGTACCCTGGAGGAACTGGGAAGGTTTGTGGACAAGGAGGTGTGAACAAGGGCAGAGCAGGGAGACGTGGGGAGAGGAAGGCTGCTCGGAGACGGCCTGCTTCAGTTATCAGTGCTGCACATGCGTTACCATGAAATATTATACAATTACAAGCGTAAAATGACTTGTCCCCCCACGAGGGAAAGTGAAGCTGAAGTAGTTTCCTCATGTTTGAACGGTGCTTTAATAGCCTAGAGTTTGTCAGACACAATTTGCTTGAGCTTGTTTAGGTAGAGTCAGTGGATAAATGCATTGACTTAAGGACCTTCCATCACCACGTCTTGCATTCCTAGAAAGGAATCTGTCTGTGACCAACATCTTCTGTTGATAATTACCCTCCAGCCATTATATCCTTTCTCAGTATTTCACAACTGCACGGGAAGTTCATGTCTGTGCAATAACAAGCTTTAGTCATCTCTATGCCTTGCCCAGAGGAGCAATGCAGTGATGTTTACATCTTCTACATGTTTTTCTTAATCAATATTTCCCTTTTCTTCCAGGACACCACCCCCCCACCGCGGCTTTTTTTTTTTTTTTAACTAGGACTAGCATAGTCCTACTTAAATTAGCTCTACATTTTAGGACAGAGCAGGACCAAGATAATTTCCCTTTTATATTTCAATATGCCTGGGTGGGAGGAAGAGAGCAACAGAGCTCTCTGTTCTGGACTTCGTTGCTCAAGTTAATAGTAACGCAGCCGCATAAAGGCGTGTATAATTGCACTCACACTCCAGGTACTCCAACAGGTTGTGCTGGAGCCCCCATGATGTAGAAGGGGTTCTGCCAGGAGTTCAAGCATGCCAGCATGACTAAGACGCAGCTCTTGTCTTCGATGAGTTCATTCCACAGTTGATCCGACTATAAGCCAGGTTGTGGTTTAGTTCTCCTCAGAGTTTTAATTTTAATAGTCATATATCCAAGGCAATGCCTATCTCACTACATCTTTCTTCCAGAAGATTTATTGAAGGAGCTAATTGATTTCTGCCATTCTCTCAAGTTCTGAGCAGAAATGGTGGGTAACCTGACTGAGGTGTTATAACCTCAGTGTTGAATTCTGATGTGTTAATTCAGGCCTTGTAAGTAGTACTTTGTGGCTGTTCCAGTGAGCTATTTTTGGGACATGTATGTACTCGGTTGAAATTTCTTAAAGTAATCCAGGAATTTTAGGTTTCTGAGAAAGCAGGAGTGAGTTTTTATGGTAATATTTTCTTGTAAAACGACTAATTTTTGCTGCTGTAAATCAGCAGGGGGAGCTCAGCAGATGAACTTTAGTTTCTACTGAAGCCATTCCTAAAATTCTTTCTATTCATTCAGAAAATTAAAACAAATGCTGAAGACTTAATATTATAAAGACACTGCTCTTCCTTAAGCATTTTATTTAGTTGTTTGTCTTAAAGGGGAAATGAATGTATGTTTCCATGAAAAAATACTTTTGGAAACTCACCCTTTTATTCCTCACACCCATCCCAACAGAAGATGGCTTTGAACCTTAATATCTCTGTATTTTTTTTCTCAGCCATACTTACTTTTTGTAATGCTCACATCTGGCAACTTTGTCTCAGAGCTAAAGCAACAGTCAGGGCTTCTGGTTTTTTCAGTAGAGTATACTGAGGATGCTGTGGTCTGAGAGCCAAAAGGAAATACTGTTTCCAAAAACAGAACGGTGGGTTCTATATAGATCAAAGGCTACCTTTTGTGGACTCAGAAAATCTATAAAGTCTGCCATTATTAGGATATGTGCTGTGAGGGTTTTTCCCCCATTGATAACGATGAACTGTTTACAGCCAACAGTTTCTTGTGATGAGCAACGAGAACACTTACCGGACATTACTGTTTGGGGGAACCAGTGCTTCTGACACGTGTTTGTTGGAATTATTCCTAGTATCCCAAGTTGAAATG
Source organism: Lagenorhynchus albirostris (assembly GCF_949774975.1). Classification (NCBI taxonomy): domain Eukaryota; kingdom Metazoa; phylum Chordata; class Mammalia; order Artiodactyla; family Delphinidae; genus Lagenorhynchus; species Lagenorhynchus albirostris. Next base: position 3,719,921 of record NC_083111.1, read on the forward strand.
GGTGAAAACATGCTCTTTTGCTTAGCATTTAGATTTTCAGGAGGGAATACCTGCCCCATTTCGTGACTCTCTGGCAGTGTGGGGTCTAGTGGTAGATTTTTATGTCATTCAGAGTTTGAGAGTTTTCCTTGATCATAATTTAGGTACCTCTTTGGAGGTCTGACTTGCTATTTCAGTCACAGTAATAACACATTAATACAGTTGTGCTAGCTAGCTTCCAAAATACTGATATAAATTATTAATCCAAGTCACTGAATTGATTCCAGGTAACCGATAGCTTGGAGCCCAAATAAAATGGCTCTAACTGGACACTGTCATATAGTAATTAACTTTGAATATTGAACAAAGGAGAGGGGCAGTCCAAGATGGTGGCACAGGAAGATCCTAAACTCATCTCCTCTCACAGACACACCACATCTCCAGCTGCATTTCAGAGGAACAATCCCCTCTGAAAAAACCCTGAAAACTAGCTGAACTGCTCCTCCACAACAAAGGATAAAAGGGCACATCAGGCCGGATAGGAGAGGCAGAGATGCAGGTAGCCAACAACCCTACGCCCAGCGTGGCATCCCTCGATAGGGATGGACTCACAAGTCCGGAGCTTCTCCCAGAGGACCTTCTCCTAGACCTGCACGGGAGAGATGAGCCCCCAAGACATCTGGCTTAGGAAACAAACGGGGCTGGTTCTCCTTTCAAAGGGCTTACATGTGATCTCTTTTGCCCAGGACCCAGCACAAAAGCAGCAGTTTGAAAAGCACCTAGGCTATATGTGAGGGGGATTCATTTGCTAATCTTAAAGCATCTACTGGAGGGGCAGGGGACGACTGGGACTCTCCAGGGACAATGGTGCTGATGGACACGGTTTTTGAACTCTCCCTCTACCCTGCTGGCATAGGTGGGAGAGTGCAGACATGGCACCTTCCTGAGCCCTGCTGAGGCCTGCAGGGGCAAGTGGCCATGGCACTGTCCTGCTGCCACGAAGAAGCAGGCAGACACTCTTACCACTCGCGGTTGGGGCTGGTGAACACACACACACACACACACACACACACATCACAGCATCCTCCTGATTCTTTGCTAAAGTGGATGGGCACCCACAGACTAGGTATTTTCCTGCTGCCTTGCTGAAGCCGGGAGTGTATCCCTCCCCCCGTGCTCTCCAGCTGCCTTGCTGGGGCTGGCAGGTACATGCATTCCACATGGAGGACAGCCCTTGATTACCTGGCCCTGGCGGCCAAGGGTGTTGCATTCCTGCACTCCACAGGATTGTAACAACTGGAAAGATGGTTCTTGGGAGGCTCCACTCCCAGGGCACTGCCCAGACAGCAGACTGAAACAGCTCCCCAACTCTTCCTGTGAAAGAGGCCTGTTTACTGGTTCAGGAGCTTCAGCCTGAGGGACAGGCTTCAGGTCTGTGCACATCCAGAGGCTGCAGACGTGCTCTCAGGGAGCATCAGCAGGGAGACACCATCCTTGCTAAGTCCTTAGGCCTCACTACACTGTGACAAAACCTCCCAGAAAGGAGCTTGTACACTCAGCCACGGGATACTTCATGCTCTCCTGGTCTGGAGGCCAGCAGGAGTTATGATTGTGACCCAATAGGACTAAATATATTTGCATACTTTAAAAGCTGCTGCCTCAGGGTTTGGCTTCCAATCACCTAAAACTAGGTGCTAAATGAGATCACTCCACCTGGAACACTGACACGTCTTGGCATACCCTCAACAACAGGGACCATGAATAAACCAGGCTACTTAGACAATCACACAGGTTTGAGAGACAACCAAGAGCTAGTGCAAGCTCGAACAATAAGGTCCATCACCTACACAAGGCCACTCCTTCAAGACTGGAAAGGTGGCTCTTTCACCTAATACATAGACAAAAACACAGAGAATCAGGCAAAATGAGGAAACGAATATGTTCTAAATGAAAGAACAAGATAAAAACTCAGAAGAAGACCTTAATGAAATGGAGATCAGTAACCTACCTAATAAAAAATTCAAAGTAATTGTCAAAAACATGCTCACTGACCTTGGAAAAAGAATTGATGAACATGGTGAGAACTTCAATAAAGAAACAGAAAACATAAAGCATTGAACAGAAGTCACAGCGCTTAAGGATACAATAATTGAACTAAAAAAATGCATTAAAGGGGTTCAACAGCAGGTTGGATGAGGTAAAAAAATGAATCAGTGAGTTGGCAGACAAAGCAATGAAACTCACTCAAACAGAGAGGCAAAAAGAAAAAAGAATTTTAAGAAGTGAAGATAGCTGGATGTATGGGACAACATCAAGCAGGATAGCATTAACATTATAGGGGTCCCAGAAGAAGAGGGAAAAAGGGACAGAATACTTATTTGAAGAAATAGTGGTTGAAAACTACTCTAACCTGGGGAAGGAAACAGACATTCAGGTCCGGGAAGACTGAGAGTTCCAAATAAGATGAACCCAAAGAGATCCACACCAAGATACACTATAATTAAAATGTCAAAAGTTAAAGATAGAGAAAATCTTAAAAGCAATGAGAGAAAAACAACTTGTTATGCACAAGGGAAATCCCATAAGGCTATCAGCAGATATTTCAGCAGAAATTTTTTGGGCCAGAAGGGAGTGACATGATATATTCAAAGTGCTGAAAGGAAAAAAAACTTCCAACCAAGAATACTCTATCTGGCAAAGTTATTCAGAATAGAAAGAGAGATAGAGTTTTCCAGACACAAAAACTAAAGGAGTTCATCACCACTAAACTGGCTTTATAAGAAATGTTAAAGGGATATCTTTAAGCTGAAAACAAATGACACTAGTTAATAACAAGAAAACATATGAAAGTAAAATCTCACTGGTAAAGGTAAATATATAATAAAGACAGTGGGTTAATCACCGATAAAGCTAGTATGAATGTTGAAAGACATAAGTTGTAAAATTAACGAAAACTACAAGAATTAAGGGGTATATAAAATTAAAATGTGACATTAAAATGTCACATAAAATGTCGAGTGGGGGAGTAAAAATGCAGAGTTTTGAAGTGAGTTCAAATTTCAGTTGCGAACTAGCTTAAAATAGACTCTTATATACATAGGATGTTATATGTGAACATCACAGTAACCACAAAGCAAAAACCTATAGGAGAAACACAAAAGAAAATGAGAAAGGAATCTAAATATAATACTAAAGAAAGTCATCCAACCATAAGGAAAGACAAAAAAGAGAAGAAAGGAACAAAGAGGAACTACAAAAATAGCCAGAAAAAAATTAACAAAATGGCAATAAGTACATACCTATCAATAATTACTTTAAATGTAAATGGACTAAATTCTCTAACAGAAGACATAGAGTGGCTGAAAAGGTAAAAAACCAAGACTCATTTATATGCTGCATACAAGAGATTCATTTCAGATATTAGGACACACACAGACTGAAAGTGAAGGGATGGAAAAAGATAGTCCACGCAAAAGAAATGAAAAGAAAGCTGAGGTACCTGTATTCATAACAGACAAAACAGACTTTAAAACGAAGATTGTAAGAAAAGACAAGGAAGTGCATTATATAATAATAAAGTGTTCAATTCACCGAGAAGATATAATGCTTGTAAATATATGTCTACCCAAAATAGGAGCACCAAAATATATAAAGCAAATATTAAGACCTGAAGGGAGAAACTGACAGCAGTGCAGTAATAGTAGGGGACTTTAACACTCCATGTACATCAATGGGTAAATCATCCAGGCAGAAAATCAAGAAGGAAAAGTCGGCCTTAAGTGACACATTAGTTCAGATAGACTTTATAAATGTGTACAGAACATTCTACCCCAAATCAGCAGCATACACATTCCTCTCAAGTGCACATGGGACATTCTCTAGGGTAGATCACACGTTAGTCCACAAAACAAGTCTCAATAAATTTAAGAATGAAATCATATCAAGCATTTTTTTCCAACCACAATCGTATGAAGCAAGAAATCTGAGAAAGAGACAAAGCCTGGAGAGCTTTGGAGGCTTGGCTGAGTCATGCAAAGTTAGTAGCTTTCGAGGCCAGAGCCCCTCCTCCTGACCCTTGGCCCGGTACTCTCTCCAAGTGTCTGGGCTGTCTCTGTAGCGTGTGCTACATGTGACCTGGATAAATTGGCTCACTTGGAATAGGAACTCTCTGGAAACTTCTTGATTCTTCTGAGCCTTTGAATTGAAATGAGATGTAGGTTTTCGTGTATTTGTTATTATTTTAAAATTAGTACTACTTGATGTGAGCTCTAGGCAGCCTTGAGATTAGCTAAACTAGGTAAGAGATTGCTTTCTTTCTTTATTTTTTGAAGTTTTAAGGCATCTTGTAAATATTTCCAGGTCCTTTTCATTTTCAGTTACTTCTTCACTTCAGGATTCTAGAAAGAACCACAAAAGAGAAAGAGCAAATTCTGAAATGCAGTAAGAAAAAGATTTGTTTCTGAGGATTTTCTGGTTCAGTGAATAGCAGGCAGCACCAGCTTCCTCTTCTCACAACATCTCCAGTCAAGTGTTTAATCTCGAAAGACTCCAGAAGTTCATAGAAACGTTCTAAAAGTTGTACCAGTTCATTTGAACCAAAGATAAATTCATGCATTTAATAGCTCCTCAGTCAGTTGCAGTTACCATGCTTGATCCTCTTTGTATAGTCCTTGTAACAAATAGAGTATTATCATGAGGAACAGACCAGAAATAAGGAGACTTAGAAGCAGGCTTTCACTTCGTATCAGATTTGCAACAATGCTTGGAGTGTTCTCTGAGAACAGGTTTAAGCCTTGCTCTCTTTTCATTTTTCCAACTCCAGAAAGAAAGCACCAACACTGGCATTAGTACTTGCACCTCCTTCCCTATTACCAGATCTTGTAGAACAGCATAAGCACTTTAAGTGCCCAACAAATGTGTTGGTGACTAGTTGCCTTTATTATTCATGTTTTTTAAGCATCATCGGACAAATTGAATACATAATAGAAGTAGAAGTATTTTTTTGTTTTATATTTACAACAAAGGTGTGTGACATTTCAGACTAGGATTCCTCAAAGTATTTTCCTCAGCTTTTCTCATCCTAATACATTCTGTATTTTATATCCAGTGTCCAGCAGACAACTAGCCTCAAGAATGTGTTTGTTGACTTTGACTATATATCGTTTCTCTTCCAAGAAAATATAAGATTGAATTTAGGATTAAATAATACACGTGAAGAGTGTTTCATAAAACAAAGTAGAATAGAAATATAGGTGGTGGTAATTGTTGTTGGTTAGTAACTGCATTTAGTCTGAGTCCTCACAGGCAGGAAATGAAGATGTGAGCCTGGGCCAGGGAGGAGGCCTTTACATCATTTTAAACTTAAAGCATCACCTACAGTAATAACATCACCCTTGCCAATAAAATACTGATCATGAAATATCCTCCTATGTCATACATAAAAGAACAGCTTTTTTTGTTGTTGTTTTTAAAGCTTTCATTTGTCTTTTTGAAAAAGCTATTTGCTTTTTTGGAGCATTTGCTCATAGTGTAAAAATGCCCATTTATAATTAAAATGAATGATTGAAAGATCAAAAATCTCTCCATAGATACAGCAAGTCCAGATTAGAGGCATTCTCATACAATGATTTTTATTGTAGCGTGGCCCATGGATCTGGGTTCCGTCTGTATGAACTCCCAGGTGATTAATTTCCTTGTTTCTCTCCCCTTTGCTTTGTCAGTAGTGAGATACCTTGCTGACATCCGTAACTGGGCAACTGAAGGAAGCAGAAACGGAGGCCGAAGTATCCCTGTGTCTCTGTGGGACACTGTGTCTCAGAGGTAAGACTCTGGTCTATGACTGCTGTACAAATCCAGCATGCCAGTGAAACTTCAAAGAGGACAGGTGTGTCTGCACAGATAACCTTCCCATGTTCTTAGCAATCTCTCCAAAGGTGGCCATACGTGATTGAAAGTTGACAAGGGCTTGACACCCTTCAAGTTTTCGTTTTAGAACATCTTTAGCACAAGTTTTCCTGACCCGACTTCCTAATGTGCTTTGTTTTAGAAGTTTTTCTTGAAAGAAAAATGGGACACACTATACTAGCAATGAATAATAGAACAAAGAAAAAGACATTAAAAATTAGTGAGGGTGTAAGTAAAAGAAAAAAATGAGATTATATCAGGGAAAAATATATGTGAACATACCCTGTCAGGACTGGGAAGTACAAAGCCTTATTCTAAAAGGTCAAGTCATAGAAGGGCCATTATAGGATATTTCTCAGAATAACGCAGCACCCTTTCTTTAAGACATCTTGAACGGAGCCAAATACATTATTCTCACACCTTAAAGCCCTTCATATTCCCTTTTGTCCTTTATATACACATATGAGTCTTTCTATATAGTAGATGTTTGAGGAGTTGCAGTGATGTATATAATCAACCCAGTTAATTTTTAATGTTATTTTGTTGTGTATAGAAAAAAAAAAGTACAATTTGGGGTCTGAGATTAAGAATAGGGATTATCTACAGCATGAGTACATTTTTAAGCAAGAAGACTCCCGAACCAGTTTGAGAGTGCTGTTTTTCAGACTGTTTTGTACTTGTAGTTTATGAAATATTTTGAAACATCAGAGCTCTTAAAGCTCACCTAAAGCTTTTATTTGTCACTGCAGGTAACACAGCTTTCATCACAGTGAGGGAAAACAACAAAATTATGCCTCATTTTTGCTGTTACAAGTGAATTATTAATTTTGAGCAGAAACAAAGTTTTAGATGCCATGATATTATTATTAATATTACACCAAGTGATCAGTGAAGCTATCCTGGCTTTCATTCCCAGGCGCTTTGACCCTCCCACTTGGTGGTGGTTGGTGAAGGGGCCGTCTCTCCTGGCCGCCTGCTGGTGGCTCGGCCCGCGCGGCATGGTGTGGGATTACCAACTAAGGTTTTGCAAGTGAAACGTCTGCATGGTGAATCGTCTTCAGTTCATCATCGTGTACAGCACCTCCCAGAGAGTGGGAAGGGTGTATTATAGATTGAAAACAATCCAGTGTATAAAAAGAGTAAACAGTGTAGGTTTAGTGGCATGTTCTATAGTTTAGAGTCAGAGATGTAACTGCTTTTCTTCCCTAGTTCATTTTAGAGTTCTCTATTATCTTCCTCAATGGATGGAATGTAATGGAAATGCCAAATGGTTTCAAGAGTTCTGCTGCAAGAAACTGTGGCAACGATCTTGTAGTTAATTGCCAGGATGATTCCACACGAACCACAGCTCACATCCTTAGCCACATCCTTCCCATTTTGATCATTTGTGACGTCAGGCAGGAACACATAAGGAAAAGGCTATTCATTTTTCTAAACCGAAGGGCCAGCACTGTCCTAATGTCTCTCCATGGGTTTATCTCTTCTGCTCATGTCCTCCCTATTTGCCCCTCAGAGGTGACCCCGTAGCCCTTTCCGTCCATGTCCTTAGGGCCTTGGGCTGGTTGTTGTCATTTTCTCTGCAAAGTGTACAGCTGTGTAGTCAACAGGCAGCCACACACATAATAGACCTAGTTTAGTTCTGTCTTCAAAACTAAAGATACTTGAAGAAAAAAGAGGAAACAGGAGAGCTGGTTCAGGCAATCTTTCTTGACCTTGAGGTATCCTCATTCAGATTTGCTTCGAAGCAGAACGTGAAGACCAGGGTAGTTGATCTGGGAGGGGATCCCAGTGTGACCTGAAGAGAATGGAGAAAAGCCCGAGAAGAGACAGTACTGAGCTGTGGCTACTGGGACTCCTTGCTAGAGAATTTCAGAGAAACCCTGTGGACACCCCTCAACACTGCCCCACCGGCGAAACTCTCAGGAGAAGAAGCCGTGAGCTGTAGGGTGTGAGATGGAGAGCTGTCAGCACGCCTGCACTATGGACCCACAAATGGCCCCAAGGACAAGGCTGGGGCCCAGTCGTATCTACCACCACAGGTGACGTGTATCAGGAAATGTCCCTTTTGAAGCACACTGGGGGTGCAGGAGAGTGACAGCGGGACTGTGCAGGGACACCAGGAACACACACAGTCACAATTTGGTGACCAAAATATCACAGGACTAGTGATGGTTTGGGTTTGGCCTAAACAGGAGAAGATTTCCATCAACAGCACGGAACCAACAGCTGATGCCAGGTAGTGTGTCTTCAAATATGAAATTGAAACGTACTCTAGTGCCCGTGCAGGCAGCTGCTCAGACAGCCTGTGCCACAGAAAAGTGATGCTGGATTTGCACTTCTACCGCAAAGTAGTGAAACCGTAGTTAGTATTCAACTGTCACTTCTGGGAACGTCGCAGACTTAATTAAATTCCGGACCCTTTCCTCAGATGATCTTCAGGTGGTCTGTTCTCAGCAGGAGTCTGTGAGGAAGTGACGTGTGAGTTCTTTCTCTTCCAACCAGCGTAGCACCTACGTTAGGTCCTGCGTCTCTGGAAACCTCAGTGAGTTTTTGCCATGATAAAATGAAGGTTCCAAGATGCTCTTTCACAACAAACCCGACGGTGTGCTTCACGTTATTTACAGAAGAAGGTGTTCGAGAAGGTTTATTGGGGAGAGAAAGGAGGGAGAGAAGGAAGAAAGGAAGGAAAGAGGGGAGGGAGGGAGAGAAAGGAATTTGTTCCTCCGTGCCTCAAGGAGAATCAGCAGTCATGGAAAGTAAGTGTGCTGTCAGGCCCCCACGGTCGCCAGCCTGATCATCTAGCAAACTGCGTCCCGGGGGCAGGAATCTAAGCAAGAGAAGAGCGCCAAACTGGAGGCCTTTGTGTTAGGGTTTGTTTCTTGGTTACACTGGACACGACCACAGTGGAGGAAATAAAACTCCAGGAGAGAAAAAAGCATAGCTAGAAATACATCTTTAATAGATAAAAAAGTAGTTGGCTTATTTTTCTTTCCTTACTACCCCGTTGGATGCTAGCTGTAGTAGCATCTCTGCCGAAGTATTGTGCTGCTCTCGGCACCCCTCGGGCTGTTATTATTGCCCCCATTCGTCTTGTGCTGGACTCACGCTATCTCTCTGGGGTTTTCTCTGCCTCCGGCACCGGGTGGATGCATTTCAAGTGGAAGCAGTGTCGCCTGGAAAACTGCAGAAGGCGCTGTGGCGCTGTGAGGCCAGTGACAAGTCTCAGGGCTGGTGCTGCAAGTTGGTGGTGGCCAGGGAGCCAGGGCTGCGTCCGCGTCCACCTTCTCCTGTGAAACGTAGTGCTGTCCCCGTGCCGCCTCAGAAGATGGAACTGCAGTGTGTGTGAGTGCGTTTGTGTGTTTAGGTGCATGGATTTGTGTCGTTTCCTCAGTATTCCACATCACGCATCACTCATCGAGTGTTTCAGTAAATAATCTATTGCTAAGCATCGTAAGGAAATCTTATCTTGTAATTTCTTATTATTTCAACTCGCTCTAAGTCACAAAAGGACAAAAGTTTCACACTGGAAATTACTGCCTACAACGTGAGAATATTTGTTTAAATATTGGTCCCTTTACGTTACTAAAATGGTAACGTTCTAACAATTTCATATCGAATTAAGCAAGGAGACTTTTAGAGGGAACTCTCAGAACATGAGAAAGACAAAGATGGAAACCTAGATAACTCGGGCTTTCCCGCAGGCCTCATAAGGAACAGACCGCAAGCACCTCCCTCCATTTCTGATCTGACCCTACAGCCTTGAGGTTAAGCTTTGCTTTCTAGATCCCTTCCTTTCTCAAGAAAACCCAGCTTCAGCTGGCTGGGGCCAGGAGGGGACCCAGACCCAAGACAGGACAGGTTTCTCCATGAAAACCCAATCTACTGTGGACATGGAGTGAGAATCCTGGAGCTCTATTCTGAAATTGTGGACCCTCAGTGTTGGGGACAGCCTTATCTTTCCAGATAAAGACAGATTATCTTTCCAAATAGATAATCAACCAGGAAATGAGGCACAGACAGGGGCACTGGAAAATTCAAGGGGGCAGATTTGGAGATGCCAAAGCCACTACGACTTTAATTACTAAGCAAAAAGCGGGTGAAAAACAATGAGTCAGTTCAACTAAAAATACTCACCATATACCACCAAAAACTACAAACACAGAGGTGATTGGCGGGGCTGCAGTCAATGGAGCAGCGAATGGCGCAGCGGGAACCAGGCCAGGGCAGGCTCGCCCGCCTGTTCCTCGCCTGGCCGGCGTTCGGTCGCTTTCTCAAGAGTTCCCGCTGAATTCATCCCGCTTCCTCCGTTGCCACTTCCTCCACCCTAATCAGCGTCCTTGTGTCTCAGCCTGGGTCTGAGCCGTCCTCTGATCGTCCCGGCTCTTTCTGCGCCCCTCGACCCCGCTGATGGCCTCCGCGCCGACTGTACTCTGGTGCTTATCTTGCTGATCTTCATTCGGACTCAAGCTTGTCTTTTCCTCTTTCATTCTTCCTTTGCTCTATTATGACTTTCATTCTCTAGCATTATATTGTATAGTTTTGCCCTAAATTTTTACAAGAAAAAGCGTGGGGGGGAGATCCTGTTCCTAAAGCAGTGTTTTAATTACATCATCCTCCTGTTCAAAAATCTGTATTAATCCCCATTGCCTACCAAAACCAAAACCAAACCTCATGATCTTTCCATTCAAGGCTTTATACCAACTGACTCCATTGCTTTCCCCTCCAGTCTGTTGCTGTAATTGTCCTCTTGCAGGATCTCAGTGAAGTCAGACCACCTGACTTCACCTCTTTGCTTCTGTCCCGCGGAGCGCGCTATTCTTCGCCCAGGTCGCCCTTCCTTGCTCTGCTCTGAGTGTCCTGACCCCGCCCACCCTTTAGTTCCCACTCAGAGTCCGCCCGCTCGCATGAGCGAATTGGCCCGATTAGCAACAGTGTCTCTCTCCTCCCGTGCTTACTCAGAGCTCAGCGCAGACGCCCCCGGCTGCTGAGTGGCAAGTGCGCGGAAGAGGCTTCAGCATCACAGCCCCGCCCACTCCCACCCCAGCACCGGGCCTCCTGGGGGCTGGGGGCAGCTGCATTTATTCCCCACGGCAGAGGAGCTAGGGAGTGATTCATCTAGGGTTTTCTTTTCAGGTTCTTAGGTTCTGACAAACGTTATCACATTAACTCAGCTGATTTATTTAGTTTTATATTTGTTTTTATTTTTTATTGAAATACAGTTGATTTACAATGTTGTGTTAGTTTCAGGCTTACAGAAAGTGATTCAGTTATACATATATATAAATATATATATTCTTTTTTAACATTCTCTTCCATTATAGATTATTACAATTTATTGAGTAGAGTTCCCTGTGCTATACAGTAGGTCCTTATTGGTTATCTATTTTATATATAGCAGTGTGTATAATTTAATTCCAAACCCCTAATTTATCCCTCCTCCCCCCTCTCCCCTTTGGTAACTATGAGTTTGCTTTCTATGTCTGTGAGTCTTGTTTCTCTTTTGTGTGTAAGTTCATCTGTATCACTTTTTTAGATTCCACATGTGAGCGATACCATGTGCTATTTGTCCTTCTCTGGTTTACTGCACTTCGCGTGATAATCCCTAGGTCCATCCACGTTACAGCTGATTTCTTTCCAACGTGAAATCTCCCAAAGATAGTTTGGATCCGTTCATCACACTGCCGTGCCTGCGCCACCGCCAGCCCCCCCGCTCCCATCCCCTCCTGCATCCCCTCCTGCATCCCCTCCTGCATCCCCTCCTGCATCCCCTCCTGCATCCCCTCCTGCATCCCCTCCGCGCACGTCTGTACTGTGCCAACGTGGCCTCGACTAGAAGTAAGTCGCCGAAGTAATAGCTTAGCTTAGTTTCAATGGGTTGTAGCTGAAACAATTTTAATTATAGAATACGTTAAGCGACCAAATGTCATATGACAGGTACGCACTGTCCTGGCGTAACAAATGCTGCTCTGATGTTCTGCCCGTCGCGGTAGGTCCCGAGAAACGGCAGCCGGTGCCCACTCACACAGCACCTGATGAAGAGGGTGAGCTGCAGCCCCCCTTCCCCCCCACCTGCAGACGCGGAGACAAGGCAGGTCCCACTTGCTTAGAGAAGCAGAAGAGCAGCGGCACCAGGGATAGCGCTCAGGCTGAGCCGACCGCTTTTACAACAGCAGCGGACTGCCCGGACCCGCTCGCGGTTGCCTCTGTGCCCCCAGAGCCTTCTCTCTGCGCGAGAAAGGTCCAGGACAGCTTCCCCGGAGGCGGGTGCCGGCCGAGAAGGCTGCGCCGACGGCTGAGGACACGGGCGCTGGGGCGGGACCTGGACCACCTGCCTCCTGTCACACCTCGGGCGGCGGGGGGCGGAGGGGCCAAGCTGGGCTGCAGGGTGCGCTCGTTGTGGGAATGAGATCTGGGGCGCTGGCAGCAGAGGCGCACATCAGCGGGGGAAGGGAAAGGCAATCTCAGTCGTGCTCCCGGAAGCTTCCGCACAGACAAGAATGTACAGCACAGCTGAACTGAGGCAGAGAGAAAGCCCACCAACGTTTCGTTCCTTTCCTAACTTAAGGGGGGAAGAGGCTTGGCTGAAATACAAGGCCCGGCGACTGGGCGAGGACACTTGTGCACCGTAGACGCCTCCTGAGAGGATTCGCATCTCCTCTTCAATTGAACACCCACGTCCTATGGCTTTATTTCTGTACCTGAAGATTTTATTTTTCTGCCTTTTCTGCAAAACTAGAGTATACGGCACTGAATTTCTACCATTTACACATAAGATTTAGCTATTTGAGGTTTGGAGCAAGCAAAATTTGCGTTTGCATGGGGCGGACATTCAACTGACTATGAACTGAAGTAAATATTCTTATTTACTCTTCGTATTAGTCGCTATGAATGCGGTAACAAAACACTATACACTTGGCGGCTTAAAGCAGCAGAACTGTGTCCTCTGACAGTTCTGGAGGCCAGGAGGCTGAAATCCAGGTAGGCCGGGCCCTGAAGTCTCTGGGGTGCTCCCTTCTAGCGCCGCTGCTGGTTGGGTGCGGCCCGCAGTCCTTGGTGCTCCTGGGCTTGCGGCTGCCTCGCTCCAGCCTCTACCTCTGTCGCCACAGCCTCTCCTCCTATTCTGAGGAGGACCCAGAGCTGAGGGCTGACCCTGCTCCAGTCTGATCTCATCTGAATCAGTTACATCTACAAAGAGCCGTTTCCACATGTGGCCGCGTTCTGAGATTCTGAGCGCACGTGAATCTGGGGGGCACTGTTTAACCCAGTGCACTGTTTGAGTGGACCCCCCAGTGTATTACCCACTGCAAGTTCATTAGCATTGAATTAGGTATCTCTAGACTTTTCTGTTTGTCATCAAACTTGTGCTATTGTGTACTCGTGCCTGTGTATGTGTGTGTGTGTGTGTGTGTGTGTGTAGACCTTTAATGAAATCATTTAAAAGAAGTTAGTATCTACCTTTAAATAGCAACAGTCTCATTTATGAATATATTCATTAACCCACTTGACCTAGAAGAGTCTAGATTCGCACACAGTTAGTAGCAAAGTTCTTCAGCTTCAGGACGAGGCAGCTTCCCAGCGTCGCCTTCCATTCCTCCCGACTGGTCTGGGAAGCGGCATTGACGTGAGTGGGTGCGAGCAGGTTATCTGAAATAAGGGCCTACTGTGGGCAGCTCTAAATGGGAGGAGACTTATGGATAAAGGAACTGAAAAGTTAAATACAGGTAAATGATACCTAAAACAGCTGCCTGGCTGGACTTGTCAGGGCACAGCAGAACGACCAGCTTTGTCTTCACAAAACCAAATCATGGTCAGATTCATGGTCAGATACGTGGGGTGACCCCAAGGCGTTTTGCCCTAAGGAGGGAGGCCGGGCAGCTGCACAGTTGTCCCCAGGGCTGAGGTTGCAGCCGACACTTGGAAAGTGTTCTAGCCTCACTGCTAGTCAGGAGGCTTTTTGTTGTTGTTGTTGAGGAAGGTTGAGATCATTTCCTTTGTGTAAAAATGGAAGGAAAGAAGACTTAAGAAGGTGTCCTCTATGGACGGCATAGACCACCAGCAAGTCCTGGATGCTTTCCGAAGGTGAATGCCACCACCACCACCCCCCGCCCCGCCCGCTCCAGGCCACGCCCCCTCAGTGCCTTCTTACTAATGTTGGAAAGAGGGTCTGTTGCGCCATTAGCCATTAAGAGGACTCACCTGCCCGCAGGCCGGCGAGGCAAGCGTTCGAGCAGAGGCGGGTAGGACGGCCTCCCCCCGGCCCCCTCGGGATCCCTCTCTGTCCTGGAGGCGGCCTCGGCCACACCCTGGGGTCGCTGCCAGGCCAAGAGGCCGCAGACTCGGTTCCTCTGTGCTCCCGGGCGGTCCCAGTGCCCTTCTCCCAACCTGCGCTCGCCCCGCTGCTGCTCGGCCCCGGTGCCCGGAGCCTAGCGCGCCCTCAAGGTGAATTTACTGTGAATTACCAAAAGGTATGTCCCTTCTGCCTGGAGCCTTCCCTGCAGCCTCGGGTTGGGCCAAGTGCCGCTTCCCGGTAAGCTTTTCCCAAAGCACATAACCCTAACCCGGTGCTTCCTATTCCTATTTCTGTGTTTCTGTCTAGCCTGCCTCTTCCAACTCGCGGAAGACTTTCCTCAAGGTCAGGTCCGTTGCTCCCCGTTTTTACTTACAGCCCCACCACGTTCCCTGGAATAGAACAGGTTAAAATTGCATGTTCAACGGAACCGAAGGGCGTGTGTTCTTGAAGACACCTTAAACCCTAAGGGAAATCACATGAAAGAAGGGATTGGAAATTAGAACATGGAATCTAAAATTTAGTTTAAATACGTCTTAATCTCACTAAGAGGTGTAGACAAAGTTAGCACTGAATATTCATTTGTAAGTATTAATACAGTACCGAAGAGTGACTCTTGGAATTAGCACAGGAGTTAAGAAGTCTGCTGTGCCACTGGTATAGATATTTAGGCAAAACACACTTTGTTAGAGCTACTTCAAGATATCTCAGTCTGGAAAAACTGAAGTTTATATATTTGTTTACTTTCAAAATACTTCAGCCCATGTACAAATTTTCCCTTTCTGGGAAAGGGGGGGAAATGATAAATTACATAGATAAGAAAGGATGTTGAAATTTTGATAAAGTACAGAAATATAAAACACTATGTTTATAGGGAAGAGAGAATAATAAAAATTATCATGAGACAGCGAGCAGTCATGTAACTTCACTGATTTTTTCTCCTGACAGAGGCCACTTTAATCATTTCTTGCTATTCTGGGCATGTTATTTGTGCTGCTGCAGGCTTCTGTGCTCTTCTTTGTCAGTTTGAGCCATTCCTTGGTACAAAAGTGACAAGTGGTGGTGGTGGAAGCTGACAGAATGAGGTGCAGGGCTGCGTCTTGCTCATTTTGGGGATGGGGGTGGAGACACAGAGCCTTCTTACAAGCATTTAGGTTTCTCCTGCTGTTTGCAGGGTGAGTGAGTGGTTGCCATATCTGAAACGTATCTCAGACAAAATCTAATCCCTACCACCTTCTTATACCCCCTCTCCACCGGAAACAACCCACGTGTCTTAGGGCCACATCACACAAACACATTCCATGGCTGTCTACTTTAATCATGAAAGACTAGAGAAATTTTGTTTGTTTCTGTATCTGTGTTTCCCAGCTGTCCCAGTGAAAGGGAACTCCCTGGTGACCTGGGGGTATTGAGGTGAGCTTTTGCTGTGGCTGCATAATGTGTACGGCGTTCTCGGGCACGCGAGCTCCTGCTGTTGGCGTTTTGATTCCATTCCTTTAATATCACCACGCCTCCCTCCAGGCTCACTGCTCTCATACTCCCACCTGTTCACTGGCTTTGGGGGGATGTTCACATCCTGATGTAAAATGTGGTTCACAGCCCTCGACCACTGGCCTTGGCTAGGTCACTCAGCTTCTTTTGCAGCACATGATGGAGTAGAAATTGAAGGATGGGCGTAGACACGTGCATAGGCAGGTAGATAGAGGCACATGCAGAAGAAACTACGCGTGCCCTACAAATGACTCTCATCGAAAGTAGCTAAAATCTATCCTGTTCTATTAGAAATGGTCCATGAGGAAACATCTGATGGCAATGTAAAACTGATTTTTTTTAAAAATCCCATAGAAATGATGGCCACTGAAGGGAATTAAGAGTTAACAGTTTTGATGATTTCAAGTGTATAAGAATCTAATCCTGGAGCCATCTAGAGGGAGTTATTTTTAGTACATATCTAGTGCTCAGAGGTCTCTGTGGCTTTCAGGGCCAGGGCATTGCTTTAGTCCAGTAGTTTCTGAAAGAAGAGAAATCAGAGAAGAGACATTCCATAGGTAGACTGAACAAAAGACAAGACTAGAGTATGATTTTTTAAATGTTAATTGGTCAGTCAATAAACCCTGGTTTGGTTGCAAGGATGAGAAATTCATGAAAGCTAATTTTAGAAATGGCAATTTTGAACGTGACTGTCATGGAATCCAGCTTTAAGAAATAAAGCTCAGGGTTTCCCTGGTGGCACAGTGGTTAAGAACCTGCCTGCCAATGCAGGGGACACAGGTTGAATCCCTCGCCCAGGAAGATCCCATATGCTGTGGAGCAGCTAAGCCCGCGCACCACAACTACTGAGCCTGCGCTCTAGAGCCTGTGCTCTGCAACAAGAGAAGCCACTGCAATGAGAAGCCCGTGCACCTCAATGAAGAGTAGCCCCTGCTCGCCTCAACTAGAGAAACCCCATGCACAGCAACGAAGACCCAACATAGCAAAAAATAACTAAATTAAAAGAAATAAAGCTCAACTTTGTAAACTAGAAAGTCGCCAGTCAGCCCGTCACTCTCTGAATTTTCAAAGTGTCTCTTCGTTGAAAATCTCCATTCTTCTCTCTGGAGATCAGATTCTTCTGGAAGGTTCTTCTCACCCATCTCTTTGGCTTGCAGCAGGCTCGGGTTCCAGAGTACCAGCTGGCCTTACCAGTACCAGTACCATGAAGCCTCCTTGGGCACCATTCTCGGATCATAGTTGCTGTATCTTTTAGGTCAAAATATTAAGAGAGAACATCTGATTAACTAATCTCCAGTCGGCTAGGATGGAAGGCAGGTTCTCTGGTACAAACCTTGCTCTCCAAGGCTTACTTCTTTCTGGAACATCTAAAAAGGGGATGGGGGATGGGGGATGACCGTCGCCTGAGTTACATTTGCTGTGACACCAACTATGTACAAGGTACTGTGTTTGGCAATGAGAGAATATACTAGTAATGATACTTCTTGACCATTTATCACATGTCAGATAGCAGGTGTCAGATGAGAAATTTAAATATGTATGTTTAATCCTGCATCCTTATGCTGTAGGTATGATTATTACCTATACTTTACAAATGAGGAAACTAGAGGCTTAGAGAGGTTAAGAACATGGGCCGGGCAGTCTGACTCCACACCATTCCTGAGCCTATGTTCTTACACACAAAAAGGTGACCTCCTTTGTCCTGGCCTGTGAAGGAAGCTATGCAGCCAGTCGTCTAGCTGCAAAGATGGGTGCATAAACCCAAACAAAGCAAGATGGCATAATTAGGGGCTAAGTCAATGCATAAAATAATGCTATGTTATTAGATTCTAGAGGGGGGAGAGAAAGGACACTGTGAGCTGAGTGGTCAGAGGAAATGAGGTCTCTCTTTGCCTTTGAAGGGTGCAGGGAAGAGCGGTCCTGACAGCTTAGTGGAATGTGTGAGCTCACAGGTCTCCTGTCAACCCCACCTGTTAGCATCCTCCAGTGATTTCCAGGCCAGTGTGGTGGAATTAGTGCCACAGCTCGGCCTCTGAACTCCTTGGCGTTCTCGTCCCCCTCCAGTGACCCCCGTGGCCCCCCGACTGCCCCATTGCACCCCCACCTTGTCTTGCCAGCAGCCTCCTGTACCTCGGCCCTGCAGCATCTGCTCTCCGTGCCTTCACCTGTGCTCCCCCTCCCTGCTGCGCCCTCCTGACCTCTGGCTTCCTGTCAAGCACCTGTTCACCGTCCAGATTCCAGCTGCATCGGCACCTCTTCGTTGAAATGTGCCTGTTCTTCCCCACTCTGGGCATTCGGAGGTGGCCAGTCCCCTTTCCTGCTCCTATAACACCTGGAAGCATTTCTTACATCACGTACGACGCTCTGCACAGCCACACGTTTGCACGTTCATCTCTCCTCTTATACTGAGCTTGTCTCTTGTTCTTGCATCTTCAGCACTTAGCAGAGGGCCTGGCACACACAAGGCTCTTCCTGAACGTCTGTTGCCTGGGTGGATGGATGGAAGGCATGTGGGATAACCGTAACTGTGGTTACCGTGGGATAATGGTAACATTCAGGTACCACTTAGTAGGACAGGCAGTGTTTCCACAAGGCTGTGCCTTTCAGCTTCATCACAGCTCTGAGGCAGGTAATCTAGTCAAGGAGACTGAGCTTCCAGAGGGTAACATTACAAGGCCAGGAAGTACTGAAGCTGTGTTTTCTGAGCTCAGCCTTCTTCTGCACAAGTTGCTTCTAACATGGAAGTGGGTTTGTTTAGAGGGAAGCTGCCAGGATGTGCTGTTACTCCCCGAAAGCACATTTCCCAAAGTGGGAATATTTGCCCTGAATTTTAGGTAATGTGATTCTTTTTGGAGATGCCAAGGAAAAGCTACTAAAGGAAGCTATGTGAGAGCAAGATAGAGTCGCCGCTCAGGATGTGCTAAAATGGTGTCACCTACCTTTCTGTGCCGGATTCCTTGAGACCAAGGGGTGGCCACTCTCCGCCCGAGCCCGGGGTCAGGCTCAGAGTCTCAGGCCCGCCCTTGGCCTCGTCACAGCCCCGTCATGAACAGCGACCCGCTGGGGGCCCGGCTGCATTTATCAGTGTTAGTGCGTGAGGACTGAGAGGCAGATGGTCGGTCCGCAGGTCTAGCAGTTCAGACGTTTCATTCTTCAAGCCACAGTTACGGCATCATTTTCCCACACTGATGAGTACACAGTAGATTGGATTGTGTTTGACTTTCTAAAAAGATACTCTTATAATTACCTTTTAACTTTCAAAATTAATGCAGAATCAAACTTATTGTAAAAATAGAGAAAAACAAAAATTGATTTTCTCTCCTGTTTTCTTCTCTCTCTCTCTCTTTTTTCCTTTTCCTCAGACGGCTTCCCTTTATGTCTCAGGGCATAATTCATTCAGAAATCGAACTTTATCTACAAGGTGAGGATTAATGACAGCTTCAATAGAAGAAAGTACAACATGATTTTGGTACAACTGACAGCTGGGACATCCCCAGGTGCCCCCAGGATGTCCCTTTAGGTAGCTTACCCTTCACATCAGATTTCCAGCTATTCCTCATGGTGAAAATAGAAGCATGTGTAAAGTGTGTCTTGGCAATGCAAATGCCCTCCTGTAAGTTAAAAACCAACCCAAGGATTTGCTCCCATTTAAGAGTTAAAGTCACACTTTTTTTTTCTCCCACTTATAATGTCATCAGACAGATCTATCATTAACTGCACTTTGCTTTTATTTTTTCAGAAATGCAAATAAATCATCAAGCTAAAATACAAGAGGAAGCAAATGGTAAGTGGTATTGCTACCCTTTGTCTTTTTAATTATCTGAAATAATTTATTTCTGTTTTAAGATTACCTGCCTTGTACAATTTTTAATATATTCGTATTGAGTTTAAACTATTGATTAAAAATACTTAAAATGAATCTAGAAACAGGTATTAAATTATAGCTTGATTTATAAAGAAATGAGCATAAGTAACTTTAGCCACAAAAGCTTTTTCCCTTCAATAACTTAAATGTATGGGGGAAATAATTGTTTTTCAAAGGATTAATTTCTATTAATATACTTTTTGTTAGCCACTAACTTTGCATATTGGTTTCTCAGTTTTATTTTTAAGTCCTTTGAGATTAGCTTTTGCTATTAGATCCTCTTAAAATCAACTTGCAACTGTGTTATTAATATGTTTACACTTTAAAGCTGATCTGAGTGAGGTAAATACGGATTCCTAATATGCATGTCAAGTCAACAAACGTCTATGTTTTCAACAATGTTTGTACTGTGTGTGGGAATTTGAAACCAGGCTAGGTTTAATGCTAGCATTATTATATTCATAAAGTCCCGTACCGACGAGGATGGTTGCTGAGATGCAAGCATCCTGTCCAGGCTGATGATTAGCATTTGCATTTATTGATGTTAGAAATTGCATTTCGGCTTAGATTTTACTTTATGTTTTTTAGTTATTTATAGAGAAAAGGCTGTGCATGTGTTAATATGGACAGGATTTTATTAATGTTCTGGAATCACTTAGTAAGTAACTTTAAGGGGTCTCAAAAGGTCTGTGTCTTACAATAAGCCCTTAAGTAATAGAGCTTGAAATGACATTCTAAGTGGAAAATTATCCATTAATTCCAGAACTCGGCAGGGCATATATGAATAATAGAGGCTAATAGTTTTAAACTGAAGATTCTAATTAAGGATGGAAGTGTTGAAATTCCTTTGTTAATAATATTAGCCATGTAATCAATATAAGTGTTACTGAACATAGTGAAGTTACGTTATACAGCAGAGGTGTTTACCTAGGAGTTTGGTAGATATAGTTTATCAGTGTAATTTTGGTTAAAATAAACTATTATAAGGTGGTTTTTCTGGTTATTATTTCTGTGGTTTTAGTTTTTTCTTATGGCCTCACTAAAATGTCTTCTTTTTTTTAACATTTTTATAGGAGTATAATTGCTTTACAATGGTGTGTTAGTTTCTGCTTTATAACAAAGTGAATCAGCTATACGTATACATATATCCCCATATCTCCTCCCTCTTGCGTCTCCCTCCCACCCTCCCTATCCCACCCCTCTAGGTGGTCACAAAGCACCAAGCTGATCTCCCTGTGCTATGCGGCTGCTTCCCACTAGCTATCTATTTTACGTTTGGTAGTGTATATATGTCCATGCCTCTCTCTCACCTCGTCCTGGCTTACCCTTCCCCCTCCCCGTGTCCCCAAGTCCACTCTCTATCTACGTCTTTATTCCTCTCCTGCCCCTAGGTTCTTCAGAACCTTTTTTTTTTTTTTTTAGATTCCGTATATATGTGTTAGCATACGGTATTTGTTTTTCTCTTTCTGACTTACTTCACTCTGTATGACAGACTCTAGGTCTGTCTTTGTTTTTACAGTACTAACGTGGATTAATCGCAGACCTTAGTTCGTGAGACACTATCATTGGTCTGTGAATGATCCTCTTTTATTTTATTTCATTTTTAAATTCTGAAGAATATGATCTTTAATATGTCTTGGGATATTGTTACCGAAAGTGGGGTCCCTGCTCCGTTTCAATATGATTCTAGAAATACATTGATAGTCTTATAGTTAGGTGAATAAGCTAATTTATGGTGTGGCAAGAACCTTGAGAAGTTAGGAAGCCTAAGCTGATGAGGCGGGGTTCCCTTGTGGTTCAGTCCTGAGGAGCAACCATGAGTCTTAGATTTTGAAAGTGTATGAAGCACATGTACATAATTCATCCCTTTTTATGTTGCTGCATAAAATATGCCATTTCAGTGTAATGGTAGAAGGAAAGGAAAAGGAAGGAATCAGCTGAGCTAATTTCATTTTGGGGTGATTAATAATAAGTACAATTAGGTACCATCACTAACTCTGTGCCATGTTTAATGAACTCCCATAATTATCTAAGACATATTTTCCAAAGCTTGACACCTTATAAACATAAGTATAATTCTATAGGTAAAAATCATTACCCTAGTAAAACTGCATTTCTGAGTTAGACTGGACTTGGTCATGAGATAATAGTTGTAATGTACATTGCTGGATTGAATTTTCTAACTTGTCAGTGCCTTCTGTGTAACGCTCTTATAGCTAGCCACTATGCTAAACCCTCTTATTAATGCCAATACGTTTATATTAATCCTATAATAATAAGTACATTTAAATTAAATGTGATTAAATTAAATCTGATTCTAATACATTTTCACAAGATACTTTTGCATGATCCGGAAAAACAGCCGTATCACATGTGAATGATCATCATGCCCCTTTTCTTGTCCTAAGATGCTGTCTAGGTCCCTGGTGCAATGTGGAGAAGCAGTAATGGGAGCATTAGTAGTGAACACATATAGGATTTGCTATGTCGGTGCTGAGCGTTTTAGATATACTCATTTATGTTATCCTCAAAATAACCCATGAGGTAGATAGTATCACTGCTCCATTTTACAGGTGATGAAACTAAAGGACAGAGAAGCTTTTTGTTTGTTTGATTTTTTTTAGCTTGCCTGAAGTCACACAGGTGGCAAATAGCAGATTTAGAATCTGAATCCAGATGGTTTTGACTCCATAGCCTGTACTGTTCTTGCTTTAAAGGAGCGCCTTCTAACTTCCCACGGACATTAAGAATGCGTGTGTTTATGTGTGTGTATATATCATCTATATCTTTGGGTTTACTTTGTTGTGTTATTTTTCTAACTTATTAGGCCATATTTTTGGATTTTTAGCTTTCAGCCTCATTCCGGGCCCAAGTGAAAGTATGTTTTTAACTGTCAGGGGAGATTATTATTGTTATTATCCTTATTAATCTCTTTTCCACCTAGAACCTTTGTGGAGACAAATTGTGTTTCTGCTAAACCCCCTTTGCTGACAGTTATTTGCTGGCCCACCTCTCACCAAGGCTGCAGCCCCTTTGGGCTCACTTCCAAAGTTGCCAGGCCGGCCTGCTCCCACCCGCTTGGGAGCCCAGCCCGGGGCCTCAGCACCTCCACAACAGGTCAGCCGGGCTTTCTTTTTTTAAATTTTATTTATTTTATTATTTATTTGGTTGCGCCGGCTCCTTAGTTGCGGCATGTGGGCTCCTTAGTTGCGGCCGGCAGCCTCCTTAGCAGTGGCATGCGAACTCTTAGTCGCGGCATGCCTGTGGGATCTAGTTCCCTGACCAGGGATTGAACCCGGGCCCCCTGCACTGGGAGCGTGGAGTCTTACCCACTGCGCCACCAGGGAAGTCCCTAGCCGTCTCGATTTCAACTGTGCTCACCCCTCGGTTTCTGCTGATGGCCCCTTTTATCGCTATTGTTATTTGGCACTGGGGATTTTTTCTTAACTTCCTTGGGAATGAAATAATGAACTAAAAAGTTTGGGGTTTTGAGTTTTTTTGTGTGTTTGTTTTTGCCATTTATTTGGAATCTAATGGTGTTATAGTGCAGGGCGGGGGGTGGGGGTGAGGGGATGGTGGTGGTGGTAAAAATCTCATCCCAGGAAACTGGCTCAGAAGTATCAGAAACTGGTCTTAAGTCAAGCAGTTAGTGAAAGAAAGAACTCAGTGCTTCACCGTTACACAAAACTGCTGCACTCCGAATGGCTCTGCTTCCTACACGCCCTCGAGGGTTTCTGACTGGAGGGACTGTAACATTCTTGGAGCACTTGCTCATTTGTTTACAGGCAATGCCAGCTCTTTGTAGCCTGATTATTAGCGACTTGGTGGATTATCTGTGGTAAATAGATTAAAATATTTCCTGTCTTCGTGATTCTATTTTCCATATATGCTCACTGGCCTCACAACCCACATGGCATCTGCTCTGGGGAAGGAACTGAAATTTAATTATTAGCCTCAGCTAAACATAATTAAGAACATAAACTATCCTATGAAATCCTCCTGCATCCCGAATTTAATGTCGATGGCTTGGGATTGCCCCCTGCTCCCATCACTTACGGCACAGTTTTCAGTGGCTGTGGGGACAGTAATGAACTCCTGCGTCAGAACCTTCTGCCCGTGTCAGTCTGGCTTCCTGGAGAGGAGGACACAGCGGGGGTGCCTGGGAACCGGTGGGGGGGTGCGGTGAGGGGCCAGCGTCGCAGAGAAGTGCCCGCGGTGTGTGCAGCGCACGTGCCAGCGAAGCCGCCTCTGGGCTCTGCCTCACCGGCCCTGACACACCGCCTGCAACCGGGCCATCAGACTCCAGGGGCTAATGGGCAGGAGGGGCCGTGTGTGAAGAGGTGTGGAACCCGAGGAGGAAGGTGAGCCTAGCGCGCTCTCCGCAGCAGAGGCCAGATGTTTGCTGGGACTTGCTGTTGGGTGCCCGGAACCTTCGGCGTGGGTCTAAGGAAGAGCTAAGTGAGCAGCCAGGAAGAGGACACAGGGCTTCCCAGGCCCCGGCTTGGCTTTCGCCTCATTTTCTCCTGCCGTTAAATAGCCAGTGTTTGGCTAGTCATTCGTGTGCCATTGATTCTAGAATATTGGTCCACGCCTTTCCCTGACTGAGACAAAAAACCCGTAATTCAACACAGTAATTGAATGGAGTGGATTTGACATTAGCACAGAAATACTGTGATCTCAGCATCTTCAGAACATCCAACAGCTATGCAGACACATTGCCACAAAGAGCCTACTTTCACCCAGTTTGTGTTTAGAGATAATTCACAGATAGCAGAGTACGGTTTGGGGTGAAATAAATTAATCGAGTGGTTCTTACTTAATCTGAGGCAAGGTTTCTCAGCGTTGAGACTGCTGACATTTGGGGCTGGATAATTCTTTGCTGTAGAGACTGTCAAATATAGGATGTTTAGCAGCATCCGTGGCCTCTACCCACTCCATGCTAATAACGTTCAACCCCAGTTGTGACCATAAAAAATGTCTCCAGGCATCACCACATGTCCCCTGGAAGCAAAATCAGCCCCCTGTTGGGATCCACTGAACTAGAGAATCGTGATTCTGTTGGAAAAGGGGGCTGAGGGGAGTCAGAAGGGGGCAGACTGCATCTGCTACACATGTTTGCAGTTATAACATTTCCTGTCCCATACACTCTTCCAGAACCTTGCCAATTCCTCATCACAAGGTGGAGTCACCTGGGCAAACTTTTAAGACTCCCTCAGCTAAGCGTGTGGGGCAGAAGTTACACTATGTGACATTTCTGCTGTGCACCGCAGGTCCTGAAAGGCGGATGTCGCTTCTGCCTGGCCCTGCCTCTCTCTCTGGGGATGTTTGGAACCCAGCCCCCATGCTACGGGGAGGCCTAGACCACGTGGAGAGGTCTGCTTGCGGAGACACAGAGGCTGTTGCCCTGAGCCCTGGCGGAGCTTCCAGTCATGTAAGAGCCATCCTGGAAGCAGATCCCCCCGCCCGCAATGGAGCCACCCCAGCTGACACCGTGTGGAGCAGGGAAGAGCCTTCGCTGCCGAGCCTGCCCCAAACTGCAGACACATTGGCAAGAGCAGCAGTCGTTGCTGTCTTACGGCATCAAGCTTAGGGTGGTTTGCTGCACGGCAGTCGATGACCGCAGCAGCAGAACTGGTAGAGGGTAGCTCACGGAGACATGCATGCCTCAGTCAAGACTTGACGTCTACGTAAAATGAAGGTCATGGGTTGCTGTTCTAGTGACTGGTGTACAGCGATGTGCTTCTGAAGGTAGGTTGGGACCTAGTACACTGCTTGGCGATCAGAACACAAAGTACTTGAGAACTGTTAGCAGATACCCACAGGGAGGCCTCTAGGTCAGCCAGAGTGAGGTGGTGGTGAGCAGAGGCCTCTAGGTCAGCCAGAGTGAGGTGGTAGGTCAGCAGAGTGAGGTGGTGGAGAGGCACGGGGAGAATTAGCAGCGAGTGTGAGTCTGATGGGGATTTTGTGATAGGACGCCTCTGATGAGAAGCTGGAATCCAGGCTGAGGCTGGTCACAGGGAACCTGGGCACCTGACAGGAACTTGCCGTTTAACTGTGATGCCGTCTTCCCTGCCAAGGGTCAAGGTTTGAAGTGGAGCTGAATATACCCCCCAGAGGGGCAGGGGATTCGTGGTAAACTGCCCTAGAGAACAGTCATTCTACCTGAATAGTGACATGTAACGGGTTCCAGCGTGCAGAGAGGCTACTGAGCATCTTGGTTAATAGCGTGGATTCTAAATCTTGATGGTACCACTTACTCCCTGCATGGCTTGGGTAAATCACTGTATTTCCCCGTGTCTCAGTTCCTTCTTTTAAAACGAAGACAGTAATAGAAACGATCAGGCTGCTGTGAAGATTAGGTAAAATTATATCTGTAAAGCGCTTACACAGACCCTGGTGCGTCGCATGTGCGCAGAAGATGCTCATTTTTAATCTCCTTTCCCTGGTGATGAGATGTGTCATGGGTCTTGAGCATCTGACAGCAGCCCCACTGGACCGGCATCTGGGCTGGAGAGGGGAGCAGGCTGCACCACTGTCCACGGTCTCTGGCACTGCTTCCCCACTTAGAACTGGGGTGTCCTTCACACAGCAATACACACTGAACAGAACCTGAGAGACGACAAGAGATTCCCCCTAATCCAACATCAGTATGAAATATATAATAGATTCATTGCTGATAGTGTTCTATGGTTGTTTTCCGGACTTAAAGTGGAGAATATTAAGCATTGTTTGAAAGCGTTTTATTCTAGGAAGCATAACTGTTTCTAATTCAGAATCAAATGTTTCCCAACTCGTGTGGTAGTCAGCATGTAATTTCTCTATTGCTTTACGTGTATAATAGGATTAATAATATTTGTCTCTTGGAAGAATAAAAATATTTGTAAAGTACTTAAAAATTTCAAAAAAATCTCATGATCCTCTTATGAGGTTGTATTTTGAAGGACTTGTGAGTTTATATACATAGAATTGTTTGGAGATAAAATGATCAAAATTAGAATAAAGTAACAATTTGTCTTATTTACAATGTCTTTGCCAATCTTATTGAAATGTATTTACTTACCCTTCAAAATTTGGGTCATACGAGGTCAATATTGTTTCTGTTATCTTTGTGCTAATAACAAGACCAATTATGAGGGAAATAACAATGTCCTTGTCCTTTGTACAAAAAATAACACTGATGACATATCATCAGAAAGACTTGTTCTTTGTTAATTGAGAAATATTTTTATATTGTGCTGAAACATTCCTAATAATACCTTGAATGCCCTTCCTCACCCATGAGGTCTTTACTTTTCAAAATACTTCTTAACAGATCCCCAAACGTTGTATGCACCTTTCACTCATTCTTTGTCTGAGAGGCTACCGTGTGCTGGTGTTGTGCTAGGCGTTGGGGACACAGGGACATTTAAGATAGAAACGTGCCCTTCAGGGGGTGGGAGGCATGGAGAGGTGGCGTTAATTTACTTGTCTAAGGGCTGAAGTGTGCCCGGGTCCAGGAGAGCAGGGACAGGCTTCATTCTCGTGAGTGGGAAGGGCGTCTGGAAACGCTCCTTAGAGGGAGTGACCTTGAGCTGAGCCCGGGGTCAAAGGAGTTCACGGGGGTGGAGGGGGTGGGGGGGAGGAGAAGAGGTAGGTGAGGGACATCCTGGCTGAGCCTGGAGGTGGGAAGGGGCCCTCTGGATGGCTGGAGGGTGGAGCAAAGCAAAGCTGTCCTGTGAGGGGGCCTCAGGGGTCGGAGGCTGCTTTCGGGGGTGCTGTGGCTCGGCGGGTGTCAGTATCACCAGCAGAGTTGAGTTAAGCATTTCACAGGCTTGCCGATCTGTAAGTAAGGTTAAAATACCGCCGTGGAAGTAAAGGTGGGGAAAGGCCCCTCTCAAGGGGCCAAGGGACGGTGGGTGGAAGGGATTCTTGGATTCACCACGTGGCGTCTGGGGGACCCTCCCCCGGGGGCTTTGGGGTGGAGGCGGATCTGTCTAACTTCAGGGCCTGCAGTTCTCTTTCTCTTCCATCTCCGCTGCGCCGAGGCTCCCCTCCACCTAGCAGGCGCTGCGCAAGCGTCTCGGCGGCGGCGTGGTACCTGTCTTCATGGGCTGGCCCCACCTTCCCTTCCCGTAACCAGGCCCGCGGAGGTGCACCTGCACAGGTGCACTGGGTGTTGTTACCTTCGCTGCGTCTCCCTGTGATGCTTGGGTACGTGTCGGGGGCGCTGCTGTGTGTGTGTCTTCAAGCAAAGTGTACCAGTCCCACAGTGGCTCCTGTGCTTTGCGTGGCCGCAGGCAGCTTGAAGACATTCCCTCAGTATGTGAACAAGCAAGTGCATGGCAAGAGCTTAATTTCCATGCATCCTCCCTGCGTTTCTTGAGTATTCACTCAGTGGAGAGTCGCCAAGTAACTGAAACCGCTTCTAGACACAGAAGTGTCTATATTCAACCACAGGGACAATTTTCTGAGCCACCACGTCAAGTCCGTGCACCCCTGTAACACAATGCACAGAATAAGGTGAAGATGAAGTGCTCAGATCTAAGAAAGGGCTTTGAACTCCACCAGCTACAGGGACTTTGTTCACCAAAGTAACTCGCTCATGCCTTCCTGAAGATAAACCTCCAATTAGTAAGAAAACTTGGAGAGGAAAAAGTTACCAGCAGGCCTGCAGTCTGTTTTGTTTTTTCCCCTTTACCTGGGAAATGGAAGGGATGCCTCAGTCAAAGTCCTTGCCTACATGCTAACAGTCAGCCCTCCTGGAAAAGACACAAATGGTATCTGTATGTAAAAAGATAATTGAGAGCTCCTGCCTGTGAATTGGTCTGAACAGCTGCTCCAGTTTTTTCTGCACAAGAAACCACCCCAAAACTTAGTGGCTCGAAACAGTGATTTATGTTATCTTTCAGTAGATTGTGGCTCAGCTAAGTGGGTTTGCCTAGGTGAATCTCCTGTGATTTCAGCCCCATGGTTCTGCCGCCGCGGGTGCTCACCTGGAGTTACCTACCTGCCTGAAGCCTCGCTGTGTGCCTCTGGGGGCCACGAGAGAGTGTTCTGACAGACCCAGGCTGACTTAGACTCGCAAGTCCCAGAATGTCACTTTTGCTGTGTTGTATTGGCCAAGGGCAGCCCAGACTCACGGGGAGGGAAATAGACTCCACCTCTTCACAGAGCAGTAGGGTGGTCACATTGCAGAAGAGCAAGTGGGTTGGGAGTTATCAGCGAGGAGTTCTCTAAATCATGCAGCATGACACAGCAGGATACGCCTGGTTTGTCCAGGCTGCCTGTTGTAAATAAACCTGGTGTTTGTGGATTGGGGCATGCTTGGAAACTGTTACGTGAGCTGGGAAATCGATGGGGCGTGATGGCTCTGCATTGCCTTGTTTATATCCCACACGTTCAATCTGAACCAGCACATGTTCCGCTGCAGGCTGGAGAGGACCTTTTTGAGTTGTATTGGTCATCTAGGGCAGGCGTTAGCGAACTTTTATGATAAAGAGCTGATTAATATGCATCTTAGGCTTTGCAAGCCGTGTGGTCTCTGTGGCAGCTACTCAACACTGCCATGTAGCACGAGAGCTCCCACGGACAATCCATAAACAAACGAGGGTGCTGGTTCCAGTGACACTTTAATTACAAAACAGGCGGCAGGTTGGATTTGGCCAGTGAGCCATAATTTGCCAACCCTGGTCTATGATCTTTCCAAAGGAAGAACACTTAGCTTGTGGTTTGCTAGTGAATCACCAGGAAGCTTGGTATTAGGTGAGATCTATAAACTCTGTTGAGTCCGATTTCCTGATTTGACTCGCGTGGTCCCTTAGAGCCTCTTGAATGTCCATCACAAGGCTTGTACGTAATATGGACACTTAATATCTGTAAACCAGCTGGTTAGCAGGTATTATGGAATTCCCATTGTTGGCATAGCTTTGTATCCTGAAGTTCAGGATTTTCTAGTTCGATTGTATATATACTTATTGCCCTTAGGTGCATAGGAATGTCAAACGACAGAGCCTATACTTTTCATTGTTAAAGTGGAAGTTCCTGTTAAACCTTACTTCCTTATTGACAAGAAATCCAAACTTACTACGGGCTATTTAGAGATCATAAAGTATATCTAGACTTCTTTAAAAATATTGTTGACACAAAAGAAAAATAAGCCTAGTAGGACGAAGTCTCCAAGAAATTTCTTCTCTTTTCTGTAGCAGGATTTAGTGTCTTCCCCAATTTAAGGTCAAAAGCCAACAAAAAGAGAATAAAATGGGACCGTCTGAGGTAGATTATCAACAATGGCATTTTTTAAGCCTTTCAAAACATTGGTAAACATAAGAAATACTTCAATTACATGAAATTCTGTTTCTTCCTTTGGGAGTTTTGAGTTAATAGAAATGATTTCTAAAGGGGTTAACAGATGACAGTATTTTGGGGTATGATTCCTTGGTTGAATAGATAGCAGCTACAAGGAAAGAAAAAAGAAAGAAAAACTTGTATAGACAGAATATCTGAACTCATGTTCTTTTGATTTTTTTGGTGAAAAAGTTTCACAAATTACAGAAAAAAGCTTGTAACTGTGACACATATTATACGCAATACAAAAATTATGAACATATTTTTAACTCTGATAAAAATCAACTGTTTCTCAGGACAGTAGAACTTTTAAATAGACTCAGAGTGTTCCTCTATGTTATTTTCTACAAATGTTCCTATTTTGTATGATACTGAGACATTCTTAGAGAAGTTAAGCGATCATATTTTAAAAGTATACTATAGAAATATTGGAAAATACTTACTTTCATCCAGTGGTAGAAAAGAAAATTATGCCCAGGAAAACTTGAAAATCAACAAAAATCATCACATTAGATATTTCATTAGTAACTCCATCTTTAAAGCTCATGTCCTGGTGACATGCTAGTTCCAAAAGGGAAGAACACAAGAGTATCATATAAATCCATGGATCATTGTTGCTTGCCTCTGTTTTAGTAAACAAGACATCCAAGCTGATGTGCAAACTCATTCCTGACCTTCTCCCCATGAAAGCATGATGCCAGGTCCCAGGGCAGGCTCAGGTGGCAGGGAAGGAGATGAGGATGAGATGGGAGAGATCTAGAAAAAGGAAAGAGATTCTTTAACTTCTTGAATTATTCATCAAAGCCCAGGTGGAAAGCTTTCTGTAAGAATCGAAATCGTGATAGGATTCTCAGTGGAATTATAGTTTGAAATTTGCATGTTTCCTGTTTTCCTATGTGAATAACAGTTCCTCAAAGCATACTTGCCACAGGGTAGAAGGGGCGGAGGGGTCCTTTCTCAGGTCTGTACTCCTGGGCCATCTTGGCACCAAGCCTTAAGCTCCGCCTTCATTATCAACTCTAACATTACACAAAATTTACTTCACACAAGTTGTGTTAAAGCAATCAGATATATGAATGATCTTTGTGGACACACTGGGGAGGGGAGGATAGCATTATGTATTGAAAGGAAGATAACGTCTTGGAGACGTTGCTGAGAACTCAGGTGTCCGGGTTGGTGGTGGGTCTTAATCACATTTTGAAAATGTAAAAAATGCTCACAAGGTGGTGTGTGTTCATGGAGCCTTTGGAAATAACTATAAAGACGTCTTTAAATTGTCCCTGCAATCCAGGGATGACCCATGATGAGTAGCCTGTGTGCCCTGCATAGATTTCCAGCCGACAGGACCTCATCCTCTGTTACGCCTAACTGCCTGGTGCGCCTCAGCGTCAGAGGGTTTACTGCTGCCGGGTTGATGGTATAGTTTTCCAAAGTGCACCAAATGATCAAATAAATACCATCTCGGTTCGTCTTTCCAGCTAAACAATCGTAGAACAAGCTGCAGATCTTTTAAAAAGATGTTTTCTGTCATTCTCTGCTTGCTCAGCCTTCCTGTGTTCCCAGCACCACCAGGGCAGGGAGCTCAGCCATCCATTCTGCTTACATGATATGTTGTCTTTCTTTATTTCAAATCCCTCTTTTCTTCATCCTCCGTCTCCCAAACCCAACTTCCTTTGCTGGGTCCTACATACAACATTCCAACCCTTAGGGGACTCCAGTATTTTTCCTTGAAAAAATTTTTAGCTCTTTTTGCTCTGTTTTTAGGTCTTCTGCATCATCTCCATGATTCTGCTCGGATCTCTAAAGTGTGTCACCAGCCCCGGCTTGAAAGGGTGACTCCTAGTGCAGATAATGCCTTCATGTTAGGCTGTCAGCATGTCTGTCACCCATTCCCACCCACACCTGCCAGTGATGCCTAAATAGACTCCTAAATCCGCCAGCCAAACACCTAGTGCTAAATTCCCCCAAGTATCTGTTGTCGTGAAAAGCCCACTGCTTATTTGCTTCGTAATTAAAATGCTATAAGATTGCCAAAACTTTTCTACATGCTACCTTCCAAAAGGGAGTCCATGATTAGCAATGATTTTCATACTTCTTAAGTTCACAAATTATTCATTTCAAAACTAAGTAGGTTACGCAGAATTCCTCATTTCCTAATATCAATGTGGTTTTCCTCCACAATTTCATATTGATTTCCTTTCTCCTTTGCAGAAGGAGATTGGAAGGTGACTGTTGTCACTGGGGATCTTGAGAATGCCGGCACTGCGGCAACAGTATCCCTTTATGTCTATGGAGAAACGAGATGTTCAGGTCCTATTATTTTGGGATCTGGGAAACACCAGCTGTTTAACCCCAACCATGCAGATATATTCAAGGTAAAATTGATATAACTTTCTTACTAAGACATATTATAATACACTCAAGATGGAATAGAGAAAAGTTTTGTTTGTTTGCTTTGGTATTGCGTTTGCATTACATTTTCTCGGTAAACATGAAATCTTTTACCCTGAGGGAGCTGGGAAACAAGAATAATGATGGGAGTATAAGACTTTTGTTTCTCCCTCGCTTTCTATTTGTATAAAGCCAAAAAGTATGTGAACTTTAGAAGGTTAAAGAATTAGAGTGAAAACATTTACTCCTAATCTTTCCATCAAGTCAGATGTTTCCATTTGGAGTATCTTTTTTGGTCCTTGTCTGTATCCCTGGCGTACGACGCTATGCTGGAAAGGTGGTCCAGCCTCCACCAAAGGTGGTCCAGGCTAAAACACGGTCTGAGGGGTCAGATGGCCAAGATTCAAATGCTGACCCTACCTCTTACTAGCATGCTGACCTCTGCAAGTTACTTAACTGCTATGTGCCTGAATATCACTTACCTCGAAGGGTTACCATGAGGATTAAATGAATTAATCCATGGAAAGTGTTTAGAGCAGTATCTGAAATGCTCAATACATGTTTGCTGTTAATATTGTAGCACATAAGCAAATTTGTAGCCCTTTATTTAAACAAGGAGCTAGTCTTCCCAGTTATAATTTTTATTGATTAAATATTATGTATATGAAATTTACCACTGCATTTACCAAAGGTAGATGAACACTTCACTATTGTTGGACATTTAAATGGCTTCTAGGTTTTAGCTATTATAAATAATGCTGTACAAAGACATTTTTTTACCTTAGTTTCTTCTTTTTACTTACCAAAACTGTCTTATTTCCTTATGACACTTTCTGAGAAATGGGATTCTCTTGATCCATTCTGACAAAGGACTTTGTAAAAGTGTCTAATTTATAGCACAGTGCCCAGCAAGACATAGTAATTGGTAAATTTTAATTGTTATTAAATCATTACTACACACCCCAAATCATGGTGTTTATTTCTGCCATATGTAGTGTTTAGTATCTTTCTTTTTTTTTTGCCCTGCAGTAAAACTGATGATATATTTAAAAAATCTTTTTAACTTTTTATTTTATATTGGATTATAGTTGATTTACAATGTTGTGTTAGTTTCAGTTGTACAGAAAAGTGATTCAGTTATACATATACATGTATCTATTCTTTTTCAAATTCTTTTCCCATTTAGGTTGTTACATAATATTGAGCAGAGTTCCCTGTGCTATACAGTATGTCCTTGTTGGTTATCCATTTTAAATATAGCCGTGTGTACATGTCAATCCCAAACTCCCTAACTATCCCTCCCTCCCCCACCCTTCCTCCCTATAACCATAAGTTCATTTCCTAAGTCTGTGAATCCTTTAATTAAAATTTCTCAGCACCTTGTTGCAAGCTACCGTATGTGACTATGGATCTATGTAAGTTATCTTCACTTCTTACCATTTTGTTAAAATAGCTTTGTGAAGATGAGTTCACGTACCATAACATTCACTTGTTTAAAGTGTACAATTTTTGGTGTTTAATATATTCTCAAAGTTGTACAACCATCACCACGCTCTAATTTGAGAACATTTTCATAACCCTCCCCCCAAAATCCATATGCAGTAGCAGTAACTCTCCAACCCCCTGTTCTCCAGCCTTTGGAAATCAGTAATTTACTCTCTATCTCCACCGATTGGCCTGTTCTAGATAGTTCACATTAAATGGAATCATACAACATGGAGTCTTTTGTGTATAGCTTTCTAAAATTTAGCATAATGCTTTAAGGTTAATCCCTGTTGTAACAAGTATGAGTATTTCATATTTTATGGTTAATATTTAATTGTATGGATAGACCACATTTTATTCAGCCGTTTATCAATTGATAGGCATTTGGGTTGTTTCTATTTTCCAGCTATGAATAAACATAATCTTTAGGTATAATGCTGCCATGAACATCCATGCTTGTGTGTGTCATCGTTTCTCTTGGGTAGACACCTAGCAGTAACATTACTGTATCACGTAGTAACTCTGTGTTTAACATTTTGAGGAGCTGCCAAATTGTTTTCCGAAGTGGCTGAAACATTTTTACATTCTCACCAGCAACGTCTGCGGACTGTTATTTCTCTGCCTTCTCACAGAAATGTATGATTGTCTGTTCTTTGATCCTAGTCGTCCTGGTAGGTGTGACATGATGTCTCATTGTGGTTTTGAGATGCGTTTCCCTAATGACTAGTAATGCTGAGCATCTTTTCATGCGCTGGTTGGACATTTGTATATCTTCACTGGAGAAATGTCTATTCAAATTCTTTGCTCGTTTTTAATTGGATTATTTATCTTTTTACTAAAGACTTTGAGCTCTTTATATATTCTGGATATGAGTCTCTTATCACATATGTGACTTATAAATGTTTTTTCCCATTTTGTGAGTTGTCTTTTAACTTTCTCAATGGTATGGGTTTGAATTATTTCTGGTGTCCTTTCAATTCAACCTCAAGGATTCCCTTTAGTTTCTATTGTAAGGCTGTTCCGCTAGTGATGAATTCTCGGAATGTCTTAATTAGCATGTAGAATTCCTGGTTGACAGTTTTTCTTTTGTCCGTTTGAAGATGTCATCCTACTGCTCTCTGATGTTTTCTAAGTCAGCTGTTAATTTTATTGAGGATCGCTTGTATGTGATGAGTTGTTTTCTTTTACTGCTTCCGGTGTTCTCCCCTTATTTTTGGTTTTCAGTAGTCTGTGTTGTGTCTGGAAGTACACAGGCTTCCTGTTGGTTTTCACAGCTACTGTGGTTGCAAGGTGGCTGAATTTTAAGGATATTGTGGAATTGGTGAGAGAAAAATGGAAGTAGATCAAGTTACAGTGCACAGACCCTTCTGTTCTTACCAAGGTTTAGAGTTTTCATTGAATAAGTACTCTTCAGATCATTGCGAGCCTTTGGTTAATTTCCAGAGTTCTTGAAATTTTGATTTCAATCATTTTTGCTATCGCATTTTTGGCGGAGTGGATACATGGAGGGACTCAATATGTCATTCCAGAAGTCATGATCTCCCCTTTATCATATTTTGTTCTATTAAACTTCTATTCCTCTATGAAATCTTCTATTTACGGCTGTGATTTCTGTAATCCGCTGCAGACGAATAAGGACCGACCTGATGCAAATGTGACTTTGCGCCTATAATATGTCATGTGACCAAATCCATGAAATTTAAGAGCTACCAGCCAAGTAGTGTTGAAACACTGACTATCTCATTACTGTCAGAACAGTGAAAATTTCCCTTTTGTATAACTGGTTCATGTTGTATGTGGCAGTGGGGCAACTGTAATGTTCTCCTGATCCAATCATAGGTCTTGAAGGGAGCCTTGATTGTAGGATGGTATAGAGAGTGGAGAAAGATTCTTCCTTCAAAAAAAGGCTTGCAAAATAATGTCAGGCTTTGCAGCAGTTTTGACAGCTACCCTCCGTAGACTACAGAGTCAACCCTAGAGGAGCACCTGAAATGTCACTGAGAGACAGGCTGGAAAAAAATGAGACATCTTTAGAAAAATGACCAAGACAAAATCAGAGCAAGGGTCCATTAGAGCAGAAAGTTCAAAGAGAGCAGGCAGAGAAGAGCTCCTAGACTGTAGGGCCTGGGCCTCGCTCAGCTGCTAACTCCTGAATCTTATCCGTTGACTGACATAGACGAGACACTCCTGCATATTCACGTTGAAAGCAGGAAAGTTTAATGACAGTGACTTGGCTGAAGTCTGTTGAATATTTGCTCATTGCTCTTGGGGCGTTCATTGTTAAATTTCCCTTGTGATCCTTCTCACTTTGAGGGCATCATAAAGGAATCCCACGTATCTTATATGGTTATTATTTGCTTATAAACCTGCCCAGAGATTCAGCTGAGCTTTTCATTGCATTTTTGCAAATTGAAACACTAAATAGTACTCTCTCTCTGTTGCTTGGGCAAAGTTAGTGGCTAAGCCCTTCACTCCTAGAAGGCAGTTTCCTGCTTCTCGTTTACTACTGTATGAAGGCAATTAGTTTTGTAGATGAATAGGTTTAATATTTATTAAGCGCTCACAGGGCATTTGCACAATCATTTGAATATCGCTTATGTTCCTAGAATAGAGTGCATCATACATTTTTGCCCTTTTAAGAACAATTTATACCAGCAGGAATTAGAAGACCTCTATTTGAGTTCCAGCTGTGACCTTTACTGTCTAGGAAATGTGGACAAACCACTTAATGTTTCTAAGCTTTAATTTCCTCCCTTGTAAAATGGGTACAATAATACCTTATAATGCTACTGTACAGATCGAAAGAGCTCACAATTAAAGCACTTTATATAAAGCATAAAACATTCTTGTCTTTATATTCCTGAGGCTGATTCTTAAAATCCTGCCCACAGACTGGGGTAGTCTTCCTGATGGGGTGGGATTTAAGATAATTTTTCAGATGAATGAGGGCAGGAAGGCAGCTTGGCAGATGGCTGGTGGGTGGCTATTGCTGGGATGGGGGTCTGTGCAGAAACACGAGTGGAGGCTACAGGCAGGAGGAAGTGCAGAGGGAGCCCAGGCTAGGCTGGTGGCCTGAGAAAGGCAGTGAGTGTGCACGTTAAGAGCAGGAACGTTTCTCTTGGGCCTCTTCATTGTCTGCAGGTTAGATGTCTATGCGGATCTACAGATTCTTAGCCATTAGCTAAATGGGGGCCAGCATGTCATTCTGATTTTGGCGAAGCTCTGTGTGGCTTTCTTCTGTATATTTCTCTTTTCTGTTCTCTCCTCTTCCCCTCCGTCCTCCGTCTTCGTCTTCTTCTTCTTCTTCTATTTATTTATGTGTTTGTTTATTTATCTTTTGGTGGACCTGAAACTTGGAATTTGGTGACATTTCGCACTGACTGCATTGGGCACGTAGGAATTGCAGCACTAAGCAATGCCCCGCTGACACGACTGACGCTCCTGTGGATGTCAGCTCCTAGGGACAATTTACCTTGAGTTTTTCCCTCAGTCACAGAAGTTGAAGTATTTTTGAATGACATCTACATCTCGACCACCAAATTTTCACATGTGAACTGTTACCGAGAAAAGCTGGTAGAGTTGCTCTGCTTAAATGCAGAAAAAACTTCAGAAACCGAAATCCCAACACAGAATAAATTACAAAAAGAAGGTAACCACTTTTCAGAGGGAATACATTTTCTCATTTAATGGCTACATATTAAACAAAAAGATTATGGGCCGCAGATAGTAATCAGGTTTTATGTATTGGAGGAATGCCAAAAAAGAATGGCTCGACCCTCCCCTTAATTAGGCCAAAAACCTTTGTGGGGAGAAGAGAAAAAGGGCGTTTAATGACGTCTGCTCTGAGATAGATGTTAGATGTTTGGTAAAGCTGAGACACGAGAGAAAAAAACATCTTTCTCTAACCCCTCCCTGGTGACCTGGTGAAATGGTGCCTTTTCAATGACCAGCACCGCGATGTGTGGTCTTCATCACATCCTCGTCTGCCTTTCAGGATGGTGTTCCATCAGCCGACCTTATTCTTCTTGCCTTTTCAGGATGCTTCTAGTTAACCTCTGCTTTCATTCTACCAAAATGCTATGCTCCCCTGTTCTCAGAATGACCCTTGTTCTGCTCTGAAACGACCGACTGTTCTCCTCCCCTTCTTTGCAAAACCTTTTGAAATACTAATCTACCCTTCTTGCTTTGTCTCTTTCTCTTCCCATTCTCTCCTAAATCTTTGCGGTTTGGGATTTTCTCCCATCATTCTATTTCAGCCATGTTTTCTGAGATCAGCAGTGAAGTACTAATTTTCCCAGTAGTTGTGATCCTGGGTTGCTGGTCAAAGGATTGTGATAGGTGTGGGTGTCAGGATCAGATCTCCTAGATTCACATTTGAGCCACTTGACCGGCTGTGTATTTGTGAGCAGCTATTTAAAACTTTATCCTCTGTAAAATGGGCAAAAAGAATTGCACCTATCTAAGAGTTGTGAGGATTGTGCGGAATATATAAAACCGATGTAAAATGTTTAGCACAGACGGGGGCACAGAGTAAACATTCAGAAATTTAAAAATATTTTTATTGCATTTGGAAAGCAAATGAACAAGAGAGTTTCAAGAAAGAAGAGGTGACTGTTATGGGCGTATCCCCCCAAAAGATGTTGACATCTTAACACTTGGTATCTGTGAATGTGACCTTATTTGGAAATAGGGTCTTTGCAGATGTGATTAAGATGTACATTAACAAGAGGTCATACTGGAAATAAGGCAGGCTCTTGATCCAGTACAACTGGTGTCCTAATAAGAGAGAAGAGTGACACATAGGGAAACGCCTGTGAGGACAGAGACAGAGACTGGAAGAAGGCTGCCGTGAGCCAAGGGTGATGGCCACGACCAGCAGCTAGAAAGAGGCAGGAAGGACTCGGTCCAGAGTCTCAGAGGGAGCACGGCCTTGCCGACAACTGGATTCAGACTTCCAGCCTCCACGACGGTGAGAGAACACGTTTCTATTGTTTTAGCCACCCAGCCTGTGGTGCTTTGCTATGGCAGCCCCAGGAAAATGAAACAGTGACCAGCAACCAGGTGTTTTACAGGAATGGGGCATGAAAATGGAAAGAAAAAGGATGAATTTGCCAGCAAGGAGGCTATTACCGAGAGAGCTGATAGGGAAGTAAAGAGTCTGTCATGGTGTGAAGAGATATGGTGGCTATAGATGTGGAGCCTTTCCCCTTACGCTTATTAGTTGAAGAGAATCAGGAGATTAGGCGGAGGCATGACAGGGTACAGAGTAGGACTTGGACAGAAAAAGGAGGTTGTCCGCTTTTCAGTGGGAGGACAAGGTGTCAGGGGAGAGACATTTTTTTACATCGAATTGCTGAAGAGAGCTGCTGCAAGTCTTAGAGCTATAGACCCCTTGAAGGACAGAGCGACCCACTGATTTAACTGCCACCAAAAGCACGGCTGGAAGAATAGGTTTCCTAAACGGGGAGGGCACCTCGTTAGAAGCATTGAGACTAGAAATTAGGATAAGAAGTAGATGTAATGGCAAATGTTAAGATGGAAATAAAGTGTAATTAGTTAAGCTATAACACTTGTTTTGAAAATGTGAATTTGTTCCAACATGATTGATATATTAAGGAACAATTTGAGCATAGCTAGAGTTTCACATGTGCTAATTATGCGTAAGATATCCACAAGAAACACAGAAAACTCCACCCAACTGAACCAGGTCACAGAGGAGTATAGAAACTACACACACACACACACACACACACACACACACACACACACGCACACGCACACGCACACACACACACCCCCGCATCCCAGGCATCTACCTCTATGTCAGTTCACTGTCTGTCACATCTGTCCATATCTGGTGTTAAAAATTTCCTTCCAATTTCTGATAACACTCCTTCCACCGCTTGACTATAACTCACAAGCTGCATTTCTTTGTACACACCTTCCCCGAGTAAATTTCATGTTTTTTCAAGGTAAAGTGCAACATCTATTGTAGTCCTTACATAGTTCTTAACCATTAACATGTATGAAACTGACTACCACTTTGATTAGGTATCTATCCTTTTTTTTTTTTTTTTTGCGGTACGCGGGCCTCTCACTGTTGTGGCCTCTCCCCTTGCGGAGCACAGGCTTCCGACGCGCAGACTCAGCGGCCATGGCTCACGGGCCCAGCCGCTCCGCGGCATGTGGGATCTTCCCGGACCGGGGCACAAACCCGTGTCCCCTGCATCGGCAGGCGGACTCTCAGCCACTGCGCCACCAGGGAAGCCCCAAAAGTTTTTTTTAAATGATGGACCTAGATGAAATGGACCAATTCAATGAAAGACACAATTTGCCAAAACTCACAAACACAAAAAAGAAATAGACAATCTGAATTGCTTATATCTATTATAGAAATTTAATCAATAATTAATACCTTTTCAAAACAGAAAGCACCAGGTGCAAATAGGTTCACTGATGAATTCTATCAAACATACCAGTTCTCCACAGTCTCTTTCAAGAATAGAAGTAGAGGGAATATTTCCTAGCACTACCCTAATACTAAAGCCAGGCAAGGACTTCACAAGAAAAGAAAACTATAGATCAACACCTCTGATGAACAAAGATGAAAAAATCCTCAACAAAATATTAGCCAATTGAATTTAACAATCTATAAAATCATTATTCACCACAACCAAGTGAGATTTATCCCAGGTATGCAAGGCTGGTTCAACATTCAAAAACCAATGAATGTGACCCATCACATCAACAAGCTAAAAAGGAAAAATCACTTGACCATAGCAACAGATCCAGAAAGAGCATCACACAAAATGTAACATGTGTTCATGATAAAAATTCTCAGTGAACTAGGAATAGAGGGGAACCTCCTCAACTTGATCAAGAATAGCTACAAAAACTACAGCCGACATCATACTTAATGATGAGAAACTTGAAACTTTCCCACTAAGATCAGGTACAAGACAAGGATGTCCCCTATCATCACTGCTTTACAAAATTATACTAGAAGTCCTAGCTAATGCATTAAAACAAGAACGAGAAGAAAAAAAGATATATTGATTGGAAAGGATGAAATAAAACTGTCTTTGTTCACAGATGACATGATCGCTTATATAGAAAATTTGTAATAATCAGCCAAAAAAAAAAAAAAAGACCTCCTGGAACTAATGTATGAGTGATAAAGCAAAGTTACAGGAAACAAGTTTAATATACAAAGTCAATTGACACAATACCATTTATACTAGCACCCCCCAAATGAAATACTTAAATATAAATTTAACAAAATAGGTATAAGAACTATATGAGGAAAACTACAAAAATGATGAATGAAATCAAAGAACTAAATAAATGGAGAAATGTTCCATGTTCATGGACAGAAAGACTCAATATTTTCAAGATGTCAGTTCTTCCCAGCTCGATCTGTAGGTTCAGTGCAATCCCAATAAAAATCCCAGAAAGTTATTTTGTAGGTATTGACAAACTGATTCTAAAGTTTATAGGGAGGGGAAAAAACCCAGAATAGCCAACACAATATCGAAGAAGAACAAAGTTGTAGAACTAACACTACCAGATTTCAAGACTTACTATAAAGCTATGGTAATTAAGACAATGTGGTATGTCTATGGTGGAAGAGTAGACAAATAGACAAATGGAACAGAATAGAAAGCCTAGAAATAGAACAATGTACAGTCAACTGATCCTGGACAAAGGAAATACAGTGGAGCAAAGAGAGACTTTAAATAAATAGTGCTGGAACAGCTGACATCCAACATGCAAAAAATTGAATCCAGACACACACCTTACACCCTTCACAAAAATGAACTCAAAAAAAGATCATAGCTCTAAATGTAAAACACAAAAATATACAACTCCTAGAAGATAACATAGGAGAAAACCTAGATGACTTTGGGTATGGTGATGATTTTTTTTTTTTTTTTTTTTTTTTTTTTGCGGTACGCGGGCCTCTCACTGTTGTGGCCTCTCCCATTGCGGAGCACAGGCTCCAGACGCGCAGGCTCAGCTGCCATGGCTCACGGGCCCAGCCGCTCCGCGGCACGTGGGATCTTCCCGGACCAGGGCACGCACCCGTGTCCCCTGCATCGGCAGGCGGACTCTCAACCACTGCGCCACCAGGGAAGCCCTGGTGATGATTTTTTTAGATGCAACACCAGAGGCATAATCTGTGAAAGAAATAATTGGTCAACTAGACTTCATTAAAATTTAAAACATGTGCTCTGTGGAAAACTGTCAAGAGAATGAGAAGACAAGACAAAGACTGGGAGAAAATATTTCAAAAGGAAACATAGCTGATAGAGGACTCTTCTTCAAAATATGTAAAGAACTCTTAAAACTCAAAAATAGGAAAACAAACAACCTGGTTAAAAATAGGCAGAAGGCCTTCACAGATACTTCACCAAAGAAGACATACAGATGACAAAAAAGCATACGAAAAGATGCTCCTCATCATGTGTCATCAAAGAAATGCAAATTAAAATAATGAAATCCCACTACACCATTAAAATGGCCCAAATTTTTTTTTTTTTTTTTTTTTTTTGCGGTACGCGGGCCTCTCACTGGTGTGGCCTCTCCCGTTGCGGAGCACAGGCTCCAGACGCGCAGGCTCAGCGGCCATGGCTCACGGGCCCAGCCGCTCCACGGCATGTGGGATCTTCCCGGACCGGGGCACGAACCCGTGTCCCCTGCCTCAGCAGGCGGACTCTCAACCACTGCGCCACCAGGGAAGCCCCTAAAATGG
Organism: Lagenorhynchus albirostris; assembly: GCF_949774975.1. NCBI lineage: Eukaryota > Metazoa > Chordata > Mammalia > Artiodactyla > Delphinidae > Lagenorhynchus > Lagenorhynchus albirostris. Next base: position 3,762,398 of record NC_083111.1, read on the forward strand.
CCCAAATTTGAAACACTGACAACACCAAATGCTGGTGAAGATGTGGAGCAACAGGAATTATTCACTGCTGGTGAGAAGACGAAATGGTGCAGCCACTTTAGAAGACGGTCCGGCAGTTTCTTACAAAACAAAACGTACTCTTACCGTACACTCCAGAATTTTCACTATTTGGTACTTAGCCAAAGGAGTTGAAAACTTATATTTCTACAAAAACTTGCACAAAAATGTTTATAGCAACTCTATTCATAATTTCCAGAACTTGGAAGCAACCTAAATGCCCTTCAGTAGGTGAATGAATAAATAAACGGCAGTCCATCTAGACAATGGAATATCATTCAGCACTAAAAAGAAATGAGCTCTCAAGCCATGAAAAGACATGGAGGAGTCTTAAATGCATATCACTGAGTGAAAGAAGCAAATATGAAAAGCCTACAGATTCTGTTTCATTCCACCTATATGACATTCTAGAAAAGGCAAAACTATGGAGACAATAAAAAAGAAATCAGTGGTTGCCAGAGGTTGGGTGGTGAGGAGGGTTGTATAGGCAAAGGATTTTAGGGCAGTGAAAATCCTCTGTGTGATACCATAATGGTGGATGCATGTTATACATTTGTCCAGACCCACAGCATATGCAGCGTGAAGCGTGAGCTGTAATGTAAAGGGTGGACTTCGGGTGATTGTGATGAGCCAACGTAGGTTCACCATTTGCAATAAATGTACCATCTGGTGGCAGGTATTGATCATGGGGGAAGCTCTGCATTCGTGGGTGCAGCAGGTATATGGAAAATCTCTGTACACCCCCTCAATTTTCTGTGAACCTCAAACAGCTCTGAAAAAATGAAGTCCAAAGAAAAAAGGAAAACCAAGAAAAAAAACCCCAGTGACCTCTTTCATACCCATGACTTGAGTCATCTTATGCTGAGTGGCTTTACCTATTGTATGTTATACCCTGTGAAGCTGTGTCAAGTTGATTGAACTTGTTTTAAAAAGCCGCTGAGTTTATACAACTGGAAAATACAGTCAACCCGGTCAGACCCTCAGTGTTGTGTCAGTACATTAGTTATGACCTCTCTGGCAGTGACACCAGGTGCATGCTCGTGTAGTGGAAATGTTTTTCATTTTCCTAGATTTTTTTCCAGGCAGGTGCCACAGAAGGCAGATGAACATGGTCAATGATTTCTAGGCTGTTAGAGAATCCAGCCATTACATAGGGTACCTGAAACTGTGAATGATGGATCCTGTGGTACCTCGTGTTTCCCGGCAGCCTCCAGGATATATGCTAAGTGCTAAAAGGCAAACACTAATTCTTTTGAGTGGAGACCACCCTGCTCTAGTATAGAATGGATGTATCTACTACAGAAGTTGAAGAAGGTAGTGAATGTACTGTCTTTGTTTTGTTTCTTTTTTCTTAACATAGCATCAACTGGGGAGCTTAAAGATGGACATCTTCTCAATGTAAGATCATAGACATTTACCTTAGGTTTGGCTGATTAAAAAATACTGAAAACCATCTCTCTTTACAAGATCTCCTTGGTTACGTACCAGCCAAGAAGTATAACTGCTCTTTGGCAAGCAGTACGGCTCTGGCTTTTAGGCTTAAAATTTCAAACGCAGTTCTCATTTTTTAACCCCTATGTTTGTTTCCTGAACAAAATTCCTAAAGTTATACATCTTGCTGTATGTGAATATATGTGCTCTAAGAGCTCATAACTTATGTAATCAGGCTTACATTTCATTTGGTAATAGTTTTGAAGGTGTAGTTGGAATACGAGCCATCATAGATACTTAAGGAAGGGCTCATGTATTCCCCCTCCATTTCCTTTCCTGTATTTCTACTAAAAACATTCCTTGTTTTTAAAAAATTGTTGCCAGTAGTGGATGAGGAAGACCATTTAGTATCTCAAGGGGAGATGGATAGTAGTTCTCGTTCTCAGACAACACTGTTGTTAAGGTTACCGAATGCTGTGTGGAACCCAAAATAAACTGGGACACATCAATTTGTTACCTTTGTCTTTAAAGTCTGATTTGCCACAAAATTAGGCTTTTGAGAGAAAACTAATCCACACAAGCAGGTTCTCAATGGCAGAGATGTCTCATTCTTGTTTGCCTGATAGAGTATCAAAATTAATATTTATGGACCACCTGCAAAGGGCCAGGTTTGTGTGGAGTATTCTACATGGGACATTTAATTAAATGTCCTCCACCTGCTAGGATGCAGGCTACAAAATAACAGGTCACTTGAAAAGAGCAACGGGCACAGACTTTTGTGAGTCTAGGTATGCAAACTGTATCAGCCTTTCATTATATCACGTTGTCCATACGTTTAGAGACTGAGGTACTCTAACAGATTTCAAAGAACAGGGCAGGGGGTATCACTCATCCTTCAAAGAGAAAACTCTTCTAAACTGGGAATAATATTTTCCTCTTTTTAGTCGGAAGTAATCATAGTAGTTACTGGTTAGAGACTTCCCTCTCTAAAATGTGCCACAACCTAGGCCATCATATCACTAATCCATTCACCCCTTTGACTGCACGGGTATAAATTATGACGTATTGGATATGTTTTAAATCATGGGGATGTGATGTACAGCAGGGAGACTATACTTAATAATACTGTATTGTATATTTCAAAGGTGCTAAGGGAATAAATCTTAAAATTTTCCAACACAAGAAAAAATCTGTAATTATGTATGGTGACAAATAACTGGACTTATTGTGTTGATCATTTTGCAGTATATATAAATATCAAATCATTATGTTGTGCACCTGAAACTCATATAATGTTATATGTCAGTTATACCTCAATTAAAAACAGTTATAACCATCGTAGCCATGAAATTTCCTCATCAACCAAATGAAGAGGAGGTTATGGGATGCAGAGTTCACTGAGGTACAATAAAGCTCTCTCTTGTCCCAGAATCAGGAGGAGTGAAATGTTTGCCACTTGGCGATCCCTCAGTAAGTGCATGGAGGTTTACGCCATCCCATTAACTAGGCTGCCCTCCCCGCACAGCTGTCCACAAGGTGGTCTTAGGATGCCTGGTGTGAATGGTCAGAGATGGCCTTGCTTCTAGGTCTTGTCCAGCGTCCCTCGGCTGTCAGTAGTGTGAAGGTGGAGATGTCTGCATCCCCTCACATCCTGCACAGATTTGCCATCAGCCTAAGCTTTGGATGGCTTTGATTTAATACTGAGGTTCGTAACTTGTGGGAGGGTCACAGTCCTGATCTTCTGAGATCACTTGATTATATCACGGATTAAGACACCTGATTGGTCACTATAGATCATGCCTGCAGCTTCCATAAATCTTCTTAATGAATCAAGGAGATGGGAGCAAGGCTCTCTTTCCTATTCTTTAGTTTTCATTTGTATTCATTCTTTGACCATTTCTTTCTTAAAACTCTTACAAGGGTCTGGTGCACAGTTGTTGACGTACATTTGTTGAGCTCTCTGAAAAGTTGGTCGTTGTGTTACCAGGAGACCCTTGATGGCCACGCTCCATTCAACCTAGATCAACTTCACAGAGTCCAGCAAAGCTTCAAGTTCTTTCTGTGCCAATATGATCCGTCCCATTGCATAAATAATGAATGAATCTCATTTTATAATGCTAATGAAGAATATGAGCTCTCCAGGAAGCTAAAAGCTTGAGTTCTAGCAAATATTTGAATAGCTTTTAATTTATCCAAGTGATTGCGCTCTGCCCTTCAACCTTTGTTACTTAAGACATTACCCACATCTTCCTGTGTTTATTTCTCAACTCTGGGCAATGACATTTGCTTCCTTCACTGCCTTTCCCAGGAAAGAATGTGGGTCTATACAAGATCGAATGTGCTCTTATTAACTTGGAGATAGTTCTAAAGTTTAGAAGTACGGACAGCTGGTTAACACCTTATGCCGTCGTAAGTAAGCAGCTCATTTTTCTCATACCTTGTCTGTCTTCATTCTGCAACATGCAGAACTTGTATCAGGACCAGTGGGAGTTATGTTTCTGCTTCCAAAAGAAGCCTAATTCTCACAGGACATCAAAATAGCCTGCTCAGATAGTATTAGCAACAGGGACTCGGGAAGAGATGCAGTCTGCAGCTGGCATTTGAACGACGTAAAAGACAGATGCATGCAGTATGTAAGTAGTTGGTGACTGTGTTGGTCAGAAGAGCCTTAAATTCAAACATATTCTCTGTATTTATTTCAACCTTAGGCCAGGAAGACAGGCTGTATATAAAGATGACTGTTTCTTTTACAGCCATTGTACTGTAGAAGAAATAAAAATCTATCTTGTTTGGTGACTTTGCTAAGGGAAGAAACAACAGCACTCTCTCCTAGAGCAAACTGTGCAAAATCTACTTTGATACTGAGAACTGCACGCCTGACATTTGCAGGGACACTTGCCATCGTTAGGGGGATGCTGGAAATTAAGTAGCAAATTAAGTAGCTCTATTACTTCAGGTGGGATTAAGACCGTCACTTGTGATGCAGTGTGAGAGTGAGAGCATTTTCCCCTGAATGGCAGCGTGAACGGGGGTGCTGAAACACGCTTGACAGTGTTCTAGTTGGCAAACGCTAGCATTTTAATAAGTCAGTACTGCCGAGAGTTCGATGTAAGAGCTCATCTGAAAGTGAAATAAACTGATGTAAGCTCAGACCAGCGAACACTGTCACCATCCTCAACAAAGTGTACATGCGAGTTTGGAGCTCATGTATGAGTAACCTTTCAAAATAATGCACGCGTCTGATCACATGCTCTAGTGAATGCCATGAAAATCCCTGCCATGGTTTTTGGAGAGAAATAAACATAATTTATATTTGGCATCAGCATGAACTGGTAATTGTCTTGGGATAAAAAATACTAAGCAATATTTTAAAATCACTTGCGTGCTGGAGAGCTCTGCTTCCCATAAAGCAATCAGTGAGAGGAGATGGAAACTAAGGTGATTATTTAGATCTCAGCATAAAGATTTTTGGTGTTTTCTGAACATTTGAAATACTTAGTCCTGTTTGGGGGCAATTGTTCCCTTACAGCTAGTCGCTGATCACTTTTTAAATACATTTTTAAAAGCTCTGCGATTCTATCTTTTGCCTTTGGCCATTATTTATTATTATTATTATTATTACATCTGATTGTCCAAGTGTTGTTCCCGGAGAATATTCAAATCCCCTTCAAAGGCATGGAGCCTCTTAAAACTAACCATATATTGAATTATTTTTTCCCTTCTGTTGGAAAACAGTTGGAAATAAGTTGACTGTTAACTATTGTTCCCAAGTAAGTCCCACCAAGATCCCTGTGTTCCTTTCTCAGCGAGATAAACTTCACATTATTGCAACACATGACACATGTAATGCTTGCACAGTTCCTGTGGAGAATCCCTGTTCAAACGCTGTCCTGGTTACTGTTTTATGTTGCTTCTGGAGAGGAAAGAAGGGCCCGCCCAACATGACATAGAAGATTCACACTGCGTGTCACCACAGAGAAGGGCGTGGAAGGTGGCACCAACCCCCTCCCCAGCTTTAAAGCAGGACCTGTTATCTGGCCAAATCTTTATTTCTGCCACTCTCAATGATAAGAGGTTCAAATCTGTGCAAATGCATTGGAAAAAAGGATGCAGAACACATGTGGAGAGCCAAATCCAGGGTGGTTCTCTTTGTCCGTTTGGGCTGTTATAGCAAAGCTCCGCAGACTGGGTGGCTTATAAACCACAGAAGTTAACTTCTCGTGGTTCTGAAGCCTGGAAGCCTGAGACAAGGGTGCCAACGCGGCCGGGCTCTGGAGAGAGCCCTCTTCCAGGTTGCTGGCTTCCAGCTTCCCACTGTATCTTCACGTGGCCCAAAGAGGGCAAGAGAACTCTCTGGGGACTCTCCTATAAGGGCACTAATCCCACTCCTGAGGCCTCCACCCGCATGACCTTATGACTTCCCACTGTCCCCACAGTGCCATCACGCTGGAGGGGTAGGTTTTCAACATGTGAATTTAAGGGGACATACAGTGGTCATCTTTGAATGCTGTGAAAAGTAGTTTTGTGTAGAGGGTGAAGAGATAGCAGAATAAACCCTGCAGAATGGTCTCTAGGTCCCTTGCTACCATGAGATGCCCTCCTCCTTGCTTATTTTGAAAGAGCCAAAGTAAGTCCAGGCTTAGAGCAGGAGAAGCCCCTCATTTTGACAAGCACGTCATGTGAGGGTCCATCCATTTTGCTGTGTGTGACATGCATTGTGCAGCTTTCCTTGTAATTGTTGCTGCTTCCACCTAAACCAGACTTGTCCTTATTATAGGGCCCCCTGCCAGGATCACCCCCAAACCCACCGTCAGCATATTCTCATCAGCGCTATTTGCAATTTTAATAATAAAACATGACATTCCTTGAACCCTAGATGCACTTAAGTCAACATTTTGTGTTTCTCCACAGCCCTTCCCGCAGCATCACCTCCTGCCACACACAGGCCCTCAAATATCTGTGAAGTGGGTAAACCTGAGACTGCTAGTGAGTTTAAACACATATTTCAAAATTTAGATTTCCTTATGGGTGGAATCCACAGATTAAAAAGGTTGTGGTAGGGAACCCTAAAGTTTCCAGGTTTAACTGATTCCAGTTTAGGGCTTGATCTTGATGGTTTTCATGGAATCCAGGATTGTACAGATAAGTCCAAATGGGTTGCCCACTGACAACGTGCTTCCTCTCTTTCTGGTACCCAGTGAGGTTGGGGACAGAGCTCAGTCATAATCGAATCAAAGCATTTTATAGAAAAAAGTACTTGTGGAGTCAGTTTTAGGAACAGTCTGTATCCTGTTCTCTAAAACTGGTCTGTAAATTACAGAGTGGCACAGCTGTGTGATAGTGAGACCAAGAGAGGAACTTACAGAAGTCATCAACACCACCAGAAATATGGACATTTATAAGATTTTTGTTCCCTTATAAAATGCACATAGTGGCTCCAATCATATGATAATACACAGATTAATGTTCAAAACATTTCATCAGGACTTCCCTAGTGGCGCGGTGGTTAAGAATCCGCCTGCCAATGCAGGTGACACGGATTAGAGCCCTGGTCTGGGAAGATCCCACAGGCCTCGGAGCAACTAAGCCCGTGTGCCACAACTACTGAGCCCGTGTGCCGCAACTACTGAAGCCCACTTGCCTAGAGCCTGAGCTCCGCAACAAGAGAAGCCACCGCAATGAGCAGCCTGCGCACTGCAATGAAGAGTAGCCCCCGCTCGCCACAACTAGAGGAAGCCCACGCACAGCAATGAAGACCCAACGCAGCCAAAAATAAATAAATAAATAAATTTAGAAAACAAGCAAACCAAAAAAGTCTCATCCTCGGGACTGGCTTCTCAATAATCAACCTTAGAAACATCTATAAGGTTATTAGGGCTTCACTTCCATGTGTTTTCCTTTGTCTCATAAATACGTGTTAATTTTTGTCTCAAGCATAAACGTAGATTGTAGACTCTTTTACATGAGTCCAATTCTCTCTCTCTTCCTCCCTCCCTCTCTTTTTTATATCTACCTATCTATCTATCCATCCATCTAGCGTTTTTCTATTGAATTAGAAAGGAAGGGATGTAGGGATGATATTCTCGATAATCCTCCAAAGAGTCAAGCTATAGTTATTTCAGTCTCTTAAATGCCTGTGGTAACTCATTCTTACTAATCCATCTGGCCACCAGATTTCACTGGTGTCAACACTTCTGTGCCACAGTGAAAATGTAGTTTTAGCTCTTGTTTTCTGTGAGAATCATTTTGTGGGTAATGGTGAGGGGGTGTTAAGGGGAAACCCAGTCCAACTTGATGGCTTGCGGGCCAGGAAAATGAGTCACGTTTCAAGCATGAGAGCGAAGCCTTAGGCACTGAACTCTAGTTACTCCTAAATTGTCTCTAGCAGTGCCCCGAGTCTACTAACAGGAGGCGTCAAACAAATATCTGCGTGGTTCCCGTGAAATATTTTTCATTCTCCTTTAGCCAGACTCAGAGACTGAGTTCACGGACAGCAACCTCCAGACCCGAGGGCTGTCTCACTGTTTGAGGGTCTGAGTTTCGTGAACAGCCCTCCCGGACACGCCGGGGTGCATCCGCCCAGTGGTACCCTGCACCCTTTTCTCTGCAGCCTTCTCTGCCTTCAACACCCCAGCAAGCCGACAGGAGGCTTCTGCTGCCCTAATTCAGTCAGTTCTGTGTGTCGCCATGCCTGTGCTTTACTATTTAAATGTGCCTCAGTGTAGTGTCAGCATTTGCAGAAATGGTTAACCTTTGCCCCGAATGGGAATAGAAACGAGGTGCCCCGTAAGCCAGGCCTCTGCCCACAGAGCCCAGGAATGGTGGACGGATGCTGTCAGCCCGCTTACACTTAGAGCAAAATGGAAACCTTCCCCACTCAGCAGATGCAGAGGACATTTTAACTGAATCGGCCTTAATATTGTTTAAGCGTTTGCTCTTGCAAACGAAATATTACATAATTCCCTAGAGAATATTGTCGAAACTGGGGAGCTGGTCCTCGCAGTACAGTCACGCCTACACACTCACACATGACATTCATTTGATAGCACAGCTGCGTCTACACAAGGGTGATTGTGTAGACGGGAAGGGGTGGGAAGGGAGAAACTATTTGATTTACGCGTGAAACACCGATTTGTGATTGTCGTTACAGTTTTGTTTTGTTTTCCTCCGTGGACCGGACCGGGTTCACCTCCTGGGTTAAATCTTACGACTGTTTCTGGGTGCCCTGGGGTGGAAAGGCCTTGCACTATGGGATCCAGTCATGTTGAATTAAAGTCCTTGCTCAGAAACTTAGGGCCCAGGGGGCTTTGGGCACATGACACAACCTCTCTGAAGCTCCCTTTCCTCTTTTGCAAAATGGAGAGAATTACGTGTCTCTCAGGGTCGCTGCAAGGATTTGAAGTCACATGAAAGCGTTTGGCCACGACCCTCCTTCTCTCAGCAAACCTCAGGCCTTGGCCTCGTCACTGTTGTTACGACACCAGAAAGACATCTAGGATCTTGACTTGGTTTTTGTTGTGAGATTGGGTTCGTTCTAAGTGAAAAAACCCCAAATTCTTATTGTAATTCTGAAAATGAATGGACTTATGAAAGCCTCCAAGATGCTCATGGAACACAAGAAGGGAGAGAACCTTAAAGTGACGTCAGCCTGGAAGGAATGAGCCCACGAAGGACTCAAGAGTGAAAACTAAACAGAACCCAAACAAACAAAACTCAAAGTCTCTCAGAGTCACCGCTGTGTCCCTGGAGGTGTTTCAGGTGAGGCACTGGGTCGGACGGGGTGGATGTAGTTTCTCTGACCGTCGAGAACAAGGCGCGTGACCGGTGATCATGAGAACATACAAAGCCTGGTGTACTTTCTCAGAGTTCACCCAGCAAATTCTGCCGTGGATAGGCCCTGTAATGGGCCTCTGCATATCGGTGGGAGGGCACTAGACATGGAGTTTAGTTTCCCAATTTGCCCCGTGAAGCAAGGGCCCTGGTTATTGTGTCTTCAGAGCGAGCTCTCAGGTGTGCTGGTTACTCAGTACTCTCTCGTTTGGTAGAATTTTGACTTTGTTAAGCTGACTTTTGATCCTGCTAAAAGTCCTTCAGCTATTTTTTTCTTTCTCTCTCTTTGGAGAAGTTGGCCATTGATCATAAAATGATAGCGCCCATGGGCCCATGGAAAACAGTAGAAATTCTGCCTTAAAAAGAGCCTCAGCATATGGTCTAGCATTTCTTTCACAGTTTGGGTGATCTGACTGACACACACAGCTCTCCTCTCCTCTGACTCCACCACCACAGATTTCTATCCTTTGTGACTGAATTATTCTTTTAAAAGTCAGGCAGGTGGTTTATGGAAGAACTACTTTCAAAATATTTTGTGACGTGTTTGTTGAATGACTCTTAAGGCTTAGAATGCTTGTCTAATTCTCCAGTTAAAACCAAGCTTTAAAACTCTTTCTTCAAGATGTGGTATATTGTATACAATGGAATATTACTCAGCCGTAAAAAAGAACAAAGTAGTGCCATTTGCAGCAACATGGATGGACCTAGAGATTATCATACTAAGTTAAGTAAGCCAGACAGAGAAAGACAAATATCATATGATACCACTTATATGTGGAATCTAAAAAATATGATACAAATGAACTTATTTACAAAACAGAAATAGACCTACAGACATAGAAAAACAAATGTATGGTTACTAAAGGGGAAAGGAGGTGGGGGAGGGATAAATTAGGAGTTTGGGATTAGCAGATGCAAACTATTATATATAATGGATAAACAACAAGGTCCTACTGTATAGCACAGGGGACTATATTCAATATCCTGTAATAAACCAAAATGGAAAAGAATATGAAAAAGAATATATATGTGTGTGTGTGTGTGTGTGTGTGTATATATATATATATATATATATATACATATATATATATAAAACTGAATCACTTTGCTGTACACCAGAAACTAACACAACATTGTAAACCAACTATAATTCGATAAAAGAAATTTTTAAAAGTCCTCTCTTCTTCAAAGGGGAGTGAGGAAAATTTTGGAGGTGACAGGTTTATTACCTTGATTTTGGTGGTGGTTTCATGGGTATGTGCATATGCAGCTCATCAGATTGTGTATCTTAAATATGTACAGTTTTGCATGTCAATTATATCTCACTAAAGCTGTTAAAAATAAATTAATTTGAAACTCTCTTCTTGAACTTTTATTAAATGAAATAAAGTAATAACATAGTGACCATTACTTAATATTTGCCCTAACTCAAGGAAAAGGTGCAGTTTTAATATTCTAGCCTATGAGTACATCTAATACTGATTTTTTGTATTCCAGACAATGTAGTTTGATAATAATATTCCTAACATGCGATGTGAATATTGAGGTAGATTACCAAGGAAGTCTAGGATTTTCTTCATGGTCTGGGGTGGTTCATTTGTAGCTCAGACAGATGGGTTATACAGCATTGTAAACTGCTTTTCAGCCCTTTAATTCTTGGAACACTTTTATGACAACAAAATTGTGTGTGTGTGTGTGTGTGCGAGAGAGAGAGAGAGAGAGAGAGAGAGAATGAAGAAGACCAGGTCTAATATTGTAAATTTTAGAAATAGATGCCTGCCTTGAAGTTCTGTTTGCAAATGTTAATAATTTTCAGAAGATAGTTCATATTTGGTTCAGTTATAGCTAATTTTTAAAATGGGGATTAACTTATGTCTAGACGTGAACATTTTGCCTTTGCTTCTAGTGATGTTATTTCTTCAGGAATTTTAATACAGCTTGAATATAAACCTGTAGCATACTCATATATCCCAATGTGACCATAACACTATCTGGGTGTTACAGAGCTCTTGTCTACCAGCTCTGTCATGACTACTGGGTCTCAACTCTGTCCTTCACAGATGTAAATGTGAATCTTTGGGAGATTTGGCTTATAAGGAAAGGTAGATTCTTAAAAATAAAAACCTTACTCTCTAATTATAAACAATCCCAGTGAGAGAAAGGGGGAAATTATATAATAAAGTGATTACACAGAGATTTCTTTTATGAACTAAAATTTTGAAAGCTATGTTGTAAAATGCATATAGGGACAAAATTAAGAACACATTAAAAACAAACAGCAGGAACTTTCATAAAAGATCTCTGTAAGGTAAAGCTTTGTGCACCTGGAGATGTGGAAAAGGCCAGTGGTCCTTTAAAGCGAATAAGAAGGGATGAGGGATGTGAAATGGTGAATGTGAACGAAAGCCAGGGAAAAAGTAGAACTACTGAACTCTGACAGGACTTCAGTGAGGAAAATTTCTAACCTGGAAATATAAGGCAGATTAGGTGGAATTTCAGCCCAAGAAATTGAGGGTGTAGTCAGATAAAATACGTGGCATAGATGTACTTCCAAATACATGCGGAATCCTTCTTCTTCCCTCTGCGTCCATTTCCAACATCCTAGTTAAGGTCACCACGTTCTGTCACGCGGATTCACACCCTAGTCTCTTCTTTAGTCCCCCCACCCGGCTTTCACGTTACCGCCCTGCAATCCTTCTTTTGCAGAGCAGTCGGGAATCTTTTAAAAACATAAACCAGGTCACGCTATCTCCTGCTTACAATCCCATCCCTGACGGACGCTACATGTCCACCTCGCTGTCCTCCACCCGTTCTGGCTTCTCCTGGCCGAACAGCCCAGGGAACTTCTTTTTGCTCCACACTTGAACCAACCAAACTCATTCCCATGTTTGGGCTTTTCAAAGATTATGGTAGCTGTTCCCTCTGCTGGCAGTGCTCTCTCGTTAATATCCAGCAGCTGAATAGCTTTTGTCATTCAGATCTCGGCCTGAACGTCACCTCCTCCGAGAGGCCCTCCCTGGACATCCCATGTGAATGACAGCCCATTCAGTCCCTGTAGAGAGCTGAGCACGTCATTGCCTTTCTCCCATGTGTGTTTATTCTCTCTCACGTTAGGAGGGATGTGCCAGGAGAGTAAGTACCCTGTCTGTCTGATTCCTTGCTCTCTCTCCCCAGTGCCTAGAACGGTGCCTGGTATCTAATGGCTCTCAATAAAAGTTTTTGCATGAGTGACAGAATGCATGAATAATTAAGAGCTGAGGGAATTCAAAGACCAAGGTCATCAATGCAGGTTCGGGTTGGTGTCTTGGGGATGGTTTTGGAAGAGGTGGAATTGGGCTGGAAATTTGTCTGGGGCCTGGAAAGGTGGAGGAAAGGCCTGGGCACACACTGTGGGTGGGGAGATTAGTAGGAGGGAAGACATTAATGGGGAAGGCCCACAGCCCTCGGGAGCTGGTGAGGAGCTTGCGTGGCGGGAATGGCAGAGAATGAGACTGAACAGAGTGGGATCTGAGTAAAGGCAGGGGTATTGGAAAACTACAGAGCAGCTTGGTGACTTGGTGGAGACTAGAATGTGTGTTTTTATGTGTGCAAAATAAAACTATGTTTAATGCACAGGAAATTATGTCACAATTAATTTTCTAAACAATTTCTTCACTTATACACAAAATAATTTTTGTTAAATGACTCTAGAACACCTCATTACTGTATCTGTTAATTCTACTGATGTTCACACAGACATAAAGTAAAACGTTTTTCTTTAAAAATAATATGCGCTCTTCATTTTAATTTATTAGACTTGGCTCGTAGCTTTACAAAATCCCACTTACAAAGTCATAATTAATATATGGCCTATTTCATTTTATTTTCAGAAAAGAGCTATGTAAGCCATTTCATAATTGGGAAATGTGACATTTCCTAATAGAGCTTATTTTTCCTATTATAAAACTTGCCCCGGGCTTCCCTGGTGGCGCAGTGGTTGAGAGTCCGCCTGCCGATGCAGGGGACACGGGTTCGTGCCCTGGTCCCACATGCCGCGGAGCGGCTGGGCCCGTGAGCCATGGCCGCTGAGCCTGCGCGTCCGGAGCCTGTGCTCCGCAACGGGAGAGGCCACAACAGTGAGAGGCCCGCGTACCGCAAAAAAACCCAAAAAACAAAAAACAAAAAAAAAAACTTGACCAACTTAAATGCTCACAACCAGAGTTTGTCTATAAAATAAAAAAAAATCAAAAACATACAAAAAACCTCTCAATCCTTTTTAACACTGCAAAGATGGGCTATGTTAACACTGAGCTCACACCAAGGTCGTCTTCAGCTGCCTTGGTTAAGAGTAAACCTGACTGACAGTTTTGAACCAAATGTGCTGGAGGCCTGTGTTGTGAGTTTGTGTGCTTCCTATATAACCTTGGACTAGCTACTTTAGCTCAATTTTCTCAACTGTGAGATGGATTCAATGAACAGTGTATTTGCAAAGATGCAAACTGTGGCTGAAATCAGCCTTATGCTAATGATGGCCTGTCCTGACGGATTTCCTGTCCTCTAACTTCCACCAGCCCTAAGAAATGCTATTTTGTAAAAATCCATCAGATTTGCTTAGGTTGAGACTTTTTGTTCAGAACAGCATCGATCTCCCAATGAACACATGCAGATGGAGTAATGGTGAAAATCTCAACGTGGAAAACTAAGGCTAACCACAGCCGTCTTGATGCAGAAAGACATCTCAGTGGCACTGAGGCAGGAAGTGGGGCTCAGCTTTATGTAAGGAGGGCACCTGCCTCAGGAAAGGTGGTGAGATGTGTGCCGGGACCATCCCCCCCTGGTCCTCTGAGCTCCTCCGGGCCCACGCCTGCTGGAGAAGCCGGCCACCTGTCCTCTTCCTGTGGAACTACTGTGAGAGGCGGATTACTATTTGCTCTGCTTTTTCTTCAAGCAGGAGGACCCTTCCTGCCAGGATCTCAGAACAAGGCAGATACTTCAAATCTCAGAAACCAAGGACCCAAAAGTGGGAGGAAACTGGTGGTGACAGAGTGTACTTGTAAAGTGACGTCTTCAGGAGCGAAACCCTGGAGATGGGGCAGAAGGGACTCGGGGAGCAGTATTATTACAGTGTATCACAGAGAGGGAGCAGGGCGGGGGCGTGAGGATGGGGAGAGGTGAGACCACCGCGGGGCCCAGACAAGTTTAGGACAGCGGTGTCCTAACCAGAGAGCAAGAAGCCTTGGTCCCCAGGACCCCATAAAGGGGACCCATAAGGAGAGAGTGTCCTGAGACAAGTAGCAAGCTGAGGGGTAAAGCTGGAAGTGGCTCAGAAACAAAAAGGCAACAGCAGAATGGAAATGCATGCTTATATCTGGGAGTGAGAAGTAGCAGAGCCAAGATTGAATCAGCGATGTAGGACATGCCAGAAACGATCTCCCGGGACAGAAAGAGAGAGAGAAATAAAGCAAGGCATGGGTGGGGAACAAAAAGTAAATCAAGGTGTTTTGGAAAAAGAAACAAAAATTTATAATGATAGCCATAAAAAATAGAGCGGAACACAACTTCTAGGGTTATAGAAAGACTATCACATATCAACGAAAGGGCCCATCAAGTTCTACACACAGCTGGTGGAAAGAGGCCCATGTCCAGGTACACAGTGGCAGCTGTTGGGAGTGCTAAGGATAATCCAATAGGTGTTCGTTAAAAACAAAAAAAAGATCCTGCTAAACCATATGAATAATTCACATTAGCACATTTACACCAATTTCTATGGGCTTATATTGTCTGAAAGAAATTATCATACTTACGAGTTTGAGTCCATGTTCTGCTTTTCTGGGCAATGATGGCCAATTCAGTACTTTCTAAAACTCTGCCTTCTGATCTGTAGAAAGAGGTACAAATATAATCCCTTATATTGGTTGTGAACATCAAACTATCAGTATAGGTGGCTTCTCATATACTACGAAAAGTAGAGAAAGCAACTTAATGTGATAAACTGGAAAAATTAGTGTAAACTCATGACCTTAAAAAGGTGCAGATTTCTTCAATCTGTCACCAGTAATTGTCCCAACAGCAGCAGCACTTTCACCCCCCCCCTCATGTGTCCCTAGTGCCCATGTTTTGTACGTAGTGTTGCAGACCACGAAAAAGAATCAGGATACCTGGGTGGGAAATTGATTCCATGTCTCCCAGTGGGAAAAACAGAATTGGTCTGGAATATCATTTTGTTGTCCGGAATCAGTAATAGCTTCAAAAATGTCAAGGGCAGTGCTGAAGCACAGAAGGAGAAATTCAAAGGGGTTTGCATTTGCTAAGCTGGAAGTGTTATCTTCGTAATAATGATGATAATCGTAATAGTTAATTGAAATAAGTGGAGACTGTGAAAAGCCATGCATTGGTAATTGCATTCAAAAGAGAAAAGTGAATATGAAATGTACAAAATGTAGTTGTAATACAAAGAAGGGTATATATAATAGTATATGTTTAATTATTTATTGATTTTAATAAATAAAGGAGTGTTAATAAATGGAATTCCTGTAAAGCCCTGTGCATTTGAAATTTTAATAAATTCACTTCTATAAAAGATGTAAACAGTCTGCAAAATGCAATGGAAAAATTACCCACAGAGTAGAATATTCGATGGTGTAAATCTTATCTTTCAACCTATCCACCGTGATTTTGGATAATTTTGATGTCTTTCAGCATAGCATAGTTTTTATTACCTGGAATATAAAAGAAAGAAATTAGAAAAAATGAATCATTAGCAATTTAATTTAAATGATGAGTAATTTCCATCTCTCCTACATTTTGCAAATTGTTTATATCCTCCATAGATGAAAATGTATTAAAATTAAAAACTACACATTTACTTTATGGATAGCTTGAATATATGAGTATTTTGTTTCTTATTTTAATTATGTATTCAAATATCTTGAAAGTACCATCGTAACAATGTGTCTGCTTCAAAATATTTGTGCTTATCAGGCTTTAGTGAGAAAGTGTCTTTCCAAAATACTTACTGACAACCTGTAGCCAGTTTTAGATGAGAACGGCTGAGCTAAGATAAGTTTAAAAAATAAGCAAGCTTTCCTTAATGCTTTAGCCTTTATCCCAATACCCGTATTCAAGGGGGAAATGTGGGCTTCAGAGAGAGACAGATCCTTTCATTAGGGAGACAGCTGAAGCTCAGAGAAGCAGAGTCTGGCCTCAAATCCTGGTCTCAATCTGGGGCAGATGACACAGGTTTTCTGAGCGTCAGTTACTTTGTCTGTGAAATGGGGCTGATACCTATACTAGAGTGATCTCTGTGACATTGGCCATCCCACCCAGGGCACATTTGCGAGAGAAGAAGGGCTCCATTAATCATTACGCCCAGACAACAGATGTCAGTTGGGACCATTCCCCACTGCGTGGGGCTTCCCTCAGGAGGAGTGAGAGAGTGTGACCGCAGTGCTGTCACCTGGGTGGCACTCAGCACTAAATTGATCCCTTGGTCCTCTGCCTGAGACTTGTCTCTCTGTCCTGCTTCCTTCCTACTGCTTGGCTGGTGTCATTTCTATGTGTGTGGGAAGGAAAGAAAAAAACACAGAGAATTGTGAGTTATTTAAGTAATCCAGGAAAAAGTAGGTATTACACCAAGGCTATACCAAGGCAAAGAAGGATGGCCTTGGCCCTGGACACCCCTAACAGTCGACTTAAGGGGGGGTCACAATCTGCTCTAAAATGGTGAATTAGCTAGATGCCCAGATGAGAGCTAACTATGCAAACAAAAATCTCTCATCTCCTTGGAGATGAGACCTCTCAATGGCCTTACTGATCATAACGAAATGCTGGTAAGTCCATGTTTTAAAAAAAAAAAAACTTTTATTTTTAAATAATTATAGATTCACAGGAAGTTGCAAAGATAGTAGAGATCCGATATACTCTCTACCCAGTTTCCTCCAATGGGTTCATCTTACATAGTTACAGTTCAGTATCAAATCAAGACTTTGACATTGGTAGGTATCATTACATGTCATTCTATCAGGGGCATAGATTCATGTAACCACCACCACAAACAAGATACAGAGCTATTTCACCCCCCAAAGATCGCCCTTGAGCTATCCATTCAGGGTCACAGCCCCACGCCCACTCACGCACCACCACCATCCCCGGCCAACACTATTCTGTTTTAAATCTCTATAATTTTGTTGTTTTGAGAATGTTACATAATTGGAATTATACAGCATGTGAATTTTGAGATTAGCTTTTTTTTTTTCATTTATTATAAGCCCCTGAGATCGATCCAAATGGTTTCATGTAGTAATAGTTTATTCCTTTTTATGGCTGAGTTGTGGTCCGTGGTATGGACATACCATATTCACTCATTGAGGGACATTTTGGTTGTTACCAGTTTGGAACTCTGATAAATAAAGATGTTAGACCATTTTGTACAGGTCTTTGTGTGGACATAAGTTTTCATGCATCTGAGTGAATGCCAGGGGTGCAGTTGCTAGGTGGTATGGCAGTATGTTTAGCTTTTTAAAGAAAGTACCAAACTGTTTTCTAGATTGACTACCATTTTACACTCCCACCAGCAACGTATGAAATGTATGAGATCCAGTTTTTCTGCATCCTTGCAAGCATTTGGTATTGTCATTAATTTTTATTTTAGCTGTCCTAGTAAGTGTATAGTGGTATCTCACTGTGTCCTTAATTTGTATTTCCTTAATACAAAACATATTTTCACGTGCTTATTTGCCATTAATGTATCCTCTTTGGTAAAATGTTTCTTCATATCATTTGCCCATTTCTAATTGAAGTGTTTGTTTTTTTAATGTGTTTTGAGAAGTTTGTTTTATATATATATGTGTTTATATCTATAGGTCCTCATGTATTTCCTTATTGCAGTCATTCTTTATAGATATTGGCAACTCTGTAAGACATTAAGGTCCTGGGTATTGAAGGTTGAACATTAAATATTGTGTATGGGTACGAGTCCTCTGTCAGATATGCGGTTTGCAAATATTTTCCATCAGTTTGTAGCTTGCCATTTCATCTTTTAAAAGGGTTTTTGCAGAGCCAAAATGTTTAATTTTGAGGAAATCCAACTTATCATTTTTTCTTTTATGGGTTGTATTGTTTGAGTCACGTCTAAGAGCTTGGATCTGTATGCATTTTATTTCCTTTTCTTGAGTTATTGCACTGGTTAGAACTTTCGGCACTACATAGTAGAAGAACATAGAAAACACTTGCTGTGTTCCCTTCTTGGGGGAAAAGCGTTCAGTCTTTACCACTGAGTATAGCATTAGCTGCAGGATTTGTTTCTTTGTTTTGTAAATGCTCGTCCTATTTTTCTGAGAGTTTTTATCATGAGTGAGTGTTGAGTCATATGGTAATGGTTTGTTTAAATTCATGAGGAACTGCCAAATTTTCCACAGTGGCTGCACCTCATTGTTATTTTAACAATTTTAAAATATATTCTGGATACTGCAATCTTGTCAGATATACGATTTGCAAGTATTACTTTATTCCTCTTTCCTACCTTCTTTGGGAGTTAAACTAAATTTTTAACTATTCAGTTCATCTTCTCTTTTGGTGTTTTACTTATGCCTCTTGCCTCTTTTTATTTTTTGATGGTTTGTGTATGCATTATATGTTCTTAACATATACATGTCATATACTAAGCTTTAAAAAGTACCATTCCAGGGGATTCCTGGTCCAGTGGTTAGGACTCCACACTTTCATGCCGAGTGCACAGGTTCAATCCCTGGTCAGGGAACTAAGGTCCCACAAGCCATGTGGTGCAGCCAAAAAAAAGAAGAAAAGAAAAGAAAAGAAGAAAAAAAAGTACCATTTCATTTATGCCCCTTCCATTCTTTGTACAATTATTGTCATATATCTTATTTCTATATATGTTATAAACCCCCCAAAACATTGTTACATTTGCTTTAAACAGTCAACTTATTTGTATAAAATTTAATAAGATAGAAAAAATTATCTTTTATATTTTTTGCATATTTACAAATTCCATGCTATTCCTTTCTTACTGTAAATTTACATGTTCATCTAATGTCATTCCTCTTAAGCCTAGAGAATTTCCCTTTGCATTTCTTATAGTACAGATTGGCTGGCTATGAATCTTATTAGCTTTTGTCTGAATGAAAATATATTCATATGTCTTCATTTTTGCTAGATATAAAATTCTAGGTTGACAGCTTTTAATTTTACTTAGCCATTTATACACATTTAAATACATTGTTCCATTGTATTTTGTATTTCTAAAGAGAAGTTAGCCATCACCCTTATTTTTTTGCCCTATATATAGTCTTTTTTTTAAACTGCTTTTAAGAATTTTTCTTTCCTTTTCATCAGTTGGACTATGATTTGCTTCTTTATGTATATCTTGCTTGAGGTGCACTATGATTTCTGAATCTGTGGGATTTTGATCAAATTTGGAAAATTTTTAATAAATATTTCTTTAAATATTTTCCCTGCCCCATTCTCTCTCCTTTCCTTCCAGAACTCCAGTTACATATATGCTACTTTACTTGATAGTGTCTCACAGGTGACTGAGGCTTTGTTAAAAGTTTTTATTCAGTTTTTTCCTATTGTGTACTTCAGTGTGGATAAATTCTATTAATTTGTCTTCAGTTTTATTGATTCTTTTTTTGTATCTAAACCGTTATTAATCCCATTCAATTAATTTTTATTTCATTTGCATTTTTTAGACTTGAGATTTCCATTTGTTTTTTTTTTTTTCATATTTCCAGCTATCTCCTGAAAATTCCTATCTCTTTACCCATTATGTTTACATTTTCCTGTAGATTCTTTGGTGCATTTATTACAGCCGTTTTAAAGTTCTTTTCTCCTAATTTCAACCTCTGGGTTGTTTGTGGGTCTGTTTTTATTAACTGATTTTTCTGTTGACTAGGCTCACATTTTACAGTTTCTTCATGTCTGTTGAGTTTTGATTGCATACTAGAACTTGAGGATAATAGTGTAGAGACTCTGGATTGTGTTATATACCTCTGAAGAAGGGTGAGTTTTGTTAAATTACTGGTGGATCACCTTGAGCTTGTAGAGGTTTGTTTTTGTGCCTTGTTTGGGCAGTTATATCTCAGTTTTATCCTTAGCCTCGGGAGAATCTCTCTAGTAAAGAGATGTCGTCTTCACTTCTAATGCGTGGCACTTTCAGGGATTCACTGGAAAGCCCTAGGTGTTCACCAGGCTCTTATCACTTGCTGGGACTCAGACTCTAAAGTCTCTCCCTGTGGCCAGCAGCAGCTGCAACTGCCACTCTTCTTTCAGCTTCTGACTGTTGTTTTCTCTCCAAGCTCCTTGGAGTCTTAGCTGCCATGCATAGTGCAGCGCTTGGTCTAGAATTGGATTGGAATTTGTATGCATATTTGGGAATCACCTTTTTGTTTCCACCCTACTAGGACTTCCCCTCCCAATTTCCAGCTACACTGGCAGTCCCAAATTCAATCTGCTCACTCTTCAACAGATTATTCTATGGCTTTCTCCTTGAGTTCTGCCCTCTTTATGCCTTATAGACTTGGAAATGACCTCAGGGGAAAAGCCATGCTAATCTAGATTTTGCCCACTTTCAAGGGTAAGGTCTTTTTTTTGGCCATGATTTCAAGGTCAAATCCCCTCTTTTTCTGGCTACTTTGGTTGTTTCCCAGGGCTTTTAGACAGTTATTTTATCCAGAGTTTGTCATGGTTATTGCTAGAGGACTAGGTCAATACAAGCTACTCTGTCATTAATTAAACTGGAATTGGAATTGATCACAATCTGTTTATATTTGTCCAAGATATATCAAGATTTATGAGAATATCTGGAAAAAATACCTCTGCTATGTTAGAATAAATCAAAGATTCATACTATGGGACATTGGTTTTATCCTTTATCATACCACTCCTTATAAAGATATCAGGTTTTGTTTCCCAGTGCGTTCACTATCAAAAATTTAGATGACATAATATGGTAAAAGCCATGTTTTCATTCATTTGGACAGCATTAATTGGATTACAAATTATTACTGAGTTTAATAAAAAGCAACAAACATGTCAAAGTATGACTAAGACTTTTTCCTGGTTACTGGGGCTCAGATACCTACCACAAGTACGTCATAACAAGTCATTATAACTTTCCATATTATCATCAGATTTTTTCATCCACCAAAATATTTATAGAAATCAAAGAATATGAAGGAAACACATGAAAATAAAAAATAATTAAATTATTTATTCAGAAAATGTTTATAACCACCCATTCCATGCCAAATGCTGTGTAAATACTAAGGATACAGAAAAGAAGACAGAACTCAGGTCCTCAAAGAGTTCAGAGTCCAGTGGGGGAGATAGCAAAGTAAGTCAACAACCAGAAGAGACCAAAGATTGAAGTTTGTCAAGGTTTATGAAGAAATTGAGAGTACAGTGTGTAATGTACCCAGAATTAGTTTAGGGCTAGTGGCTCCCAAATCTTTAGAGACATCACTGGGTAATCAGGTGTGTGAGAAGCTGTTCTCTCTGAAAGTTAAGATCAGACCCAGGGACTGGGGACTGGGAATGGGGGAAAACCTAGTAGAATCTGAGATCACTAGGTTCCTTAAGCTTTTAAGATTGGTGAGAGAAGAGCTTTTGAACTTAACTTAGAATAATACATAAGGCATTCTTCAATTCAGAGACTCCTGTCTAGTTTCAGAAGGAGGTCTGAACATTCTAGGACCCAAATGTTTCCCCTTTAAAATCTAAATATCACTTATTAAGCTGGGAAAAGTTTCTTTTACACTTCTTTGAAGAGGAATGACATGGTTGGTGGATTGAAAAGGCCGGGGGGCAGGACCCCTAGGAAAGTGCATACCAATGGCAGCCTATGAAAAATGAGGAAGGAGTATCCTGCTTCCTGTCCTTTGAAGGGTACCCTGGAGCTGATTTATATCAAGAATGTTTACCCAGGATGTGTGTAGGAGAACAGCATCTTGTTTTCATTTTCATGTTGTATGACGTAACAAAGTGTCTGTGCTTATAGTTGTACCCAGGATGTGTGTAGGAGAACAGCATCTTGTTTTCATTTTCATGTTGTATGATGTAACAAAGTGTCTATGTTTATAGTTGCTCTGTGGATTTTGTGAGGGCTTTTTTGGAGGTGTTGCTTCCTCTAAAAAATTCACCCTAATACTTTTCAGTGTTTCTAACGTATTAGAACTCAAGTTTCCAGTCTACACATCCACATTCCTGTCCTGAGCTTTCAAGCCATAATATTCATTTGAAGGGCAATAAATACGTAAAATGAGCCATCCTCTATGAATTGAGAAATTGAGTTAAGATGAAACACCCCAGATGGGATTTTAGTGATCACAAAGTTAATTTATGTTCCATTATGTTTTTCCAAAACGTGAACGCCTTCTTAAACAAGAATACAGGCTTTGCACAACATGAAATTGGCTTCTAGAATAGATTTTAAGTTTAGAAAAATAACTTATTTACTGTTTATTGAGAAAATACTGAAGTTCTGCATGAAGAGATTTAGTGTCTCCAAATTAGAAAAATCCAAGTGAGCATTACATGTGCAAAAATGGCTGGATTAAGAGCTACATCTGAAAGTTGATACCTGAAGAGGGAATATTTTTTCCATAAACTTTTTGTGTGACTCTTCCTGGATCCACTAGGCATGTTGTTTTCCTTGAAAATATAGGCTATTCCTTCATAATTCTGTATCTGACCATTCTCTCATATGCTATGCAACTTTTAGTGTAAAAGGCCTCCTCTTTGAAAATGTAAGATATGCATTGTATTATGGAAGTTGAAAAAGGAGTGTATTTTATTCAAGTTGATTTTTCAACTTTGAGAATCTTTTCTGCTATTTTTTGCATGGACATTTCCATTTTTGTTCACAAATGAAAACATCCTTTCTTGTGATAATCCTGAGATTCTTTCTTGAGTAGCCCTCAAATTATTGCCTAATTTTCCCAGCTTTTTCAATCCCATGAGCTCCAAGAATAGGATCATGGTGGTCCGAACCCAAGATGTCAGTTCAAACCCTCCTGCTTATTCTTTAGAGACCTCTTCAAACCTCTCTACCCTGCTTTCTGTCCCTAGACCTGTATGGGTTGACACTCTACGAATTACAAAGCATTTTCACAAGATTATCTATTTTGGTCCTTTTTACAAATAGGAACTTGATGGTCAGGGATGTTGGTGGCATGAGAAGACTCAGCCTCTAGCCTGTTTTCCCCTGACAAGCTCCATGCTTCTCCTCTCGGGCTCTGCTTCCCAGAACTGGACTCTGATCCTACACGGCAGAGACAACCCTCCTTGGAGCCCCTGGTGATGCTGCTGGCTGGCAAGCACACCAGATAGACAGGACTGATCTCCTTTGGTTTATCTCCTGCTCCCATCTGAATGCCCAGCGCAGGGCTGGAGGGTCAAAGGCACTGGAAAAACTGCTTGTAGAATTAAAGCAAATGGTGTTTAGTTTTCTTCTCCCCATTGTATTCGTCACTGAATTCCTTCTAATCCCCCTTTACTACTACTAATAATTATTATTTTCCTTAGACCACCAGTGTTCATTGAGGATATAATATGTGTTAATTTGTCCAGTTTTTGCTAATTAATCTGTCACTTACTCTCATAACCTCCCAGCAAAGTGATTCTTAATACCCCATTTTGTAGATGAGAAAACTGAAGTTTAGAGAGAAGACGTAGCTTGCCCCCAAATCCCAGTGTCAGAAGGTCGTACTGCCTGCTTTGCACACGGTGCGTCTGATCCAAAGCCGGTGCCCTCAGGTCTCATGCTAGATGCTGCCTCGGCCCCCCGCCCCCTCCCCCAAGTAGAGGCCACCATGCCTGCTCCAGGTTCATTTCTCAGCAGCAGCATCTACCTTTGTGAAGTACCTGTTCGTAGCTGAAAGCATACTAGATTCTGTTCAAATAGAATACAACTCAGAATTTAAAAATTTCAGAAACAATGACCATTTCTACCCTGCTTGGTTTTGCTTGTGCCGTTTCCTGTCTCCTGCCCTCCTTCATGGACTTGCTTATTCCTCAAAGTCCAGGGCCCTCCCTGCCTGTCCCCCGTGCACTGAATCACCCCATCACACTCTTCTTGGGCCTCTGCTTTGCTTGCCTCTCTCTTTGAATGCAGTGAATTAGTGTCTCACATCTCTGTCTTCGTACGTGGGTTGAGAGCCCTGGTTTTTTTCATGTGTATATACTTGCTTAGGGCAGTGTTAGTATGTAATAAGAACTTCTTAAATGTTTACATGGTTTAATCTACTTGGTGCACATTTAAAATGTTCTTGGAGTAGTGTATATAATAAACAGAATTATCCAAAAATGTGGGTATACAGAGTGCTTTACTTTTGTCCTTAAATTCAGTGTATACTTAACCCTCTTTTTTTCTTTAACATCTTTATTGGAGTGTAATTGCTTTACAATGGTGTGTTAGTTTCTGCTTTATAACAAAGTGAATGAGCTATACGTATACATGTATCCCCATATCCCCTCCCTCTTGCGTCTCCCTCCCACCCTCCCTATCCCACCCCTCCAGCTGGTCACAAAGCGCCGAGCTGATCTCCCTGTGCTATGCGGCTGCTTCCCACTAGCTATCTATTTTACATTTGGCATCCTTTTTTTTGTTAATAATTCCAAGTACCCAAATCAGACATTCTCAGACAGCAATTTTTAAAAATCTTCATGTTCTGGCTATGTAGTGGGAGTTCACTGATATTATTGCAATTTTCAAAATGTGACATTAGAGCGATGGGAATGGACTATATGTGCACTTCTCTTCTGCCTTTCTCTCTCTGACCCCGTATCTCAGTCCCGAAAACCGTTTTATTTTTACCTGGGACTATCTTATTCTTTTATTAGATTATTTTATTCTTCAGATCTAACTACTGAAATAACTAATGTATATCAATAATTTCAAAAAAAACACTTACTTTGCAAAATAGTAGTTGCTAAAAAATGATATAATGAAAGCTAGTTGGATTTAATCTGTTGGTTTGTTTGTGGTCAATGGATTCTTGTTTCACCATATGAAACAGTATTTCATGGTGTCACAAGTTACTAGTTCTCATGGAAATCAGTAAGGAGTATGTGGGGCAAAAGTAGCCACTGAGTTCGAAATTGGATATGAACTTGCAATTTGAAAAATCAAATTGGAGATGTAGGGAGTTTTATTTACTTTTTTTCTTTGGTGCTGCAGTTTGATCTTAAAGATATTGGTGAAATGTATAAAACACGTATTGGAATGACAACAGCGGAAAGGATCCCAGGTAGTATCTGGAAGAAATTAGGCTTGAAAATATAGACACATGTGAGCTGTTGTGTCTACCTGTTGATTCCTGGATAGCTGAGAATGAAAATGGTGCAATACATGGAAGGAAATGCCCATTGTGAGAACTAACAAAGCACCCTTGCCAGGTATAGGATTTCATTTCCTTTGTGATGTGTATTAAAAATGTAAATAATTGAGATTAGTTGGGACACAGGTCAGCAATCTTCTTCTGTAGCTGGCCAAACACTAAATATTATGCTTTGGGGGCCATGAAGTCTCTCAAAACTACTCAACTTTGCCAGTTAGTGAGACACTGCTATAGATAATACATAAACTAATGGAATGGCTGTGTTCCAATAAAACTTTATCTGTGGACACTGAATTTGGAATTTTATATAATACTATTTGTCAAGGAATAGTATTCTGCTTTTGATTTTTTTGTTTTATTGCCTTTTTGACCATTAAGGAACAGTAACAAGCACTTTTAGCTCCTGGATTATGTGGACACAGGTGCTGGCAGATTTGGCCCAGAGGCCGTAGTTTGCCTCTGCCTGACTTAGAGCATTAGGGCTTTGGGATTGACACTTGTCTGGCTGCTCAGAAGGGAAAATGTCCACAGAAAGAGGTATGCATGTCGCCAGCTCATCTTTCTGTGAACTCTTTTGCTAGCCATTTAAATGTGACTTTCTTCTTGGCTATACCATGTTACCAAATGTTAGCAGTCATGAACTTAGAAGCACCTGAATTCATTTACTAAGTTTTTGTTTTTATTTTTGCCCAGCAGTGAACTCATACATGGCCTTGCTTTTCTCTCTGTGCGTTTCCTGTGTCTCTGATAACCACCCTGTTACTGCTGCCACCACTGTGGTAAAATTGTCCTCTCGATGGATACCGATGGCCTCTTTGTTTAAATGCCCCCGTGTATACGTGTTTGCGTGCATGCACACGTTTCCTCTGTGTCCCAGACCCCTCGTGTGAAGAGGCAGAGATTTCTGGAGCCTCTGGAAGCAGACGCACTGGGTGAGTCTGGGCGTGGCCATGTGTTTATAGCCTCGTCACCCTGGGCAACCTTCTTAGCCTCCCTTGGCCAACGTTGCCTTATGTATAAAACGGGGATCAAGGTGGTGTCTGTGTCATAGCATTGCCTCGAGTCTGCGCTGACGCGCTTAGTCTTTAGGATAATGTACTTCGGGTGCTTAGCTCCTGGCACTTCGTAATCAACGCGATAAACACTCGCTCTTACCGTCACTACCGTTAAATCTCTCTCCAGCCCTGACTTCCATCATGTGATACCACCCTAGCTCTGTTTCCTCTGATCTTTTTCTGTTTTTGTCCCTTGAACACGCAGATTGAGCTGCTGCGTTCCTCCGTGCCTGCTGAGCCTCTCCCCAGCTGCTGAGGGGCTCGCTCTGCACAGAGGAGAGCCAACTTCCACCCTCAGCTCTGTCCTCTCTCCTACCCAGAGCCCCAGCATCCCATTAAGTGACTCAGTGTCTCATCATTTTTAATACCCACTCATGGTCTGTTCATTCAGCCGTTCCACACGCAAAGGTAAGCACACGTACCAACAGGTATCGGGCGCCTAGTGTGCGCCAGGAGTAGTGAGCACCGTGCAGACAGGCTCCTGATCCCACATTTGCTCAGTTTTCACGGCTCTCGTTAGCATCTGCAGTCTAACGACCCCCCTCCTCTCCCCTCCCATCAGTTGCTTGTTTTCTGCTTCCCTCGGAAGGCTTGGCTCCGAGGATCACGGGTGCTTGGAAGCCATCACGTTCCCCTCCGCCTCAGCCTGTTTCCTCTCCATGTACGTGGGGAGTCTACCCTCCCCATGGGCTTCCTGTGAAGTAGCTGCGTCTCCCGCAGGACCTCTACGTGTTAGCATGACGCATGGGCCGTGTGCCGTAGAAATACTTGGTTAATTCAGATATGGTGAGAAAGATTTAGGATAAGGCCAGGTTAACGAATGGAGAAATGTTTTATAATAGTAATTCTTTTTTTTTTTTTTTGCGGTACGCGGGCCTCTCACTGCTGTGGCCTCTCCCGTTGCGGAGCACAGGCTCCGGACGCGCAGGCTCAGCGGCCATGGCTCACGAGCTCAGCCACTCCGCGGCATGTGGGATCTTCCCAGACCGGGGCACGCACCCGTGTCCCCTGCATCGGCAGGCGGACTCTCAACCACTGCGCCACCAGGGAAGCCCAATAGTAATTCTTTTTGTATATATTTTGACAGTTTGCAAAAGTGCTCTTTCATATAAAATCTCATTCAATACATACAGCTCCAGATCCTAATGGCTTTAGTTGTTCACAGTCATGTGAGGATAGCAGTGGTGTCCAGGGATGTCCAGAAGCCTGAAGTGGAAATGACAGAAGGCTCCTAAGAAATGTAGACTCCTGGTGTTCACCCTTCATCACCCTAGGACCTATCTAAACTATTCACCCAGTTGCTAACATTCATGAAGAATCCATTCTGCTCTTTAAAAACGATGTATAGAAGAATTTTGAAATCCATAGTACCAATAAGAAGGAGAAGAAATCTTATTGGTTTGTTTTATTTGTTATTTCTCAATCTGCAGTGCTTTAAAAGGCTGCATTATTTTAAAATGAACTTTATTTAAACTCTGTGAGGCAACCATTTTGAATTTTTTCCAGTTGCGTCCTAGTTGACATATGTGCACAATTTTTACACGTAGAAAAGTGTGGAAGGCAGTTGTATGGGTTTTTTTTTAAAATCCAGGATACAAAAGAAACGTCATCGTGCTTTACATGAACTATTGATTTTGGGTTCATTTAACTTGACCAGCAATAAAGGCTCGGCAGGCCTCCCCTGCATCTTTCTGTTCATCCTTTCCCCAGACTAGCTAATGAAACTTCTCCATTAGTATTTCCCATTTAGAGCGGTCATTTCTTAGCTGAAACACACCAACCATTTCTTAAGACATTTTCTCCTACAAAATAATATAAGGTAATACATGATACCTCGCTCTAAGCTCAGCCAGACTTCTCATTTTTCTCCGGTTCTGACAAATCAGTCCAGGTTCCCCTTTCCCAGACTATTTGCTCATTTAGGAGAAAATCATTAAAATAAGAAAGTGAGAAAATAATGACGCCTCAATGTTGAGGCATTAAGTAGGGATCAAAATGTCCTGGTGAGCACGGAGCAGTCTGGGGTGCTGTCTCCCCTTTGGAAAATCATGTTGGTGCCACGGAGAGGTTCATTTGCTCTTCCTGTGACATCACGGGAAGCCACAGCAGATCCAAACCACTGAATCGCTGCTTCTCCGGTTTGGATTTGGAAGGAGGAGTAAGGAGGGGTTGACCTTCAATATTTTAAAATTGTTCGTCTGTCAAAACATTTTGAAGCCGGCTTCGGGAAGAACACAAAGGGGGATGTGGAGGAATTTTTGTTTTAATTAAGCTATTAACACGTTGGGTTGCTAGGCTGCATAGAGTCCTAGGGACCCACTGGAGGTTAATATACATATTTTTAATTTGGTCGCACAAAATAGTGCTTTCCCTTGCATTTGGCCCTTACACTCCGAGCCAATTAATATTGTGACTTTGCCTCATCTTTTCAAAAGATTGCTGGAATGTTTTCAAAACAAAAGGATTCTGAGATGATTAGACTCTAAATCATCGCCCTTTGGGGGCCTGAGCTAGGTTGCTGATGGGATCAGTGATCTCCTCCTGGACGTGAGAGCCCTGGCGAGTGGAGCTCCTTCACGCATGCGGCTTCCACACCTTCCTGCTAGGTGTTCCCGTCTGTGGTTCGTGGGGAAAGGCCCTGGGAGCTGCTGTTGGCCCTCAGTTGGTTGTCCTGCAGGATCTGTAGTCAGTGGCCTGGCAGGGATGCCCGGAGCTGATAAGGTTGCCGGCTCAGCTCTCAGCAGCCTGCTCACATTCTGGCTCCGGGTTTTCTCCACACGAGATGGATGGTAACGGCAGATGAGCTTTGGGGCCACATCTGGGGCCAAAGAAATGTTTGATGCTAGGTTTTGGCAAGTGCACACGAGGTGTGCTTAGTGGTTTCCTTCAAATCAAGAAATAAGTGTGAGAGAATGTAAGAAAGTACCACCGAAATAATGTGTCTGCTTCAAAATATTTGTGTTTATCAGACTTTAAGTAGTGAGAAAGTGTCTTTCCAAAATGCTTACTGACAACCTGTAGCCAGTTTTAGATGAGAACAGCTAAGATAAGTTTAAAAAACAAGAAAGCTTTCCTTAATGCTTTAGCCTTTATCCCAATACCCATATTCAAGGGGGAAATGTGGGCTTCAGAGAGAGACAGATCCTTTCATTAGGGAGACAGCTGAAGCTCAGAGAAGCAGAGTCTGGCCTCAAATCCTGGTCTCAATCTGGGGCAGATGACACAGGTTTTCTGAGTCTCAGTTACTTTGTCTGTGAAATGGGGCTGATACCTATACTAGAGTGATCTCTGTGACATTGGCCATCCCACCCAGGGCACATTTGCGAGAGAAGAAGGGCTCCATTAATCATTGCGCCCAGACAACAGATGTCAGTTGGGACCATTGCAGACAAACCGGGGAGTGGTCACTGCGTGGGGCTTCCCTCAGGAGGAGTGAGAGTGTGACCGCAGTGCTGTCACCTGGGTGGCACTCAGCGCTAAATTGATCCCTTGGTCCTCTGCCTGAGACTTGTCTCTCGTACTGCTTCCTTCCTACTGCTTGGCTGGTGTCATGATGGGAGGACAAACACAAAGAACAGCCCGGGTAGAGGGCAGGCTCTTCTCAGCGCCACAGCCAGAGGGGCGCTCTGAGAATGTCTGTGTACGGCCCCGGGCGTCCCCGGGAGTCCCGACCAGCAGGACAAATCCTTGTGAGTCCGAGGAGGAACCTGTGGGGGTTGAAAAAAGGGGGAAGGGCAGGAGACGCGAAAGAATGGAGGCAAGACAGGATCCTGATCAAGCCTCAAACTTTTATTGCTGCGGTAGCTGTATTTATACACTGCAGAGAAAGGGGGGCGGGATTCAGAATGAGGGAAGTACTTGGCTAATCATCATTGGTGCTGCGTGCGCGGGCTTTCATTTTAGGCGCGAACTTCTATCTCATAAATCAGGAAGAGAAGCAGGGTGTCGGCCATCTTCTAATGGCGAAAACTTCTTGGCTCCCAACAGATGCCAGTCAGACTCCGGCACTCTTTCGCTTACTACGTCCCAACTTGCTCAGAGTAAAAGCCCAAGTCATCACCACCTCATACCAGTCCTTCCCTGGCTCCCCCAGATCCAGCCTCAGCGCTTCCCGATGTCGCCAGGCCTCAGCCCTTCTGCTACATCCGCTGTCCCCTGCCTCCCCGGCCTCTGCACGGACAGTTCCTTCACCCTCCATCAGGTCTTTGGTCCAGGGGCCTTCTCAGTTAGAAAATCCATCCCTCCCTTACCCTGGCATTTCTTTTCACTTTTCAGCAGTAAGATAAAAAATTTCAACCATGGGGATTCAGCCCCGAACCGCCAACGTATATGGTCTCGGGCCACAAACCTTCAGTGCAGATGGAGGTGTCTGCACGTGCTTGATGCTGAATCTCATTTACCATCTGTGTCTGAGCTCTGATTCTTTTGGGCAGTTTGTATCAACACGATCACACCATGATGAGTGCTGAGAAAGCTTAATTCTTGGTGAATTTAGGCAGTTTGTATCAACACGATCACGCCATGATGAGTGCTGAGAAAGCTTAATTCTTGGTGACCTGCAAGAAAGCCCTGAAACGTCCATTAGTTATATCCAATTAGAGATTCAGCCGAGGGCTTCCTCTTAGTGACGCTGAGTTGTGCTGCCTGCGTAGGCTTCCTGGTGCCGGGGGTTGCACTCCCCAGGCGGTGCCAACAGGCTCAGGGCTCACCGGGCCCTCCCCCCGCACCCCTCCCCCCACCCCTGTGCAGAGGGGCGGGCCCCACAGGATCCTGCAAGGGCAATGTTACGCAGTGTTACCTGGGAATATTTGAGCATTGTGGCTGAAAAGACGGTACTGGGGAAGTTCCCCAAACATAAACAACTACATCTCTTTTTCCGGATTGAGAACGTGTTCAGACAAAAACCCCCAAAGCTGACATTCGCTAAACACATTGTGTGCACTTTGACAGGAAGATGAGGACTCCCCTGTAAGGTTCATGGCTCTTTAGCCTTTTCCTTAGGCTCTGGGATTTCTTGTTTATGTCAGCCAAGGTTGGTAGGGCCTGAAATGTGTCAAGAGTTTGTCTTGGAGGAAAGGGCACTGAGAGGTCATGTCCCCAGGTCACCTGCCGGCTGGAGAGATTTGGGAGATGGGCTGGCCCAGAGATTCTTTGGTACCCCATCTCTAAATCGGGGAGCTAAGTATTTAGAAGGGCCTGGGTGGAGAATCTTTCAGTTAGGGCCCTACTTAGGATTTAAGGTCCCATGAGTTTCACTGGAGTATCACTGAGTTTGCCCCCAACTCAGGGCATGTGTGTGTGTGTGTGTGTGTGTCTACCCACAGACATTTGCACAGAGACACGTCTCTCTAGGGGAGGTCCCATAGGTCATTTCCCAATGAAAATTTGAACAGTGTACCCTCAGTGGAGAAGGGAAATCTGCAACATTAAGGACACAGCAGGAAGAATGATATATTTATGTGACTCTATCATTTATTTGATAAACGGAGAATTTTGTTGCAGCAGATTGAGAACTCTTGGAGTTTTAGACCAACAGGGAATGAATTACACCAATGGGCCATCTGCATAAAGAAGACGAGGAGGCCTTTGCTCGCTCGGCAGGAGCGTGGGGGGTTTGACAATGCTAGTTCTCTGCCCCGCTTTGTTCCTCAGTCACTGGGGGGTGCAGGTGCTCCTTGGAGAGGGTCAGAGTCTGGGAAACCAAACCCTGTTGTCCACTCCTACTGGCACATATAGATCTAAGATTAGGAGGCAAAGCCAAAGAGCCCAAAGCCAGGTGGACCCTGAAATAAACTGGGAATAAGAGCAAAGTTGGGTGCAAAAGGAGCCTGGGAAAGTAGGCTCTGTTTAAGGCACAGATCTGCGTGAAGAGCAGCCACAGCACTTTCTAGATGATTCACACTTGAGCAGTGCTTTGGGCAACCAGCAGGAGCAGGGCACAACACTTACTGATGGATGGGTGGATGGATGGATGGGTGGATGGATGGGTGGATGGATGGGTGGATGGATGGATGGATGGATGGATGGATGGATGGATGGATGGATAGGTGGATGGGTGGATGGATGGGTGGATGGGTGGATGGATGGATAGGTGGATGGATGGGTAGATGGATGGATGGATGGATGGATGGATGGATGGATGGATGGGTGGATGGATGGGTGGATGGATGGGTGGATGGATGGATGGATAGGTGGATGGATGGGTGGATGGATGGGTGGATGGGTGGATGCATGGATGGATGGATGGGTGGATGGGTGGATGGATGGATTACTAGGCGTTCATTTATTCAGTAGTATTCAGTATTTACAACCCTGGGAGCGAGGGGTTCAAAACTAAGGAAGACGTGAGCCCTGCACTTATGACACATATGGTTTAGGGGAGGGAGTTCAAGAGGCCCTGGACGCGGATAACTCACTTGTGCAGGAGGATGGCCCACGTGAGGTGGACAGTGTTTTGGCTGATAGACAATCTGTGAACGCATCCACCGTTTGACATATCATCAATAATTTCAGGTGATTTTCATAACAGAATTACTAGATATTCTTTCATTATTTATTCAAAATCATCCTAGATTGAGAAGATTGCTTCTCTTTAGGGCATTTCTCTTGAAATAGCTGCCTAGATCTGGAGGAATATTTCCTGGTTCAACTAATTTTTATGACACTCTGATACCGTAAATGGCAGATCGTGGAGTAAGGCAGCCGCCTGCTCCTTTCCGTATTTACTTCTGGGGCTGACTTTATTTGGCCATCGGTACTTCTTTAGAGTTGCTCAATCTTGACATCTTGGATGGGTTAGAGGTGGTCCTTTCCTCCTGAAACATACAATGGCCCTTAATGATCCTGAATGAGCCTGATGGCAAAGGACTCAATTCAGTTCCACAAATAAACTCCTGGTGTCTAGATGTTTAAAACTCTCCATTCCAGATAGATTTGTGAAGAGGCTGCCCCTCATCACCACATAGCTGATACCTTGGGTGATCAAGGGATCACCACCAAGGGAATGAAAAACTTCTTGGCGTGATAGGATATTAAGAGGTGCTCCTTCAAATGGAATTGAGATTAAAATCACAGAACATCACCAAATATATTATATTTTATATATTATATATAAATATATTATTTATATATAAAATATATAAATATATTATATTTATATATAATATATTTATATATTATATATAAAAATAATATATTTATATATAATATATAAAATATAATATATTTATATATTATATTAAAAATAATATATTTAATAAACAGTTAATTGGATTCAATGTCTTTATATGCTCATTCAAAAATCAGGCAGGTATCATGTCTGAGACAATATTTCTAGATATCATCCTGGCTATTACTATATCTGCATTGTTTTTATCATCATGTGATGGGTTTGAGTCTTCACAATCATAACGTTGAGGACTGCAAAAGCATAATCTTTTTTGTTCTCTATAACTGATTAAAATCACACCCCTCATGAGGAAACTTTTTAAGGTGATGGAAATGTTCTCTGTCTTGATTATGGTGATAATTAAAGGACTTGTGCATATTTGTGAAAACTCATCAAACCATATACCTTAAAAGAGTGAATTTTACTACATGTGAATAATATTTCTTGACTTACAAATATTCCAAGCCCCTCTTTCCACGGATGATGGAAATCTTAATCCTTTTAATTCAAAATAAACAGTAAATTCCAACACAGAGCTTAGTTTCTCTTGGGTGAAAACTGGTCAGTTTAGGATTCTTCTCTTTCTGCTCCCTCTCTTACTCCAAGTGGACATGTCAGTTCCTGGAACTCACCCTCAGATGTGGCGAGGACCCCTGTGTGAGCACCACCCTGTGTTCTTGGCCATCCCTGAGGTGTCTCTTTCTACTTCCTCTTTGGGTCATGCTTCCTCCCTCTTAACTTGTGCTGAAGGGAACGTGTCCCATCGTGCCTTTGGTTTCCCACTTGTAAACATCCAGTGAAAAATCATATCATAGCTTTCTCCCCAGCCATGTGACATTTTTAATATATCCTTGTGACTAAAGAATTATATGTGGCCCCATGAAGAGCAAATATATATAATGTAAATATAAATATAGATAGATAGATGGATTTTTAACTCTTTGTATGCAGTAAGCAGAAGCAGAAGAATCCAAGATTCCTTGTAAGGAAAATCATGAGGATACTATTTATGGCGATATTAAGGCTTGGAGTTGAGGCTGTTAAGTCATCAGGGTGAGCTGTGACAGGGCAAGAGAGAGGCATGGACATATATACACTAACAAACGTAAGGTAGATAGCTAGTGGGAAGCAGCCGCATAGCACAGGGAGATCAGCTCGGTGCTTTGTGACCGCCTGGAGGGGTGGGATAGGGAGGGTGGGAGAGAGGGAGACGCAAGAGGGAAGAGATATGGGAACATATGTATATGTATAACTGATTCACTTTGTTATAAAGCAGAAACTAACACACCACTGTAATGCAATTATACCCCAATAAAGATGTTAAAAACAAAAAACAAAAAAAACCAAAACGCTTGGCACAGACTCTGCCCTCAAATGATGTTTGGAAAAAAAAAAAAAACTGTGGGGGAAATTTGAAAGATTTTTGTGTCCCTCATGAGATGGTGTTAAATCTTATTATGTAGGCCAAAGGTTTATAAAGCCCAAAGAATGCTGAGCTTTGCAATGATACATATACTGTGCATTCCTTGAGAGATGGGGACATTGTCGAAATGACGATAAATACGGTAAATATAAGGACGAGAGTGTTCAAGATGGTGACATCACAAACACAAGTGAAAGAATGCCCCCCAAACAGTGAAAACAAACAGCTATTAAAGGAAGTGGATGACAATTGGGGTGAATAGAAGACAAGAATTTTCTTCTGTGCTGATGGCAGATGGGAAAGGCTTTCCGAACAGCTGAATCTACTGACTAATTGTCGGAAAGAAAAAGTCAACATCAGCTACGGTAAAAAGAACTTTTAAAAAATATTGGCAGAAACGCCCAACATATACGGATAACCTAAATCAGCAAGTTAACTTCTTCAAATACTTTTGGCTAAGGGGGTGATAGATACAACTATTTAAAACAACTACTTAAAATCCAGTGCTTCAAGAATGGTATTTGTAGTCAGAAATACCTGCCTTTGAATATGTTCAGGTAAAATGGTCTCTTTCATTCTGTATAACATTGACACCTGGAGACCCATCCTTATAGTTTTCAAGTATTCGAGCTAATTGCAGGTTCTCTTCTAACTCACATTTTGGCCTTATCACTGGGATCCCTCAGGAGTTCACCCTTGTGTGTGGGGTGTCCCTCTCCTAAAGATAATTTGCCAACCTCTACATTTTTACAACAGAATGCGTGTCGTTAAGCTAGAACATACAACCCTGCCGTTAAACCAACAATATCGAGCCCTGACTTTCATGCCCAAGGACAGACACTGAACAAAGGATTCCTGACCTTTTCTTGCTGTTTTAGCACATGGTATTTTAAGGTGTGTCTAAGCAACGTGGTAACTTTAAAAGTTCCCTTTGCATTGTTAGATAAGGAAGAATTTTATATTGCCTTAAGGATCATGAAAAAGTCTGGAGTTTTCAGAATCTATTGTGATGCATTTAGCATTTTTAAAAAGAATCTACATGCTTTCATTGCAGAAGCAAATGCTTCGTGAATCGTGTTATCTAATACCGGTAAAGGAGAATTACTGTTACAGATTCCAGCAAAACGTGTGTTTCTCGTAGCGGGATCATATGTTTTCTTTCAACTTAACAATATAAACTATGTGACTCTTCTTGATGTAATTTGAGAATAAAATTTAGTGCTCATCTATGATAATCACTTTGTTCTAAAATTTCTAGTACATTTATTTCTCTTCCTTTGAATTTAGACGATAAGTTAAGTTTTGTTTTATTTTTGGTGCGTGTATATTAAATTTAATTTATAGCAGCTTCTGGAAGCACAGAGTTGAGAAGTATTGAAGGTGCGTGCAGGTAGCAGTCAAGGTACAGGATGTGGTCATTGCCCTGTACAGTGATTGAGGGACGGCTGTGTTGTTTGTGCTGCAAATATATGTCTCGGTTCTAAATAATTTTTGATACGCATGTTTTAAACCTTTAACTGTTCATTCATTTTTGTCATATGTATTTTAATTTTTTAAAGGTCTTTATTATTTTTAAAAATTTTTACTGAGGTATAGTTGATTTACAATGTTGTGTTAGTTTCAGGTGTACAGCAAAGTGAATCAGCTATACATATATGTATATCCACTCTTTTTAAGATTCTTTTCCCATATAGTTTATTACAGAGTACTGAGTAGAGTTCCCTGTGCTATACAGTAGGTCTTCATTAGTTATCTATTTTATATATAATATCTTTATTTTTTTTTAAGTTGTAAACAAGTTCACTCTTTGCCTTAAATGAAAATATTCTGGGTAAACAGAAAGTGTTTCTCTATAAAGACTTCTGTTCATGTTCGTCCACACACTTGTCTTATGAAGAATTCTACCATGAGTTTTAGCTTAATTCAGTTCATGCAGCTACACAGGTTGTAAGACCAGATCATCTTAATAGGTAGTTTTTAAGGTTTCTGTGATTGTCCTAAATTCATCAGTGTTCTAATTTTCTGTTTAAGCTCAGCTGGGTTTCACTCTGGGGCATTTTAGAATATGTAAGACAGCACAAAGAAACTGATTTATCTTCTCTGCTTACACCATTTCCCAGTATACCACGTTTGTCTTTTTAAAGGTCAGGTGTGATGGAAACAGACAATGTTTCTCGGTTACTTTGTTTTCTTACTTGTTGGATTTTCATGTCTGAGTTCTTTGGAAAATGTTAATGTGAATTTCTATAAATGCAGCTGTTCAATTGCACTGAGGATGATTTAGAAAGAGTTCCAGGATCCTGGAATAAAAGGTACTCATTGTATCCAAGATATTATCCATATTAGTAGTATCAGCAAGAGCAATCTCCTTCCTAAATTAGTGACTTCTACCAGTGTCTCAGAAGTTGCTTTAATTCTAAGGTCAAATATAGTGGATCATAATTTGCTGGTACCTCACTGAGCTCTTTTTTAAAAACCATATTTAAATTTGG
Source organism: Lagenorhynchus albirostris (assembly GCF_949774975.1). Lineage (NCBI taxonomy): Eukaryota > Metazoa > Chordata > Mammalia > Artiodactyla > Delphinidae > Lagenorhynchus > Lagenorhynchus albirostris. The sequence goes on from NC_083111.1 coordinate 3,800,185, forward strand.
ATCTCTCTAGGATCTTTGTATTTTTTCCCTCTCAAGGCTATTAAAAATCTCCATTATTGGAATAGTGATCTCCATGAAGTAGCAGCATGAGTGACCAGCTGTGATTAGAACAGCCAAACTTCAGGGGAAGAAATTGCCACTTTTATCTAATTAGGAGAGAGAAGAGTTTTTTTTTTTAAATACAATTTCTCATAATAACTGTGAAAGTGTAGTGGTTAATGAAAGTGCGTAATTGCTAACAATAATTATTTTGAAACAGTAGTTCTGGGAATAGCTGAGAGTCTGTATGAATGGGTTAAACATGAAATAGTCAAGAGTGTGTTTGGATAGGGGTGCACATAAGAAAAAGGGCCAAGGCCAAGTACCATGGAAAAATTCACATCAACTAGCTTAAAGAATGGTCTGATTCCCTTCCAGGGTATCTAACTACATTCAAAGAGAAAATAAATAGGAGAAAAATAATACCAGATTTCTGACATTTCAGTGGTGGTTTATGATATCTACGTGTACACTGGCAGGAGGCCAGGTGCCGAGTCAGAGTCTAACATGTTTATCAACCTCATCGGCACCAGAGGAGATTCAGGGAATCGAAGCCTTCATCAATCCAAAAATAACAAAGTCAAGTTTTGGCTTGGACAGGTAGTAAAAAGATCCTTCTAAATTCGTGCCCACAAGTTTTCCTCTAATTTCTCTAACCAAAAAGACACTCAAACAGAAAATTCCTGAGATGCTCATATGATACCAGCTAGGAAGTACAGTAGGTGTGGTCATTTCTTGGTATGCATCTTGTCCTCAAGTTGAGTTGAAGTGGGACTTAGCCAAGAACAATGCCACCATGAGTAAGTCCCAGTTTCCTCTTCTGTTAAAAACAAGTACCCTCACCCCCCACCAAAAAAAGAAAAAAAACCCCAAGATTCTACCTCCAGATAGGACGGACAGTATAGCTTGTAACAAAATGACCATCCTGCTGACAACTAGAAACGTGTGTCTTTTTTAATTGGTTTTGAAGGCACTGAAGGGCTGCCAAGGCAGTTAGGGCTTGAGGGTCCGCGATCTTCGATAGGAAGGAAGTTCGGAGGAGAACCTGATGCTCAGCAGAGCTTTCTGTTCCGTTGTTCGTTAAGTGGAAGCTTAGATCAGAAAGTGGCGTCAGAGAGCCTGAGAAGCTGTGCAGAGACTTAGGAGGCTCCTGGGGCGGGGATGCAGCCCAGCACTGAAGACAGACCCTCATGAGGCCCCACCGGAAAAGAGGGACCTTTGTGTGGGTTCTCCCCGGGGCGGGTCCTGCAGGTCATTAAAGGGGGAAGTGACCCCAGGAAGCAGCAGTGAAGGAAGGTGGAAGAGAGAAAGAGAGAGGCAGAGCCAATCTGAATATGTATCCCAGAGGTCACTGCTGTGGGTAGCAGGCACTGGATCGCTGTGACCTCAGCTGGCAGCCTGGGAACCCACAGCCCTGGTGCCAAAGCAGCGTTAGGGGAGGGAGCTCAGGTCCTCGGGCCACGCGGACAACTCTACCCCTGCCACCACGCTCGCTCCACCCGTGAGCCCATTTCACACAGGAACTTCGGGGCCACAGCAAGGCTCTACGTGGAAAACTACAGAATGTTATTGGAAAAATGGAAAAAGACACAAATTAATAGAGATATAGGGACTTCCCTGGCGGTCCAGTAGTTAAGAATCCAATGCAGGGGACGCAGGTTTGATCCCTGGTCGGGGAACTAAGATCCCACATGCCGCAGGGCAATGAAGCCCACGCGCCGCAGCTACTGAGCTCACATGCTCTGGAGCCCATGCGCCACCACTAGAGAAGCCCAGGCACTGCAACTAAAAAAAATAAAAATAAAGATATACTATGTTCCTGGATTGGAGGACTCAATATTATAAAATTCTCACTTCTCTCCTAATTGATCTGCAGTTTCCGTGCAATATCAATCAAAATTCCAGAAGTATTTTTTAATGGAAATTGACACTGTCATTCTAAAATATATGTGGAAATGCAAAGAGTCAAACACACCCCAAATAATCTTGAAGATGATTAATCTTGAGAAAAACAAAACCGGAGAACTCACACTGTCACATATCAAGATTTAAAGTTAATGCAATTAAAACAGCATTAATTGGTACAAGACAAATAGAGCAGAGAAACAGGCAAAAGCCAGAAGAATATCTACGTATCCTTATGTCCAGCATCAAGGAAACAATAGTCTTTTAATGAATTCAGAGAGTAAACTGGGTATCATTATAGAAAAAAAAAATCATGAGCCCTATTTTATACTAAACCTAAAAACCAATTCCATACAAATTTAGGTCTAAGTGTGAAAGATAAAACAATAAAATATCTAGAACATAGGAGAAAATCTTCATGACCCTGGGAATAGATTAGAATTTAAATTTTTTTTAATTGGGCTAAAGTATACATAACATGAATTTTACCATTTTAACCATAATTAACTGTACAATTTAGTGACATTAAGTACATTCACACTGTTGTGCAACCACCACCACCATCCATCTCCAGAACTCCTTCCTCTTGCAAAACTGAAACCCTGGAGCCATTAAGTAATGATGCCCATTCTCCTCTCTCTGTTCCCTAACCCCAGACCCTGGCTACACCTCTCCACTTTCTCTCTCTATGAATTAGAGTCCCTTAGGCACCTCATCTAAGTGGAATCATACAGCATTTGTTTTTTTTGTGGCTGGCTTATTTCACTTAGAACAGTATCTTCAAGATTCCTCTGTGTTGTAGCAGGTGTGAGAATTTACTTTTTTTTTTTAAGGCTGACTAATATTCCATTGAACATATATACATTTTGTTTACCCATTCACCCATCAATGAATTAATGCACCTTTTGGGCACTGTAAATAATGCTATGAACATGGGTGTACAAATATAGATAAGATTTTAAAGACAAAACAGAGAAAGCACTACAAATAAAGGGGGAAATGTAAATTACACCATTTTAATATTAAAGACTTTTGTTCTTCAAGACGCCATTAAGACAAGTCAGAAAGTGTGACAAGATATTGTAAAATAAATACAGGCTAAGGACTTGTTTCCAGACCATATATAGAATGCCCTCAAATCAACAAGAAAAAGAGAACCCAGTTTAAAAGATAAGCATGACACTTGAATATGTCCTTTGTAAAAGAGGTTGTCCAACTAGCCAGCAAATGTGAAAAATATATCCAACTTTGTTAGTAACCATGGAAATACACTGGAAACCACAATGAAGTGTCTGTGCGCGATCAGACAGCTTAAACCTGGGAAGAATCACAGCATCAAGTATTGACGAGCCTCTGGAGCACCTAGGCCTCTCACAGAGACACGGAGCCCACAGAGCATGCGTCAGCATCAGCATTTTGGAAAACTGAGACTATCTACCAAAGCTCTGTAACCCAGCAGTTCCCCAACAGAAACGTACGCACGTGCGCGTGAAAAGACATGTACGAGAGCCTTCTGAGCAGGGGGTTATTTGTAATACCCCAAACCTAGAAACTATTGTCCACAAGTAATATAGATAAATAATTTGGAATAATCTTCAGCAATGAAAATGAACAAAATGCTGTTAAACAAAACAATATGGATGAATTTCCCAAAGGTTGAGTGAGACAAGCCAAGCAGAAAGTGAACACACTGTGCTTCTGCTTGTGGTCCCAGACCTGGCAAGACTGATTAGAAGCATAAAAAGTCAGGTTACTGGTTCCACCTGGGGAGCTAATGACTGGATGGGCCATTGTGGGGGTGAGTCTTGGGTGAGGCTGACGTTTTATTATCTGCGTGGACGTGTGTGCGTTGAGTGTGTTGTGCACTTAGAATGTGTGCACTTTATATCTAGTTAACAAATAGTCTGTTTAAAAACTTTATATGTATACATACATACACATATTTCAGTACATAGTTCATTTGGAACTGAAAGCCACCGAGAGGCAAACAGCAGTGGTGGAAAAGCAGACCGCTGGGGTCTGAGTCTTGGTTCGGTCAGCTACTAGATGGTGTCCTTGGGTGAGGAATTTAATTCTGTGTGTCTCACTCCCTTCAACTGTAAAATGAGAAAATAAGTAGTGCTTACCTCATGGCTTATTCTAAGAATTAAATGAGTTACTATATAAAAAACCCTTAGAAGGGTTTGTACCTTGTAAGGGCTGTAAGAACCATTATTACCACTAGCAGTAGTAGACAAAATAAACGCTATGATTAAAATTTATAAATCTTTTTCTGGTAGACCGTATGATTGAGGAAGGCAAGAATTACATGTTACATGCTTGTGCGTGTCCCACAAGGCATAGGATAGGACGTTGAACGTAAAATAGTAAGTGGGTAATTTTTATGGTAATAGTAATAATATAGTAGTAATATATAGCAATATAGTAATGTACTAATATAATACTAATAGCAATGCTATTTTTTTCTAGAGAAAGGAAATGTCCTAATGGTCACTGAGTTCATTTTTTATCATACACGTTGATATTTTTTAATATCGAGGCAGTGTCTCTTGGAAAATTGAAGAAAGTTCTGGTTAGTCATGATGTGACAGGTCCAGGTAGGATTTTCTTAGTAAGAAGTTTGTTCTTCAGATTAATTAAAAGTAGCATAAAAGGTGGATGAAAGGAAAGATGAATGTATAACTCATGGAAAATTGAGATGAGAAAATAATTTTAAGAAATTATGGCTAGATGAAGTTTTGTTGGATTAGACTTATTACATGACTTTAAAAGCTCACTGCTATGTTATTATGAAGGACATTTCCTAGGAATACAGAAGCTTTATTGTGTGTGTGTGTGTGTGTCTGTGTGTGTGTGTGTGTGTGTCTGTGTGTGTGTGTGTGTGTGTGTTTAAAATCTCCAGACCCACTAGGCAGTTTTCAAAATTGCATCTATCATGTTTCCCTGCAGGTGCGTTTCCCCTGGCTCCTGTCTTCCACGCCCTGCAACAAACTAGAAACTTAGGAATCATCCTTGATTATCCTATTCTCTCCCTGTCTTCTACCCGTTCCACAACTGTTAACCAGGTCTTGTCAACTCTACCTCATTAATACCTTCTTTATCTTTATTAATATCGTCTTTATCTCCCTTAGAGCTGTTGAATTCAAACTTAAATTTATTTGACTCTGGAATCTGCATTATTTATTGCTAAAATGCAACTACATATTTTAACTCATATCATGGTACCTAAACCGTTTATTACATTTATTTCCAGACGCCTTTTCTCCTTCTACTAGATTTTGAATGTTTTGAGGTCTGGTATTATATGGTATTCATCTCTGTTTTCCCAGTGCCTAATTTAGTGCTTAATAGTGTAGAAATTTAATGAATGACAATGTATTGAATGAATGGATTTAAATCAGTGAAATGATTTTGAGTAAAGCTCTTCAAAAGGAATGAGGAGAGCTTAAAATGACTTTTGCAAGAAAGAAGTGTGTGTATTTTGGGCCAAACCGAGGAGAAAGGAAGAAGAAAAGGGAAGGTCAAGTGTATAGAAAGAAAACAGACACGTGATAAAGGAGATGAAGATCACGTGAAGGAAATTATTAGAAAGAAGCAGAAATAAGGAATTGAATAGAGGGAAGAAAGACACCCTCTTTCCCTCTTTTCCGTGTGTATAGCCAGTGGTACCCACTGCTTATCACAGGTTCCATCTTTTCCTGAGGGCTTGACAAAGTCTGCCCACCTCCATCACATACAGGCAGTCTTTGCTTTGCATGGCTTCTGTCTGCACTAATTCCAGTTACAATGATTTAGTTAAATAATAGAAATCCCCCGACAACATGCTTCAAACTTCAGTTACCACGGTTTGATCATGGTAACTGCATAAAGTCCAAATTTCACTGCTAGCTCTTCAGCCCATGAATCACCACCTAAGTCCCAGATGCACATCCTGAGCAGCGACCAATCACTGCGTTTCTCTCAGAGTCTGACGGTGACGCGTCACTGCCCGTCTGTCACACGGTTCATGCACAGACAGCAAAGCACGGAGTTGTAGTTGTAGCTGTATTGACTCCTTGTCTCCCAGTGACAAACTCAACTGACACTTTACAAAAATGTGTAATTCAAAGACGAAAGCACATCAAAGAAACCAAAAGGGATAATGCTGGAAGTGAAGCTCAAATCAGACATAAATGGAGTTACAGAAGCAACATCCGACTCTGGGAATGTTGACACTGTCACCATTTGTGAGACTTTAGATAATAGCCAGCAGAATTTAGTGAAAGGAACTTGTGACCATAAATGAGGAAAGTGGTTGTGACAGAAGGATGAACACGTCCCAGAGAAGGTGATGTTGGTAAAAAACGTCACATTAAAGGAACTCTTGGCGATATTTTATGGGATGAATTCACAGAGGATAAAATGAAGCTGAGGGAACCTCAGAAAGCAGGTGGCCAATTTGCTAAAGCAGAAAAATGATGCCTACTCTTCACGGTGAGCTGTATGCTGAGAAGCCAAGCACCAAATTACTCTTGATAAGGTTTATTTTTTTAAACAAAGACGTACACCTTTTAATTCTCAATGTTTCTAATGTATTAAATTACAGTGTTCTAAATATGGTGTTGATTTTTTTCATCTTATACATTTATAACTAACAGTAAGAGACTTTTTGATGTCTTTTGATATCACGCATGGTCTCAGCATGTGGTCTTTTCATGGTTCTGCCCTGTTGCTCAGAGCAACTTGTGTAAACGTGTAGGTCAATTCCAAGTCCTTTTTTCTATTCCATCAGTCAGTTTATCTATGTCAGCACCAATTCTGTGTTGTCTTACTTAGTATAGATTTATAATACATTTTGATACCTGGTAGGATGACTCTCCTACCTTACTGTAGTCCCGGAGTGCCTGAGACAGTCCTGGGCTGTGCTCATCCACGTACATCTTACCATGCACTTGTCAACTTTCTTGTAAAACCCTATGGTGAATTTGATGTAATTACATTGAAGTTTTGGACGTGACATCTCTAATTTCTTTATACTCATGAATATATATATCTCTATTTGTTTATGTCTTCTTTACTGTCACTCCTGAAATTTAGGTAATCTTTCTACAAAGTATACTACATCTGTCTTTAGATTTACCCTACATTCTGTTTTCTTTGCGGTACGTGGGCCTCTCACTGCTGTGGCCTCTCCCGTTGCGGAGCACAGGCTCCGGACGCGCAGGCTCAGCGGCCATGGCTCACGGGCCCAGTCGCTCCGCGGCATGTGGGATCTTCCCGGACCGGGGCACGAACCCGTGTCCCCTGCATCGGCAGGTGGACTCTCAACCACTGCGCCACCAGGGAAGCCCTACCCTACATTCTTAAGTTTTTATTACGCTTCTTGCCTGTTCCTTTCTGGTCAATAGAAATGTCATGGATTTTTATATATTTATTATATATCTAACCATTTTCCTCATCTCCATTGATTCCACTATTTTCTGTAACTTCTTGGGGTTTTAAATTTAGAAAGTCACATTATCCATGAATAATGACCGTTCTGTTTCTTCTTTTCCAACCAATTACTTTTCATTCTCCTTTCTTCCTTCCTTCTTTCCTTCCTTTTTTCTTTTTTTCCCTTTATTTAATTGCATTGACAAATGCAATAATCAGTGATAACTTCTAAATTTTTACCATTAAGAATGATGATTGTGACTTTACATTATTATTTAAACATATCAGTCTTCTCTAAATAACGTACTGAAATGCATTTATGTGAGTTAATTTTGCTGTGTTTGGCTTTTAAATACTTTTTAAAGAATGTAACAGAGAGTTTGTGCTCCTGGCAGAGAACCCTCTCTCTTCTTCTGCTTCCCCTGCTCTGAGTAATCAGGTAGCTCTCTGAGGCTTGCATCTCTCTGCTGCTATAACTTGGATGTGCGTAGTTTTGTACGCAAATTGCCTGACAAGTGTATTTTAACAGGAAATTAGGAGATTCTATGAATAAAATCACAGTACTAGTATATTTTATGCTAAGAGTCAAAGCGATCTCCTTTGTCAACGTACACAGGTAAACAGTTGGTTTCTTGAGAGGATTATTGTTAAATCTGAAAAGGAAGATGGCAATCAAGAAGTGCTGTTCCCGTGCAACAGGTGTGGTGTCACTGCCCATTTCTTCCAGCTGTGTCACCAGCCTGCCCCCTCCATCTGTCTGGCCACCTCCTCCCCTTCTTTAAAACCCGAGCTGAAGGCCTTCTCTCCCCAGGAAGCCGTTCTTTATCCACACTAGTAATTACTAAATGTTGTAACATTTAGCATTTTTCTTTTCTGGAATAAGCATGCTGAAATGGAAAGGACGCTGAATTAGGTCTTAGAAAACAGGTTTTTGATTCTGTTTCTCAAACAGGTGCTCTGTTTCCCGCTAGATCTGCAAACGTGGGTATTGCTGTCAATGTCTCTGAGGTTCAATTTCCTCGTATTTAAAGTGGGGATAATACCTGTTCCTCCTGGTTCATCTGAAGCATTTAAAATAAATGAAGGTGTATGTACAAACTGTGAACTCTAAAGCATTATTCTAATATGGTGTGGATATAATATAGGTTAAGAGAATTCAGTTGCAAGGGCAGCTCTGGAATTCATTGACCGTTCATAGGAGTATCACTTAAACTCTCTGGTCCTCAGTTTCAGACTCTTTATGCTAAGAATGATTAACTAAGACCTACCTACTTTATAGGGTTGTTATGAACAACATCTTAAAACAAAGTGCGCTATAAATAGAAATCATATAACGAATTTCCTGTTGTTATTAATCTGTAGAATATGTTGGTTCATTCATTCAGTCATGGTACAAATAGTAATTTACCATGAACCATAGTAGGAAGTGGAGTAGCTAAGGAGATTCAGGGATAAAGTAATATGGTCCCTGACTGCAAGGACTCAGTAGACGCCCACGTGAAAACAAATGTTCACGACCTAAGGGCCATGATAGAGACATGTGTGAGAGCCCAAGTGCCAAGGTGGATGTCTAGGTGATTACATGTTCCCTGAATCTAGAGAACACATGCATTGCATTGTGTTTATTCATTTATTCATCCGTTGACTCAAGCACAAACTGCATGCCTCCTAGGTGTCAGGCACCATACCAAGTCCTGGATATCTAGGGATAAAAAATGAAGCACCCCTGTCTTCAAGGAGCTTCCACTTGTTGATGAGGTAGGGGAGGAGGGATGCGTGCTCAGAGTTCAGCAGGTGTTTGGTCATCGCTGACTCCTGAAGAGGACACTCTTTCGGACACGTGGGGAAGCACTTCGGTTGACTGAGTGGGTTTTACCTTACAATAGTTCCGATTCTGGGAAATATCCATACTTTTGAAACTTTATAAGGAGTTGCATTCTTACTTGTATGAAGAAGTCTTCTGTTTGTTTTCTTACTACACATCCATTTGAAATGTATGTGCATCATAGGAGTTACTGCCATTTTATAACCTTCAAGTTGTAGGAAGAGACCTTATATTTTTAGTTTTTGCAAGAACTCTTTATTTCTTAATGGGGAAAAATTGAAGTTTTTCAGAACTGGCTTTGAATTACAGCTCTTTCACAGACTAGCTCTGGGAGCCTCTGTTTATTCTTATGTAAAATAGCAATAATGACACCTATTTTGCAAAGTTGTTTGAGGATTTCACACAATATACATAAATTACCTCAAAAAGTGTCTTGCAGTGATTAGAAGCTCCACAATGACAAATGTTATTGCAATAGAAGCAATTTTAGATTAAATAAATCTTTAGATACAATGCCATACATGCAAAGGAGGTAGAAACTTTTATTTCTAAATTATATGTCAAGTATTCAGAACTCTCCAAACAATTAACTTTCATTTTTAAAAATCTAGATCTGTACAGTCCGATACAGTAGCAATTGCTACATGTGACTAATACATGTAAATTAATGAAAATCAAATCAAATAAAAATTCAGTTCCTGGGTAGAACAAGATACAGTTCCAGGGCTCGATAGCTGCAGATGGTTAGTAGCTACTATATCGGGCAGCTTATACACCACATTTGGTTCTATATCACATCTAGATATTTGGTATCATGTGAAGCTATGCTTAATATTATCCAACATATTTTTATTGCTTTTAATACAGTGGTAAACATGGAAAAACCTAAAGAGTAAATAAAAGCTTATTGCTCTTATAAATGTGTCACATTTAAAAGATCAAGAGTCATCCGGAGCAGGTGCTAATAGTCATATTCTCTTCAGAGCTAAAATCAATGTTATTGGCAAATGCAAACGAGTAGAAGTCAAGATGGAAGTCACTTATTTCTCCAGGGTCTGTCAACATTTTGGAATAACTACAAACAAGGAAACTGTATTTGTAAAGAACGGAATGATACAAATGAAAGTAGTCACATGTTTTACTGTGTTATACTAGATCATATGAAATACTACACACGGCATATCATTGCACTGTTATCATTAACTGAACTCTAGCAGTATTGGCAGAGTTTGCCTAGCTCATTCTCCTTGAAGGCCCAGGGTTACATAAGTAAGAAAAGGGGAATTTTCTTGCTACCCCATTAGAGGTGGAAGAACCGTATTTAACATTTAGTCTCCTGCCTTGCTTGACAGATGAGAAAACTGACACCTAAGGAGATTAAATGCCCTGCGCAAATCACAGACAAGCCAGTCAGTGCAGGGCCTCCTGGTCCCTTGGACACTCTGTGGAATTTTAAGTTAGTGTCTGTCAACCTACTGTTTGCATTTTATCACCATGATTTTGTGAATTATCCACTAAGGAAGATCCCTGCAAAAATTACTGAGTTCAGTAATTTGATTACTGATTTGTCAGAAAATTTACTGAGATTGTAGAGAGTTTAGAAGACAGGTTTTGGGAATTCCCTGGTGGTCCAGTGGTTAGGATTCAGAGCTTTCACTGCCAGAGTCCCCGGTTCAATCCCTGGTCCGGGAACTAAGATCCCGCAAGCCACGCGGCACAGCCAAAAAAAAAAAAAAAAAAAAGAAGACAGGTTTCACTAGTTTCCTCAGCATAACTTAGCCATTTAAACTCAAGTCCCCTTCTACTAATAAGAAAAGAAAAAGTACCTGAGAAAGAAGTTATTTAGAACTTTATTGTAGAGTTAAAATAAGAGGGAGTCTACTCTGCTGTTGGACCCACTAAGATTTGTTTACGCCTCTCCTTCTGTGTGGCTGGGAGAACATCAGAGGCGTGTCCCCAGCTGGTGCTTACTGCTCTCTGACCCTGGAATAGGCTCCCCGGTGAAGCAAGACTACACACAATCTCATCTGATCCTCACAGACGACCTCTGCACGGGCTCTGTGATAACTGTATTCCACAGATGAGGAAGCTGAGACACAGAGGTCAAGTTTCTTAAATATGATCGGTTGAGTCAGGGTTCCGGTCAAGATACATCCGAATCTAGCATTGCACTGCCCCACACGGGAGCTAGGTGTCTGTTGAACTCTTGAGCTATGCCTATTCCAAATCAAGGTGTGATGTAGGTGTAAGGTCCATACCAGCTGTCAAAGATGTAGCATAAATAGAATGTAATTGTATAAAGCCATTCAGGCTGCTGTAACAAAAACTATAGTCTAGTGGCTTATAAACAACGGAAATTTATTTCTAACAATTCTGGAGGCTGGAAGTCCAAGATCAGGGTGCCAGCATTGTCAGGTTCTGATGAAGGCCCTCTTCCGGGCTGTGTTGCAAACTGCCAACTTCTTGCTGTGTCCTCCCAGAGGAGGGAGAAGGGAGCTCTCTGGAGCCTTGCTCAAAGGCACTAATCCCATCCAAAAGGGCTCCACCCTCCAAACTTTAAACACCTCCCAAAGGATTACAACATAAAAATCGGGGGGGAGACACAAATATTCAGACCATCACAGTAATATATCTTAGTAATTTTTATGTTGATTACATGTTGAAATGATCATTTTCTGAATTTATTAAAATGAAAATATTAAAATTAATTTCACCTTTTTCCTTTTATTACATACATGACTCTTGTTATATTTCTCTTGAAGAGTCCTGTTCTAGAGTCTGAGGGTTTAGCCACTGTATACACCTACCAATCACGTGAAAGGAGAGGTACAAAGGCTTCCACTGTGGAAACTGCAAATGAGAAAGTTTTACTGACTTTAAGATATATTAGAATATGTATAATGTTACCATAGGATGTTTCTGAAAACTGACGCGAAAGGATGACTCAATGTAACCTTCAGCTTGAGTGCAGGACAGTTTCACTGCAGTTGCCCTCCTAGAGAACGTTTGGTGTGGCTTGAAATCTTAAATGCTTTTAAAAATTTCTGAGCTTCTCTCTGAAGGCCTGCTTAAACCGCTTCTGTATTTTATTTTCCGTTCTTAGCCATGTGCCTTCTTTACATCCTCCCTCATGTTACTTACCTTCCCCCTCCCCTGGCAAGTGGTTGTACCAGTACCAGGATGATGGCAGGGCTGAGCGGGAGCTGCTCGCGGAAGGAAGCTGCGGGGCAGGAGGGACTGGATCCCAGCCTCCTGAGAGGGCCCACCTGGGTCTTCCGCTGTGCCTTCGACAGGCTATTTACCTGATGGTCACAGTGTGTCCGCCCTTTCCTCGTGCTGGGGCGAATCCCCGGCAGCGTCGCTTGTGTCGGACGCATTCATTGCTTTTGGGAGAAGTACCAGCCGGTGATGGACGGAGATCAGCCCGCAGAAGTCCCTCGGCGGGCGGGGAGAACCACTGAGCTGTTTGCCATTTACCCCGGTGCCTGACTCTGTGTCTGGGACACAGGAGACACTTAACAAACTTCTGCTTAACACACGGGTGTGTTTCCTCAGTACCTGCCTTGTGCGGGGCACAAATTGTTTCCTCTTCTTCCCACTTCCTCTTCCAGAAAACCTGACACCTGCTGGGTTTGCTGGAATGTTTAGGTGGCCTTAGTGGAAAGTCACTGAAGAGGTACATAATGCTTGATGGCAGTAAGAGGCTTTTATACAACCCATGTTAATTTTAAAGTGGAAGTCGTATTCTTGGAGAGCAGTCTGTCTCTCTTAGTGTTGGTGGTGATGTGCAGAGTACAATGTGAAAAGAAAACAGTTGATTGGTTACCATTCCCTCTGCACTTCACACCCACCCTCGTCCACTCGGTCTCTTGGGAGCTGGTCGCTGCGGCTGCAGCGGTGAGCTGGGCTTCCTGCAGGGCACACGTCTTCCATCCGCCGGTCAGTTTTCTCAGCGAGCCTCGCATCTTGTCAGCTCGGTGCTTCTTCCACCCCGTCCAGTGGCTCCGCGAGGAGCGCCATGGCTTTGACATCAGAGACCTGGGTTGGAATCTCGATGCTGCCACCGCGAGATGGATGCTCTCATCCTCCACATTTGGCCGGTGAGGAAGCAGAGACTGGGCGAGGCTTGCCCACGCTCATCGGGTGAAATAAATAGGAGAGCAGGACCTGCACCCGGCGGTTCCGCTCCAGAGCCCGCATCGCTCCGTGTGTGTTCAGGTGTCCCAGGAGATCACCCAGCTGATCCTGCACGTGACCTTCCTGTTCTTGTCACATGCAGGTACCACCGGGACCATTTATACTCCACATTTTTTTTCTTTAAACTGTCTTTAAATTAGGTTATTTGAGGGTGGAGGGAGCTTTGCCTCATTTTAAACCACATTCATAATATCCATGCAATCACTGATGTCATTACATTTTTTCCCTAAAACATATTAAATGAATCTATGTCTAACAGAAATCGTAGTTTAGGGCTTCCCTGGTGGCGCAGTGGTTGAGAGTCCGCCTGCCGATGCAGGGGACGCGGGTTCGTGCCCCGGTCCGGAAAGATCCCACGTGCCGCGGAGCGGCTGCGCCCGTGAGCCATGGCCGCTGAGCCTGCGCGTCCGGGGCCTGTGCTCCGCAACGGGAGAGGCCACAACAGTGAGAGGCCCGCGTACCGAAAAAAAAAAAAATCGTAGTTTAGATATATGCTACCTACAATTATCTTATAAACAACCGGTGGGTCTGACATACAGTGATCCACAGATAGTGTTTCAACAGATAGAAGCTGTTGTTATCACGGTTTACCTTTCACTGCTCCATGACTAAGGACTAACCTAGTCCTTAGAAATGGTACATTTCACATCTGAGTTTGAACACACATCAATAGTAGAGCTTCAGTGATTTGAAGTTTAAAACGCTTTTTTCCCTAAAGTGGCCAGCAGACCGTGTTAAGGGTTAGCACAGCCAGTATGTCTCACGCTGGCTGTAGGAGACCCTGGTGGGCCGCCTCTAGCCTCTGCTGTTGCTGCTGCATGGTGCCCCGCACAAGGCAGGTACTGAGGAAACACACCCGTGTGTTAAGCAGAAGTTTGTTAAGTGTCTCCCGTGTCCCAGACACAGAGTCAGGCACCGGGGTAAACGGCAAACAGCTCAGTGGTTCTCCCCGCCCGCCGGGGGACTTCTGCGCGAGTGGGGGACCCAGTGAGTAAAGCGTGGCTGCACACAGGTGGCACCCCTCCTGCTAGCTCCTGAGCCCTTTGGAGTCGGGGCCCTTCTATACTCCTCTGCGTGTTTTGTCCTGGCGCGCGGCCTGACTCACAGGAGGAACTCGGAGTCTATTAAATGCACGAATCACCCCTGCCCTGCGATTCAGCACACCTTTTAAGAGATTAGAATATTAAATTATACCTGGTTCAGCTCGTGTATTTATGGAATTCGTACTCACAAACAATCACACTCAATCCCTCCGCGTTTACAAACTTTCCTGCAACGATATATTTCAATTGTGAATGTAGTCCCGCCCCTTTAGTCCCACCACACGGACGGGAGCCGGACGCCTCCCACTTCTTTCCGGCGGGCGGCAGAGTCACCGTCCTCTCCTGGGGAGGAGGTGGTGTAAACGCTGATCTCGCCCAGTTAGTGCTGATCCTCCTTTGTTTACTGTGGCAGATTCTGGCACCATCTATCTCAGTCTAAGCCCCGTTCATATCGACTGTACCCTGAAAACTGGATAAAGTGCAGAGAAGCCATATTTATTTCTGGGTTTGCTGAGAAGGCAAAGATGAACAGAGAATGTGGTACAAAGAAGGCAAATAGATACTTTTTTTATATAAATTTATTCTATTTATTTAGTTTTGGTTTCGTTCGTCTTCGTTGCTGCGCGCAGGCTTTCTCTAGTTGCGGCGAGCAGGGGCTACTCTTCGTTGCGGTGCGTGAGCTTCTCATTGCGGTGGCTTCTCTTGCTGTGGAGCACGGACTCTAGGCATGTGGGCTTCAGTAGTTGTGGCTCCTGGGCTCAGTAGTTGTGGTGCATGGAGTTGCTCCGTGGCATGTGGGATCTTCCTGGACCAGGGCTCGAACCCTTGTCCCCTGAACCGGAAGGTGGATTCTTAACCACTGTGCCACCAGGGAAGCCCAGAAGGCAAATAGATTCTTGTTTTTTTAAGATGAATATTTTCATTTTAATTAATAAAACAAAAATGAAACAATGAAGACATATATTGGGACTTCACTCATTCACCAATTATGCAAGAAAAGTTAAATAAGATAATTTTTGAATCCAGAAAAAATATTTCCTCAAGTTCTGGTGCTATTCCCATTGTAATGGCTATAGACACAGTACACTTTTAAGTTTGGTCACCATTATTAACATTTTCTATATCACTTTATGTCTAGACAATCAACAAAACAATAAATCAAGACCTGATTTGCATTTGCCAATTTCTGTGGTGGAACTACTCCCACTGTGGTTGATTTCAATCTCACTGTTGGGAAGAGATGCATATCATTACAGTTGTCTCCCAGTATCCACAGGGGATGGGATCCAGGACCCCCTGCAGAAACTAAAAATCCATGGGTGCTCAAGTTCCTTACACAGAATGACGTTGTATTTGCATATAACCTACCCACATCCTCCCATATACTTTATTTTTATTTTTGTAAACATCTTTATTGGACTATAATTGCTTTCCATTGTTGTGTTAGTTTCTGCTGTATAAGGTCAAGTGGAAAGCAGTGTCCTTTTCTTGTGGAGAGAATCATGTTAACTCCTAATCCAGAAACTGCCGTGTGTGTCCCTGGGAAACGCTGGGGCTGGGAGACAAGTGCAAAAACAAGGGCTAAAAACACAATGTGGCTTGTTTCACGGAGCGCCATGATTGCCTAGCACAGCCCTGGCGGCTTCTCCTGTTGGCTTGCGTCTGGGGCAAAGTCAAGAGGGTGTGAAGAGACTTTCATCTGAGGAGCTGAATCCTCTATCTTCACCAGCAAGCTACAGTCATGGCGCAATGATGTTGCTGGTGTCCTGCTGGTTCTGCAGGGTTCTCATACATGCACTGCGCAAGCAGGCGTGGGTAAATACCAGTGATGCATTTGTTGTACCAAAGGATGATACAACTTCTCTGTGGCTTTAGGCAGTGCAGTGCCTTGGAGAGCTAAGCTGATCGCTCTTTAATAGGGAGGAGGGGCTTTCTAGAAAGCCCACCAGAGTTAGGCTTATCCTACAGTTATGAGGGCCTGTAATACTTCTGAATAGTTCACATTTCCAATTACTTTTAGAGGCAAAGAACCTCTGCAAAGTAGACCCTCCTCATGCTGATGTTTTGGAAAATGGAGGTTCATTTCAATTCCTTCAGGCAGTGGAATAGAATATACGAAACAAAGGCTCTCGAGTTCAGAAATTAACCTTCATTCACTACCACAAGTGGTCTGAAGTTCTGGGAAGGTAACAGCAGCTTCCCTGGGCTGTTTCCACGCCTCCGTGACAGCAACTGGAGAGAGAACCAATTAAACTGATTACGAAGTTTATAAATATGCAAAATCGTGATCATGAGGTCAACATTAGTCTTTGCAAGCTCAGGCATGCCAATGGATTGGAATGTTGCAAACACACCATTCTCTAGCTCTGTCCCCGTGTGGTTTTGTGTGCGTGGAAGGTCCTTCCCTCGTTGCCTGGAAAATGGGCTTTCACGTTCTGAGACCAAGCTTGAAGTGCTCAGCTCCAGTCAGAGTTATGTCACCCCATCCTCTGTGTTTCCATATCACTGTGCTTCCTCTCTAGTGGCAGCTGTCATTTCCATAGTGGGCGTGGATCTTAGTTTATATACTCAAAACTGTGGCAGATATTACACTTTTTATCTTCTATACTCCGACTTAATGTCTGGCTCTACGTCTCTGTCCCGCAGCCTGGTAGACAATTTCTTCTTAAGCATAGTCGTGGCACGTCCTCTTTCCCAAGGAGAATCTGACAGGCTGACGCTCTGTTTGGAAAGGAAGGAAAAGGGTCCTCCTCCCCCGTCTCTCATTGTCTCTGCTGAAGCAGGTTCGCTCTGCTTCCGGGCCACTCTCAAAATGCCAGGAGTTTTGGCAAGGCTGGTACCCTGAGTGCCTTGGGCCCCTCCTTTCCAGGCTGCTATGCAGCCTCTCCTGGGAAGTTTGCCCCCCCTCGGGATCTCTCCTTACGCGAAGATGACAAATCCAGTAGGGATCCCACCGCTCTGGGGACTGCGGACCTGTTTCCTCCTGGTAGAGAAAAATCTCTTCTCCTTACCCTGTTGCTTCTAAAAACCCTCTCCCTTCTCCTCCATCAGCACAAACCCTTATACATTTTGGCTTTCACGGATGACAGACAGGACTTTGTTCCCAATATGAACATGATGATGGCAGAGAAAAGAATCTTTCCCCTCTGTTCTTACTCAAATTAACAAAGGGACTGAAATGTACAATCTCAATTTCAGTGACTGTGTGAGGCAGTGGGAATCTGCAGACTCCCAGATACATGACATGGTCTGTCAAAAACAGCTGAAACAGACACTTGAGGGACCAAGCAGTGGCAGATCCTAGAAAGTGCGAACGTAAGCCCACTTCTGAAGGGTACATACCCTCCCGGGAAGTAAAGAAGCTGTATTTTGTATTCCTAACAGCTGGAGCAGGCATCTGTGTGGAGCCTAGTGGGGAAGGGGAGGGCTGAGATCAGGCAGAAGCTGTGCGGAGGAAGATTGGGTAGGGAATGCTCCTCTCATTAAGCCTCAAGGAATCCCCACAAATAATTTGCTAAGGAAAATGGACGGTGCCCGGTAAAATCAAAGCTCAGCTCTGAATTACAAGAAAGAAGCACTGATGAGTATTAGGAGACATAGAACCGCAAAGGCTTCGGATATCAGAGTTGTCCACAGACGACTGTGTATAAAAACATCTATAGTACATTTGAAAAAAAAAAAGCAACTGGTGTGAAAATATCTGTTTAAGTGGAAAACTGTAAAATTAATCTAGCATACTGAAAAAACCAACTAAATAGTGTTTGTAGAAATTTTAAAATGGAATGATTACAATTTAAATCTAGGTGTGTGGGTTTAACAGCAAATGAAGCTCAGTTAAAAAGAGAATTTGTTAACGGAAGTTAACAAGAATTTTCGAGAATGTAGCAGAGAAAGACTAAAGAGAAGATATGTGTGAATGAGAGGTGAAGAGGCTTTGAGAATAAAATGGTAAGTTCTATTACATCTAATCAAATTCCTAGAGAAAACACAAAGAATGTTAGAGGACAATATTTGAAGAGATAATGGTGGGGAAGTTTCCAGAAAAGTTGAAAGATACCATTTCCAACAGCCCAATGAATCTTAAACAGGATATGTGAAAGGAAACCCACATCTTAGCGCCAACGCGGTATATACTGCCTGATACCCAAACCGTGCAGAACAATGAACAAGCAGCCTGAGAGGAAAGTTACTTTACTTTCAAAGAAACAGGACGTAGAGTCGCAGACGGTGTTTCAGGAGCAACAAAGCGGCCAGAGGATGGAGGGACAGCTTGGGAATTCTGAAAAGTTGTGAGGAGGACCTAGAATTCTCCAGCCAGGGGGAGTGAGGCCAAAATGAAGATATTCTCTAGCACAAAAGATACACGCACAAAAATTCTAAGAGTTTGCCACTAGACCTTCACTAAGGGAAATTCTAAAGCAGGTGCTTCAGGTAGAAGGAAAGTGATTGCAGATGGAAAGACTGAGACTTCAGAGAAATGATGATCAGAGAAAGTGGCAAATAAGTAGGAAGACCTAAAATAACATAGACTGCAGGCATGTGATAGTACTGGGTTAAAATAAAATGAGATAGAATTAAAATAGGAAACAAGAAATACCATGTAAGTCTATAAGTTGGGGGGGGGAAGTAAAGCACTCTTTTCAAAGCCCTTGCTTTATCTAGGAGGATAAAGGTATTAGATTAAATACGTATGTTTGAATTTCTAGTGTAACCACCGAAAGGAAAAAAACAGGATAAAATTTTGCAAACGTGTGTTTGTGAGATTAAAAGGTTTAATATACCAGGAAGAGATTATAATTTTAAATTAATATGTCACTAATAATATAGCAGAAGTAAACATAAGCACAAATAAGAGTAGATGGATATATAATAACATTGGGAGATTTTAACACATACTTATTCTCTTGGTAATTGAGAGAATAAATAGCAAAAAGAAAAAAAAGACATTGAAGATTTAAATAACATGATTAACAAAGGACCTAATAGACAAATATAAAACACTGCATCCAACACATGCCAAATGCAACTTTCTTCAGATATCCATGGACCATCACAAATATGGAGCATGGGTTGGGCCATAAAGCAGCAACAAAAGTGAATGAACTACAGACACGTCGATGACACGGATGAATTTCATAAACACGATGTTGGGCAAAATAAGAAAGAAATACAAATATACGAATATAACTCTATATAAATTCCAAAAGCAGGTAAAACATTTTGTATATAATGTTTAATCCTATATATGGGTTGAACTGTTTTGGTTTTTTTTAAATTTAATTTTATTTATTTTCTTATACAGAAGGTCTTTATTAGTCATCCATTTTATACACATCAGTGTATACATGTCAATCCCAATCTCCCAATTCATCCCACCACCACCACCCCCACCACCCCCACCCCGACTTTCCCCCCTTGGTGTCCATATATTTGTTCTCTACGTCTGTGTCTCTATTTCTGCCCTGCAAGCCAGTTCATCTGTACCATTTTTCTAGGTTCCACATATATGCGTTAATATACGATACTTGTTTTTCTCTTTCTGACTTACTTCACTCTGTATGACAGTCTCTAGATCTATCCACGTCTCTACGAATGACCCAATTTCATTCCTTTTTATGGCTGAGTAATATTCCATTGTATATATGAGCCACATCTTCTTTATCCATTCAGCTGTCGATGGACACTTAGGTTGCTTCCATGACCTGGCTATTGTAAATAGTGCTGCAATGAACACTGGGGTGCATGCGTCTTTTTGAATTATGGTTTTCTCTGGGTATATGCCCAGTGGTGGGACTGCTGAATCATATGGTAATTCTATTTTTAGTTTTTTAAGGAACCGCCATACTGTTCTCCATAGTGGCTGTATCAATTTCCATTCCCACCAAGAGTGCAAGGGGGTTCCCTTTTCTCCACACCCTCTCCAACATTTGTTGCTTGTAGATTTTCTGATGATGCCCATTCTAACTGGTGTGAGGTGATACCATTTTTAGGTGTACAATTCCGTGGCATTAAGAACATTCACAATGTTGTCCAACCATCACCACTATCCATTTCCAGAACTGCTTCATCATTCCAAACAGAAACTCTGTACCCATTAAATAATTATCTCCCCATCTCCCTCTCCCCCGAGCTCCTGGTAATCTCTACCCTGTTTTCAGTCTCTATGAATTTGCTTCTTCCAGACATCCAAGAGATTAGTTAAAAGTTTTAAAAAGAGGTTACCAGTGGCAGGGCAGAGATGGGGTTGAGGAATGTGGAAGATGGAGGTGGGAATGAGTCTTGTCATGCCACTTGATTTGAATCGCTGAATTTGTAGTCTGTTGAAAAAATTAAGAATAGATGAATAATTGAATGAATGATTGAAAGTAAATGGGGGCTATCTTAGTTACCTGCATATGTAAGGGATACATTCCTGGAGGAGCCCCAGCCTTTCTCCCCAGGATTCTAGGGTCAGAGATTTGCCTTCCCTGACTCCTGCTTGGGAGAGGGAAGGGAGAAGAGTAAAGGAGAGAAGACCACTTTGGACACAGCAGTCCACTGCCCCCACTGGACAGTGAATTCGTGGAGAGCAGGAATTTTCATCTGTTTACCTTGTGTCCTCCCCCTGGATGAGTGCAGGCACAAAAAACTGTTACGTTTCCCTAATGGAAATTAAATATATACTTAAGGAATAATGGGGATAGTTGGGAGGCTGAGAAAATGGAAATAATTTAAGAAATTCATCTTGTTTTTTTTCCCCAACAGTTAT
This sequence comes from Lagenorhynchus albirostris, assembly GCF_949774975.1. Taxonomy (NCBI): domain Eukaryota; kingdom Metazoa; phylum Chordata; class Mammalia; order Artiodactyla; family Delphinidae; genus Lagenorhynchus; species Lagenorhynchus albirostris. The sequence continues at coordinate 3,821,354 of NC_083111.1, forward strand.
TGTGATTCTGTTTTCGCCCAGTAAGATACTCTTAGAAAAATAGATCTGAGGAGTCTCTTGTTTTGCCACATGTCATTGTCAGTTAGTGCAACTAAAAATGTATCCTGAAGTGACAGTCCCAGAAGTTGTGGGTCAGAGTGCGCAATGATTTCCTCAGAATGTTCGGAAATGCTTTAAAATTGGCGATGAAGCTTAATGTGCTATCTTTGCTGAGACATTTGGCTAATAGAATCCATGAAAATGCAATCCCACTCCTTGAAATTACACTCGTGTTAGTAATATTACAGTGAATACCCTGTGGAGAAGAAAAGACTCAAGGTGAGCTCAAAAGGGTTTATTTTTGTAAATTTTCTGTCCCCAAAGTTATTTTACCGCCAATCCGCCCATTGTCCTAACTTTCGTGACTCTGTAGTTTATTTCACTGCTAATCTGCTTAGTGATTACTGGCTTTTTAAATTTTAACAATAAAGCTGGTGGTCGTTGAGGAGAGGAGAGGCCAAAGTGAAGCATGACACAGTCGCCTGAAGGTTTCAGGCGCACTGAAGTTGTCAGTAGATTGCCCAGCACGTAAAAATGCCCCTCCCCCCACCCCTTTTTTGGAGTTTAGCAGACTGAAGGGAGACGTGTTAAGTTAAATCCCAGGAGCCCTTCCTTAGTACTTACTGCGTTTGGGCCGCCCAGCACCCATCTCCCATTTCTAAGAACATCCCACTTTCCTTTTGAGAAATCAGCTTTTCCTAAGGACTGTGTTCCTTGTTCCTCTGTCCATTCCTCAGCTAGAGACGGGCTTGTGACCCAAGCAAAGCTAATACTCGGACTTTGAGTTGTGAATGGCAGAGACCAAAAAATGTTGGCATTTCATCCCGAGCCAGCAAGGGGCCCCGGGACTTCTGCCCTTGGTCCAGGGAGCTGCCTGGGTCCCTCCCTCGGCCCCCTGGCTGGTTCCCCACCCAGGAGCTGAAGCTGAATCTGGCCTCTGTACCCTGATACTGAATTAAATCTTGCAGACAGAGTTTTGGGTGAAGTAGAAAAGAGTAGCTTTATTGTCTTGCCAGGCAAAGAGGGCCACAGCGGGCTAGTGCCCTCGAAACCGTGTCTCCCAACCTGGAGGGGGTCGTGAGGAGTTTTATAGGCATGGGTCAAAGAGGGCGTGGTCAGCTCGTGGGCGTTCTTCTGATTGGTTGGAGGTGAGGTAATCGGAGCCGGCATCATCAAGCTTCCGGTTCCAGAGAGTCCGGGGTCTACGTGCTTGTGGGCAGCATACTGTTAACCGTTAACTTCTCCCACCTGGTGTGGGTTTCAGTATCTGCAAAACGGCTCAAAGGTACTGTGTGTATCCCTCGAGGGGGGCCCGGGACCCTGCCCCCAGGCTGCACCATTGTTTCCTGACTGCTCCTCCCTTATCTCCGCATCCCCTCTCTTCCCTGATGAGCATCTATTTGAACCTCCTCCTTGGACCTCAGGGAAGATCATGGAGGCTGAATGAAGCCTATTTCCTGTAATCGAGAAACAGGGGACACAGAAAGGCTTTTGTGTCCAGGAGCCCCCCAAGGTCCTGCTTGGTATCAGAGCCGGTCCTTCAAATACACTCCCATAACCACTGAAGTCATCAGTGTCAGTCCATCTCGTCTGCAGCCCAAGTGTTCTAGCAAGTTCAAGCTCTTTCCTCAGGCAGCTTTCATCCGCCCTTCCTGTCCTGTCTGCCTGGAGATCCTTCCTGCTTCCAGCCCTCTCTCACAGCAGGACAATTGCTCTGCCACTCCCACCCCAGCCCCTACTTCTTTAACTTCAGGCTGTAGTGAGTAGCCGCTGGCAGAGATATCCCTGTGGAACGGAGCTCTTGAACAGTGGGAGTAATGGGTTTTGCTTGTTATTTTATGTTACTTTGACGATGATGTGCACATAAACAGAGACCATCCTAATGAGCAGCGCAAAGGCTGTTTGCTCAGAGCTTGCTGTAGCAAGAAGCTCCACCCCCCTCACTTGCCCTGGGCAGAGACTCAAGGGCCTGATGAGAAGTGGAAAGCTTGAGAGTGGAAGGAAGGGAAGGTTTCAGGTGGCCCCGACTGGAGGCTGCTGGAGGGCCTGGGTGGAAGCCGCATTCCCTGGCAGTGCTTGGGGTGTATATTTGGCTTTTGCTGGTGGATCCTAAGTTGTGAGAAGGGACAGAAGCCAGGGAAGCTAGCAGTTATTGATCAAGTCCTGGCCATCTGGGGCCATTGCTACTGACTGGGCTGGTGGCAGCAGACGTGTGAGTTTTATGTCATTGTCAGTCTGCCTGCTGTCTGCTTATTCAGTCTCTCAATTAGCACTTGAGTTTGTGGTGTAGGTTTTATTTAGATTTCGGACACATTCTCTTTGCTTTTATTTCCATTCCAGTGCAAGGGAAAGGAAATGCTAAGGAATAAGATTCTCTGCCCGACGCCACCTCTTGAAACCCAGAAGTTCTGGTTTCTAACCACAGAACTTCTAAACCCAGAAGTTCTGGTTTCTATTTTTTTGTTTTGATTTAATACATTTAATACATGAAGATCATCTTTTAGTTTCTCTTTGTAGTTTCTAAGTGCAGGTGGTCAGGGCCTGCTTGTGAAGAGATTTTAAAATGCATTTGCAATCACATCTTCTGTCTCTGAATACATTTTTTAAAAGTCTGCAAGGAAGCCCAAAGTAAGAGTTTTCTTCCGTCTGACTCTGTTCAGGGTATTATTCCCAAATGTCAGTGTACATCAGAACAAGCTGGGGACATTATTTAAAATGCAGACCCCTGGGCCCCCCGCGGGCTTCGTGCACCGGACTTTCGGGAGGGTGGGGTCCAGAGCATTTTTTGTTGGTTCACTTGTTTGAGTACAAGAGGTGCCCAGAGTGACTCTCACGCCATCTGGTGGATGCTGGTCCTTGTGTTGGCATTTGGCAACTTTTTTTGGCCATGACATGCAGCTCGCGGGATCTTAGTTCCCATACCAGGCATTGAACCTGGGCCCTGGGCAGTGAAAGCGCCAAATCCTAACCACTGGACCGCTCGGGAATCCCCTGGGCAACTGTTGAATTAGGAATCCCACTGCTTCATGGTGGTGAGACTGAGGCTGTCCCATCATGTATCCTCTTCATAAATCTTGCCTTTGACAACGTATCCACATTTACATTTGTGTTTCTGAGGTTTGGAAATTGTGCAGCCTGGGGAATTTCTGATTTACCACTGTTGTATCTTTTTCACTACGCAGGCAGTGGGGACCTTTAAGGCGGGCCATGTTTGGGCTTTAAACACCCTGCCAAATTTCCTGAACGCAGAACAATTGTGAAGAACCAGTCTTCCCAACGTTACAAAGTTCAGGAAATAGCAGAGTTGTGGAACCTAAGCAGGAATCTATGTAACATGTCACAGGTAGTTTAAGGAAAGGAGCAGCCCTGTCGATTTAACCAAAGTGCCTAAAATAGCTTTTGCTCTAAATTCTTTGAAGCCTGGCTGTTCAGAGAGACAGAAAAAGTTCCACCTTGTGTCAGGCGCTGAGCTCTCAGGAGGTGACACCCAGGCAGGCAGAGCTCTGACTACAGGGCTTGGGGTTGAGAAGCCCTTTGTAGAGATGCAGGATTCTCAACCAGAAGTGACACAGGCTCCGTCAGCCTGAGCTTTTTATTAACCATAGACTCAAATAACAGATGTGGAAGTGGTCACTTGTTCTTTATAAATTGGGGTGGACTCAGTCACTTCTTGGCATTTAAGTTATTGTTCACCAGGCCCTGTATTCCCTGAATTGTCTCAGTTAGTACGTAATCCGAGAGACATGTACTGATGCCTACAGGAAAGACCTGGGCACTGAGGCGGAGGGAGGAGGTACTACCTCAGGCAGTCACAAACCTGAGTCTCAAAGCCAGGCCTTTGCCTCCAGAGCCCGAGCTCTTGACCACTCCACTGCCCAGAGGCACGTGGCATCCCGTGGGACACAGACCCAACTGCCTAATCTTTTACTGGAGGGTCTACAGAAAAAAAACCCGCACAGCATGGGAGCTGTAAGGTTCCATTTTATTTGGGGATTTACTGAGGACTGCAGCCCGGGAGATACCCTCTTAGATAGCCCTGAGGATCTGCTCCGAAAAGGTGGGAGCGTGGGCGAGGTCAGTATGTATATGATTTTGGTCAAAGTATACATGCCTCCCAGTAGAAGGTTGCTGCTAGTCAGAGGGAACAGATAGCTTACTTAATGGTTTTAGTGCTTTTCTAAGTATGGGAAGATGCAAGAATCTAGGTTCATAAAAAATTTCTTCTGAAATATTTCTAACTATCTAAGGACGTGGTCTGTCTGTTTTCCCAGAGCACAAGGTGCCTCACCCTGAATTCCTTGCAGGGTGTGTTGAGGGTCACCGACGGCAGTGGCTAATGACTTGATTCTTGTGGAACTGGATGGTGGGCAACATTCTTTATTTTGCAAGATTGATTTGTTTTCAGTTTGAGACTATTAGTAATAAAGCTGCTATTAACATGTGTGCACAGGTCTTTGGACATCTGCTTTCATTCCTCTTGGATGTGTCTAGGGGTGGGACTGCTTGGTCATATGATAAATGTATGTTTAACTTACGAGAAACTGTCAAACACATGTACCACAATGTTCATTGCAGCTCTATTTACAATAGCCAGGACATGGAAACAACCTAAGTGTCCATCGACAGATGAATGGATAAAGAAGATGTGGGACATATATACAATGGAATATTACTCAGCCATAAAAAGAGACGAAATTGAACTATTTGTAGTGAGGTGGATGGACCTAGAGTCTGTCATACAGAGTGAAGTAACTCAGAAAGAGAAAAACAAATACCGTATGCTAACACATATATATGGAATCCAAAAAAAAAAAAAAAAAGGTTCTGAAGAACCTAGGGGAAGGACAGGAATAAAGACGCAGACGCAGAGGATGGACCTGAGGATGCGGGGAGGGGGAAGGGTAAGCTGGGACGAAGTGAGAGAGTGGCATGGACATATACACACTACCAAATGTAAAATAGATAGCTAGTGGGAAGCAGCCGCACAGCACAGGGGGATCAGCTCGGTGCTTTGTGACCACCTAGAGGGCTGGGATAGGGAGGGTGGGAGGGAGACACAAGAGGGCGGGGATATGGGGATATATGTATATGTATAGCTGATTCACTTTGTTATAAAGCAGAAACTAACACACCATTGTAAAGCAATTATACTCCAATAAAGACGTTAAAAAAAAAAAGCACCTGTCAAACGGTTTCTGGGTGTGGCTGTCCCATTTTGCATCCCCACCATCCGTGTACAGGAGTTCAAACTGCTCCACCTTCTCGTCCACACATCGTGCGGTCAGTTTTTAAATTTTAGCTATTCTAGTATCTAATCAGGTTTTAATTTGCATTTTCCTAATGGTTAATAATATTAAACATCTCTTCAGGTGTTTATTTTTCACCAAGTCTCTTCTTTGGTGGGGAGTCTGTTCAAATATTTCCATGTTTAATTGGGTTAAGAGTCATTTAAAACACCTTTCCTCATTTTCCCAAAATTGATCAAGAACTGGTTGTACTTATCTATCTCCAGGAGATTTTTTGTTAGCCTTTCCACATAGGGTGGAAAATAGGGATGCGTCCTAGAGCCTGCCTCATGGGAACAGCTCTAGCCTTCCGTGTGTCAGTCTCCACTCTCATGGCTCAGCAAGGAGACAGGCAGTGACGGATTATGTACACAGCAAGCTCAGGAAGGGCTGCACTGGACCAGTGGCCCACGGTGCATCCTAGGATTATACCTCCTGCTAGCACCACGGCAAAGTCATGTCTTCCATCCAGTCTCACCAAGTGTGAAGTGCGTATTTTGATGCCCATCTGATGCCTGTCTTCTCCTCCATTTATTTGGAACCCACTGGGGAGAGGGTGTTACTGGATCCTGATAATCTCAATACACATTTTGGAACACATGTACTCTTAATGGCGTGTCTGCCTCCCTCCCTCCCTTCCATTCCGTCAATATTTACCAAGTACTTACCAAGCTCCAGGTATTGAGGCTTTAGAGATTTCCAAGTTTATTAAGCCTGACCTTGGAAGATTGAAGTGTACTCATATGGGGAAAAGGAAGGAAATATCTGTATTGCTATTTCTTCAGAGCATCTTTCTTTATCTGTGTCACGTCTATTTCCCTTACTCTGCCTGTGAGTAAAAAGAGATTTTCAACCTTTCATCTCTTTAATGTTTTGTCTTTGCTACTTTTCAAAATGTACCCTTCACAAAAAGCAACCAGAAATATTGAATGTAGGAATAATTTTATCTAGCATATTTTACCTGCGATACAGGTTCATGTTTGCAAACATTATCACCATTAGGTTTTAAGGTCTTATAGAAGCCACAATTTTCTACTTAGTTGGCAGTAGCTAGCCCCTTACTGGCACTGAGGTAATGCATGCTTTGTAAACAAATGAGTTTTGAAAGATCTTCCGCAATTAGAAGTTAAAAAGCTTATAAATTAAATACTTAAAAGATTGCATTTTGAACTTAAAAAGGTAATTTGAAGTCCATTTATATTTTTGGTGTGACATTTCTCAGCTTCAACATTTTTTTCAAGTTCATAAGCCCTCTTAAAGATTAGAAGGATGACAAATCATCAAGCCTTAAAGCCCTTGATGTTGACAAATATTCGACAGCATTTATACGTGTTGGGCAGAGGTGGATGGTAGGAGTTAACAACAGTTGAAAACTCTGCAGAAGCTCAGTGTGGGAAGAGCACACAGGTGGTTAATGGCTCAAGAGGAAGAAGCCATAACCTCCCCCTTTTCACCAGTCACCCCAGGACAAAGTGTTCTTCCTGCGGCTACCAGCAAATCCCTCGGAAGTCACTGAGAGATGCGCTTTGTATAATAAGTTGTGGAAATCCAACAGAAAGACAGAAACCGTCTGTAAAAAAGGATTTGCTGTGCCTTGAGTGCAGGGAGTTGGTGTGTCTAATGTGGATTTTAAAACTAAGCCTTATCAGGATTGTGCACGTGCGTGTGTTTTAACTCCCAGCACGTTTGATGGGCTATTTACAGAGCAGATGGTCAGCACCACAGCACTTAGTGGTCCCTGCTCTGGGATCATCCACTTGGAACTGTACTCATGGACCGTCCCAGAGCAGCCTCTTCTCTCTCATCAGATCTCAGCTCTGGTGTCACCAGCACACGTGGCTTTGCTGGCCACTTGCAGGTACCCCGTTCCTCCCGTGCCCCACTCACGGGCCCTTCTTATCCCATTTCCCCACCGTGTGTCTCTGTAGAACTTCACATCCTCCAGGAGAGTGCACGTTGATGGCCTGTTTGCTCCGTGGCTCTCTCCCACTGTAACGTGGGCTCTTGAAGGGCAGCCCTTCTGTTCTCGTGATCGCAGAATCCTGGGGGCCTGTGGTGCCTGGCACACAGTAGGATCCCACAAATCTTTGATGAAGGATCGAATACTAGGTTGCTAGCCCTAAGAACTAATCAGGCCAGATAGCTGCCCCTTTTCCAACTCGGATATCTTTATCTTTAAATGTGGATATCTTTAAACTGAGCCTAAGATTTTATGAAAAAAGAAGAATGAGGCTAAATCTTTGCATGGTCACAAGTAGAAAGTAATAGACTCTGGTAGGGCTGTGATCCTAAAACCTCTGCTAGGCCACGCCTGCCACGGCTGGCCACCAGTTCTTGGTGAAGCAGAGGACCAATGACAGAACTGCCTCTGCATGTAGAACCTGGGTCTTTTCCATCGTGGCCAGAGAAGGCTTTCCTCTTCTAAGGTGAATGTCCATGGCTGACAGTGAGGGACGGCTCCAGGAAGGTGGCCTGAGCCCAGGGTGGTGTGTCACAGAGAAGCCACTCTTGTCCAGCTGTTATGGGCACCCCTCCTGCCTCCCCCCCCCCCGACCATTCAGACCCCAGAGAGTAACTGGGGCAGCAGCACAGGTTCCTCCCTCAGGGCGCTGAAAGTCTCCTAATGCCTGTGGGTTATTTCATGGTCTGTTTGTCATACAAAAATATGAAGTCTGAGAGTTTCATGAAACAGAATGGACAGAAAACATGATTAGATTCCCCCAGCCTCACAGCTTCCTGATCAGAAGTGTCTATTTCAGTTCATACCCGTGAGGTATCCTTCAGGGAGACAGTTCTGCAAACTGTGACCATTTATTTTACTTTCGGCTTCATGAGGGTGTATTTACTTCACATTTGTACTTGGGTAGGTAACTCACTGGCCACTTGGAAATAGAATTCCGTGATTCTCGTTGGTCAAGATCCATGGGGAGAAGATACACTTCATCCTTCTTTACATATGATCTTGCTGGAACATTAGTATTCTCGAGGAGATTATTCTTTTTTAAATTTGAAGTGTTACTCTCTGAATGGATTGTGACGTTTTATCGATTTTTAAATACTATACAATAATCGGAACAGCAGGGTGTAGCGTTAGAAAGTTGATGTTTCATGGAAAACATCCTAGTTAGAAAGAATTGACTGCATAGGCTATGTTGTCGCTGGTCTTCTTTGCTGCCTTTATCAGTAAAGACTTTATGGGAATTAGAACATTCATTACTTAAGAAAACTGGCAGCATTCCACATATCATGTTTTTTAATTGGGGGAGGGTAACTATGTAATGATCAACTCAGTTGGGTAGTAAATCAAATCATTGGCACGATAAAATAGAATATAACCCTAAGACAGCAGAGATTGGAAGAAGGGGTAAAATTGGATAAAATTTCTGGAAGCTCAATAGTGAAATAAAAGTTTGATGTGTTCTGAGTGGTAGGAAGAATGTAGCAAAGTAATGAAATAGCAACTAGGTAGAGGCCAACATTCTGATGAATTTAACTAAAATAGTCAAGCATTTAAGAAATCTGTTTCTTGAAGAACATCTTAAAATTAGTGAGTAGGAGGGAAGTTTGGTTGCAAATGTATCTCCGTTGTGTATGGATGCAGTGAAAATCACCAAGTAAGTGAAAATCACCATGACTTTGAGAAGCTGAGTTTTTAAAAAAGTCTTTTTGACAGCAATCCAAACCATCGACTACAACAAAATATTCTTTTAAATGGCTTCCAGGTATTTTCCTATGTTTGTGTACATGCATGTGGGAAAAATATACCTATGAAGACATTGCTGTTCAAAGTCCCTTTTGCTAGTAAGAACCGGAAGCCAGGGGATGTTTGTTAGGGTGCAAGATGTTCTCCCCAATGAGTAGGCTGATTTGCAAGATTCTTTATCTTCCCAAACCAAGAGATTTCAAATACATTTTTTTCTAAAAGATCCAGTGTTATATTGAGACTTAGATTGAGAGATGCGTCTAATGCTGTGAAAAGCATGGACTTTAATGGTTCTGTGGAGGGTATGCTGTTAACTCAGGGGAAGAATGTATGGTTCCCGTGAAGCCATATTTGCCTTTAATTAAGAACCAAGGTCATGGTAGGGAAGACAGAGCGTTCACTCTTCGAAAATCTTCCCAGCCGCCTTATTCCATTTATACTTATGTACAAGCTTGCAAATCACTTTTTCTATTCATAGTCTATGTTAGAAAAGCTACTTTGTCATTTTTATATGTTCTCCTTAAATTTCCAAAACACTGTGAAGGTTTTTGAGTGATGGAATCCCTATTAACAAAGCATATAATCTCCAATCACAGAAAAGTGATCAGATGTCTAGTTAGAATTCCCCTCACACTGCATGAACTCCAGAAATCCTCTCTCAGTATACACTGGTCCAGCCCTCTTGGTACCCAGGGCAGGTTGGCCAGGCAGCGTGAAGCCGTGCACAAACCTACCGCATCCTTTCTTAGGGAATTATCATTCTTCCCAAAACTTACAAAGATGGTGATAAGAAAACGACCTTCTGATTTCACCTCTTAACTTGTTGGCCAAGTGTGTTGGGTAAAAGACATTTTATCAAGACTGCTATTTTCCGCTATAAAATGTGAATAATATTGTCCACTTCTCTGGATTTACGGCAAGGATGAAATGAGGTCATGGATGTAAAATTGCTCTAAAATTATGAAAATCATGATCCTGATAGTAACTATAACATGGTTCATTACAATTCTTGATCTTGCCATGCGAACAGGTGCATCTCCCACTGGGCAGAACTAATGATGCCTTGGCTGGCAAGTGGAGGCTTCAGTACCTGTTTCCCTTTTGAGTGCAAACTATTCACATTTGTTCTCCTTTCAGCTTTACTCTTGATTGCAAACCCTTTTGTAACACCAGAGAGTAGGAATGCACCCTGGGTACCCTAAATTGAAGTGGCTTATGGGGATGGGAACTCTGAGAACAAATTTTCTAGACTTATGATCAGTATTATGTTATGTTACAACCACGATGGGGTCACCATGGGCAAGATGGAGGAAGATAAAGCTCTCTGTGTCCTAGGGATGCCCAAGCTTTTATTTTTATAAAATAATGAGCTAAAAGGGAGATATCCAACTGTGTATATAATACTTATAAATGTTTAATTGATCATAGTGCTATGATTAACAGTAACCTGTTCATTATTCAATATATGGATTGTAGGCAGACACTAACGTGTTCAATAAATATTTTTAGCAGGATAACTCTAAAGTAGTCCTGCAAATTTCAGCGACAGAATCTCTGGTCTTGAAATTGCAGGGGTTAGGGAGGGTTTTAGAGTGTATTTCACATGTGATTCCAAACCTACATCACAGACGACCAATTCAAGAGAGGACGCTTTACTGGAGCTGGCTGTTACTAAAACAGTCCGGTCATAGCCACATTGCAAGATCCCTAGGAGACATGTGGCTGGAGACCCTTTGTCTTCCCGCTGAGCATGCTGACAACCACAAGCAGTGTAAAGAATGACAGTTCAGAGACACTTGGAGTCTGTGCTCCAGAGGCAGCAAAAGTAATTGAACCACTTACAAAAATCTGTGACCCTTCCTGGAAGTTGTGATGTCATCTCTGCTAACCAGCTCTGCAATTTCTTGAAATCCACGACAGCACCAGTACATACCTGTAAAGGGGAACTCAGGCAGTGCGTGGTGGCTTTGTGCTCAGTGCGTGTGTCCAGCTGGAGTCTGAAGCCCTGGACTGTCTTTGAGAGCAGTTCAGCCCCGCCTTGGTTTCTTTGCTGCAAGATAGGATTCAAAGTCCAGATGGCGAGAAACTAAATCTCGTGAACCACTTAATGTCTGACAAATTGGCGTTCTCCGAGTTTTAATTAAAAAAAGAAAGTCCTCAGTTGGATAAAATAGTTGAATACGTCTCTTCAACAAGTTTCCACAATCTGTCTAAAACAACACCCACCCCGAGGGGAAACCGCCGTCCTCTGTGTGACTTCTTTCAAGTGTCACATAAACCAACACTAGTTAATGACACAAAGACAAAGAAAAGGACCGAATGGCTGTGTTTTTAGCGTCGTGCAGACGGGCAGAGGCCGGGCCCGAGCTCCTAATGGCCAGCTCCATGGAAACCAGACACGTGATCTTCTCTTTGACTTGAAACTATTCGCCTACCTTATCCTGTTTCTTTTTTCATTGCTGGTATCCTGGGGCAAGTGGACATTTTTGGGTGAGTCATCTTTTATAATACCCCAGATTTTACGAAAAATTTTTAGTGGAATTTAGTTGAAACAGCTCAAAATAACGTTATCTAGTTATACTCGTCCTCACAAATAAATATTAACTAACCTAAGCCCTCTCGTTTGACAACTCGCGGCTGGGAGTTTTCTAACAGTAGTTAATGGTACTGTGTTGGCGCATCAATCTTCACCGCAAACGCCCCACACCACACTCAGCTGCAAGTTGCCTTCAGATCATTCTGTGCGTAAAAACACGTACCATGCACACCTTCTTTGCCCTCTTGTCTTGCTAGCCTAACATATGTTTTGTTTTGTTTTGTTTTGCGGTACGCGGGCCTCTCACTGCTGTGGCCTCTCCCGTTGCGGAGCACAGGCTCCGGACGCGCAGGCTCAGCGGCCATGGCTCACGGGCCCAGCCGCTCCGCGGCACGTGGGATTCTCCCGGCCCGGGGCACGAACCCGTGTCCCCTGCATCGGCAGGCGGACTCTCAACCACTGCGCCACCAGGGAAGCCTCTAAAATATGTTTTTTTAAGGCTAGCTAGACGCTAACTCAGTGAAGAGAGGAATTACGTTACAATAACTCTAATCAGATTCAATCAACTACTGATATGAACTATATAAAGGCTGCAACTGACAGGTTGACTCACTGGTGGGCTGGGGGGGGTCAGATAGACCAGGTGCAAATATTAATTCTCCTACTTATAAGTGAGCCCCAATTTCCTCATTTGGAAGCTGCGCTTAATACTGCCTAGTTTACGGGGTGATTGTGAGGACCCAGTGAGGGCTGCCTGTTCCCATTTAGCACAATGTCTGTTACACGGGACGGTCTTCCCAGAGCTGAAGCTGTTCGTGTAAAGTCTCTGCAGCACCATTAGTGTGTCTGCTTTCTCTCACACTCTGTTGCAGACTGCCTCCTGCATGCGGTACACCCGCCCGGGTTCGGGTCAGCCGTGAGGTCTCACCACCCCTCCCAGTCTTTCCACATAGAAAAGGAACATACAGATCACGAGGTGAACTGTGACAGTGGCTGCCGGTTCCCTCTTAAGAGAAAGACAGGCAACCGGGCAAAGAATTCTCTGCAGAGAGAAAGGACCAAAACATTTGTATCAGGTGAAAATGATGCTGAAGACAGAACAGTGTCAGCTAGGCTTTGAGAGCAAGCCAACGGAGCTTCCCATTTTAGTACTTTCCCTCCTCTTGATAACTGCTTCTGTGATGTTTTCATAATCACTTTGAACATGTGGCACTTTGGACATGTGTGTTTGTGTGATCGAGGTGCACAGAGTGTAGGGTGCCCATGGGTCGCTTGGGGGTGGTTGATCAGAGAAGCATCCTTGATGGCGTCTGCAAAGCACTTAGTAGGATCCACATCCAACTGATGATTTCTGAGCCCTGGACGCTGTGTGCCAACCTCTCCCCAGCCCTCCGTCATGCAGAGCACCTCAGTACTCTGGACGCGATGAGAAAGCAGTGGACCTCTTCAGCAGCCTCACGCGTGGCCCTCACCTCGCTCACATGCTCTCACTTTCCCCCGTGAGAACATTTGCAGGCTGGGTCGGGGGCTGTCTCTTGGCACTGAACTGACTGCCTTGGGGAAGGGGTGATGCAGGTAGAGTGACACGGTCGCTCTTACTCTCTTCAATGCATCCAATGTCAGATATTTTTTTTTATTTCAATGATGTACTAGAAGTTCGCTGGACTCCCTGACTCACACAGTTACTCTCATCTGTGAGTGAGAGTCAGAATTGGTGTTCTTTGGAGGGAAGACAGTGAAAACTATTCACTGTCTTGCTGACATCCCTCCTGGGTTTTGCGTAAGCCTTGACAGTTGAATGTTAGCACAATCTTCTCTCTCTCTCTGCTCCCTATAAATGGGATATTATTTGCATAAAAATCAGGGCTTTCTACCTGCTCTGTATATATCCAGACCTGGGCTTTTTGCATAAAAATCAGGGCTTTGTACCTGCTCTGTATAGATCCAGACCTGGGCTTTCCAGCACAGCAGCCGCTAGCCATACGTGGCTCTTTACATTTCAATTAACTAGACTTGAAAATTCAGTCCTTCATTGCACTGGCCACAGTTCCAGCGCTCAGTAGCCACCTAGCACAGATATGTAACATTTCTACCACTGCAGAAGGTTCTATTGGGGGTACTGCTCTAGAGTCATACTTAATTCTTTGGATGAACAAATGCTTGGCATTGGAGAGAACACAGAGAATGAGAGCCCTCTCAAACTGGCTGGGAAGAGTCCATGGGTAAATACCCAGGAATTTGGCAAGCCAGTTGATAAACTATTGGTATCTTGAAATTGGCCATAGTGGAAGCATTACACCATGGAAAAAGTCTCAAATCAGAGCTTTCTTTTCTTCCCTTTTCTCCTCTTTTCTTCTCCTCTCCTCTCTTCCCTCCCTTCCTTGCTTCCTTTCCTCCCTCCCTCCCTTCATCCTTTCTCCCTTTCTCTCCTTCTCTCTTTCTTTCTTTCTTTCCTTCCTTCCTTCCAGCTAGTTTACTAGCAACCTACTGCCTGACATGGCTTGCGTCAGATCTTTACTAGAGAGGAGAGACCCAGATAGTTGATCCCCTCACTACAGAGCCGCTTAGGCGACGCCATTATCACACCAGAAGCCCCAGCCGCTGTGGACTCTTCCCTCCTGCCACACGCGATCTGCAGTTATTCTGCCTCTACGATGTCTTCCCAGCATCCCAGCCCCTGCTGCCGCCTCGGAGCAGGCTGGCACTCCACTCTCCCAAACTGCCCTGGTAGTTCCCAGCTGGCCACGCTGCCTCCCCATCTGATCCCTTTCCTTCCTTGACTGCGAGATTCTGTTCTAAATGTCATCACTGATCATGTGGCCACCCATTAGGTAGAAAATAAGATCGAACTTCATGGGACTTTCCGGGCTCTCATTTTCCTGCCATCTCATTCCTATGACACCCCTCACCCACTGTTCCCCTCTCTGACAGACTTTCTTCCTCTGTCTCGGCACCCTCACTTCACGTTCAGTATGCGTTCAACGGATTCACACTTGCTCATCTCTGTGTTTTAAATCGTTTAGTCCCCCAAGTCCCAATATTCCCATCACTACTCAAATTCTGTTTCTTCCCTTTGTGGCTCTGCTCAGAATGTGCTCTCCATATAGATTCATTTTTGTCTTTCTTTCCCAACCCTATGTCACACTCTTTGCACTCAGCTCAAGCACCTTCTCTTTAGAAAGCCATCACTAACAGCCCTTCCACTTGGGACTGGGTAAGATGACTCTCAGGTGGCTCCCTGCAAGTATCTGTATCACGTCCCTTCCCAAACGGCATGGTCACTGTTACTACGTGTCTGTCCCCTCACCCCACTCCTGACACCAGGCTGAGTCCTGACATGCTGTAGACAATCAGTGCATAATTGGTGCGTGAATCAGTGAGCAGAGTCCAGGTCCTTTGGAAAGCCTTGCCAGATGTTCCCAGGCAGATCTGATGCCCCCTCTATCCCGACCTATCAAATCTTGCCCTGCAGTATACGTTCTGCACTCTGTGAGGACGGGTATCCTTCTGTAACTGTAGCCTCAGCTTCAGTCTGCAGAGTCATTTGAAAGTATTTTAAAAAAACACATTTGCTCACTTCTATTGATATGCATAAAACAGGGTTGGTGGAAAGGAATATTTCATGATCACTAAGGTTATTCAGTTTTAGTTCTGCCCATAATGACCCCATGCCTGGACGCAGCTGGCCACTCTGTGGGCCCCCACGTCACCAGGGATGCATTGGAAAAAGACCGTTTCTAACCAGCCAGTCATTTTCCTCCTTCCGACTCCAAATTACTTCTCCTCTAACAAGTCCTAGCACTGTGCCTCACTCTTGAGCTGTTCTGAAAAAAAAAAAAAAGTTTTCAAACCAATATAATTTCTTGCTTATATACATTCCTCACAAAGGAAATCTCATATATTGAACAGGCTTCCTCCTGAGAAACCCAAGAATGAGACATCCAGGACCCCCGTCCCTTAGGCACTCATGGGGGCATTTCTGGAGCTCACAGGCCCCTTCAGCCAGGTCCACAGCTCTGGAAAACTTGGTATAAAAGGACCTGGGTTCCTGAACCCAGCCTGCCGAGGTACCCTGCTGACCACTGTTCCCCTGTCTACCTGACAGATCACAAGTCATACAAGGTGTCGAAACTGACAGATACCAGAAGAAACTAACCAACTTAAGGGAGACACATGTCACTCAGTTCAAAAGCTACATATAGTACGACTCATATACATATAGTCTTCTACTCAGAAAATCTCTAAGTACCTTTAATTGTTGACTGTAGCCCTAAAAATGTACGGGTTGGTGCTTTTTAATGTTCTTTTAATAGTTTCAACTAATGGCATGTTTAATAGCATATTAATAATGTTTGTACCTACTCTTGTACCAAAGCTAGAAAAATGAAGTTTGCTATTAACACTGAACATTTTTCTTCCCTTTTATGCGTCTTGTTCACTTCACAACTTATAGAAAATCAAAACATTATTTTTCTTGTGTAGATGTACATCCTTCTTGGTACCACGCCTCTTCAGTAGGTGTGTTAATTCCCAGATTTCACCTGACCTCCTGCTAGGGAGTATCTTTTTTATCCTAACTTTGTCAAAACTATGCAGAATTGCCTTTTATCTCATTAGCAGTATGCTCCTTTTGGCATTTTGGAAGTATTTTAAATAATGACTGTGTAAAATGTCACAATATTTGGAATTGAGCCCTTTCATTATACCATTCAATATGAAAAGCTGATGAACAGGGCAGCAAGAAGACATCTAAAAATAAATATCTTGGGGCTTCCCTGGTGGCACAGTGGTTGAGAGTCCGCCTGCCGATGCAGGGGACGCGGGTTCGTGCCCCGGTCCGGGAAGATCCCACATGCCGCGGAGCGGCTGGGCCCGTGAGCCACGGCCGCTGGGCCTGCGCGTCCGGAGCCTGTGCTCCGCAACGGGAGGGGCCACAACAGTGAGAGGCCCGCGTACCGCAAAACAAACAAGCAAAAAACAAACAAAAAAACCCCAGAAACCTGGTGGTCTTAGGCCCTCCCCTCCCCAGCAGGCTGGCTGCCCAACAAGCCATCTCTCATAGCCAATTTCACACTTGTTTTGTCTTAAACCTTTGTTTTGACTGCTTTGGTTAAAAATCACTCTGTTACCTTTACTAATCTAAGAAGGAGAGGATGCAGTGCGTGAATTAGGCACATGGCTGCATGATTCAAAAAGCTTTCTCTTAAAGTACCAGATGATGGCCGGAAGCAGACCTGCCACAGAAAATAGGCTTGACACTGTGCTTCTCAGCAGTGAATTACCACCGTTTTTTTTCCTTCAAAATTGTCCCCAAAGAGGAAAATGACTGAATGTACTGTTCCAGAGCAATAGAGTCACCTCGAGGCAGAGAAAACAACAGTGTTTCTTCCCACTGGCTCCCCTCAGTCTGCTGCTTTTTCCAGTTATGAAGGCAGTGGCAACTTCGAAGAGAAACAAAATAACATTTGTAGCATCCACAGCATTGGCATCCAGTCATCACCTCCAATATTTATTAATCAGATATTTATTAAGATGCCTCTGAGGTAAACAGAAATAAAACGCATGGTTCCTGTTTTCTGTGTGGGTTCAATCTTCCGGGGAAGAGAAGACACGGCTCCTTTGCTAACCAATATTACAATTTAAAAAACAGTAATTTCACAGTAAAAATATCTCCATGTAGTTTTGATCTATCTGTTGTATTATCAGTGAGATTGAGCACATTTTCTTTCTTTCCTCACACAAGCTGGATCACTGCTTCATCAGGAAAGCAGCAGCTTACTGGCTATTACAAAGCTGCCTGGAGAGGGGGGGTGTTGATGGAGGAGCTCTGGGGGCCAACATTGAACTGACATCCATCAGGGATGTGCCTGAGGCCCGGCTGTGGTCTTCATCGATGTGTCCCCTTAGGACGTCACCTCACATCGCAAAATCTGATTTTTTTTAAAATCTACAAAACGGGATAGTACTCTTTGCCACGTCATTTGGCAGGACCACTGCTGTCGAGCAAGGTGACGAGTTGAAAATCCCTCGTGGAATGTAAGTCGGTGCAGCTACTGTGGGAAACAGGATGGAGGTTCCTCAGGAAACTAAAAATAGAGGTACCATATGATCCAGCGATCCCACTCCTGGGTGCATACCTGGACAGAACCATCATTCAAAGAGGTACCTGCACTGCTGTGTTCATAGCAGCACTATTCACAATAGCCAAGACATGGAAGCACCCTAAATGTCCATCAACATGTAGGTTGGATAAAGAAAATGTGGCACATATATACAATGGAATACTACTCAGCCATAAAAAAGAACAAAATAATGCCATTTGCAGTAATATGGATGCAACTAGAGATTATCATACTAGGTGAAGTAAGTCAGACACAGAAAAAGAGAAATATCATATGATATCACTTATATGCGGAATCTAAAATATGACACAAATTAACCTCTCCGTGAAACAGAAACAGAGTCACGGACATAGAGAACAGACCGGTGGTTGCCAAGGGGCAGGGGGGTGGCAGAGGGTAGGGGTGGGAGTTTGGGATTAGCAGATGCAAACTGGTATATATATGGAATGGATAAACACCAAGGTCCTACTTTATAGCACAGGGAACTATATTCAGGACCTTGTGATAAACCATAATGGGAGAGAATATGAAAAAGAATGTGTATGTATACCTGAGTCACTTTGCTGCACAGCAGAGATTGGGGCAACATTGTAATTCAACTATACTTCAATAAAAAATAAACTTTAAATTTTTAAATAAATAAAACACACACACAGAAAAGCCCGGAGACCCAGGCACCTCCTCCCCCACGTGAAATCCACCCTCTCCCCAGAGCATTTGGTGATACCAAGGAAATTTGACAGCCGCGCTCCCTACTTCATGGCCCAGCTGCTGTCTGGCCTGGCTGGAATCCCGGGGCTGCCTCGTGCTACTAGAGAAAATGCTTCACCTGTAAAACTACAGTTTCAGAAGAAGGTGATGAAATCAGGATAGTCTCCTAGTTCTGTGCAAATAAGCCTCAGCTGAGTTGCTAGCTAAGCATTTTGTGCTTTGAAGTCCTAAAATTCTGAAGTCCTCCTTGGAAATCGGCATGAGATCCAAGGCCAAGTTCTGACCTGCAAAGGGAGAGACGCCGAATGTTCAGGTCCAAGAGGGATGACTTGACTTTGTAATACGTGTCTTTTCTGATGAGAACTTGCTGGAAATGGACACAGTTAAAGCAAAGCAGACAGCCTGTTGGGATGAGAAACAGGGCCATTTTGGGCTGTGTCCGAACTGTTTTTCCGGGTTGCCTCTTAGATGTGGGAAGTTACTAATTTTAAAAGAAGAAAAATTAAATACTACTACTAGAGATTAAGAAGAATTATAACTCCTATCAGGCCTGTCAAACAAACGTGACACCAGAACTCAGAGGAGAGCTGGGTCTGATTCATTAAATTCCCACTGGCCTTAAAACACATTACGTGAATTAAAACCTGTCTGTGGTATTTATTCCAATTCAAACAGCAGAGGCTTAAAAATAGCTCATAAAACAAATATTTATCCAAAATTTCCAGAAGGTTTCTCCCCATAAAATTATCCCAATTTTATTAGCTGCAAAGATGAGCATGATAATCTATGTAGTGATAGTTTTCTAACTATTTCTAGTAGGAAGTGTCATTTAGCTTGTTTGGGCAGAATAAATAAGACAAAATCTACCAAAAAGCCTGTCATGTTTCTTAAAATTAAAAGCTTAATCTTCTTAAATAGGGGAGACCATTTATTGGATCTCAAATGTCATTCTTAAGTCAAATTCCCAGGCTTTTTGCACCTGAGTTTCTGACACTTGCTCCATGCTTGGATTTCAGTAATGGCCCCTTGGACTTGCGCTTTTGCATACATGACTAGTTGATGAATTTAACGACTCCCAGTACCGGTTCTGCTCTCAATCAGATAAGAAAGGGACAGTATATGCAAATGCACAGAGGCAGGATGTAACGTTGCATTTTCAAGAAACTAGGAGTATTGTGGAATTCCTGGAGTTTTAAAGAAAGGGACAATGACACAGGAGAGGACAAAGGTGGAGGGAGCCTCTTCCGTCTTGTTAAGGCACTTGAACTTTATCCTGGGTGATGAGTCCTCGCAGCAGGGAAGTTGAGTGTTGGCTTTGAGTAATTCTTCCTCGGGCAGTGTGGAGTCTTGTCTGCAGGGAAAGGAATTAGAAGAGGGGGACCTGCTGGCGACTACAGCAGAGAAGACCAAGTAGGTTAAGTACTTGTACCTCAACAGGGAAGAGCGGGGAGGAAAGAGAAGATGACGGCCAGAGCAGGGCACCTGCTCAGCAGGGAGTGTGTCTTATTGTAAAATGGGAGAAACTCGAGGTTAGGGAAAGAAACCAGAGGAGGAGTTGGGAGAACTTTCAGTCATGCAATGAGACTGATGAGCTGATGCCCCTTCCTCAGTTACACACGCGGCCTCTTTGCAGGGGATGCTGGGCATGGCGCCAAGACGGGCACTGGGACAGGGGACTGGCCGGGGACCACAGGAGGGGGGCAGGCTCGTGGCGATGCCTGGAACGGGAAGGGCCATCCTCTCTACACATCCTGCCTGTTGGCCTAGGAAGTGGCACCAGAAAAGGAAAAGAAAAATCTGTCTTTGTTTGGGTCTCTTGGGGGCAGGTAAATGAAAAAGCACATCTGCACAGGCACCTGTGGGGTCTGTTTCCTCTCCCTGTCTTTGTCTCTCTCTGTCTTTCTGGGATAAGCACGCTGAGCGAAAGAGTTAATCTGAAAACAGATTCCCATCAGGTTTCCAGAGAGAATGCAGTGCTAGGTTCCTAGAAAAAACGGGTTTCACAGCTTTGGGTACGGATTCCACAGGGGAACACAGCCGAGGTGAAGATGAAGCCCCTTCTACACCACAGAAAGGAAGTGGGTCATGACAGGAGGGAGCATCTCTCATAAGCACCGGAATCACCTCTCCTGGAAATTAACACTCTGACATTATAGAATAATTGTACTTGAAGTGATTATAAAAGGAAGAAAAAATACCTCAATGAATAAATTGGGCACTATCTTGAAAATAGGCAGATTTGAAATAAGACTAAACAGAATTCCAAGACATAAAAATATACTTACTGAATTTTAAACAATGTTCCTTGAAGACAGAGCTGAGGAAATTATGAGAATGCAGCAGAATGCTGAACACACTCTCTTTTTTTTTTTTTTTTTTTTTGCGGTACGCGGGCCTCTCACTGCTGTGGCCTCTCCCGTTGCGGAGCACAGGCTCCAGACGCGCAGGCTCAGCGGCCATGGCTCACGGGCCCAGTCGCTCCGCAGCATGTGGGATCCTCCCGGACCGGGGCACGAACCCGTGTCTGCTGCATCGGCAGGCGGACTCTCAACCACTGCGCCACCAGGGAAGCCCTGAACACACTGTCTTACCAAAATGCAATAAAATTAACAATCAGAAGCAAGACAAAAACAAACATAAAAAGAGACTAGTTCTAAACCTAATGTATGGCTAGTTAATAGCATGCATACGTAAGTCATGGATCCACAAGATAATGTAAATTATGAAGTATTAAGAACTAAACAACAAAAAAACCACTACATATATCAAATCTTTTTAGATGCAGCAAAATTTCCTTTGAAGGAAATAAATTGTCCTAAGCGTACATATTCAAAAAGGAGAATGATTAAAAATAAATAGCCTCATCACTGAGTTCAAGAAGGTAGGATAAAAACAACATTGTAAACTTGAAGAAAGGCGAAGGGAGAAAACAATAGGGAAAAAAGCAGGAAATATATATATATATTTTTTGCGGTATGCGGGCCTCTCACTGTTGTGGCCTCTCCCGTTGTGAAGCACAGGCTCCAGACGCGCAGGCTCAGCGGCCATGGCTCACGGGCTCAGCCGCTCCGCGGCATGTGGGATCTTCCCGGACCGGGGCACGAACCCCTGTCCCCTGCATGGGCAGGCGGACTCTCAACCGCTGCGCCACCAGAGAAGCCCAGGAAATAATTTTTTAAACCTCAGAAATAATAAATAGCATCAGTTAAACCAAAAGCTAGTTCTGTGAAGGAGTTAATAAAGTAGCCATGCCTCGGGTAAGAAGATAAATGGGAGAAACTATATTAATTCATATAAAACGTATGTATAAAAACTCTAATGTACATACATCATATATATTTATATCTGTACATGTGTATGCATGCATGTATGTATAAAAAATACAGAAATTCATATAAACTTGAGTGCAAAATCCTAAATTAAATATTTACCACCTGGGTTTAGTAATGGTGCCAATAATATGTTACGAATAGGTTGGCTCTACTCCAGGAGTCCTGGGTGGTTTAACGTCGGGAAAACCTGTTGAAGATATTACATGAAAGGTCATCTCCTCATACCTGCAGGACCAGAACATGCTGATGAGAGAACCAACAGTTCTGGGCCACACTCTAGGTGACTACTCACCTCTGTTCCAATTTCTCTGTTGAGAAGGAAAAAAGAATGGATTTCATGATATCCTTTGGGGGTTATTTGACAGAAGGGAAAACATGCATTTTAGGACACTCCTTTGTGGGCTCCTGAATCTTCCACATACAGGTCAGCTGCTAGCCTGCAAGAGAGAGCTAAGGAGCTCCAAGTGCAGCCTCCTGTGTGGGTGTTTGGAGATCTATTGAATCTGTCTCCCACAATGAGTAGGGCATTGTGGTGTAGGACTAAAACCCAGTGTTGACATCACTAGAGTTTAGAACAATTCTGTCTCATTTGGTTCACAAGGAGGGCAGCTGAGGTTTTTGAGTTGGTAGAAAACCAGTGTCAAACACAGCCTTCTCCATCCTTCCAAAACCATCTATAACAGGTTCAATAAAATTAAACATCTACTAATGTTAAAAAAAAAAACAACTTAGAAAACTGGGAACAGAAGGGAACGTTCTCGCTTTGATAAGGGTATCTACCAAAACTCTATAGTAAACAATAACAAAAGAAAAGAAAAATTAAAAGAATGTGCATCAGGATAGACGTAAAAACTGTCTTTACTCACAGACAATATGATTCTCTACATAGAAAGTCCAAGGGAATTATATACAAACAAGTAAGAAGGTTTAGATATCACGTTGGCTTTAAGATCAACTACATTCCTATAACCCAGCCAGAAGAAAACACCATAAGGTTATAGGGATAAATCCAACAGAAGATGTGGTGAAGAAAATAAAGCTACTGAAAATGCAAACTTTGCTTAAATATGTGGAGAGCAATATTGTTCATGGATGAGAAAACTTCAGTCATGTTAATCTAAATAATTCATTTTTGTTTCAGTAAAATACCAACAAATCTATAAATCTTTCACTCTTTTCCTCTTTCTCTCTCTTTCCTTCCTTCTCTCCTTCCTTCCTTCCTCTTTCTTTTCATGAAATTTGGTCGGCTAATTCTAGAATTCATGCAAAATAATAGAAGATCAAGAACAGCCAGTGTTGGAGAACATCTGGGAACAGCCCTCCTAGATATCCTTATTCATTACAAAGCTTAGTAATTAAAATCACGTAGTATAGACACAGTCTTAATCGAATAGAACAAGGCGAAATAAAGAACCCAGAAATAAACCTGGGAATATGACAGGGTGGCATCACAAACCAGTGGTTGTGGATGAACTTGTAAAGAGTGGGGCAATTAATTACCAACACTGAAGGGGATTAACTCTGATCTTTACCTAACATCATACACAGAAATAAATTCCAGTTCAGTGAAACTCCAAAATGTGCAAAATCAAACTTTAAAAGTGTTAGAAGGGGCTTCCCTGGTGGCGCAGTGGTTGAGAGTCCGCCTGCCGATGCAGGGGACACGGGTTCGTGCCCCGGTCCGGGAGGATCCCACATGCCGGGGAGCGGCTGGGCCCGTGAGCCGTGGCCGCTGAGCCTGAGCGTCCGGAGCCTATGCTCCGCAATGGGAGAGGCCACGACAATGAGAGGCCCGCATACAGCAAAAAAAAAAAAAAAAGTGTTAAAGAAAATAAAAGTGAATACCTTCATTTTACGGTAAAGAAATTTGATCACAACACAAAGATTTTAAAATTCGACAGTATTAAAATTTTAAATTTCTGTAAAATAAAATACACTATATTTGAATTAAAATATAAGCCCTGAGAGAACGTGCTTACAGTTTGTCCAAATAAAATATTAATATGAAGATTAAACTTACGCAATTCATATGACAAATAAGATCTTAGCACCCAGATAAGAAAGCCATCCCCACCCCCATAGGTACATGGCTAAAGGGCATGAAGAGGTAATTCAAAAACAAACAAAAACAAAAAACAAAAGAAAGCTAACTGGAGGCACAGAGAAATTATGTTTTAGTTTTATAGGGAATTGAGAAAACACGAGGTGCAGAAGGAAAATGAGAGAGGAAAATGAGGGTGATGGGAGAGAAATACGCAAGTAACTGCTGTGATGAACTAGGTCACTGAGGAGAGGAAGTGAGACCAGCGAAACTGGTTAATGGTTAATTAGGGCCGGGATCAAGGAGATTAGTGGTGTGAATGAGCAGATGCTTTGGGAAGAAGGAAGCACCTAGCCCTCAGGGCGAGAGTGAACTCTAACCTTAAGATTGCAGAGGTTTTAAAACTCTGATGATGACTAAGCCCAGAGTTTGTCTGTGTAGGTGGTAAGCAGAGGGGAGAGAGGATCCTCCCGGTTGAGAAGGTCAAGGGGTGGTGGGTGGATCCACCGAATACTGAAATTGCTAGAGCGAGAGACAGATTTGGTATAGACAGTATTACTTAAAATTTTCCATCTCATTTAATCCTGAACGGTGCGATTAGACTGATAGGTATAAAAACCTACGAATTAGTAATGGAAACATAAGAATGCAAAATCTTTTCCTTTTGCAGATCCAACTTAACAAGTAGATTTTTTCTACTTGTTGACCTCTAAGTTAATGTATTGACCTCTAAGTTAATGTAACTAGAAAATTGAATTGAGACAAATTATTATTCTACTTGCTATGAGAATGGAGAAAAATATAAAAATATCAGCTTATTGGAATGAGATAGAATATTGGTAGTAATTCAGCGGCTCTCCCCCTAAGATGAGCGGGTCTCACACATTTTCTCTTCATCCTCTGCAAAGTGCTTGATTACTAATTGATCTCTTTTCCAGTTAGGGGGCTTCTGAAGAAAAATACCTCCAAGAAAAGAACATCACTTTTCTTCCCCTGTCATATATCCTCCTCGTGATAAGGTTATGCGGTTTCCCAAGTTTTGGTTTCCTTCCGTACCCTTTGCACGCTTCTTCTCAGCTACTGGGACTTAAAATCAATTCTAAATCCTTCTCCGTGGCTCTGTGAGCTCACGCAGGCTGAATGCAGAGTATTTAGAAGCTGTCATCACTGGTAGGGCTTCTGGTTCTCCTGTAACATACACTGTCTTCCTCTACAAGCGATCCTGCGTCATCCTACTTGGTTATGTATGTCCTAACAGCTGACAAGCAATGATATGCTTAGTGGAACCTTAAGCTGGGCATGGAAGCTTCTGAAAACACTGTATATCATTGACAGTGGCAATGCTTAAAATTCCCAAGACCTTCTCGTAGCAGAGGAGGTGAGAGTCCCCACCCCAGACTCAAGCTCCTTGAGTTCCAACCCTGGTTTGCCTGCATCCAGCTCTGCACCCCAGGGCAACTTACTCAGAGTCCCCAGGCTTCCATTTCTTCATCTCTGAAAGATTCTTAAAGGCCTCAAATGCAATAGCGTTATTTGAACTATGCCGACATTGCATTTTTAAGAAGTTAAGGAAATCAGTACAAGTTAAGTGCACACAAAAATATTCACAGGCGGCCAAAAAGAGGAGTGAAAGACGTGTTTTAAGTCAGTTGGTGCCCTGCAGCGTCACATCTTCCCTTCAGCATCCCCAATTCGCTTAATTACAGGTGGATGTTTTCGCCCTGGGAGCAGTGCACCCTGGCAGCCTGGAGCAGGTGACATTGAATTCCAGAGTTTGTAGAAAGCTACAGTGTTTGGCAATGTAAAATAATTACCTCTAGGTTGACCATACCACTTTGTCATTATGTTAAATATATTTAGAGACATTTACTGAGGAATTACTATTTTAACTCCCTTCATTATTTTAGATTAATTCCATATTGTTCTCAAGTAATATGCATGTGTTAATTTTTAAAGCAGAATTTAATTTTTCTCTCTCTAAAATAATGAAATAAAAACAATGTATTAAAATAGAACTGCATTCATTGCTATAATTTTATGTCTAATTATTATTATTATTAGTTTTCATTAAGCACTCAGCCCCCTCCCTTTTGAGAAAACCAAAAAAGTAGTAGGGTTTTATGTAGTGTTGTTTCAGCTTCTTACAATAAAGCTCTGTTTCTCAAAGCAAGCTGGGGGGATGGATTCCCAAAAAGTGCATAGATTTCAGGAATCATGTAATTTAGGAGATTTGGGATATACTCTTAGTTAGTTAGTGATAGATTCCCAAACATGGGAATTCTCAATGTCCTTCTTTATCAGAAAGTATCAGTGTTCACTGAAGAAAGAATAGCAGACATTCTTTGAATTCACTTTATTCAAATCAGGAAGGGAGAAACGCGGAGAAAATGGCTGTACTTTTCAAACTGTTTGTTATACTTTCTAGAATCTTGCGCTTGAGACTTGCCTGCATTTAAAATTTTGAGATATGAAAGAATGAAGCCCCGAAGAAACATTTCTTTGCATGTATTTGCTTTTATTTCAATGTAGAAGTGGCTTAGAGAACTGAGATTGGAGACCAGACATGGACTGGCTTATGACCTCAGCATATGCCATTCATTTTGTGTAACTTCGAGATACACTGTTGGCCTCATCCTGCTTGAATATTATAAAACATAAATCAAAATACTTTTTGAACCTACTGAATAGTATTTAGCAAAAATTCCAACTTACCTAGAATCCAAATCTCAACAGTGAATTAAATAACTAATGTTTGAAAAAAAATAGAAGGCTGAGAAACTGAGTTTGTTTTCCACGTTATGTTTTTTTCAGATGTGATATTCTAAAATGCATAGAAACCCTTGAAGTATCTAGTTCATTAGAATATTAAGTCAAAATGTAGTGAAAATATTTAAGAATGACAAATTTAAAAATATCAGTGATAGGAACACACCATGAGTGAGAAGCATACATTGTACCCCCATCTACTCAGCAGTCAAGAAGTTTGTCATATGAATGGATCTTCACCTGCTACTTCATTATGCATCCGCAGGTGAGGAATTCAGAAGAAACAGATTCTCATTTCCCTGGAGAATTACCTTTTGATCACCTCATATATAAAAGACAAATAAATAACTAGCTGGGAGTTTTTTCTTGTTGTGACATGTGACGCTCTCCCCTGCTGTAGCTATCTGCAGTGCAGAGTTCCTCTGCTTTAAGTCTGGTTTGCATATTAGGTATTAATGTAAGAAGGTGTTTGGACAAAAGATTGATTCAATAGTTAGAAGAACTCTGAGACATTACCGTATTGATGCAAACGTCCAGGAACACGGAAGAGGAAAGTGGTATGTGGGTAGAGATTAGCAAAGGATGCTTCTTTTGTAATCCAAGTGCACCTTTTATAATGTTCATCACATCGGAGAATTTTGGTCAGTTTCTCCTGGGTGTGATTTCTTGCCAGTTAAACAATAAACAGAAAGTCTGTTTGTATACGTATCACACGAATCCAGGCTGGATGTTCGCACAAGTTAGTTTAAACCTATTTCATCAAATTGTTTTCTGAGATGTTAATTTTTATTGTAGATACTTCATCTTATAAAATGTTTAAAATTTTCTACCTCCTAATGAAAATGAACTTATTTATATTATACTTAAGATGGAAAACGAATTTCCATGTGTGAGATAAGACATTTTTAGAATTGTTTTAGGGAATGGAGCAAAAGGAGTGAACCGTGTGATGCCAGGTTCACTCCTCTGCCCCAGTTTCTTCCACCATCACGCCTCCCTTGCAGGGTGGAGTGAGAGGAATGGAGACCTACCACGCTCAGCAGGGGACTGGTACACGGAAAGAACCCGCTGGGCCTTACCCCCTTATCTGTCCTCCGCAGCCCCCCAGTTTGCCCACATTTTTGATCCCACCCACACTTCCTTCCTCACCCAACTCTTCACTCCAACCCAGCAGCTTCCGGACGCCTTCTTGAGATACCGCGGTCATTGTCAGTGTGTAACCGAACAGGACCCTGTGGGGCCTTCCAGGGACAGACCCCTTCTGCTGTAGCTCCTCTCTCAAGTACCTGGATAAGAGTATCTGATGCACATTTCCTGAGTTGCTTTACAGATGTCAAACCCCCCCAGCAAATGGAAGAGGTTAACTACTTGACACCTTGAGCACGCAGCCCCAGGCCTCCTGGAGCCTAAGGACTGATAATGTTACCTGTGACACCGCCCTGCGACCTCACCATCAGCCAATCAGAGAATTGTGCACAAGCTGATCTCGTACTCTGCGACACCCCCTCCCTCACCTGGCTTTTAAAAGTGCTTTGCCGAAACCCTTCGGGGAGCTTGGGGCTTTTAGGGCATGAGCCACCCATCTCCCTGCACGGCCTTGCAATAAAGCTTTCTCTGCTCCAAACTCCAGCATTCCCGTTTGTTTGGCCTCGCTCTGCGTCGGGCACACGGGCTTGCGCTCACAAGTGCTACTCCCATCTCTCCAGTGTCCGTTCTCCTCTCTGCTGTCCAGAATGCACCCATCCCTCCTGGCTTCTACAAGCCCCACTCCCTCTACAAGCCCTTCCTTGCACCCCCTGCAATGCCCATTCCATGCTTCCCTGAGCTCCAATAACACAGTGTCTTCACCACTCATTTTGACACTTGAATTTTGTAATGAGTTACAAGGTCCTTTGAGCCCAGCAATATTCTATGATGCAATATGGGGGGAACATCTTTTCCACAACAACCTTTCCTCCGCATTGTCTATGATAAGCAACATTTACACATGTGAATAATGATTATTTCAAAGCTTAGGAGTAAATAGTCATCCAGCTTTGAATAATGGAGAGACAACAGTAAGCCGGGTCTAAACATCCCTCTGCTGAGGATGCGTGACTATGTTGGAATGAGAGGCAAACCTGCTGCACAGAAAGTTAAAAATCTGAAAAATGACCCAGGGAATTCCAGTTTCGGGTTCCACATGTCAGGAGCCCGGAAGTCATCATTCTGTCTTAACAAGTACAAAGTTGAACAAACTGAAAAATAAATAACAGTTCTTAGATCTGTAAGAGAAGGGAAGCCACAGGCAAATGGCTGTTTCCCTAATTAAAGAGACCAACAAGCAAAACCAGAGAATTGCAGTTTACCAACGCAGCAACACAGGAGCTGAAATTCCACGAAAACCAGCGCTGAGTAGGAAAAGCTAAACTATAATCGATGGATTGCTGGCAGCTCAGAGTGGACAATTCCACTGGAAATCTGGAGTGGAGTCTTGGGGGGGGGTCCCACATTTTTGTGAGTTTTACCTCCAGGAACTTGACCAAATTCCCACAGAAGATATCAGGGGCAAATCCCCTTGTATTTCCCGCACGGAAAAGGGAAAAGGAATTATTCTGAAACACACCAGAGCACTTAAGAAGATCAACTCTCAGGAAAAACTATTTCACCAGAGCCTGCATGTGCCGGTTTTATCAGAGCCCGCGTAACTGACCTGACAGAAGGGAAATGACCAACTCCAGCCAGCTCTAGCCATCCTGTCCCATTTAAGAGAAGGGAGGCAACAACTAAGAAACACTTGTGAAGTTCACCCAATTAAAAAATGGTTCAAAGGAGTTCCTAAGATGGTGAAGTAGAAAGACCCCGAGCTATTTGAGACAACATGGATGGACCCGGAGAGTATTAAACTTAGGGAAATAAGCTAGATAGAGAAAGACAAATACTGTATGAAGTTACTTATATGTGTAATCTAATAAATAAAATGAAAAAAAATGAATATAACAAAACAGAAACAGACTCACAGATATAGAGTACAAACTAATGGCTACCAGTGGGGAGAGGGGAGGGGGGAGCGGAACGATAAAGGTAGGGGATTAAGAGGTACAAACTACCATGTATAAAATAAATAAGCTACAGGATATATTGTGCAGCACAGGGAATATAGCCAATCTTTTAAAATAGCCATAGATGGAGTATAATCTATAAAAATTTTGAATCACTGTTGTACACCTGAAACTAAAACAACATTGTAAATCAACTATTCCAGAATTTAAAAAAATGGGCCCAGACCTTAACAGACACTTCAGCAAAGAAGATAGATGGTAAGTAAGCGTACGAAAAGATGCTGCACATCATAGGTCCTCAGGAAATGCAAATTAAAATAACAATGAGATACCACTACGGACCTATTAGGATGATCAAAATTCAAAATGCTGACAACATCAGATACAGGTGAGGATGTGAAACGACAGGACTCTCCTACATTGCTGGTGGGAGTGCTAAATGGTGCAGCCACTCTGCAAGACACCTTGACAGCTTCTTATAAAACCAGACATAATTTTACCATGCAGTCCAGCTACGGTGCTCTTTAATATTTAATCAAAGGATTTGAAAACGTAGAGCCACACAGATACCTACACATGAGTGTTTATACCATTTGTAATTGCCAAAACTTGGAAGCAACCAAGATGTCTTCCAGTTGGTGAACTAATAAAGGAACGAGTACATCCAGACAATGGCATATTAGTTAGCACTCAAAAAAAGAACTATCAAGCCATAAAAACACATGGAGGAAACTTAAATGTTTCTAAGTGAAAGCCTTATTGCTAATCTATAATTCATATTATTAATCTGCAAGGTTGCCTACTGTATGATTCCAGCTATATGACATTTTGGAAAAGGCAAATAGAAACATTAAAAAGATAAGTGTTTGCCAGGCATAAGTGGGGAGGAAGGTAGAACACAGGGAATTTTCAGGGCAGTGAAATTACTATGTATTTTACTACATTGTTGAAAACATGTCATTATACATTTGTCCAAACTCATAAAATGTACAGCACCAAGGGTGAACCCTATGTAAATGATGAACTTTGTGTGATACGGATGTGTCAATGTAGCTCATCAGTTGTAGCAAATATACCATCTGGTAGGAGTCGTTAATGATGGGAAAGGGTCTGCATGTGTAGGGGTAGGGGTTATATGGGAAATCTCTGTACCTTCCTCTGAGTTTTTCCAAGAACCTAAAACTGATATTAAAAAAATAAAGTTGCGTAAGAAGTGACCCATGTTTGGTAGGTTTACTTTTTAAAGTATTAATTTTAATCACATTAGCTTTTTAAAGAAAATATGAAAGAGTTGACTGAAACAGAATAAGGAAGCATGACATTAGATCTCATTCCAAGCTTGTCTGATGGGCTGTTCTAAGCCAGGCAGATGAAAAAGTAACATAATCAAGAGATGCGGAGGGAAGTCTGCGGTCAGAGGAACATTTGAAATTACTTCTCAGGCACTTGGGTACGTAGCAAAACCCAGAATTGTCTAAGCCAACTTATTTTGCCACATCCTGCCAAATCCCAAATGCCACAGAATCTTGGCAGACTCCTTGATAATTCAGTCTAGCTGCTCTAAATCATTTTCCAGAGACTGGGCTTTGTGATGTTACAAGCAACAGTATCTAAAGGAAGCAAAACTGCTCACATACCAACCTATTTTAGAAAAATGCCAACAACTGAATATGCTTTAAATCCTACTGTGGAGAGTTTCTTGATCGTGATGCTGTTCTATTGGATTTCTCTTTCTTTTTCTTTTCTTTTTTTCCCCGTCATTTTACAGGTGCATGTTGAGGGCATAGTGCTATAATTAAAGTTTCCCGTCTATTACCTGGCCTATGTTTCAAGAGAGGATTTAGGCTATACAAGGCACTGTTTCGTATTAAATATTCATTTGATACACTTAAATGTATCACACGACTAACAGTGAAACATATAACTAACATCAAAGCTTCTGAGTAGTGCCGGGCACTTCACTCTTATTTCTTATAGACAATGAAATGAAGGTAATTTCTCTAGTCCACGTAACAGATCTTCATGTAGATGAAACATTATTTTCATAGGTAAGGGGTTAAACATAAATAATGTAGAAAGTTGCAATTTTTATATTGGACCAAATCTTTAAAAGATACGATTTAGTAATTTTAGAGTTAATTTGGAAATGTCATGCCAACTTGGGAACTAATATTTGTGTTTTTTTTCTGAAAAAAATTTATTGTCCTCAGTTAAGTGGCTTAATTTACTTCCAGACAGCAGAACTCAGGTGAAACCACCAATATACACCTTCCTTTAGACTATTTTCCAGAGAAAGGAACGTGGACCCCTTTGAGAGTAGCCCATTCCATTTTTTTTTTTTTTTAAGAAGATGTTGGGGGTAGGAGTTTTTATTTATTTATTTATTTTTGCTGTGTTGGGTCTTCGTTTCTGTGCGAGGACTTTCTCTAGTTGCGGCAAGCGGGGGCCACTCTTCATCGCGGTGCGCGGGCCTCTCACTATCGCGGCCTCTCTTGTTGCGGAGCACAGCCTCCAGACGCGCAGGCTCAGTAGTTGTGGCTCACGGGCCCAGCCGCTCCGCGGCATGTGGGATCTTTCCGGACAAGGGCTCGAACCCGTGTTCCCTGCATTAGCAGGCAGATTCTCAACCACTGTGCCACCAGGGAAGCCCCTAGCGCATTCCATTTTGAGGACCAGGAACAAATCCAGAGAATCCAGGAATATTTTATTTTTGCAAGTAAGCAAAGATACTTTAAGAAATTGTCTAGGATAATGTTGAAGGGACGAAGAGTCATCTTAAAGCTGCTACTAGTAGCTAAGTTGTGAATACTTGAACATCAGTAAGAAAAGGTTATTATCATTATATAAGAAGTTGAGTCTGTGCCTGTGAATGATATTCAAAGAGAGAAAAGTTAAAAATAAAGTATATAAGAGCTACTTTTACTACAAGTAAAGGACATATCATAGGACATTTATTTTAATGAACTTTGAGTGAGTACTGATGCATCTGAGTATTCGATTTTTTTTCTATCAAGTATATATTGACTTATAAAGTATTATGTGTTCTTTCTTTGTAAGAAGAGATGGCATGATATCGGAAAGTTTGAGTAAGCTGACTAGTTCTAGGAAAAGCAGGAATTGTCCTGAGAATAAAAGAACGAATGAGCACTGCTGGTCATTACCATTGCAGGGTGGAAGGGGTCCCACTGGGAGTGGGAAACTGATAGATTAGCCACATGTTGATATAAGAAACTAAACAAATAATTCACTGTAGAAATACTCTCTTTCTCTCTGTCATCTCCTGGGGGATAAAAGCTCAGAATAATGCCACTAATTATAACAAAATACTTATTAGACATATATATAATTTTGCAGAATTGCTAACAGGTCAGGTCAACATAAGATATTGATGTGGCAATGGATTATAAAACCTGAAAGCACATCATTTTGGAGAAAGGCTACATTTAACAGAAACTAAAACCTGTTGGAAGACATGAGCTTTAAAAATTCCGTGGAAGTAACCACTGAAGCTTATCTATGAAATGGGGATCCAGCAGGAAGACCTGAAAGAAGGTAGAGAACTTGCAAACTCAGCTCGACTGGTAAGATTACTGAAAACTGAGGAAGGTCCAGAAACTTTACAGTCCTGAGACGGCACAGGAATATCGAGGGGCAGGATATTGTAGCAGATCCTGCAAGGAATAGAGCATCACGATTCCAAGCCTGAAGTGAGGGGGGCCAGCCAGTCGTTCACGTCACCTCCAGGAGTCCCTGGTCCCCTCTCTTGTGTCCTTTGATCAGAAGCCTTTCTGAGTTCTTCAGGAGACATAGGTTTTCCAGCTGCTACTCCCCAGACAGACTTCTTGTAGAATAGCTATCTTAGACAATTTTGGAATTTAGGAAAACAGGCAAAACAGGGTTCCTTGCGTCTGGAGAAATCCTGAGTCATGTGTCATAGCTTCCCACCTCCTAACCCAGCTGGCTTGTACCCCTTCCAGAAAGATAAGTGTGGAAGGGCAACGGACTGTAAAATTAGAGGCCCCATTCGGGCAATGGGGTACCATTTCCAGCACCTCTGTAGGCACCGACGATGCCTCGGAGACTCACTTTCCTCATCGGCAAAATGGGTCTGCTTACATTTTACAGGATTATTGTAAGATTAAGGAGAGAATGCATTGGGGCTCCCTGGCATTCTAGAAGCGGTGGTAGAATCAGAACAGGTTCTCCACACTCTGCAGTGGGCGGTCCCGGGAACAGCCCTGGGAAGGGCCTGGCTCAGGAGACTGGGATCAGAAGCCACGCCAACCGCTCTGTCTTCTCCCATCCTTCCTCTAGTCCCAAATTCTTACCACTGTTCTTCTAAAAAAATGTTCCCCATAGTTACCATTTCTGGCTTCTCTTTACCCACCCATATTTCCTATTAGAAAGTTAGGCAGGGACTTCCCTCATGGTGCAGTAGTTAAGAATCCACCTGCCAATGCAGGGGACACGGGTTCGAGCCCTGGTCCAGGAAGATCCCACATGCCACGGAGCAACTAAGCCCTTGCGCCGCAACTACTGAGCCTGAGCTCTAGAGCCTGCGAGCTACCACTACTGAGTCGACGTGCCACAACTACGGAAGCCCGTGTGCCTAGAGCCCGTGCTCCGCAACAAGGGAAGCCACTGCAATGAGAAGCCTGTGCACCGCAACGAAGAGCAGCCCCCGCTCGCTGCAACTAGAGAAAGCCCGCGCGCAGCAATGAAGACCCAATGTAGCCAAAAATAAATAAGTAAATAAATTTATTAAAAAAAAGAAAGTTAGGCATATTACTATTATAATAGTACTACCAGTGATGATTATCATTTATTTATTGAGTACTTACTATGTGCCAGGAATGGTGATAGATGCTTACAAATGTTATTTTATTTCATTCAAAATTATCACAAGATAAGTAGGATTCTTCTCATTTTGTACATGGGGCAAGTGAGAGAAGGGACACTGAATAAGTTTTAAAGTGTCAAAAGGCTGTGTAATGACCAAACTGAGTTTCTAACCCCACTCTGACTCCAAAACACTTGTTTTTGCTGCTGTAACTACAGTTTCCCCCCAAGGACCAAGGTGTGCAGACATGGCAACACAGCCTTTTTCAAATTGTAGGTCAAAGCCACTGTAGTGAAATAAAATAATAAACTTGCTACAGTGCATCGCACATAGTGTAATAATATTTTATAAAAACGGTATTCATTCATAGTGTGCGAGTACAAGTAGGGCCACAATATAAAACATATTCTCATTGTTGTCATATCAGAAAGTGTTTGAAAGTCCCTCTTGTTGTATTTACCAGCAATACCAGTGAGTCCCCAAAGAAGAATATATACAACCAAAGGGTTGTAACATGATCCAATGGGTTATTTAGGAAGGAAACATTAGAATCTCTATTTTTTTCTATTTGTTTTTAGTGTAAAAAAATAAGAAAAGAAATGGTGTTTTTTGGCCATGTTACAGGTATAAATAAATGGAAAGTTGACAAGAAGTCATGAAAAAAAAAAACAAACCCAGAAACCCAATTATCAAGAAGACTGTTCAGAATATGGATTTATACTCACTGTCTTTAACATAAAATTTTTCTTAAAGTCTATGTGGTACCTTTAGATATGAGCAAAAAGTAGAATGAAGCCGTGGCACAAAGATGTTCAAGGCATTTAAAAACTGAACAAATAGATTATAAAAAAAGGTCTACCTATTTTTACCAAGTATAAATTATTTAACACACAATCCGTATTTTATAAAACTTCACCAAACCTTATGCTAAAGGTTTAAAAGTTTGAGATTTTCTTTTTAACTAATAGCTGAAACAAAAAGCAACACAATGTTGGAGAAACATTTGTTCTCCCTATTGTAGCAATAAAAGTGGCCAAAGTAACAAATGGCTAACAAAATGAAAACAAACTAAGTATTCCTTTGTGAGCAAATACTCATATAACTGGAAGACACATAGAAAATATTGCTTTAAAGTTGAAGAAGTGTATACTAGAATAAATTATGCAGTTTTGCACAAGTGCTAACTATACAGTTAGTTGGAAGTAAACATGTTTCTAATGTGTTATAGTTGTGATGTTCAATGAAGCAACTATGGAAAGCAAATCCACTTTTTTCTGGATCACTAAAGGAAAGAGGTACCAGAGAAGATATAAGAAGTGAATGATATTTTTAATAAAAATTATATTCTGTGGAAATGATGTATAAGTATAATCATTAATGAAGTGATTGCTCTGACTGGAATAATAGAGGATCTCAGGATAAGGTTACAGAGCTAAAGCCTCTTATATTTATTCACTAACTTTTCATAGTCAGGTTATTGTAGCAAAGAAGCTGAAAGCAGGAATGTACAAAGTTCTACAGGACAACATCCATATCTGTATAATTAAACTTTAAAACCTTTAAAAATACAATATTTTGTAATGAAATAGGGAGTGATCGCTAAATATTTTTAACACACGACTCATTACTTCATGAAGTACTTAAAAGAGTTATTGAACTTAAAAATGTTAACCTTATTCTTTTATTAAAAAATGGGGGCTTCCCTGGTGGCCTAGTGGTTAAAAATCTGCCTGTCAATGCAGGGGACACGGGTTTGAGCCCTGGTCCGGGAAGATCCCACATGCCACAGAGCAACTAAGCCCACGAGCCACAACTACTGAGCTTGCAAGCCACAACTATTGAAGCCCACGAGCCTAGAGCCCGTGCTCCACAACAAGAGAAGCTACTGCAATGAGAAGCCTGTGCACCACAATGAAGAGTAGCCCCTGCTCGCTGCAACTAGAGAAAGCCCGCGCAAGGCAACAAAGACCCAACACAGCCAAAAATAAATTAAAAAATAAATTGTTTTTAAATGGCATTGCAAACTTGCAGACATTTTCTATGTTGTTATTGACTAGTATTATGCTACCAAGCACAAATTTTAAAAAATGCATTTAATCACTCTCTAAAGATTAAAGTGACTTTAAAAAAAAGAGTATACATTTTCACTGATTTTCAAAAGAACCATGCCATAGACAGAGAATTTTGAAAGTGGCTATCTGGAAATATTTCCTCCATTATGATACTAGTTGCTGGAAACAACATATGTGCTACCTATAAAAATATTTGTGAATATAAACTTTAACAATTTGGAAACATATTTTTCTCATCTCTATAAAAACTCCAAATGAATAGTTTTTCTTTTGGTACACGGGCCTCTCACTGTTGTGGCCTCTCCCATTGCGGAGCACAGGCTCCGGACGCGCAGGCTCAGTGGCCATGGCTCACGGGCCCAGCCGCTCCGCTGCATGTGGGATCTTCCCGGACCGGGGCACGAACCCACGTCCCCTGCATCGGCAGGCAGACTCTCAGCCACTGCACCACCAGGGAAGCCCTAGTATCTATAATTTAATAGTAAAAAATAAATTTAAATATAATAACTTTTGTGACAATAACAAATGGAATAAACTATAGTTTTTGGAGTTTCTTAATAGCTACCTCTTTTGAAAATTACAACCCACTGCTCCTAACTCAAAATATTGTTCGATTGAAACAATGACTTTGTCACAGGTGAGTAATTTATTCTGCTTTCATGGTTAATTTCAGAAATTGCAGAGTTTCATACTTCTTACTGTGAATTTAATATGAGTGTAGGTTTAATTGTTTTTAAACTTTGACCTATGTTCTTGGATTACTGTGAATGAGAATTCCAATATTTATTTGGTAATGTTTCACTTAAGTTAACCATTTTAAGACTATGCAGATTTGAAATTTTTTATATTATCAACAATTATACTGTAGAAATCAATCCCTGCATACTGAGAAATATTTAAAAACAAAGAAGGTAAGCATGATGTATAAAACATTGCTTTAATAATAAAGTTATAATGGAAAATATGATGAGAATTTACTCAAAACAATGACTGATTGTGTCTATTTTCGTCTAATTATTATCCCCAAATCTGGGGATTATGAAGAGCTTCCATTTGAATTATGTTGTAGGGAAAAAGGTGAACAAAATTCACATATGCTAGATTTGTCTAAGTGAAGCATCGTTAAGCCTGAAAAATCAGTTGTTGTTTTATTGGTTTAAAAAAGAGAAACACAGCTTTAGGGGCACAAATGAGGTTAGTTATACAACTCTATTATCTGTCTGTTTGAGGCTCGCTTGGAGAAGCTGAAGTTATGCAGAAGAATTGACCATGGTTGAGTGTCCTCTCTTCATTCCACATGCCCTCTTTCCACGGGCTCTGTGACTAGCAAACTCCATCCTGGACAGCAGATAGGGGTGGTGAGAGAAGCTGGAGAAGGAGCCATTTCCATCCGTGTCCCTGTGGTCCTTGGTGGTCCTGGGATGCTGCAGTGCTTGGTAATCAAAGGTTGAACCTCCTGTTCCTCCCTTCCACCCGGTCTCTTCACATCACCCACACATTCATCCAAGTGTCCACCAACACACGTGCAAGGGGGATGGACACTTAGAGTGATTTTCTGAGTAAATTAGCTTAAAAACACTACACTAAAGCATCCAATTTTAATTGGAAACTTAAAAAAACAGATTTTAAAAAGGTAAAATAAGAATCTAATATACTACGAACATTTTCTTTCAGAATTTAAAATTGTTTCGATAGGACCACGACAGAATAAGCCCAAGGTTAAGAGATGGATCCTCCGTATCATTTTACAATTACTGCGTAAGAATTATGTTCAGGTTTTCCACAGTATTTGTGGAGTCTGACAAATCAGATTCAACGAATCCAATAATTGTTACTAAACATCCCACATCGCCTCTCCGCCTTAAAGATCACCTGTTTTATTACCTCTGCTATTCCTCTTATGTCCTGACTAGGAGGGACCTATATTACGTTTCTCACCAAATCGAATTTAACTTTCTGCTCCTTCAGAGCCTCCTTTTTACTGGTGTCAATTTTTGTGCTGAAAATGGTCACAGGATGCTGAGCTATGATCCCCTTGGTGTCAAGGTGGCTTGGGGCCAAAGTCTCTGGGCTGGTGCTGTGCAGGTATGAGCAGTGATGTGCGTTTGTTCCCATGTGCCGCTGCACAAATTATGACGTGCTCTATCTGGGAAAGATGCCCAGAATCATTGTCCTAGGCACCCTTGGCCCCACCGCTCTGGAGCTCAGTCCGTTGGATTCTCACTCCATCTCAGGTGCTCAGGGTCTGCACTGCATTCTCCCCCTCCCGTCACAGCATGGTCAGGACTTCTCGGTCTAGTATCCCACACATGGAAGCTGCTACCTCTCTAACTTCATAAATTACTAACAACAGCAAGGAGAGAGAAAAACAGAATGAAAACCCCCATCTTCAGTTAAATTGGGAGACTGTAAATTCAAACGACATTAATTGAGGAAGGTTGACCATAAGCAGAAAGGGAGACCAGCAGAGGTTGTGAGAGAAGATGCTCGAGGTTGAGGATCTCGGACAGAATTCCCTGAGCACTGTTTTCCCCCTGATTTTCCAAAGCAGGTATCATATTCTAAAAGAAAAAAAAAAAAAACCAAACAAACAGCTAAAACCAAATATATCTGATGTTCAAGGCAGTGGGAACATGGGGCTGAACAGGCTGTGGGATCTTTCTGGGATTTGTTTTGGCAAGCGGGATTGAAGGAGACTGAGGCAGATGCGCCATGTTTGTAGGAAGCAGTGTGCTGTTGAGGCAGAGCACAGGAGAAGCTGCATGGGGAGCAGCAATGCCACGGCTGGGCTTGGTGGCCAGGATGCCTCATCCACTCAGGGTGGTCTGTGTTGTGAGGAACGTCATTGGGTACCAAGGAGATTTCCTGAGAGACTTAAAATTAAGAGCCTTAAAAGCCTTTCCTCATGGACCTCCGTGCTACTGGCCCAGGAAAAACTTTCCGCTTCAAAATTCTTCCACTCTGAATAGATTGCACCAAAAGATATTGTTTTTTAAAGGAAGAGAAGAGAAATAGGAAAAACAAACTGAAGGTGAAGAACACTTAGAAAAATGTTGGAAGAGACAGTGAAAATTTAGCCCAGACGTATTTTTATGAATTCAAAAACTTGATGAAGCAAATCTTTTATAAAACGGACTTCAAAGCAAAGATGGATTACAGCACCTTAAATGGCTTCTGGAGGAAGGGAACTGCTGTTCTTCTATGACCAGGAAGCCACCCAAGCCAAGCTTCTGCTCCCGGGTCCAGGTCTAGGCCTGCGCTGTGGTCCCCACCCACAGAACAGATACCCTGTCCTTTCCAACACTCACGGCGCTGTTCACTGGACCTGCAGCTGCTGCAGAAAATCCACACACTAGCACCACGCTTGCCAGCAGAAACAGCAAAGTGAACTTCCATCTGACCTCTGCCTCCGAGAGCTCATCTGGTTTGTCAAACTGAGTCACATCTGGAGCCCTGGCTACAAAGCAGTCTGCAAAACAGAGCCTTTAGCGTTGAGTCTCTGCCACACAGGGAAACAGCCACTGGGAAAGCGGGTGTGGCCAGCCTACCACGCCCATCAGAAAACACTTAGAGGGAACACTAGGTAAATCAGGAAATACATCAGCAAATATAATTGATGAAACAGGGGTGGTGCAAGAGAGGAGGAAGTTGATGTCATTAAATACTATGATTTCATCTTGGCGCACATTAGGTCATGGAGATCTAACACAGTGCTTTTTCATATCGGGGGCCACATAGAAAATAATATTTACATACCAAGTGCAGAGTATAGGTGAACCCCTCCCTTTCACACCATTACTGATGACACACCTGTAAGCCACCATATAACATGCTGTGAAATTCCCATTGAGAAGCTCTGGTCTGCAGAATACGAGAATTAAGTGGGAAGTGCTCTTTGTGAATTTTCATCCAGTTTATAAGTTAAAACACCCTAGGTACTTATTTTATACCTACACTTTGACGTGTGTAAGGTGACGTATATATACACATATTCACTAAGTATTACTTGCAATGGCAAAAGCTTGGAACCAATTTTTATTTATCTAGTAAATATGTGACCAGTACATATATAAATATACATTTATATAATTTACATAGTAAATATTTAATTATGTAGCTAATATAGAAATATAAAAACCAGTAAAATAAGTTACGATATATCCATAATATAGATAAGAACGTGCAGTAATTAAAGGTAAGAAACAGCTTTCTGTGCACCGATACAGAATGGTCTCCGAGATGCACACGAAGTAAAATCAGCAATGAAATTAATTTGTGTAAAAACAAAAGACTTATCAGAGCGTACGGGTGTCTGTGTATGTTTGGAGTCTGTGCTGGCGATCTTCCGTCTGCCTCTGCAGATCTGCTCTCCGCCCTTCTCTGCCCTGTGGTCTGTTCTGCGGGCTTGACTGTGTCATCAGTGAGCTCTCCTGCCCTGTGGCCCCCTCTTGGCCCCCTCAAATAGAGAGCACTGAGCAGAGATTGGAGGCAAGGAGGAGAGGGAACCCAAGGTCTTTTCTGCCCCACATGGGGATGACAGTGGATTGGTTGTAGGGATTTACGGCTGCTTATTTAACTCGCAGATCTGAGCCAGCTCTTGGACATGAAGCCTTTGGATCAGAGGTCCAGCTGAGCTAGGACTCTGTATATGGTGATTCTTCCCCCAAGCCCTCTCTAGAGGGACCTTGGCCATTTATCAGGGTGACTGTCCCAGTAAGTAGAAAATATGCACATTTTCTAGGGATTATTATTACTGGATTTAAATTGTTGCTATTACCCAGAGACTAAAAGTACCCCTGCAGTACAGTGGTCAAAATTGCAGCATATGGAAGTTGAGTGACGGAGGGAGTGCGGGCTGAATCAATCTCAGAGTCCAGCAGGAGGGTGGACCCGTCCTGTGGCTACTTCCCCAGCCCCCCGAATGTATAATAGGAATAGATGTACTTAGCAACAACATAGTTTACAGAATAGTAAACCAAAGGCAATACCACATTCCTAAGGAAATGACAGAGTTTTTGCTGCCATCAACAAACTGAGAGGTGCAGGAATAGTTATTCCTTCCGTATCTCCATTTAATTTGTTTTTTCAGACAATAAAAAGCCGGATGGATGGCAGAAAGCATCTATATTGCTGCCAACCTAATCAGGTGATGATGCAATCCCATCTGTGGTTCCAGGTGTTGTATCTTTATTGCAGAAATAGATACAGCCCCTGACACCTATTTACTATCAAACATTGTGTTTCCCCCCGATATCAGCATAGATAACCGGAAACAGTTTGTCTTCACGAGGCAAAGATAAGAGGAAGGGCTTCATCAACCCCTCTGCTTGCTCTGTCACAACCCAGCCTAAAGCTGTGCTGGCCGGTTTGGTAGCTACCAGCCACATGTGGAGACTGACCACTAGTCATGCAGCTGGTACAGAGATGTTCCATGAGAATAAAATCTATACCAGATTGTCAAGACTTAGCATAAAAAATGTAAAATATGGGGCTTCCCTGGTGGCGCAGTGGTTGAGAGTCTGTCTGCCAATGCAGGGAACACGGGTTCGTGTCCCGGTCCGGGAAGATCCCACATGCCGTGGAGTGGCTGGGCCCGTGAGCCGTGGCCGCTGAGCCTGTGCTCCCCGACGGGAGAGGCCACAGCAGTGAGAGGACTGCGTAC
The DNA here is from genome assembly GCF_949774975.1 of Lagenorhynchus albirostris. Classification (NCBI taxonomy): domain Eukaryota; kingdom Metazoa; phylum Chordata; class Mammalia; order Artiodactyla; family Delphinidae; genus Lagenorhynchus; species Lagenorhynchus albirostris. The sequence goes on from NC_083111.1 coordinate 3,863,504, forward strand.
CGCAAAAAAAAATAAAATAAAATAAAATAGAGGTCCATTAAGTTGATGAAATGAACATAACTGGACCCAGTAAGAAGGAAGTAGGGCACATCCTGGCTGCCTTAGTGAGTTTATGTTGCCAAAGAGTAAACAGTTCAGGGACCTGCCACGCCAGAGGAGAGTCTAGGCTTCCAGGGATCTTTGATACGTTGGAATATCTCTTCTAAAGTGAGGGATGTATTGCTTTGCTGCACCTTGTATTTCACACTATATATAAAGAAATACAATATTTGGTGACCCTGCTTGGATTTTAGAGGCAACATATCCTGAAGAATGATTTCTATGTGTCACGGTGTGTTCTTTCCCTTTAAAATATCTGCTAACCAACAGGCTCACTCCTTTAATACCAGCAATTTCCTAAACAAAAACAACTTTTTATTCACCTGCATAAAATACTAGGTTTTGGGGAACAACCGGAGGAAAACCCAAAGCCACCACAGTAGCTTCAAAGGCATCGTTTGTAATATTCCCTCAAATTACCTTGTCTGGCTCCTAGACTGATCTGCCTTTGAAATAACAGAAGTAAACACTTACTACGGCTGGAAATGGAAACAACCATAATTTCTCGCTTCTTTGTATGTAGTGACTGTGTATAGTATTCTACTGCAACACACAAGTCAAATGCTTGCAATAAAATATTACGTTTGTCTTGTACAGAGCAGCTAGCTAAAGGCGAACAGTCACCAAGCTTGGACCCTCGAGCTGTCGTTTGAGGAGCTAAGGACGCCCATCCCAAAGGGTCTGCAGAGCCTGGATCTACTTGCCTCCTATGGGGTGGGTCGTACACAGCACAGGTGCCAGGAGATCTCCTTTCCGGCTTTGCTACTGAACACATGTGTGAGCTTGGGCAGGTCAATCAACCACACTGAACTTGACATTCTTTACCTGTGGCATAAGAGCTAAAAATACCTGCCTTACAGGCATGCGAATGACCACGTGAGGCAACTGCAAATAATTCGGTATGACTAGATCATCTGTGGGATGTGGGGAGTGGGGAGCAAGGAATACAGAACGGAAGACAGGGTCCTGCTGACAGACGGCCCAGAAACCACGCCAGGGACCTACGCCTCTATCCTGCAGCGTTTGCATTAGTCAGACATTTGTAATTGAACTCTATATTTTTGTTTTCATACCTCATTCTCAACTGATCTTTTTATTTCTTTTTTACATCCCCAAGCAGGCAGCATCTTTAGGTATCCTTTATTTCAAAGGGCCCGTTTCAATTAGCATATGTCCCCTCTTGTGAAGGCACCCCTGGATAACATTACAACCAAGGAAAGAAACCACGAGGAAGCAAAATTTAAACAAACGTAGTCCAAAATAAAAATAGGAACTCTGGGATGAATAATGCCTAAAAGACATCTGATCAGATTCATCACATGAATCAGCAGAAGTCCAAAATGGACATTTCGCCCTCTAGACATGCCCTGTAGCATATAATGGCCTCTAGTCACATGTGACTATTGACCACTTGCTGTATGGCTAGTCCAGATTGAGTTGTGCTGGAAGTACAAAGTATACCACAGATTTCAAACACTTAATATGAAAAAAAAGTAAAATCCTTAAGTAGTATTTTTATACTGATTATAAGTCGAATAATATTTTAGAACAGTGTTAAATGCATTATTAGAATTGATCTCACTGTTTTCTCTTCCTTTTTTAACGAGGCTACTGGAAAATATAAACCTGCCAATGTGGCAAACATCCATCCATTTCCATCAGAAATCGCTCTTCTAGATCATTCTAGAGCAGGACAAGAAACAGAGGCAGCCTCTCAGTACTGTTATTTTCTTGTCAGGTACTTCTGGACAATGACTAAAGCTACTTGAATACAGAGGTTATGTTTATCTTTATAATTCCTGGAGCGACTGCAGTGCATCTCGAAGACCATGCATGTATCTCTTTGTGTTTGTGCTTAAAAAAAATAAAAAGTTGGGAAATCACTGTGGAGGTTAGTGATGTTCCAGCAGACGCTTGCCCCCTGAGATGACCTTTGTCATTTGCTGTGATCAGTCTTTGGGCTCCAATGTTATTCCCAAAAACCTCTCAGGGAGCACAGTGTATGAGATAACAGTGCAAAGAGCTGGGAGTTACGGGGCCATGAAGAAAGTGGGCCTCACGTCAGAGACGTCCTGCATGGAGAAATCCGCCGCTACCATCAAGAAAGGAATTAAATCATGTGCATTCCCTTTCCTGGGTTTTTGTTTTGCCTTTACTTGTATATTCCCAGAGGACAGGAAGTATAGACGGGCCCAGCCTCGTGTTACACACGGGCAGGAATTTGGCAGGTCCTTTTCAGTAATAAAACTCGTAGCATGATTTGACTTGGCTCTTTTACAACTGTGCTGATGACATGGGCTACCACATCAGGTTCTTATTTTTAAAAGATATTTTAGCTGCTAAGTCTCAGTGTTAAAGATTTTATATGTGATGGAAAAGCATACGTCTTGTGTATTTTTGTTAGATGGTCTATGAATTATAAAATTATTTCTAGCTGGAGGAGAGCAGGAGGTGGTTGCCTGTCCCAGTTCAATCCATTTTCACTTTTGTGAGCACACAAGAGATTATTACCATAATTCCAAATTGGCTGTTATACATTCTGGACATATAGTCCCAAAAAGGTCATAAACTGAGCTTCTGGAAATGCCTTTGACAAAAATATCTGCCGCTTTCGCTGATGTGCTAAAAATGAAATGAATAGTTTAAGTGTCTGCAATGCTTAAGAGAATCCTCTGATCCCATCAGAATCGCTGTGCAAAAACACCACAATCGTAAGCAGATTAGATACCGATACATTTGTCTTGGCCATAAAGAAAAAAGAGCAAGGATGAAAACTCTCCTTGGAAGGTTTACAAGCCTGTATCTAAGAATATCTTGTTGTTTTTCTTTGTGAGAATAGAAAGAAAACCTCTTCATCAGTCGTTAAGCATGGAAACCAGTAGCATGATGAAACACACAGCAGACATTCACTTGCGGGCCCACCTGCCAAAGACACCTCCCTCCTCCTGTGAACGATGCACACGTCAGGCCAGTTGGCAAACTTGAAAGCGATTTTCAAGACTGCGCCCACCGGCTGGGGAGCTCAGAAACAGGCTCAGACTCAGGCTGGAACTTTGTCACTAATTGCTGGCACGGTACCCTCAGCCAAAGCCGGTGATGATTCAAGCCACGTTAAAACAAGAGCGGCTGGAATAATCATCATCATAATTCAATCCTGAAGGTTTTCACAGCTGGCGTGTCAATTTGGCATTGCTGTTCACTTGAGCTGTTAAGTATGGCAGATTTCCTTGTGACAAACACGGGGTGCAGGGCTGTGGGTCTCTACACAGCGTGTTCAGGTCTGAAGAGCTTAAGGATAATCACACCCGTTGGGTTCCGGGCCTGCCTGGTAGGAGCTCTTAGCTAACTGTCCGGAAAGCCCTTTGTGATGAATACGCTCAGGGTCATACAGGCTTCAGTTAGATGGAATGTCGGGAATATTCAATATCAACCTCGAAATTCCAGGCATAAAATAATGTACGTTTGTGCATTATGCATTTAGGTGCATGGCATCCTTCACACTCACAAAAGTAGGGTTTTTTCCAAGCTTTTTTCTCCTCCCCTTTATTTATACAAGGGGTGCTTACCTTCCAGACATCACTAATGTTGTAATGTTGCCTTTTACACCAAAAATACAATTTTTCTCAGTCTTTACTATTTATTTACTTGCTGAGTTGATTTTCCTCTGACGTTAAAAAATGGGTCATCTAGGTGGGGTATGGAATATGTGTCCAACCCTACGTGGCCGGGGAGCTGTGCAAGGAGTTTGCAAAGGGAGGTCCTGACCCACAGTCTGGTGTGTATCTCACGGGGCAGTAGAGTTGCAGTGAAAATGAAACAAGCACAGGACAGGACACAACCTCCTAGAGCAGCCATTTCCACATCTGTGAATTAGAGCTGTTTCACAGGGTTGCTGTGGGATTATGTGAGCCAAGACGTGTAAACATGCTGTGTAAACCGGCAAACACCTCTCCAGTACTACCTACCACCAATTCCTACTATCCCGAATCCAGGAATTATAGGACCAATGAGTGGGGAAGGCTATAATTGATAAGGTCCAAACGTGGAAGGAGATCCTGTACACGGAGGACTCATGACCTATTATACAGACTCGCAGAGTTGATTGTTGAGGATTTTTTCAGTTCTCTGGCACAGGATAGCAAGGAAAAAATATTTTTTAATAATTTGATTTTTTTCAGTAAAGCTTTTTGATAAATTTAAACTTCTTAATGGGACATGGAATATTACTCAGCCATAAAAAACGTGAAATAATGTCACGTGCACCAACACGGATGGACCTAGAGATTGTCATACTGAGTGAAGTAAGTCAGACAGAGAAAGACAAATATCATATGATATTGCTTATCTGTGGAATCTAAAAAAATGGTACAAATGAACTTATTTACAAAACAGAAATCGAGTCACAGATGTAGAAAACAAACTTATGGTTACCAAGGAGGAAAGAGGGGAGGGATAAATTGGGAGACTGGGATTGACATACACACACTACTATATATAAAATAGATAACTAATAGGGACCTACTGCATAGCACAGGGAACTCTATACTCAATACTCTGTAATGACCTATATGGGAAAAGAATCTACAAACGAGTGGATATATGTATATGTATAACTGATTCACTTTGCTGTACAGAAGAGACTAACACAACATTGTAAATCAACTATTCTCCAATAAAAATAAAATTTAAAAAAAGGGACAAGTGATTCAGTCCCCTGAAATGGAGGTAGATAGTTTTTTCTTGAATTTAATAGGCATTTTGATATTAGAGGCAAAGCCACCTCTATCTCTGGTCTCCAGTATGAGAATTTGTGACTCTGTTTTGATGTTTGTTTTCACTCTACACATATCATTGAAAGCATAATCTCTGTGTTCTTTGAATTTTTTCCAGTCACATATGTGATCAATGTCATGGGCTTATTTAGCTGCATGTTAAGTGGTTTACTAGTCTGTCTGTGTTCCAGTATGTACAGCTCAGGATCTGGGACACTAAGCTGCATAGAAAAGTTACTCACCTCGCTTGCATCACTGTGGTAACTACATAATGAACCTTTGTGTCTGGGTTCTTTTACTTAGCACTATGCTTTCAAGGTTCATCTGTGTTGTAGCTACTTCAATTAGAGTTGGAGCACTGTGTTAATACTTCATTTTCACTGTATGGTTTATACATTTTACTTATCCATTCATCAGTTGATTGACATTTAGGTTGTTTCTCCTTTTTGACTATTATGAACAATTCTGTTATGAATTACTTATGTACAAGTTTTTGTGTGAACATGTTTTCAATTCTCTTGGGTGTGTACCTAGGAGAAGACTTGCCAGGTCAAAGAGTAATTCTGCACATAACCTTGTGAGTGGTTATAGTGGCTGCACCATTTTACATTCTCTGCAAGTGTACAAGGGTCCCAATCTACCCTCATCCTCACCAACACTCATCATTATCTGTCCTTTTAATTTTACCCATCTTAGTGGGTGTGAAGTGGTACCTCAATGTAGTTTTGAGTTACGTTGACGGCTAATGATGTTGAACACATTTTCATGTGCATATTGGCCATTTGTATATCTTCTTTTTTTTAACATCTTTGGAGAAATGCCTATTCAGTTCATTTGCCCATTTTTAAGTTGAGGTTTTTTGTTTTTGTTTTTTTTTAAATTAACTTGTAAGATTTATTGTATGTTCTAGATATAAGTCCCTTCTCAGATATATGACTTGCAAATATTTCCTCCTATTCTATGGGTTACCATTTCACATTCTGGATGGTTTCATTTACAGCACAATTTAAAAATTTTTGATAGTATCCAACTTATTAATTTTTGCTTTTGTGTCCTGTGCTTTTGGTGTCATATCTAACAAGCAGTTGCCTAATTGAAAGTCATGGAGATTTATACCTTTGTTTTCTTTTAAGAGCTTTTATAGTTTTAGTTCTTACATTTAGGTCTTTGATCCATTTCAGTTAATTTTTAATAATTATATATGGCATGAAGTAAAGGTCCAGCTTTATTATTTTGCATGTTGATATCCAATTTCCCCAGCACCATTTGTTGCAAAGACTTTTCTCATTGAATTGTCTTGCCCTGTTGATTGTCAATTGATTGTAAATGTGAGGGTTTATTTCCAGACTCTTAATTCTATTGCATTGATCTATATGTCTATCCTTATTCCAGTGTCATGCTGTTTTGATTACTGTTACTTTGTAGTAAGTTTTGAATTTAGGAAGTTTGAGTCCTCTAACTTTGTTCTTCCTCAAGATTGATTTAGCTACTCTGGGTCCCTTGAATTTGTATAAGAATTTTAAGATCTGCTTGTCAGTTTTTGCAAAGAAGCCATCTGGGATTTTGCTAGAGATTGTGTTGAATTTTTAGATCAATTCGGGGAGTACTGCCATCTTAACAGTATTAGGTTTTCTGATTCATGAACACTGTTGTCCTTTCATTTACTTAGATCTTCTTTAATTTTTTCAACAAAGTTTTCTACTTTCAAAGTATGTTTTGCACTTTTTTGTTAAATTTATTCCTAAGTGTTTTGTAATTTTTGATGCTGTAGTAATATGAATTATTTTCTTAATTTAATTTTGGATTGTTCATTACTAGTGTATACAAATACAATTGATTTTATATTGATATTGGATCCTGCAACCTTGCTGAAGTTATTAGTTCTAATAGTTTTTTACTGAGATGAAGTTTACTTAGGATCAATCACTGTAAAGTGTACAATTCAATGGCATTTTGTACATTCACACTGTTGTGCAACCATTACCTCTTCTAGTTCCAAAATATTTTCATTCACCACAAACTAAACCCTCTGTCCCATAAGCAGCTCCTCCCTTATTCCCATATACCCACAGTACCTGGCAACCACCAGTCAGCTTTCTGTTTCTACAGATTTATCTATTCTGGATATTTTTTGATGTTTCTGTGAAGGGATGGGCCTTTGAGCTATCTACTCTGCCATTTTCCCTGACATTTCTCCTTTAAGTGTTCTTTAAGTTCGAATTGTTATAATTCTCTATATAAATTCATGTCATATGCAAAAAGAGATTTTTACTTCTTCCTTTCCAACCTGGATGACATTTTTCTCCTTGTCAAGTTGTCCTAGCTAAACACCGAACATGCTATTGACTAGAACTGGTGAGATTAGACATCCTTGTTCTGTTCCCACTCTTAGGGAAAAGCTTTTGGTCTCCCTATTAGTTATGCTGCTGGCTATAGGTTTTTCATAGATGTCTTTTATCAGGTTGAGGAAGTTCGTTGAGTTTTTGTTTTTTGTTTTGCTTTAATCCAGAAAGAGTGTCGAATTTTGTCCTGTGCCTTTTTTTTTGTATATTGAGATGATCGTGTGGTTTTGTCCTTTATTCTGTTGAAATGGTGTATTACGTTAATTGATTTTCAAACGTTAAATCAAGTTTGCATTCATTCCTGTGATAAATCCCATTTGGCCACGCTATGTAGCTTTGCTTACATATTTCTGGATCTGGTTAGTATATTTTGACAATTTTACACCTATATTTATAAGGGAAATGGTTCTGTAGTTTCAATTTCTTGAGGTATCTTTGTCTGGTTTTGGTATCAGGGTAATACTGGCCTTATAGAGTGGGTTGGGAAGTTTTTTCTTCTTTTCTTATTTTTTTAAAGAGTTTGTGAAGTATAGGTGGTAATTCTTCTTTAAATGTTTGGTAGAACTCATCAGTGAAGCCATCTGGACTTGGAATTTTCTTTGTGGGTAGTTTTTTTTTTTTATTGCTAATTTAATCTCTACTTATAAGTCTGTTCAGATTTTCTATTTCTTCTTGGGTCTTCTTGATCGTTGATGCCTTTCTAGAAATTTGTCCAATTTGTTGGCATACAGTTATTCATAGTAACCCCTTATAACCCTTTTTATTTCTGTAAAGTCATTTCTTTTTTATTTCTGATTTTTGTAATTTGAGTGTTTTGTCTTCTTTGCTTGGTGTATTAGTCTGCTCAGGCTGCTATAGGAAAACACCACTGACTGGGTATCTTAAATAGCAGAAACTTATTTTCTCATAGTTCTGGAGGCTGGAAGTCCAAGTCCAAGGTCCTGGCTGGTTCAGTTCCAGGTGAGAACTTTCCTCCTGACTTTTAGATGGTTGTATTCTTGCTGTGTGCTCATATGGCCTTTCCTCACTGTGTGCATGAGAGAGAGAGGAAGCAGGCTCTCTGATGTCATCTCTTATAAAGACACTAATCCTATTGGGTCAAGGACCCACCCTTATGAACTCATTTGACCTTAGTTACTTCCTATAAGCCAGAAGGAGAGTACTCACCAGAAACCAGGTTGGCTGGAATCTTGATCTTGGACTTCCAGGCTGCAGAGCTGTGAGAAATAAGTATCTGCTGTTTGCCCCACCCATTTAATCTTGCTAAAGTTTTGTCAATTTTGTTTACCTTTTCAAAGAACCAGCTGTTGGTATTGTTGCTTTTCTGTATTGTTCTGACCCATTTACCTTTACACGCATTTATTCCACATACATTTTTGAGTGCCAACCACTATGCTAAGGTTCTGGTAATACAGATGAAGTCATTTTTCCTGCCCTCATGGAGGACATTGTCTTCCACATTATTCTCAAACTTTAATGTGAAAAACTATTTTCCTAAATATTCAAAAGTAAATATTGCCAGATCACATATAGAGAGAGATTATATTTCATTATATCTAGGCTAGGACCTAAGATAATTAGGTAATTGTGATGCACTCATTCATGAACCATACACTGAGATTTATAACTCTGGTGAGTGAACCAGACTATTAGGATTCAGTAAAAAGGAGCTCTGAGAGAAGTGTTCAGAGGCAGCTGGGAATTACAGAGACACCAGGAGGGATCGATAGGACTTAGAGGTAAAGCCGGGGGTGAACAGGGAAAGTTATCAGAAGGAAATAAGAACTGAGCTAAATTTTAAAAGTAAAAGTTAAGAAGATTAAGAAAGGAAAGACTATCCCAGAGGGAGGTGGTGGGTAGGGATAGGGGGAGGGGGCCAGGATGAGGAAAGTCAAGGTGGGGGAAATTAACATCCTACATGCAGGCAGGGAATTGAAGACAGTCTGATATTGCTGGAAAGTAAAGTGGCATCTCTGTATGAAACACTTGCTTAGTTATATCTTTTTTCCTTTTTCCCCTTTTACAAATCCTGATCCAGGCTTAGTTGGGCTGTCATTCCTTGAAGAAAGACTGTGTGGATTTAGGTTTTAAGTTTGCCTTTTTTTTTTTTTTTTTGCGGTACGCGGGCCTCTCACTGTTGTGGCCTCTCCCGCTGCGGAGCGCAAGCTCCGGACGCGCAGGCCCAGCGGCCGTGGCTCACGGGCCCAGCCGCTCCGCGGCATGTGGGATCTTCCCGGACTGGGGCACGAACCCGTGTCCCCTGCATCGGCAGGCGGACTCTCAACCACTGCGCCACCAGGGAAGCCCAAGTTTGCCTTTTTTTTTTATCAAGTCATAATACCATCATCCAGGCACTGTCATTCTGGTACAGTTTACTTATCAAGGGACCCAACTGGTTCATTAGCTCAGTAGTCTTGGCCCATCAGTGAATTGGTTTTCAAGGTATGTGAGCAGCCAGGTGGTGGTGATTATATTAAACTTGATATCTATGCCAGTCAATTAATTAATGGCAAAAGTGAAAACAAGTGCTTTGAGATAAGGGACAATATATTTTCTGTCCTCTTAACCAGAAGAATATCATATGTCATATGGACAGCAAACAGGAAATTGTGGAATTGACAACCAGTATATAAAACCAAAAATAAAACAAAATATGCAAGATTCCATAATCCTTGGTTTGTGTCTCAAAGGCTGAAAGAAATTTCTCATGTGTGTAAAATATTTTTTCTAAAAATGTCTGTATGTTATACATCTATATTTATAGAAGAAATATTTTTAATCCAGATCTACTTGCTTTAGTATCCATCTCCTTGATTGCTCACTTAAAATTATCCTGCGTTTCCAGTCATGGCATCTCTTCTCTGAAATTTTTGTTAGGCCTGTAGAATTCACGTGTAAAAAGCCAGAATTATTAATTCAGCGAAATTTCCTATTATGTTTTCAGATCTCCAAGGAGACTTAAAATTCTTCCCTCCACGGGGTATGAAGTTTGTTTTTAAGAGGAAAAGGTGGGCCAGGGAAAAGTTAGTAGAAAGTTATTAGAAAAGTTATTAGAAAAAGATGGTGTTGCAAAGCCAGGTTAAGCCCAGAGCTAGATGTTCTTTTCCTCTTGAGCCATGGCATGCATGATCTCTCCATGGGATAAGACCTTATTCCTGAAATCTCAGTAGTAGAGAAAATCCTCAGATGCCTTGTCAACCGGAGTATTTTTATTTGATTCTTGCTTTCATCTGAAAATAATGTAATGTTTGAGTAGCATATAACTACTGGCTACTAGGGTAGCATGTAACCAGTGTCACTGATTGTGATAGAAACTATTACTGTCCATCTGGTGTACTTGGGTAATCTCAAACACAGGGCAAATCAAGGGCATCTGGGATCCTCTGTCCTGAAGCTCTTCACGAAAACAGAAGATGCAGAGTGGCTGAGGATGCAGTTCTATGGTAAGCTATTCCTCAATCACATTTGTCCTGCTTTTGAGAAAAAACACCGAAAGGTCAAGCAATGTTTTTGCATGGTGATATTTTAACTTACATAAAATAGCTGCCTATCACCCAATGAGCTCTTGCTTAGGAGTGTACTGTTACCACTTTGGGTACTTTTTCTTAAGCACAAAATGCAAAGTCTATACTTCTGTGACGCTAGGCTTCCCCTTCACGCCCCTGAAGTACAGACCACACGGGTCCTCAGGGGCATGGAGGGGAAGCTGACCAGAGTCTTTTGGGCAGCAAAGTGGTGATCTCAGCTCAGTCACGCCCAGGTTTACTCTTTACAGAAGTGCAAAGTAAACACCAGAGGCCCTTGGAAAGGCTGTTGTCTTTGTGATGAACAAAGGTTGCTTCTTATTGAAAATGACCCAAATTTCCCTTCCCAGGTTTTATTGACTATGTTTGCTCTTCTCAGAAGGACCACTAGTTCTTTCCTTTACCTTCTCTGACCACGTGTGGTCCATCATGCCCGCCTACGGGAAATCCCACCCGTATCCCCTCTGGTAGTTGCACACTCACGCCTAGGCAGGCACACCCCTCACCCTTGGACACGGTCAGGGACCCTCACGGAGGCATCAAGGCCAGACATGCAGCTGGAAACACGGACCATGGCATCCTTTCAACATGGATAATTTCCGCTTATAGTATCGTAACTCACATGGGTGCTTTAATCTTCGGTCAGCTTTAACCCCAAAACTGTAGACCAAGAGTCTGATGTGTCATCAAATCATATGGTGATGACATAAAGGTCCTGGATTTGCTGTGGCTCAGTCTCTCACTGAAAATGGACGTGAACCAGGTTAAGTTAGGTGTGTATTAATTAACCATGTGTTTATGACAACTGCTGCATTCTGCTTCAGAGACAGAAGCCACTCCTTCCATCCCCACCAGACAGCCCCTGGGGTCAGGCAGTGTGGCTGAACCATGTGTCACCCCCCAGGGTCCTCAACAGTCCCTGCGAGGAGACTTGGCAAGATGAAAAGTGGGTGGTACTTTTTCAGATTTCCTCACTTCTGCTTGTATTTCCTTTCCTCTGAATTGTTGTCATTTTGTGGAATGAATATTTACATGTATTACGTTAGGCAACTTATTTCTTCGAGGAATCAGATCATTTTTCTGCTACTGATAATTTTCTCAGCATGTACCTTTTACTGGTGGCCGTAACATGGAAAGGTGACCAGGTATCTGGCCTCGGGAGGACTGTGCTCTCAGCATCTCCCCACAGATGCTTATTCTTGGCTGAAATCATCCTCCCTCCCCTCGCCCTCCCACCCATCTGCCTTCTCCTCATAGTTCTCTCCTCCTCTCTCCCTGTTCGTTCACTTACTCAAGGCCGTTCCTCTCTCTAGTCTCGATTCAAATCCTAGCCCCCCCCCATAAAACCACTATGTGTCACATTTCTTTTCAAATTTATAAAACACAGATGAAAATAGCACCAACCTCCTAGAGCTTTTGTGAAGAGGAACCCTATAAAGCCCTCAGGACAGCATCCAGCATCACCCAAGGGTCAGTCACGTTTGTTGTCATTGTCACTTCATGCAGTCACATCTGCGCCCAGCGTCGGTCAGAGACACGGACAAGGTCCCGAACACCTACGCAGAATTGGTGCAATCTGGTGCCTCGTTTTCCCCGTTTGAAAAATAAGGCTGATAAATGCCATCTCCATGAGGAGCTGTTTTGACTGCTTGAGCTGCACCAATTTACTTTACCTTCACCTCCTGAAGGTGAGTGAAGTTTTCAAAATTGTTGCCACTTTTCTTTAGGAAGTAGTTCACTGCTCCAGTGACCAAAATAGAATTCCATTGGCCTAAATGAGACCATACCCCTTCCAAAGTAAATGTCTTCCTCCCTGATTCCTGGGGGGATATTTGAAAATGACCTTGGACTTCTTAGGAGGCTGTCAGAGTCCCAAAGGGACGCTTCTCCTTAAGTAGCCACCTTGTCCTGTGGGCTGTTGGTACTTCTGAATTCAAAAAGGAATCTCTCTCTTGGAGGTAATATGCTGCTCCCGAGAAGGACAGTTTGCACACCTGAGCACAGGTCATTTCCGGGATGCAGCGGCTGATTAGAATTAGGGGCAGCTAAGGGTGCACGGTGAGTAACACACTGACCACCTTTTGCCAACTTATTGGCTGAAACTGTATAGGACACAAATGTTTTCTTCCCCTGTTCCATCAGATATGCCCACCTGGCTGGTGGTTCCTGATGAAAGACATGAGTGGAACTTGAAGACAGGTTTTTAGTTTGAAACCTGTGTCCTAGGGAGCGAGGGAGCCCAGAAGACCTTGGCTTCCCAGCTGTTTGAGCCCCTGGGCTGTACATTGCTACTTGATGGGTTTAAATCATAATCCCCTGCTTCTGGCCTCCTGGGCAAGCAGGCTCCTCTCCCGTCCTTCTCAGTCATTACAAAGACTTCAAAACAAGCCTTTATCTTAAAGCAGTACTGACTAGTCCTAGCATCGCCACTGGATTTACATTCGACAGAAATAAGACTGATTGTACCGAGTTCTTCCTTCGTGCTAGCTGCTCTTCCAAGCACTTTGGATGCATCAAGCTTCCAACCTGCACAACGGTTACGTAATCCAGGCACTGTTAATATTCCCTTTATGTGATGTGGAGACATGCATAATTAGGTTAAATACCTTGCTCTTGATGATAAAATACAGCTAGAAGGTGAACAAGCTAAAGTTCGCATTCTGACACTAAACCTACCCCTAATCCAATCCTAACCCTAAACCTAAATCTAAACAAGACTCTGCCCCTAACCCCAGCCCACTGTCTTCAGAAACTTCACTCTTAGACACTATGCTAGAGTGAACTATTATTTGGGCACTAGTGAAATCACTTCAATACAAAAAAAAAAAAAATGCATGGGGATTACTATCTGGTGAAAATGATAATATAATTTATTAAATACAGGGATGGCTTCGTGAGTAACTAAATGTTATGGCTTTGGGCTAGTGACTTGAAGAAAATATTTAAAAGGTGCATCTGTCATTTATGCCTAAGTTCCTCATAGTTTTCAGGTAGAAAATGCTCCATCATGACTAAAAGATGATTCATCTGCAAGAGTAACAGAAATGGGATTTTCATTTTTAAAGTTGCATTACCATTCTCAAAAAAAAAGTTCTCTTTTCTTGTAAGACTTGATCTTGCTTCAAAGATGCTAGGAAGCAGTAACTATATTTTATCATTGAAATAAAGTGCTGTCAAAATATTAAATTAGTTACATAGCAAGCCAGCTACGGAGCACACAAATATTAGGTCTGTTTCGCCCCGAAGATTGGCAAGGTGCAAAGGAGAGTGGAAAACATCAACATTCTAATGGATTTGCCATGAACTGAAAGCTCATTTAGAAAATGATAGATTCTTCCCCCTTGTGAGCCAAACACCAGCTGTAGGGTCAATGGAAATTAAATTTCACATTCAGTTTTATATTCAAACACAGTAAGAATGAAAATCAAATTCAGGAACCATAAATAGGTCAGGGAAATAAGGCAAAGAATACATTTCAGTGATGCTGTCCATCCCCAGGATTTTTGCCCCAAGAATGATTAGAAGAGGTCATTGCACATCAAATATGTGCTTAGTGTCTGCTTGTTGATTGAATGAAGGAAATAAGTCCTCACAGCTGCTCTGCATGTTTGAATAGGTTGAGAGAGAGAGCCTTCAAGATACTGATGAACCATATCATAGAATTTTAGCTAAGCTGTGTCTTCCAAGAGCTTATAGCAAGGGTAATATACTTCTAATGTGTTTGGGATTTTTTTCCTCAACCGACAGAGACATAAATTGCTTCATCTCATTAAAGAGCCTAAACATGTTAAAAAAAAAATCACTCTTTGATAACAAATTCTCTCCAAAGTAAGATTTATTTAGGAATAGGGATTGGACTCTACATTTGGTAACTGGGGTCATCTATGTAAGTTGATCAGCTTGTTTAAATTGATAAAACTTCCCATGGAAAGGGGGGAAGAGTGCCAACAGCACACTGTAAGCTTTCTAGCCTTTGCTCCCTACAATATAGAGGGTTACCACTGAGCGTGTCTACCTACGGCACTTAGGGGCTAACTCAATCCAATTGCCGTTACTTGTCTCTTCTTTCACGTGGACTGAATAATAAACTTACTGGGTGTTGAAGCTGGGCTGGGTGCCTTCCTACGCATATGCGACAGAATATACAACTGTTCATGTTACTCTCTTGCTTAAACGCTTTCATTGGACTGAAACTGAGAGGCAGGTCCCCTCTTGGGGCTCATGATGACATTCCAGGACTGAGAGCTGACAGTAAACTAGAGAGAAAGAGAGAAAGTGACGCACCAGGGTATGCGTCTTTCCAGCTTCAACTCACTGGGAGAGAGCTCAGATAAATTTTGAAGGAAAAAAAGAATTTTTACCTGTAAATTAAAAATGGTGGTGTGATACGATAGGACCATTCATAAAAATGGCGGTATTGGGGTGGGGGAGACGTATGGGCAAGGATTACGGGTTAGATTTTATGTTCACTTGAGCTGAAGGTGAAGGTAACACAGACATGTCAAAAACTAAGTAAGGCCTTAAAAATGTGAGGCTAGAATATATTGGACAGGCCAGGGCTGAAGTTATCACGTGAGAACGCTAGACAAGAAAATAAGTTCAGGTGCGAAAAAGGCAGCAAGGATAGATTTGGCAGAAGGATTCGTAAGAAAATTCATAGGAAAGTCAAAGAGGTGCAGTTGATGTCATTAATGACGCAGCAAATCATAAATCACAGGAAGAACTATGGAGTCAAAGCGGGTGGCTTTTGAGACATCCTAAAAAGTTTATTTTCAGTCTTAACCAAGCTCAATGGCTCTATCCTCTTCTCTGAGATGTCTTTCCTCTGGCTGGAGTTGGTATGACTTCACTCAACCTTATCCCTGCATTAGAATGTGTGGAAATTTTGAGAAACAGCTAGAGTGGGAATTAGCAATTTACGTCTTTGGATTAAATATTATCCTATTTCTTTCTTTATCTTTTCAAAAGTACATGGGACTTCCCTGGCGGTCTAGTGGTTAAGACTCCACGCTTCCATTGCAGGGGACAGGGGTTCGATCCCTGGTCGGGGAACCGAGATCCTGCATGCCACTCAGCATGGCCAAAAAAAATTTTTTTTAATTAAATAAAAATTAAAAAAAAGTAAATCCTCCTAGAGGTTGAAATCTACTAGGTGATTAACGTTTTAGTGGAAATTAATTTTTCAGATTTCTTTTTTTGATGGTAGAAAGAAACGTTGGTGCAGACGAGGGTGCTGAAATGGAGGCGACCCCACGGAGTCTGGAGTGGATGACAAACGTGGGCCCCATGTGAGCACTGTGCCCACCAGCTCCCACCCCGCCGAGGCAGCCGCTTCGATGGGAGGCTGTGTAGGGCACCTGCAGGGTGGCCCTTCAGCACCTCCTCAGGGCTCTTCTCACACCTGCCCTGTGGGTGGACGCTGCTCCCAGCCCCGTTCCCTACCTCTGACCTTTCAATTCCAAGACTTTGGAGTTGGGTTGCCCAGGGCTTGCAGCCTAAGTAAACTCTCCCCTGCAGGCAGGGGAGCAGGGATGGTGCCGAGGTAGCCTTGGTCAAACCCCACTCGACTGTCGGGACACTAGCCTCAGAGGGATCACTGTCCAGCTCATCACACCACACGTGATTATAGAGGTCCTTCCCTGTGCCATCCTGGGGGTGAACGACTGGGCAGGCAGACCCCACCTGGGCAGCCAGGGGCCCTCAGGGTTCCGACTCCAAGCCCCGGCTCCTGTGGAAACCAAGTCTCGGGGAAGGACTCTCTCCAGACAGAGGGGTAACTTGGTTGGCGTGCTGTTCAAAGGGGCTGGTTTTAAAATAAGTTAATCTGCTTTCCATGAACAAAAAAGTACCGGGGCCAAACTGGTCCTTTTATGACTTAATCACTACCTTTTCTTTTGGACTGCTTCACATTTTGTGAGTTCTCTCAAAGTTCAAGTTGCTCTTCAGTATTCTGGAAAAGGGAAGGAACATGTCTTATATAGTATCTTTTGATAAATATGGCCGTTGGAAAGGATTACCATCCTGGCTGCTTCTGCCTGAATCGTCCTGCGACACACGGAGAGTTGTTCCATGCTAGGGATCAACACAGCGTCCTTTCTCTCTGGGTTATGACTTCGGATGACAAATCCTCCCCCCATCTCCCCCTTAATATGTATTTTCTCCCTTCATCCTAAAATGTTTTGAGCTATCGCAGGGTGTTTCTCCTGAGTTATTGCCATGTATGTTATACCTACTTGAGAGTTACTAAAACAGCTATTCTAAAACATAATTGTTTGTTTATCCCCCCAAACTCCAAAACAGCTTGTGATCCTAAAAAAAAAAACAAAAAAAAAAACAAACCTTAATACAACATCAGTATGATCATGCAACAAATAACCTCTTAAATATACATAAAAACTATAAAGCACTCTTTTCCTTACATCTGAAAAATAATAGATTAAAAATGTATTCTTCTCCCTCAGAAAAAAACTAATGACACAGGAACATTTATTTTTCTTTGCTCCTCAAATTTGTGTTTTAGTAGCTGAGAGCAGATGAAATCTTTTATCACTATATTTAGATGTCAACCAGGCAGGTCGGTGTCATGGCAACAGCTGCACAAAGAAATGTTAGCAGGAGAGACTCTGGCGGGCTGGGAGAGGTGCTTACTTAGTGCTGCTTGAGTGGATTAAAGATAGGCCTGGCCAAGGCCACGTGCCTGGCTTCTCTTGTGTCCCTGAAACAAGGGAAGCACATGAGTGCCACTGTCACCTGGTATCACTGAAGTCCAAGAAACGGCTGAAGGGTGGATACAAACAAGCCTCTGTGCTTTAGTCCCGTCACCTGGTCCAGGCTCCTCTGATCCCCAGTGATGCTGCCTTGGCCTTAAAACATCCCATTAGCCTTGAGTCCCAGGATTGTTTTAGATGATCACTTTATAATAAGATATGGATAAAATAAGTTCATTCCCCTGCATCTGTATTCCATGTGATTCCCGCATACTGATCTGAAAGAAGAAATCACCCAGTCATCCGTTCTTATTGGGAGCTTGCCTTTGGCCCGATACTGTTTCAGGCACTAGAGATGGAGAAACGAAAAAGACAAGCAGGGTATGCGTCTTTCCAGCTTCAACTCACTGGGAGAGAGACGGATGATAATATATGATAGCAAATAACAATAGTAAATAGATAGTAGACATACGTTTTAAAATGCCATATGCGCAAGTGATGTGAAAACTACCAGCAAGGCAGTTTTCACATGACGGGGCTGGGACTGTGGGTGGAGGAGAGACTGCCGCTTGAGTTGAGACTTGAGTAATGGGAAGACGGACCACTCAGGATGCAGAGGATGTCTTTCCAGACAGGACAGCAGGGCAAAAGCCATGTTCCAGGAGCAAATACAGGTCCAGTATTGCTGCAGCAGCAGAGCAGCAAGCGCCAGGCCTGTGCCAAACCAGCTCGCCTAGGTCCCCTGCGCCCTCTTCAGAAGCTCTCACGTCTTCGAGCACCCCTCAAACAGGCCCAGGAGCCCCCAGGAAGTGGTCTCCCCTGAGATCTAAAAGGAAGCGTGCATGTCTACCAGCAAAGAAAACAGCCTGTCTACCATTCCCTTCTTTCTAGAGAGCTCTCAGCTCACTGCAGCTGGACTAAAGCCCAAAAAGGCACTTACACCCTCAGTGACCATCCAAGCTGCAGCTCAAGTGTCGCAGCTCCTGCTGGGTGACAAGAGGTGCTGCTAGACGGAGGCCCCTGCTCTGGCTTTGTAGCCCCCTCCCATGACTGCTGCTGCTTCCTCTGGGCCTTTATCTTGTGCTCACGGGCGCCCAGATGGCCCCAGGCCTCGTCGTTGGGTTGTCACAGTGACAGCTACCCCAAAGCTAGGGTGACTATGGAAAAGCTCTTCCTTCATTCTTGGACGGCACTCTTCTTCCCCAGGCCTTGGTCAGAGCACGTGGCCGGCACCTGGAGACAAACTGAGCACCTGGAAGACAGATGCCCACCCTAAACTCATCCTTCACCCTCGAGGACCCCCAGCATCAGGCACCTCAACTTTCTCTTCCTTCGAGGTGAATTCTTTCTTTCCTTTCCAGGAGGCGTTCTTGTTTCTCACGTGATGGTACCGCTACCGGCCTTCCACAGGTGCAGACAGGCCCACATTTGGGAATGAGCGCAGATTGGCTTCAAGGTGTTCTTTATTTAGGAATAGTTAAGGGTTGATCTGTCTTGGACAACTCTCTTCCCAGCACTACTCAAAATGCGTAGTATATGTGAGCTATGTGGACTGAGCCACAGAGTTCCATAAGGCTTCTCAGAAACGAATAGCAAGTCACTAGATGTTAGGACTTTCTCTTCATGTTTGATTACAGTGGGATTTACAATGATCTGAAAGCTGCACTCCATCACTCTCTCTAGCTTTATTAAGAGGAGTTTAAAAAATCTTAGAAATACGTTTTTTCTGGCAAAAGAAAGGGTCTCTTTTGACCCTTGATCTAATTTCTAGCTAATCTGGTCACAAACGTTTGAGGGGGAAAGAATACAGAAGGCATAGGAATACGGGTAATGGGACCAAAGACACGCATTTCCTTAGACCAGCCATGCTGCCATATTCTCCATGTCTTAGTGAGGAATATGAATTAAACACCAAAGAATTAATTCTCTTTGAAAAGAGGATGGAACAGGTAAGCAGGACACATATGGGGCTACAGTTTGGAAATATATTTTTCAGGTTAAAATATAATGTGTTTTGTTTCATATAAACTTGCTGTTAAAAAGGAGGAAATGGATCTTCTCTTTGAGATACTGACCCTTAAAATAGTGAGAAATTGTACTTTTTCTCACATTTCATAGCAACGGCAGAGAGTCAGGACATTTGGCCACCAGCTCGAGAAGTATTATGGGATGCCTCCTAAGGGGAAAACACTGTGCTAAGACTTTGCAGTGGTTGAGACCAACCAAGGGCAGAGGACCATCACTTGTTCATCCACTCAGGGGACATTTATTGACCCCCACTGGGTAGATTACATCTGAGAGCTGGTATCCAATTTACCGCAGTGTTAATAACACTTTCCGCAGGGCTTCTGGTGAGAAATAAATGAGGTAAAGTTGCTTAAAAGTACTTGTTAACTAGTTAAATGGTAGGGGATTAGTAATAATTATTTTCCTGTCCTTTCTACCCTTTTCAAGATAAAATACTGACTTGGTGTTTATGACTCTTAAAAAACGAAACAAAACTCCCAAACACTGGTTTAGTCTTACTTCCTATGACTTTCAAAACTGGACCTCTATTACACCAATCGTGTGTTAGTTTGCTGGGGCTGCCATTAAAAAGTACCACAACCTGGGTGGCTTAAACAACAAAAATGTATTGTCTCGCAGTTCAAGATGTTAGATGTCCCAGATCAAGGTGTCAGCAGGGTCGGTTTCTTCTAAGAGGGAAGGACTGTTCCAGTCCTCTGTCCTTGGCTTGCGAGTGGCTGTCTTCATGTTCACAGGGCATTCTCCCCGCATCTCTGTGTCCAAATTCCCCTTTTTGTAAGGATACACGATGTTGACGGGGGCCCACCCTAATGAATTCATCTTAAGTAATTATATCTGCATCGACACTAATTCCAAATGAGGTCACATTCTAAGATGCTGGGGTTAGGACCTCAGCAGGTGAGTTTGTCAGGGGTGGGAGGGGTGTAGAGGGTAAAGAAGGGGACAATTCAACTTATAACAAGTGGTATAGTTTTACTTGCAGTGTTTGAACACAGGCTGCTCCTTCCGACTCTCTCGCTCCCTCTGTTCTCCTAAAATCTCTTCCTATTGAAATCGCTCTCATCCTTCAAGTCTGATGCAATGCATACTATCTCCATGTCACTTTTCCTGATTTCTCTAACAGGAGTTGACCATTTTTTTGAATCTTAAATGCACTTACTTTACTTTATTTTTAAAATAGTTTTACATATTCTAGTACTTATTTTCTATATGATTTAGCACATTAGTACGATTCAATCAATACATACTTTGAATGAACGAAGGTATTTGTGAAGATGTTTTTTCTTCCTAAGTAGGCTGTAGACTCTCAGAATAAAGGAACATGTTTATACTTACTTTTATAACAAATGTTTTAAACACAGACCCTTGTAGGTAGGGTGGATGGACGAAGGAAATACTCAAGGGGGAAAGAGGAGGCTTGTTTGAGAAAGAGCCCCACTCAGACACTTCCTTAGTAGCTTTTCACAGTACAGAAGCTAGTTCTTAAGCTTGTTAGCTTTGAAAACTGATTCCAGCAGCAAATGGAGAGTGGTTTCATCTTTAAAATAAACACATGCATGAGGTCGATGGATAAGATCAGAAGATCGATTTATTAATTCACAGTGAGAAATGAACTGTCATAAAAGCTGAAGGGTAATGTCTCTTGCTTAGACCTATGTGGGAAGCCAGATATAATCAGAAGTTTGCTGGGCGAGCATGGAGTCAGATCAAGGGAAAATCAATAAGTGATTTAAATATTTAATGACATCAGACTAAGATAGTTTGATGCATTTATCTCCATAGTCATGATTATCCTGCCAGTGGAATAACATTCTCGAGTCTGTTGGCTAAATGAACAGTCACTACCAATGTTTGAATCTTGGGCCATTCTTTCTCTGTGTGAACTCGTTATTTTGTTTTATAATCTTCTGGGATCGTACCTTCCTTTTAATATCCAAATAAAATTCTTTACGGCTCCCATATAGTGTGACTATACAAAATGCAGTCATTTCTCAAATATTGCTGAGAATGTCTTGTCCTAGTTTC